>NC_058368.1:160780342-162030342 GCF_018350175.1 Felis catus | reverse complement strand
ATCAACATTCTCGTTGAATTTTTCTGAAGAACACAGTAAACTTACCTTAATATTTAATTGGCAGGAATAACATCTGCAAAGAGTTCAGAAAAAAAGTATCAAGAGGCTTATCCTACCATATAATGAAATACTACTTTTAGATCAATGGAGATACACTAAAATAAATACAAAATATGTGAGTATATATGTATGTGTGTGTATGCATATTTAATGTGTCTATTTTTATATCCTCCATCAACCTAACTATTTATAGAACCAAGAGTTCTCATTGACACCTCTAGTTCCTGTCCATGACTGGAGATTTCCATTTAGTTTTTCTCTTTTTGCATTTGAAATGCTTTTGTTAAGAGAGAGGCCTAGATACAATGATACATCAGTGGAAATGAGCACACCTAGGTTACAGTGTAAATATGTTTTCAACTGTATGAACATGGTGCTTTTCGGAGGAATGGCTAATTTCACACAGAAGTAGGAGAAATACAGATGAGACCAAAACACCTTATTGCCAGAAAATAAGGAAATGCTTTTTAAAAGTAATAGGGACATATTAAAACAAGACAGGAACTATTGAGAGGGACACATCTTGGAGCAATCCTGGCCAAATCTGAGACAATTTGAGTATCAAAATAGATAAAGTTAGCAATATATTATAACCCACTGAATCAAGTAAAAATCCGTGAATCCACACAGATATCAATAAATGAATAAACAAATAATTAGGACAAAAATCTAAGCTCTTTTACCTTTAACACTAATAAAATTCTGTGGTTAGGAAAAATCTTCAATGTCTGCCAAAACTAGTGGGAAGAATATTGATTCTGAACAGGATAGTGTGAAAAAGTCCCTCTTCATAAATTAATTTTCAATTGTGAAGGAAAATTGTGTGGTAACTAGGTGGAGGAGTTGGCCAGGACTTCTTTATCCATGAAGCAGAGTTACCAGCAGCAACAATGCTTCCTGATATGATGTACTAAGAGATGCATCACTTCTGTGTAATTCCTGACAAAAATGAATAACCTAACTCTAACCATGAGGAAATATCAATCTAACCCGAATTGTAGGATAACCTGCACAACTAGCCTATATACTTTTCAAAAATAGCAAAGTTAAGAACAAAGAAAATTTGGAAATATTCCTAGTAAAGAATATCAATACTAAAGAACATGACTATTATGTAAATGTGACTATTAAAGAATAGTCACCACTGATAAAATTAATTAGCATATTGAGATCCACAAAATGGAGGCTGCCTTCCGTGCCTACCTCATACCCCAAATCTAATCCTGCAGGCCTGCATGTATGGAAAACTCTTGTCAAGGAATCCGAACATATACTCATCACAATCTTTCAGCTCAAATTTAGCTAGATTACCTTACCCTAGAAAATAGGACCTCATAGCCAATCATGCCCTGTTTCTGCATTGCCTCTTCTAACACTCTATAAAACTCTTTCTTGACCCAAATTCCTTAGAAATAGTGCTTCAATCCACTAATTGTTTTCCCATGTATAAAGGACATCAAAGGCATTAATAAATTGTATTATTTTTGTCACTTGACTGTTTTTGGCAATAACATGGGACCTAAAGACAGCTTCTGGAGTTTCTGAGGACAGCTCCTAGATACAGGTGAATATACCTACAGAGGCATTCTGGCTCAGTGCCTCTTTAGCCACTTGCTGAGATCTTTGGTAAGCTTCTTTTGGATTGAGCTCCACTTATTTTGTGCTCTGAGCTCTTCAAGTTTTTTTTTTTTCCCTAATCCTTCTATGTGGAAAACACAGGGGTGTGAGAGACTCCAGATTTTCATGGTGAGATTTACAGGTTTCAGAAACTGTGCAAAGGCAGTCAGAAATATGAAGTCTAATGGAATTAGAAAGGATTATTTCAAACAAAAATTATAGGTACCCTTCAGTCTAAGAAACAAGATGACAGTTATGAGTGGACTCCAAATGCCTCAAGGTAAGTCCATAGCAAAAATAGTTAGGGTACTTGGAGAAATAAATTAAGACAAGAAAATCATACTCTTTTTGACGAATGGCATATCAAAATCTAAGTAGGCACTAGTCAGACTGTTAACAGTCATTAGGTTATTCGCCACTATAAAGAAATACTCTCATGAACATATTAACAGATCTGTGGCTAGTGGAAATCTCAAGAGCCAAAGTCACAAAGTTGGTGGGCATGGGTAGAGCTCTTAAACACCATTAGAGTGTTCATTTTATAGCTAAGACTCCCATGTTAGGTAGGATAAGTTGGCCACAGAACAGGTTAAATTGACAGTAGGTTACCTACTCACCTCGAGAACACTTCTGCACAACAGAAACACTGTTGTGTACACTGTAAAACACTACAAAATCCTCAACTCTGCAGCACATGCCCATTAGGTGTTATTTTGGCTTTGAGAGACCCAATGCTTAGCTAAAGAAATGGGATCTTCAAGTTTCAGAGGATTGAGCTCTCCACCATTCAGCATATCTGTTTATTTTATGTCCAAGAACTCTGGTACCAGAAGCTGTAATTATCTACAAAAATAGCAAAATCTTACCAAAACAACCTAGAATTTCAATAGCCATTGTGGGTAATATTCCATTAGATAATATCATTCATTTAATAAGTGCACTTGGAATCAAGAGCTCCTGTAGGTTAAGATTCAACTCTTGATTTCCATTCAGGTCATTATTCTAGGGTCTTGAGATCAGGCCCCATGCTGGGTGCCATGCTGGGCGTGGAACCAGCTTAAGATTTTCTGAGTGTCCCTCTCTCTCTCTCTCCCTCTATCTCTCTCTGTGCCCCTCTGCCCCTCCCCTGCTCATCTATGCTCTTTCTCTAAAAGAAAAAAAAAAAAAAACACATAAGCAAGCGTTCTCAAATCAACAAACAGAATGGGATACCAATTTTAACTAGTATGCAGGAGACTCCAAAAGCCTTCAAGATTCCAAAATAGATTCACTAAAAGATTCATTGCAAAAGGCTAATGAAAAATTAAAGACACATGAAGGAGAAAGAAAGAAAGAAAGAAAGAAAGAAAGAAAGAAAGAAAGAAAGAAAGAAAGAAAGAAAGAAAGAAGGAAAGATTGTTATGGCTCCTACTACTACCATCTATCTTACTTTTCTTGGCTACTCATTCTACTAATCTTCCATCTGAATTGTTTGTACTCTGAAAACACATCAACGCTATAAGTAAAGTCTGCCTTAACAGTGGCCTTAACAGCTACAATTGCTCCAAGGCCAGAAACCTAAAATACATGGGCCTCCACCATTGTACCTTCCCAGGGGTTCATCATCAAAACAATGATCCTGAAATCAGTGTGTTATTGTCAATCAACTAGAACACTGGAAAAAAGATGGTCTTCAAACCAACTTGAATGCCCCATATCTACCCTTGAAGGAAGGGCCCCCTGTATGACACCCTTCTCAGGTTTGATGAGGCTGTAAGTGGGGGTTATACAGTAAAACACTACCAGTTATTTCCTTAAAAACCAAAAGGCAAACTAAAATTAAAATTAATGGAAAACATTGCCAAAGTCTGATAGATAATCAGGGCTGCAATTTCTACTTTATTTTTTTAAATGAGTTTTTAAAGGAATTTTTTAAAAGTTATTTATTTATTTTGAAAGAGAGAGAAAGAGAATGAGGAGGGGAGGGGCAGAGAGAGAGAGAGAGAGAGAGAGAGAGAGAGAGAGAGAGAGAGAATCCCAAGCAGGCTCCACACTGTCAGTGCGGAGCCCAACACAGGGCTTAAACTCACAAACTGTGAGATCAAGACCTGAGACAAAATCAACAGTCAGATGCTTAACCGACTGAGTCACCCAAGTGCCCCTACGATGTCTGCTTTAAATGCCATTCACTCCGGAGGCTACAGATGGGATCCTGAAAAAACTGGCAGAAGCCATCAAAAGGCAAGAACTCTTACCCAAGTCAGCTCTTCTGGTTCTCTGTAGTGCCCAGTCAAGAAAGGAAGGTAAAATTAAATGTTGGCTCTTCATTTCCACATTTAAATTCTTGTGAATTTCATTTTGGGGTGCCCATTGTTGTTTATCCTTTCTCTCCCAGGGTAACTATTTCCTTCATGCTTGTCTCTTTTTGTGTTCTGAGAACTTGGCTTGGTTTTCTGCCTGCCTGGGACACACAGGTGGTCAGGTTTTTGTCTATGCAAGCATGTAAAAATGTGGCTGGACAGAAATATGAGTTGCACTCTATTTGTGCCTAGGGTCCTATGGATTGCTGCCACCTCTCACAGTAGTGTCTAAGTCTTTTTCTGGCTATCTTTGGAGGCAGCTTTGGATCTCGGAAGAATAGTACCTTTTGCAGCCTCTTTGGGATGCTTCTTTTATCCATGGGGTCATTCAATACGGTCTCAAGTAATTATTTGTACTGGCTAAAATGATGAGATATTTGAAAGGATTTTTAAAGTAGCTCTATGGTCAGAAGTTGGCCAAATTGGAAGCTGATATTCAGATCCTAATAGCAACTCTTTGTTTTAGGCTTTCTCCCCTAGCTAAATGAAACTATATACCCAGAGGGAAAGAAAAACATTACAAAGATGAACAATTCTAAATCTAGAATCTAAGAACCTTGAAGATTCTCTCCCTGATCTTAAGAAGCAAACTTCAGATAATGCAGTTAAATGTGTGGGTCATTCAGGCTGTGATGTCATTCAGGCTATAGTCCAATTCTTGGAGGAATTAAAAACAACTGTCCTTTTTCTTTCTTTCTCTCCTTCTCTCTCCTTCTCTCCCTCTCTCAACAAACTGAGTCTTTACAAGAACAGGAAAAGTACGACTAATTTTTATCTATCCCCTAACCTAAACTCTTCATCTCTAAAGACTTGTAGGTATTGTAAAATTCTAGATTTAGGAACTAAAAGTTCTTGGAAGAACTTGAATTATTTCCCTGTGCCTTTGAGATGTAAATGTTCTCTCCAGTCTTCTCTCTAGTCCTCTCTAGGAACTCTTATCAAGGCCATGTCTTTGAAATGCAAACTTCAGGGTGGTATTTATTAAAGAGGAAAAAATGGTTATTTGGAAACTAAGAGAATAAAAAAATCTTTAAAGTCTTCTACACAAATATTACTAAATGTAGAAGCCATCTGAACAGATAAACTTATCCATCTTCCAGAGCACAATTTGGATCCAACTATTCTCTTATAAACTAGTGAATTTTGCTTTACCATACCCATCTCACAGCTAAATTTTGAAAACAAAAGCTTCTAAGATCTCTGTATATGTTTGTATGGTTGTATATGTCTACATATGTCTGTGGTACATGCTGGATAACTATTTTGTGCAAGCATACCCTGAATGCCCCTATTAATTATTATCTTGGAGATGTCGAGATACAGTCCTCCCTCTATATTCCCAACAAGAATTTGCAGGTATTGCCCAGCATTCAAGGTCAGAGGGACAAGGAGCTGTCAACTCCCTTGTTATAGAGATCTCTCTCCATCTCCTTGGAAACACTGGCTGTGCAAGGAGGGGAAGGGCTGCTGATAGTTGCTAGACCAAGTTGCTGTGCTATAAGAACATGCTGCACATAGACCCCAGCAGCAGATGCTTTGTGCAGTCAGCCACTCCTGGACTCCCTATACATGTATGTAAGTTCCTCAATAAACCTATGTCTCAATTGCTGTCTCCAGGTCTTTTTTTTTTTTTTGGCTTCCCTAGACCATCACCCACTCTAGTCTAAGAGTCTGCTGGGGTGTGGCTGCACCCCAGTATATTATAGATGTACAGTATATTATAGATGTATGTATGTATATTATATTGTAGATGTATGTATGTTATAGCTGTACAGTATTTTTCTACCTCAGGATAGCATTGCCAAAATAAGTTTTTAAAGAGGTCTATTGGGGCGCCTGGGTGGCGCAGTCGGTTAAGCGTCCGACTTCAGCCAGGTCACGATCTCGCGGTCCGGGAGTTCGAGCCCCGCGTCAGGCTCTGGGCTGATGGCTCAGAGCCCAGAGCCTGTTTCCTATTCTGTGTCTCCCTCTCTCTCTGCCCCTCCCCCGTTCATGCTCTGCCTCTCTCTGTCCCAAAAATAAATAAAAATGTTAAAAAAAAAAGAGGTCTATTTAATTGGTTTAAAAAAAGTAAACATTTATATAAATCAAATATACTCTCAGAAATATAAACAACAACTTAAAGGTCTTTCAAGTTCACATGACCTGGGATAATTTAATAAATAAAAACTAGTGTAAGTTTATTGGTTCAATTAAAACAGGAGGGTCTTAAGAGTCATCAGCATTAAAAATAATACTTTTATTCTACCTAGATTTTCAAAAAGCCTAATAGGTTCATGTTATCTCTGTTACAGAATTTGTCAGCAAGAAATATAACTTAAGATATTAAACAGCTAAGCATCATGTTAAGAAATTTTCATGAGTAATGTAAATGTAATTATTAAGAATGAGTAGGTTTAATAAATGTAAGACAAAAGTTTGTAAATGAACTTCTCTACAATAATTATACTTTATGGTATGTCCCCATAAAAACATTTTCCAAAATCATTTTGGTAAATTGAAACCTTAAAGTTACACTGAGATAAGGTAAATGATAGGTATTTATTTAATAGCTATGATAAGGAGAACAAAGGCAAAAGAAGTGTAGAAAAAATTAAACTTCCTTACAATTTGTAGCCCATTGACCAGCCCTTAGGACAGGCAGGGGGACCTTCCTCAGAGCTAAACTGTCTCAAAGTTAATACTTTGCTAGATGCAAAAGGCAACATTAGCTTGACATTAGCCTGACCTCCAGGATCCTGTAAATCTTCAACATACAAAATCCCTTTAGAAACTTCCTTTATCTCTACCTGCCTCCCGCAAGATATATGTTAGCAATCATCCTGGCCCAGTGATATACATCTGAAGGGTCTCATGAAATAACATCATCTTAACAGCAGTTAGCCTTTCAAGGTCCTGAAGTCTTGCTTCCAAATTCCTTAGAGACTTAAGAACTATCCCTAACCCCTGCTAAGTAAAAAAGTATATAATCAGTCACTCCTCACAATCTCACAATCCCAGTGAATTTCTGTCAATGGGTCCTGTCATTGTGCTTTAATAAATCACCTTTTCACACCAAATGTGTCTTACAAATTCTTTCTTGATGGTACATTCCTGGATCCCACCTCATATCACATCATTTAGATAGTTCTCCAATAAGATAAAATACTGTAACACTAATTAATGACCATCGGTTCATCCACTTTTGGCTGTCTTTTACAAAGGAACTAAAGATACTGGGTTATCTAATAAACATGTTTGGTGTCACTTTGAGGAAGAATAAACTTTTAGAAATTATGAAATGTATTTATAAATCTGGCAGTCCACAATTGCTTACTTCTGGGTTTGTGAATTAAAGATTCCAAAAGTTAAGAATTGCTTTTGATATGTCTACTTAAAACTACTTAGAAATGATAAGGGTGAAAGGAAAAAAAAAACTGTATATGAAAATTAAGTAAAATTATCATTTTCCAGAATGAGAAAGAGAAACACAGGACAAAATCTCAACAGATAGAAAAACATGTACAATGTTTGTGGGAAATAAGTTTTAGGTGTGGGTCCATGGGGCCAAGATTGGAATGAGTTTAAATTTTTTAATAAATGAGTTTTAATGTCAAAAGTACATTGATACAAAATTAGATTTTGGTTTTCTAAGGACAAAGTTTACTTAGATTATTGATCATTTCTTAGTAAGTAATTATAAATGGGGGTTTTTATCTCTTTAATTTATTTGACAGAGTGAGTGTGCATGTGCACATACACCCACAAGCAGGGGAAGGGCAGAGAGAGAGAGGGAGAGAGAGAATCCCAAGCAGGCTCTGCACTGCCAGTGCAGAGCCCAAAGCAAGGCTCCATCTAACGAACTGTGAGATCATGACCTGAACCAAAATCAAGAGTCACCTAGACACCCTGGTTTTTCTTTACCCCTTAAGTAATCTGCTTGGACAAAGATTTTGCCTTTTACCAAAACAGTTTATTGTTCTTCATGTTGCCTTTATCAGGTCTTTGATTACCTAAGAAAATCCAGTCTTCTCAGTATTAAAAGAGCTAAATTTTGTTTACAGCTGTGTAACTTTCTGTATTTGTCTTTGACATCTTCCATTGTCACTGTGGTTGAGTAGATAATTATGTATTATTTCATAGTGATCTGTGGTCCTATTTAATCAAATGTTTAAATCTTCTGACATTTTCTCAAAAACAAATTCTAAATAGAGTCCTGTTGTCCTCAAAGTAACTTTAAGATTTCCCAGAGAGTCTGTCAAAAATTTCAAAGAATTTGTCTTAAACCTCATAAAGAACAGATGCGAAACTAATTAGGTTTATTTGGTATGTTAAGTTACATGAAAAGCATTGTCAAGCAGGTGATGATAAACCTTCTTAGATTATGTGTATAGGGATCTATGTTACTAATCTGGGTATTCCAGAAATTGTTTGAAGTTCATAGAAACCTGTCAAGTCTTCTTGCCCGATTATTATCTTAAATTGTAGTATGCTGCCAAAATAATTACATTTTATCATTAAATAAATTCTCATCAGATCTTTAACCATTGGCATTTTCTTAAAGTCGCTTATTTATACACAGCTATTGTTTTATTCTGATGCTTTTGCAAAAGTGAGGTTCACGGAAAGGACGCTACCAAGTACTCTTGACCAGTGACAAGACTGCTAAATTACAAAGTATCAAAACCTGAGTGCATATTACACAACCAAAGAAGGTTCCATCTGACATCTGGTCCTGTGCAGATGGAAACCTCAAAATCAAACTGACTATGAAGAGAAGTAGCTGACATCAAGGTAGACTGCTCCTCCCAAGATGTCACAGAATGTTTCTTTCCCTTCCTCCTTCTCTGTCTGACCATCTTTTCCTTAATCATACAGACCACAAAGGTCTATGTGATTCTTTTGTCCACCTACAGTCTTGCCCTGTTGTTCAGTTAACAGTTGTTCACTGTTAACATTTCTCAGTCCGTTACAAAGGAGGGTAAACTGTTAGATTTGCTAAGATGATGATGATCCTATAGGTCTTCCTACCTGCCACAAACTTCTCTCTGATTTCTAATACCTGAGTTCTTCTGGAACAAGCTCAGTGGATAAACACTTCTAGGGAAGTGGGGATAGTTACATGGAATACATAAAGAAGCCACTTGACCTAAGAAAGTGACTCCTTCAAAGGGGGTCTTTCTTTGATCCATTTCATTTATGTTGGCTTGGATCATAGGACCATGGTTTTGGAGTACCCTCCAAATGTTGGGTATTATTCTGCTTATAGTCATTCTAAAGTTGCCTTGATGTTTTCTAAAAGCTTTAATTGCATGCTTGCAGTCACTGGTGAGCAGACAAATAACTTCCCTCTGTCTAGAAGGCCAAAAATGGAATTTAAAAAGCAGCCAACTCAAGCACCAAGATTTCAAAACACTAACCTATGGATTCCAGGCAGACATTCAACCTGACCCCAACGTGAACAAGAAGCAGTAGCAGAGAGTGGCACTAATGCCTTAACTCTACGTGGTGTTTAAAACCTTAACTCTCAATATAACTGAGAATATTGATCAAAAAAGTACAGTTGATAAAGTTAAAATAATGAGCAGTTTCTTTATCTGAATAATTGCTAAAAGATTGCTTTTCCACTAGGCCTATACCAATATGTTCTTTAGCAGTGCATAGAAGTTCTTGCAGTTTTAAGTCCCCACTACAAATGACACATTGTTTCAAATATCTGTCAATCAAACTTTCTATTATTTGGAAGACAAAATGAGTCAAATGGACTGAAAGCATACCATGAAATATCATTCAATGGTTGAAGGAAATGGTTTAGATGTAGAGAAAGCGACATTGGTGTATATCCATAGAATGGTGAATATTGAAAAAAAGTAAGACACATAATGAGGTATATGATACAATACTACTTTTGCAGATACTACTTTTGCAGAAAATAGTTATGCCAATTTTGAAAAAAAAAGTATTCATACAATGCATTAAAATAACTCTCTATGAGAGTGCAAAATAGGAGACTAGTATGGGGAAATAGATTCAAGAGTTTTTCCATATATAATGCTAACTCTTAAGCAGTAAGGACTGGCATTATTGTTTTTTACTGCACTCAGACCAGGTCCTTTCCTGTAAAAAGGCAACTGAAGCTTTTCATAATAATAATCCTATCCCCCAAGTTTCCTCTCTCTGCCTACAGATTAATATATTATTTCATGATATTTTGAATTAAAAACACCTTTACATTATGTTCCAGGTGTTGTTCTAATTACTTTGAGAATGTTGACTCCATTAATCTCATCACAAAACTTGGGATAGGTTTTATCATTATTCCCATTGTATAGATGAAGAAATCTACTCACAGAGAGACTGAGTAACTTGCCTGATGTCCTGGCATTATTCATTGGTAGTGCTTACACATAAGTCTAAGCAGTCTGGCCACAGAATTTGCATGTTGACCATCATGACCATCTACTCTTCATGAGTCATGTTTATTGGCCATATGAAAATCTATTCCATAATGATTCTGTTAATTTTCAGGGAACCAGCATTTAGCATCTCTCTTAAAGAGCCATTGGTTAAACACTATTTTCAGAGTACGGTCAGGAAGTGATCTATGAGTCTTACACAACATAGTTATTACAGGTTTCAAGACTCAACTCAGGAAACTCAGGTCAGTTTGAGCATAAAATCCTTGTTTTCTTTCTTTCTTTCTTTTTTTTATTTTGGTGGATCATTCTGTAAGCAGCTATAACATCTCATCTACAGTTAGCCTCATCCCTCATTAGATGTGATGCATCAGGGTTAAGGGACCAGTATTCACCTAGTTTCATCTCTGAAAATCCTCCTCCTTACATAAGAGTCAAAAGCAATAAAGGACTCATGCAATTCCTTTCCTTCTTTGCCATTTATTCCCATAACACAGACATTGTTGTTCATCAAACCTAGACAATCTTTGCTCTCTGTATGCAGAGTATACATCCAAATGCCCATTTTGTGCAAACAGGCATTTTGTTTTGCTAATGAATGCCAGATCATTCAGGGTATGGGCTCTTCTAACAATGTTGGTTGCTAATTGCTTCTTTCATCTTTTTGTTGTTTTCTCTATGGTCTAAGCCAAACAAATCAGTTTAGATAAGTATTTCTTGTTTTGTTTTTACTTATTGCTTTAATTTCCCATCATTTTGAAGGACTCTTCTTACAGAGACGAATCTAGTACTTTTGTGACCTCCAGCTTACAAAGTTTGATGGAGTCATTTTAAGATATATAATATAAAAACACAACTTCAATAAGATACAATGTGAATATTTATATAAATTAATTTATATACATTTGTATTTATAGAAATAATTGAAAGTTGAGAAATAAACATTTCAATCTTTCCTCTGGCATGGTCTATGGAATTTGTTTTTATTATTGATAACTTAGAAAAGTTTCTTTTAGATTCACAACTTTTTATTGGTAATGCTATTTCCCTTTTAGGATTTTGTTAAATATGCTGAAAACTTTATCAAGTTTCTTTCATTTATAAGCTCTACATTTTAGAGGAATCTACTACAAGCCCCATAGAATCCATTCAAATTAGAAAATGGGTTTCGCAGGCATTTTCCTTTCGGATGCCGAGTGCATTAAAGGCAGTAGGAATATTCTTGCAAACTGTTGTTACAGTGTGAGAGCCAGGAATAAGTTAGCACTCCAAGAAAAATGACTTTGACTATCATAAATATAAATAGCTAAGACAAATATGGTAATATATTACTGCTACCTAAATTCTAGTTGCTATTTGGATTTCACCAGTTTTTCTACTTTTGTTCTTTTTCTGTTGCAGAATCTAATCTAGGATATGACATTGCATATGACCCCACTTGAATTTTATTGAGAAAAATTATAGTTAAGGAGTCAAAATTTAATATTCATGACCATTGTGCCATTTTGAACCTTTTCATTTCTACAGTTTCTTTACATGCTTAACTACAATATATGGTCCAGTTCATATTTCTTTCATCCAGCAGGGTTGCTGCTGTTCAACAAGGGTAGTTAGTCACATTCATATTTGTGTTCTCATGGTAGTGTGTTTGTGCTGTTAGCCTATCACTCACTGTCTTGCCAGAACCATTTTACTCATGTTGTACTCATTTTTACACTGAACTCCTTCAAGGGGAAAAGTACCTCATTTTTTCAACTTTAATTTCTAAGTGTCTAGTGCAGAGGAAGACAAATTGCAGTATTTAATACAATGTTTGCTGAATTGATATAAATTGACTTTTTAGAGACCCAGCTATTGTTTAGTATCTACACATTCAGTTCTAAAACAACAAAAATAAAAATTGGCACTATTATGCATAGAAATATACTTTTTGGTTTATCCCCTTTTCCTCCCTATCTCTCCAGTCATTATGGCTCATTCAGGATCATTGTTCGTTTGTTTGTTTGTTTTGCCTGGGTCGATATGTGGTTGGGATGGTGGAAAGCACATTTAGATAGGGCATTCCATCCTTATGTACAACCAGTAAAAACAGTATGTTTTCTTCAAGCTCTGAAAATTGGAGATTCATTACAGTAATACTTCTGACATCATAGTACATATAAAACTACCTTTATATATGAAAGAAGTATTTGTCATCATCTTAGGTATTTATCTGGGTGCTTCATCAATATATGCTAAATTAAGAAAAAATAAGCCTTGTGCACTATACTTATCAACTAAGCCAACATTTTAAAACTAAGATAAAATGTTAATATTTTGCTCCCAGAATTAGTTCTATGTTAGAAAATGTCATGCTAATGAGACATAACTACAGATGCATATGATCCATATTAACTAAGGGAAACTCTTCCTTGTACTTAAAGCTATGGGCTTAACTAATTATATTCATGTAACTAGATATACTTTCCTTATTAATATTTATTTATTTATTTATTTATTTTTTTAAAGTTTTCCTAAACTGTTCTTTTTTTTTTTTTTTCAACATTTATTTTTGGGACAGAGAGAGACAGAGCGTGAACGGGGGAGGAGCAGAGAGAGAGGGAGACACAGAATCGGAAACAGGCTCCAGGCTCTGAGCCATCAGCCCAGAGCCCGACGCGGGGCTCGAACTCACGGACCACGAGATCGTGACCTGGCTGAAGTCGGACGCTTAACCGACTGCGCCACCCAGGCGCCCCATCCTTATTATTTAAGTAATAACAGCATTTTCTGTTTTGCAATATTTTGAAAATAAACCCATCTGATATTTCTATTTCAAAAATCACATTTGAACAAAAGAAAAATCTTTATGAAATTTATATAATGCAAACGAAAATTAAAAGTTGACAAAAATATCCTTAAATTAATAAACCTAAAATCTAATCTTTCTTCAGACTTAGTCAAATTCAAAGTTATTTTCTATTTCAGAATGATCTACCAAGCTGGAAGCTTCAAGCAAGTTCCAGTATATGTGCTTGTGTGTTTGAGTGATGTACCTATTTGTTTGCTACATGGCAACTCCTTTACATGGTCATTAACGAGTCTCTGTGAACCTGACTTTGATGGAAGGGATCACTATGATTACTCAAAGAAAATATTTCTGTCATTTTTTCCCATTGTCCAAATTTATTCAGAGACTATATGTACACTGTAGACTGTACTTCTACTATTTATGAGTATTTCAAATAAAATATAGAAATATCTTCACTGAAAATTTGAGAAAAATTTGAGATGGTTTGAGAATTTTGTGACACATTAAAATTTGACTTTAAGGGCACCTGGCTGGTTCAGTTGGTAGAGCATGAGACTCTTGATCTTGGAGTTTTAAGTTTGAGCCCCATGTTGGGTGTAGAGAGAACTTCAAAATAAAATTTAAAAAAGAATGAAAGAAAAAAAATTTGAGCTTCAGATTGTGGGTAATTTTGTAGAATTTTTACTGACTTCATAATTATCACTATGAAGACAGAGATTAGTTGTAGATTAAAAATGGAACTTGTAAATAGGTACAGGCTATTAGTTAACTGTCTACCACATATTTATCATTCCCATGTTTTGGGGACATGTTTGTATGTGTATGTGTGCGTGTGCATGCCTAGTGCTTCAAAAACAGGAATCCTTTACCTGTAATCTACCTCTTTGAATTTAGTTTCTCCAATACCTCAATGTTTTCCCAGTCTTTGATCTTCATTTATAAAAAAGAACTAATGAGGTTGTGGGGAGAGGAGGATATCCGGTTTGATATGACAGCCTTAAACTAAGTTAATGTTTTTTATTTCTATATTTAATAACATTCACTTTTATAAATTTTTTAGTGTTTATTTTTTAGAGAGAGAGAAACAGAGAGAGCCTCAGAGGGGGAAGGGCAGAGAGAGAAGACACAGAATCCAAAGCAGGCTCCAGGCTTTAAGATGTCAGCACAGAGCCCAATGTGGGGCTTGAACTCACAAGCTATGAGATCATGACCTGAACTGAAGTTGGACTCTTAACTGACTGACCCATCCAGGCATCCCAAAAACATTCACTTTTAAAATATCTTATCTTGGAACACATTTTTAAATAGTATAAAGATAGTACATTCAGTCAAAATTTTCTTGCCTGACAGTAAGTCATTCACAATTGGGTTTGTACTTCAGCCCAATTTAATTTTGACACTACACAAATTTATGGGGCTTGTGTCAGACCATAAACCACTTTTAACCTGTCTTCAAGGTATAAAAACTGGGTTGTTCCCCTACAGGTATGTTTAATCGCAGAGTGGGTTTCCCAAAGGAATACAGAAACATCTAAATATGGGTACAGTGGACAAGATACATGGAAACTGGGTTTCATAGGGAGAAAGGGATAGAGAGTGAGGACTGTAACAGGTTTTTTTTTTTAATGTTTATTTTTGAGAGAGAGAGAGAGAGAGAGAGAGAGAGAGAGAGAGGAAGAGGAGAAGAGAGAGAGAGGGAGACAGAATCCAAAGCAGGCTTCAGGCTCTGAGCTGTCAGCACAGAGCCTGATGTGGGCCTCCAACTCATGAATCGTAAGATCATGACCTGAGCCCAAATCAGACACTTAACAGACTGAGCCACCCAACTGCCCCAGGACCCTAACGGTTTTATGGGATGCATTATAGTTAAGTACTCCAAACACCCATAATCTAACTGAGGATACACCCTACACATTTTTTGTCAGTCTCACATTTGGAAACCAGAGGACTCATGTCCATATCAGTGGATAGATCAAAGATTATTTATCCACTACTGGTTGCTATAGGTGGTCTTTCATACCCTATAATTTTCTTCTTAAACCAGTCCAATAAAGGTGGGCAAAATTATCAAGAAGTATATTGATAAAAATGTTTTTCCTTCTAGAAAATAGTAGTGATAATGGTAATAGCTGATTTTTATTAAGTAATTTCATTTTCTGGTAGATTGACAAACATGATATAACTCAACAAATAGATGAGCTAGATACTATTATTGCTATTTTATCTTATTTTTAAATAGGCTTCATGCCAAGTGCAGAGCCCAGTGTGAGGTTTGAACATAACGACTATGAGATGGAGACGTGAGCTGAGATCAAGTGTCAGACGCTTAACCAGTTGACCCACCCAGGCACCTCATTATTGCTATTTTAAAGGTGAGAAAAATGAGTGTTAGAGAAGTTAACTAATTTTCCAAATGTCATAAAGCAACTGTGATGGCAGGATTGGAACACAGACTTTCTGATTCAGATGTCTACATTCTTTAATGTTTATTTTTGAGAGAGAGAGAGAGAGAGAGAGAGAGAGAGAGAGAGAGAGAGAGAGAGAGAGAGAGAGAGGGGGAAAGGGAAGAGCAGAGGGAGAGGAAGACACAGAATCTGAAGCAGGCTCGAGTCTCTGAACGGTCAGCACAGAGCTAGACGTAGGGCTCGAACTCAGGAGCTGTGAGATCACAACCTGAGTCGAAGTCAGACACTTAACCAACTGAGCCACCCAGGCACCCAGAAATGTTTACATTTTTAAACTGCATTATTTAACTTCACACATTAACAGATGGCTACCAATATGTTAAATTGAGTCATTTATTAAATTTCTGCTTTATTTCTAATAGAACTAGGAACTATTGGGTATCTCTTAATTTTTTTTGATAAAGCGAGTACAAGAAACCAATACAAATTATATTATGCATACTTGATCCATTTTCCAGGAAATTTAAGTTGTACAGTAACTCATGATTTATTTTTCAGCTGAATACGCTTTTATAGATGAGATGGTGACTAACTGGAAGGTAGAATTTTATCATTTTAAAAGGCTTAGTCAGTGATTTGACTAATAGACTCCACTATTATGATTTATTATACTGTTATTTATTATACAATAGGTTAATAAGATATTTTAAAACTTCCCATTCAGAAACAAAGAAAAATGGTTGAATTAAACTTGTCAGCTTCCAGTATTTTCGTTAAAATTTTAAGAGAATGATCAATGTTTTTTCTATATTAAGTCAAATTTTAAAAGCATTATTTAAAAGCACTCATTTGCAAATTAAAGGTAATTCACTACATTCATTAAAGCTACACTTACCTAAAACGATTTTCACTTGATTACGAATATTATGATTAAATGAGTCTTAGTATGCAAATATCACTTAAATTCATTTACATGTTACCTAAATCACAAGCTCTTATAATCGTAGTATAGTTAATCAAAATACAAAGACTTCTACCAAATAAAAGTTAGAAATTAGCATCCTGCAAAGTGTATGGATAATAGTAATTTTTAAGTAACCTATTTATCCTCCTTACTTTAAAATATGAAAGTGTGGGGTGCCTGGGTGGCTCATTCAGTTAAGTGTCCCAGTCTTGATTTATGCTCAGGTATTGATCTCGCAGTTCACACTGACAGGTGGAGCCTGTTTGAGATTCACTTTCTCCCTCTCCTTCTGCTTCTCTCCCATTCATGAGCTTGTGTGCTATATCTCTCAAAATTAATAAATATTAAAAAATAAAATATGAAAATGTAGTTAAAATTTATGACAGTTCTTTTCTCAAAAAAGCAAGAATGGCATGTAAAATGTACATATGTGCAGAATGAATATATAAGCATATTTATGTAATGATTGTCTATAACATTAAACTTTAATATTTTTAATAACTAAAATGATATTAATACTAATAACAGTCAAGAGAGTCATGAGTTCTTCAAATTCAAAGTGGTTGTAATCATATCTTGATGAGATGATATAAAATGATAGTAAGAATTTCAGTTTATGGGGGCACCTGGGTGGCTCAGTCAGTTGGGTGTCCGACTCCCAGCTCAGGTCATGATCTCACGGTTCCTGAGTTCGAGCCCGGTGTTGGTCTGTGTGCTGACAGCTCAGAGCCTGGAGCTTGCTTCAGATTCTGTCTCCTTCTCTCTGCCCCTCCCCTGCTCTCTCTCTGTCTCTCTCTCTCAAACATAAATATCAAAAAAAATCATTAAAAAATCACAATTTAGGGGCGCCTGGGTGGCGCAGTCGGTTAAGCGTCCGACTTCAGCCAGGTCACGATCTCGCGGTCCGTGAGTTCGAGCCCCGCGTCAGGCTCTGAGCTGATGGCTCAGAGCCTGGAGCCTGTTTCCGATTCTATGTCTCCCTCTCTCTGCCCCTCCCCCGTTCATGCTCTGTCTCTCTCTGTCCCAAAAATAAATAAACGTTGAAAAAAAATTTAAAAAAATAAAATAAAATAAAAAATCACAATTTATGTGTTAAACATATACCAGGTTTGGTGGTAAGCACCCTTCATGACCTATGTCACCATATAATCACTAAAGGTCTTCGGGTCTCATGGTATTATAGTCCCGCGTTAATCAAATTAGCACACTCTGGCTTTGAAAATAAGAAATTTTACAGGATTACATGAGTAGTAAGTGGCTAAGTAGGAGCTACCATCTATGCTCATGTGGTACCTGGCTGGCTGAAATGGTGGGGCAGGCAACTCTTGATCTCAAGGTTGTAAATTCAGACACCAAACTGGGCATACAGCTTGCTTAAAAAATATAATAATTAAGTCTGCACTCATAATTTCTGTGTTTTGCTTCCACAACAGAGAACAGTAAATGAAAAATTCAGAAATAGACTTCTCTGTGCATATTATTAAAGTTCTTTATGTGAAAATTCAAGATTATGCATATTCTGATGTGCATTTTAGAACTGTGGGGATTCTGATAGGTAAGTGTACTTGTAAAAATAAAAAATAAAAATTTTAGTATCATGTCCCTTTTTTACTTGGTGTCTTATGCTCAAAAGAACACTGTTAACAGTGACTATCACCATATGAGACATTAAATATCTGTTTAATTTTATAGTGATATAATCACAAGAAAATTCTAACTAATATCTGGCTTTAAGGCTATCTCGTGCTTACTAGATGTTCTCCAACTATATAAAATAAAATAACCTTGTGAATGTTCACATTTACAGAAAAGCTAAGTTAGAGTGTGATTGTATGAATTCCAAAATATTTCTCACTTCATAGGAATATTCACTAAAGTGTATGTAAATGTTGTTTCCTAAGAGAAGTTTGAATTACACTATGAGTTATAGAAAATAATCACTTTGAAAACCATCTTTGAAAGCAAGCATCTATTGATTAAACCTATGTAAACCTGATTTCTAAAGAAATCATGATGCTACTCTGAGAAAAAGCACCAATGTGTTATGCCCTGTATTAGATGTAACAAAGCCAGTTGCTCTATATGGTTAGTGGAAGAGGAGACAGCACTGTTTTCCAGAGGACCGAACCCTGCCCATCATGGCACTCTACTTTTTAGGTGAGTTTCCTTGTAGAACACAAGCAGCACTAAATGCATTAAAGTGCATTTGATGGATTCACCACTTTTTTCTGAAAACAAGGAAATTCCAAGTTTTGAAATGGTGTTATTTAAACAGTTTTACAATTGCTAACCAAGCATTTCCCACTACCTATACCCTCCTCCTATCTATAACAGACTTCTATTTAAAAATGAGATGTAACATTGAAAGTATCATTTTATAGGCTCGGTGTAAACCTTTATTGATTTCTTTGGTTTGCCTTCTTTTGTGCCTTCCCAAATGAGGAAAGATAAAAAATCTGTTATTTTTGTATCATCAAAAATAGAAAAATATTGTTGAAATCCAATTGGACTTAATAGACATTGAATAATATGTCTTTCAGAAGCAAAGGAAAACTCTCTTGGAATCATTCTAGGGGAAACAGTTAATGACATTTCTCATACCAAAAACTTCAAAATTTTGCAAGTTCTTCACCTTGAATATTTGGAGGCCCTTATTATGATTAAGGATAGTAACGATAATAACTATAATGACAATGAATGCAAAAGAATGAATAATCCTAAGACCGTTAACATTCTCTTAACAAGTAGAATGTGGAAATAAAAGCAAACCTGTATTAAAAAAATACTACCTTGCTAGATAATGTGCAAAGCTTTCACATATACCATTTCTTTTAAACTTCACCAAATCCTTGTAGGTAGATATTGTTGTCCTAATTCAACAAATAATAAAACTTAGACTACCAAGAGTCAAGCAACCTAATTCACTCTTAGATATGTACTGTTCACTATTTATTTGTTCATCTCTATGGCAATGAGTTCAACCACAAAAATTCCCTAACAGAGATTACATTCTAGCTGGGGACATATGCGCACGCACACACACACACACACACACACACACACAGACTGAAAATACAAAAAAGCCAGTGAAATTTTAATTTCAGATAAACAACAAATAAATTTTCATGCAAGAATGTCCCAAATGTTTCATGGTTAAATGATGGTACCATATACTGTATTTTAATTATATGTATGTCTCATATATTGCATATTAAGATGCATCATTAAATGTGTATTTCTAGTAAATAACAAATAATGTTTTTATTATAAATATATCCCAGGCAGTATTTAGAAATACTTTTATTTGAAATTCAGATTTAACTGAAATCCTGCTTTTTATCTAGTGACCTTAACACTCACATACACACAAACTATGTTGCTAAACTGGATCAAGACAAATGTTATAGAGAAATATATATCAGGGAATCAGAATAGAAAATATCAGAGAAGAGGTAGTTTCAGGTTTAAAAAGGTAGTTAGGGATTACTTTACTGAGAAGGTGACATTTGGGCAAAGATCTGAATAAAATGACACAGGAAGCCAAAACAGGTCTAGAAAAAGAACTTTCTAGGTAGAGTAAATGACAAATGCAAAATAATCCACCACTGTATCATTTTGCATGAAGAAGAGTGACATAGAAAGCAGCATGAGGGGCGCCTGGGTGGCGCAGTTGGTTAAACATCCGACTTCAGCCAGGTCACGATCTCGCAGTCCGTGAGTTCAAGCCCCGCGTCAGGCTCTGGGCTGATGGCTCAGAGCCTGGAGCCTGTTTCCGATTCTTTGTCTCCCTCTCTCTCTGCCCATCCCCCGTTCATGCTCTGTCTCTCTCTGTCCCCAAAATAAATAAACGTTGAAAAAAAAATTTAAAAAAAGAAAGCAGCATGATATCAGGCTACAAGAATAACAACTACCACTTGGGACTCAAGTGAGTTTTTACTAGATTTCTCAACCACAACTGTTGACAGATACATATGCAAGGACATATCCACTTGTTTCATCAAACTTTCTAAGAGCTAGATGCAATCCATGTTGATATCAGCAAATATAGATCATGGTTTATGTAGGTAGAGAACCAGTGCACAAATAATTCATGTGGCTAGCCGATATTCAATCAGGTTTTAGTTTGAGATGTACATATACAATATAATATTCTATACCATCTTTACAAAGATCAACAGATAAATCACAACCATAAATTCTCTACTTCCAAAAACAATTAAAATTTTCCACAGCTCACTTACATTGTACTTTAAAGCACAAATGGGTTTATGACACTATATACTTTTATTACTAAGTTTTCCTTTTCCCATTTGAAGAACCTTCTTGTTTCAAGAATAACATCTGCTGTTTTCAGTGATACAGAAAAATAAACCCTTGAATACACCCTAAGCTTGTGTTCCCATTTAGAAAAAAAGACAACAACAACAAAAACTTCTAATTCAACATAGCAAATGTCTTCATGGGAAAATTAGGCCTCCCACTACACTGTACTGTGTACCATCAGAACATAAATAATTTATAAAATGAGAAGTGAAATTATTAATTATCTGCCAAAACGTTATAAAGATCTTCTGAAGTCCAGAATGAAAAACTTAGCACTTAAGATGTTAATGGAAAGTCTTCCATGACTTCCACAATCCATGGTCAAATAAAGCAAGAAGCAAAACAGAGAGGAAGAAGATCCTACCCTAGTAGAAGAGGCACAGACAGCAATGATTTATTCATAATAGAAATATACTAATCCTTATAATAACCTATTGAGCAGAAACCAATCCTGTAATGGCCTGAAAGAACTAGGGTGCTTATTTAGGTGAATTAATCTAAGCTTTAAGTTACTTTTGATAAAATTTAGCTAATTAGGTCATTAAAATTTTGTCTAAGTTTTAGTGATGTTTATGCATTCATGTATCTGGTTTCCCACTATGGTTTTTCATATGGAACTTTCTAAGAAAGAAAATTAGTTTACATATTACAGACATATATAACTTTGATAAACTATGTAAATTATATGCCTTCTAAAAATATCCTATTCCTTTCATGAATATACAGAGAATAAAAGTTATTTACCATACATATTAAACTATTTAATAGAATCCTGAAATATTTTTAATTTCCTGTATACAGTTTAATATGATTGGACTTATTTCAAGCACCAAACTAGTAATTTCTTTTTTTTTTTTTTAATTTTTTTTTCAACGTTTATTTATTTTGGGGACAGAGAGAGACAGAGCATGAACGGGGGAGGGGCAGAGAGAGAGGGAGACACAGAATCAGAAACAGGCTCCAGGCCCTGAGCCATCAGCCCAGAGCCGGACGCGGGGCTCGAACTCACGGACCGCGAGATCGTGACCTGGCTGAAGTCGGACGCTTAACCGACTGCGCCACCCAGGCGCCCCTAAACTAGTAATTGCTATTAATGATTCCCATCTTGAGGATACATAGCATGGGAGTAGTAGCTGAGAGACAGATTTAGATATGGCTATTTCTTATGGGGGTCAGACAGGAATCTTAAGCATGCAGGTTTTATTAAAATGGTGACAATATTGTCATCCTGAAAAATTACAAAGAAGAAAAGGCAGCATTAGGAAATTGTTAAGTTTTTATCACTTAAAATTTTTAGTTAATACAAGTATTTTAAAGAGACATATTGTCTGTGACAATTATGAAGTCAACGTTGTAAGTAATGAAAACATACAATCATTTATTCATTTTTTGATGTTTGTTCATTTTTGAGAGAGAGAGCACAAGCAGAGGAGGGGCAGAGAGAGAAGGAGACAGAGGATCTGAAGTGGGCTCTGTACTGACAGCAGACAGCCTGATGTGGGACTCAAACCCATGAACCGTGAAATCATGACCTGAGTCAAAGTCAGACACCTGACTGACTAAGCCAAGCAGCTGCCCCAAATATTCACTAATTTAAAATTGTTTTGATGCCCTCTTACTCTCAAAAAATTTCAAATAACTCAGTGAATCCAGTAGCCTTTTTATTCTTGGGGCAGAAATAGTAACATATTCCAGATAAGTGCGGCAGATGTATATTTGCTCAATATTTGAAGTGGTTTGATTTAATGTAGTCAATAAGCTCCACCAAGAAATTGGTGCAAGTGATATATGAATTCAGCAAACTTGCAAGATATAAGATCAACCTACAGAAATCTGTTGCATTTCTATCCACCAATAGTGGAGTAGCAGAAAGAGAAATCCAGGAATCGATCCCATTTACAAATCCATCAAAAACCAAGATATACCTAGGAATAAACCTAATCAAAGAAATATAAGATCTGTATTCTGAAAACTATAGAAAACTTAATGAAAGAAATCAAAGATGACACAAAGAAAAGGAAAAATATTCCATGCTCATGGATTGGAAGAAGAAATATTGTTAAAATATCTATACTACCTAAGCAATCTATACATTTAACACTACCCTTACCAAAATACCACCAGAATTTTTCACAGAGATAAAACAAAGAATCATAAAATTTGTATGGAACCACAAAAGACCCTGAACAGTCAAGGCAATCTTGAGAAAACAAAAGCAGACCTGGGGGCATCACAATTCCAGACTTCTTCAAGCTATGTTACAAAGCTGTAGTCATCAAGACTATATGGTACTAGCCAAAAAAAAAAAAAAAAAAAAAAAAAAAAAAAAAGATACTCAGATCAATGAAACAGAATAGAAAACCCAGAAATGGACTCACAACTATATGATCAACTCATCTTTAACAAAGCAGGAAACAATATCCAAAGGAAAAAGGACGGTCTCTTAAACAAATGGTGTTGGGAAAACTGGAAAGCCACATGCAGAATGAATCTGCACCACTTCCTTACAGCATACACAAAAGTAAATTCAAAATTGATGAAAGACTTAAATATGAAATTGGAAACCATCAAAATCCTAGAGAACAACACAGGCATCAACCTCTTTGAGCTTGGCCATGGCAACTTCTTGCTAGATACGTAGTATACCTTAGGAGGTAAAGGAAACAAAAGCAGAAATGAATTATTGGGATTTCACCAAGATAAAAAGCTTCTTCACAGTGAAGGAAACAACAAAACTAAAAGGTAGGCATGGAATGGGAGAAGATATTTGCAAATGACATTTCCAATAAAAGGTTAGTATCCAAAATCCATAAAGAACTTACCAAACTCAACACCCAAAAGACAAATAGTTAAGAAATGGGCAGAAGACATGAAAAGACACTTTTCCAAGGAAGACATCCCAATGGCCAACAGACAAGTGAAAAGATGCTAACATCACACTCATAACTCCACCACACACCTATCAAACTGACTACAAATAACGCAGGAAACAGTAAATGTTGGTGAGGATGTAGAGAAAGGGAATCTTCTTATACTGTTGGTGGGAATAAAAACTGGTGCAGCCACTGTGGAAAACATTATGGAGGGTCCTCAGAAAGGTAAAAATAGAACTACCCTACAACCTAGCAATTACACTACTATGTATTTACCCAAAGAATACAAAAATACTGACTGAAAGGGGAACATGCATTGCAATGTTTATAGCAGCATTATCAACAATAGCCAAACTATGAAAGAGCTCAAATATCTATCAACTGATGAATGGATACACAAGATGTACCATATATATATGTACCCACACATACATACATACACAGCGGAATATTACTCATCCATCAAAAATAACAAAATCTTCCTATTTGCAACAATGTGAATGGAGCAGGAGAATATTATGCTAGGCTAAATAAGTCAGAGACAAATACCAAATGATTTCACTCACATAGAATTCAAAAAACAAAACAGATGAACATAGGGGAAGGGAAACAAAAAAGACAGGGAAGCAAACCATAAAGACTCTTAAGTACAGAAATGTGGGGGGAGGTTGGGCTAGATGTATGAGGGGCATTAAGAAGGGCACTTGTGTTGAACACTGGGTATTGTACATAAGTGATGAATCACTAAATTCTACTCCTGAAGCCAGTATTATACTATATGGTTTAACTAAAATTTAAATAAAAATTAAAAAAAATTAGTCAATAAGCACATAAAATCACAAGAAGTAACTGAACACATACATTTTTCAAACACATTGGAATTCAGCTGCAATTTTCTTCTAGGCACTCTAAGTTTGTGTATGTAGTTTTGGGACTGGGAAAAAAAAGCCTTTCTTTTTCTAACAAAAAAGACATGTACTTTCGAAAAATATACAGGGGCATTTTTACTTTCTTTTGACTTCATTAATATGTTCAATTATTAGGAAAATGAAGTAATTTATAAGAATCTCCAACTTTTTTCCTGCAATTTTGATCATTTTTTCATGGCCATTAGAAGATGAATTCAAGTAGACAACACAGTCCCATGGTCCACTATGTATTCTTCCCACAAATACTTGATGGGTACTTCCTGTGGAGATAGAAAGATGGAAAAGGAAGAATTTATATTTTCTTTTAAGGATACAATTAAATTGATGCCTAACTTTAGATAGATGCCAAGATCAGACAAGATATTTGCTCTAAAGATATGAGAATCCATTAGTATGCCTTTGCATGTAGATAGTAGCCCTGGAGCAAAGGAGACCAAAAATGCTATCAATTTATAAGGGGAAAAAAAAACTGTATTCTTCAATTTAAACAAATGCCAGGGATTACTCTTATTTGGCAAGTTTCACTTAAACGTTGAGCTCTATGGGTGTTGAGCTCTATGAAGTGAGAGCTCTAGCAGTCTTGGTCTAATCAAGAAAAAAAAATCACACAGTAGGCTTACCAGGAAAAGTTTCATATAAAGATTTATAAATTATGATTTAATACATATGTGACTGTTAAAAGAAATTGAGTAATGTGTTTGTTTGCAAATGATGGTTTAGAACAACATTCACTGAGATTATTTTCAAGAACTATTTCAAGTGCCCCTAGCATTACATGTTATGGGAAACAAAGAATATGGAAAGAGTATTCAGAGAGGAGTCAAAATAACTGGTTTCAAGCTCTACTTCTATTTCCTTGAGAGCCAACCAAGTCTCTAAACGTCTTACTCTTACTCTATTTTAAATAAATTCCTCCCCTCATTCTGCAAGGATGTGATAAAAAGCAAATGAAAAATGTGGGTAAAAGTACTTGCAAAGCATAAAACATTAACACAAGTAAGATCTCATTGACAGTGTTGATTGAAGTGTTCACTTAAATACTCCACCAAAATAAGTAAATGCCCCAAATCTTTCTGCTAGTCAATTAACACCAAGAAGAGAGATACCAAAACTAACCATTTCGAAAGATGTCTTGCCTATGGATTGGGTGAGTGTTCTCTCGGCAGCACTGTACAGAAGTTCCATGGAAGAATCACAGATCCAACTGTGCTGCTCATGGGGATAAAGAATAAATGGCAGCAAGGGGGAGCTTGTGGAAAGAGTGTTCACTTGTACTTGTCGATCTTGCTCTGGTCTATTGAAGTATGTATATGAACTTGAACAAACTAGCCTACAAACCTTTTCTTCTGTTTTGTTAAATGGGAAAGAGTAAAAGAAATTGTAGTTCCAGGGTACATTAGGTATTGATACAGCATTGTATGATTAATTTATTATTTAGATGTGACAATGGTCCACTTATGCCAGTAAAAATAAGGACTCATAATCATAATGATTTTTTCCAGTTACTACACAAGCTATTAGAAGCACTCGATGGGTCATCCAAGTCACACATCCAATCAGTCACTTCATTGCAGCCAGTCATGTTCTTCCTGCAGGCTAGTTTCCTAGGTGGTGTTAAAACTTAATTTTATCAGTTGCCCTTGAGTAGAATATCATCCCAAGCAAAGCCTTATCTTTAGTTTTTTTTTCACATTTGTAATTTTTAAGTATTTGACATTTATCTCTATTTGTGTCTTTGTATTTAGAAAAACTTATTTTGTTAATGTTATCATACTTAGCTGGGTTTTTGTTACATTAGAATTCAGTTTAATTTATTTTAATTCATTTTAACCAACGTCCATATTACTATAGAAAAAAAAAACAGACTTGGCTCTTTCAGTAAATTGTCAAAATTGTTTACACATTTAGATTGTTTTAAACTTCAGGGAATTTATCTCCAAAATGGTAATTATTAGTTTACCAATGCCATATACCAATGCCATACTTCAAAACATTATTTTGAGAAAATTTAAAATAGACAATATTTGAGACATCATCAAAGTATTATCCGTTAGCATTTTTTTCCAGGTATTCTCTAGACTTTTAAAGTAAAATATACAGAATACTACAGATAAATGCAAGGTCTTCCTTGAATTTACTTCTCCTTTTTCTTCTTTACTTCTCCTCTGCCATTCTTCTTTTTCCATTTGCCTCCATTTTTTCCTCAGAGTTAATTATTACCACAACAGGCACCATATTGCACCTAAAATGCCAGTGTAGTATCAAATAAGATTATCCACAATTATCTGAAAAATGTATTAAACCACTTTTTCTTTCCAACTACATATCTGAGTCAAGCTGGATTTTTATTGTGTGTTTCAATTGGAACGATATATTGCAACAGATATAAATTTAAAATCTTAGGAGAGTACTGCTGTCCTTTAGGAAGCCAGGCAAAATATATAGGCTACTGTTCTCAAAAAATTTTGTTTTGGAAAAGGTTTTCTATATTTTAGAAGTTTTTTTTTTAATGTTTACATGTGATGAGTGAATTTTATTATTTTAAAAGCCTTAGTGTTTGGACAGTTCTGTTATTAGGATATTCTTTTCACGTATTGAGTGACTACTCAATCACCATCTGCCTTCCTATCATTCCACGGATGCAGACATTACACATATTTTTTTTTCTTATCTCAGCAACTCGAGGTTTCTCTGGACACTTGATTTTCTGGTGATAGAAACATTTGATTAAAATAACATTTAGTCTTTATAAGTAGAAATGCCTATTTTAAAAGTATCTTACTATACTCTACCAAAATAAGTAACTACACTATTGCTCTGATTATCATTGATAGGGATTTATGTTACTTATGACCTATGGACTTTGTTTTTAAAGTTTAATAAAATGAAAAGGCAAACAAAGGAATAGGAAAAACACTGCAAGAGGAGTATTTTGTCAGAGGACTACGGTTCAGAATATAAAAACTCTTACAACTCATTAAGAAGTTAAACAGCCCTCTCTGCTGTCAGCACAGAACCTACTTTGGATCCTCTTTCCCCCTTTCTCTCTGCCCTACAACCCCTCCTCTCTTTCTCAAAAAGAAATAAACGTTTTTTAAAAATTTTTCTTAAAAGAAGATGAAGAGCCTGATTTAAAAACGTACAAAGGATTTGAACAAATATTACCAAATAAGATGTACAATTGACCAATAAGCACAAAGATGCTCATATCAGTTGTCATCAAGGAAATGAAAATTAAAACTACAACGAGGTATCACTACAAGCTCCCTATAATTAATAAAATTTAATAGGCTAACACATTAACAGTTGGTGATGTAATGCACATAGAATCCTCAGATCTTGCTAGTGTTAATGCAAATATTGACCACTTTGAAAACTAGGCAGAATTTTAAAAAGAAATTTCCATCTACCATACCAGCCATTCCTTTCTTAAGTGTTTGTAACCACAACAGGGACACGTTTCAGAAAATGACTCATACACAATTACTGTTAGTGGCTTTGTTCATAATAGCACTGAACTATAAAAAAACAAATGACCAACTATAGAGACAAAAAGACTACGTGATGTATACCCCAGTTGAATACCATTCAGCAAAAAAAGCAACAAACTACTGATAGAATAGATGACTCTAAAACACATTATGCACAGTGAAATAATCCAGACAAGAAGAATATATAAAATAGTTATCTAACTTCTAGAAAATAAAATTCACCTGTTGTGACAAAAATGAGATCATTTCTTCCTTTGGGTCAGGAGGAGAGGAAATGGACTGCAAAGGGGCTTGAGTAACTTTTGTGGTTGTTGGCCTTGTTCTTATCTTGATTCTGCCAAGGGATCTATGGGTATATAGGTCTCTCAAAGCTCACTCAATTTTATACTTTAAAGAGGTATAGTAGTAGTAGTGTAGTTTATTCTACCTAAATTATACAAAAATAAAACTGAAAAAGTAACAAAAATGGAAGTAACAAAAAATCTTTAATGACTATAATACACAAATTTTCTGTTGTTCGTTTTGGTACATTGTAGTTTTCAAGGAATGTCCCCATTTCATCTAAGTTAGCAAATTTACTAGCACATAGTTCGGATTATATTATTCTATTATTGTTTTCAGGCATGTATGATTTGTAGTGAAATCCTTTTTATTCATTATTAATGTTAGAAATTTGTGTTTTCCTTCTTCTTGATCAGTCTTGCTAGGAGTTTACCAATTTTATAAATATTTCCAAAGATTTAACTTTAACCTTTGGTGAGTTTTATCTATTGCACATATGTTTTGCTTTTTATTGATCTGTTATTATTCCCCTTTTTAATTGATTTTTTGTTCATTTATATACTTTCATGCTTTATTTTTAACCTTTCTTTTTTAATTCAAAATTAGTTAACATACAGCATAATCTTGGCTTCAGGAGTAGAACCTAGTGATTCACCTCTTACATATGACACCCAGTGTTTATCCCAACAAGTGCCCCCCTTACTGCCCATCCCCCATTTAACCCATCCCCCCACCCACCTCCTCTCCACCAACTCTGTTCTCTGTATTTAAGAGTTTCTTATGGTTTGCCTCCCTCTGTTTTTATCATATCTTTCCTAACTTTCCCCTATGTTTATCTGTGGTGTTTCTGAAATTCCACGTAAGTGAAATATTTTATCTGTCAAAGACTGATAGCCTTTCTTCCTATCTAATATGTATTTAGAGCTAAATACTTCCTTAATTGTCTTAGTTGTGTCCCATATGCTTTTGTCATGTATTATCTACCAGTAACATATTTTCTAATTTCCTTTGAGATTTCCTCCTTGAATCATTTTTACAGGCTTCTGTTTTACATTCAAGTATTTGCATACATTTTGTTATTTGATTTCTTATTGTCATTGATTCCTATTTCTAATTTTAAAATTCTGTTGTTTACACCAAAATAGTTACTAATTGTTAAATATTTTATGTGAGCTTGAAAAAAACGTATTATCTGCTACTTGCAAGTACTCATTATCTGCTTTTTCCTGTTTATTACTTTTTGAAAAAGGGCTAAAATATCCTATATTGTGTATTTTCCCTTTTTCCTCCCTTCAATTCTGGTAAGTTTTGCTTTAAATATTTTGAATCAACATTAATTTTAATATAGTGATTTTTATTATCTAAAAAATAATCATCCAAGAAACATGATTACTGGGATCCCTTTAAATATATTTCTAATACTTCCTTGTATTGATTCATTAATGTTTCTATCCTATATTGTTGTTAGTTCAGAGAAAACATAGTAGGGAATCAAATAGCATTCAATACAAATCAACTGTAGGTTAAAAATATTTAAAAATCCAATGACCCTAAAGAAAATGTAATATATACATATAATTTCTGAGCCCTCCAAAAGAAAACCAAAACATTGATGTAACCAAATATGAAAGAGAGGACTCCTCTGCAATAAAAAGACCACTTGTTCGACTTGTCGGAAAAATCATACTGTGTGACAAGAAAAATTGTATGTACTATCTAAAAGTCAACACTGTGGCATAACTTATTATGTTTTAGAATTTCAAATGTAAACATTAAAAATAATTAAGACACTAGCTGTGTCTCAGAATTCTCAACATAACCATTCAATTATTGCAGCATATCCACAAATTCATTGCAAGAAAAGACAGGACAAAGCAAGAATTATATTTTATATTCAGCTAAAGTAACTTTCAAGAATTGCCATGGACAACAGTCTTGAAATAAAGAGCATACTTTTCCTAATCTCTACTTAAGAAAACTATGTAGGATGAATGTCAGTTAGTCAAAAGATAATGGCGCAACCACAGCAAATGGAGGAAATTATTCCACTTCTTTTTATGAATTAATTCTAGAATAATAGCGAAGTCTGACAAAAACAAGGCACTGTTGGAGTCACTATAGAGATTTTATAAAACCTAATAAAGTATAGGAGATTAACATGATTACCATTTCCATTCTCCACATGGAGGAACTCAAACAAAATAACAAGTAAAATATCTTGTTCACATTGTTCTCAAAGTGAAGAAGCAGGAATTCCAAGAAGTAGGACTACAGAAAAAATCCTCTTAACTGCTTTTCTCTACATACTCACAATTCAGGTAGATGGAATGGAAATCATGAAAGATACCTCCCTTGCTTTGAGTGGTACAAATAACATAAGCTTATCCTCATTATAAAGCTTCCCTGTTCTTTTTGGGTAACTAAGTCACTCATCATTTCAACAGCATTTCAGATCCATTTTTTACCTTGTGAATTTACTTCCTTCAGCTTTCCTTCCAGGGTTCAGTAACTCTGATTTTAAATCTATGAACAAAAATAATTGAAAAGAACCACAGGGAAAAAAATATCGTCATTTATTCATCCAACACGTGTTTATTGAACATCTGTTCTGTGTGAGATCCTGGATATGTTTCAATGGACTGAAAAGACCAAAATTCTGCTCTCATAAAGCATATATTCTAGAAGTAGAATACAAATAAAAATACTAGCATAACAAATTGAGTAATATGCTAAATTTTTAATTTAAAAATATTTATTTTTGAGAGGGAGAGACAGAGCATGTGCAGGGGAGGGGCAGAGAGAGAGAGAGAGGGAGACACAGAATCTGAAGCAGGCTCCAGGCACAGAGCCTGACGTGGGCCCAAAATCGTCAACCACGAGATTATGACCTAAGCAGAAGTTGGACGCTCAACCGACTGAGCCACCCCGGTGCTCCGTTAAATTATTTTTTTAGCTTTCTTTTTTCAAAGTTTTTTTTTTTAGAGATAGAGAGAGGTAGAGACCACATAAGTGGGGGAGAGGCATGAAGAGAGGGAAAGAGAGAGAATCCCAAGCAGACTCCACACTATCAGTGCAAAGTCTGATGTGGGGCTCAAGCTCATGAACCTTGAGATCATGACCCAAGCGGAAATCACGAGTGGAATGTTTAACCAACTGAGCCACCCGGATACCCAATAGTAAAAGATGTTAAGTGCCATGGAAAAGACAGATCAATATAAAGAGGATTGAGAATACAAGGTGGTGAGTTGGAGTTGCAAAATTAACAAGGTGAGCATAGATTTCATTCTGAAGGTAGTATTTGAGGACTTAAAGGAGGTGAAAAGGGTTATTTAGACATATGGATAAAGTTTGTTCTATGCAGAAAAAAACAACTCCAAAATGACCCTCAGGAGCATACCAAGTAGATTCAAGTATGATGTTCAATATGCAAGAAGCCAAAGGAGAGAGATGGAGGGTAGTATTGTAAGGGAGAGTAGTCCTCACAGAGCAAATTTAGGACACTAGTGCTCAATAGGCCTTCTAGACTTTTGTAGGAATTTTGGCCTCCATTCTGAGAGAAACAAGTAGCCATCACATGGTTTTGAGTACGAACGCAAAACGACCAAATATTTTAATAAGATTGCTCTGGCCCCTGTACTGAAAACAGATTCTAAGAAGGCAAACATGGAAGTAGGGAGGCCATTTGGAAGGCTATTACAATAAATCATTTGAAGGGTGATTTTGGCTTGGCAAGGAAGGAATTATTTCTTATCCAATACTTGTAGTATACAATATATCTAATCCGCCGTGCTCATAAATAATTTTAAAGTTGTTGATCAGTTGCTTTTACAATAATTGAATGGAGTTTTCTTTCAAAACTAATTGAAATTCTCATTGATATTTTTTCCCTCTTTTTTGTATCTGTAAGGCATTTCTAATTTTCAGTTTTAAAGGGTTTATAGGTGTCTGTCCTAGCACCTTTCCCGAGATTTTATTTTGTCTTATGCAGTAATTGTTCTCTACTAGTTAAGTTTATAAAGGAAAATCATTTGATCTTTTATCAATTTTTCTTTTAGAATGGACATTCTAATTCTGTCTTCTATCATTTTAAATACTATTACTGATACATACTAACACCTTAGTACCTCAAGTACTATATTGGATAGTAAACTCAAATAGTCTATCACAGAAGCACACCATCAAACGTAAGGATAAAACATACTTTCCATAGTAGCATGGTTTTGCTATAAGTAGCTGTTGGTTAATGCAATGTTTTTAAAATTGCAAATCAATACTTTTATGTGTACATAAATCAAAATAGTACCTATTTGCATGCATGTGTGTGTGTTTGTGTGTGTAGCTTGAATTGTTTTTGGAAGTTATTCTATTAAAAACAGTGTATATAAAAATATCAAACATTTTCATTCAGTATTAAGATTAACAAAAATATACATTTACTGCTTTTTTTGTGAATTAGTATTTGATGTTGTTTAAATCATTCTGAGAATCCCAAGTGATAAAATTTTTATGCTTATAATTCACTGTACTTTGGCCTCTCAATTTTTAAATCTGTTTCCAAAGAGTTAACATTCTATTGATATGCTTTATTATTATATTAGCAAATAACTGAAACTGTACAAATAATTGTAAAATCAGAAATGGCTGTGCAGCTCCACCTCAATGTCCCCTTTTGACAAGAGCCTAATTTTAAGACTCGTAAATGGTAATTCCATGTGAATAGTTTTTAAAAATGTTTAAGGCCTCTTATGCAATTTTAAATACCATCCTAACAAGGTTTTTTGTTTTTAATTTCCTGTCATCCATTCCTTTTTCAGATTTCCTTAGTTTTTACCTCACATCCTTTTTCTATTCTACCACACCGTCCAGGACAGCACATTACATTTACCTGTCACATGTCCTGAGGCTCCTCCTGGTTGTGACACTTTCTCATACTTTTCTTTCGGAGGTTCTTGACAACCTAAGGAAGAATACTGATCATGGATTTTATAGCATGTCCCTCAGTTGCAATTTGCCTGATGTTTTCCTCATGATTAAACCATAATTATGGTTTCTTGGAAGAACACAAAAGGTAAAATGCCATTCTTATCACATTTTATCAAGGTTATTCACTATCAACATAATTTACCACTGATGATGTTGACCTAGATTCTCTGAATTATTATTTATAAGGTTTTTACACTGTAAAATTACTCTTTTCCCCATTCCACACTGTATTCTTTGGAAGGAAGTCACTAGTCACAGTCTATATTCCAAGGATGGGGAGTTATGCTCTACCTCCTTGAATACAGAATATCTCTGTAAATTATTCAGAATTCTTCTGCCCTAGGCAATCCCTCTGTTCTCCCTCATTTACTTACTCAATAATTTCTGTCAAAATGGATTCACACAACTTAAGGAACTTTTTTAGTAAGTATAAATAAGCTCCTATGGAAATGGTTATTTTCTGGAGGAATTTAGTCCGAAAGTAGAAAAAAATTCTCACTGATCCGTAGATTCTATAGTTGCTTATTTAGAGTAAATACAAATTGCTATCTTGAAGAACCACATAAATTAAAAGTTCATGTTGACTTGGTCACTGGACCATTTGTCCACAGAATCAGAGCTGGCCTCAATTGGATCTGCTAACTACCATTCAGGAGCTTATCTTCAGCCTGGGTCTTGAAATATGTCAAATTTGGAATTTTATTCCTTTTTCTCAAGGTTTTTAATTCTCCATGACTCAGGAAAAAAATCTTTTTTCCTGCTTACCGTCATTGACTACTTTGAATGATTTCTAGGGACTTTACTGATAGTGTATTGATCAATGCTCTTTTTTCTCTTAAGCATCTTTAAATATAAATTCTGGTTGCTATATCTAGATGGATTTTATTGCTATTTCTCAGTAATCTCCTCTGCCACTTTGAAAGTTTTTGATTTGAAGGTGGCCATTTTTATTCCCTTAATTTTCTAACAGTAATTACGAGGTTTAAATTTTATCTCTCTGATCCCCTCCAGCAGCTGTTTCCAGACTGACCTTCTTTGACTTTTTTATGCTTATGAGACCTTTGAATTCCTTTTCTTTCTAATTCTTTCTGAATATCATTGAGCTTATGTGTTAAAATTGAACTGCTTGTGATAGTCACCTTGATTTCTCCTTTGAACTTTCAAAGCTCTATTTTTCCAGTCTTTTCACTAATAAATTTAGATGATTTTTTTTATCCCTATTACCACATAACTTATACAAACACATTAATGTATTTGCTTAGTACAAAAGATGGCTTTTTCTGCTACTCTATTGTCTTCACTAAGATTATAAATCTGCATTGGTCATACTGAATTTATTGCTTTGAGAGTCTATACATCATAGTATAGTGTGTGATATTATATATAGCCATACCTCTAAAAGGTGGAAAGGAAATATTTTAATCAGAATATTACATACGTTATTTGTATATATTTATAATGGGGAAAATAATTTCATATGCATTTTAACATACAAAATATTTTAGAATACAACATTTTACATAGAAATATGTAATTTTAATCCACTTTGTTAACCAGGTATACGCTATTGTGTGCCCAACTGTCTTTGCATTCTGCTATAATACTGGTTATTTTTTATCCTGCAACTTTTGTATTCAAATATACAGAATAGTGCAAACATTAAATAAAATTGACTGCCCTGCAATCATTTCCAACACAAAATAACAAGAGTAGTATAAGTTCTGGATTGTTGAACATTTTATCAATACTGGAGATTAAATTAATACTTTTGTTTACTCCTCATTGTCTCATCTTTTATATATTCATTATGTTCATTTTTAACATTATCCTTATTGTCCTGCTAGGTATATCTAACAACTAAATCAACAAAGAATTCCATCTCATATATAGGTCTCCAAATTATCACTTATGCTATTTTTTTCAAGAAGTAGTATGCCTAATAAGGAATATTGTACCATTTTAATGATACAGAAACTTCAAGCATGTCTTTAAAGGCAACAGATGTTATATTTGCCTCTCCGTCATGTTTAAAGAAAGCAAGTTGCTATTTAAGTGTTTATTTCCAAATTGCTTTAGGAATTCTCATTAATGCAAACAATCCTTTAATAGTCATAAGAGTGCTGAGGATAGCATAAAAAAATTATTCTATGGTATAATCATTTTATCTCTAAATTGTATAAACATTAAACATGAATTTTTACTGAAAAGATTATTTAATGCATTAAATTTTCCCAAGGATGTTATTGAAATAATTAACAAATTTTTAATTATAATATTCCTTAAATGATTACTTATTTAACCAAATAATCAACCTTTTATTATTTCATTACTAAAGCCCTACTATGCACAATCTCCATAGTGCTATAAATGATGAATGTGTAGAGGGGCACCGGGATGGCTCAGCCTGTTAAACCTCTGACTTTGGTCAGGTCATGATTTCATGGTTCATGGGTTCGAGCCCTGCATCAGGCTCTGTGCTGACAGCTCAGAGCCTGGAGCCTTCTTCAGATTCTGTGTCTCCTTCTCTTTCTGCCCCTACCCTGTTCACACTTTGTCTGTCTGTCTCTCAAAAATAAAAATTTAAAACTGTTTTAAAGTTTAAAAAAAACACAAGTGTACAAATAAAATCTTTTAAAATATTGACTATATTCTATGCATTAATTGCTATAGGACTTCACAAAAATTACAGTCTTAACACAAATTAACAGCCTTATTATTATGTATTAGTAAACCAGGATAACTTCCAGAAATCATGAAATTAGTGAGTGACAATAGAAATTTGAATCCATTTATGCTATTATGCAATATATAAATGTAATACTATTATTTCTTAACTCCTATGTCAGGTATGCCAACTGCCTTACCTATGTCTCTTCATTTACTCCCTCAAGAAATCTTAGATTTAAGGTCATTATGTCTTATTATAGATGACACACTTGGACCTCAAAACTCAGATAACTAATTAGATCAGTTTGAGTTGGGATTTAAACTCAGACTTACCTGACACCAAACTATGTGCCATCAACTTCCATGACCAGTAACCCAAATCTATTACCTTTTATAGTGGAGAAAATCCCATATAGGAGTTAGTTTTGTTCAGTTCACAAGAGGGGTTTCTCTACTTGGGCTTAATGTTAAGTGATAGTATAAAGAAGGTATTTTGGAGATGCTAACAGATAATGATTAAGCTAAAGAAAATGCAAAGCAGCCTGAACATAATGAAACTCTTCATAGGAGGGGCTGATCAAAGCAATTTCAAATTATCAAGTTATGAGAGAGGACTTACAAACCTTAGATGCTTACCTAGTGAAATTAGCTGAAATGATACTACTAAATTCCAATAGTGTAGTAGCATAAGGGGAACAGCTATCTTCCAGCAAAAAGAAACAAGTATAATTGTGATTGAAAGATTTTGGAACCTTCACATGATTTATGCAAGATGTTATGATAGATTGCTTTTATCACTTCAAGTTTTACGGGTGTCTAGTTTATTTTTTCAATTAACTTAGTGGATTTGGGAGTCTGACATCATATTAAGGGCAGATATGATAAGAGGGTAGTAAGGAAATCTTTCCATTGGTTTTCATGATTAAATAGCTCATCAATAGAAAAGTGAAATATATTGCTATACTTCTTTGAGCCTCAATTTTCTCCCATTCATATCATACCTATATTTTCATGGCCACTTTCATAAAAATCTCAGTATCAAGGAGTCAGTGCACATCATCTGAGCATATCATTATTTATAACCCATTTTTTTTTTAAGAATATGGCTTGAGGAATTGAGATATGAGGTAATAGTCTGTTAATTAGTAGAGTTGGAGATAAAGGATTGTTATATTTTAGATATTCCCTTCAGGAAGAATGCACATTTTAATTAGGGTAACTATGGCATTCCCAGAGTAATGTGGATGGAAATTTGAAGTCATGGCACAAGACTTTATGAAGTAGATTATTAATAATGGTAAAATTTTGATAATTTTGTTAATAGGGACAAAGTTGTAGGCAGACTAACTTAAAATAGGATGTCTGTTCTTAATGGACAGAAAATAGAACCCAGCAAACAGAGTAAGCCCAAGCACTACCAGGTACTTCCTATGTAAGAACTCCCTCCAAAGCTGACCCACTCACAACCCAGGCCACAGATGGAGGGCAAGGGCAAGGCAGGCTAGATAACTTCTACATGCTCAAGTGTAGCCAAGATGCAAAACACTTAGATCTGAAAACATGCTATACAGGCATTGTAGAAGATCACTGGATAACTATGGTGGACTCCAGTTCCTGCTTTGTTATCCTTCACACCCTACCGTTGTCTCTACTTTTCTCTGCCTGAGAGGAGCTAAACTGGATAGAATGAGACTTTCTCTTCAAATTAAAGCTAATACTAAGGTTCAGACAGTACAACAGAGACACTGAGGCCACACTCACTGGCTGGCTATGCAGATAGAGCAATCAACAAAACTACTAAGCCTGACAAATAGCTCTCAACTTACTGGGCCCTAATTTCCTTATTTGTGATTATAAATTAATAATACCCAAAGTTCATATTTACTCAAATGTGTGGTCAGGATTGAAATGACTTCTGCAGGTAAACCACTAAAATGTAAGTAGTATTAAAAATTATTCTTACTGTCCATTAAAACTATTGTGAACAGGATGTTCATAGGCATCTAAAAATCATTTCACATTTTGGTCATGGGATACCAACTCATTCTTGCCTTGTGTAAACAAAATTATTTTGGAAGGATCTTTACATGTACTAAATTTAAGGTACTCAATATTGTAGCTGCATTTAATGTGGCTTGGGTTATACAGCTGATAAAATGGAAGGTGTATTAGAAGTTATATTGGTGGAGACTAAGTTCGAAACAAAGATGACTTTATCAATGAAAATGAGAAAGGAGGTCAGGGGTGGTTGTGCTTGGAGTGTAAGAATTATTCTACATGGAAGTTGGGGTGGTTGTGCTTGGAGTGTAAGAATTATTCTACATGGAAATTACATAGAACCAAAAACTTTTGTAACCATTTATTATAATGTCCTTTTCCAACATACTGCAATTGAACCTTAGAGTCCAAGGATTATCTCATCAGTATATGAAAAGGAAATAAGCGTTATCTTGACTCTCTCTGGACTTGCTATTTTCTTAGTAAACAGGAAGCACAGAGACAGAAGTTAAATTTCTGTAAGTCACAAATGAGGGAGAGATATAGGTAGGTATAGGACAAAGGTACTTTGCTAGATGTCTTCACATAAAGGATATTTTAACAATCTATGAAAGTTCTAGAATAATGCTGCATGCAACAGAGCAAACTTTTTATTATGCATTTGAGGTAATATTTTCTTAAGAGTACATACAAAGTATTGCTCATGACCAAGTAACTTTTAGTAGAAATTTAGAATCTTCAATAGCAAAGGTAAATATGTTTCACTTGAGAAAATTTTGACCAATTATATACGGCCTGCTTCCACAATATGTTGCTTCTAGTTCACCGCTTTCTTTGTTGAACCACTTTATCATATTTATATAGTTTCAGATTAATCTCTTGTTTAAGCAGTTTATGGACTTTAAATACATTGCCAAAGAAAAGAATATTGAGGGGGATAATAAGTTATAAATATAAAAGCTAAGTAAAGGACAGTACAAGATACAAGGGCACGTATAAACCTTTTTACTGAGAATTATCTGTCAGGCACTATATGTATATATATATATATAAGGCACACATATTTTATATATATATATATATATAAATGTATAATGTATAATATATATATTGTATAATATATAATGTTTACGTATATGTATGTATATGTATAGTGTAATGTATATTATAATGTATATTATAAATGTATAATATATATATATTACTTATCTGTCTCTATGTCAATTATTTGATGCTACTTTGTTTCTAAACAAGATGTCCCCTTACCAGAGCTCATGATGTCTCCACTTTACCATTGTCTATTTAAATAGCAAAGTAACCTTTCAAGTATGTGCCATTGAGACATTTAAGTTTTTGACTTACTCCGGGATTATTTCATGAGTCCCCAAACCACACATCCTAGCTCTAGCTTCATCTTCTCCCAAATACCCCACTTATTACCACCAGAATAACTTGAAATGAAAGTTAATCTTCTAAAAGCACCTAAACACCAACTTACCTCTCAAACATCTTCTGTGCCTCTCTTATTCCATGTCCAGCAGCAAAAAATCTTCTGCTGGATTTTACAGCATGCACATCATCTGGCCACACTCTACTTCACTACCGAACTTCATTTTGCTTTCATGAACCATGTGTTTTATTCAGATCTTTCTCTGTTATCCCTAACTCATGTTTTGTCCTTCTATGCCTCTGTTTAACTTCCTACATTTCCTTGGATCAGTTCTAGTCTTTCGTTCATCTTTTATTTATATCCATATTTTAGACATAGTTCAAGTTCCACCTTCCCCAATTCATACAGATTTCATTCTCAGTTATGCCCTAACTTCATGGTCTACACTGCTCAGCTACCTTAATATTCTCACAAGTATTTTTGCCAATAAAAAGATCATGGAAGTCTGTCATCTTCCTGCAGCTGCACTGGACCTTTTCTACTGCTGATTCCCTGGGCTCTTTCTCAGTATCTTTCTTATATTTTTTCCTATTTCTCTTCACCACAGGCTCTGGAAACTGGTCAGATTTTTTTTTCTTTACTCATTAACTTCTCTCACTTAATGTTTTCTTTTGCCTAAGATGTGCATCAGTCTTTCCCAATCATCCATATACCTCAAATACTTATGAAGCTCCCAAGACATATGCTTGGATTCATTTAATTTTAAAGAGTTTATTTTTCATAGGAAAATGTGTAAGAAAAATAAAATAGCATTTGTTGTAGTTATGTGAAAGACTTATTACGAAACCCAATAAAAATCCTAACATTTGCAACCACAATGTGGCAATATAAATCCCAAATCCTCCCAAGTGCTGTAAAATGATTCACTATTTCATATTTGTAAATCTTCTCTACTGATGCCCCAAGTGCTACAGAGAATAAATAGTGGACCCTGCCAGGCTTTAGACTTAACCATTTAAATTTGACATTTGAAATTGTGTCTAAATAGAGGTCATAATTTTCTTAGATTAGGATGAGTTTTACTTAATAGTAATTTTTTATGAATAATCCCCCTCTCCCCCAAGAAACTGACATTTATATACACAAACGTTTATCATTTCATTAATGGGAAGATTAAAAAATGGTGAATCTACATAAACAATGGCTGGCTTAGGGACCCATACTCAGCCATAGATCATTCAAAAATAAACAATGAACAAAAGTGGTTGATAAAAAAAAAAAATCCATACAATACTAGCAGAACCAACTGTTTTGATTTTCTGTCCACTTCAAACTCAAAATAAAGTTGAATTCATCATCTTTAAAAAAAGACAGGCTGTACCACATCCAGTCATGGAGTCTCAAAATGTTTAAATATTATACTTCTATATCTACTTTTCTCCTATAAAACTGATCGACCATAAAGCCTTTTATGTTCTTCTTAATCTCTGTCTAAAATATCCTTCTTATCCACACGGAAACCACTGTGGTATAGGCCCTAGCACTTATATCCTAACCACCACAATGGTTTCTTCATTCATCCAAATCCATTCTGCATTTTGCAGCCAGGTTAAACCAGAGTAAAACATCACTTCCCTCATGTCATTGTCCTAACACCCCCACCTCCCACCAATACGACCGGCATTTTGACAGGAAAGATGGTGCTACTTCACTGAGTAACCAAGATCACTTTCAACTTGTTCCTCAATTTTCCAAATTTCATTTCTGTTTACTAATCTGAACTCCCCAATCACTGTCATTAATAATATGTATTTTTATATATGCAAAATTCACTTTTACCTCTTAGCACTTTTACCTCTTAGCTCTTATCATATACAATGTGGCTCCCCTGGCAGTGTGATTCCCCTGCTTTCCACTTGCATGTATCTCAACTCCTCAGAATTCAGTTCACTGCCATGGCCACCTTCACACACACACACACACACACACACACACACACACACACACACACATCCTCCACTGCCCTCACATCCTCCTTGGCTCTCTTCCTCTGCACTTTCTGTTGTTTGTAGCTTGAATTTCACATATATATTTATTTGTAATTGTATCCATTTATGTATAATCTCCTTAAACAGAACATATGTTCCTTCCAAGAAGAAACAGTATCCTTATTTTGCACTCTCACTGATTGCTACATCTAAATACATCTTTAATTGATATTCTGACTTTATATTAAATAAAACGAAGTATATTAACTTAAGAAAGTTCGTGACATGAAATTAATGACAAAATGTTTTTGGAGAATTAATTGATACTTGACCTCAAACAAGTGATTTATATATTCCAAATTACATTTCCCATTTTCAAGAGCATTTGGAAAGGATAGTTTTATGAACCTCAACGGATCCTACAAGTCCAAGAGGGAGATTTTACTACTGAGATCTCATACATATTTTCTTCATTGCTGATAGCACAAAAAATTAAGATCTTTCTTTAAACATTTTTGTTTCAATGTTCATTTATTTTTAAAATTTTTAGATGTTTATTTTTGAGAGAGAGAGAGAGAGAGAGAGAGAGAGAGAGAGAGAGAGAGAGAGAGAAGCAGGGGAAGGGCAAAGAACGAAGGAAACACAGAATCAGAGCAGACTCCAGGCTTTGAGTGCTCAGCACAGAGCCTGACGCAGGGTTCGAACTCATAAACCATAAGATCATGACCTAAGCTGATGTTGGATACTTACCTGACTGAGCCACCCAGGTGCCCCTAGGATCTTTCTTTAAATGGAAATTATTGTTTTTACTAATTTAGGTCCCTATTGTCTTTGGTACATTTCAAAATGCAACTTCTTACCTATTAAAAATAACAGTCTAGTTCTCAATGTCTGCTCTCAAATCAGTAGAACAAATCATGTCCCAAACCATTACCAAAATAACTTCCTTTTTCCTGCAAGCATTGCAAAATAAAAATAAAAACTTCAATTTCAAATGGTAAAATTCTTCAAATTTTAGACATTGAAAACATGACTCTATATATCCTAAACCACCATTTAGCCTCTGGTCTATTGCCACTGAACATTTAATTGTGACCCTAATGAATGTTCTAACATTTTGGAACCATTTTCTTTTGAACAATAACAGCAATAAGATTCAGGTGGCTGGAGAAGAGTCACAATAGATGGCTTCCAATTACATGGTGGTGCCCTTGAAGGCTTTGTGTTGAGGCACTAAGGTGGGATTTATTTATTAGGAAAATACTGTCCATTCTAAAAGACAGGTCAGACCACTGCATAGTATACCGATGGCTCTATTTCTGCTTTTTGGAAATAGGTATGTTGAACATCAGTGCAATGATAAAGAAGAGCACTTATAAGCAGGCTTTAGGAACCTAGCACCAGTAGACATAAAATAGATATATTGCACCTATGGAACGTTATCCTTTATTTCCAACACAGATCTCATTGTTGGAATCTCCATGAATATTCTATGATTATTTCTTTTTACATAGTCTGAGGAGACAATCATGTGGCACCACTAAGATATTTGTGTAAAAACTCTTGAAAAGATTTCACAGGGTGAGCATTGATAAAAGGGCTGGGTGTGAATGGGTATTTGAAGCAAACTTGTCTAGAAAAGCTATGTGAAGTCACTTTGGTCATGTGGCTGGAAAAAGAATACAGTGTGAATACCAAGAAGCTTTTCACAGGCTTCATTGACCAATCTTCATTCTTAGTAACTTTTTTAAACATATACATTTCGATCATTAAGACTAAATTGAAAACCTCTGACATGCTCACCTGGATTCTCATTCAGAGTAATGAATAAAAGCCATACTGTTCTTATCATTTGTCCAGTTTGATTCAAATCCTAGAAAATCCCATGGGAGTAGGTACTTATGTAAATTCTTTCCAGTCATAGTTACTTTAAAATACATAATATACGGCAACTTTTTGTAGTACAAGTATTTATATCCATACTTCAAGGTGGTATTTTTTTCACTTGATAACAAAAGATTCCTATCGTGGGTACTTTTAATTCAAGAGTTTTTGGAGTAGTATAATTTTGTGACATATTAATTACTGGCCATATCAGAGTAATGATTGACAACTCCTATTATTTCAATGCTGATATTTGACTCAAACATGTATTTGGTTCCTTTCACAACACTGGTACACAGGAAATATGGGAAATCCTGGTAGAGTTAAGATACTCAGTATTTGGCAACGTCTTTCCCATGGTCAGCAGTTCAAAGTGAACTTTTTTCTAGGATCTCTAAAATGTTGTCATTTCATTCAAAGTGGGCTCCGCTCAACAGTAATGGATTTGTTTAGAGACACATTTTATGACATGTACTTAAGTTCTGATGACTTAATCAGAACAGTCTTAATATATACAGAATTCATGTCATCCAAATATTTATGTGTAAAAATAAGTAGACCAAGTATATTCCATTAATTAAGATATGGCCTCAAGGAGCCTGAGTCGGAATCTAGCATTGTAGCTTTCTAATGTTGAATTTGGGCCAGCCACTTGGTCTCTTAGAGTTCTAGATTTCTTATCTGTTAAATGGTTGCTGTAAATGATTACATAAGACTATGCATAGTCTTAGCAATATATATTAATATATATAAACTATATATACTTTATGTAATTACATTATAATCTATAGAAAGTGATTTATTATATTTTCTGTAGGTAAATTGGCTAAAATATGTGTGGTGCTGCATTCCATCTCAGCATATTCAATGAGTAATGAATTGTTCTCATTTTGGTTATTCCATTATTATTTATTTCATCAGTAAAGGGATCTTCAGTCTTACTTATTATAGTACCCCTAAGGATGTGTTCATTATTTATGGAATAAATAAATGAATAAACCAAAATTATACTCAAAGTACAAAATCACTATAATGAAATGTCTATTACATGGGAGAAAATATTGACTCCTGATAGATCCTTGAGTCCTTAAGCACAGTCACTCACCATTAAGGGAAAAAATGACCTATAAAATGAATAAAAAGGGAGTAACTTTTCAGACAGGTTTGCTTTGTAACCTAACACAGAGGTAGAGTCAGAAAAGTTAAGGACTTCCTGCCTTATGTCCCTTTTGCCTTCATAATGCAACTAATTAAGCTCCATCAGATTTATCTCCTTACTATGGTGGGAGACCACATGTGAACTTAGGCTAACATCATCTGAGCAGCCCTAGATTGCCTTATAAACTTGAAGTCACTCCTGATTCGACCATTGCACCTATTTTTTTTTTATAAATTCCATTTACAGATATGACTATTGGAGGAATAATAGAGATGATAGATATAGGAGGACAAATAGATCAAGAAGATGGTCTCATGATAAGAACTTGGTTGGAGGGAAAATGGGTCAGTAAGGAAAAAACACTCTTTTTTTCAAAACTGTATACAATGCATGTAATCAAGGAAGGAAGTGTATATTTTCTTCAAAGCTGTCTTGTGAGATGCATTCAATTTCCCGTCTTGAGACTTGATTCTTCTATGAGGAATTGCATCTAGATGCTACTGAAAATCATCTGTAACAAAGCTACAAGCTGTCAATGTCTGTCAACCTGTTCTCCGGATGTGCACCACCTGTGTTATCTTTATTCTGGGATCACATTCTACTTCCCCCACTTTTTGTGGAAGTATACTTAACAGTGTTATATTACTTTCAGTTGTAAAACTTAATGATTCAACAATCCTATACATTACTCAGTGCTTACACCAATGAGTACAGCCTTATTTCCTACACTGTACTTCTTCATCCCCTTTATTTCACCCATCCTTCCATATCAACCAAAGCATTCTAGAGATATGATGCAATTCTATCAAAATATACAAAGCTTATTTCACAGAACTAGAACAAGTAACACTAAGTTTTTTATGGAATCAGCAAAGACCCCAAATAGCCAAAGCCATCTTAAGAAAGCTGGAGGTATCACAGCTTAATCAAAGCTAGAGGTATCACAATTCCATATTTGTAGATACATTACAAAGCTGTAGTCATCAAAATATTGTGGTACTGGCACAAAAACAGGCACTTAGATCAATGGAACAGAAAAGAGCACCCAGAAATAAACCCACACTTTTATGGTCAATTAGTCTACACCAAAAGAGGCAAGAATGGGGGAAAAGACTGTCTCTTCAACAAACAGTACTGGGAGAAATGGACAACTACATTCCAAAAAATGAAACTGGACTGCTTTCTTACACCACACACAAACTAAATATGGATTAAAGACTTACATGTGAGACCTGAAATTGTTAAAAGTGCTGTAAGAAAACATATGCAGTAATCTGACATTGGCCATAGCAACATTTTTCTAGATATGTATCTTCAGGCAAGAGAAACAAAAGCAAAAATAAACTATTGGAACTACACCAAAATAAAAAGTTTTTGCATAGTGAAGAAAGCCATCAACAAAATGAAATGGCAACCCCTGAATGGGAGAATATACGTGCGAATGACAAATGCAATAAGGAGTTAATAACCAAAATATAAAAACAGCTTATACAACTCAATAACCCAACAAATAATCTCTTTAAAAGGGGCAGAAGACCTGGACAGACATTTTTCTAAAGAAGATATAAAGATGGCCAACAGATACATGAAAAGATGCTCAGTATCACACATCAGGGAAATGCAAATCCAAACCACAATGAGATAACACTCCTCACTTTTTAACAACTCTGTGGTCTTAACTGTTCCTTTCTCCCGAAGATAGGTTCACATCTAACTTTGGATTTGCAATCTGGAATATCTGCCTTCAGAATAATAAGGTTAGCATCATTCCTGTAGTGAGACTTATACCTTTGATAGATCTTATTAGGATATTTTGATTTTTCATCCAGAATAATCTCATTAGGAGAAAAATATTTTTTAAAGGTTTAAAAATAAAGACAAACATGGAAGATACAGTTCAAGAAAAAGCTTTTAGAATGTGACCACAAATTGGATATGGGAGTTTAAGTAACATAAAGTATCAAATATTATGTTAGAAATCAACATCCAACAATTTGAAGGAAGACACCTTTAGAAGTAGGTAAAGCAGAAAACGGACTTTTGTCTCAAATTATCACATGTGATTTACACACATTTTTCACTTAAATAATCATATCTTACCTACTTTGTCTGAAGTACTATAGAACTGTGGAAAGCCAAATAGAGATCACTCTGCCTTTGAGGGGAGGCTTACCTGTTCCTGCAATTCTTTCTGTGGAAAGAAGGGACCTTCACTTTGTTTCCCAGGACAGTACAGTATGGAAATGATCGTTTTTCTTCCCTCTCCATCCTCTCACTTGTCCCTCTCTGTAAGAGAAGCCATAATTTTCTCAGGAGATAAATGGATGAGAGCCAGACATCTATTAGACCATGTGAATCAATAAAATGTCTTTTTACATACACACAACTTCAACAACCAAATACACACACAACAACAGGAACTTCTCTGCTAATCTCTGTTCTTGTAGTTAGGACTGAATTATCCATTAGGCACTGTAGACACATTGGCTAGAATTTCACAATACTTCTGGAGGCGCACAAAAAATATTTTCATTTCTCTTAAAATCAGAATAAAATTTTAAGTTTAGGAAAAGGATTTAACCTACAATATAGTGTATTGATATTGTTATCAAGGCAGTCATGTGCTGTCACGAAAGCAAAAGCATCTAGGACCCAAGGAAGCTGGAATGCATCTCTGGTGCCAGGTTTGTGAGGCAAGCCAAGATTTTTCACATGGCCACGTGGGTAAATTACGACAACTGGATTCCACAAATTAAACATAACTTCCTAAAGTTTAGATTTGGGAATAATAGACAATTTCATCTTGCCCTCAAATCCTAGCCATTACTCCTAACAGAACATTTCAAAATCATCGTAATTGCAAGTTAATAAGCATGGCATGACTGTTAATAAAATACATACTGTTCTTTGAACCTTGTCTAGCTCGTTGTGGATCTAAGCCTGAAGAGGGAATTGATAAATTATTCAGTCCTCCTGTAGAGGGTGGAGGAGCGTCAGTAATATACCCTCCAGACGGAGAAGGCACTTCAATACTTTAATAACAACAACAAACACACACACACACACACACAAAGTAAGCCACTCCATAGGGTTTACAGAGTTTTAGTCAAGGTAACTTACTGACAGAGGCAAGTAAACGGACAGGCAGTACAAAACGCTACACAACAACTCCACCCACTCCAGACCTCAAGCCACAGCTTTTATAGAGTAAGAGGCCCGGTGGTGTATCACAGGTTAGTTATCTAAAATAAAGCCATCTGTGCAGCAGATGATCTCCACCAATTATGTTAAGTGAAGGCTTCTGTGAACCAGTCATTTCTACCAGTTATCTAAAGTTGTGCCACCTATGCACCAGAGGTGAGAACAAGATGGAGGAAGGGCCAAAGGTGGAGTCAGTGTTTTCAGCACTTCTGCACTCCTATCACGACATCTTTATGAACTGTACAATCTTTGCACAGCATTCTTTCGGGATGACTCTAGAGGCAGAGATTAGGAGATTAGGAGGTGACTTACATCCTTATGCCACAGCAGCAATAGAAACATCAATATGAGATTCCCCAAAGTGACCCAGGAAAGGGGTCTTTTCTTCAGCCCTAACAGTCGAGCAATTGCGAACTTCAATTTAAGTGATGGCCAATGACAGGAAGGCCAATGCATTTCCCAATGCAACTGCAAGGAACATCAGCAATAGGAGGCTAGGGGTGATAAGACTAATGTTTTGCAGGCAATACATATGGCCAATCTTACTTTAACAGCAACACAGTAGCTGTTTGGTCCCCATGAGTCAAAATACCATCCCTGGCTTTTCACCATTCCTTATTCTTGAGGGCAAAAAGCCCTCTAGTTACTTCCTGATGAAAAGGGACACAGACCAAGATTTGGGGAATGAACTTGCCTTGCATCTGATTGCAAATATTCCCTAGCATTAGGTTGAGCCCTCACCCTTCATGGAACTATTATTTTAGAACTCTTGGGTATAGGCTTAGATATCTATTCTACATTTTTAATGAGGTAAATTCATTTGGTTAAACAGTAGTCTCAGGAGGTTGTCTTCCAGGTGGGCTCTCACAGGCCTATAGTATATAAGCACTTGAGTAGAAAATTAACAATATATCCAAGTAAACCACAAAAGTTCAGGATCCAGCCTAGTTTTACAGGTAAACAATAAATATTCAAGGACAATCAGAACTAGACTCTAACATCCACAAAGGCGTGTTACTGAAACATAATTTCTTTTTCCTAAAATCATCCTCATTACTAGCAAAGGTAAACAAATTAAGACTAAGTTATTTGAACAAGTTCAGTTTTAACAAACTTGGCCTGGTTATTTACCTAAGTACAGCAAGAATAGTGAGTGGCCATTTAGGTTCTTTGAAATCTACTTTGCTGGAGTTTCTCTTCCTCTTTTTTTTTTTTTTAAGATTTTTATTTGTAAGTAATCTTTACACCCAACATGGGGCTTAAACTCACAACTGTAAGATCAAGAGTCATATGCTCTACCAACTCAGCCAGCCAGGTGTCCCAGGATTTATGGATTTTTACTGTGTCTAAATAATACCTCAATAAACACTATTTTTAAAAGGAAACAAAGCAAAAAAATGAGTATTAACCATTCATCATCACCATCCTTTCAGGCACTTGTGGAAACAATGCCCCAGAGATCATCAGATAAGCCTGTTCTATTGATAACAAAGCTGAGGCCAAACGTGGTCTCTGATTTCCAAAGCCAATAAAGCAATATGGAGTACAGCTGGAATGAGAGCCTCTTTGGGGCTCCTTCCTCACAGGTCAGAATCCTCTAGGTAATAATGGTCAGCTTTGATGACCTGGGCCTTGTCCATATTGAGGAAACCAAAGACACAGGCCCAGTGTAACCCATAGCACTCTCATAGTGGGGTATCAGACAGACACAAAACAGGAATTCCAGGCCAGCCCAAGGAATAGCCTGGAAGAGTTGTCTGCTGGAGCTTCTCTTAAGGAATTTCATAGTGGGCCTTTAACAGTCTTTCAAGGCTGAGAGCCAAGCTCTTGACATACTGATACTTGACATCAGGCTTACAGGGAATATCTACCTATTTGGGTTAATTCCTCTTTTCTTGAAGTAAGTCCTCAAAATATCTTGAGGTTCCCGAGCCTGCTCAAAGATATCTATTCACATCTGAGCCTATGCGTGTTTCTCTCAAATAGGATATTCCACTCAAAGCCTGGGTAATATAACTGATGTTTCCAATGGTGTCATGTTATAAGGAGGACAGATTTTTATTGAATTTATGCAAATAACTATAATTGATTTCACATTGTGTCACTGCCACATGCCCCAGTCAAACCCTTCTGGATATCAACTTACATGTAATTCACAACTCACATCTAGCATTAATACCTGTACTCTAGAGCCTGTACTATCATTTCTATCTTTAATAAAGCCTCTTATTGATTAGCATTCTGACCCCATTGGCTTCCCTTAACCAAAGCATATATTGGTCCTAATGTCTTTCACTAGATGGGGAATAAAAAGTTTCTAGTAATGCAAAAAACAAGCAAAAGCCTATAATTCCTTTACTCTTTTAGGACTGGGAAGGCTTGTATTTTATCAATGACTATCTCCAGTATTACCTTTGTCTTAACCAACCTGATGATACCCTGGAATTTTACTGACTGATTTGGCCTTGAATCTTGTCCATCTTTCCCTCCCATTTTGGTGACTTTAATAATGCCTGTAATGATTTGGCTTCTTCTGACAGGGAGGATAAACCATCACAAGTTATGCAACCTGAATTTAGCAGAAAATGGGGATGATGTCTGCCGATCTGTAGACAGAAACTACTTTGTATGATAATTTGTCCCCCATAACCATTAATTGCCTTTACCCTTCCCCCCAAATTTTAAGGTTTTCCACAGGTGTGTGCATTCAGCTCCAATGTCTGTTGGAGCTAGTTGTGTCTGTTAGTGAAAAACCAAGGAATTATTAATTCAACATTTAGTGCCTCCAGTTACCCCTTATTATACACACTAGAGGGTAATGTTGACTTAACCCCTACTCTCCAGGGGTTCCTTCCTGCATTAGTAGAGGTGCACTTGTTTTTTTGAGCCTTCCTTCAAGGGAGTAAACTGGTGTACCTTAGGCAATACCTTCCATAGGCTTAGCAAGACTGAATTTGGTTGTTGGCTTCTACTTTCTCTCAGGCTCCCAGATAATATTAAATCTTGCCACAGGTGTTTATGATGGACATTAATAGGTCCCTTTTCACCATCAGAAAGGCTCTTTGTTTTTCCTAGTTTTTCAACCTATTTCCCTTAAGATGGATTTTTTTGGTTTCACTTGAGTCAGCCACCACAGTGGCTACTCTAGCAATGTGTCGATACTAAAGTCCTGTACTATGCCCCCATACTGACTGTATGATGTCTTTCATACCTGAAGAAAGTAAATTTAGAGGCCAGGGCCTCTAAAATTCTGAACATAAATGTCATGTTTCATTCCTAGTTCATGTATAATTTCTTATAGTTCTTCCATAGAGGTCCAGTGTTAGAGAGGGAAGGGAACATGCCCTTCATAAGACCAAGTTATCTCAACACTAGCATTTATCCAATCAGTCAGATTAGCTAAGCACCTGCAATTCTAACCCAAACCTGTGGTATATAATCTTTGTCATAAGGCAAGTTGAGCAGTGATTGAGGCCAACAAATAAAATATTTCTCAAAATAGATAAGAAAGTGGCAGGTGTTTGACAAGGTAATTAAGAGAAGCAAAGCCGTTTTTAAAATAAAGTTGACAAAGGGGTACCTGGGTGGCTCAGTCAGTTAAGCGACTGACTTCGGCTCAGGTCATGATCTTGGGGCTTGAGAGTTAAAGACCCACATTGGGCTCTCTGCTGCCAGCACCAAGCCTTCTTTGGATCCTATTCTCTGTCTCTTCCCCTTCCCCGTTTGTGCGTGTGCGCACTCTCTCAAAAATACAATTGGCAAAAAAAAAAAAAATCTAAGAATATGAAGTCTGAATGCATACAGGATTTTTAAAATAATGCTTTAATTAGTAATAATGATCCTGCAAAAAAGAACATTCTTGCATAGACTTGTATGTAACAAGAACTCAGAACCTAAACCCCTGATGGCACAAGAAGAGAAATCTAGACCAGAGAGATAATACGCTTAACTGTATCTGGTTAAATGCCTAGAAATAAGAAATTAGAAATTAATGTAAAAACCTCTGAGAAATAAAGTGTGCGATATAATTATTACACATTTTATTATTATATCAGAAGATTCATAATTTTAATCATTGTGATACCCTTGTAAAGTCCCAAATTAAAAAAATTTGGAAGCCAAATTTGATTTGTAGAATGTCTTTGATATATGAGTACAACTCCACCTTTCCCATTTCTAGTCATGGAAGATTTGTACATTTTTGTGACAAATTTTAAGCCCATGACAATAGCATGTTTTGAGCAAAGAACCAATTTTTCTAACAAGTCCATTTGTTTGGGGCAGATCTGCATAATTGGCTGTTTGGTGTCTTTTAATTTTATCCCTCTTAGCATTTTCTCTGTACTATTTCATCATTTTATACTCTTTGACATATTCTCATTTGTGAAATTTTAATTTCCAATAATATACTCAAGTTTGAGTGTAGAGTCTATTTTACTTTCCTCTGCATTCTCTGAAACCTTGGTGACACGAATTTGAATATCATAAGAGTAAAAAGGTGTTGGATAAACATAAGTGAGTATATTTGAATTGAAATTTAAATTGATAGAGAAAGCAGTGCATCCTATTAGCTAAGGCCAGACCATTTTCTTAGATCAGGTTCATTTCCAAAGCTCTCTCATTATTTCTTTTTTTCAAAGAGCCCTTTGCAAGAGGAGCTAGCAGACTCTCATCAGTGAAAAAGACAAGCTTCATCGTCAAGAAGGATTATGCTGCTTATTCACAGGGGCAAGCTATGAGAACCAACAGCGGTCAGCCCATCACCAATCTGTAGACTAGAAATACCTTAGTCCATTAACATATAAGGAAATTGAGGACACTGGTGCCATGGGCACAAGCATCCACATAATTATGAATTTCCTTATCCTAGAAGCTTTTTCCGTAAAGCCTGTGTTTTCACATATTTATTTATTTTCAAATTATTTGGTGGCAAAGTCTCAATATATGTCACCACTCCAACAGTGGCCACCAGAGGAATTTTTAGATTGGGAATAAATGAGATATTCTCCATGCATGAAGGAAAAAAGTTTGTTTTCATTTCAACAACTATGTGTGCTGCACTTGATTTTATACTCACAGTCTGTTCAGACCAAAGTGTCTGTAAAGCTGCAGTGGGTTGTGCTCTTTTCAGCCTGACAAACAGCAATTTGGTGCAGTTGGAACTTCTTATTAAACTGTGGCAGGTTGGGGAGTCCAGAACGAACAGAATTCTCCTAAATGATTGGCTGGGGGATTTGTGTTAGCTTAATTGTACATTTGCCCTTTGACTAAAATTAGAGATTAAGTCCCCTCCCTGGGAACTGCAACTGAAGTTAGTAAGAAGTTAGACTGCACATTCTAATTAGATCTTTCCTAGTTCGTACTGCCGTGGGGTTTCTACCTTGACAACAACGCAGAGTTCCATTATGTTCTCTTTTAGAAAAGAGTTTCCTTTCACACTTTAGGCGAGGCTGTCTCTGTTTTATATTAATATTAGCTCACCGATTGTGATTGTACAGTGTGTGGGAGGTCGGTAGAAAGTGAGTTGTGGGCATCCTGCCTAGCACCTTTCACTTTCCCTTTTTCATCATGTCAGGTTTGGCACAGCATGGTTTTGTCCTAACAAAGACGACTTTCCAAGGATCTCGATGCTGGTCAGGTGGCTCATCAGTAAAGTGGTTCAGTGCTTGATACAGCTCTGTGTAATAGTTCACAATTCTCAGCATCACCTGAGAACATCTTTAATTATAGTATTGAGTTTTTCAAATGCCATTTTTGAAACATAAATATCTATTACCACAGAAGAACCTATGTCAAAAATTTCAAAGTAAAAATGGTCATGGCATTCAAATCCACAGAGAATATCAGCTTCCTCTGTAATACATATTTTTCTTAGTGAAAAATAGAGTGATTATTGAGGATTATATGTGGGAACAGAACTCCTTTCCTTTTTTTTTTTTTTTTTCCCCTCTGCGTATTTTTTCGTTGATGTTGTTTCTGTTCTTCTGGATCCTCTGTAACCTGTTCCCAGAAGAAAAAAGAGGAAAGCCATATTGTGCAGTCAGTTATGATCCGCGTGTTTATTAGCCTCTAAAATTCTCTAGCTGATGCTTGCCTGTGCTTCATGACTGAGTGGTGAATCATCTGCACAAGGCCCTGAGAAAATGATGCAATCCTTTGAAGTTTGCCAAGACTTCCTGCATAATGGTTAGGTGGAAAAAGTGAATTACTGCCTTTTGAAAAAAAAAAAGAGATCTTAAAAATTTTCTAGTCCATAAAATGTGGAGATGAGAAGACTTAAGTTTTAAGATTTCTTCTGAAGCAAATATTCTATGAACCTATGATAATTTCTTTCCCTAAAGTGATAACATCTCACTAAGCTTTACTTCTCCTAGGAAACAGACAGCAGGCTGTGATCATAGAAGAAAATAAAAAGAATATCTACAGTCTCTGCTTCTTTATTAATTAAAATGAACACGTTTTAAAAACCTTTAAGTTAGGCATTTTCTTAAATGCATGGATGGAGCATATGTCTCATTTACTTTCCTGAGGCTTTTGATGTCATTTTCTCCTGTGTGAGGAGGCAAGTTGAAATGCATCAATGCCATAGCACCCTCCAAGCCTATTTCCAGATGTAGGGCTTATCTTCTAACCAGGCTATGGCATCATTTCCGTTTTGTATTATAATATTGTATATAGAAACCTTTATCTCTTCGAGTTTTAATAACTTGAGTTTATGACTTATATTCCAGACTCTAAAATAGGATGCATTTTATGGCTTTCAGGCATAGTTATTATATAGCAAGATGAATAGCAAAATCAAATACTTGTCATACTTTAAAGTCAAACAGAGTTGAAAGTACTTTCTATACTCAAAACTCATCAGAACTGACGTTAGCACAAAGTGGAAGTTAAAGTCACATCCCTTTACATTATTTTTTGTGATTTGAGGATAGTGTATCTTTCCTGACTCTCCCATCCCCTTTTTACATGAAGTACATTGGCAGTATGTTGCTAATATATTGACGAAGGTCTCAAAAATTCCAACTGTTATAATGTACATGAAACATGACCAAGAATTGAAATCTTCTTACACAATTTTGTACAATGCCTTTAAGATCTATTCAAGAAACCTCCATTAACAGGGTAACAGTGACTTATAGAATAAAAGAAAAGTAACACAACATGTTAAATATCTCCAGTAATGTACTCAAGTTCTTGGGCATTAGTATTTTTCCTTCAACTGTCAAATGAATACAAAACCTCCTCCCATCTTTGCTAAACAACCTCAGTCCTAAATAAATGCAATTATAAGAAAAAAGGACATTAAAAAAATTTTATTTTACTTCAAATGTATTTATAATTACTCAGATAACATATAAACACAATGTTCTAGTAAAACCAATAAGCCTTTTGATAAACTGAAAGCCCCATGAACCCTCATACAATCATTTCTCCTTCTCAGAAATAATCACTGATAGAGCACGCTTTATCCATGTACCAACCTTAGTCTGTTCATTTACAAACACACACACCACATAAACAGTTTTTGTAGTTTTGTGTTTAATAGAGTTTTTTATTTTTTATTTTAATAGAGTTAGATCATATGTACTTTTTTGTGAATCGCCATCGATGACAATATAATTTGGAAATCTTTTCGTGTCAGTAAATTCCCTTTTTCTTCTCTCCTTTTTTTAAATGTTTATTTATTTATTTTGAGAGAGAGAGAGAGAGATGGGGGAATGTGGGGCAGAGAGAGGGAGAGAGAGAATCCCAAGCAGGCTCTGTGCTGTCAGAGCAGAGCCCAATGTGGGGCTCTATCTAACAAACTGTGAGATCATGGCCTGAACTGAAATCAAGAGTTGGACACCTAACCGAATGAGCCATCCAGGCACCCCTCTTCTTTCTTCTTAAATATTAAACCGTATCTTGTATCTCTCAGTACATGTATATTTTGTTCAACCATTCTCCTTTTGATGACATTTAGTATAGCTTCAAGTTTTTTAATTTAACAAGTCTTTTTTAATCCTAAAATTATAAAAAGTATTGTTTCTTTATTTTTCTAATTCTTTGAAAATGTCATTTTTTCTTGTATTTATGATATCATTTATTATATTCACATTACTTTTTTGTTTTTTCTTGTATAAATGCAAGACCTTATGTTTTTTTAAGGCAGTATAAGAAAGATTTGCAACTTTTTAAAAAAACATTCATTTTCCTCCACACCATTTGTTCACTAGCCCATTTATGATTCACAATTTTGAAACTCTACCTTTGTCCTACACTATATCCCAGTGTACACACGAGCCTGTTGCTGGATTTGCTGCAAATTATTAGTTTACTAACAAAAAAACTTTCTGTAATCCAAATTATCATTAGCTGCTGTCAAAGCTCCATTAGAATGCTATGCATGGGTCTGCATCGCTGCCTAAAGAATCCACTGTCTCATAATATGGGTTTTAAATTGATCTCTTTGTGATTCTGCTAACAAGTCTTGCCCTGCTCAATTCCTTCTGATATTTGAATAAAACAGGAGGATTTGAAGATGGAAACTTTGATGTTCAGGGGTGCTTTTCTTCAGAGCCTGTACCTTCTCCCTTTTGAGTCCTCTTGATAGTTCTTTCTCTTCCAAGGATTTCGTTGCTCTTATACTGCCCCAGCTACCTAGAAAAATGTGTCACAACTCATGGACACTTATCCTACAGGTGCAGTCTTCTTGTTCATGTGTTCTTATTTTAAACATCTGTTATTCTCACTGTATGCCTAAGATATTCCAAAATTATGAATGTTGCACAACACGTTGGTGGTGTGTTGCCCCACTGATGAGGAAGAGATCTAAAGGCAGATGAGGAAGATGAGAAGGGATTGAAGCACTTGTGGGTTTAGCAGCATATCTAATCATCATTGTATTGTTAAGGTCAGCTCTGCAAAGGAGCACAGAAATAAAAATGTCCTTCTAGAAGAAACATAATAATAATAATAATAATAATAATAATAATAATAAATTTTAGAAGGGAGGGAAAACACATTAAGAAAAAAAAACCTCTAAAAAATGTTCCCTTTCAAGTATTAGAGAGAGCTCATGTTAATTACTTATCTTTAGGAATGGTGGTTGCCCCTTTAAATCTCATGGTCACTATAAAGACGAAATCTAAATGCTAATATGTACCAATTTAGAGGGAGAAGATTGCCTTCATTAAAACCTATTAGAAAAACTGGCTAATAGTTATGCTATAAAATAACTCAGAAGAAGTTTAGTGAAATAAAATTGAGAGTCCATATCTGTGGGAGCCCTTAAACTCATTCTATTAAATAAAGGAATATACATTCCATACATATCCTATGATTTTAGTTATTTTTAAATTTTTTTAATGTTTTTATATTTTTGAGAGAGAGACAGAGCGTAAAGAGCAGAGAAAGAGGGAGACACAGAATCCAAAGCAGACTCCCAGCTCCGAGCTGTCAGCACAGAGCCCAATGTGGGGCTCGAACTTGCAAACTGTGAGACATGACCTGAGTCGAAGTCTGATGCTTAACCAGCTGAGCCACCCAGGTGCCCCTATAACTTTTTTTTCCTTTAAATTTCTGGTAAAATTCTTTATGATCACTTTCAATATCTTGCTGACTTTACCAAGGGGAAAGTGAGCTATGAGAAAAAAAATAATAATTGGAAAAATGTGGGAAGGTAGAGAAATGAGATTTCTACAGTCTGATTCCCTCTGACCAGAGGCATTATCTTTTACAGACACAATTTATGTGAGTGTTTCTATATATTGTGTGTGTATACAGACACAAACACAAAATCATTTCATCTTTTTCATTTTTTCTTGAAGATTTTTGTGTTAGGAGTAATTTAAAGTTGTAAGTTTTACTAATATTGGAATGCGTGCTGATTTATGCTTTATTTCCCACTTTTACTTGCCCATCAGTTTTTGGGTTTTTTGTTTTTGTATAGAACTTTGAAAGGTTATTTATATTTTGATATAGGTTCTTCATAATATACGTAATTTGCAAATATCTTCTTCTAGTATATAACTCGTCGTCTCAGTCTGTTCAGGATAGTATAACAAAATACCACAGGATGAGTGGCTTATGAACAACAGAAATTCTAAAAGAATTCAACAGAATTCTAAAAGCTGGAAAGTCTGAGATCAAGGTGCCAGCAGATTCAGTGACCAATGAGAACTCACTTTCTTTTTCATAGATACCTATCTTTTCACTGTCCTCACATGGTGAAAGAAAGCTCTCTGGGGTCTGTTGTAAAGGCACCAGTCCCATTCATGACGGTTCTTCCCTTGTGAGCTCATCACCTCCCAAGGGCTCTACCTCCAATACTATCACACTGGGGTCTAGATTTCCCCAAGTGAATTCTGGGGGGATGTGAACATTTAGTCTTTGACACTTGTCTTTTTTTTTTTCTCAACAGTGCCTTTGACAAAGCAGAATACTTTGCTGAAATCGAGTGAATCAATTTTTCTTCTATTCAATTCATTGGATTTGTACTATAGAAATGTATTCAATTTAAATCAATTTGGAATTGAGCTAATGATGTGTTGTCTAAGGTGTCTATACAAAGCTCAAGGTCACAAATTTTCTCCTACATTTTATTCTAGAAGTTGTGGAGATTTCGTTATTGCATTTAAGTCTGTAATGCTTTTGAATTAATTTTTGTGTATGGTACAATTTGGGGAACCTACTTAATTTTTATGGTACATACCCAATTGTCTGGCAACAATTTTTAACTATCTTTATTCCACTAAATTGCATTTGCAACTTAGTCAAAAATCAACTGATATTGTTGTGTCTATTTATAGACATTCTATTTTGCTCCTTTGACTTATTTGTTCAATTTCACACCAATACTATCCTCTTTTTTTTTAATATATAGCCTTCCAATCTTTATACATATATGTATACATATATATGTCTCTTTTTATTTTCCTTTAAATTTCTCTATGCAATGTTTTGTGGTTTTTAGTGTACAGGACTTTCACATCTTTTGTCAGATTTACCCCTAAATATATTTGGTTTTGATAGCTGCTATTGTCAATAATAGTTATGTATTTTCAATTTCCAATTTCCAATTTTCAATTTCAATTTCCAGTTGTTCATTACTAGTATATAGAAATATACTTGATTTTTGTATGCTGCATGTACTTAAATTCCACAATATATCATGATTATATTATTTTAAATAGATTATTTTAAGAGTTTATATAATATAAAAAAAAAGCTTTATATTCACCTATGTAGTTTCAATTTATGGTGCTTTTTATTCTTTTCTGTGGACACAAAATTCTATCTGGCATCATTTTAATCTGTCTGGATCATTTTCTTTGACAATTCTGGTAGCACAGATCTGGCTAATGAATTCTTTCAGCTTTTGTATATCTGAGAAAGTCTTAATTTTGCCTTAAATTTCAAAATGTATCTTTATTGGGCATAGAATGACCAAATTGACCTACTTTTTCCTTAAGTACTTTAAAGATGTTAGTCCATTTTTCCTGACAAGGAACCTTTGTTGTTGTTGCTGTTATTAGCTGCTAATTCTTTTTATCATTCATTTTAGGAAATGTATTTATGATGTGCCTAGATATAGTTTTTTTTTCATATTTCTTGTGTTTCAGGTACTTTGAGCTTCTTGGAAATGTGAGCTTGTAGTATTTATCAATTTTTTTAAAAATCCTGCCATTATTTATTCAAAACCTATTCAGAACCTAATTTCACATATATTTGGTACATGAAGTTGACCACAGCTCACTGATGCTCTTTATTTTTTTCAGTCTTTTTTTTTCTGTAATTCATATTTTATAGTTTCAGTTCCTATGTATAAAAGTTCACTAATCTTTCTTCTATCAGTATCTATTCTATATGGAGTTTTATGTTGTGTGTTCTAAATTGTATACATTTTTTAGCCATTCCTAGACTATGTTTAATTCTTTTTTTTTCCGATTCAGTCATTTTAATTAAAAAAAATGTGCTCCTCTGTAGTCCTTTAAATGAAGCAATCTGATATTTAGCTAAGAATAAGTATTGCAACTATAGAGAGCACCTTGTCTTCAATACAGGGACTCTGTTTACAGGCAGAGATAAGCCTTGTTCTTGCTTGCTTTTAGATGGAATAGATCCACTGAGATGAGAGTACAAGCTTATTTTTCATGAGATGATTTTAATTTGATCTTCATTTTCTTCCCAGCGGGTCAAGCATAGAACACACCTACTGAGACTCATGGATTGCAAATCTTTTACCACATCTAGCATGTTCACACATACATAGATGTTTTCTTTATACAAAGAGAGAACATGGCTATGGAAATTCAATGTAGTTGTGTAGGTTCTATCACAGCCTTCTGGGCATTGACATGCATCCTTTTATGGGGCAGGAAAATGTGTGGCTTAAGATAATCTTTGCATTCGAATGTTTTTCAGCAAACTCCACATGTTATTTCCTCTTTGGGTTTCTTTTATATGTTTTAAGTGCTACTGGTTTGGGGGCTGATTTTTGTTAATTTAATTTTTTATTTGTTTGATGCTTGCATCCTGCAAACTGATTAAAACATTTCATAGTTTTCATAGATCTTTTTAGGATATTCCTTAAGATATTTTTTATGTAGACCATGATATCATCTACAAGTGAACTTCACTAAAAGCCTATATTTCTTCATTTATTGTGTGTCCTCCTATCTCTCCTTTCCTTCTGAGACCATTAAACACGTACTGGATGACGTGATTGTCCCACTTATCACAAGGCTTTGTTCATTTTTTTAACTCTTATTTTCTCTGTGTGTTTCATTTTGGATATTTTCTATTTTTTTTTCTTCAGTGCCACTAGTGTCTTCTGTGGTATCTAACTGCTGTTAATCCAATTCAGTGTACTTTTCACTTCATAGATTCTAAATCTATGGAAGTTCATTTGAGTTTTTCCCATATATCTTCCATATGTCTAATCATCATATTCACCTTTTTACTACTTTCTTCTTTTAATTTTATTTATTTATTTTGAGAAAAAGAGAGACAGAGAGTGAGGAGAGGCATAGAGAGAGGGAGAGAGAGAATCCCAAACAGGCTCTGCACTGTCAGTGTGGAGCCCAACACAGGGCATGAACTCACGAACTGTGAGATCATGACCTGAGCTGAAATCAAGAGTCGGTTGTTTAAGCAACTGAACTAGCCAGGTGCCCCTCTCTACTCTCTAATGTGTGGAACATATTTATAAATGCATATTTTTTTTCACATCTCTGTTTGATAATTCTTTTATCTTTATGATTTTCAGTTCTATTTCTAGTAATTGATTTTTCTCCCGGTTGAGTCTTAATTTTCTGCTTTTTTGCATGTCTGGTAACTTTTGATCGGATAATATACATTGTGAATTTTACATTGTTGGGTCCAGGGGTTTGTTGTATTCTTTTCATTAGTTTGGACACTGTCCTGGCATGCATTTAAATGCTTTTTAAGGAGGCATCACAATCCCAGACTTTAGCCTCTACTACAAAGCTGTCATCATCAAGACAACATGGTAATGGCACAAAAACAGACACACAGACCAATGGAATAGAATAGAAACCCCAGAACTAGACCCACAAAAGTATGGCCAACTAATCTTTGACAAAGCATGTAAGAATATCCAATGGAAAAAACACAGTCTCTTTAAAAAATGGTGCTGGGAGAACTGGACAGCAACATGCAGAAGGATGAAACTAGACCACTTTCTTACACCATTCACAAAAACAAACGCAAAATGGATAAAGGACCTGAATGTGAGACAGGAAACCATCAAAACCCCATAGGAGAAAGCAGGAAAAAACCTCTCTGACCTCAGCCGCAGAAATTTCTTACTTGACACATCCCCAAAGACAAGGGAATTGAAAGCAAAAATGAACTACTGGGACTTCATGAAGATAAAAAGCTTCTGCACAGCAAAGGAAACAACCAACAAAACTAAAAGGCAAACAACAGAATGGGAAAATATATTTGCAAATGACATATTGGACAAAGGGCTAGTATCCAAAATCTATAAAGAGCTCACCAAACTCCACAGCCGAAAAACAAATAATCCAGTGAGAAATGGGCAGAAAACATGAATAGACACTTCTCTAAAGAAGACATTCGGATGGCCAACAGGCACATGAAAAGATGCTCAATGTCTCTTGTCATCGGGGAAATAAAAATCAAAACCACACTCAGATATCACCTCACACCAGTCAGAGTGGCCAAAATGAACAAATCAGGAGACTATAGATACTGGAGAGTATGTGGAGAAATGGGAACCCTCTTGCACTGTTGGTGGGAATGCAAAATGGTGCAGCCGCTCTGGAAAACAATGTGGAGTTTCCTTAAAAAAATTAAAAATAGACCTACCCTATGACCCAGCAGTAGCACTGCTAGGAATTTACCGAAGGGATACAGGAGTGCTGATGCATAGGGGCACTTGTACCCCAATGTTCATACCAGCACTCTCAACAATAGCCAAATTATGGAAAGAGCCTAAATGTCCATCAACTGATGAATGGATAAAGAAATTGTGGTTTATATACACAATAGGATACTACATGGCAATGAGAAAGAATGAAATATGGCCTTTTGTAGCAACGTGTATGGAACTGGAGAGTGTTATGCTAAGTGAAATAAGTCATACAGAGAAGGACAGATTCCACATGTTTTCACTCCTATGTGGATCCTGAGAGACTTGACAGAAGACCATGGGGGAGGGGAAGGGAAAAAAAATGGTTAGAGAGGGAGGGAGCCAAAGCATAAGGGACTCCTAAAAAACTGAGAACAAACTGAGGGTTTATGGGGGTTGGGAAAGAGGGGTGGCTGGGTGATGGGTATTGGGGAGGGCACCTTTTGGGATGAGCACTGGGAAACCAATTTGACAATTAATTTCATATTAAAATTAATTATTAATTAATTAATTAATTAATTAAAGTAAAATAAATGCTTTTTAATATGTGTAATAGTTTTTAGGTTTCCTTAAGCCTTTCTCTCAGATATCATTCTTTTGTTTCATGCTAATATCTGAAAACTGATCGTTCATATATTTTACACAGCTTTCCAGTTTTATTTCAATATTGGAGGCTAAATCTAGTCTCTTTTATTCCATCATTGTCATAGGGACATGTACAATTTATTATTGTTTAAAATTATTTTCATTTAATATGTGATGAATATTCTTTCACGTGACTGTATACTTATTTATTTAATCACCTTTAAAAAGATGACTATTTGTGTCTGAGTACTAAAAATTAAGTTCAATTCACAATTGGTTGATGTCTAGATGATTTATGATCTTCCAGAATTTTATAGAATTTCACATTTGGCATCATCTACTGAGAATGAATTAGTGGGGCACCTGGGTGCCTCAATTGGTTAAGCCTCTGACTTTTGATTTCAGCTCAGGTCATGATCTCATGGTTTCATGAGTTTGAGCTCCACATTGGGCTCTGCACTGACTCTGAAGAGCCTGCTTGGGATTCTCTCTCTTTCTCTCTCTCTCCCTCTTTCTGCCCTTTCCCAGCTCATACTCTCTGCCTTTCTCAAAATAAATTAATTTAAAAAATAAAAGAGAATGAATTAGTAATGTCATGATTTGTAGGTATTTAGTTATTTTGTGCTTATTTAAAATTTTGGTAGTGCAATTTGACGGATGCAAATAAAACAATTTGCATCCCATTTCCATCACCTTGGGTCTTCAGATGGCCCATTGTTAAAAATTGGCATAATTAATAAATTGGCTAAGGAGTTGGTTGATAAAATAAGTAAATGAGTTGATCAAGGAGTGTTTAAAGTCTTCATGTATCTTATGTTGTTAACATCAATTTAGAGGATGAGAATAATGACACGTATTATGAAATATGTTTCCTATTTTAATTCAGTTTTTGCTTTACTAAGTATATGACACACAGCTGTTAAAGAACAATTTACTACCATTTCCTGACACCATTACTTAAGTATTCTTTCTCCCTTTTTGACTGTAATTTCTGATGTCAGAAGGCAAGAAAGAGCCAGGAAAAACATCTTTTAAAAGGAGATTATTCTGAAGAACAAGTCACTTCAGAACTGAAAGGAGGAAAGCTAAGTTTACCTCCTTCTTTCTTTGTTTTTTTTTTAACGTTTTATTTATTTTTGAGACAGAGAGAGACAGAGAATGAACAGGGAAGGGGCAGAGAGAGAGGGAGACACAGAATCAGAAGCAGGCTCCAGGCTCTGAGCCATCAGCCCAGAGCCTGACGCGGGGCTCGAACTCACAGACCGCGAGATCGTGACCTGAGCCGAAGTCGGATGCTTAACCGACTGAGCCACCCAGGCGCCCCAACCTCCTTCTTTCTTATGGCACCTCTCAATGACTTCTGTATGCAACTGACAGTGCTTTTTTCTGTTTTAGCTTTTGAGATTTGAGGTGATGTCACACTTAGAAGTTGCTACACATTAATTTTTAGGCTCTTCAAAAAACACTTTTCATTGTACACAGACTAAGAATGGAGGGATAAACACATGGTATAAATGAAGGGCCTATATTTCTAATGTATTATTTAATGTCTTGCAAGTTTGAGCAGTTTGTCGGGTGTCTAACAGTGAATCAGTAGTAAGGCTGAAAATAAAATTTGATAATATGGGCTCCAATGTCCTTATGGTTTGTACAGATACTGCACACTTCGTCTAAGGTTTTGAAAGGAAAAGGATGACCAAGAAGTGAAGATAATAGTCTGTAGTTATCTAAGCATTTGATTAGAGCTTTTCTTGCTGTTTAAAATAGAGAGCACAGTATTGATTTGAGCATCACAGCTAAAATGTCTTCTGTTAAAAAACACCCAAGCAAATGAAGGAGATTACCAGGAAACCTGCTTAAATGAAGGCTTCAGAAAGATGATTCACGCAGAACTGTTTTCCATTACTTTAAGCTACTCAATCGAATTCAGGAGGAAAGATAAGAGTTTTGACAAATTTAGTTGTCGGTAAAGCTAAAGGCTCTGAGATACAGGAAGATCATCTCAGAATAAAATAGAGAGAAGACCACAGAAACATCACTTCAAGGAGTTTAAGATTGAAGGTTGTTAACTTAATTGGAACGGAAGGTCATGTTTCCAAATGCAGTAAAAATCTTAGGGATGATTCTAAAAAAATTCACTCTTTCAGTTATCTATGGCTTCAAAGCACTGACTGAAAGCAATAACCATCACATAGTTTGCTTGTGAATCTGGAAGATGTCTAGGTTCATCTAGGCAATTCTCCTTGGTGAACTCACACGGTTACAGTCAGATTTGCTTACATTCCTCTTGAAGGCTTCTCTCACGTGTTTTGCACATCACTGAGAAGAGTCAAATACCTGTACACTGAAATTCTAAACTTTTAAAGGTAATAAGTTGTATTTCTACAGCCAATCTGCCTCTTACCAGTCTAATCACCTACAGTATGATTAATGATCCAGTAAAAGAGAAGTCAAAACATCAGAATTATTGTTTTTTTTTAATTTTTTTAACCTTTATTTATTTTTGAGACAGAGAGAGACAGAGCATGAACGGGGGAGGGTCAGAGAGAGAGGGAGACACAGAATCTGAAACAGGCTCCAGGCTCTGAACCATCAGCACAGAACCCGACGCGGGGCTTGAACTCACGAACCGCGAGATCATGACCTGAGCCGAAGTCGGATGCTTAACAGACTGAGCCACCCAGGCGCCCCCAGAATTATTGTTTTGAAATTTGTATTTTATATTTTAAAAACTCTGTCTTTATAAAATGTTTCTTTAAAATTTCAGATCTTTGAGTCATACATTTCAAAGCACCCCAATTTTCACGAATTGAAGATTAGTCCAGGTCCATTGTATTCTATCTTATTCACAATGACACAACAGTATACTGCTTGAGAGAGCAAAAATGCACTTCACATTTCTAGAAGAAGATGGGGTGTGAATATTTTTAAAAACTAAAATGATCATTCTCATAATCTACTTATTCCTTTTTAAGAAACAATTCTAAAGAAATTCGCAAGTACATATGTATCTGTGTTACAGCATTCTTTTTTTTAAGAATTAAGAATTTATTTATTTATTTATTTATTTATTTATTTATTCATTTATTCATTTATTTATTTATTTATTTATTTTTGAAAGAGAGCAGGAGTGGGTGAAGGGCAGACAGAGAGGGAGAGAGAGAATCCCAAGCAGCATAGACCTGACACTGGGGTCAAACTCACCAACCATGAAATCATAATCTGAGCAGAAATCAAGAGTGGGATGCATAATCGACTGAACTATCCAGGTACCCGTTAGCATTCTTCATAGAAGATAAAAGGACAAGAAAATCTGCTTATTATCACTCTAAAAAGAATTGATTAAGCAAATGATAATTCAATCACATGTATCAGTTAATGTCCAATCAGGAATACAGATAATACTCCAAATTTCCCACAGGTAGAATCTATCCTGAAACCTAATTGCACAGAGTTTAGGAAATGGAACTTGCTGAATTTCAGCCATTCTGTGAAATAGATGAGAGCAAAAAGAATAGGAATATAATTGAGGAAATACAGAAAATTAGTCAGCATAACATAATGGAATATAATTAAGCTTCTTAAATGCATGGACCTATATGTATTCTGATGGTCACAAATTCATAATATTTATATGATACAATCAGTGGCATTTGAGATTATGTATATATATGCATACATATTTTTTCTTACAAGATGTTAAACATGGAATGAATAGAAACACATTCCCTTTCTTGTAGTTCAGATTTTGACTCATTTCAAATGTTTATTTTGAGATAATTTTAGATTTATAGACGAGTTGCAAAAATAATGCAGAGAATCCCTGCACAGATCTTCTAAAACTCATTAGGGAATTGCATCCTGATACATCAAGTCTGTAGGGTGTGGACTGGTTTGCCAGAACAATGTTTGCATGACCCTGAGCCTTTGTCTTTTTGCTCTGTGCTTCAGAAAGTGTTTTTTGCATGCTCTCCTGTTCTTCATTCTTGATTTCCAACTGTTAATTGTTTTTCAAAGTTTGCCAGCTTGGCTTGTGAGGACTTGAGGGGCAAACTGTCAGCTTAATTAAACTTTAGTGTTAGTCATAATGTCTTGCATTTGGGGAATGTTGTATTCATATTTCTCTTTCCCTCCCTTAGTTCAATTCTGAGACCAGTGCTTAGTCTTCCATGGGCCTAGGAGTAATTTTTTTCCCATTATTTCCTTCCCTGTATGTAATAAAATGTCACCAGTGCCCTAATGATGGTGGTATATTTTGCCCACCTCTGTCACAGATTAAGGCTTTTATTTCATAGTGGACATAGAGGAGAGGAGTCCAAGTGGAGTTTCTTGTCCATCCCATATACGTGATGCTCCCCTCCCCCCACTGAATGGAAACTTTCTTACAGCTCATTCTTATCTTTTCTGAGAATACCCATTGAGGTTTGTTGAGAATTGCCTTCAACTGATGTAAAGTCCTCCAGTATTGGTGAACATTCCAAATGCAGCTTTCAACAATTTGTCATTTATACTGAATTCCATTTGTAATAACAAGTGAGCCAGGGCTCACCTCTCCTGTCTCCCTTCAGGTTGCTATCTCTCATTAGATTTCAGAACACTGGTTTCTCAGAGAACTTACATCTATAATAGGTTCAAAACCAGCCATAACTTAAAGTTTATTTGTTGTTTTTTCATTGTAAATATGAGAGTGAAGCACCTTCAGGCTCTCTGCATCCAAGAAATGACAACAGAAGTTTTACTCACGCATTTTTGCATGGTTTAGAATCTTACACTAGTGTATATTGTATTCATGTACTTAAAACAAACTTGATATGTTATGATAAATGATATATATCTTTACATACATATAGCGTAAATACATCTGCTTCATCCTCTGCATAAATTAAGGGATAATAGACTATAATATTTCTTGATTTTGTAATGAGAAAAAGTAGTTTAAAAGGATAAACAAAACACACTTCTAGGAGAAAACTTCGTGATAATAGAAATGTTTCTGATTGAAATATGATTCAAATTAGTAAATGTGTGTGTGTGTATAAATCACAGGATTAGACAAAATATATCTGCTTAGGCTATTTACACATTCTGTGTAGATTTGTTTCTGTAAGAACATTTCCTACATTTTGCGACAAAGAATCCGGAGGAGAGACAGACTAAGGGAGGGAGGTGGATAAAAGAGGTGTGGTTTGTGGTGAGAGACAGTGAATGATTTGTGGAAGGTAGAGGATGAGAATGAAGATGCTTGGTGGTTGCAGAATGTAAGAGACTGCAAGCTGAGAAGAAATATAAAAAGAGAATTTTCACAATTTGGTCAATTATGGAAGAAGCAAAAAGGAAGCATTATTTCTGTGTACATGCCTTAGCTGGATTGATTGTATTCCTTTGACTGTGAGACCACTTTATGATTTAGTCAACAGCAACCTCAGGGTTTAATTTGGGAGTGAAGTGCTCGTATGTAAATTCACGAAATATTCAAGGCTCTTTTGTAAAGTGTTAATTAGGCTTTAAATTTCTTTTTTTGATTTGATAAATTTTCATGATATTAAATGTATTATTTTATGATTACAAAATCAATAAGAGCTATTTTTAAAAAATAAGTCTTTAAATTGAAGCCCAGCACATTGGAGAAAATTATAAAGCAGTGAAAAAGACATCTATATTGGAATAGGTAGTCTGCCACCATCAGTTGGGATGACATTCCAACTCCTCTAAGCCTCATTTCACACATTAATTAAATAAGAACATTAAATTGGATCTGTTCTTTTTCACCACTGTGCTCTAGGAAGCCCTAGGACACAGAGAGTGGCACAAGAAAGGTCAGCAGAAATCTTTATGGCTACTTCCTTGTTTATTTGTTTATTTTAATATTAAGGTTTGTGGAAATTTTAATATAATATTGTGTTTGTTTGTTTGTTTGTTTGTTTGTTTGTTTTGAAAGAGAGAGAGCATGTGAGCAGGGCAGGGGCAAAGAGAGGGAGAGATAGAATCCCAAGCAGGCTCCATACTCTCAGTGCAGAGCCCGAAGCAGGGCCTGATCTCAAGAACAATGAGATCAATACCTGAGCCAAAATCAAGAGACAGACAATCAACTGAGTCACCCAGGCGACCTTTCAGATAATATTGTTAACTAAAAAAAATTAAAATTAAAAATGTTGCGGCCTAAAAGAATTTCAGAGTTCTAAATTAATTAATAAAGATTCTAAAGATAGTTTATTAGTCTCTTAAGGCTGCCATGACAATGTGCCACAAACCAGGTGGCTTAAAACAACAGAAATGTATTCTCTCACAGTTTGGAGGCCAGATGTGTGAAACTGAGATATCTGCAGGCCTTGGGTCACCTGAGTGGCTCAGTCAGTTGAACATCCGACTCTTGATTTAGCTCAGGTCATCATCTCACAGGTCTGCAGGTTCAAGCACTGCCATCGGGCTCTGCACTGACAGTGCAGACCTTGGTTGGGATTCTGTTTCTCTCCCTCTCTCTCTGCTCCTCTCCTGCTCATTCTCTCTCTCTGTCTCTCTGTCTCTCTCTCAAAACAAACAAATACACACACAAGATATCTGCAGGCCTCTAATTCCTTTAAAAAATCTAGAGAAGAATCCTTCCATGCCTCTTCCTAGCTTCTAGTGTTTGCTAGTAATCAAACCACGGAGCTCCGTGGCTTGTAGATGCAACATTCTAGTCTCTGCCATGGTCTTCACATGGCATTCATTCCTCTGTGTTTTTGTGTATCTTTAATTCTTCTTTTAAGGATATCAGTCAGATTATATTAAGGCTCATATTAATCCAGTAAGATCTCATCTCAACTTGACATCTGCTAAGACTCTGTTTCCAAATAAGATCACATTCACAGGTACCAGGAGTTAGGTCTTCAACATATTTTTTAAAGGGACAGAGCATATTTTCTTAACCTGCAGTAGACATCAATGAGTAAGTATGGTATAGTATATTTATTCTTAAATACATACAGTGGCTTGAGAAAAATGTTTAAAAATATAAAGTTATATGGATCCTGACACATCTTAGCTGTATGACTTTGAGCAAAACTCTTAACCTTTCTGAGACTTACTATCATTTTTAAAATTTTTTTAACGTTTATTTATTTTTGAGACAGAGAGAGACAGAGCATGAATGGGGGAGGGGCAGAGAGAGAGGGAGACACAGAATCCGAAGCAGGCTCCAGGCTCTGAGCCGTCAGTCCAGAGCCCGATGTGGGGCTCAAATTCATGGACCACGAGATCGTGACCTGAGTTGAAGTCGGATGCTTAACCAACTAAGCCACCCAGGCGCCCCAGACTTACTATCCTTAACTATAAAGAGCAGCTAATAATTTTATCTACCCCCTTAGGGTTGCTTGGAGATTACATAAATGCACATATGTAAAACACTAAGGACAGAGAATGGGGTGTAGTAGAGACCCTATAATTCTTGTCATTAGGATATGACAAGGTATGATGGATACATATGGATAATTATGTTCTGTAAATTAACAGTCAAGTGTAACACTAGCTCCTTAAAAGAGATGAGAACTCTTTGAAGGATGAGATAATCAAAGGGATCCTCAAACAACGCAAAGGGTGAGTCTTAAAAAAATGTTGGCTAGAAGTTGGATAAATAGAAAGGAAAGCCACAGCATTTCATGAAGTGGTATGAGCAAAAGTAACTCTTTTCTGTTATCCATTTCTATGAAATTCCTATTCAGAAATAAGCATTTCTACTTGGTACCAACATTATTCGATAGGATAACATTTATTCTTTCTTTTTAGGACTTTCTTTAAAAATATATATTACATTGGGTCATGAGTGTTTCATGTGTAATGGTGTATGAATATACCTTGTGAAGGAAAATAATCAAGTGGGTATTTGTTGCCTACTTTTAAACTAATTCTAGAAAATAAAGAGTGGAGCCACAAAGGAATTTGATTTCTTAAATTAGTGTCACAAAAGTTGGGGAAACTAGGAATTATACATGTTCACCACTATTATGTAATATTTTATACGCATATGTAATCATTTTGTTACCTAATATATATATATTTTTCTCATCTCGCAGAGAGAGAGAGCACAAGCAGGGGACAGGGGCAGAGAGAGAGAGAGAGAGAGAGGGAGAGAGAGAGAGAGAGAATCTTAAACAGGCTTCACACTCATTGAGGAGACCAATGCCGGGCTTGATCCCATGCCCCTGGGATCATGATCTGAGCTGAAATCGAGTTGGACACTCCACTGACTGAGCCACCCATGGGCCCCTACTTTTTTATATATAATTATTTTATACATTATAAACTTCTTTATTTTATTGTGTATATATATATAAATATATATGCATATTTGTGTGTGTGTATATACATATGTGTGTATGTGTATATATATATATATATATATATATATATATATATATATTTGCATACATAATTTCTATTACCTGAAGGATTCCCACCTCTTCTAGCCCCTGGTAACCTCTAATACACTTTCTGTCTTTATGAATTTGCCTATTCTAGATATTTCATATAAATGGATTATACAATGTTTGTTTTTTCAAATCTGAGTTATCTCACTTAGCATCCTGTTTCCAGTGATCATTTATGTTGTAGTATGTATCAGAATTTCATTCACTTTTAAGGCTGAATAATATCCCATTGTATCCATTCACCACATTTTGTTAATCCATTCATCTATTGATGAATAAATGGATTATCTCCAACTTCTGGCTATTGTTAATAATGCTAAAATCACACTGGCATACAGGTATCTATTTGAGTCCCTGGTTTTAGTTATTTTGGTATATCCCTAGAAGTGAAATTGCTTGGTCATATGTATATTACATGTTCAGCTTTTTGGGGAACCCTCAACTTTTTCTGGGTGGCTACTCTATATTCCTATCACAATGTACAAGTGCTTCAATTTTTTTACAATTGGAACAAGTTACTAATACTTGTTATTTTGTTTGTTTTTTAGTCGTAGTCATTCTAATGAATATAAAGTGGTATCTTGATTTGCATTTTGTGGTTTTGATTTGCATTTCCCTAGTGATTAGTGATAGCAATCATCTTTTCATGTGTTAACTGGCCATTTGTATATCTTTTTTGGAGAAACTCTATTCAAGCCCTTTGCCCATTTAAGTGGGCTGTTTATCTTTTTATTGTTTAGTTAGCTACAGGCTGGTGTTTGTGTTGCCCCATAAAACCATATGTTGAAACCTAACTCCCAATTTGGTGGCATTTGGAACTGGGTCTGTTGGGAGACAGTGGGATCATCAGGGTAGAGACCCCATGAACGAGATTACTGTCCTTACGAAAGAGACCCCAGAAAGCTTCAACACCCTTTCCACCATTTAAAGACACAGCAAAAAAACCCTTCAGGTAGAGACCAGGAAGTGGGTTCTCATCAGCCATCAAATCTTCCAGAGTCTTGATCTTGGAATTCTGAGCCTCCAGAATTGTAAGAAATACATGTTTGTTCTTTAGGTTACCCAATTTCTGTTTTTTTGTTGTTGTTGTTGTTTTTTTTATAGCAGCCTGAATGGACTAAGACAGAGTTATAGAAATTCTTTATCTACCCTAGATATAAGCCTTTGTCAGACATATGATTTTCAAATATTTTCTCCCAATCTGTAATTCATCTTTTAATTTTCTTGATAGTGTCCTTTGATGAACAAAAGTTTTAAATTTTGGTGAAGCCCAATTTATTTTTTTCCCTTTTTTCCTCAGGCTTTTGATATCATATCTACCAATTGATTGCCAAATCAATGGACATAAAGATTTACCCGTATGTTTTCCTCTAAGAGTTTTATGGTTTCAGCAAATATATTTAGGTCATTCATCCATTTCAACTTAATAGGTCCAACTTCATTCTTCTGCATGTGGAAATTCAGTTGTCCAAGCACCATCTCTTCTGGGAAACTTTTTGCCCCATCGAATCGACTTGGAACCCTTGTCAAAAATCAATAGACTACAAATATATACACTTATTTCTAGGATTTCAATTCTATTTCATTGGCTTATATATCTATCCTTATGTCAGTACCACACTGTCCAAATAGTAGTTTTGTTGTAATTTTTGAAGTTGGTAAATGAGAGTCTCCAAACATTGTCCTTGTTTTTCAAGATTTTTTTAGTTATGTGATACTGCATACAATTCCAAATGAATTTGAGCATTTCTCCATTTCTGCAAAAAAAAAGACTGTTGTAATTTTGACAGGGTAGTGAATCTAAGTGATAGGGAGTGTGTAATAGGAAGTTGTGTTGAGTAGTATTGACATCTTAATTGTTTTCTCATTTGTAAACATGGGACATATTTCCATTTATTTAGGTCTTCTTTAATTTCAGTTATGCTTTATACTTCTTAGAATATGAGTCTTTCATTTTCTTGTTAAATATATTCCTAGGTATTTTGTAATGCATTATTTTAGATGATTGGAAATATAATTACTTTTCTAATTATTTTTCAAGTTGTCATTGCTGTAATATAAAATCACAACTGACTTTTGTTTGTAATATTTACCGTGAAACTTTACTAATTTCTTTAGAAGTTCAAGCACCTTCCTTCTGGATTTTTAAAAAAATTCTGTACATATGACAATGTTATCTTTGAATAGATTTTAGCTCTTATTTTCTGATTTTTTTTCCTTCTCATGTCCAATTGCTCTGGCTAGAACTTCTAGTACAATGTCAAACAGCAGTGGTGAAAGCAGCATTTTTGACTTGTTCCTGATTTTGGGAATAATTTTAGTCTATGTCCACTGAGTATGATGTTAAGTGTGGGTTTTTCATAAATGTGCTTTATCATGTTCAGGAAGTTTATTTCTATACCTAGTTTTCTGAGGGTTTTTTATCATGAAAGCATATTGGATCTCATCAAATGTTCTTTTTCTATATTAGTTGAGATGATAATTTTTTCTTTGTTCTAATCATGTGACTTATTACATAAGTATTACCTTCCTAAATGAAACTACCCTTGATTTCCTGAATTAAATCCCACTTGATCATATTGTATAATTTTTTTATGAACTAATTTAAAATTTTTTTTTTAGTTTACATCCAAGTTAGTTAGCATGCAATGCAATAATGATTTCAGGAATAGAATCCAGTGATTCATCCCCCATATATAACACCAAGGGTTCATCCCAGCAAGTGTCTTCCTTAATTCCCCTTGTCCATTTAGCCCATTCCCCACCCACAAACCTACAGCAACCCTCAGTTTGTTCTCTATATTTGAGTCTCTTATGTTTTGTGCCCTCCCTGTTTTTATATTGTTTGCTTCCCTTCCCTTATATTCATCTGTTTTGTATGTTAAATTCCACATATGAGTGAAGTCATATGATGTTGGTCTTTCTGAGACTAATTTCTCTTAGCATAATACATTCTAGTTCCATTGGCACAACAGGCAAGATTTCATTATTTTTGATTGACAAGTAATACTGTTATATATATATATATATATATATATATATATATATATATATGCGCCACTTCTTCTTTATCCATTCATCTGTCAATGGACATTTGGACTCTTTCCATACTTTGGCTATGGTCAGTAGCACTGCTATAAACACTGGAGTGCATGTAACCCTTCAAAACAGCACACCTGTATCCTCTGGATAAATACCTAGTAGTGCAATTTCTGGGTCATAAGGTAGTTCTACCTTTAATTTTTTGAGGAATCTCCATATTGCTTTCCAGAGTGGCTGCATCAATTTGCATTCCCACCAGCAGTGCAAAAGGGTTCTTCTTTCTCTGCATCCTTGCCAACATCTGCTGTTGCCTGAGTTGTTCATTTTAGCCATTCTGAATGGTGTAACGTGGTATCTCACTGTAGTTTTGATTTGTATATCCATGATAACGAGTGATGTTCAGCATTTTTTCATGTGTCTGCTAGCCATCTGGATGTCTTCTTTGGAAAAGTGTCTTTTCATATCTTTTGCCTATTTCTTCACTGGATTATTTGTTTTTTGGGTGTTGAGTTTGATGAGTTCTTTATAGATTTTGGATACTAACCCTTCATCTGATAATGTCATCTGCAAACTTCATCTCCTTTTCTGTCAGTTGCCTTTTAGTTTTGCTGATTGTTTCCTTTGCTATGCAGAAGCTTTTTATCTTGATGTGGTCCCAAGAGTTCAGTTTTGCTTTTGTTTCCATTGCCTCTGGAGACATATTGAGTAAGAAATTGCTGTACCTTTGGCCAAAGAGGTTTTCTCCTGCTTTCTCCTCTAGGATGTTGATGGCTTCCTATCTTACATTTAGGTCTTTCATCCATTTAGAGTTTATTTTTGTATATGGTGTAAGAAAGTGGTCCATGTTTAATTTTCCTGCATGAGGCTATCCAGTTTTCCCAAAACCATTGGCTGAAGAGACTGTCTTCATTCCATTGTTTATTCTTTCCCGCTTTGTCAAAGATTAGTTGGCCATACATTTGTGGGTCCATTTCTGGGCTCTCTATTCTGTTCCATTGATCTCAGTGTCTGTTTTTATGCCAGTACCATACTGTCTTCATGAATATTGCATTGTAATACAACTTGAAGTGCAGGATTGTGATGTCTCCAGCTTTGGTACTCCTTTCCAGGATTGCTTTGGCTATTTAGAGTATTTTCAGGTTCCCTACAAATGTTAGTATTGTTTGTTCTAGTTCTGTGAAGAATGCTGGTGTTATTTTGATAGGGATTGTAGTGAATATGCAAATTTCTTTGGGTAGTATCAACATTTTAACAATATTTATTCTTCCAATCCATGAGCATGGAATGTTTTTCCATTTTTTTGTGTCTTCTTTAATTTCTTTCATAAGCTTTCTATAGTTTTCCATGTACATATTTTTTAGCTCTTTGGTTAGGATTATTCTGAGGTATTTTAAGATTTTTGGTGCAATTGTAAATGGGATCAATTCCCTGATTTCTCTTTCTGTTGCTTCATTATTGGTGTATAGAAATGCAACCAATATCTATGCATTGATTTTATATCCTGCAATTTTGCTGAATTCCTGGATCAGTTCTAGCAGTTTTTTGGTGGAATCTTTTGGGTTTTTCATATAGAGTATCATGTTATCTGAGAAAAGTGAAAGTTTGACATCCTCCTTGCTGATTTAGATGGCTTTTATTTCCTTGTGTTGTCTGACTGCTGAGGCTAGGACTTCCAATACAATGTTGAATAGCAGTGTCTAGCATGGACATTCCTGTCTTGCTCCTGACCTTAGGGGGAAAGCTCTCAGTTTTTTCCCATTGAGGATGATGTTAGCAGTGTGTCTCTCATATATGGCTTTTACGATCTTGAAGTATGATCCTTCTATCCCTACTTTCGTGAGGTTTTTATCAAGAAAGGATGCTATATTTTGTCAAAAGCTTTCTCTGCATCTGTTGAAAGTATCATGCAGTTCTTATCCTTTCTTTTACTATTGTGATGTATCACATTGATTGATTTGCAGATATTGAACCAGCCCTGCATCCCAGGTATAAATCCCACTTGATCATGGTGAATAATTCTTTAATGCATTGTTGGATCCGGTTAGCTATTGTCTTGTTGAGAATTTTTGCATCCATATTCATCAGGTAAATTGTCTGTAGTTCTTTTTTACTGGGGTCTTTAGTTTTGAAATCAAGGTAATACTGGAATCATAGCATGCATTTGGAAATTTACCTCCTATGTCTATTTTTTTGGGGGGGGGAACAGCTTCAAAAGAATAGATGTTAATTCCTCTTTAAATACTTGGTAGAATTCCCTGGAAACTGTCTCAACTTGGACTCTTGTTTTGGGAAATTTTTGATTATTAATTCAAATTTCTTTACTTGTTATGGGTCTGTTCAAATTTTCTATTTCTTCCTGTTTTACTTTTGGCAGTTTATATGTTTCTAGGAATTTGTCCATTTTTTCCAGATTGCCCAATTTATTGGCATATAATTGCTCATAATATTTTCTTATTATTGTTTGTATTTTTGCTGGGTTGGTTGTGATCTCCTTCTCTTTCATTCGTGATTTTATTTATTTGGGTCTTAACTTTTTTTTTTTTGATAAAACTGGCTAGGGGTTTACCAATTTTGTTAATTCTTTCAAAGAACCAGCTCCTGGTTACATTGATATGTTTTACTGTTTCTTTGGTTTCTATTGCATTGATTTCTATTCTAATCTTTACTATTTCCCATTTTCTGCTGGTTTTTCGGTTTTATTTACTTTTTTTTCCCTAGCTGTTTATGGTATAAGGTTAGGCTGTGTATCTGAGACCTTTCTTCCTTTTTAAGGAAGACTTGGATTGATATATATTTCCCTTTTATGACCACCTTTGCTGCATCCCACAGTTTTGGGCTGTGGCGTTATCATTTTCATTGGCTTCCATGTACTTTTCAAATTCCTCTTTAACTTCTTTGTTAGCCCATTCATTCTTTAGTAGGATGTTCCTTAGTCGCCAAGTATTTTTTATCTTTCCCAATTTTTTATTGTGGTTGATTTTGAGTTTCTTAGTATTGAGGTCTGAAAATATGCACGGTATGATCTCGATATTTTTGTAGCTGTTGAGGGCTGATTTGTGTCTCAGTATGTGATCTCTTCTGGAGAATGCCCCATGTGCACTGGAGAAGAATGTATATTCTGCTGCGTTAGGATGAAATGTTCTGAATGTATCTGTTAAGTCCATCTGGCCCAGTGTGTCATTCAAAGCCATTGTTACCTTGTTAATTTTCTATTTAGATGATCTGTCCATTGTTGTAACTGGCGTATTAAAGCCCCTACTATTATGGTATTATTGTCAATGAGTTTCTTTATGTTTGTGATTAGCTGATTTATATATTTGGGTAATTTCAGGTTGAGGGCATAAATGTTTACAATTGTTAGGTCTTCTTGGTGGATAGACCTCTTAATTATGATATAATGCCCATCTTCATCTCTTGTTACAGTCTTTATTTTAAAATATAGATTGTCTGATATAAGTATGGCTACTCTGGCTTTCTTTTGGTGACCATTAACATGATAGATGGTTCACCATGCCCTTACTTTCAATTTGAAAAGTGTTTTTAGGTCTAAAATGGTCTCTTGTAAACAGCATATAGGTGTATATCATGTTTTCTTATCCATTCTGCATCCCTATGTCTTTTGATTGGAGCACTTAGTCCATTGACATTTAGAGTGAATACTGAAAAATATGAATTTATTGCCATTGCGTTGCCTGGGGAGTTGGAGTAACTGGTGGTTTTATCTGGTCCCTTCTAGTTTTTGCAGCTTTTGGTATTTTTGTTTTGTTTCACCTTTTCTCCCCTCAGAGAGTCCCCCTTAAAATTTCTTGCAGGGCTGGTTTAGTGGTCACAAACTCTTTTGGTTTTTGTTTGTCTGGGAAACTCTTTATCTCTCCTCCTATTTTGAATGACAGTCTTGCTGGATAAAGAATTCTTTGTTGCATTTTTTTTTCTGATTCAGCACATTGAATATATCTTGCCTCTCCTTTCTGGCCTGACAAGTTTCTGTGGATAGGTCTGTTGCACACCTGATCTGTCTTCCACTGTAGGGTAGGGACTTTTTTCCCTTGTTGCTTTCATAACTCTGTCTTTGTCTGTGTATTTTGTGAATTTGACTATGAAATGCCTTGTTGATGGTCGGTTTTTGTTGAATATAATGGGAGTTCTCTTTGCTTCCTGGATTTTAATGTCTATGTCTTTCCCCAGGTTAGGAAAGTTTTCTACCATGATTTGTTCACATAAACATTTTACCCCTTTTTCTCTTTATTCATCATCTGGGACCCCTATGATTCTCATGTTATTCCTTTTAATGTGTCACTGAGTTCTCTATTTCTTATACCATGTTCTTTTCCCTTAGTTTCCTTCTTTTGTCCTGTTTCATTACTCTCCACAATTCTGTCTTCTATGTCATTGATTCGCTGCTCTGCTTCATCCATTCTTGCCGCCATGGCATCCATTCAAGATTGCATATCAGTTATAGCATGTTTAATTTAGTCCTGACTAGATTTTACTTCTTTTATATCCACAGAAAGGGATCCTATACTTTTTTCAACCCCAGCTAGTATTCTTATTACCTTCATTCAATATTATTTTTCAGACATCTTGCTTATATCTGTGTTGATTAAGTCATTTCTTCCTTTTCTTTCTTTTGGGGTGAATTCCTTTGTTTTGTCATTTGGAGGAAAAAAAAATTTATAAAATAAAATTTTAAACCAAAAAAAATTAAAAACAACACACAAAAAGTCAAATAAAGTAAGCTAAATCCGAGGTGTATTTTGGTCTGGGTGTTGAAAGAAGCTTGACAGAAGGGAGAATTAAGGAAAAGAAAAGAAAAGAAAACAGAAAGAAAAAAGTTAGAAAACCTTAAATTTTTTTAAATGTAGACAATAAGATAGAATAAAATGAAAAAAGTAAACTAGAATAAAAATGTATAAAAAATAAAAATATATAGTAAAAACAAAACTATTTTGTTTATAAAAACTGAAAATAAAATATTTTTTTCTCTTTCTGTATCCAAGAATAAGCAAAAAAAAAAAAAGAAAAAGAAAAAAAATGAATAGATGGACCAGAAAACCGAATGAAATACAAATTAAATTACATCCATTTTCACCTATAAGTCAAACTATAAAGCAGTTTATACTCCGTATACTAAGCAGGGGGAGAGACTTCTGTTGGCCTTTTAGGGCTTGGTTGGTGCAGTTGGATGGGGCTTGGTGTAAGGACTCTGTTCTCCACTAGGTGGTGCTGCTTAGCTTATTTGTGTGGATATGTGTGGTGCACATTTGCATGTATGTGCAAGCACTGGAGAGATGAAAATGGTGTTATACAGTTTCCCAGTCTATAGGATCAGAACTCTGTGCTCTCACCAACCAGCAGTCAGCTACCCCTCATTTCTCACTTTTTAATTTCACACTTTTTAAACTTAATAGAAAAATTTTTTGGTGTAGTATATGGTATATTCTGGAGAATATTCCATGTGCATTTGAAAAGAAAGTATATTCCACTATTGTTTTGGTGGGCTGTTTTATACATGTCTGTTAAGTCTGGTGGATTACAGCATTGTTCAATTATCTGTTTCGTGTGTGTGTGTGTGTGTGTGTGTGTGTGTGTGATGTTGCTTTCTTTCTCTCCCCCACCTTTACTGAGATATAATTTACATTAAAAATTATATGTTTAAGATGTACAAGATGGTGATTTGAAACACTTACATATTGTAAAATAATTACCACCATAGTGTTAGCTTACACATCCATCACCTCACATAATTAAAATTTCTTTTTTATGGTGAAAACATTTAATATCTACTCTCATAGAAACTTTCAGGTATATTACACAGTATTATTAACTATAATTACTATGCTATTCATTAGATTCTCAGAACTTATTCATCTTGTAACTGGAAGTTTGTATTATTGGCCAATATCTCCCCATTTCCTCTACCCTCAATCCCTGCTAACCACCACTGTAATTTCTGTTACTATGAGTTTGGATTTTTTAGATTCTGCATATTAATGTTATAATGTAATATTTGTATCTTTTGCCTCATGAATCTGCTGTTTGTTAGTTAACTTTGTAGTATTTTTGAGCAATGCCTACCACTTTTCCAGTCTGATTTCTAAGTTATACAAAACAGACAAACACCTTGTGTCAGTCCTTCAGGTATCTCCCAGAGGAGTCAGAACCGATTTACACAGTAATTTGTGAATAAGGTCTGCTGTGCTCTATCTAGAACTGGAGACCAAGGCTCCACATTGGGAATATCGGCTGCTGCCACTTTAAGACTGCTGCTGAATCATGGAGGTGCTATGGTAAAGGCAAGTAAAACTACCACAAGGCTTTCTTGACATTTTCAACTTGCATGTTTCTTGATTCAGTTTCACTTAATTGATGTAAACCTTTGACTATTTTCCAGAGGTTTGACAATATGATTTTGACAGTTTATGCTTGTGTTTTAAAATTTAATTTAATTTTATTATTTTTTTTATTTGATTTTGAGGTGGGGACGGGCAGAAAGAGAGGGAGAGAGAGAATCTTAATTTTTTTTTAACGTTTATTCATTTTTGAGAGGCAGAGCACAAGTGGGGGTGTGGCAGAGAGAAAGGGAGACACAGAATCCGAAGCAGGTTCCAGGCTCTAAGTTGTCAGCACAGAGCCAGATGTGGGGCTTGAACTCATGAACCACGAGACCATGACCTGAACTAAAGTCAGATGCTTAACAGACTGAGCCACCCAGGCACCCAGGGAGAGAGACAATCTTAAGCAGGCTCCATGCCCAGCCTGACCTGGGGCTTGATCTCATGACTGTGAGATCATGACTTGAGCCAAAATCAAGTCAGACACTTAAGCAACTGAACCACCCAGGTGCCCCTATGTCTTTTTTTATTTTTTTGATGATTCTGTGAATGTATGAGAGTTTACAGCTGCCTATACCACTATTTTCTTACATTACTCTAAGACATCACCAGATATATTTTAAAAATGACATTTTTCATATATCCCAGGCCTAATAAAAATCTCATGGGTGAAGTTCCAGTGTCAAATGAGGCCATCCTGCAGTACTTTATGGCACAAAGACTTTGACAACTCAGTGGTCAGAAGAATTAAAAATCTACATGATCTCACTATGACCTGGGGTGGCTTCTGAAAGAAATGAGGCCTTAGCAAATCCTTGGAGGTTGAGGAGCATGTAGACAGTTGATAGAGAATGGGGGTGGTTTGGAGGGAAGACCCTGTTTTAGATAGCATTCTTGGCAATATGCATTGAATTCTGTAGAGATAGCAAACTGATTAATCTGCCTGTGGAAGAACATTTATTTATGGGAAAATATATAATAAAATAAATAAATCTAATGTATATATAACCTGTGCTTCAGCAGCATGATTTCAAAACCCCAGACTTTTACAGCTGTTTCACTTCACCTACAACTCCTGAGCTAGAGGGTAAAATAATATCAAATGTGGTTCAAATCTGCAAGTTTACAGACTCTGACATTTAGGTGATTCAATGATTCTATGATTCTACGGTTTCCTTTTTTCTGTATAATAACCAGTGTTGCTATCATCTTCAATCTTCTTATAATTTGTATGTCATTTGCCTTTAATTTCTTCACCTTGCCTTGCTGTTAAGAACTAATTTAAAATGCATTATACTTATAAATGCATGAAATTTATAAAGGAAAAAAATATTTTTCCTTTATAAACAAGTCAAATTATGAATTTTAGAAATAATCATATATTATTCCACAGATAGTGTAAAGTCACTTTCAGTAAGATATTCACTACATGAAAGTATAGATAGACCTTGAAAATAATACAAAATAAGATGATAATATAAAGATGGGAAAGAAATGTTCAGTAGTTTGTAACCTGAAAATTGGAACCAAAGGCCAAATCTTCCTTCTGTATGGGTTTGTGTTCTAACTTCCACTTCTTATGAGGACACTAGCCATCTTGGACCAGGGCCATCCTACTGACCTCATTGTAACTTTATCATCTCTATAGATTTTGTCTCCAAATATAGTCAAATTCTCAGATACTGCAGGTTAGAACTTCAAAATATGAAGTTTGGGGGCAGACAATTCAGCCTATAATATAATCTTTCTGTCAAACACACACTGTTCACTTGTTTTAGGAAGAATTGTGAAAAATGGTTCATGGGACATAATTTCTTCCAAATTCATGCAATTATTTTGGTTGAGTTGACGGTTAGCCCTGGGATCTCTACCTCTCATTATAAAGACAAAAGTAACTCAGGATATATAAGATGTTTTGCCTCCAAACTCATACTAATCACAATTTCATTGACCTACACAATAAGAGATTAAAACATTTTCATGATTTACTATATTATTACCATTTTGAATTACAAGTTAAGTATCTTTTGTGACTTCTCTCCTAAGTATGATAATCTTGAGACACTACATTATCTTCTTAAGATTTTGGTTTATAAATATGCTAATGTTAGTATATTTTTCAGCAATATATTATTGTTTTTAGTATAAATTCAAACCATGTTAATGCAAGACGTTTGGATGAATAAGTTGTGAAATTGATCACTATCATGAGCTATGTTCACATATAATGGACTTTGGGAGAAAATGCCACTTTACTTCACTGAATTAATTTCTGTTAATAGGGTTTGAAAAACATGGATAATTCCAAGGTACAGTAGCTTAATGATATTGTACAACCTAAGGGTGAAAAATAGGCTGATGTTTACTCATTCATCAGTAAAAGAAATATTATTTTGACTCTTGAGTAGCCTCCAGTATCTTGGAGTATACTCCAATATCCAGTATATTCCCTACAAACAGATATTTTTTAAATGCTTAGTATGTAAATATAATGATTTAACATCATTGACTAATTGACTATATAAATTAGTATGGGCTTGTATTAACTTTCTTTCTTTATTGAATAAAAGATTTGAGTTAAAGGAAATAAAATATTGCTAATTCATTCATTTCAGAGTCCCCTGAATACAAAAAAAATAAAATGTATTTTTGAAAATATGTTTTTGGTGTTGCCAGGTGTTTTGAAGAGTCAGATAATGAAAATGCTATTAAACATCTCATTGAAAACTATTTGTTAAACTTTGAGAGTTTAAATATGAATTTTTTCTAAAATCTAAATATATTTTTGATATCTCCATGTATTATTTCAGTTTGTTTGTTGTGTTCTTCCCTGCCTCCACCATGCCCCCTTAACTCCAAAATTTTAATTTCAGAACCTGGCAGGAAATGACTGAGATATTCCAGCTGAGACTCAAGTTGTTATCCCACAGATCTTTCTTCTTCTTCACCCTCCATTCTGTTTTTCAGGGGTGCAGACCCCTTCAGGCTGTTTCCCAGGCTCTGGTGCCATGTGCTTCTGAGTGGTTTTGGCTAATGGGGAACATTGCAGAAGGCTGGGAAGGGAAAGGAAAAGAGAGGAAGGTGGGTATTTTATTGGAGATGGCTGTCTAGGGCAGCATCTCTGGTACAGCTCCATCCTGTTCTGTGCTTCCCTTCTCTGGACAGGCCTTCATTGGTTCTGCCTTCCATCTATCAATTTAACTCCTGAGACTCTCTATCCCTCCATTCCAGCTAGCTAATGGCTTCCTTCTGGTACTATTTTATGGGTCAATTCCCTGCTCTCTATACGGCACTCGGGTCTTCCACCACTCACGCAGCCAATTCTCTATGTTCACTTTTCTCCGTTTTAAACACTTGAAGTTGTTTCTGTTTTCTTATTTAGACTCTGTTATTCTGTACCTAAGAAAATGAAGTATTTTTGTAGAAATGGTAAAAGTAATTATTTTCTATTCCTTTTGTATTTATGTATTCTGAAATAATATTTTGTGCTTAACCCCAACATTTCAATATGATAAAATTTATAATTTCTTGTTAGGATTTTTGTTTTTTAAAGCCCACATCTAACTTTTATATTTTCCTCTACTAGACTTCATAGTTTTCTATGAAGTTTATTCAAAGGCACTATAGTATTTTTTTTATTTGGGGAAAACAAGAAAATTTTAGTATAGATATTGCAAAAAGTCAGTTCCCTTGAGGTATTATTTTTAAAAAGGAGGGGCACTTAGGTGGCTCACTTTGTTGTCAGACTTTGGCTCAGGTCATGATCTTGTGCTTTGTGAGCCCCACAGAGGGCTCACTGGCAGAGCCCGCTTAGAATCCTCTGTCCTCCTCGCTCTCTGTCCTTCCCCCACTTGCATTTTTTCTCTCTCTCTCTCTGTCTGTCTCAAAAATAAATAAAACATTAAAAAAAAAGGAAAAGTGGGATTGGAGTTTGGAAATGGAGGTAAAGGGTTTAAAGTAGAGGTTGTTACAGTAAGACATGAAATGAGACAGAAAATAACAAAAATTAAATTAAAACCTTTAAGCTTACACTTCTGGTTGGCCTAGGAGAGAAAAGTTGAGAAATACTTAAAGAGGATTGTGTGGTAGGAAATAGGAGTTGACAATTAAATGACATAAAATCAGGTCTATAGTAAATATTTGGATAGAGGATGCAATCAAAGGGACAAAAATACTTCTGTTAAACTGTTAGTTTGGTGCTCAATATTAACTCCTCCTCTCCCATTTTCCTGTACAAACTCTTGATTATATTTATCCGTGCAAAATGCCCAACTAAATAACTACTTTTCCAGACTTCCTTTGGGTTACAATTGTCTATCTAACCAACTTCAACCCAGTAAGAAGTATGAAAAAGTTGCATGTGGAATTCTTTCTTTTTTTATTAAAGGCCAGGTGACAACTGGTGTCAATACCTGCCTCCGTTCTTGCTGCTTTAAAAATAGACATGATGTTCGAAACTAGAGCACCAGTTTTGCACTGCGAGGTATCCAGTATGAGAAGGTTATCCCTCTAAGGGATATGGCAGGTTGGCTATGTGGAAGAACAGTAAAATACTGGGTCCCTCGTAGCATTTTTGAAAAGCTGGATAAAAAGCCTCAATTCCTTACTCCAAGGAGTTTTTGATCCTGTGAGAATAAATAATACTTGTTTGTTTAAGCCACCATCAATTAAGTTTTTCTGTTTCTTACAGTGGAATTTACTCCTAACAAATAGAACACTTCATTGTTCACATTATTAAGAACACAGTAAAATAAAGAACACAATATATTTTTCTCATACACTCAGCAGGAGGTTGTTAGTATTTTCAGGGCCAATGTGTCTGTGACTAACTTGGCCTTCCCCCCAGATGCAAGATGTCTGCTGCAGCTCCAGTCACTACAGAAGCAGTCAGATCCAGAGGAAGAAATACATGCAGAGAAGGGTGCTAGTGTGTTTTATATTTTTTCTAAGAAAAGTAAAAGATTATGATGACTACCACTGCTTTTATTTGTTCTTATTGGGTAAAATCATGCCTCAAATCCACACTTTAATGGGGAAAGTGAGAAATCAGGGTGTGATTACCATGACTGCTTTGCATTTTGCCGCACTAAACTAAATCAAGATTCTATTTTCAAGAATGAAGTAGAGATGGATAGTGTTAAGATAGATAAAAGTGTCTGCAAAAAATATTTAACAAGCAAAGGAAAGCTCGTCACTTTTACTTTCTTTACAACATTGACAGATAAGAAATAAACAACTGTCAAGTCTACTCTAATATGCTAAAGCAGACGTTGCAAACAATATCAATGAGAGTAAAGGAAGGGGAAACAGAATAATACTTGAACACATCAACAAGATATTTGTTAAAAATAAAGAGAGCAAAGTGTAAATATAGTGTATTGTATATGGTTTCACTTAAATGCTTTTTAAAAAAAATGTTGTATTTATTTATTTTGAGAGAGCATGAGCAGGGGAAGGGCAGAGGGAGGGAGAGAGAGAATCCCAGGCAGGTTCCATAACATTAGCGTGAAGCCCAACGCAAGATTCAAACTCATTAACTATGAGATGATGACCTGAACCAAAATCAAGAGTCAGACACTTAACTGACTGAGCCACCCAGGAGCCCTCATTTAAATGCTTTTTTAAAAAAAATTATATACTAAAATGGTCTTCTTTTCTCTGACAATCATAAGATACAGGACCAGAGTTCAGATATTTAATATATTTTTTATATTTTCATTATTTCATATTTTACAGTAATATGAATTTGCTAACTTGCTAATAAAAATAAGAATCACAGTGTACACAAATTGATTGATATGTTGAATGATAAATAATATTTTCCAAATTGTTAGGACCAACAGCCATAATATCAATTTTATTCAGCAAAAGAATAGCATAGAAAAAAAAATGGCAGTTCTTCAAATTCATTTCAGCTTTTGAACATACTCTCTAATTGATTAGAAAGAGCCCAGGATTTAAATAAGGGTAATTAACTTCAACAAAAATTATTAGGGTAATAATGATCATGAAAATGATGGAGACTATAAATATCTTACATTTTTAATGTTTCTTATCTATTCTTTGTTATACATTTTAATATTCACTTTGGTAAAAAGAATTTACTTTTATTTTACGTGTGAGAAAACGGAATTAAAAAAAAAACGTGAAATAACTCATCCGTAGATCACAAATATCAGGAGGCAGATATAAAAGGATTCATTAGGGGCGCCTGGGTGGCTCAGTCGGTTGAGCGGCCGACTTCGCTCAGGTCATGATCTCGCGGTCCGTGAGTTCGAGCCCCGCATCGGGCTCTGCGCTGACAGCGCAGAGCCTGGAGCGTGTTTCAGATTCCGTGCCTCCCTCTCTCTCTGACCCTCCCCTGTTCATGCTCTGTCTCTCCCTGTCTGAAAAATAAATAAAACGTTAAGAAAAAAAATGTTTTTTAAATAAAATCTGTTTTAAAAACTTTAGCCATCTGCAGTACAAGAAGTAGCTTTCAATAAAAGCTATAATTTGGAAGGTGAAGAATATTCTGACTACATATTATACAGATGGTATAACATACATGTAATTTCTGTACTGTTCAGGAACAAGATAGCTAAACTTGTTATTAGTTTTTAAGTCAAGTTTTTAAACTTGACTTAATTAAAGGAAAGGAATATTTCTTCTCTTGTTAAAATTTAGTATTTTCTAGCCAAGAAAAACTAACAAAAGATAATTTAATGAGGATGTGTTCTGTACCAAATTTATAGAAATTAGATTTTGCTTTTGTTATTTTTTTGAAAATTACTTGAGTCTGTTTTAACAAAAAGTGTGTTTTTTTTTTAATTTTTCTAGTATGTATTAGACATTAGGTAAGCATGAGATTGAATGGATTAAGAAAGTGTTTGGAGTAAAGGAAAAGATTCAAATTTAATACATTTGCTTTGTCTAAAGAATTTGAGAAAACTCAAGTGTCTCAATTACACCAGTTAATAAAATCTTTGATTCATTATGGTAAAATATTTGAGGAAACATTGGTGGTAAATTTCAAAAGCACTTATCTTTGTGATCTAAAAATATAATCAAAATGAGGCATTTAAAAACAACAGTGACTTTCCATTCTTTATGGATTAAATTAAAATAGTTACCATCACACAAAAGATATATCCTAAAATGTAGAATTTTAGAATTGTAAGAAACAGCAGAAATTACTGAACTATCTTCATTTTATTGTGTGAAACTCTGGCCCAATTTAGATTAAATGATTTATCCAAGATGTCAGAGCTACTTAAAGAAGCCCACTTTTCTGACCACAAAAGGCAAAAGGTCATCTATCATTTTGGGGTTTTGATAATTATATCTACAATATTTACCCAGCACGTGAACTTTGGAGAATGTGTACTAGTCAATTTGACACAGAAGTTCTACTGTGATTTCAGGGTACATATTATCATATACTTTATGCAAACACATAAACACAGACACATTCTTGCCAACTGAGAAAAAAGTTAAACTTTTTTTTTTATATATGAAATTTATTGACAAATTGGTTTCCATACAACACCCAGTGCTCATCCCAAAAGGTGCCCTCCTCAATACCCATCACCCACCCTCTCCTCCCTCGCACCCCCCATCAACCCTCAGTTTGTTCTCAGTTTTTAACAGTCTCTTATGCTTTGGCTTTCTCCCACTCTAACCTCTTTTTTTTTTTCCTTCCCCTCCCCCATGGGTTCCTGTTAAGTTTCTCAGGATCCACATAAGAGTGAAACCATATGGTATCTGTCTTTCTCTGTATGGCTTATTTCACTTAGCATCACACTCGCCAGTTCCATCCACATTGCTACAAAAGGCCATATTTCATTTTTTCTCATTGCCACATAATATTCCATTGTGTATATAAACCACAATTTCTTTATCCATTCATCAGTTGATGGACATTTAGGCTCTTTCCATAATTTGGCTATTGTTGAGAGTGCTGCTATGAACATTGGGGTACAAGTGGCCCTATGCATCAGTACTTCTGTATCCCTTGGATAAATTCCTAGCAGTGCTATTGCTGGGTCATAGGGTAGGTCTATTTTTAATTTTCTGAGGAACCTCCACACTGCTTTCCAGAGCGGCCGCACCAATTTGCATTCCCACCAAGAGTGCAAGAGGGTTCCCATTTCTCCACATCCTCTCCAGCATCTAGAGTCTCCTGATTTGTTCATTTTGGCCACTCTGACTGGCGTGAGGTGATACCTGAGTGTGGTTTTGATTTGTATTTCCCTGATAAGGAGCGACGCTGAACATCTTTTCATGTGCCTGTTGGCCATCCAGATGTCTTCTTTAGAGAAGTGTCTATTCACGTTTTCTGCCCATTTCTTCACTGGGTTATTTGTTTTTCGGGTGTGGAGTTTGGTGAGCTCTTTATAGATTTTGGATACTAGCCCTTTGTCCGATATGTCATTTGCGAATATCTTTTCCCATTCCGTTGGTTGCCTTTTAGTTTTGTTGGTTGTTTCCTTTGCTGTGCAGAAGCTTTTTATCTTCATAAGGTCCCAGGAATTCACTTTTGCTTTTAATTCCCTTGCCTTTGGGGATGTGTCGAGTAAGAGATTGCTACGGCTGAGGTCAGAGAGGTCTTTTCCTGCTTTCTCCTCTAGGGTTTTGATGGTTTCCTGTCTCACATTTAGGTCCTTTATCCATTTTGAGTTTATTTTTGTGAATGGTGTGAGAAAGTGGTCTAGTTTCAACCTTCTGCATGTTGCTGTCCAGTTCTCCCAGCACCATTTGTTAAAGAGGCTGTCTTTTTTCCATTGGACGTTCTTTCCTGCTTTGTCAAAGATTTGTTGGCCATACGTTTGTGGGTCTAGTTCTGGGGTTTCTATTCTGTTCCATTGGTCTATGTGTCTGTTTTTGTGCCAATACCATGCTGTCTTGATGATGACAGCTTTGTAGTAGAGGCTAAAGTCTGGGATTGTGATGCCTCCTGCTTTCGTCTTCTCCTTCAAAATTCCTTTGGCTATTCGGGGCCTTTTGTGGTTCCATATGAATTTTAGGATTGCTTGTTCTAGTTTCGAGAAGAATGTTGGTGCAATTTTGATTGGGATTGCATTGAATGTGTAGATAGCTTTGGGTAGTATTGACATTTTGACAATATTTATTTTTCCAATCCATGAGCAGGGAATGTCTTTCCATTTCTTTAAATCTTCTTCAATTTCCTTCATAAGCTTTCTATAGTTTTCAGCATACAGATCCTTTACATCTTTGGTTAGATTTATTCCTAGGTATTTTATGCTTCTTGGTGCAATTGTGAATGGGATCAGTTTCTTTATTTGTCTTTCTGTTGCTTCATTGTTAGTGTATAAGAATGCAACTGATTTCTGTACATTGATTTTGTATCCTGCAACTTGCTGAATTCCTGTATCAGTTCTAGCAGACTTTTGGTGGAGTCTATCGGATTTTCCATGTATAATATCATGTCATCTGCAAAAAGCGAAAGCTTGACTTCATCTTTGCCAATTTTGATGCCTTTGATTTCCTTTTGTTGTCTGATTGCTGATGCTAGAACTTCCAGCACTATGTCAAACAGCAGCGGTGAGAGTGGTCATCTTTGTCGTGTTCCTGATCTCAGGGAAAAAGCTCTCACTTTTTCCCCGTTGAGGATGATATTAGCTGTGGGCTTTTCATAAATGGCTTTTATGATCTTTAAGTATGTTCCTTCTATCCCGACTTTCTCAAGGGTTTTTATTAAGAAAGGGTGCTGGATTTTGTCAAAGGCCTTTTCTGCATCGATTGACAGGATCTAATGGTTCTTCTCTTTTTTTGTGTTAATGTGATGTATCACGTTGATTGATTTGCGAATGTTGAACCAGCCCTGCATCCCAGGAATGAATCCCACTTGATCATGGTGAATAATTCTTTTTATATGCCGTTGAATTCGATTTGCTAGTATCTTATTGAGAATTTTTGCATCCATATTCATCAGGGATATTGGCCTGTAGTTCTCTTTTTTTACTGGGTCTCTGTCTGGTTTAGGAATCAGAGTAATACTGGCTTCATAGAATGAGTCTGGAAGTTTTCCTTCCCTTTCTATTTCTTGGAATAGCTTGAGAAGGATAGGTATTATCTCTGCTTTAAACGTCTGGTAGAACTCCCCTGGGAAGCCATCTGGTCCTGGACTCTTATTTGTTGGGAGATTTTTGATAACCGATTCAATTTCTTCACTGGTTATGGGTCTGTTCAAGCTTTCTATTTCCTCTTGATTGAGTTTTGGAAGAGTGTGGGTGTTCAGGAATTTGTCCATTTCTTCCAGGTTGTCCAATTTGTTGGCATATAATTTTTCATAGTATTCCCTGATAATTGTTTGTATCTCTGAGGGATTGGTTGTAATAATTCCATTTTCATTCATGATTTTATCTATTTGGGTCATCTCCCCTTTCTTTTTGAGAAGCCTGGCTAGAGGTTTGTCAATTTTGTTTATTTTTTCAAAAAACCAACTCTTGGTTTCGTTGATCTGCTCTACAGTTTTTTTAGATTCTATATTGTTTATTTCTGCTCTGATCTTTATTATTTCTCTTCTTCTGCTGGGTTTAGGCTGCCTGTGCTGTTCTGCTTCTAGTTCCTTTAGGTGTGCTGTTAGATTTTGTATTTGGGATTTTTCTTGTTTCTTGAGATAGGCCTGGATTGCAATGTATTTTCCTCTCAGGACTGCCTTCGCTGCGTCCCAAAGCATTTGGATTGTTGTATTTTCATTTTCGTTTGTTTCCATATATTTTTTAATTTCTTCTCTAATTGCCTGGTTGACCCACTCATTCGTTAGGAGGGTGTTCTTTAACCTCCATGCCTTTGGAGGTTTTCCAGACTTTTTCCTGTGGTTGATTTCAAGCTTCATAGCATTGTGGTCTGAAAGTATGCATGGTATAATTTCAATTCTTGTAAACTTATGAAGGGCTGTTTTGTGACCCAGTATATGATCTATCTTGGAGAATGTTCCATGTGCACTCGAGAAGAAAGTATATTCTGTTGCTGTGGGATGCAGCGTTCTAAATATATCTGTCAAGTCCATCTGATCCAATGTCTCATTCAGGGCCCTTGTTTCTTTATTGACCGTGTGTTTAGATGATCTGTCCATTTCTGTAAGTGGGGTGTTAAAGTCCCCTGCAATTACCACATTCTTATCAATAAGGTTGCTTATGTTTATGAGTAATTGTTTTATATATTTGGGGGCTCGCCGCCCTTCCTACCCTCTTCCGTGGGCCTCTCGTCTGCGTTTGGCTCTGGCGACTCCGTTCTGCTAATCCTCTGGCGGTTTTCTGGGTTATTTAGGCAGGTGTAGGTGGAATTTAAGTGATCAGCAGGACGCGCGGTGAGCCCAGCGTCCTCCTAAGCCGCCATCTTGCCGATTCCTCCAAACTTTTGTTTTTTAAATAATATTAAATGTCTAAAAGATATTAATTTTCCACATTTTCTAGTGTCTATTTTTTATTCTGCTATGAAACTGAAAAAAAATCTTGTTTGGAATTGCAAAGGGTGTTTCTTCAGTCTGTTTGAGGCTGACATAACAAAATACCACAGACTGATTGGCTTACAAGTAACAGAAATTTATTTTTCATAATTCTGGATGCTGGGAAGTTCAAGATCATGGCACCAAGATGGTTATGTTCAGGTGAGAACCCTCTTCCTGGTTCATAGTAGATGGCTTCTCACTGTTCTCACTTGGTAGAAAAGGCCAGGGAATCTTTTTATAAGAACACTAATCCCATTTACAAAGGCCCCACCCTATAACAAGCATCTCCTAAAAGTCCCACCTCCTAATACCATTATCTTTTGTGGTTAGGATTTCAACATATGAATTTTTGGGATGACATAAACATTTAGATGATAGCGGTTCATTTACATGCCATACTCTCTCAATAGTCGGGATTGAATGGCTATGTTGCACTGAATAGGATGTTTTAATTTCCATTTCTACACATATTTTTCGTGTAATCTTTAACCATGGTTCTTCTGAGATGTTCCTAAATTTCAAGAATCAGAAGTGGTGACTGATATAATGAAAATGATTGTCTAGACTACTACATATTCTTAGAGGAACTAATCAACCATTGCATTTTTGTTCCAGAAGAATCAAACATTTTGCTAGACCGTAAGGTTGGTTCCTATCACTGTAGGCAAGGAATTTATGTTTTTTAAACATTTTTTCAGTTCTTTTTTCTTAATTATCTCATATGGAGACTCTATATTCCTTTAATTTTCTAAAACTGTCATAATTCATCTAACCCTCCTACCAACTAATATGATATTACACCTTTCCTAAGCCCCTTTATGAAATTAAGATTCTTTATTCATATGATAGATACCAGTTACTGGATAATTCAAACCTCAATCATAGAAGAGAGTGATATCAATTAATTAGTCATCCAAATTACAGCTAAGGATGCTGCCTGCCATTCACTTAACAAACAAGACACAAATTAGCTAGATAGAGAACTCATTTTAATTAAGGTTGACTAACTAACATGAAATTATTCATGCATGGTTATTTCTTGAACACAAGTTTATAATGACATGCCATTCATCTGTAGCTTATATTTATAGAGGCATTATTGATCTTTAATATCTATAAAATGCATTCTTTGTAGCTATGAGTCACAGAAAAACTATGCCCACTATACCAGTGATCACTGTATTTTTAGGGTATTGATGCATTGGGGAAATTAAAGAGAAAAATGAACAGAAATAGGCTAATATTTAGAAGACTGTAGATAGAAAATAACAATAGCTATTTCCAACTATCTTAAGCAAAATGTCATAAATGTGAAATTACTACCTTAACTTCTAATCAGTCATTTTGAAGGCATTTAAACTTATTTGATCAAATATAAATAAGTATAAACATATGAATATAAAGTAAGATAGTATGGAATCTAAATATAATACCATGACAAGCATGGATTTTCTGAGAGAAGTAGAAAATATAAGATCTTTATCTTGGTAGGTTTTAGCCTAATATTTTATCTAACTTTAATGCTTGAAAGCAAATTTTATCTGCAAAGCTAATTTTAAATATTTAATGGATAATAAGATGGAAAATTTGAATCATTCTGTACTATTCCAAAGGTAGATATTAAAATAAGCATTTGATTGAAATCACATTCTGATTCAAGAGAAGGAATGCATTTATTTATTAAAGCTGCTAACATTTTTACAAAAAAAAAGAGTTAAAGCCCTGAGATTGGAGTGAGGGCCATAGAGGACCATACTCTAGTACACATAGACCAAGCAATTGTTTAAATGAGTTTGCCAGATAATCAAAAATTATTTGATTTTTAAAAAGGATAATGTAGAAGTTCTGAATAAGTTATAATCTATAGAGAAAAGACAGTAAATTAGCTACAACAAAAAGGCCACAGTATGAGAAATGTAAATAAACTTTTAGGTAATGTTAATTAATTGAAGTACAATAAAAGTAATTGCTACACTTAATTAGGCCTAGATATATCAACATAAAAAAAAAAAAAAAGCACATTGGAAAACTAGAGTGTCCAAGGTTTGAATAATCAGGATGTGAGGGACTAGAAATAATACCTTATGAGAAGTCACTGAATTAATTGAGAAAGATTACCTTGGAAAAGAGAATGTTATGAGATATTTACCAACTGACCTGAAATTTTTGTTAGTCAATTAAATGATAGTATTATTCTTATAGCATTGTGGGAAAAAAAACAAACACTAGGATAAAAAAATGAGGACTGAAGGGAAATAAAATTTGGTTCATTAAAGGAAGAATTGTGTACTATTTCTAACCGTGGAATATGATCCTTTTGAAATCATATTTCCACATCATTAGAAATGTTCACTGAGGCTTACTTATGGTTTTCAATCAATGTTGGGGTGGGTGGCTTTGTTTGAAAAGATTATATCATACATAAACTCTAATGCCCTACGATTTACTCTAAAGTCAATTTTAATTGTAGGCAAAAAGTGTTCTTCTATCATTCATTTTCATTATAAAAATCAAGGATGTAATGTTATCTATTTTTGCTCTGGAGTGGAAAATTGAGTTTTCATGACAAATGCAATGTATCTGTACCTTCTATATGTCAAATTAACATCCTGGGGTAAATACATAAAATAACTAACACACTTTAGAATACAAATTGATCAAATATTTAAATAGAACGTTATGCAAAATCTAAAAGGCAAGATTGGAAAAATCTATTACAACACTGAACCCAAGTCCATGACAGAAAATATAAATAAGTTTACTACATAATAAAAAGAAAAGCTACATGAAAAAATAATACCTTAAACAAAAACAAAAAAAATGATAAAACACTGGGGAGAATAAAACAATAAGAGGCCTAAATAATAAAGATCTCCTATAATTTGAGATGCAAAAAAAATAGCACAAGAGAAAAAAGGAACAAAAGAGATGAATCAACAATTCAAAGTAAATGCAAATTGCTCTGCAATTATTAAAAGGTGCTTAATATTCCTCATTATTACAGAAATGCAAATTAAAACTAGATAGAAGGGAACATTTTAGGCAGATAAAAATGTTCTATCATTTGGTGTTGTGTATGTAACTATGCAATTTCAAATGTACACTTGAAATTCGTATATTTTACTCTGTAATTAAACCTCAATTAAAGACAAAAAGAACTGGGATGCCTGGGTGGCTCAATGGGTTAAATGTGTTACTCTTGATCTCAGCTCAGGTCTTGATCTCAGGGTTGGGAGTTCAAGACCTGCCTTGGGCTCTACACTGGGTGTGGAGCCTATTTAAAACAAAATAAAACACAAACAAATAAACAAGAAACAGAACAAAACTAGAAGGCAAAGACTTTTGGTGAAGGACTTTTCATAATTTAAGAAACACCAAATATTAAAATGTTGAGCCAGAATTACGTGATTCATATATATTAACCAGTACCAAATTTTATTAATATTGCAAAATATACAGGCTGTCTTGAGGCTAATAAAGACCTCTTTTCTTGGGAAAGAACTCCAAGACTGTCAACAAGCACCCTAAAGAGTCTTTCTGTTTTGCATTAGGATGTATTCTGGATCTGATTTAACGTGTAATATTTAACTGGTACATGAAAATATTGCTTTCACAGAGAGATGCTTTCTTTTTGGAATATTTCCCTATCATTTTTCTACTAAACCCTCAGCTTTCATGGAAGTTTCTAGCCAACATGCCCACGAGTCAATAAATTTCAGCTTTATGTATTCTATGAGACCTAGTCATATCAGATGAATCCTGCCAAAGGTATTTCTTAGGTAAAAGATTCGCTATTATTTTTCTGTTGGTAAGTATCACTTATGTGTTTAAGAGGTTTGTCTGTGGGCATGTTTTCAAGGAAATCTCTGGAAGAGTTATAGGCATGCTTACTAGCTCACCTTTTCTCACTAGTTTACCTTCGGACCTCAATATTTCCTTGCAATAGACTTCTCAGATATCTTTCAGTAATTTACTTTAAAGCATTTATGCAATATTTTATACAAAATAATAAGATGAATAATGCTTAAAAGACTACTGGGATTAATACTGTTTTTAAATAAATATAAAATTTAATCTATTTTGGTGTATAGCTCTGTGAATTTTAATGTAAGTCTAAATTTGTGTAACCAACTGTCCCCTCAGGATACAGAAGAGTTAAGACAATATGGTATTGGCACAAAAACAGACACATAGATCAATGGAATTAAATAGAGAACCCAGAATTGGACCCACAAATGTATGGCCAACTAACCTTTGACAAAGCAGGAAAGACTATCCAATGGAAAAAGGACAGTCTATTTAGCAAATGGTGCTGGGAGACCTGGACAGCAATATGCAGAAGAATGAAACTAAACCATGTTCTTACACCATACACAAAAATAAACTCAAAATGGATGAAAGACCTAAATGTAAGGCAGGAAACCATCAAAACCCTAGAGGAGAAAGCAGGCAACAACCTCTTTGACCTCAAAAGCAAAAATGAACTATTGGGACCTCATGAAGATAAAAAGCTTCTGCACTGCAAAGGAAACAATCAACAAAACTAAAAGGCAACCAATGGAATGGGGAAAGATATTTGCAAATGACATATCAGATAAAGGGTTAGTATGCACAATCTATAAGGAATTTATCAAAGTCAACACCTGAAAAACAAATAATCCAGGGAAGAAATGGGCAGAAGACATGAATAGACATTTTTCCAAAGAAGACATCCAGATGGTCAACGGACACCTGAAAAGATGCTCAACATCACTCATCATCAGGGAAATACAAATCAAAGCCACAATGAGATACTACCTTACACCAGTCAGAGTGGCTAAAATTAACAACTCAGGAAACAACAGATGCTGGTGAGGATATGGAGAAACGGAAACCCTCTTGCACTGTCAGTGTAAATGCAAACTAGTGCAGCCACTCTGGAAAACAGTGTGGAGATTCCTCAAAAAATTAAAAATAGAACTACCCTGCAACCCAGTAATAGCACTACTGGGAATTTATCCAAAAAATACAGGAGTGCTGATTCATAGGGGCACATGTACCCCAATGTTTATCACAGAGCTTTCAACAATAGCCAAATTATGGAAAGAGCCTAAAAGTCCATCAACCGATGAATGGGTAAAGAAGATGTAATTTATATACACAATGGAATACTACTTGGCAATGGGAAAGAATGAAATCATGCCATTTGCTGCAATGTGGATGGAACTGGAAGGTATTATGCTAAGTGAAATAAGTCAGTTGGAGAACGACAGATATCATGTGTTTTAACTAATATGTGGAATTTGAGAAGCTTAACAGAAGACCATGGGGGAAGGGAATGGGAAAAAAAATAGTTACAAACAGAGAGGGAGGGAGGCAAACCATAAAAGACTCTTAAATACAGAGAACAAACTGAGGGTAGACAGGGGTAGGGGGATGGGCACTGAGAAGGACATTTGTTGGGATGAGCACTGGGTGTTGTATGTAAGCGAGGAATCATGGGAATCTACCTCGAAAACCAAGAGCACATTGTACACACTGTATGTTAGCCAATTTGACAATAAATTATATTTTTAAAAAAAGGATACAGAAGAGTTGTCATTACTTCAAAAAACTGCTTTTTTTGCCCCTTTTAGTCATACCTACTCCTATTCCTCCCCCCTGACAATAGGTAATAGTAAGTTTTGTCTTTCCCAGAATATCACATTAATGAAGTCATATAATATGTAACCTTTTGAGACTGGCTTCACTTATTCAGCCTAGAGTTTTTGAAATTCATCAAAGTTGTTGTTTTTATGAATAGCTCCTTTCTAATTATGAGAAGTATTCCATTGTATGGATATTCTATTGTTTGCTCATTGATTTACCCTTGAATTATATCTGGATCACTCCTAATCTGTGGTAATAATGAATAGAGCTGCTATAAATATTTCTGTAGTGGTGTTCATATAAAAAGAAATTTTCATTTCTATTAGATAAATACCCGAAAGTAAGATTGCTGGGTCATGTGGTACATTTCAGTTTAACTTTATGAGAATGTTACTGTTTTTGTGAGTAGTTGTACCATTTTTCATTCTTCTCACCAATTATGACAGTTCTGTTGCTCAGTATCCTTGTCAGCACCTCATATTGTCAGCATTTTTCATTTAAGCTACTCTGGTAGTTGTATGGTGGTATCTCTTTTTGGTTTTAATTTGCATTTACTTAAGGACTAATTATATTGAACATGGTTTCATATGCTTATTTGCTACCCATATATCTCCTTTGATAAAGTCTTGGCACAAGTTAAGTAACTTATTTTCTGTTGGCACTGGGTACACTTTCATCCTACATTTGTGGTTTTATTGTGTGTGGTGAGAGGATAGGCCATCATACAATACATCTATGTATGGCCATGAATCTCAGAGACCCACTCACTTCATAAACTCGGTGGCTACTTCTAAGAATCTGATTAAGGAATTTACCTTAGCATTCAAATCCTCTTATGAGCTAACAACTAGGCCTTTTAGTGGGCATCTGCATAATCCGTTTCAATTATTTCTCTAAATTTTTATGGAAACTTTCTGGGTAGTTTCTAGAAAGGTGTTTTCTAGTCTTCAGTTATGTAGTGCTCTTTGCCTCACTCTATTACAGGCCATTGGCTAAGAACCAAGACTCCCAACTAAGTGTTACTAAGCCCTCCTCCACCACTATATAAAGACTTCTCAGCTCTGCCCATTGCGCAGATTTTCTTTTACCTTCTTCCATCATGGCATATCATACCATTTCCAAACATCATGCTCAATCTAGGCACTCTTAGCAGGGAGTTCAGCAGTGTGCTTTATCTTGGGGGCAGAAGATTTATAGGATTTAGAAATATAAAAACTAAGCAGGGATGTCCTGGATGGCTCAATTGTTGACACCATGGTAACTGAAGCTTACCCCAAGTTTCTCTCTGCTGCATGCTATTGAGTATGCCATTTCATAGGTCATTTGTTGATGACCTCTGTTGAGTTTCTTTTTCTATTCAAAAATCTCTGTTACTCAAGACATGATTGCTATTCCTGGTTTTAAGAATATTTGATGCCACTCCATAATGAAACTCATTCAACCAAAACTCAACAACAAGTAGCAATTGTCCTGAGTGACCTGTAAGGCAGCATTTCCATACCCAACTCCAGAAGTCTCTTCCAAGTAGCAGCATTCTGATTTCGTTAGTAACTTGATCCTATGTGCTACCTAACATAATCTGAAGGACTAGGATGCAGCATAAGCCATAAACCCTAATAGTCTCATAATGCTAATTTTTGTTGAGTGCACCATTAAAAACTAAGTTTTGATGAATTGGTAATAGGATCCAACCTTTCTCTTAAACAGGGAATTGATTTTTATCAAAATGAAGGAGTCCCACAAATCTCTGGGCATCCTCTTTAGTAATAAAATAAATGAGAAATTATTTATTTCCCAGTTTGAAAGATATTCCTGGTTTCTCCAGCCCACTTAATTCCAAAATTTTTACACTAAGCCAGGCCTGGCTAGATTTATTAGCCAATCTCTTTCCATCATGTAGGTGACCATATTCTTTAACTACTTTAATATGTCTTTCCTTGAGAAGACAGTTACAAGATACTGTCAATAGATGCACTAGCTTACCTTTAAGTGTTAACAAATCCAAATTCTGCCCTACTAGATTATGTCAGTATGCCAATGAACTTAAGTATCCCTGTGGCAAAACCACAAAAGTATATTAAATGATTCCATGCAGGTCAACTCATGAAAATGCAAATTGTGCCTGAGTTCCAAACTGAAAATCAAAAAGAAGACATCAACCAAAATTTTTATGGCTTGAGTTAGTGTCCTGAGTTATTCTTGAATAAAAATTGTTTATAAATCTTACGTTGAAAAAAATACTACATTTGAGATAATTTTAATGAAAAATCAAGGTTCTGAACATTTTGATGAAAAATCAAGGATGAACATTCATTTTCAAAAAGCTAAAGTAGATGAGATAATTTAGATGATAAAACAGATTTCTGAGGTTTTTTGATGTAAAATCTGCTTTAAAATTATAGGTTTAAAAATTACTTTGAGATAATTTTAATGAAAAAACTGATTCTAAAAATTTTTGATGAAACATAATGGATAAAGCAGTGGCTAAGTATATGATTTTTAAAACTACTCCTTTGATTTCTAGAAATATTGACTCTGTTTGACCTTTTGCTCCTGTCAAGGTCACAGTCGATTTATACAATAATACATCTAGTAGTCAATACTCTGACTCATCAACAGTATTTGAAACAGCTCATCATAACTGATGCTGGAAGTATGTCCTCCACTTTAAAGTCAGGATATTCTCTTGGTTTTTCTCTTCCTGCAACCCCTCTAGGCCAAGCTTAAAAACCTCATTACTGAATTATTCTAAATAGAGTTCTAAATTGCTTTTATTTACTATCCCTATAGTCTGTGCACAATATAGCAGCCTAAGTGAGTCTACTAAACGATGTCAGATTCTGAGATTTCTTGTCTCAAAAATATTCAATGGTGTCCCATATCTCTAAGAGTACAAGCAATATTCTTAAAATGATCTATAAGCAACAATGTCTTCTAAACTCCTGTTACCTTTTGACCTCATCTTCTATTATTCTCTCTTGTCATTCTGATCAAGCCATAGTGGCCGCTTGCTGTTTATAAACATGCCTAGCAAATTCCTACCTCAGGGCTTTGCACCTGCTATTTTCATTGAGTATAATCTTCTTTGCCTAGACATTAGCATCACTTATTCACACATTTCTTTCAAATTGTCATTAAAATGTCACCTCATCCATAAAACATTCTCTAGGTATCCTGGTTTTTTTCTTACACTTAATTACTCTTATCTTCCTACTACTTTAAAATTTTATTTTGCTTATTTATGTGTAGCTTTCTGTGTTTTAAGATAATTTATGTTACATGAGAATAAACTTTTTCTTTCCATGGACATTGGTAGCTACCATTAGCACTCTCCAGACAAGGAGTGACTGGTATATACGGTACATGCTTTTGTTAAATTTTGATTAAATTATTTTGGGAGGAATAATGTCTGTGCCATAGAAATTTGAGTGGAAGAGTGCTGGAATGAGGAAATTAATGCTAAGAGGGTAAAAGTGCAAATTATTTCTACTCATATTTAATATATACTAGCAAAAATAATAATTTTAATGGAAATTTATGAATATATGGTGCACTGTATACACTATTTTTCAAAGCACTCTTAAATCTGTCATATGGTTAAAGCATCAACAAAATTTTTCAACTTTCACCTTTTAACCAAAGAAAACTGGTATTCTGTACATTTTGCTGCCTTATTATGGTGGGTGGCCTTCACTTTCTGAAAACTTCAAATGATGCTGGTTGTTTAATGGTAAGAATTTATTCTAATTTAAGGAGATTTTGTTTCCTTGCTTAGTTTATTTGCTACATCTATGAATGTTGTTATAAACATAACCAAAAATTAAGGACATAGACTTTATATGATGATAATCATAGAGCTATAGGAGAGGCAACAAATGCAATATTGTCTATAAGTAGACACATTGGTTAGGAGTGTTAGCAATGGAATGAAAAAAATGCTAATTGGCTCCTAGAATTTTTAAGATGTGCCAGGAGCTAAGTCCCTGACTTCCACATGGTTCTACTGAAGTGATTAAAACATAAGTATGCATTCTTTACATTTTACAGAATGTTTAATATAAATTCTTACTTAAAATTGAGTAATTTTTATTATATCAGTTATATTCAACTGATCTCCAAATAATCCAAACACAAAAATGTTTAGCTCATGTTGTTCATTTAATAAATGATAGAAAATACCCATAATTGACAATAACACTATGCACTGCAGTATTTATTATAGTACATGAAACTACATAAATTTGTGCATTGGAATCTCAGAGAATCTGTTTGAATTACATGAGCTAGACATAAAAATTCTTATTTTAAAATAGGGGTGCTGGGACTTCAACACCTTAAACGATGCTCAGTTCTGCAAAGGTACAACAGGATACGGATTCTAATCTGTGTGACTCTATTCCATATGTCCTTGATTGCATTACATTTATACTAACAAACTCATAAGTGTTCCACAACTGTCCATTGCACCAACGTTATTATGATTCTTTGCATTTGTTTTTCTGTCACTACACATTTTTCTTATTAAGGATGAAATATAGGTTTTTTTGGCCCTGTTTTTGATTTTTGAATTTTATTTACAGTACAGCATTATGATAATGATTTAACATTTCTTCTTAAAATTTTTTTTAATATTTATTTATTATTGAGAGGCAGAGACAGACAGAGCATGAGCATGGGAGGGGCAGAGAGAGGGGGAGACACAGAATGTGAAAGAGGCTCCAGGCTCTGAGCTGTCAGCACAGAGCCCAAGGCGGGGCTTGAACTCACAAACTGCAAGATCATGACCTGAGCAGAAGTCGGATGCTTTACCGACTGAACCACCCAGGCGCCCCATGATTTAAGATGTGATAAAGTCCATATTCTTCAGGAATATTTTTCAATATTCAAAGTGCAAGGGATCGTTGGTGGTATAGTGGTGAGCATAGCTGCCTTCCAAAGTGCAAGGGAGATAAACATTTGATGTGGTGCATGTAAATGATCGAACAGAAAATGCTAAGTGTTAATGAGAGCTCAGATTTTCCCTTTTACTCAAAATTAGATAGCATGAGACATTTTTAATAGTAATGTGAGAGATACAATTAGTGAGGTTATATTTGCATTTATCTTTGGACATTAAGGATTATATTGGCTGTAAATTTCTCATTTTAATGCTTTGCTAAAAAATCTTCCATTATCATTTTTCTATCTAATACTAGCACTTCTGAGACAATGCTAACACCAAATTAATTTAACAGTATCTAGACTTGTAGGAAATATATACTGTAAAAAAGAAACAGGGTCTGTCTTGCTCATTGTTGATTTTATATTTTCCAAGCCAGTACATGGCACATTGCATAAACTATATAAATCTTGATTAATGAATAAACACTAACTATATGTTAAGAGAGATATTAAGATGTTAAAAGAAATTAACATATTAAGAAAGATGGGGGAGATGAATAAGTATCAGTCAAAACACAGAAAAAGCTGAAAGCAAAGTATTATTTTCAAATGTATTTAATAATGCATAAATCATAGGGCTGAGTGCGTTAGATGATTAGAAGTGTTTTTATTAAGAAATGCCATTTTTGTGCATTTTATGTACAACATAGAGAAAAACAGTAGGAGACCATCACACAATAGGAAATCTTGGAACTAGCTAAAATGAGGAAAATTACTATATGCAGTTGAAAGAATTTGGAAGTGTTAATACCAATCATAGTTTACATCCCGGGAATTTTTCCCCTCAATTATACCAGAATTGTGACCAAGGTGCAATGTTGAAAGAAAATTGGTCAGTAGATAAAAATCGAAGTTTAGAAAGTCTAACCTTTGAATTCAGCCACTTTCTTTGAGGGCCTCTTCTAAAGGTGCTAGAACCAGCCCCACCAACATCATGGCATCTCTTCAATCAATACAGTGGCATGGTTAGGAGAGAGGAGGCCAGATTTAGAGAGAGATTTCATTTTGGACAGGATTGAGATAGGCATGGAGAAGATGAGTTCAAGCAGTATCTTCCACAACAAGAAACAGGGCAGAGCAAAGTCCCACATAGGGTCTTCCAAAGTACTCACAATTACACCCACCAGAGAGAACACACATTCAGAATCCTGTCTGTAGCTTTTTGAAAGCCAGTCAATGGTAGCCAGAAAGTAGCCAGAGGATTAACAACTTGTCAATCAAGCGAGGGTACTGGCTCCATTTCCCTTCCCCACTCGCCTGACACTGGTGGTTCTAACACCTCAAAGACAACCCACCAGAGATATGTAAAATAACCACTTTTCCCTTACAGTCCACTTTCAATCTCCTGAGTTCTAATGGTGACTCAGGGGCCAAGAGATCACTGAAAATAGATTTAGTTGAGTCTTAAATAATAGAATAAGATACTCGTATTATTATAAGGTGATAAAATGCAAGAAGTTTGGACAGATGAATTAAAGACACTATGGGGGCATTAAAACACACACACACACAAAGTTTCATGTACAACTTTATGATATTTCTCCCTAAACTGGACAGACCTTTTTCTATATTTTTACCTGTGGTTAACACAAAGGATGAAGTTGGGTTCTACATAAAAGAATTTGTATTTAAAATATTTCTTTTTCTCACAAATGGGTAGGCAGAGTACAGAAAGTGAACAAATTGATTATAAGGATCTGAGACATTCTGTAAGATTATTTTTCAATATTTTGCCACTTTTATATGATAAAAAATATAATAATATAAATATTTGATACATGTTTTAGAGGACTATCATACCTTAGTCTCATTTTCAGTACCTGTGTTTTTGTTTTTTTCATATAATTATGTTTGTGCCAAATAAAAAGTCTTTTATTACTGTAAGCAAATAAAATCAGGGGTTGTTTAATATTTAAATGATGCCTTGGCTTCTAGTGAAGGCTCACTGATGTCACTGTGTGCTGAATTTAAAGGATTATCAATAGTGGCTGCATCTGCACTTATATATTTCTGTATGTTCTTACTATAATATATATGCATATACTTATACATATGTAATATAAATGTGTGTGTGTGTATTGTGTAACTAAATCTATAGACCTCTTAAAATTTCCTTAATATCCTACAAAAAGAATATATTTAGTCATTTTTTATTGCTTAGTTATCATTTGGACTCTGGATGATAATGATCTATAGATGTAGGCGCATCACTTGTGACAAATGCACCGCTCAGGTGAGGAATATTGGTAACAGGGGAGGGTTTGCATGTCATCCATGAGACAAATATGTAACATGATCTGAATGTCTGTGACTGCCCAAAATTCATATGCTGAAATCCTAACCTCCAAAGTGATAGTATTTGGAGGTGAGGCCTGTGGCAAGTGATCAGGACAAGAGGCCTTCAATCATTAGGACTCTGCCCAAGGAATTAATTTTCTTACAAAAGAGACCCCAGAGGGCTAGCTAGTCCCTTCCACCAAGTGAGGTTACAGTAAAGAGATGGCCCTATGTTGAGGAAGCTGCTCTTAGTAGACACTGAATCTGCCAGGGCTAACATCTTGGACTTCCAGCCTCCAGAACTATGAGAGATAAATTTCTGTTATTTATAACCCACCCAGCCTATGGTATTCTGTTACAAATGCCTGTTTGTTAACTTGTTTGTTTCTTTCCAACACAGTACTTAGCAGAAGGGTTCATAAAACGTGTTTCCGTATTCTTTTTAACTCCTGAGTTACATATAATTGTATTTTTCTCATATTTGGGAGTACTTGATGATTTCCTAAAAATCTTTTTTATAAACATATATATTAATTCCATTGGTATCAAAGAATATGATCTATACATACATTTTTGACAGAGAAGGCAGTTAGGTAGATATTAGCAGGGAGCAGAGCTCTGTAAATGTTAACAAACACCAAAATAGAGAAACCACCAACTATACCCCAGGGATACAAAGAGGAAGTTTCAAAGAGCCAGAGAGCAGGGGAGCCCTGGAGCACAGCATGCACTCTTCCCTATAGCCACTGCCCTAAATTTACCTATAACTTCATTATAATACATTTACACTGTGGCTTTGACCCCCCTTGAGGGTGATGACTGCCATGACATTTACACTAAAGATAATAGTGGTCTAACCTCCCACTCCCAACCTGTGGGTGGAGACTGCCAGGTGATTTGAGAGCACTCAAATGAAGGCTGCCCCAACTGTGCCCCTTCAACCTAAATAGAGATAAAAGGAGATGATTCCCCCCTAACCCCAGTGCAATTGCCGTCTTGGGGCCTGCATGCTTCACTGTCTTGAGAGTGCACTTTTCTTTAACTATCAAACTCTTGTTTACTTTAGAGTTTGGCTCTGAATTCTTTTTGGTCCAACTCAAGAACCTAGGTGGGCCTGCAGGCAGGGAAGGGACCTACCTTTGATATTTTCATTCTTTTACTTTTTTTTTAAGTTTATTTATTTTGACAGGGGGAGGGGCATCGAGAGAGGAAAAGAAAGAATCCCAAGCTGAACCAACAGGGGAAGGGGGTAGGTCTTGATCCCACAAACTGGGAGATCATGACCTGAGCCAAAATCAAGAGCCAATGCTTAAGCAACTGAGCCACCTAGTTACCCCATCCTTTTGCTTTTTAATAAGACTTGCTTTATGGCTTAAGGCTATAGTAAATTATGGTAAAAGTCACATGTCTTCCTAAATAAGTTTCTTTGTGTTATTGAAAAATTCACTGTTCTCTAGCTATTGTGTCAATTCTACCTTTGTTATTTTGCAAATCTCATATCTTTACTTATCTTTTTTCTGCCTTCAATAAAAGTTTTGAGAACGCAGTCTTGAAAATAGTCTCTTACTTTGAAAATGCAGCTAGATCATCACCAAGCCATTTTGCACACCTAGAAAATTGATCTGACGACTAACACAAAAATCTGCATAACTTGAGCCACAGAATTCAGCAGGTACACGGTGCAGAGAGGTGAACTGGGAGAAAGTGAATCCCTGGAGGCTAGGGAGCTATTTTTCTTTGTGTAGAGAGGATGGAGACAGGTGGAGAGTATAGGAAAAGCATTCCCCCTGAAAGCAGCTGGAGAGAAAGAGTTACTCAGGCACTGAACAAGAAAGGGAGAAAGGAGAAGGTTTATTTTGCCTTTAGAACTCTATAAACAGGGAAGCACACAGTTGGAAACTCCACAGCTTGATACCTGGTGGTGCTCTTATAGGAAGGACAAATCCCCGGGAGCAGACATTAAGGTACTTGGGATCCTTGGAGCCACATGAGGAGAGGTGATTTCCCTCCTGGGAGGACATTTGGTAGAGGCCATGCAGCCTACCAGAGGAAAAGGTCCCGTCAGATTTCAAATTACAGCCATATTTGCTGGTGTTGGAACAAAGACACTAGGATATGGAGAATTCTGCTGCCATTTGTGTGTTGTGATTTACCATAGTTCCTGAACTGCTGCTGTTCACAAAACTTTTTGGTTGGGCTGGCACCTGGCCAGTCTCTGAGTCTCTGCAGCAGTGCATGAACATTCCTGGGGATGGACCAGCACCTGGCAATTGCTTGGTGAGACCTTCCCCTAGAGGGTCGGAGCTGGTCCAAGCTGCAGGGCCCTCAGAAAAGATGGGTTTGGAAATACACCTGCATCTGAAGATAAAATTTGGGAGAGGGGTGCTGCTTGGTAGGCTGATGGCTTGTTGTTGACAGTGTAGAAGCAAGGGAGAGGGCAGAAGCTAAGACAAAGGAAGGGTGCTAGATTGCCAGTTGGCAAGAGCACAGAGCTCTGATGCTAGAGACTGAGAAGCTGGGTAACACCACTTTCACCTCCCCTAAGTAGGTGCATATACACATTTGCACACCACAGTGCACCCTAGTAAGCTAAGCAATGCCACCTAGTGGAGTATGGAGAAGTTCCACCAACCCCCATTCAAATGTGCCAACCAGACCCTACCAGAGGACCACAAGTCTCTCCCCCTGCTTAGCGCTTAGTGTACAGACTATAAATGGCTTCATAGTTTGACCTCTAGGGGAAACTGGATGTAATTTCATTCGGATTTCATTCTGTTTGATGGTCCATCTATTCATTTTTTTTCTTATTCTTAGATACAGAAAGAGAAAAAAATTATTTTTATTTTCTGGTTTTATAAAAAATATTTTTCTTTATATTTTGTACTATATTTTATTACTACTTTTGTACATTTTTCAGTTTATTTTACTTTCTTCATTTCATTTTGTGGTATACATTTTTCAAAATTTTTTAACGATTCCTTACTTTTTTATTCTTTTTTTTCTTACCTTTTCTTGTCTTTCCATTTCTTTCTATTATATCAAGCTTCCTTCAATAACCAGACCAAAACACACCTTGGATCCAGCTTCCTTTATTTTGTTTTTTCTCGATTTTTTTTAATTTTTATCTTTTAAGTTATAAATTCTTTTGTTCCTACAAAATGATAAAATGAAGCAATTCACTTGAAAAGAAGAACAGGAAAAAATGACAGCTAAGGATTTAATCAGCACAGATATAACCAAGATGTCTGAACCAGAATTTAGAGTCATGATAATAAGAACACTAGCTGGTGTTGAAAAAAGCATAGAATCCCTTTCTGTGGAGATAAAAAAAGTAAAATGTAGTCAAGATGAAATTAAAAATACAATAACTGAGATGCAATCTCGAATGGAAGCCATAGTGGCAAAGATGGATGAGGCAGAGCAGTGGATCAGGGATATAGAGGACAAACTTATGGAGAATAATGATGCAGGAAAAAAAGGGAAACTAAGGCAAAAGAGCATGGTATAAGAATTAGAGAACTTGGTGACTCATTAAAAAGGAACAACATTAGAATCATAGGGGTCCCAAATGATGAAGAAAAATAAAAAGGTGTAGAAGGGTTATGTGAACAAATCATAGCAGAAAACTTTTGTAACCTGGGGAAAGACACAGACATCAAAATCCAGGAAGCAAAGAGAACTCCCATTGGATTCAACAAAAACTGGCCATCAATAAGGCATATCATAGTCAAATTCACAAAATACACAGACAAGGAAAGATTTATGCAAGCAGCAAGAGAAATAAAGTCTTTAACATATAAGGAAAGCCAGATCAGGTTTGAAACAGACCTATCCACAGAAACCTGGCAGGCCATCACGAATGGCAAGATATATTCAACGTGTTGAATCAGAAAAATATGCAGCCAAGACTGTCATTCAAAATGGAAGGAGAGATAAAAATTTTCCCAAACGAAAACTAAAAAAGTTCATAACCACTAAATCAGCCCTGCAAGCAATTTTAAGGAGGACTCTTTGAGGGGACAAAAGATGAAACAAAATAAAAAAAGACCAAAAGGAACAAAGACTACAAGGGACCAGAGAACACCACCAGAAACTCCAACTCTACAAGCAACACAACGGCATTAAATTCATATCTTTCAGTACTCAATCAAAATGTCAATGGAATAAATGCTCCAATCAAAAGACATAGGATAACAAAATGGATAAGAAAACAAGATCCATCTATGTACTGTTTACAAGAGATCAAGACTTTTACACCTAAAGACTCCTTCAGATTGAAAGTAAGGGGATGGAGAACCATCTATAATGCTAATGGTTGTGAAAAAAAAAATCAGAGCAGCCATACTTACATCAGAAAATCTGTATTTTAAAATAAAGACTGCAACAAGAGATGAAGATGGGCATTATATCATAATTAAGGGGTGTATCCACCAAGAAGATCTGAGAATTGTAAACATTTATGCACCTGTGTGTAAACATCCAAATATGTAAACCAATTAATCACTAACATAAAGAAGCTCATTGATAATAATATCATAATAATAGGGTTCTTCAACACCCCACTTACAGAAGTGGACAGATCATCTAAGTAGAAAATCAACAACGTAACAATGGCTTTGACTGACACATTGGACTGGATGGATTTAACCAATTTATTCAGAACATTTCATCCTAAAGCAGGGAAATACACATTCTTCTCCAGTGCACATGGAACATTCTTAAGAATAGATCATATGCTGAGACATAAATCAGCCCTCAGCAAGTACAAAAAGATCGAGATTATGTCATGTATATTTTCAGACCACAATGCTATGAAACTCTAAATCAACCACAAGAAAAAAATTTGGTAAGACAACAAATACTTGAAGATTAAAGAACACCCTACTAAGGAATGAATGGGTTAACCGAGAAGTAAAAGAGGAAATTAAAAAGTGCACAAAAGCTGATGAAAATGATAACAACATAGTCCAAAACTTTTGGGATGTAGCAAGGGCGGTATATAGCAATCCAGGCCTTCCTAAAGAAAGGAAGAAACATCTCATACACAATCTAACCTTCCATCTTAAAGAGTTGGAAAAAGAACAACAAATAGAACCCAAAACCAGCAGAATATGGGAAATAATAAAGATTAGAGCATAAATCAATGAAATTGAAATAAATTAAAAACAAAACAAAACAAACATTAGAACACATCATTGAAACAAGGAGCTCGTTCTTTGAAAGAATTAACAAAATTGATAAACCCATCCCAGTTTGACCAAAAAGAAAAGGAAAAGACTCTAATAAATAAAATCAATATAATGAAAGAGGAGATATCGCAACCAACTCTGCAGAAATACAAACAATAATAAGGGAATATTATGAGCAAATTATATGCCAATAAATCAGGCAATCTGGAAGAAATGGACAGATTAATAGAAACATAAAAACTACCAAAACTGAAACAGGAAGAAATAGAAAATTTGAACAGACCCATTATCAGGAAAAAAATTGAATTAGTAATCAAAAATCTCCCAAAAAATAAGACTCCAGGGCCAATGGCTTTCCGGGGGGCAGAGGGTGGATTTCTACCAAACATTTAAAGAAGAGTTAACACCTATTATTTTAAAGCTGTTCCAAAAATAGAAGTGGAAGGAAAACTTCCAAACTCATGCTATGAGGCCAGCATTATCTTGATTCCAAAACCAAAGACCCACTAAAGAAAAGAACTACAGACCAGTTTTACTGATGAACATGGAGGCAAAAATTCTCAACAAGATCCTAGCCAACCAGATCCGACAATACATTAAAAGAATTATTCACCATGATCAGTGGGATTTATACTTGGGATGCAGGGCTGGCTCAGTTTCTGCAAATCAACCAATGTGATACATCACATTAAAAAGAAAGTACAAGGGGTGCCTGGGTGGCTCAGTCAGTTAAGTGTTGGACTTCAGTTTAGGTCATGATCTTTAATCAGTTAGTTCAAGCCCTGTATCGACCTCTGTGCTGACAAAACCTGCTTCAGGTTCTGTCTCTCCCTCTCTCTGCCCTCCCCCTCTCATGCTCTTTCTCTCTCTGTCTCTCAAAAATAAAACATTTAAAAAATTAAAAAGATAAAAATAAAAAAATAAAAAAAGGACAAGAACCACATGATCCTCTCAGTAGATGCAGAGAAAGCATTTGTCAAAATACAACCTCCTTTCTTTTTATTTTTTATTTTTTTAAATTTAAATCCAAATTAGTTAGCATATAGTGCAACAATGATTTCAGGAGTAGATTCCTTAGTGCCCCTTACCCATTTAGCCCATTCCTCCTCTCAAAACCCCTCCAGTAACTCTCAGTTTGTTCTCCATATTTATGAGTCTCTAATGTTTTGTCCTCATCCCTGTTTTTATATTATTTTTATTTCCCTTCCCTTATGTTCATCTGTTTTGTCTCTTAAAGTCCTCATATGAGTGAAGTCATATCATATTTGTCTTTCTCTGACTAATTTCACTTAGCATAATACCCTCCACTCCCATCCACATAGTTGCAAATGGCAAGATTTAATTCTTTTTGATTGCTGAGTAATACTCCATTGTAAATATATATACCACATCTTCTTTATCGATTCATCCATTGATGGACATTTGGGCTCTTTCCATACTTTGGCTATTGTTGATAGTACAGCCTCCTTTCTTGATAAAAACCCTCAAGAAAGTTGGGAAAGAAGGGTCATACCTCAAGATCATAAAAGTCATATATGAGAGATCCACCACTAATATCATCCTCAATGGGGAAAAACTGAGAACTTGCCCCCTAAGGTCAGGAACACAACAGGGATGTACATTCTTGCCACTGCTATTCAACATACTATTAAAGTTCTAGCCTCAGCAGTCAGACAACACAAAGGAATAAAAGGCACCTAAATAAGCCAGAAGGAAGTCCAACTTTCACTCTTTGCACACAACATAATACTCTATATGGAAAATCCAAAAGATTCCACCAAAAAACTGCTATAACTTATCCAAGAATTCAGCAAAGTTGCAGGGCACAAAATCAATGCACAGAAATTGGTTGTATTTTTATACACCAATAATGAAACAACAGAAAGAGAAATCAGGGAATTGATCCCGCTTACAATTGCACCAAAAAACATAAAATACCTAGGAATAAACCTAACCAAAGAAGTGAAAAATCCTTACACTCAAAACTATAGAAAGCTTATGAAAGAAATCAAAGAAGACTGAAAAAATGGAAAAATATTCCATGCTCATGGATTGCAAGAACAAAATTGTTAAAATGTCAATACCCAAAGCAATCTACATATTCATTGTAATCCCTATCAAAATATATAACTTCACAGAGCTAGAACAAACAATGCCAAAATTTGTATGGGACCATAAAATACCCCAAATAGCCAACACAGTCCTGAAAAAGAAAACCAAAGGTGGAGGCATCACAATTCCACACTTCAAGAAGTATCACATGAATACAGTGTATTCATGAAGACAGTATGGTACTGGCATAAAAACAGACAAGATCAATGGAACAGAATAGAGAACCCATAAATGAACCCACAAACATATGGCCAACTAATTTTGACAAAGCAGGAAAGAATAAACAGTAGAATGAAGATGGTCTCTTCAGCAAATGGTGTTGGGAAAACTGGACAGAGACATTCAGAAAAATGAACCTGGATCACTTTCTTACACCATACCTAAAAATGAACTCTAAATGGATGTAAGACCTAAATGTAAGACAGTAAGCCATCAAAATCCTAGAGAAGGAAGCAGACCAAAACCTCTTTGACCTTGGGTACAGCTTCTTACTCAACAAGTCTCCAGAGGCAATGGAAACAAAAGCAAAAATGAATACTTGGGACCTCATCAATATAAAAAGCTTCTGCACAGCGAAGGAAACAAGCAAAACTAAAAGGCAATCAACAGAATGGAAGAAGAAATTTGCCAATGACATATCAGATAAAGGGATAATATCCAAAATTTAAAAAGAACTTACCAAACTAAACACACAAAAAACAAATAACCCAGAGAAGAAATGGGCAAAATATATGAATAGACACTTTTCCAAAGAAGACGTCCAAATGGCTAACAGACACCTAAAAGAAATGCTCGACATCACTCATCATCATGGATATACAAATCAAAACTACAATGAGAAACCATCTCACACCAGTCAGAAAGGCTAAAATGAACAACTCAGGCAAACGTAGATGCTGGCGAGGATGTGGAGAAAGAAGAACCCTTTTTGCACTGCTGGTAGGAATGTAATTTGGTGCAGCCATTCTGGAAGGCAGTATGGAGGTTCCTCAAAAAATTAAAAATAGAACTACCTTAAGACTCAGAAATCACACTGCTAGGTATTTATCCAAAGGATACAGGTGTGCTGTTTTGAAGGGACACATGCACTCCAGTGTTTATAGCAGTGCTATTGACAGTAGCCAAAGTATGGAAAGAGCCCAAACGTCCATCGATAAATGAATGGATATATTTCTAGTGTGTGTGTGTGCGTGTGTGTGTGTTTGTGTGTGTGTGTGTGTGTGTGTGTATATATATATACATATATGTATATATATATATATATACACACATATGTGTGTATATATATATATATATTATATATATATATAAACATATGTGTGTGTATATATATATATTATATATATATAATACTCTATTGTGTGTGTATATATATACACACACAATAGAATATTACTCATTAATCAAAAAGAATGAAATCTTGCCAAATGCAACAATGTGGTTGGAACTACAGCGTCTTATGCTAAATGAAATTAGTCTGAGAAAGACCAATATCATATGACTTCCCTCATAAGTGGAATTTAAGATACAAAACAGATGAACATAAGGGAAGGGAAGCAAAATTAATATAAAAACAGGGAGGGGACAAAATATAAGAGACTTTTAAAAATGGAGAACAAACTAGGGTTGCTGGAGGCTTGTGGTGGGGGGATGGCTAAATGGGTAAGGAACATTGAAGAAGACATTTGTTGGGATGAGCACTGGGTGTTATATGTAGGGGATGAATCACTTGATTCTACTCCTGAAATCATTATTGCACTATATGCTAACTAATTTGGATGTGAACTAAAACAAAACAAAACAAAACAAAACAGAACTATTAAAAAAATCTCTTTTAAGAATTGTCTGGGAATTTTGTTTAAAAATTTTTAATTTATATATATATATATATAATGTTTATATAAACATTAAACATGAATAAACATATTAAACATTAAACATGAATAAACACGTTTATTCATTTTTTTTAGAGATAGAGATTGACAGAGCATTAGCAGGGAAGGGGCAGAGAGAGGGAGACACAGAAACCAAAGCAGGCTCCTGGCTCTGAGATATTAGCACAGAGCCCAATGAGGGACTTGAACTCAGGAACCATGAGTTCAAGACCTGGGGGCCAAAGTCAGATGCTCAACACACTGAGCCACCAGGCACCTTTAAAAATTTTTTTAAACTTAGTTTTGCCAATTTCTAAAAGTATTTTGAGTATGTTATTTGTTGTACATTAATTTTGCATTTGAATTCTGGATGGTGGATTATTTTCACATCATGAAGTTTCCTTCTTTTTCTCAAATAATACTTCTTGCCTTCAACTGTCTTCTGTTTGATACTACTTTGATAAAGTTTTGCTTATTATTATTAAAAAAAAACATATTTCTACTTTCAATATCTTTGTATCTCCATGTGTAAGATGAGTCTCCTAAAAGAAACATATGGTAAGTTCTCCTTTTTTTTTTTTATTAAACTCTGACCATCTTTGTCTTTTAACTGAGATTTTTGTTTTTTCCCATCTTATGGAATTATTAATGTAGTTGTATTTGAATCAATGGCATGCTAGTGAATGTTTAACAATCATCTTTCAAAAATTACATATATACATATTATTTTGTAAGTTGTACTGATATAATAAATATGTAGAATATAATTTTTACATAATACTGTTTTAATACTAAACTATACAGAACAATACATTTCACATATTCAATTTATTCTCACTGAATTCCCCATTGTTTTTTTGCCAAACTATTGTATCTGCAGCCAAATTACAATTGTAAATGATGAACAAGTATAAGTCTAACATAAATGTAGATATTTTTATGTTATGAGTAAGACAAAGAGTACGAAAAACATATTTCAGATCTTCAGTCTTTTGTCAATTATATGAATAATTTCTTTGCTGAATTAAATGATAGGTTTTGAATACTGGAAGAGCTTTTTTTTTTTTTTTAATTTTGTGCTATTCACAATGAAATGAGATGTGACCCACTTAAGTTTACTATGCATTTTTGTAACTTTGGAATTCTGAACAACAACAATGCAACCAAAAACCTTGATTTGTACCATTTGTTAATTTTTGTCACGCAGCTACTTCCCCATGGCAGATTTCAAGCTGTTGACATGATGTTGCTGACCATGGTGCTGCAAAGTGCAGTAGCAAACCATTTAACCTAACATTTTCATCAGATACAATAGATGTTAAAAAGCAAAAGCAAAACAAACAAACGTACAAACAAAAAGAAACCTAGAGGTTACAATGAATAGTAAAATGTAGTAAAATAAATAGGAACTGTGGAGTCTAAGTTGTGGTAAGACACTTTCTTCGTGATGTAGAAGCATTTGCTCTACTTGATATTTTTCTGGTTTTATTCTGTGAGAGAGCCAGATTACTGATTTTTTCATAATGTGACATATTTTCTCCATATGCTAACATGCTGCATGTCATAAAGAAAACATTCTGAAATTCTGATTTTTTTAAAAAATATTTTATTATGCTTCCAGTCAGGTGAGAGAAATTTTCCCTTCAAGTATGATGGACTACTTCATGAGTGCAGTGTAGTCTGTCACAGAATGTAATGACTACCTTGACATACCTGACTTGCTATAACTGTGTTTTTCTCCCACTCTCCCTCTCTTTTTTTAAGACGACAATCTTTTGCTTTAGAATTGTATTTAAGTCATGGATACAACTAAGACATTATTTCTTTTAAGGACCAAGTACATTTGTAAAATTGTTTTAGTCTACAAAATAGTCTAGTAGCAATTTGTCAGTTGAGCCGATGTGATTAGACATTCAATTTTATGACTATTACCTTCCTCTCCCAAATAAACAAAATAATTAGAGGAAACAGTGAAGTCACAATCCATTTAATACTCATAAAACCTTCCTGTTGATGTAGCTTTAGAACTGGGCAACTGAAGTAACTATCCATCTTGCTTTTAGAGTAATTGCAGCTTAAATGTGATCGCAGAGCACAACATCCCCAGTAATTAACCACCTTGCTTTTGGAGCACCTTTTTATCAGTGTGTGTCTTTGAAGCAGAACTAAGAGGAAATAAAATAATTTTCAGCATACTATTTTTTTTCCTGAAGTAGTTTGTTCCAATTAATTTGCTGAATATAGGACATCCAATAAACCACAATGTTCATGCTACTTTAATGCACTAAAAACATGGTTCTTTATATTCTGCACTTTATATTCCTTTCACCAAAAAAAAAAAAGAATTATTGCTATCAACCATTTCCATAAACCTTGCATTTTTTCAAGTGTTTTATGAAAGGCCATATTATATTTTACTCTTACCAGTCTTGAGAATTAGGCTAATAGGATATCCCCATTTTATTGAGGGGTTCAACATCTATTTCCATACATCTCCTCTGAAAAGAACTGAATATTATGTTTTGGTCATCACTTCTAAGACAGAATGAATAGGTCAAACTGGATAAGACAAAGCAAGTGTTACATCTCTGGTATTTTGCACCCTTGACTGCTTGAATTATTCTTAAGACAGTGGCGCTGCCCTCCTGCTGCTCTTTGTCAGATGTGCTATATAAGGCAACAATTCTGAACCAAGGTCCCCTAAATTAATGACTTTGACTTCAAATGAGCCAGCAAAATATATTGCAAAGGACTAAAAGAGTTATCTTAGGGCAATTTTTAAAGGTAGAAAAAACAAAAGATTCCTTTCTCCTTGATATGATATACATTAACTAATAAATATTTTTTTAAAACAAGTTAGTAAATAAGATGTTTAGATCTCCTAAAGAAAATAGTCAATAAAGTCATTTACTTCAATAAAATTAATACATATTATTAATTTATTGTTTAATTAGTTGAGTTTCAAAATGTTATATTATCTTCTCATATTGGGCATCATTTTCTAAGAATATTGTTTGTTGAAATGTTATAGGAAATTTAAAAATTATGTTAACAGTCCATTCAATGAAATATAAAATTTCAAAATGCTCAAAAACTTTTTTGACTTCAAAGTGCTCTGACCAGAGGAATATTTAATTTCTTAATTTTAGCAGATATTAAGTAAGTATAAGATCTTAACAACAAAGGTATTTCAGCTCTCTGCTGATGAGGTCAATCTCATCCTACAGTAACAGAAATTTAAGCATGAGTCAAAAAATTCTATGACTCTCCACCTATACCATTGATTTTTAGGGCAGTCAAACAAATGTACTCAGTTTTTTCCTCTGTGAAGTAACTTGTGTCCATATGCTAAACAATTGGCAGTAATGATAACCAGATACAGCCTCTCATTCTCTTTTGAGGTTTGAGATGTAGGCATCCTCTGCTCTCTGACAGAGATACTACAAAGCAGACTCCTTAAACAGTTCTCTCAGTGATGGTTGACAAGTTCACACGTGAAAAGATGAAGTAAGCATTGCCACTGGGAAAATGAACAATCCCTTGGTGTATCAAACAGTTATGCAAGGGCCCTGTGACCCAGAGAGCCAAATACGTACTTCATGGCTGCATCTATAAAAATCCTTCTTTCTCAACTCACAAATTCTGTTTCTCCTTCCAAATATCTAAGATTTTACTGCCCGATGTCTAATAAATCCAAGTTCCAGACTGTTCTCACAGACATCTCAAAATTTGAATCTCACTCCATTCAACTTCAACTACTTGCACACCTTATCTCTACCAAGAACTTCTAGCTCTTCTTTTGCTCACTCAACTCATACACTAGCACTGTTTCTTATTTCTCTTCTCATTTTTTTCCCAGTCCTGCATTGCAAAAAGCCCAAACCCTGTTTGCAAAGTTCAAAACAGAAGCAAATGAGTAGAACGGTTAGAAGGTAGAAAAGGGAAAACACATTTGTTAATATATTTGTTTCCTTATCAAGACAAATTTGGGGGAAGGTATTGATTTTATGTAGTGTAGTTGGAAATAAAAAAAAAAAAAACCAGGAGACTTTTCATTTGGTGACTTATAGCCAAATGAGTCCTGATACTAGAAATTTTGAGGATCATAGTAGGTATGCATAATTTTCATGCTGCTAAGGAAAAGAGTGCTGGGGTACAATCCTTATGTCATTATGCAAAATCAATTTATTTCTGTGAATATATACTGGACTTGTAAATCTTGTTCTCAGTAAAACAAAGCATGTAAAACTGTTAATCAGTTGCCTTTGACGTTTATTGCCTGATACCAACCTAACTTAAGGGGATATGTGGGATTTGGGATCCAAAGACTTGGGTTTAATTGGGCCTCTTCTCCATGCTCACTGTGTGAGCTCAAACAAGTTTCCATTAATTATTCAAGCAGTTTTCTTAGATGTAATGAGAAATTCCTTATTAACCTTGACGAGTTGCTGAGAATTAAACATAATGTATATTAAGCACCTAACAGATCTAACTCTTGGTATGTACTTGATGAATGGCACTAAAATTTCTTCATGCATTTAGTTTTTTGATTAGTTAAGTATATATTTAGGTATATATGCAAGTTCATTTATGTATTCCCTTATTCATCATGGGTACATTTGTTTGACATAAAACATGGGAACAACAATTAAGAATACATGTATTTCTCACTACTACCTTTACAGTGATGTTTGCTTTTTGTTCTTCAAAGAAATCCCTAATGTCTAATGGAAATCTAAAAGGAAAATGGAAAAGAAAAAAAATGAGCTTGTTAAAGATTACTCATCAAACACTGCATGAATGACCATCTCTCTGCTATAATTCTAAACACCTGGATGAAAGCTGATATAAGACTTCTTAAAATTAAACTATAAATGTGATTAAGCCAATGATCATTATAAGAATATTAATTAAATCTGCCACTTTGGGCCACATGATCAAATTTTTCTTTAATAAGTTTCATAGGTCAAAACCTCTCAAATGAGCTAACCAGAAATTCTTGAGCAAGTGATCACATGAACACTCAAAGTCAATCAAGCAGTGCAATATGAAATTAAACTCCATATTTACACACACATCTTTTATTAGACATGTATTTACTCAAATTACAGAAAATAGTGAAAAGCTTTAATGAATCCATGCATGTTATCTCTGCTTAAAGAATACCTTCATGAATTTTTGTGGCAAGAATGCTGTTTTTCTGAGCTCAAGTGACTTCAAATTTTGGCAAGATGTTGTTGCTTACTACTAATCTTTCAATGTCTTGCTCATTGAATGAAGAAAATCACATTTTTACAGGTGCTTATCTAGTGAGTTGTGTATATATTAAACCTATACTCTGAGATAGTTGAGAAATATTGAAAAACAGAGATGTTAGTTGTATTAAGTGGATTCAGAGAGAAGGGTGCATGAATGTCCTAAAATATACTTTCATTTTTGAGGATTTTTTTTGTGTCACTTCATATTGTCTCCATTTCTATCCCATATGAGTTCATGCTTAACCTTATGACTAAATATAGTTTAAAAAATACAGTTTTAGCAATTCATCTGGAAAGAAATAGCACTATTTGGTAAATGAGTTAAAAGCTTAAGTGAAAGAATAAGCAAGTTTCATCGCATTCATACTACACTCTCCGCTAGCTGAAGCCAAGGGGCTAAAACTATAGGTGAGATTAGCAGGTGCTCAGTTAATATTTTTTATTAACATTTAATTAGTTGCCTTTCAAAGTGTCATATTGATTACTTTTTTCTTTTTTGCATTATCAAAACGACAAATTCTGAGTTAAAGTGTTGAGGTAATGTTTAAAATAAGTTAAAAGTTCATCAAATGAAATATAAACTCTCAATATGTTGAAGGTTTTTTTACTCCAAGGTGCTCTGATTATAAGAATAGTTAATTTCTTTTTTTTTAATTTTTTAAATGTTTATTTTTGAGACAGAGAAAGACGGATCATAGTGGGGGAGGGGCAGACAGAGAGGGAGACACAGAATTTGAAGCAGGCTCCAGGTTCCAGGCTCTGAGCTGTCGGCACACAGCCTGATGCAGGGCTCAGGCTCACAAACCGTGAGATTATGACCTGAGCCAAAGTCAAACGCTTAATCGACTGAGCCACGCAGGCACGTCTATTTAATTTCTTAATTTTAGAAGTTTGCGTGGGTTGCAGTAATCACAATTTATAAAACATTAGTAAAAATAAGAAAAGTATAGAAAGAAGATTTGTAAGTAATTTTAGAGATCTTATGACTTTCAAATAAAAATTAACTTGATAATTTCTACCTTTTTTCTTCAGTTTTTAAATGTCTAGGGCTTAATATTTTGAATCTTATAGACTCAACACCTAATATTTCTCCTTGGTTTTATACTGTCTCTGTTGTGGCCACCAGGAGATATCTGTATCTCCATATCTTTTTTTTTCATGTTTATTTATTTTGAGAGAGAGAGAAGGAGAGTTAGTGGGGGCAGAGGGAGCAGGAGAGAGAGAATCCCAAGCAGACTCCAGGCTGTTAGTGCAGAGCCTGACATGGGGTTCCATCTCATGAACCCTGAGATCATGACCTGAGCCAAAATCAGGAGTAGGATCCTTAACTGACTGAGTCACCCAGACACACCTATATCTCCATAGCTCTATAAGCAGAGTGCCCGAAAAAAGCAGGGTAAGTCACTCTGGATAATAATCAGGGTGCAAATTATATTTAACAACAAATTCCAACAGCGCAATTCATTTTTTGTGTTTTGTTGTTGTTGTTTGTTTGTTTTTTGTTTTTTTGGTTTTGTTTTTGCTACTTAAATTCCAAATTACATTTTAGGATAGAAATCTTGCTCAATCACTATGGAATATTCTACCAAAATTCACTGATGAAATATTCATTCAACCCTAAATCTTTGGGGAGCAGTGGCCTTTCTTAAATGCACTGAGGCTCCTTTAGCAGCAAAATAAAGTCTAGGAACACTCCAATGTACCATTATTAGTACACTTTCCTTCCATAGCTCAGCAATCAAGTTGAAGTTCTTGGACACTGATCTACCAGAGTAATCCTCCGTTTTAGATTTTTCTCTGTATTTTAGTCATAAGCACTTGTGAAGAACTAGGGGGCTCAAAACACCAAGTCTATAATGCTTTAGAAAGCATGTTGGGAACCAAAGCAATTTTAAGAAAGAATTAAAATTGCATAAATTATAAAGCAGTATCAGTTCAATCTTTTAGTAGGAAACTGGATCAGAACAGTAAAGGTTGGTTGATACTGGGATTTACTCCATGTATTTAAATAGTTTTACTTAGCAATTGAGTTCTATAAATATGCTTAGGTTAAGTTTACTAAACTATTTATGACAAGAAAAAGTTTTCAAGTACTTTAGGAAATTATAAAGAGATAAATACAGCATATGAGATTCACTGACAAATACAATTACTTTGAAAATTATATTCAAATATTTTATAAATTATAGCTTTTAGAGTAATGGATTTTTATGGATTGCTTTCAGTTATATTACTATATTTTCTACCTTTACAATGTAATATATTTCATTTTACCAACTGATGGAATCATAATTTATTCATATTTATTTATGTGATGTGTACATTTGAAAATTATTTAAAAAGAAAAAAAATAATTCATCATACAACACAAAACAATATAAAAAAATTGTTACATTTGATTCAGTAGATTCCTAAGGAAATATATTTATAGAATATATTATATCTCTATCTAAGAATATAGCAAAAGATACCAATTATTTAACAGCAAAGCTTCTGTAGCTTAGTCTGCAATTTATTAACCTATTGTTAGGAAGAGACTAGTTCTTTGATATTAATTCATGAAACTTAATTTGAATAATTCTTTTGCTAATTTATTCATAAAAGAGAAAGATAATAATGATGAATTCTGCTTAGTGTTTTCCACGTGTCATTCAATACTTTGATGTACTTAAAAAGTAACTATGAAAATGGATAAATATTCATTCAGGTTTTTGATCTCTTTAATACAGACATTTTCAGATCATTTTGAAAAAAACTTTAGAAAAATAACTGTGACTTTAGTCCACTTGGATTTTTCTAACTTAAAGTAAATTTAAAATAATATGTAACTATAAAAAGGCCTAAGAATTTCCCCTGAGAAATGAAGTAAAACTGTAGTTAAAACAAAAAAACTGTTAGACTTTGAAGAAAAGCCAAAAGTTTGTATTAGGGTGACCCAGTAAAGTACAAAGGTAATCAGAAATGACTTGAATCATCAAATAGGTGTATTTTTCTGCCATATTCCCATAGAACTCTCTAGATTTTTAACTGATTACTTAAAAGTGGGCAGTGGCCTCAGTTAGTGCATGTCACGTTTTGAGCAGCCTTCAAAATCAACCCAGGGTAAACCTCAAAGGAGTGACTTCTTTCTCTTTGATCTTTGTCTGTGGTACATGTTTCACTCCTTTTGAACTACACATCTCATCACTCAGCTACATGGCTGCTATGGCAGTTCATGCACCAGGTCTTCAAGGAGACTGGCCAGTCAGTAAACTAAAACTAACTGGCCCAAACCAACCTCTTCCTTGTTTTTGTAAATAAAGTTTTATTGGATCATAGTCACACCCTTCTGTTTGCATATGGTCTAAGGTTGTTTTTGTGCCACAACAGCAGAGTTGAGTAAATACAACAGAACCTGTATGGCTTACAAATCATAAAACAAAACAAAAAAACAAAAAACTAATAACTGGTCCTTTACAAAAACAGGTTTGCTAACCTCTGCTATATAGCACTGAGGAATAACTAATTATTGCTCTACAACAACATGATTTAATTTCAAAAACAATATTGACTAAACAGAGCTTGACATTGTGAGATTTCCTTTCCTTTCCTTTCCTTTCCTTTCCTTTCCTTTCCTTTCCTTTCCTTTCCTTTCCTTTCCTTTCCTTAAAATTCAAAAAAAGAGGCAAATCTAATGGGTGGTGTTCCAGTCAGTTTGGGATTATTTTGGGGAGAGGGGGAAGGGTTAACTAGAGGCATATGAGCAACACTGCTAGTGTAATGAGAATATTCAACTTCTTGTTTTTGTTGGAAGTTACCTGAATGTGTTTACTTTTTTGAGTTGTGATTTGTCCATTTTCAGGTATGTATGCTGTATATTTCAATAAAAAGTTGAAAAGGAAAGGAAGTAAATCGCCATGGAAAGAGGACTTGAATCTATTCATGCCATTATACTTTTAAAGTGAGAATAAGTCCTAAGGGATAACCTGTATAGAAATTGGTAGCATCATGAACTTCATGAATTTTTCTGTTTCAACTGCATGAGGGTAGTCCCATCTGTACATTAGTTTAAGTGGTCCATAGTAACATCAATGATCTCTGTCTTCTTCTATACAACGAGTACAATGGTTAGTACGGATGCAAAACCATTTTTAGCAAGAAGTACCCTCAGCTATATGTGGAAAATCTTTAGATGGGGATGTGCTCTGATTAAGAAATATCAAAGTTACCTGGCTTGTATTCATGACTTGGGTAACCAGAAAACACTGAACCCAGGCTTCAGGGAAAAAAAGAAAATAAACTAACAAAGGCTTCCACATTGTAACTGTCAGTCAAGCAAGAATGGAAAATCTGTGACACAGGATTTACTCACAGGAGGAGTGACTAGACAAAATGTAGGTCCTGGAACTGGCCTATGACCTTAGAGAAAATGGTAAATACAAACTGTATAAGTAGATTCTGGAACCATTAGGAAAAGGCCAACATGTTAAATACAGAACCCACTGAACATACAGAGAAAAACAACTTCCCAAAGCAAATATTCACCAATTGAGGTCACTAGAAAATATTACAGTTGGGGGCAGAAGGCAAAGTGAAGAAATAGAAGTGCACAAAGGGAAAAGTCTTTTATAGCACACTTGTGAATACTCCTAAGAGCAAAATTGTATCTGCTAAGGGAACTGAACAAGCTTTGACAATAATTTGTTTCAGTCATTATTATTAGTGTATTAGCATCCTGTGTGTTAAGAGCAAGGGAATATTTCAAAATACATATTTCATTTCTGAAGATGTATGCTCATTTTAATATTTTAGTACACAGTAACTGAGGTAGCAACTAAATAAGAGCTGTGGACAACTAGAGGAGAAAAATACATATCCACATGATAAAATCAGAAATAGTTGTAGGAAATAGTTGTAGGAAATTTCAAAAACAATAGCTATGCACAAAAAGAATTAATTTTCTCCTACCAAAAGTAATTATGTATTTAAGTAATAATTTACTTAATAAATATATTACATTCTAATGTGTTCCAATTCCAACAGACAAAGCTGCATGGAAATAGCTAACTGCAGAAAAATGCCTGAATGAAGACACAGACACATAGCACATTATAGCAGTTCTTAAGTTTTCCCTGGCGTGACACCAAACATAAGGGCTAAAATCAAAAAGATGTGCAACACCAACTGTTAGTGAGGTTGTAAAGCAAATGGAATCCTCATATATCACAGCTGGGAATGTGGAAAGGGCACTACACTTTGGAGAAGACTTCGGCAGTTTCTTTTGGATATGTATTTACACCGTACTCTGCAATTAATCCCCGTGAAAAAGCATGCTCATAAAAAGACTTGTACAAGTATATTCATAGAAGTATTATTCATGCTGCTAGGCACTAAACAAGCAAAGACAAAACAGAACAAAACATTACCAGGAGAATGGCCAGATGTGTATGGTTCAGCCATACAAAGAAATACTATCAACTGATATAGAAGAATGAATTTCTGATTAATGAACCTCACGACTGTAAGTCATAATTTTGAATGAAGGAAGCCAAACATGAGAAAACAAGTAAAATTAATTACTGGTGATAGAGGTTAGAAAGTTGCCACCACTGGGTACACCAGGGTGGGGAAAGTAACTCTAAAGATACATTGAGGAAATTCTGGAGTGATGCAAATAGTTTATATGTTGTTTTGCATGATAGATGGATGGGGGTATGAAACTGTCAATGTCACCAAACTGAACACAGGACCTGTGCATTTTATTGCTTGAAAATAGATCTTTATTGGAAAGTTTACTAAAGTTTGGAATACAAAGGCATTTTGTGATTTTTGAAAAATAATTTGGATCAGAAAAGTAATCTCACTGATTCTTGTATCCATGTTTATATATTTTAGGACTCTAAGGAGATACTTAGCTTTGGGCTTTATAGCTAATTTCTTTCCTTATGATAAGCTTCAAAAAGGACAGCTATAGTGGAAACATAATTAAACTATTTCCTTGAAGCGAATTGACAAAGTAGACTTATTTTTCCTTGAGCTGATGGAGGATATATTATTTAACTTTACCTACTGTTGTTAGCTATTTTAAAGAAATATTGCCCTATTTTAGTGTTCAATGGTCTGTAAAGGTTTCAAGGTTGGGGAATAATAATTTTCTCAACCAAATTTAGTTTCTCAATATAATTTGGCCATATGCCAACATTATATCATTCAGGTACACTTTATTGGCAAATTGTTTTGATATATCTTTGTAATCTATTGGAAGAAAAAGCAGTGTTGCTCATGAACAGAGGCAGAAAGCTGTTTGTGTGGGATTGCTCCTTCCCGCCTCACTCACCATAGAATTTTATCAGCTGATAAATATTTTGAATTTCATTTAGCATATAGCAGTCTGATGTAAATAAATGAGCCAAACAGATAATAGATTTTAGAGAGAGATTTTAAAAAGTAAAATCTAGTAAATCTAGATGAATTAGTGTTTTCTACACACACAAAATATATATTAATGATTACAAAAATTATGAAATACTATCAACCTTGACCTAACAGATCACTAATTCTAAATTGATGACAGTTGGGGTATGAAAAGACTTCAGGTGCTTTGACTATGGAACCTTAACTCTAAATTTTATTTTAATGTTTATTTATTTATTTTTGAGAGAGAGCTAGCACGTGTGCATGCACATACCGGGGAGAGGCAGAGAAAGATAGAGACAGACAATCCCAAGCAGGGTCTTTGCTGTCTGTGCAGAGCCTGACCCAGGGATCAAACTCACAAACCATGAGATCATGACCTGAGCTAAAATCAAGAGTCAGATGCTTAACCAACTGAGCCACCCATGTAAATTTTAGAGAAACACAGAGAGCTTTTGAAATACATGGATACATTGGTCTCACTCCACAACAACAATTTCAGGAAGTAGGGCCAATCACACATAGATCCTGAAGTGGTTCTAATATGCAACCAGGTTGTGGAACCCCTGGTGGCTGTGAGGGCCTTTCAAGAATCAATTCTAAATCCAAGCTAGGATAAAGGGAGCTATAATTGGGGTGCCTGGACAGCTCAGTCAGTTACATGTTGGAGTCTCGATTTCAGCTCAGGTCATGATCTGAGGGTTCCTGAAATCAAGCTGACAGCCAGGATCCTGCTTAGGATTCTCTGTCTCCTTTCTCTCTGCCTCTCCCTTTCTCACTCTCATTCTCTCTCTCTCTCTCTCTCTCTCTCTCTCTCTCTCTCTCTCTCAAAATAAATAAATAAACATTAAAAAAATAAAGTGATGGAGTGCTTGGGTGACTCAGTTGGTTGAGCATCCGACTTCAGCTGAGGTCATGACCTCACAGTTCCTGAGTTGGAACCCTGAGTCGGGCTCTGTACTAATGGCTCAAAGCCTGGAGCCTGCTTCAGATTCTATGTCTCCCTTTCTCTCTGCCCCTGCGCTGCTCACATTCTGACTCTCTCAAAAATAAATAAACAGTAAAAAAAATTAAAAAAATAAAGTGAGCTATGATAAAATTTGGATGCTGTAGTTGTTAATTCTAACATTTCTAAGTATTTTTTGATGACTCTTGGTCTTGTTTTCCTCATATGCAAATCAAAGCATTGAACATATTGGTCATTGGATTTCTCCCCAGCTCTAAAATTCTTTCATGAAGTCTCTCTTGATGATCTCCCAAGATGGGTGAGTACGTTTAGCTTCTTTCCAGACTTCCTGTCATTTTGGTATTGACTTAGCTTATTTTTTGCAAAAATGTTACCTGTCCTTGGGAAAACAGTACCAGAAAACCAAAATTATCAGGTGTCAGTCCTTTCACAAAGAATGCCTGGTTTCAATTTTTCTGTTATTATTAACTGCAACAGAAATAAAATAAAATGTCTAAATATAATGAATGTGTTTCCAACAGTTACTATGTCTACACTACATCTTACTTAAGATTCTAACAGCTGAATCTGTGAAGGCTCCCCATTTTTATGTTTGGGGGCAGTAGTCACATTGAAGAATTAAATGCCAAGGTTATGCTTCTATATCCAAAAATATAATTTACTTTTATGTTTCCTGCTGTTTGCATCATTGATGGTAAACAATGGTCTTCAAAGACTAGAAACAAACGATATTACATATAGTCTGCTTGACCACATGATTGAGGGACAACTCTCCTAGTAGCTTTGCTGGGAAACTAGCTTTTATAAGTTTCAAGGGCATAGTCTCTCTCATGGAATAGACAATATCCAGAGAAAGACATTTACGCACACATTTTCTGTATCACTGAAGCTATTGGTAAAAATGTCAAAAGTGGAGTCTTAGGAATGGACCAAGAGAGGGAAAGAATGAAGTAGCAACTGTGACAGGTAGCATCAGCAGCAAAATGGATAGACAGAAAGCAAGCTTGTTATAGTCTGAAAGCTAACAAGAGAAGCAAAAGCTAATCAAAACACTGTATTTGTGAGTATTTAAAAATCATAGTAAAAAGACAGCCAGTAGGAGAAAAAGAAATGAATCCAAAAGGATACAAAGAAAGATAATAATGTCTTAATAGAAATAAATATGGACATACAGCTACCAAAAAAAAAAAAAAAAAAAAAAAAAAAAAGTCCAGAAGAGAACAGAAGGATGAAGGCATGGAAGGAAAAAAGGAAATGAAACACCAACTTTGCCATCTCTCACTAAAGAATATTCAGTTTAGCAATGTTGCCTCTAGTCTTGTCAAAGAAATATCTTTTTCTTTTTTATAATCCCCAATTTTATAACTCTATATATGATATTTTGCATGTGGGTTCTTTCCTTTTATTGCAGGATTCCACAATACCCGGGATTCACTGTCTCACCACTTTGAAGAAATGAAGAGGCCGACACAAAATGAGCAGTATGCAAAAGTCTATTAGAGTATAAGATCAGAAAGGAAGAATAATAGGAAAGTTCTCTTTACAGAGAGGGTCCTTGTTATAAGGTTCTGGTGACCCTCCCCTTTCCCTTCCCCCTTGCTCCTTCTCAGGTTCTACCCTTATTGACTTGATAGCTCTGGGTGCTGGGTTATCCATTCCTGACTGGCTCTTTTTCATTGTATGAGGACTGGTCTATGGCCATACTTAGGTCTTTTGTCAAAGTTCTGAGGGAAACATGAGGGTGGAGTAGGTGGAGTCTGTTACATTCTTAAGAGGAACCTTACATCTGAGAGGGTTTGCTGTGGTCAGACACTCCCAGCATTGTTCTAAAATAGGTGTTTTTCCCCACTCAGGGACCTCAGGTCCCATCTTTCCCTCTCGGCCTACTGAATCCTATCTTCTCCTACCATACTTTGAAGGGTCATTGTTCACATGTAATGAAACAAATGCCAGGTAAAATAGAAGGCTTTATACTCTTGGGGGAAAGTGTAATAATATAAATGTGAACTCCCAACAAATGCTAAATTTAAACATTATAATCTTTAAGTGAACTTTTAGGTTAAAAATGGTATTGATTTAAGGAGAAAGAGTATTGTTTGCATGTTTACTTTTGGTTTTCTTCTATACATTCATGCTTTCTCAGTGCTTTTTCCAGATGCTAGAGGTGGGACTGAAAGTTCTAACCCTCTAAGGACTCTAAAGGTGTGGTTGGTTCTCTGGCCACCAGCCTGTACCCTCAGGTGAGTCCCAAAGTCACTCATTAACATAACAAAACACCTTTTTGGCCCTCATCACTTTTATGGCACTTTTATACAATAGAATTTTATGCAGCTATGAAACATCACATTAAGAAAATAATGGCCTAGGCCAATTGTTTACACTATAGTATTATATAGAAATTGAGAATACAAATAATATGATTCTATTAGTTGATATTAAAATGTTGAAACTTAGAAAAATATCAAAGGGAACACGCTAACCTATTAATAGTTCCTGCCACCAGATAATGGGATTATATTTGATTTTTTATTATTCCCTACTCTTTTCTCTTTTTCAACAATGAACATATATTGCTTTTGTAATAAGAAAAATAATTCACTTTATTTAAAATCTTCTGGTGATTAAAAAGCAATCTAAGCTTTACAAAAGGAACACATAGTTCACTTGTTCTTAGTAAAAATAACAATCAAAAGAGGGCACTGGATTATATTCCCAAACTGTTTTTAGATAAAAATGTTAATGAATGTCTCTTTATTTGTTTTTCTTAAAAAAGTGTCAGTTTCTATTCAATTAAAGAGCAAATGTAAAATACCCAAATTCAAGACAGTTTTGTATCGAGTAAAACTCCTCTTTTGTCTCATATATTATTCCTCTAGTCCCCAAGTGCTTTCTCCAGTTGAAGCTGCAAAATTGTCCTGGTATTTAAGATATCATCCAACTGGCAGGAACTTTTGATTATTACAACTATATTTTGTCATCTTTTGGTCTAGCGGATTCAATTATTTTTAGTTCATACATTTATTATATGCACATGATAAGCCCCTTAAACAGAGTGTAGGTGATGATGGACTGAAAAATCAGCCCATCTTTTCTGTCTGGATAGAAGTGGTAGAATCATTTCACTGTGAGCTAGTGAAATTCGTACAGTTAAGCCACAACATTTACTTAGCTCCTCTGTGTCAACCGATGTTCCAATCAAAATAGGAGGATACTCAAGAAATGAATAATATTCTTCACAGGTTGTTTTAGCTATCATTTGTAGAGTTCCTAACAGAAGATGACAGGAACTACACTAAATGATTTACAGAACTCTGAGTAAGTATTACCATCATTTTAGAGATTGGATTTTGGGGGTTAGAACTGGGTGATTACAAAGCTCGCCCAAGGTAACAAGAATAAACAGAACAAGCTGTTGGTCTGTTGGGATTAAAATCCTATGCCTTTAAGTTCTCATGGGGTGAAGGATGCCATAAGAATAAATTTTATAAAAAGCTAAGAATGTAACAAAATCTTCAGTCTTTTTGAGTTTATTTTCAGAATTGATCTGTGACTCAGAATATGTTGGGCCTGTGGATACTTGCAAGGTTGTGTGAGTAAATAGTACTGAAGTTTGAGAAGGGGAATGGGACAATATAATGTAACTGTTCAGAGAAGAATTATAAAATCCTGGTCCTCACGTAACTATAGCGTGAACTTGAGAAAAATCAGTTTTTCTCCTCTGTTCTTCAATTTACTCAATGGTAACAAAACAGTGAAAACAGCACATTTCTCATAAGGTTGTTCAGGGTTAAGTTAGATATCACAGTACTTAATCGAACATTTGGCAGATTGTGAACACTAAATAAATGTAACTCTTTGAGACATGAAGATTCTCTTCGATATGGAGAAGATAAATCCTATAGCTAAATTCTAAAGTTGCCACTATTTTTTTTGAATTATGGCAAAATATAAACAACATAAAATTTACCATTTTTAACTGTAAATATGTGATACTAAATATATTCACACTCTTGTGCAACCATTACTGCTATATATCTCAAGAAATTTCTAATCATTCCAAACTGAAACTCAGTGCCCATCAAACAATAACTCCCCATTCCTCTCCCCTATCCCCTGATAAGCTCTCTTCTACCTTCTGTTTCTATCTTACTATTCTAGGAATTATACAACACCTGTAAACACATATGTCTCTTCATATATTCGTAGGTAGGTAGATATTTATTTGGTTTACCTGTTTTATATGGACATTTCCACTAGAATGCAAGCCACTGCAGTGGAAATATTTTGTCTATTATTTTACTAATAATTCTTTAGCTCCCCAAACGGTTTATGACATATAGTTGGTGCATAAGAAATATTAGTAAAACAAGAGAGTAAAGAATAGGTGTTGATCTTTCTTTTTATGTATGTTCCAAAGTTCCTTGGTAATAACCACTCTGTCTTTTCCTTTTTCCCCACCTTCACATCATTAAAATTAAATCCCTCTCGAAAGTAGAATTGTTTAGAATAGTCACTATTATGAAAAAGTCAATACCCACTGTGGACAGCTCAAACCCTCATGCATTACTAGTAGGAGTAAAAATCACTCAAACATTTTGGAAAACTGCTTGATGCTGCCTACTAAAAGTAAATATATGCAGTACTAAGAACATCTATTTCATTTATACATACATAAACATTCACTTCTACCAAATAATCTATACAATAATTCTCATAGCAACATTATTCCCAGGGTGTGAAAACTGGAAATAACCTAAATGCCATTACAGTGGAATGGATAAAGGGATGGTGGTATAGCTACATAACTGAATACTCTTCAGCAAGTAGAATGAACAAACTATAAACACATGTGGCAAAAGTATCATCACATAAAATAAGTCAGAGAAAGAAAGAGTGCTTACTAAATTTTTCTATGTAAATGTTAACAGTAAGTAAAACTAATGTACGGTGTTAGAATTCAGGACAAAGTTTGCCCTTGGAAGGGTAGGCTGGGTAGTGACTGATACATGGTAGGGAGGGCTTCTCATATTTTAGTAATGTAGCGTTTCTTTATCTGTATTTTGGTTACGTGGGAGTGTTGACTTTGTGGACATTCAACAAACTATCCATTTCAAAAAAAATACTTAACTTGTCTTTGCGTATATATCAATACAAATGTTTACATTAAAAAATGACACATTTTACAAACTTCTTCATAACAAAAATGCCGTTGATGCTTAGGTGACCTAGTAAGTTCTACCCCTATTTGATTTTGGTTTGATAATTCCATTCTATATTGTCACTTTCCCATCATCTAAGAAGGAGGCATTTTACATTTCTTTCACATTTTTAGTTCTTGTCAACTTAAAGATTAGTCTAGATAACTAGTACTGCAGCCAAATTAAACAGTTATATAAAAACTGAACAAACTGAGGTATCTGTGGAATACAAAAGCATCGTACACTAAGAGAAACTTATAGATTAGATTTTTCTGAGACTGTTATATTTTTATTTTAGGCTATATTTTATTCCGACTATAGCAGACTTTGCAGAATTGCATTGCTAACTTGAGATTTGGATAGCACATTTCCAATAATATAACTACATAAAAGGCACTAATATCAACAATTTCATACCTAATTATTATGCTTTTTGCTGAATACTTACATTTTCAGTAGTCATCATTGGAAAAGTAAATAAACACCATTATGCTGATTCTGTATTAATGACTGTACATAGTTGATAATTTAATAATAGATTGAGAGCAATTATCTTTCATGGTTGGGAGAGTTTTTTTATGCCTATTATATATGTTAAAGTATGAAATGTAAGAGCCACTTTCAAAAATATGTTATTGGAAATATTTTATGTCCAGTAGTAATCTTTTAAATGACACTTTGTATACTTAACAAAGAGAATATGAATCTAGGAATACGTTTTTTGTTTTGTTTTGTTTTGTTTTTTAATTTTTTAAAATTTATTTATTGTTGAGACACAGAGAGAGACAGAATATGACTAGGGGAGGGGCAGAGAGTGAGCAAGACACAGAATCTGAAGCAGGCTCCAGGCTCTGAGCTGTCAGCACAGAGCCCGACACAGGGCTCAAAACCACAAACCGCAAGGTGATGACCTGAGCCAAAGTCGGACTCTTAACCGACTGAGCCACCCAGGTTCCCTAACATGCAGGTCTTTCTAAAAATCCATTTTAACAATTAAAGTTTTCCCCAATATTACAGAGTTCTGTTTTGGCAAAAATCAAATCAAGAGGCAATTCATGCATACTCAAAAATATCCATAAAAAGGACACACAGAATGAAAATCTTTTCTGTATATTAATAAGCATATTCAGAAATGATTATATTTTCAGATAGCATTTAACTTTCAAAGAGTTGAGTTAATTTCTTCAATTCTTTATTGTAAATTGCCTAATTTCCTATTTACCATTTTGTTTCACCAGTGGAGAAATCAGAACTGTTAAGGTATAGAACACAAATTCATTGTTTAGATTTCCAAGCTTAGAGTGTGTTACATTAAAAAAGAAAAAAATTTAACCCAAATACAATCTCGTAACAAAATCATCATTTGAAGAGTAGAGTTTGATGAGCTTTAACAAATGTTCAGAGGCTTGTAAATGGCCTATAAATCAAGATAGGGAATATTTAATTCACCTGAAAAAGTTCTGAGGACACTTTGTAGTGATATTTTTTTTTTCACACACAGCCCTAGAACTTACCAACCATTACTCTGATTTTTATTCCTGTAATTTGAACTTTACTAGAATGCCATATAAGTAGACACATACAGTATGTAGTCTCAGTGTCTGGATTTTCTATTTTGGATAATGATATTAGGTTTATACTTGGTGTTGCATGTACCTGCAGCCATTATTTATTACTGCTAAGTACTAAGCCATTACACTATGCCATTTATTACTGCAGAATACTATGCCACATTTTGTTCATCCATTTACCTGTTGATGGACATTTAGGTTCTTTGCAAGTTGGATATTATTAGTAATGCTGCTATAAATATTTGTGTACAGTCTCTGTGAATTTGTTTTCATTTCTCAGCCAAATGCTTAGGTGTGGAATTGCTGCGGAGGCATGATGATAAATGTAACAACAAGCTTTCTAGATGGCCGTGGGAGGAGAAAACTTTGATTTGTAGTATTTGCTGATTGCCATAGTGCAAATATTTCCATCATGACTGAAGTCACACTACAAACATTACAGCCTGAAGGCAAAGCTGAGAAGAGGTATGCACAGAAAGCTCTTGTGAGGCCAGTGTCAGCAAGGTCTAGAACGCCCACCATACAACTGCTAGTTCAAAGAATTAACTGCATATTTAACTATAGGAAACTGCCAAGGGGTGCCTGGGTGGCTCAGTCAGTTGAGCATCTGACTTCGGCTCAGGTCATGATCTTGCCGTCTGTGAGTTCAAGCCCTGGGTCGGGCTCTGTGCTGACAGTTCAGAGCCTGGAGCCTGCTTCAGATTCTGTCTCCCTTTCTCTCTCTCTGTCCTTCCCCCACTTGTTTTCTGTCTCTTTCTCTCTCAAAAATAAATTAAAACATTTTAAAAAGTGCCAGCAGGCCTTGGGAAAAACAAAAACAAAAACTGTCAAACTGTTAAATGAGTTGTCCATTTTCATATTTTCACCAGAATTATATGAGAATTCCATTAATACCTGGTCATACTTTTTAAATGTTAGTCATACTTTTTAAATGTTAGCCATTGTAGTATTGGTAATATCTCATGGTGATTTCAATTTGTCTTTGCCTGATGACTAATGATAGTGAGCATCTTTTCATGTGCCTAGTAACCACTTGTATATCATCTTTGGTTCAATGCCCATTCAAATTTTTTGCTGATTATTTACTCAAATTGTTTGTATTTTACTCCTGAGCTACAAAAATTCTTGCGGAGTGGTTCTAAACCCTAGTCAAAAACTAAGCCAAGACCAATTAATATAAAGCCAAAGCATAGAATCCCACCTGATTCCAGTCTCGATTGGCTGACTGACTAGTCTTTTGCAGACCCGTGAGTGAAATATAAATACTTGTTTATTCTTGTGATATTTGAAGTTGTTTATTACACAGGTTATTTTTGCAGCAACAAATTCTTAAAACAGGATTTGGTATCCACAAATGATGTATTATAATAACCAAAAAATATTAGCTTTGCCACTGAGTGGGAGATAACAAGGAAACTGTTATAAGAAATTGCAAATTGTTTACTTATATTTGGTGAATGCATGCATTTCATAGTGGTGAAACATTTGGTGAAAATATTACCTGTGATAACTTGGAAGGAATAAAAATGCATTTAATAAAGTTGAACCAGTGGGCAAATAAGTTTTGAGGCAAATTATTGGGTGGGAGTTGACTTTCATTACCTGATTGTGTAGAACATTACAAGAAAAAAAAAGAGCTCTGTTTTTGTAAATGTAATTAATATAAAATAGTTTATTCATTCCTCAAATGTCAGTATTAAAAATGAAAATGCTTCTCACCAATTAAACTTGCTGTCATGAAGACAGCTTTGGGACGAAGATGAAATCCAGTGTAGTGACATAAAAGAAAGCCTCAGGGCAAAAGCCACGTTAAGTGAATGCTTTAACCTTATTGTTAAAACGTTTGAAAGAATTATTTTACCACGTCATCAATTTTTTAAGCTTTTCAAAGAGACTCTAATAAAATTGAGAGTCTATGTACCCAAAGTACCTGCAATTACATACAGAAAATGGGGAGATAAAAAGAGAGAGATTAAAAAAAATTGTATGCATGCCTTCTGACAGAATTAATTGAAATCAAATGAAAAAACTGAATTGACAAAAGTGTTGCAGCTTAGAGTAATACCAGCTATAGTTAGAAAAAAAATGAAAAATGCATGAAAACAAACAAAACAAAACAAAACAAAACAAAACAAAAAACCCTTTAGGCCTCTATGGAAGGTAGCAGGTTAAGAAAGTTTCCAGCCTTACAAATAGGTGATTTCTCTAATATAATCTTCAAGTGTGGTCCACAAGGATAATATAAAAGCAAGTACCTCTTAGAGGGTAAAAGCAAAAGCTAAGAAAAATAGAATTGGAAACTACTATGATAGGAAAAGATAGGATTCAGTAGGCAGAGAGGGAAAGATTAGGACCTGAGGTGTCCAGGTGGGGAAAAACACATATGTTGAAACAATGCTGGGAGCAGCTGACTGCAGCAAACCCCCACAGGAATAAAGTTCATCTTAAGAATGTAACAGACCCCATTTACTTCCCCTCAGGTTCCCCTCAGGAATTTGACAAAAGATCTAACTAAAAATAAGAAATAGACCATCCCTCATACAATGGAAATGAGCCAATCAGGAGTGGACAACCAAGAACCTAGAGCTACAAAGCCAACAAGGGTAGGGCCCAAGAAGGACAAGGGGGAAAGACGGGTGGGGAGGAGTTCACAACCAGAACCTTATAAAACAAGGACCCCTGCCTATAGTTGGTGGGCATTCACTTTCGAATGCCCTCTCTCTGTAAAGAGAGCTTTCATACTATTCTTCTTTTCTGATCTTATACTCTACTTCGCCTGCTGCTCATTTTGTGTCCACCTATTCATTCTTCAAAGAACCTCAGGTATTGAGGTAAAAAAAAATCCTGCAGCACTATTTCCAGGGAATGGAACTCAGGTTTACCTCTGGTATAAAGGATTCTCTCTATACTGTTTAATGAATTTCAGAATTTGTAGGAAGCCATGGTTTCTGTGTACCTCTATTTCTCAGATTTTGACTGAGAGTGTTTATTGTGTTTATCTTATTGGGTTCATCTGTTACCAATGTAAATTGGAAGTGTGGGGCCACATAACTTTTTGGTCCATAGGTCTCTAGACCATGAAGAGCTTACAACACACTTACCACAGTTACCATTTCTGTACGTGGAGCCTGAGAAATGACTGGATGAGATTTTAGTGGTAAGTTGGTGAAAGAGTAGTTTGCACGAAGAGAAATATATTTTTGAACAAAAAATGTAAGGGGAAAATGAATTTTTTTGTGCTAATGGAAATGTTCCATATCTTGATTGAGGTGGTAGTTACAAGGTATATATACCTTTGTCAAAACCTATCAGCTGTACTATTAATACATTTAATATAAATTATACCTTAATAAAGCTATTTTTAAATGCATATTAAATACAAAAAATTAAGGATTTGGTAACTGGAAGAAAAATTAGAAAATATATAGAGAAATATACTCACAGGAAGAATGGAAACTAAAGAAAAAGGCATAAAGATGTGTGTGGGACAGAGTGTGAAGATTTAACATATATGTTAGATACTGAATTGTGTCCCTAGGCTCCAAATTCATATATTGAAGCCCTAACTTTAAGTGTCTTAGAATGTGACTGTATTTGGAGATAGGACCTATGAACAGGTAATTACATAAAAAAAGAAGCCATTAGGATGGGCTCTAATCTAATCTGACTGGTGTCTCTCTAAAAAGAGGAGATTAGAACAAATAGGAAGAGACAGCAGGGATGGGTATACCCAGAGAAAAGGACATGTGAGAATACAGCAAAAAGGCAACCATCTGCAAGTCAAGGACAGAGGCATCAGCAGAAACCAAATTGGCCTTGATCTCAGATTATTAGCATCCAGAAGTGAGAGAAAATAAACTTTTGTTATTTGAGCTATCCAGTCTGTGGCATTTTGTTATGGTAGTCCTAGCAGACTAATACAATGTATGATTTAGAATCCTAGGGGAAAGGAAAAGAAAAATAAGCAGTCACAAAAATAAAAATGACGAACATCTGGCAAAACTCCTATAAACCAAAAGAAGAAAACAAATTATCAGGACCAAAATAAAGTACAAAATAAAGTACTACAGATACTCTAACAAATGTATTTTTTCTAAAGGATATCAAGGACTACTGACTTCAGAAAGTATGACAATTTGGACAAAAAACTAATCCAGGAAAACTATAATATAAGAAATTTGATCTAGGTGAATTATTTTAATATCTAAAAATTAAATCTATTTATTAAAACATTCCCACAGAAAAAACTTTTAGGCCCTGATGGCTTACCTATGAGTTTCAAGCATTCATTTTTTTAAATTTAATATTTGTTTATTTTTGTGCATAAGTGGGGGAGGGACAGAGAGACAGAGGGAGACACAGAGTCCAAAGCAGGCTCCAGCTCTGAGCTATCAGCAGAGCCCAATGCAGGGCTTGAACTTGTGAATTACCATATCATGACCTGAGCCAGGTCAGATGCTTAACCCACTGAGACACTGAGGCACCCCTCTTTCAAATGTTTAAAGAAAACATATCAAGGTCACTGAAAACTCTTGCAGGAATTTAAATAAAGTAAGTATTTCCCAAATAATTTTATGAATCCAACATAATCTTGATATTTAAATAGGATTAAGATTAGAGCACCTGGGTGTTTCAGTTGGTTAGGCCTCCGACTTGGGCTCAGGTCATGATCTCATGGTTCATAGATTTGAGCCCTGCATTGGGCTCTGTGCTGAGAGTGCGGAGCCTGGAGCCTGCTTCAGATTCTGTGTCTTCCCCTCTCTTTCTGCACCTCTCTCACTTGTTCTTTCTCTTTCTCTCTCTCTCTCTCTCAAAAATAAATAAACAAACATTAAAAAAATAGGATGACGATATACAAAGAAAACACTCAGGAACATAAATATAAATATTATATGGAAAATATTATCAAATCAATATTAGTAAAAAGTAAAAAATTATATTACACCAAGACTAAATTGGGCATAACCTCAAAATGCCGTTTGTTAAATATAAAAAAATTCAAACAATATAATTCAACATATTAATGCAAGAGAAGAAAAAAAAACATATATATATAATCAAATTGATAAAATAATAAATAGCATGTAAAAATTCAAATATGTTTACTGTAAAAATTTTACACATCAGTAATCTGAAGAAATTTCCTTGATTTGATAACAGGAAGCCTGAAGCTACCTTTTATTTATTTATTTATTTGTTTATTTTTAAATGTATTTATTTATTTATTTTGAGAGAGACTGAGGGGGTGAGAGCAGGGGAGGGACAGAGAAAGAGGGGGAATCTCAAAGAGGCTCTCTGCTGTCAGTGCTGAGCCCATGTAGGGCTGGAACTCAAGAAATCGAGATCATGACCTGACCTGGAATCAATAATCCAATGCTCAACTGAGTAAGCCACCCAGGTGCCTGTACTGTATATTTAACAGTGAAATAATGAATGCTGAGATTGAAAAGGAGACAAAATCTTTTTTTTTTTTTTTTTTTTTTTTTTTTTTTTTACATTATACTGGAAATCCTAGTGAGGGATCTCCTGCCTGGAGGAAAAATAAAGGAAACAAAAGAATAAGCATTATGATTAGAAAGGAGGAAAAGTTCTTAGTTTCTGAAGAGATTTTAAACATGATAAATACAAAAGTATCTATACAATAATAAAAATTAAGAATTTAGCAGGATGGTGAATGAATCATTAATTTACTTCTATATAAGTACAAGAAAAATAAAATTGAAATAAACTGCAATAATCAGAAAACACTGTATTCTTTGGAATAAATTTGGCAAATATGTATACAATATTTATATTTAAAAACTACAAAATATTATTGAGAAAAATTAGGAAAGAACTAAATAATGGAGGAATGTACCAAATTTTTAAATTGAAAGATTTAGTATTATGGTGATATTAACTCTCTCCAAATTGATATTCAGATCCAATGCAATTCTAATCTAGATCTCAGAATATTTTTTCACGGAAATTGATAAGTTAATTTAAACTGTATATGGAAACATGAAAGGCAAAAAAATGCCAAGACAGTTTTGAGGAAGGACAACATGGAGTACTTGCACTATCAAATAACAAAACCTACAGTAAAGAAAACTATACTATATATACATAACATATTATAGAACCAGCAATTTTATTCTTTGGTATATGTCCAAGAATAATGCATTTATTCAAAAATATCACATATCAAATTACTAAGAGCAGCACTATTAATAAGTGCAAAAGTATAGGGGCAGCTGGTATAGGCTCAGTTAAGCCTCCATCTCTTCATAATTTCAGTTTCATGAATTCAAGCCCCATGTCAGGCTCTGTGCTGACAGTGTGGAACCTGCTTGGGATTCTCTCTCTCTCCCTCTCTCTGTGCCCCTGCCCCACTTGCATTATTTCTGTCTCTTTCAAAATAAATAAATAAAGTTAAAAAAAGTAAGTGCAAAAATATAAGTTATCCAATGTCTATCAACAATAGAAAGAAAAACACATTTTGGTGCATTCACAAAATGGAACACTATGCAGCAATTAAAAGGGTAAATTACAACTACATAAAACAATATGGATGAATCTCACAAACATAATGGTGAGTGAAAAAAACAAAACAGAAAATCATCCTTAATTTATGATTCCACTTTGGTACATTTCATAGTCCACAACAGTGTTAGATATTAGGATAGTCATTTCTCTTGGGGTGTGTAATAATATTTAGAAGGGGACACAAGAGGTGATTCAAGTAGCCCGCATTCTTGTTCTTAATCTCAGTGTTAGCTACATAGCTAACATAGCTCTTTTTTTCTTTTTAAAACCTTGCTAATGTGCATATTTATGCAATGTGTACTTTCCATGTGTAAAGAAAAATACAAAGTAGTACATTTGGAAACAGGCATAGGCAGAGATTTGTGGCATGACATTAATAGAAGTTTCTACATTACCACAGAGAAGATCTAAAAAATATTTGCTCCCAAGATATCTAGAGCTTCAGTTTAAAGGGGACATCATCTATGGATTCATTTAGTGGATACATATGAGTTGATTTTTTTCACTGTATTTTACAAATGTTCACCATATATATGCAATTTAAGTGGATGATTCTATCATTTTATAATCAACTGGGCCTAAAGAATCTAATAATTAATGACCTAAGATAGAAATGTAAGATAGTAATTGAGCAAATAGAGAGAAAAGTTACCATAGAATTAAATTCCTCATTTGAATAAGTCTTGCCATGAAAAAGAATATTGCCAAGTTCACAAATAGTTGCATAATTTTATTATATATGATAAACATATGCCAAAACCCCCATTGATAACTTATAAGATCATTGGAAATTAATATTCAGTAAGCTTTTGCATAGTGGGATTATTGAAAGATTTTAATTGCTTGGGTTGGCAGAGGGTGGGAAGATTATATATAGTTCTTCAAAAAAGCATAGATATGTATGAAGATTCTCAAAGACCTCTGTCAACTCTATGAATCTGTAATGTGATGCTTTGTTTTTGAAAACACCGGTGACAAATTATTCCCAACAAACCACTATACATAAATAGAAGTCTTGACTGTTAAGTAGCAAAACTGATTATGTTTGTCACTTGTATACTCTTTGCAATGTCATTTTTTATATCTTAAAAAGTCACATCCTAGCATTCTAACCATATCATTACGTATTTTCTACTGAATTAACAAATTTTATTTTTTAAATATCAGATATTTGTATGTATTTATATATGTATGTATATATCTTTATATGTATATATCTTTATTCCTTATATGTGTGTATATGTGTATCAGAGTACGATAATCTGTTAGTCGTGAGTGATAGGATATCTGATTTTTTGTGATGTTTTAGTGAGAAATATGTAGTCTGAAATGTTTTCTATCAGCCATCAAACAGATATACAGAAAAACAGACACCTAAACAGAAAAAGAATTAAAAATAGTGTTTTGGTAATCTTGTGCTGGGTAACAAACTATCCCAATGCTCTATACCTTAAAAACAGCCATTTTATTTGTTTGTTCACAATTATATAAATCTGTCAGGGTTCCATGGAAATATCTTTTCTTTGTCTCATTTTGTACTAACAGGGGTGGCTCAAATGGAGTTGGAAGATCCACTTCCAAAATGAGTTCACCATATATTGGCAAGTTGGTTCTGTGTGATGGCTGAGACCTCACTTGGGACTTGGTCTGGGCTTCATTTCTTTTGCATAAGGCCCATAAATGTGTATAAATGAGCTCTTCACAGCATAGTGTTCCTTTATATTAATTACATGTTGACTGGTTTCTGATTGCAAGCAAAAGCAGAAGCCGCCAGACCTTCTTTCTTAAGACTTGGTTCAGAAACTGGTACAATGTTGCCTAAACAAGTCAGAGGGCCAGTCCTTATTCAAAGGGACAGTTGACACATTTATGTGAATATCAAGAAGCATGTCTCTTTAGGTGTCAATAAAGCAACAGTTTGTTGTAGACTGGGAAACAGCCCCTAATGATTCATGTTTCACTCATCTCCTTTCCAGTGTCCCAAAGTACCTACCATCCAATTATGGCATCAGATCAAGCTTGAAGCCTGTGATCTCAATCAGGTCTATGTATACAAATTAAGCTCGTCAGATAGATTACCTTGCACTAAAGGTCAGTAAATTTAAAAGACAAGCACCTTCTAGAAATCCAAAATATAGTGCTGGTCCAATGGCAAGAACAACAAACTATGTATTTCTACTAAAAAGGACAGATAATAGAAGGTATGTAGCAGTTTGGTCCATCACGATTCTGTAAAGCAATCTGTCACCAGTTTTTTGATTCAAATCCTGTTCCATTTCCAGAGAACTGTTCTTCAAGGTTCCCAGCTCTAACCTCTTAAAGAAATGACCCATGCTTCCACGTGAATAGCTTTCTGGGTTTTTTTTTGCCTACATAAATGTTTTTTGCCTATCTAGGTGATCTTAGTTTTGGCAATGCATTTACATGCGCATCATTAAAAGTATGATCTATGAGAGAAAAAATAATGAATTGGCCTTTATTAAAATTTAAAATTTGTGCTCTGATAAACACTGTTAATAGAATGAAAAGACAAGCCCAGGGGTGGGAGAAAATATTTGAAAAACATGTATCTGATAAAGAACTTGTAGTAAAAATAGAAAAAAAATGCACTTAAAGCTTAACAATAATAAATTAACCAACTCATTTTAAAAAATGATGAAATATTTTAATGGACTCCTCACCAAACAAGATGTTCAGACAGTAAATAGTCATATGAGAAGTGCTAAACATTTTTATTAATAGGACATTACAAATTAAAACATTAGTGAGATACCACTATACTCCCAATTGAATGGCTAAAAGTAAAGAAACTGATCATACCAATTTCTGGTGAGGATATAGAACAATCTTTCTGGTCACAATAATAAAGAATATAAATAAATAAATAAATAAATAAATAAATAAATATCAACTCCCAAAGGAAAGCAACTAATTATCTGACAGAAGATAAAATGCAGCATCTAAAACAAAATTTCTATCCTTACCTCCTCATACTATATGCACACATCAACTTCAAACAGACCATGAGTCTAAGTGTACAACCTAAAATAATAAAACTCCTAGAAGGAAACATAGAAAAAAAAATATGTGTAATCTTGAGAAATGCAAACATTTCTTAAGATAACTCATTAAACATAGAACACAAATTCTCTGGGTTCCAGATATGTGGTTGAATAGTTCAAACTAATGTATCAGTGACTACTTCTCTCACTCTTGTTGAAAAATTTTAGGATATCCTACTGTATTCAGGAATGTCAGTGTCATGATTCAATATGGATCTATTTTCACACATTATGATGCATTGAACGGATCCTTTCAGTCTAAAAATATATGTCCTTCAAATCTGGAAAACTTTCTTGATTTTTTTGTTGATTAATTCTTTCCCTTCATTTTTTCTGTTCTTTCTAGAATTCCCACTAGTAGGGTATTTGACTTTGTGAATAATTCTCTTTTGCTACTCTTCCCTCTATTGTTTTCCTTTTCTTCATTTTTTATGTTTTGAGAGCTTTTCTCCAACTTTTCTTTTGAGTTATTTTTTCATACTAATTTACAAAATATATTTCATGTTGTCAGATTGTCTCTCCCCCATACTATCTAGTTGTTTAATGGATGCAATCTTTTCCTATCTTCCTGAGAAAATAGTTAATTATTTTTTGATTTTTTTTTTCCTTTTTTCTGTATAGCCTGATCCTTTCCCAGTTTCACCTTTTTACTGTTTGTTGTGGTTGCTTTTAGGTTGTCAGTGTTGGAGGTTTTTCTCAAATATTTAGTGGCCTTGATTTGTGCTCATATTACAATTACAGTACTCAGTGAGGCGCTTGGGTGGCTCAGTTAGTTAAGTGTCCAACTTCAGCTCAGGTCATGATCTCACATCTTGTGGGTGCGAGTCTGTCTGTGCTGACAGCTCAGAGCCTGGAGACCTACTTTGAACTGTCTCCCTCTCTCTGCCCCTCCCCCACTAACACTCTGTCTCTCTCTCTCTTTCTTTCTTTCTTTTTTTTTTTTTTATAAATTTTTTTTCAACGTTTTTTATTTATTTTTGGGACAGAGAGAGACAGAGCATGAAGGGGGGAGGGGCAGAGAGAAAGGGAGACACAGAATCGGAAACAGGCTCCAGGCTCTGAGCCATCAGTCCAGAGCCCAACGCGGGGCTCGAACTCACGGACCGCGAGATCATGACCTGAGCTGAAGTCTAAAACATAAATAGGGGTGCCTGGGTGGCGCAGTCGGTTAGGGGCGCCTGGGTGGCGCAGTCGGTTAAAGCGTCTGACTTCAGCTCAGGTCATGATCTCGCGGTCCGTGAGTTCGAGTCCCGCGTTGGGCTCTGGGCTGATGGCTCAGAGCCTGGAGCCTGTTTCTGATTCTGTGTCTCCCTCTCTCTCTGCCCCTCCCCCGTTCATGCTCTGTCTCTCTCTGTCCCAAAAATAAATAAAAACGTTGAAACAAAATTTTTTTAATAAAAAAAAATAAAACATAAATAAACATCAAAAAGAATTTTTTAAATAAAATTAAAGTACTCAAGTGTTATCTTAAAATCTCTGTGTATAATGAAGGGGAGCATAAGAGGTTGTGCAGGGAACCATATGCTTATTTGAGCAGGCCATTTCATGGGCAGTCTTCTAACATTAGTGCTCTTTATTTTAGTGGTTGGAGCCCCCATGGAAGAATCCATACATTTCCTACTTGGATAATTTGTCAAACTACCAGGACTCTTTAGCTGCGGTGGAAGTGGGGCTTAAGCATTTGACACATACTTTCCTATAATTTCATTTTTTTGGTATGACAACGTTGCCCTCAAAATTTTATGTTGTCTTCTGGAAAATGACCTTCTGTTTTACCCTTTCTAGTTAGTAACCAGAATTCTTCTGCAAACCATCTTCTGGCATTTTCAATTAACAACTTGTCCTCTATTTTTTTTTTCCTTTCAAATTTATCCCTTTAATGTGTCTATTGTTATTTTTGTTGATACTGAAAGGAGTTGGTGTAAATATGTATATTCATTCCATCAATTTCAAGTAGAGACTTGAATATTCAAACCAGATATGAGAAAAAAACAGAAGAAGAAAACAGATGTGAGAAAAAAAATAGAGGAATGGAAAAGGATAAAATTAAATTACATTTAGCAAAAATAAACTTATTTTTAAATCAAATGATAAATAGAAGCTTACTTCTAAGTAGAGGCACTTATTCCTGCAATTCATCAAGTGCTGAAGATGTTACAGTCATTTAAGTTAGACAAAATTAAAAGGAAATTACTCAAGACAAGACAAATTCTAACAAATGATAAAACAGTTTTCACTGTTTACAAATGTCATGAGAATTTTTTTGATGTGGATCTATTTCTTTCAACAGTGATTTCCAAAAAGAAGTGCTGAAATCTTTTCTAACAACCAGAACAATCTGCAAATGTTAATATGCTTACTTTTGGGTATATTGAAAAGCAAATCAAAATGAAAATCTGCCCATACAAATCTGTTTTTTAAAAATGCCCAAAAGACCTTTAAAATTTTATAATTTGAGGTTTTTTAAAACATATTTACTGACCGGCATATTTTGATGCTGACATGTATAATGTATATATGCTATATTGATATTAATATATTAATTAATAATATATGATAGGTAATGTAACAGCAAGATATGGAGCTCTCAATACTCAATTTTGTGCATTCAGGAGAAAGACCACACAGCATGTCTATAATTACTATATTACTATAGAATAAGTAGACAACCAAAATGCATTGCTATTTGAAAGGCTATGTATTAATTCATAAAAATGAATTTTAACAATTTTAGTTCATTTTATATATTAATGATATATAGCATTTTAATTCTTACATTTTAATTAAAGTCAATAATGAGACTCAAACTTAATTAAATTATCTCTATTTCTAATATAATTAAATTCTACACTTTAGTAATAAAATTGTTTTCATTCTTCAATCCATAAAATATTTTTCCCCCTCAGACCAGTGAATACAATCACTTTATAAAAGCAAAGGGAAATAATTATATATGATTACTATATATAGAGAGAGAAATGGATTATATATACATATATACAAATTCACCTAGCCTAGTAATTGAATTCAGAAATATTTACCTTATCATTTCTACCTGGAGGGATATATTTCCATGACTCAATAAAGAAAAAATCCTCAGTAGAGTACTGTTCTTAAAAATGTCCATGGAATGGAGAAGGATTTTTTTCCACTCCCATAGCCAATAATATTAAAAAACAACAACAACAACAACAACAAAACAACGAAACAGAGGAAAGCAAACAAACCAAAAAACTATGCACAAACTTCTCTTAAGATTTATTTTTTTTACTAATTATTCCAACGTTTCAGTTATTCTAAGGATACTCTTCATAAGGATTATACTCTATGTTTCTTAGGATCTCCACATGCTAATTGCTGCTCATTTCTTACAAACAATTGTTTTAAATAAGGGCCTCTGAATCAAGTCAAAAAAGGGACTAAGTTTGTATAAAAGCTATAGGAAATGGCATCCCTCAGAAGGGCCTAAAATCTCTGGCAACAAATGTGTAAGATTTATTTTATGAGATTTAAACTAAGAAGGAAGTATAATGGGGTCTAAAGCAGAAGTTACAAGGTTATTAGAATATAAGACGAAATAACTTTAAACTTACTATGATATTGTTCACGTATCTAAAGAAAAGATTAAGTTATTGAGAAATTGACTGGAGTTGGTCAGAAAAAGAAGCACAAAGGAGGGTGAGTCAGCGCTTCTAAGCACTGTGCAGAGAGGCTGTGTACAGTCCTGTGCAGCAAACAGGACTTTAACTGAGAACATTTGGTTGTTGTAGCTTGCTGTCACTCTACATTAAAATTACCCTCACTAAATCCTCTTGTTCTGATTTTATGCTCACCACACTGTCAACTGCAAGTAAAAGAAATTTAATTCAAACTATTTTTTTTTTGCTTGTTTGTTTAAAAAAAGGGAAACAGAATATCTCACGTAACAGAAAATCTGAGTCATAGCCATTAGGAACAGCTGGATCCAGCTGACTATTCTCTAACTGTCTCCCTTCAAGCAGCCTCTCATGTAGCAGCAAGAACACAGTTTTTGGTTTTGTTTTGTTTTTCTTTCTGTCTTATAAACACTGAGTAGAATGGCTAAGATCATTTCATTTTCCCATATTTCCATCAGAAATCCCAGGGCTTCATCTCATTTGCTTACTTTCAATCACATGCCCATCCTTGGACTCCATGGCTAGGACTAGCAGAAGAAGAGTAAAATATAAATGTATTATATCACAATGTAATCTTAAAGAAATTGGTGCCCTTGTCAGTCTTATTATATCACTAAATTCCCAGCAACATAAAACACTGTTACATTAGAAGTACTCTATAAATATTTGTATAACAGCTGAAAAAAAAAACATTTTTTTTTTTTTTTAGGTTTGAAAAGAAAGTTTAAATTTATTGTCCAAGCTGAGGTCAAAAACTCACTCCTGGATCTGGAAAATGGAATTGGTTGCTCTTATAATAACTGAATAAAAAATGCCAGGGCATTCTTTTTTTTTTTAATTTTTTTAACGTTTATTTATTTTTGAGACAGAGAGAGACAGAGCACGAACAGGGGAAGAGCAGAAAGAGAGGGAGACACAGAATCTGAAACAGGCTCCAGGCTCTGAGCTGTCAGCACAGAGCCCGACACGGGGCTTGAACTCACAGACCGTGAGATCATGACCTGAGCCGAAGTCGGACACCCAACCGACCAAGCCACCCAGGCGCCCCAGAAATGCCAGGGCATTCTTAAAGATTCAAAAAATTATTATGAAAGGCAAAAAATAGTTCCAGTTTTATAGAAATGAAATAACAAAAAGTCCATTAAAGCAAGCACACCTTATAGAGATTATAGTATGCAGAGAGAATGGACTGGTTACTGTCCATTACTTACATTTTTAAAGTTATTTTCATTAAAGTGCAAAAAAAAATCAAAATTTTTCTTTGTCAGCTGGCGCTTGAATAATCTGGGGTTTGGGACACCAACCCCCAGGCAGTCAAAATTCTAGGTATGACTTTTGGCTCCTCCAAAACTTAACTACTAATAGCCTAATGTTGACTGGAAGCTTTATTGATAACACATTTGATTTAACAGATATTTTGTATAACAATTATATATTGTATTCTTACAGTAAAATGCTAGAGGAAAATATTTTTAAGAAAATGTTAGGGAAGAGAAATACATTTACAATACTGTACTGAAAAAATATCCTTGTATAAGTGGACCTGAGCAATTCATACTCATGTCATTTGAGGGTCAACTTTACATCACATTGTTATTTTTTAGATTGATTAAGCTTAAATCAGTTCCCAAGAACTCCGTTACCTATGAATAGATCAATGATCAAATATTTAGCCTATATTTCTTCTAACACAATTGAGACTCTCACTGGACTACAGTAAGCACACCAAGGATGTGCAATAATGACTAGGTAAAGACCAAAGTCACTAAGTGCTTTATAATTCCACATAAATAAGGAAATAGGAGACATCTGAAAGAAGTTCGATATGAGTTCCAAAGAATTGTAGTAAGATTTAAAAATTATTTACGCATTAATGCTGAAAATAAAATTGCCATTGAGACCAATTTCTCCTTTTGTTTTAAACAATGTTCAAGTAGATTGGCTCAAGAAAGGAAGAAAAAACAAAAAAAGAAAATTAATTTTATAATAATTATGTAAGTAAACATACGTGTCTTTATATACGTATTATACTAAATACAATTATACAGTGGAGTAGAAGCATTATGGATATTTTTAAAGCCCATATTGGAGCTTTATTTGTAAAGCTTAATGATGTTGTCAGTATAACCCCTAATGTGATGGTATTTAGAGGCAGAGATGTGGGGAGGTAATTAGGTTTAGATGAGGCCATGAGAACAGAAGAACTCTTTTTCTCTAGACACACACACACAAAGAAGAGGTCATGTGAACATACAGTTAGATGGTCGCCATCTACAATCTATAAAAGGGTCCTCACAAGAATCAAATCTGCCAGGAGCTTGGTCTGGGACTTCCCAGAATTCAGAACGGTGATAAGTAAATGTCTGTTAAGACAGCCAGTAACAGTATTGTATTATTGCAACACCAGGAGACTAAAATGCTCATCAAGTGTGTTCAAGAAGCACATAGCTCTGATTGCTATAAGCACCCATTGGTAACCATAAGGGAAGACAGTCTCATGATAAGATTAACATATAGAAGAGGGGCGCCTGGGTGGCTCAGTCAGTTTAGTGTCTGACTTTGGCTCATGACATGGCTCATGAGTTCGAGCCCCATGTCAGGCTCTGTGTTAACAGCTCAGGGCCTGGAGTCTGCTTCGGATTCTGTGTCCCTCTCTCTCTCTCTCTCTGCCCTTCCCTTGCTCATGGTCTGTCTCTCTCTCTCAAGAATAAATGAAACATTAAAAAAATTTTTTTAACATATAAAAGAGAAATTTGAAACGATTGGGAAAAAAAGACATAGAAGTTCTGATTGAAACTTCCTGAAATTTGTACCACTATTAGACTTTATGTCACAAACTAATACATTCACATATTTTTAAGACATTTTTTATTAATTCTGTGAAAGTCATTTCAGACTATCCCAGCTGAAGGACTTCTATCTCTCTACCAAAGCTCTCTTATGAATTTGTTTGCAACATTTTGCACTTACTTATTTAGATAATCTCAACATATGGGAACTTCCAAGGATCATTGTTATCATGGTGGTCGATTTTCACAAAATCTTTTCAGTGGGGGTTGCTATAATTTCCTGAAAGAACTTTTTATTCTCCTTCCATACAACTCAACAGAAGACATTAATTGTTGCTAGATATGCATCATTTTCTAGCATGCCTCCTCTAATACCATGATATTCTACTTGACTCTATTTTGTCACCTGGTAATTGGTTCTTTCACATCATTATACAAATTCCAGTTTGGATCAGCTACTTATATTTTTGTTTTGTTTTGTTTATATTAACCAATCAGTTTATAACTCCTTTTAACTATAGCAATCTATACCTTTTGTTTCTGTTTTTAAAGGTTCCTAAAATTTTCTCCAGTCACACATTTCAAAATACATTTTGTGGAAGATTATTTTTAAAGATGTTTGAAAAAGTTACTCGCATGAGCCTCTACAATGTGACTGCCACATTTCTGTCAAGAAGACTAATCTACCTAATTTCCCCTTGAATTTGACATGGTCTTTTGACTTTGTTCAATAACTGAATGTCATGACTGAAGTCCTACTTTCTAGGTCTAGGCCTTAAGATAAACTTGTAGCTTCTCTATTTGACCTCTTGGAAGGCTACACTGAGAATGCTGTGTAAGGAGAGCGGCTGGCCTGCTGGATAGTGACAGACCACATAAAGCAGGACCAATCCTGACCATTTGATAACCAGCATCAACTGCCAGACAGGTGCATGAGGCCATCAGAAACTCTTCAGTTAAGCTGATCCTCTGAAAAATTCAGTTAAGCTGACCCTCTAAAACAGCCCAAAGAATCATCCAACTAATCTTCAGAATCATGAAAAAAAGCCAATTATTGTTATCCCAAGCCACAGCTGCTGATATCTGAAACAAAAATATTAAACACAAATATCACACCAACCCAAAAGACACATTGATATTTGTGAACCTAATGGGTTTAAATATGCATTTTCATATGAACATTTACTTAATTGTTAAAGGATAAAAAATTTTAAGTAAATAAGATATTTTTAAACATTCTATTTTTATTAATATATATTAAATTTAATGTACTTTAAATTAAATTCAGAAAAACAAGTAAAAAAGAATTGATAAATATCAGATAATTGGGTCTATTGTACATTTTTAAAAATACTCTTTTATAAATTAATTTTTTACTAAAGCATACCCTATTTACAAAAAAAGCATACTGCTCAAAGACAATACATTTTAGAGCTATTTTTGATAATGTTAATTAATCTTTTGTTCTCAAGAGACCCTGAGATAGGCATAAGCTCTATTTATCCTTGCTTATTCTTTTTCTAGCAAAATAGTCCACATTGGGTTAATTAATTAAATATACTACAGTCAGTTTTCCCATAACTCTATGTATCGATGCCTAAAAATTACTGGTTATGAAAAATCAAGCAATAAAATAAACCGGAGTTTCAGGGTGGGTGGAGTAGTAACTTAATAAAAGTGGTAGCACAGTTTCATATACATTAAACCATTAAGTACTACAAAAATACTACAATATAAATGTCACTTTGCCTTGAATAAGACCTGAGGTGTTGTCGCAGAAGGGGCATCAGAAAGGATGAAGCTCCTGAGTTATTATGAAGTGGTGGAAGGAGAATCAGCTGAAATTGGACTGCAGGTTGTAGTACCAGCTGTGGATGGGTGGGGTTCATAGCACATGGAGAACTGAGATAGCTGGCAGATGGGTATTTTTGTCTATTGCTACGCTGTTGGGCTCAGTTTGTCGCAGTTTTCTGCATCCATCTCATGTCTCTCACAGAGAAATCACACATAAGCAAACATAAAATTTGTTCTATGCTTAAATTGTTCCAAATACATCAATTGCATTGGAACAAGTTCCATTTTCAAAACAAAGATGAGTACCTTCAATTACTAATCTTTTGAAACTCTATTGGTTTATTTAATGAGTTTGGACAAAACTTCATTTCTTGTTTGTTTTGTTGTTGTTGTTGTATTTTGTGTGTGTGTGTGTGTGTGTGTGTGTGTGTGTGTGTGCCTGTAACATATTTGAACTGTTATTTTCAATATTGAGTAAGATTCAGAATCTGCACTTCAAGAGTAGATTATAAATCCACTATCAATCCCTTCTTCAAATTAATGGAAACTTACTAAAAGAAAACTGTCTTGCTATTCCAGACTGTTTCAGATCATATAATTTTAATTTATCCTCTAGGGAACAAATCTTGGAAATAGAATAAAAGAAGATATACTAAATAAGAGGTAATTGTTGGAACTCATGTTCTAATACCCTCTGGAAATAAGAACCACAGCATCCTAAAAGGATCCTTTGTTAACTTGCTTTAATTATTTATCTCCAAATAGAAACCTTAGTCATTGTCTCAAGCTTCTAATTCTCTGAATGGCAGATTGAAATGTCTGAAACTACTGCATAAAATAAAGAGAGTCCAGGTTAAAAATCAATTGATGTCAACTCTTCACTAGAAAATGGGTGATGAGAAGAGATTAAAGGAAGTCTTGACCATTTACTGTAAGCATCCAGTTTATAATTGCCCACTATTCTTTGAAAGGTGAATAGCAAACCAATTATTTTAATAAATTCATTTTAACAAATAAATAAATTATGTTAAACATAATAAAGGTTTCATGAAACTTAATTCTTCCTATTCACAATTGTTAGTTCTTGCCAGAATCTAAAGGTAAATTATGAATATATACTGTCAGCACCCTCCACTGTTCATAACAATTGATTGCAAAGAGCAATGAAGTTCTTCATGATAGACGCTTTAGAATTCAAATTTGTTCTGATATCTGGATAAAGAAAAGCAAATAAAACATCAAACAGCATCAATATTTTGTGTATATATGTTTTTTTAATTATTGCTTTATTTCAGGGTCATAGGCAAGAATTATAAGGCTCTAGCACTTTAACAGGTTTTTTTCCCCCACTCAATTATCTAGCCTAATCAGCTGAAAGTTTGGTGTTTATCTACTCAAAGATTATGAATTCAATTCTCTAAAATAAAGGAATTTAGAACATATCAAAATATATCCAGTATTTCTTTCCTAAATATGATAGATGAAGTTTCAAATTGATAGCTGGTCTGGTATAGATTGAATGTCTGTGTCCCACCCCCCGCCACTCCCCACCCCCGACACACACCAGTTCAAGGCAGCCATGTTAGGGGATCTCCCAGAGCCCTGAAGACACCAATAAAGGAACACACTCCAGCAGCTCCAGGTTGTTCTGCATGTGAAAGAGCCTTTGCGAATGGCACTTCATTTCTTTTACATTTCTTTATTTTGCAGAGACAGAGAAAGACCTAGCACAAGTGAGAGAGGGGCTGAGAGAGAATGAGACACAGAATCTGAAGCAGGCTCCAGGCTCTGAGCTGTCAGCACAGAGCCTGACACAGGGCTCAAACTCACAAACTGAGAGATCATGACCTGAGCCGAAGTCGGATATCCAATCGACTAAGCCATCTAGGTGCCCTGCATTCTGCTCAGGTTGTGGTCCTATGGATGGAGCAGCAGCAGGAGCATGGCTCAGAAACCCCATGGCCCAGATGCTTGACTGGATGTCCAGCATGGCATCATGAGCATTCTTCAGTTTATCCTAAGTCTCACCTTAAATGTGGTCAGCGAAGCCTTCCTTCATCCCACAATCTTTTTACATCAGAACCTTTCTTTTTTAAGCATGTACCATACCAAATACAAGAGAGCAACAGTTAATTCTCCTTTGTTCATCACCTTATTACTGGCCCCAAAGAGTACCTAGAACAGTCACTATTTGTTGGATTAATAGAATGGGGTTACTAATTATTGAACAACTAGAAAGGAACACCCAGGATGATTTCTTAGTGATATCAGTCATTCTAAGATATATATGACAATGGTTACTCATTATAGACTGAATTGTATCCCCCTAAATTCATATGTTGAAGCTCTAACCACTCCTCACCCTGTGTGATTAGAGCTCCCCATGGAGTTCTGATCTGATACAACTAGTATCCTTATAAGAAGAGACACCAAAGACTTTGCTCTCTCTGTGTCTCAACAGAAACACACATAAAGGAAAGGCCCTGTGAGCACACAGTGAGAGAAGGTGGCTATTTGCAAGTCAGGAAGAGAGACAGCTCTCAACAGAACAGAACCATACTGGTATACTGATCTCAGACTTCTAGCCTTTAGAACTGAGAAGAAATAAATTTTTGTTGTTTAAGCTGCCTATACTATTTTGTTATGGCAGCCAAGCTAAGACATTGCCGTGTGTCAGTGGAAATCCTCAAGGCTCTAGCAGATAGTATTTTTAAGATGATTTGAAGAGATAAGTGATTTGAAGAGATTTTTATCTTTGGGAAAGTAGGTTAAGCTTCCTCACCTTTCAAATGATTTATAGGAGCATCATAAGGAAGAATAACACAAAATACCTGTAATGAATATAAAAGAGCATAAAGCTTAATGAACTGCATTCAGCAGACATAAGAATTAGGTAAAGCCATTAATTTAATGAGAGATGTTAGTTCATAACCACCTAGTTACCCTTTTATTCCCAAGATTAAAAGTGAAGTTGTTATGCATGTTTTCTCATTTTAGATACAGAATAATGTTGAATCTTAAAACTGTATTTGTCAGCTATCTGCTATGATTATTTTCTAAAAAGTAGTCAACATAGGAAATGTCAGATGTAATATTTTGTAGGTTTAAGTAAGATAAGCTAAATATAAATGATACTTGAAATGGGATTTATTTCTGAATAATTTTCTGGACTTAAGATAAATCAGCATGTTTGGTGTTTAAATTCTAATGAATTCAGGCATTTCTGATGAAAGTTATTACCTTGTGTTATTCCTCACTTCCTTGATCATACCCAGGCGACAAAAAGAAATTATAGGTGATGTTATGCATAAGTTTTTTTTTTTTTTTTGAGAGGAGAGCATAAGCGAGAGAGAGAGAAAGAGAGAGGGAGAGAGAGAATCCCAAGCAGTCTCTGCACTGCCAGCACAGAGCCCTATGTGGGGCTCAACTCAAACCTGTGAGATCGTGACCTGAGCAAAATCAAGAGTCTGATGCTTAACCAACTGAGCCACCCCGGCACCTATCAAGTTCTTTCTTTCTTTCTTTCTCTTTCTTTCTTTCTTCCTTCCTTTCTTTCTTTCTTTCTTTCTTTCTTTCTTTCTTTCTTTCTTTCTTTCTTTCTTTCTTTCTTTTTCTTTCTTTCTTTCTTTCTTTCTTTCTTTCTTTCTTTCTTTCTGTTTTTTTTAATGTTTATTTATTTTTTTTTTGAGAGAGAGTGTGCAAGTGAACAGGGGAGGGGCAGAGAGAGAGGGAGAGAGAGAATCCCAAGCAGGCTCTGAACTGTTAGCACAGAGCCCAATGTGAGGCTGGATCTTAAGAACCACGAGATCATGACCTGAGCCAAAATCAAGAGTCACACACTTAACTGACTGAGCCACCCAAGCACACCAATTTTTTTTTGTTTCTTAAGGCACATTTGTAATACAAATTTGAGAAGGCAGGAATATATTACATTGCATGTGTGCAGTGCTTTGTTATAGGAATACATTCATCTTTAAGCACATTAAATGATTTTAGTTTTCATCAGTTTATTAATCTTGCATTACCCAAAGATGATGTTATTAAACATTAACACCTAGAAAAAGGTTTAGAGTGCTATATCCAGTGGTGATATCTGATTTGTTTTGGGTCTCTTGCCCTTGATTAATCATTGGCCAGGTTGAAAAGTTAACTAACCTATAAAAAGGGTTTGTTCCTTTTTCTTTCTTTTTTTTTTGCCAGCATGTTACAGAGTCATTTTCTTGCCATCCTAACATGGCACCAAATAGTTCAACAATGTAATAGGAGTATATTCTAACCAAAAAAAAAAAGGAAAAGAAAGAAAAAAACATACCTTGAAAGGATGTTAAGAGAAGGCAATATTCAATATATGTATGGACTAGAGTGAGGTATGTACAGGGACTAGTGGTGTGACCAGCCATCTGCTGTTGGTGAACTATCGCACTGCTTTTACCTATTTTTCCTATTGCCCAATTGAGTAGAAATTTCAGATCAACCAAGCTTTTTAGTAGAATTTAATACAGTAGAAAATCACTTTATTTATTTTATCTTATTTTTTAATTTATTTTCGAAAAAAACATTATTTTTTAAGTGATATGATACTGAAAGCAATTTTCACAACTTAGCTACTATTTCCAACTGAAGGGCCCCACTGATCAAATAATACATATTATCAATTCCGTAAAGAACATTTAAGTCACTTCTCTCAACTACCTTATTTCAATCCCTCAACTGTTTACTTTCCACCAGATGATATAGATGATACAGACAGACATAAATAGAGATAGAGATAGAGATAGAGATAGAGATAGAGATAGAGATAGAGATATATGCTTTTTCATCCAGTAATGCTTAGATTTCTCTCCCCTGCTATCAGATGACTCCCTTACACACCTCAAATTATCTTTTAGTTTTATTACTTTCACATTTCCTTCATATATCTCTTCTTCCTTCTGACCTCTGGCCAAGGTCCTTAACAGAGTTGTGAACAAAATTATCTAAATATGCCATGTTGGAGTAAAGCTACTTGCTACCAAAAGCAACTGTCATGCCAAGTTGGCTCACACCATAGAAGGTGTTAAAAAGCCACTGAATAAATCACAATTTTGCATTTATAAATAAGTTCCTTTCCTATTTTTTTCTTGTTAGTTATGTAATAATATTGACTCTCCTCTTAACTTCAAGAATTTCCCTCATTTAGTATGTGTTATGGCCTCTATTTGTCAGCATGTTGCCTACTTGACCACCCTTCACATCCATAGCTCTCAATTTTTCAAATTTCTATCCATAAGTTCCCCCTGTGGCATCTGTTAAAATTCTGATTCAAGACACACTCCTAGTAATTCTTATCCTATAATTCTTATATACTCATTCTTTTCTGATTAATGCTTAGCAATTTTTACCTCAAGTACTTCAACTTGGTTCTTTGAATTAGGAATAAAGAGAAATCTTAATTCTATAATCTAATCTCAGGGGAAGATCTGCTTATGCAAAAGACAAAAGGGACAGTCATATACACTATATATTTTAGATCACTGAGTCTAATACATATATAATTTTATAGGCTATGAGCATATTTTCTTAAAAAACAACGTATAGAGAGTATATGGATAGAAACTGAAATTATGCTTCTGAATAGATGAAACAACATAAGTCTAATCTGAAATAGACAATGTAATCAGAATATATTATAGCAAGAAATGGGGAATGTTATTTCTATACAGGTTCTTCTCAATATTCAAGTAGACTTGCAGTATATTCCAGCAATATTTGGTATATTATTCAAATACCAAAAATAAATATATAGAGTAGCCTCACGAAGTCAGTTCTATAAAGCTGCTGAGATATTAGGAAATTAAAATAGCTGTCATACACTGGGTGGGATAAAATATCCGCATCTTCTTTCTTACTTGGTAAATGAGTAGGACAAATTTTATAAAATATTTCTTTACTTATGAGACCTTAGTTAGTGTTTTTTTCTGCATAGCCTCCTATTGCTCCATTATGCCTCTGACAATGTCCATTTAATTTGATGAACATGCTTTTTATTCAATGTAAAAGAGCTGAAATAACCTAAAATTCCTAATCCTCTTGATGTGCTCTGAATTTACAAAAGTTTCTAAAGAAACAATGGATGAAGCCAGGGATATTCTGTGGAATTGAAACTGTCAAAATACAGAGTTGGAGGCTATTTGGCTATTGGAATAAAGGAATGGAGTACCACCATTGAAAAATATAATACATCCATCTATATATATCTGCCCCTTTTTGGATACCTTACTGGGAATGAAAATGGAAGCATTACAATAACTGAGAAAAGAAACAGTGAAATGTAGATATAAAATTCATTCAATAACAGATGGTCAAGAGAATGATTATTGAACCCAATATGAGAAATAATGGTATCTATTATAATACTTAAAATACAACACACAGAGAGAAAATGACGTAGTCTATTTTAAATTCCATAATTCACATAAGAGGAATTTTCTTTGCCGTTTATAAAAGAAATAGGAAAAAGATTACAGTATATAAATAAGAGTTCTAGCAGCTATTCATTTAATTGTTTTTCAACAAATATTTATTAAGTATGCACTATGCATTTTAAGCACAGAGAAGGCACAAAGGCTATAAACATGACTAGGATATAGTTCCACTTCTTGAAGAATTGAACTAAGTTATGAAAAACAGAAAAGTAAAAGGCAAATAGAGATATAGATGTTAGATAAATATAGGTAGACAATTAGATAGATAGATAGATAGATAGATAGATAGATAGATAGATAGAACACACACATTGTCAAAATTAGATGTTGGAGGGACTCTTCCATTCAGATAGAGGGAACAGGGATCAGAAAGCCTTTTGCGGGTGATACTTAAACTAAATATTGAAGAATAAATAGATGCCAATGAGGACCATTCATTTGAGGTTGAGGCAAGTGCAAGGACAGAGAAATATGAAAAGCATGAACCATTCATAAGTGAATAGTTCAATGAAGCCAGAATAGATTGCAAATGTCAGTAAAATAATTCTTGGCTTTTATCCTATCTCTCACCTTGAAACATTTACTTGGCTGTATTTGGCGTACTCATGTCCTTCTCTAGAAAATGATAAGGCTAAATAAACTTTTTAGAGGTTTTTCCATTTCCAACCTCTCACCATCTTATTCAATTTCAAAATGTTTGCAAAAAATTCTACCACAGAGTAAATACTGTCCCTTTAATGCTTATAAAAATATGTAATACATAAATGGCATATAATTATCTGTAAATTCATATAAAATGTATACATTATATATTAATATATTAATCATACACAGATACAGAATATAAAAATATAAATCAAATATATTTGCGTTTGTATATGTGCACTCACCTAGGTTAATACTAGGCAGAATTTTAAGGTCTATATATATTATCCTCAACATTCTTTCCCATGCTTTTCATTAATTTTTCTCCTCCTGACCAGAGCTTGATGTTTTTCAGGTGCCTCTTTCACAAAACTTCACTTTGATAGTACTAGCCCCAAATCCTGACCTAACTTTATTCCTTTCTATCATAACATACATGTCCTATAACCCAGTCTTTCAAATCATTGCTAAATTAGTAACTGATTCCTATCAACTTAGAGGAATCAAATTGATAAAGGTTCTTTGCCAAGTGACTTAACAAGGGATTTATGGAACAATTAATTTATTCAACTGCACATTTGCCAATAATGGAATAAGCTCCAGTCAGGGGTGATAGAAAATATATAAAACGTCAAAGTCTTTCATGGGTTCCCTCTTATATTCCATGGAAACACCCATTTATCTAACTGAAAGGAAAGTCTTTACATACAAAACATTAAGTTGACAGGGGAAATAAAGATCTGCAGAAGTCAGATCATCAGAATATTGAGATAAAATATCTAAATTTTAGGAGCTCTGAGACCTAACGTAGGTTAGTTCACTTTTCAGATCCTCAGTTTATCTGAGGAGGAAATTCCAAATTGAGGTGGAAATTCCAAAACAAACTATAGATTTAATGTGAGAAATACATTAGAAAATGCATTTGAAAGCACCATACAAACTTATGGTACTATACAAATGAGACTTATTTTATTTTATTTTTTAATTCACAGAGAGAGAGAGAGAGAGCACCTCAGCAGAGGAGAACAGAGGGAGATGGAGAGAGATTGAGAGAGAATTTTAAGCAGGCTCCACACTCAGTACAAAGCCTGATAAGAGGCTCAATCCCACTGACCCTTGGATGATGATCTGAGCCAAAATCAAGAGCCATATACTCACCTGATTAAGCCACAGGTGTCTCGTAGCTTATTTTCATATTTAGTAATACAGTACAACTGTATTAAAACTTAAAAATATAAGGGAATGTAGCACAGAGGCAATTGTATCTGACTGAGCAGCCCAGGGGCCCTGATAGTAATGGGGTTTTAAAAAGAGTTGCATTAGTTTATGACCAATGTTATTATCTGTCAGAATATAAACTGAGATTACTACTAATAATTTTATTAAAGTTCAACTTTGATTCCTTATATCACAGAATTAGTATTTTTTAGTGATATATACTATATATATTTTTTAATTGTTATAAGCACACATTTTGGCTATTGATGAAATATAAGTAACTTAGTGGTTTTAGCCAGGAGAAATAAACCAACCTTCACAAATTAAAAACAAAAATCATTGTAGTCATAAGAAAACAAAATAATAATTGTTCACTGGGCAGTAAGAGCAGAAAGGACAAGAGGTTTTTGTTTTTGTTTAGTTTGATTTTTTGTTTTTAGAAGCAGCAGTAAAAATTTTACCTAATAAAATATAAGACCTTTTGGCCTGGCATGCAGAGTTTAGAAGTTGTTATTCCATCTTAAGAAGTAAAAAGTTGAAGAAACTAGAAAATCAACAACTCTTCTTAGATCCATCACTGAAGTGAAGTTACAGGGAAAAACACTGCCCTCAAAATTGGAGGAAAACTGGCACATACTGAGAAAAATAACTTACTAGAGAAGAAACGCAGGAGTAAAAACCTTCATGGGAACTAGTGCTGGGGTGGGAAGCCTGAACTGTGATCGACAGTATACATTCTGAATACAAGTTCACTGTCAGTCATGCACATGGATTATAAATATGGCTTACGTTTTCATTTTATTAATGCAGTCATTCAATAACCAGTTTTAATTTTTTTTTAATTTTTTCAGTTTTTCTCCAGTTTTATTGATATAACTGACATATAACATTTCATATGTTTAATTTATACAATATAAATTATGATATATGTTGTAAAATAATTACCACAATAAATTTAGTTAACCTACATCCCATCACGAAGTTACAATTTTTTTTCTTGTGGTGACTCTTAAGATCTATACTCTTAGCAACTTCCAAATATACAAAACCATACTGTTAGCTACAGTCTTCATGAATAACCAGTTGTTTTTAATGTTAATCAGATCTAATTATTTTTCTTTATGGCTAATGCTTTTACCATTTTATTTAAGAAATTCTGAACACAAATTCACAAATATATTCATATGTTTAAGAGGCCTTATGATTTTAGCTTTTAGAGTTATATTTTATCTGCCATCATTGTGGGTGGGTGTGTGTGTGACTTGAAGGAGATCAAAGTTTATTTTTGCAGTATGGGCTATCTAGTTGTTCCAGTAACATTTGTTGGGAAAAAAAAAAAAACACCTTTCCTTCCCCCACAAAAATTGCATTGACACCTTTACTATATGCATTAGACCAATTTTGAACTTTTACTTGGGTTTCAAAGATCTATATATTCATCCCTTTACCTGCTTCCCATTGTCATTTTTACAGTATCTTAAAAGAGGGTCTTAAAACCAGTTTCTGGGATTCAAAGTAGTATCCCAACTCTCCATGTGTGTGGACACCATGGAGTCCAGGAAAACATCTTTCCACAGATTCTGACATTCATTTGTCTATCCCTGCTTTTATTCTCTCTGTCATATTTTTAAGAGTTATTCTTGAACTGTAACAGGAAAAATAAATTGAAATATATGAACATGGATTTACCCTTTCATTGCTGTTACTTGATCATCTCTCTGAGTATCATCGTTTATCTTCTTCAGGAGGTGTGCTGCCATTATTTTAGTTGTTATGGCAGATATAGAAAAAGAGAGAATGGGTCAAATTTTAAATTTGATTACATAAAAAAGAGATATTTGAATAGTCTCAAAAGTAATATTTAATGGAGAGAAGTATTATCTAAATGTTTTATGCTACTTAGCCCAGCAAGAACCAGGACTGGAAGTATAAAAGAGAAAATTATATTACAGTCACGATTAGGAGTCTGGTTTTAAAACATGCCTGCAAACTCCTTTATATTTGTCTATCAGATAGTGGAATTTATTTTTCTTCCACTTAAATATAGGCTAGCCTGTGTGAACCTCTGCTAATAAGTAGAATTAACCAAAGAGAAACTGTTTGACTGTTGATACTAGATTAGGAAAGGTCTAATTCTTTCTTTTAGGACATTCATGTTGGCAACCCAACCATGTTGCAAGGTGCCCAAGCCACACAGAGAGGTCACGTGTCATATTACAATGTAGTACAAGCTTTGTTAATAATTTAGAGCCAACATCGACCAGGAGATACGTGATGAATCAGGCTTCAGATCATTCCTGCATCCATCTTCTAGCATCCAGTAATTTCAACCTAATGCTGAAGGAAGCAAAATAAGCTGTATCCTCAAAGCCCTGCTCAAATTGGAGATCTGTGATTTTAAAAAAGCAAATGGGGCACCTGGGTGGCTCAGTCAGTTAAGCGCCAGACTTCAGCTCGGGTCATGATCTCACGGTTTGTGGGTTTGAGCCCCACGTTGGGCTCTGTGTTGACAGGTTAGAGCCTGGATCCTGCTTTGGATTCCGTGTCTCCCTCTTTCTCTCCCCCCACTCCTGCTTGTGCTCTGTCTCTCTATCCCTAAAAAAATAAACAGTTTTTAAAGATTTAAAAATAATTCCTCCAAATTCTCAATATTGCATTAGTTTGCCTCACAGAAATACATACCCAGAATGAATTTAGTTACCAGGAGTGGTGCTATAATAGCAAAACACTTTGAATGGGAGAGAGTGGCTTAGGCCCAGGTGGTGGGAGAAACTAAAAGGACACTGAGAGTCACAGACACTGTGAACAGAGGCTTGGTGGCCCTTAAGAAGGATGTTGTTGGGAGACAAAAGGAACATGAGAAAAATGTTATTGGAAGGTGGGAAGTTTAATGATAGTCACCTTTGTTAACATGAAAAACTAAAAAAAAAATGAACTTGATGATCTAATTAAGAATATTCCAGATAGAGTGTTAAAGTTGCCATCTGGTTTCTTCTAGTTGCTCACATTAAAACATAAAAGAAGACAGCATAAAGAAAACTTTTTTTTTTTGCATAAAGGAAACAGAACTCTCAGGTTTTGGTTTGACAATAAAACCATTTGGCATCTACATACTCTGCAGTTAGCAAATGATTCTAAAAAATTAAAAATGTTTTTTGAGCTGATATCAAATTCAAGGCATTATCAGGAAAATACAGTCTACAGAAGATTCTCAGGGCAACACCGTAAGTCTTGTGGTTTCAAATAGTACTTATTGTGGTTTCAAATAGACAACAGTCGCTCTAAACATCTTACTGCCATGTCCCACTCATGTTCTTTATTACGTAATAGGGCCTGTCCTCACAACCGTACAGGAAGCCAAAGATAGTGTTAAAGAATTAAACAAGGAGGCCGTTAGACAAGTGACTCTAACATCTTGGTAGCCTATATAAGCAAACGTAAGTCAGAGTCAATATGCTCAAATCCAAGAAAGTGAAAATTAAGAACAACCAATCGTAGCCAACAAGGCTGTCTCAAATAAGGCGACTGCTTACACTAGAACGAATCAAATAATTGCTTTGTTTTGCTTCTGTGTGTTCTCTATAGCAAACTTGTTTCTAGCTCTTGTCAGTGGAGCACCTCTAACCACTTTCTGTTGGGCACTGCCCAATTCAAATCAATGTTTTATTTGAATGTTTATTTTTTATGTTTTTTTTAATGTTTATTTTTGGGAGAGAGAGAGAGAGGGTGTGTGAGCAGGGGAGGGGCAGAGAGAGAGGGAGACACAGAATCCAAAGCAGATCCCAGGTTCCAAGCTGTCAGCACAGAGCTAGACTCAGGGCTCAAATTCAAGAGCCATGGAAACTCTAAACATTTTAATGCACCTCAGTTTACTTTTTAACAATAGGAATGAACTTATGTTGATGAGATTGGTGAGTGCAGCTTTTGTTTGCGGGAACAAATGCTATTGATACATAAAACCTGCAAAAATTTTGAGAGAACATATTGGTGAAACATTACCAGCTTGAACTAAGACAGAGGCAAAACAAAATAGTCTATTGACCTTTAACTAGTATGGGCGTGGCACATGCTGAGCAAACTGTTCAACTCCAAATCCTAATCATTTCTTTTTTTTTTTCTAAAGATGTATTTATTTGGGGGAGCACACAGGTGGGGGAGGGGCATAGAGAAGGGGACAGAGGATCTGAAGCAGACTCTGCACTGACAGGCTGACAGCAATGAGCCTGATGTGGGGCTCAAGCCCACTAACCATGAGATATGACCGGAAAGGAAGTCAGATGCTCAACCCACTGAGCCACCCAGGTGACCCATGCAAATACTAATCATTTCTAATGGAAAAGAAATGAGAATGCAGACAGTACAATCAAGAACTTGAAGGTGCATCCAAGAGCCATCCAGAATCACTCCCAGGCCATAGAATTGAGCCCTAATCAAAAAGCATGCAGCATGGTCTTGGCTGGATTTTAAATTTGTTGTATGTATATAATCTGTGGGTGTTCCCCTTTTTGAATGGGATGGTCCATAATAGCCAATCCTAGGCCAACCTCACCATCTTAATATTATTTGGCCGGGGTTGGGGGGGAGCAGTGGCAGGAGGTGGTGGTGCTGCAAAGGAGTACATCATTTGTCTTTAAACTTACCAGGTCTTCAGACACAGGGGGATTGTTCTGGAGGGGCTACACTGAAGGTATTGTACCTGAAAAGACTCATCTACATCTGGATAAATTTAGATGATGAAATGTTGAGCTTTAAGCTGAACATTATTCCATAATAAATGAGACTTTCCTGGGGTCACGAGAGATGGGTTAGTAAACTTCACATGTGGGAAGAATAGAAATAGATGGCAGATTATGGCAAACTCATTGGCATTTCTCTCCATCAAAAGATGGATTCTAATTTCCCTTCTTTAAAATATGACCTGACCTGGGGTGCCTGGGTGGCTCAGTCGGTTGAGGGTCTGACTTTGGCTCGGGTCATGATCTCACAGTTCATGGGTTTGAGTCCCGCATTGGGCTCTCTGCTGACAGCTCAGAGCCTGGAGCCTGCTTCACATTCTGTGTCTCCCTCTCTCTCTACCCCTCTGTCACGTGTGCTCTCTCTTGCTCTCAAAAATAAAAAAATAAACATTAAAAAATTAAAAAAATATGACCTGGCCTTAATGACTTATTTCTTTTTTTTTTTTCAACGTTTATTTATTTTTGGGACAGAGAGAGACAGAGCATGAACGGGGGAGGGGCAGAGAGAGAGGGAGACACAGAATCGGAAACAGACTCCAGGCTCTGAGCCATCAGCCCAGAGCCTGACGCGGGGCTCAAACTCACGGACCGCGAGATCGTGACCTGGCTGAAGTCGGACGCTTAACCGACTGCGCCACCCAGGCGCCCCTTAATGACTTATTTCTAATTAATCAATGTCATGTAAACGATGATTGATGAATTGCAAAGATAGTTTCAAAAAAGCAAAGCCACTTTTACCTTCCCATTTCCCTCTTAGAATATTTAAACTTTGTACACAGTCACCTAATTGAAAGGAATCCAGGACAATGTGGAGAGGGCAGGTGTAGATGCTTTGACTGGCATCCCCTCCACTTAATCCCAGGCTATAGTCAGGACCAATCACTAGTCATGTGATTCACTTAATATATCTATCTGTCATTTTGGAAGAAACGGAAACGATGGAACTCTGAAGGATTAACTACATATCTAGTTATCCAAAAGAATCATTTATAATGAAAGAAGAATATTTCAATCAAAAGATTATTTAAAATGGTAAAGACTCATTTCTCTACTGATAGAGCTCTGTGATGGCTTATAAAAGAGATCGGCACAGCTCTTAAGGAAAGAAAATTTTCTTTTTCTGTATATATCTGAGTTCATTTCAGTAAACTGCAATCCCACTACAATTTTTGAATCCATATTTTAAATGTTCAGTGAAGAGTCACAAATACATTTTGCAAAAATAAGCCTGCCTATACCTTATGCTATTCAAGATTTTATAATTCATTAAACCAAAACTGTGTTATAATTGTGCAACATAAAGATTAAAGTTATGGCTTTAGTTAAATATATGTGCTCCATATTACTGAAATAAGGAATGAAAGGTTGAGGACATTTATAGATCTGAGGAATATAAACAGGCTATTAAGAACAGAATATTAACATGGAAATAAAGAATCCCTGTCTCTTCTGATGAAGTGAGGGAAATATCCAGAAGGATATAACAGCCTGTAACACAGAAATAAAAGTACTGAAAATGACTTCTTGTAAACCACTAAATAGTTTTCAAGCTCTTTGAGACTTGCCTTTTACTTCTTGTATATATTAAAATAGTAGATAGCTTTCTGTTCCATTGGAAAAATATGAAGACTGCCATGCAAACTGCTGAAAACTCTTTCTTTTTAAATATCTTTCTCTTTGTCTTCCCTGCCTTTTACCTAATTTGTGGACCCTCATTCTCTTTCTCTGTTGCCGTTTTAAGCTTGTGTGGGAACAGGATAAAATATGTAGGGTAACTGGTATAACACGTACATTTAATCTCATTGTAAACTCACTTAAATTCTAAATGCCTAAAGCCTTCTATTTCTATTTTTGTTGTTATTGATTGTTAATGAAAGGGTGATGGGTTTCAGGGATCGCTAAACAGTTGTACGCTATTGTTTGAAGAAAACTAAGTACATAAGTAAGGAAGATACTTGACTGGCTTTAAAAAGAATATTTAAATTTCAGATTATGAGGGAAATGAAAGCATTATCCTAAAGTGAACAAAATTTCACTGGCCCCCAAATGTCTAAGTGTTCCCTCTTCCCTCTGTGGGTTTCCCTGTACTGCCTCCTCTTGCTTCCCTGTGTACTCAGAACTTGAATTATGGGGAATGTTACCAGGAATGCTATGAATTTCTTTACCATTATATAGTTCTTAGGAAGCATTGCATTTCAGATTCTCTAGATTCAGATTCTGTAAAGAAGAAAAGAACAATCAACAAAACTGCTGAACTTAAAAGAAAAAAAAATGCTAATTAGTAAAGAGTTGTAAATGGGTTTGTTTACTTTAGGACCCTTGATTTCTTCCTGTTGTTCTTGAGTTTTCCCACTCTGATTTCTACATCCATCATATTTCATTTCTCTGAAATCAGCTTATGCGCTTAATGGTCCAGACTGGGCAATCAATGTTGATTGAAATCAACTTTCAAATTGATGCAAGAGGTCCACTGCTGCTCTAAGAACCAGCTGTGTAAATCTAAGAGAAAGAGAACTGTCAGCTTTTTCCTTATGTATTTTTACATTTTCTTAAGCATACAGCTATTATAATGACCAAGTAAGCACTTATATCTAGAAAAGAAATCGTTGTTGTAAACACCAAAGGTTATACCTTCAAATCCCTCCACTCTTACATGATGTTAGACAAAAATAAAAATTACTGCTGGCTTGTTAGCAACCACTTAGAAACTATTTGATTTCTTGGATACAAGGATAGGGTGCATGTTGCTGTGGTGCTTATTGAGAATATGCTATTTCCAAGGTATACTCATGGAAAGAGTGCCTTTTGTGCTGCTATGGAAGAAGGGCCCTATTTTCAAAGTCATCCAACCTAGGGTACTTCTAATTACAACTTGATGTTGGTTTTACAGAGAGAAGGCTCACAGCAGGGCAAGGCGAGATTGTTTCATTTCTCTCCCAATGGGATATCTATGTTTGGCCTTCAGAATTGAAACCAGGGAGGCTGCATTATATGCTTTCACTTGGTTGCCCTGGGGTGAATATAAGACATCATCTTTTTCTGTGAGAGATTTTTATTTGCTCTGTGTGGTTTCTTCTCCTTTACCTTGGCCTCCATGAAATCCCTCACTTTTTGCTACCAAAAACAAGTGACAAATCTCTTATTAAAATATAATCATTATTTGCCTCTGTAGTTTTAGTTCAATTTTTTAAAACATTGTTTTGGCTTTATGTCATACATTTTTTAATAGACTTTATATTTTAGGGCAGTTTTAAGTTCATAGCAAAATTGAGCAGAAGGTGTAGAGATTTCCCATTGTCCCGGTTGTCCACATAGATGCAGGCTCTCTCACTGTCAAAATCCCCCACCAGAACAGTACCCTTGTTACAATTTATCAACCCATACTGGCATATCACCATCACCCAAAATCCATAGTTTACATTAGAGTTCTCTCCTGGTGTTGTATCTCTATGAGTTTTGATAAATGTATAATGACAAGTACCCAACATTATAATATTGTACAGAGTAGTTCCACTGCATAAAAATGTTTTATGCTCCACTAATTTATCCTTCTCTCCTCCCTAACACCTAGCAACCACTGATCCTTTTTCTTGTCTCAATAGTTTTGCCTTTTCCAAGATGTCATATAGTTGGAGTCATACAGAAGGCTTTTCAGATTGTCTTCTTGAACTTGGTAATATGTATTTAATATTTACCCATGACCTTGTGCACATACCTCTTTATGCTGTTGCTGTCACAAATTACATCTTTATATATTACTTTCACATTATCATAGATTTATAACAGTAGTTTATGTATTAATCATTTACATTATGTAGAAAATAAAGAAAACAGTTACAAACCAAAAACACAATAATACCAGACTTTATATTTATTATGTAATTACATTTACCAGAGTTCTTTATTTCTTTATATGGCTTCAAATTACTGTCTATTATCCTTTCGTTTAAGTCTACAGGACAAACTTTAGCATTTCTTGTAGGACAGGTCTACTTGCAAGGAATTCCTTCAGCTTTTTTTTTTCTTTAATCTGGATGTCTTAATTTCATCTTCATTTTTGAAGGATAGTTTGGCCACATACAGAATTCTTGACAGTTCTTTTTTCCTACTTTATTTTCAACACTTTAAGCATTCCATCCCACTCCTTTCTAGCCTCCATGGCTTCTGATGAGAAATCTGCAATTAATCTTATTAAGGATTCCACCCACCCCCCATGCCCCATCCCCCACCCCAGTACATGATGAGTCACTGTTCTCACACTGCTTCTTCTTTTGTCCTTGACCGTCAATAATTTGATTATAATGTACCTTGGCATGGATCTCTTTGTATTTATCCTTTTTGGATTTCATTTAGCTTACTGAAGAATAGATACATGTCTTTGATCATATCTTAGTCATTTCTTGGAATATTCTTTCTACCCTACTCTTTCTCTTCTTTCCTTCTGGGATTGTGATTATGCTACTCTTCATTCACTAACAGTATCTCACAAGTCTTTATTCATCATTTTTATATTTTCTTTCTGTTCCCAAGACCAGATAATTTCAATTCACCATCATCAAGTCACTGATTCTTTATTCTGTCTGCTCACATTGGCTATTGAAATCCTCTAGTAGTGAATTTCATTTGTCAAACTTTTAAGGCCCAGAAATTCTATTTGATTTGCTTTCTCTTTATTGATGTTCTCTATTTGATCATACATTTTCCTTCCTGTTGCCTATACATCTTTATCTAGGATCTCCTTAGCTCTTTGAACATATTTAAGACATTGATTTAACGTTTTTGTATAATAATTCTGATCTATCTTCCTTCAGGAACAGTTTCTTCTGTATATGGGCCATATATTCTTCATTCTTCATTATTCATATTTTTTGTTTAAACTAGAAATTTGAGTATTTTAATATGGAGACTCTAGAAATCATATTCTCCTCTTCTTCAGTGTTTGTTTTGTTGTTTGCTGTAGGCTGTGGCTGTTTCCTTGTTAAGTAATTTTCATAAAGAATTTTTTTAATGTTTATGTATTTATTTTTCAGAGAGAGCACATGCACAAGTGGGTGGGGGGCAGAGAGACACAGAATGTGAAGCAGGTTACAGGCTTTGAACTGTCAATGCAGAGCCTGATGTGGGGCTCGAACCCACAACTGTGAGATCATGACCTGAGCCAAAGTTGGATTCTCAACTGACTGAGCCACCCAAGTGTCCCAATTTCATAAAGTATTTTTGTATTCATTTCAATGCATGGTCTCTGAAGTATCTATTCCTTTAGCTTTGTGTTCAGCCTGTGTTTTCACAGATCTTTTCTTGTACTTGAAGAGCTGAGACAGAGAAGAAAAGAGAGAGAGAACACATACACAAAAAGTTTGACAGAGATTTCTTTGAATACCTATTGCAAAATAAATGAAAGCAAAGGTAAGAGTTTTTGCAGATTGGCTCTATGTTGGGACACTCCTTCAACACTTAGCCATGCTCATTAAACTCTGCCTTAGAGGCATCTGCATGGCTCAGTAGGTTAAGCATCCAACTTCTGCTCAGGTCATGATGTCATGGCCTGTGGGTTTGAGTCCCATGTTGAGTCCTGTGCTGATAGCTCAGAGACTGGAGCCTGCTTCACATTTTGTGTCTCCCTCTCTTTCTGTCCCTTACCCACTCACACTCTGTCTCTCTCTCTCTCAAAAATAAATAGACATTAAACAAATTTTAAGAAAATAAAATTCTGCCTTAGTCTTCATTTTCCACTTGCATTGAGACTAGAGATCAGCTAGAGGTGAATGCTTCGGTTCTTCTAAGGGCTTTCTGCACATGTGTCTTATTTTCTTCACAATAATTAAAGTAGCATTTTAACTATGAAAGAACTTGCACTTTTTTTTGACAGATCTTGAAGTCTGACTTTCTCTATATTAAGATTTATACTGAACAACCCAAGCAGATTTTAAATTAGTAAATGCTAAAACATCAACCAGTTTATAGCTATAATTCATGATTTCTATTGGTGTAATAATTAAACATACACTAATTCAAGAGAGTTTGTGGATCAATAGAAGAATGTGTAACACTTCTGTGTATAGGACTTGAGACTCCAAAAGTTTTTACTACACACTATTTAAAAACTATATGAACTGTGCTAGTTTATACAGATATAAAGACTATATCTTTAATCAAATGTACAGAGTTGTACTCATTTTAGTTACATAGTAGTCAATATAACAAACATCATGTTAACAAAGAATATTTTAATACTATTTCTGGAGAAATTAATGGGTCTTACATTCTCACCAATATAAACTCCATACACACAGAAATGTAGGCATATTAAATACACACATTATTCAAGTACATTGCCCAAGAAACTAGTAACAATTCAAATATTTGTCTCATTTTCTTTACAATTATTTTACTATTTAAAAGTTACATGAATCGGGACATTTGAGTGGCTCAGTCGGTTGAGCATCTGACTTCAGCTCAAGTCATGATCTCACAGTCCATGAGTTTGAACCCTGTGTAGGGATCTGTGCTGACAGCTCAGACCCTGGAGCCTGTTTCAGATTCGGTGTCTCCCTCTCTCTCTGCCTCTCCCCAATTCGCGCTCTATCTCTGTCTCTCTCAAAAATACGCATTAAAAATTTTTTTAAAAGTTACATGAATCAAAATACCAAATCCCTGAATATCATAAATGCAAAAATGCCAAATAAGTTACTTTCAAATAAGTTAAACCTGATGATTTTGAAAAGGCAGATATATTCATAATAGAGAGCACTTGTATTGCAACATTTAAACACAGGTAAGAAATCAGCTAGTTGGTTTCTGTATGTTTGGCACTAAGGCATATTTATATTATACATATATGTGCGTGTGTGTGTGTGTGTGTGTGTATACTGCATATATACTGTATTTATACAGTATATATACAGTAAAACCTTGGTATGCAAGCATAATTCATTCCGGAAACATGCTTGTAATCCATAGTGCTTGTATATCAAAGAGAATTTCAAGAACCATTGACTCAGTTGTGATCATGTGACATTCGTTGTCACATACTACTCAGATTGCAAGACATCATTCATTTATCAAGTTAAATTTTCTTAGAAATGTTTGCTCATCTTGCAGAACAGTCACAGAACAAGTTACTCATAATCCAAGGTTTATGAATATATATATATACACACAGTATATAAACTCAGGAGTGTTGTACTGGCAACATTTTGTTAAGATCACCAAGAAGCATAATAGTGCAATCATAATGTGTAGAAAGAAAAAAGAAAGAAGTCAAAAAGCAGAGAGAAAATACCTCCAATGTTTCTGATTACTTTACATCTATCTGGAGGAAAGATTCATTCCTGCCCTTATATTCCAGAAAGTAGCTCTCTGCTAATCTAATAACTCTTGTGGTTTTGGTTTAAGCCAGTTTCACTACGTTCTCTAATAGGTAACTAAAGGAGTCTTAATAAGACACAATACTTTTCAAAGTAATAAATTATGACTGGCCCGGGAAACTCTTGTTTATCTGTGTGCTCTGTGATTTGACCCTTATGTTTCTAGGACACTCTGTTCTTTCAAAGTAGGGAAAATTCACCTACTTTGAATGATCAACACTGAGATAATCTCAAATTTATTTCAGAAACTAAAAAAGGTTATGATCTAAAATAAAATAATAGCAAGACAACATATATTTTGAGTAGCTATAGAATTGCTGATGTGGGCTCAAAGGCTATTTAGTTTTTGCCATCCAATTCAGTAATAAAATGATGAGCCAAGGGAAAAGGAAAGTGATGGAAATATACTCTGAGTGCATATTTGCTATTACTCTTTCACTGGCTTTACCTCATTAGTAAATCAGGATGAGTACTGTATTAGCTCAGCATCTAAAGGATGCATTCCTGTAAATAATGTTTCAATTGCAAATCTTCTTGAGTTTTCTGTGTTATCCCATAGGGCTACAAGATGACCAAGTAACTGGCAGGAAATTTTATACTCCTGTTATTGATCATAGTATGAAAAGAAAACAATAAAGACATCAATAATACATGATACCTGATGACATCTTTATATCATGGCTAATAAAGATGATTTGGAATAGCCCATTGACATTTTCTATGCCCAGAACCCAGAGTAAATATATAATTTAATCTTGCTGTATGAGTTGAGGGCATTTTCTTTTTTGAAAATTGTGACATTATTCATGTTGCTAAAGATAAGGCCTGCCCTAGCTTTCAGATTTTAAAGCTTAGTTATTAAATTTGGCTTCAAGGTGAAGTGTGGGGAGGTAAATGGGAGTGATTGAGAGACTGCAGATGACAGTTCGGGTCTCTGATTACAGAACTGAAAGAAATCAAAATGTGGAGCCAAAGAAATATGGCAGTTCCACTTTGCAGATAGTGAACTTTAATCGTAACCCCCACTATTTGGTGAAGTGGTTTTACTTAATTATTCAACAAATAAGTAGTCACTGGCAAAAAAAAAACAAAACAGCTTTTTTGACATTTATTTGATGAGTTTTTTATTAAGAGATATTTAGTTTTGTTTATCAGGTATTTATTAGACACTTGGTACTTGTCCAATATAGACTTCTGTGGTGACAAGAAACTATAAATATACAATCTATATTAAAAAAAAATACTGGCCTGCTCTATGACAGTGAATTTTTGTCTAGTGACATTCTATTCTTAAAGTCATCATTAAATAAAAGAATATTTTACACTGTTGCTTAAAATAAAAGGATATTTAAAGAAAGGAAAGCATCACAGGTAGAGAATTCTTCTCAAATTAATGAAATAAAAACTTACATATATCTATAAAAGTTCAGCATATGTTTAATACTATGAAGGTTCATTTTCTTATTGTGTAGCATACCTTGATGCAATCAAAGGTATAATAATAAATAAACTACATGAATACAGTAGTAATAGTATTACTATTACTATTATTGTTAGTAATTAATATTACTAATACTATAACTATTAATAGTAGTAATAGTTAATAAATAAACTACATGAATACTCACAGAAAAATGTGGCAAAACATAAACACTCTAGATTATTTTGGAAAAGCAATTCATTGAGATAAGATGAGAGAGATGATGAACAAATGAGGGCAAAATAGCTTTGTTTTAGTTTGTTTGGCTTTAGGGAGAGCTGAATAATAGGGGAAGATATTCTTAATTTGTATACCACACTAGAGAAAACCAGTTCTTCTTCCATGTTTCTCATTTACTCTCACACTACTGGCATATTCACAACATTTCTGGTGCCAGGTGTGTGTCCCCCACCCCAAGAAGCCTGAAACAGCAGCTGGGTTTCCTACACTTCAACTTAATTCCAACAATACCTTGGAGATACTGTCAGATCACACAGGTTAAGGACTCAGTCCCACAAGCCTGCCCCCCACTTCAGATATCAATCACACATAGTAGGTCTCCAGATTGCCCACAACTTCTCTCCAAGTTGTCTATAAATCAGAGATTCCCATGACATCCTTCTCCCTGGATTCAATTAATTGTTAGAATAGTTCATAAAACTCAGGCAAACACTTACTTACATTTAACTAGTTTAGTAGAAGATATGATAAAGGATAAATGAAGAGCCAGATGAAGAGTTTATGGAGGTCTCATAATGTAGACATAATTGATCATTAACTTCATTTCCAGCCCCTCACTCTCCTCCAGAAAAGTGAGGGTGATGGAAGTTGACTATTCCAACTACTAATTATGCCTTGGTCTTCAAGGAGGGTAGCCCCACCCTGTAGCCCATCTAGTTACCTCACTAGAACAGAAGATACTCCTAGTGCTCTTATCCCTCAGGAATTTGCAAGCCTTGTGGAGCTCTGTGTCAGAAAGGGGTGGGGGCAGAGACCCATATATTATAATTTTAAATATACTATTATGCACATACTAATGTATGATGGTAGTGATGGAGAGGTCAGGTAATTTGGTATTTTATAGCTTACAGAAGAATGTAAGAATATTCTTCATTTACCTAAAATATGTTTTAACTTAGATTATTAACAAAAGCTTAGCAATTCTTAAAATTCTAATTCAATCTCACTTCTGTTTCCCTGACAGCTTGACCCACAGAGAGCTCCTTTTCCTTTTAATTGTTCCTATTACTATTTGATGATTATCATATACTGTCTTACGCTGGAAACACCCTTCATGTGGTGCCTGGGTGGTTCAGTTGGTTAAGCATCCAACTTTGGCTCAGGTCATGATCATGGTTTGTGAGTTCAAGCCCTGTGTTCGTCTCTCTGCTATCAGATCAGAACCTGCTTTGGATCCTCTATCCCCCTCTCTCTCTGCCCCTCCCTTGCTCGTTCTCTCTCAAAAATAAACATTACAAAAAATGCCCTTCATTGTTTTTATTCTATTGTCCCTACTTAATACAATGTGATATATCACCTCTGTGTAATCACGTGGTTTCACATTTATACCACACCTTGTGCCTTATATCTTGCACATCAAATAGTAATTGCTTTATGAATACATAAAATGATTGATTTCCTTGTTTTGACTAGTGAAGTTATGACTAGACAGATGAGTTCTGAAGTCTCTTTCCTCTTTAGGTTTCTAAGTTAATATAACTTCACAGGAAATCATTTATACATTTTGATGAATGCTATTTATTCTAATTTCCTAGAGAAGCATTTAACCTTGAAATTAGCCTGAATTGTACACAAATAAACTATGAATTTTACATTTATTGCCAGATTGAATGAATATCCTGGGGATCAATTTGTGAATTTACATATACTCTTTGCTTTGGATTAATATATTTTAGATAATGTTAATCAAATTCTGGTCCTATAATATGAGCAAAAGCCATCTCCCTAACGTGACTTCTTCCTTTATATCTGCTATATCTTTTACATAAATTTAGAAATGCTTCATCACCAAAACAAAACAAAACAACATGTTTCACACAGCAACGCATAGTAAACCTTTAATAAACATTATTTTATTATTACAAAAAAAGGAAAGAAGGAAGAAAAATAAGAATAAGATAGGAAGGAAGTAAAGATTGAATGAAGGTTAGATGAAAGGAAAGAAGGAAACGAGGAAGTATTAAAGAAAAAAATTATTCATGATACTTGTTAAAGATGATAAGGCAGACTTTATTTAGGGGAGCTATCAGGATAGGTGTAGGGACCAATGTAATGTGCCTTGCAGTGAGGGAGAGAGTTTGGGCTCAATACTGAATACAACAAGGAAAAGTAGGAATTTATAGCCAAAGAATAGGAGTGTGTGTGCAATGGATAGAAAATTAATTAAGAGAAAATATCATGAGTAAGGGAGGGATTCTAGCTAAACAGACCCACAGGATTCTTACTGAAGACAGGCCATGGTGTTTGGCTATCCCCTGGGGGATGTTGGAGGATAGGAAATCTGATCATATATCAAGGACTATTAGCTTTCCAGGGTGGAGAATTCTGGTTAAACTAAGTTAGCAGGAATTTTGCTAAAATTGGACAGTACAGAAGTGTACACAGAAGTCCAAAACTTGATGGATAGTTGTTAAAGAGCTCAGAAGAGCCTGATTAGAATTTGGTCAAGGAAGAAGGAAGGAAGACAGATATGATTATGAAGCTTCTTTACAAATGGGATCCATGAGGTGTATAATCTTCCCAGAAGCAACAAGCTGCTTAAAGAAAAAGAGAAAAGTCTAAATTGGGCAATTTTAAATTTGAGGATATTTGTAGAACCATGATTCTGTGAATTTTGTTCTGCTAGCAGAAATTCCCAATGAACTTGCACCTGCAAAACTGCATACTGCAAAACACATTCAGCATGTCATTCTGTGTGCACAAAAGATCAGGTTACACATTTAAGAGGTTTTAGGGTCTAAAGATATTATCATTAACATTATAAGTGTCTCGAAAAGCGTAAAATCGGACTTGGAATTCTGGGAGTTAGAAAAGTACTGTACATTGTATGTTGCTTTTCTTGATAGACTTTCTATCGGTTATTTCTATCAGCATACATGCACTCCAAAATTGAAAAAAATTTCAGAAATTAAGATTTCCCACCAGAATATATCTTCTTTTTCTTAATATTAGACACTTATCTCTAAAAACTACACTAAGGACATTTCTGTGATCCTGAGATCTGTATTCTATAATAGCTCAAATACTTCGGGAGCAGGGAGCTATTACATTGTTGATTCTTTGCCAAGTTTCTTGGAAATATTAGCATATATAAACCCTAGCCTTAGGATTATAAATGGATTATATCCTCTGTTGTTTGCACTTTTATTTAACTCCCCCCACTAATAGGTCACTTCTCAGGCAAACAGCACTAAACCCACTGTAGGCATTATAATATAGTTTTGCCTTTCTCAAAGCTTGTGAAACCGGCCCAGCTGGCCTGAATATTTATGGAATATTACAACACCCCTCAGGATTTTAAATCTATTTTTTCCTGATTTTCAGTAGCTAATATAATTATTTTTTGCATAGCAGAGGAAGATTAATAACAGATGTGCAGAATATTTTAAATACAGTAGTATCCAATATGTTTTTGCATATATGTATTTCCTTTTTGGCATATTTTCAAAAGTTATTCCTTTCCATTGCACTAAAATTGATATTTCTATCTGTGAGATATATGATGATCATATGGCATTGTGTTATTTTATCCATTGATTCCTAGTGTAAGTACTGTCAAAACTTAGCATAAAAAAACAGTGGAAACTCTGCCTTCCTGGGGCGCAGATGGAAATGAATTTTTATTATAAGGAAACAGGAAGACAAACTTTGCCTTTGGATTTCTATGACCATGTATAATATATGGAATTAGTAGGCAATTTGCCTTTATTATAAATGATAGTATGCTGAGTCACTGCCAGAATGGAAAGTGGTAAATTTTTGTTGCTAAGTTTGTCTTTGGTAAGAGCTAATCAAACAGAATTATGCTCCCATAGAAAGATTTCTGTTGCCTTCCAGTTTAATGCATTTTTTTAAGTTTTTAGAGATTTTTTTTAAACTAAGTTTTTAGGCTGATAATTTCTTAAAAGCAACTATTAAGGAGGAGAATATGTGAGAACCATACATTCTGTCCCAGCTTGACTTTGTACTCACTCACCCTCTCTTAAAATAACCTAAATAACGCACACACACACACACACACACACACACACACACACACACAGGCTGAGGATAAGGGAAAATCTTTGATGGTGTATTGCACCTGAATAGGTGTCATGAGCTGAATCATGTCCCCTCACAATTCATTTGCTGAGGTCCTAACCCCCAGTTACTCACAATGTGACCTGATTTGAAGATCTTTTCAGAGGTCATTAGAATCTAAGGCCTCTTGTGGGTTCCTGGGCATAATTCCAACATGGGGTGTGGGGTGGGTTATACTAATATATATATATATATATATGTATATATATATATATATATATATATATATATGTGCATATATATACATATATATATATACAGATTTATTTTATTTCTGCTCTACTTATATGTATATTATATATTTAAAAAAAAACAAGAGTTCATACAGATAACTCTAACTCTCATCTAGCCCCACATGGTTCATTCTAGGCTTACTCCAGTTCTTTCACCCTCTCTCTCTCTCCCCCCTCTCTTTCTGCCTCTTTCTCTCTCTAGCTTATTTCTCTAAGAGTAAGAAACCTGGCTGCCATTATCTACATTTTACTTATTTGTTCCACCCTGGTATATACACACATTGGTTTCTAAATATCAGTACACATTATATGGAAAGCTAACTTACCAACTAGAGTACAATGTGATGTATAGTTCTTTTATACATCTTTTAGTCATTTTCCTTACAGTATCCAAGCAAAACTGTTACCCAAAAATTACTTAGGTGAAATACTTTTTCTGTACTTTCTTATGTGACGTTATGTCATATACATATATATATATATATATATATATATATAATATATATATATATAAAATATATAGTTGAATTTGTTTCATAGAGTCTGAATTCAATCCTGATAACAATTATTTATTTATTTATTCTTAAGAGAGACAGAGAGAGAGAGAGAGAGAGAGCGTGTGCATGCACATACATGTGAGTGAGGGAGGGACAAAGGGACATGGAGAGAGACAGAATCCCAAGCAGGCTCCATATCTAGCACAGAGCCTGATGCAGGGCTTGATCACATGACCATGAGATCATAACCTGAGGTGAAATCGAGAGTCAAACACTTAACTGACTGAGCCACCCAGGTGCCCCGATTAGAATTTTTAATCAAAAAGTTTGGGTCATTCAGGTCTCACATTTCTTTTTCCTTTTTTTAAGAAATTTTCTTTTCTTTTCCTTTCTGCTTCTTTCTCTTTCTTTCTTTCTTTCTTTCTTTCTTTCTTTCTTTCTTTCTTTACAAGGGGGGAGAGAGAGAGACAGAGAGACAGAGAGACAGAGAGAGAGAGAGAGAGAGAGAGAAGGAGCACAAACACAGGAGGGGCAGAGAGAGAGAGAGAGGGAGAGAGAATCCCAAGCAGACTCCGTGTTGTCAGCACAAAGCTGGATGTGGGGCTCAAACTCACAAACCATGAGATCATAACCTGAGCTGAAATCAAGAGTCAAGCTCTTCACAGACTGAGCTACCCAGATGCCCACTCAGGTCTCACATTTCAATACTGAGGTATCTTATTAGAAACAACTCTGTGGAAGAATGGAATGCTTTATATAATGTAGTTGCATGGACAATAAGGAGATAACACCCTATCATTCAGAATCCCAGGAAATACCATGTTATGTTGTTGTTTCAATATAGCCACCATACTGATCTGCATTGTATTGCAGATGGTTGTATTGTATTGCAATGGTTTGATGACTTAGGAAAAAATAAAGCCTGTGAGTAAGATCTGGGTTTCTCAATTGTAAGGAAAATGCACAAACCATAGCATCTGTAGTGACAATAAATAGCTTTTAGCTTTAAAATAATAAACGGTCTGGTTGTTTACATAATTTGGTATAAAGACATTTTCTCATGAAATAAACACCTAAACAGAAACCAAAGTGTGGTATGAAGTATGTAACACACAAAATATTCATATGCAGATCAAAATGTTCTAGTCTCTCTGGCAATTAGGTTGGTTCTGGCCAATAGATCTGGCCAATAGACTACAAGAGGAAGTGACTTGTGTCAACTAAAAACTAATATGCATCTTCTATTCCTACCTTCCCTGCCAATTACATTCAAGATACAAGAAAAAGAAAGGCTATCTGAATTGCTTTAGACTTGATAAAAGTAAGAAATAAACCTTTATTAATGCGGTTAGAAAAGCTAGTGTAATTCTACTACAAAAGATAATTGTGTGTTTCATTCCAGAATCATTCAAACAATTGCTTCAAATATTTTCATGGTTTGCTTATGGTATACAATGTGTTATCCCAGCCTGTTGTGTTGTCCAAGTGGATGATCAGTTAGTGATGTGTATGAGAACATTCTTTTTTTTTAAATGTTTATCCATTTTGAGAGAGAGGGAGCACGAGTGAGTGAGAGGCAGAGAGGGAGAGAGACAGAAGATTCGAAGAGTGCTCTGTCCTGACAGCAGCAATGCAGGGCTCAAACTCACGAATTGTGAGATCATGACCTGAGCCGAAGTCGGACGCTTAACCCACTGAGCCACCCAGGCGCCCCTATATGAGAACATTCTTAAATGCCTCCTACTAACTGCCACTGGATTATGACATCTTTTTCAGTATTCTCTGTTCAGTTAAGTCTTGTGTCTCCAAAACTAGAGAAGTAGTTGTGTAACTGAAAGTCTTTAGACAGGCATTGGAGAATGACAAATTTGACCTTGTGCTCTACATCAGCATCAGTAGATGTGCTCTACATCTACACTTTTGATGTGTCTTTCGCCAAAGATATAAATCTTACTTGATAGTGCTTTTGAGGATTACAGGTAATAGATTTATAAAATTGCTGTCAGAGGGCAGGCACTCTGACCTCATAATTATTTTTTTATTATTATTTATTCTTGTTCTTATTCTTACTTTCATTCTTATATCTCACTTAGGATAAAACAGGAGGCTAGTATTTTCTCAGCACCAACTCATTCACTTTAGGCTGGGAGTTAACTTAGCACAATAAAAAATGTCATATGCATTTCTTCTATGGTAAAATGCTCAGTGGAGAACAAGTCTGATTCAGTCTGAGGATTGCAGGAATCTGGGGTATGTATAGGAATCAAGTGTTACAAAAAAATCAAGGGACTCATACAGTAAGGTATTAGCTAAATACTAATTACTATCATCTACTATTAGAGATTTATGTTGGCATTTATTTTTTTATATAGTTATTTGATTAATATAGCTTTGTAAATGTCATTAACTTGTCCTCTTTCAAACTTAAAACAATCCAAGATCTATGGCAGGTAAACAAAGAGACTAGCTCTTCTGATTCCAGAACCAGACGCTTTCTTTGCATAATGATATTACTCTGGGGGAAAATATTACATAGATAGATATAGATCAGATATAGATATAGATAATATAGATATAGATAGATATAGATGATATAGATAGATAGATAGATAGATAGATAGATAGATATAGATATAGATATAGATATGTAGATATAGATAGATGGTTGGCCATATACTTCTGTGTTGAAGGCCAGACATGAATTTCCCCACAGAGATATAGCAAGTTGGTATGTATACATCAATCAATTGATAGATCAATAGATAGATAAATAGTCACCTCCTGAAAATATTTGCTGAAGGCCAGCGTACCCACATACCTACTATATGGGATCTCAGTATTACTCAGGAAAAATGAATTTCTCACAGTTTACCTCGTCCTGCTACTTTTTTTCCCACCAGGGATTTGTATCTAACTAATAAAATAAGCATGAATGTGCATGTGAAAGAGCTGCTTAAAGACATTGATCTCTTTGAGGAAAAAGAGGATGTAAGAAATAACGGCATCAAGTTCTAACACAGAATGTTTGGAATCTGTGGGTTAAGCTCACTGTCTCCACTTTTTTTTCCCTGAAATGTTGGGTTTTTTATTTTTGTTTCTCAGAAAGATGTTTTCAAGATGTGCAGTTCAGGGAAGGATTCTGTGTCTGTTTGAGGTAATAAGTAATGAAAGTACTGCTCTGTGTGTGGTGTGCAGCAATGCATGTGAAGGTATTTGTTATTTCATCAACATGAAGATCATGGGTCCAAGGATGTGGTAGGGAATAAGAAGGCATTGATTTTCATTTATGAGGTCAATTAACACAATGGGTTTTCTTATAGCCTATTGTGTTGATGAATTAATTACCTCCTTCTCTGATACAGACATTTCATATTAGGCAGCATGATATGCTTTAATGTTGGAGCCAGTCTACTCAGCTAGATGCCAATTTTCCATTTATGCCTTTTAATTGCTACACCAGTAAAATCATATCTTCATGTTGAGATTTCTTGCTGATGGAAACATAAGAATTTCTATGAACTAAAGCAAAATAAATACAAATAACCTATTAGGGCAATACTCTGTATTCTGTCAGCTCCCCTTTAGTGGAAGTGGTCAATTGTGTATGAACAATGAGAAAAGAGAAGTAAGTAGTCCAACCGTAATATGTTAAAAAGTACTGTGACTATCACTGGTGTGCACTTTAACATCAGAAGTAGCATGCCCCTATTTGTAAGATTATCATTTATAGACTGGTTCAACATGAGACAATAGTTGAGAAGAGAAGGAAGAGAAAATGAGTTTATAATGAGAATGCCACACATGTTGGGCCAAGACGGGGGGCAGACCTGAGGGTGGAGATGCACCTAATGTAATAATGAGAACACAGTTAGTCACTACCCTTAGACACTCACGGAGACAAGCAGGTCACCAAATGACTGACCTGGGTCAGGTATTACAGTAACAGGTGGGTTAAATGGGTGAAAGGACAATAAATGTCACACTAAAGGGGGCAAAGATTACTTATTTCAAACCATAGGAAAACATACCCGTGTGTCCAGATGTTTTTCACAAGATACCAGGAATATAGATTTTTATTCAAAACCTCCAAGTTAATGATTTTAAGTTATTATGAATTCCAAGGAAACTTTCCTGTGACCTTGTTTTGAACCAGTAGCTGCTAGTTTGCCACTTATATCAACTATGCTTGAGAGCTTTCTTCCCAGCCCCCCACAAATTTGTAGTTTCACCAACTTTGTATTTCCAAAATTTGTGTACTTAGTAATGCAGGCATAAGCTTACTGAGAGTTTAGGCAGCTGATCTTTAAATCAAACCTACTGCCCAGAATATGCATTGCAATGAAAACTTTTCTAGTGTGGTGGGTATAATAAGTTCGTAGAAGTGTGAATGCTTGTGAAGTAAGTAAAGGAATTGCTAAGGAGGTTCTGGCACTAAGCCTGCAGGCATGATTTTTGCCAAAGTCCTAGAGTGCCCTCTTTGACCTCATATTCATCAAAACCTTTGGAAACATACCTTATGAATGTCAAAGATCTGGTGTTACCAGATCCTTTAAGTGTCATTAAGATATTTGAGGTTATAATGGTTAGAAATGTGAGATGGGGGAAAACACTAAGTTCATAAAGATGCTCTGAAAATTGAAAAATAATGTCATCTAAATCATGTTTGAATCCCTTGTAAAACCAAAGGTCTTAACAGAACTTTAAGACATTCCTATGCCAGTGTTTGTCTACCATCAGAGAATCTCTGCCATCCAATCATCCATCCTTTGTTCTGATTTCTATAAGGGCAGTCACATAGGCATTTAATGAAACACGCAAATTATGATTTATAAGCCTTTTTTTTGGAAGTCACATTATATAGTCCATCTCTTTACAGCACAGTTAACTCTGGAATATAGATCTATGGGTCTGTTTCTGTAACTTAGAAAAAATATGACTGGCATATAGAAAGGTTAGAATAAATATTAGTTAAGTTTATTATGCGTACCCTCATAATCTATTGTAAGGATGTATTTGATTTGCTAATTTGTCCTTTATACAGCTTTTGAGTGTAATCAAATGGTATGGGAAAACTAGCTAGTTAAATAAATAGAGATTTAGCTGTTTTTGTTTTCCCTTTTTCTTTTTTTTTTTTTTTTTTTTTTTTACTTGCCATTAAAGTCCTTCCTGATTGGTAAGAAAACTTTACATCCATCTTCTTTAGCTTAAGAGTCTTTAGTGTAACCATGATTTATGATCTACAATGGAATAGTAGCCAATATCTGAAAACATCTGTACTTGAGCCATCTGTTTATGTCTAAATACCAGATGCTATATATGTTGAAAATTTATATTTACTGAAATTGCCTTAATACATGTACTTAGCCTGCTAACAACACTGCAGCTAACAAAAAACACAGACTAGAAATGTTTTTGAGTCATGGATAGATTAAATGAATCTCATCATGTCTCTCAAGACATTGAATATAATGCCCTAGTAGGTAATAGAGGAAATGTAACAGAACTTTATCTAAGCACTTAAAAGGTTTGTGGCTGGTGAAAATAATTGGGTTCTGTGATTAGGTAAATGTTTCCTCAAAGAGAAAAACAGGGAAGATTCTGTATTACTAGTGGCCATAGAATTAATGAGAACCCTGATAAATATTTTCAATATATCTATAGGCATTCTGGGGTTGGGGGAAGATGCTGTATTAGACCCATTAAAAATTCAAAAATTATTTATCATGAAAATGACAATTAATATTTATATAAGAAATCAAAATAAATATTTAATTCCCCCTTCAAATTTTCTCACACATATTTGATCACAGAATTCACTTTCTCCCCTAGTTTCCTGGACAGCATCTTAAGCCATTGATCGCTAAAGTGTTGATCTCAGGGCATCTGTATCTTACCATTTAAATTTTGAATAAGTCTGTTTTACTGTCAGATTTGAAAAGCTCCTACATAGATGATGAAACTGGAGGGAAGGGGGCACCTGGGTGACTCAGTCAGCTAAGCATCTGACTCTTGATTTCGGTTCAGGTCATGGTCTCATGGTTCGTGAGATTGAGCCCCACATTGGGCTCCATGTGCTGACAGCATGGAGTCTGCTTGTGATTCTCTCTCTCCCTCTCCCTCTGCCCCTCCCTTACTCATGCGCTCTCTCTCTCTCTCTCTCTCTCTCTCTCTCTCTCCCTCAGTCTGTCTCAAAATAAAACAAACAAAAAGAAACTGGAGGGAGGAAAAGCAGAAACTATGGAACAAAGGCATATTTGATAATGTCTTCTGGCTTTACATTGTACATAAGAAAGTTAACTAACCTCTACACAAAAGACTTTGAGTTTGCAATATTCTCAGGAGAACTATCCGTCAAAATAGATTATTTCATGCATGTGTCATTGTTTAAAACTGGAGATTTACTTCTTTTACTTAGAGAGCTAGGTCCAATTAATCTATAACTCCCTTAGAAATGAATTGATTAGGGGTGCCTGGGTGGCTCAGTCAGTTAAACGTCTGACTTCGGCTCAGGTCATGATCTCACAGTTTGTGGGTTCAAGCCCCGCATCAGGCTCTGTGCTGAGAGCTCAGAGCCTGGAGCCTGCTTCGGATTCTGTGTCTCCCCCTCTCTCTGCCCCTCCCCTGCTCACACACTCTTTCTCTCTCTTTCTCTCAAAAATAAAATAAGAACATAAATTAAAGAAAAATTTAAATAAAAAAAAGAAATGAACTGATTAACAAGTATTACACCTTAGGATGCCTCTGAGAAAAGCCTGGTGTCCTTAATAATATAATAAAGCAAATAAACAGCAATAATTATGCATTATAAACTATATATATATATATATATATATATATCTCATACATACATATATACATACACACAATATATATAACACAGATATTTGTTGTTGTTGTTATATATTGGAAGCAGGCAAAAATCCATTTGTTCCAGTTTCATCTCTTGGATTCATATAAATACAAAATTAATCTGTGTTACCTGAAGTGTAGCTTAACTTCTGCAAGACTCTGGCACAACAAACTATAAACCATGGCTCACCAAGTTGGTTGAACAACACTCTTCCTTCACTCAGCTTACTCTGTGTTTATACAGGAATGTGTGTCATTATGATCATGTACACACTAACATTTTTCTATATACTCCAGGCTCAAGGGTTGTAATTGAATAGAATGAAAAACTGAGACAAAATACCCTGAAGAAATTTAGAAATATTCCATTTTAAAATAGAAAGAGCAAGAAACAAACTTGAAAATAATTTGATTTCAAGCCTGATGGACTAAAAATAAGGAAGGATAACAAATAAACCTGCTAACTCATGGATTGAACACTGTATTCAGAGAAGCCAGAGAAAACCACTACACTGTGCATTTTCCTTAACTCTGACATCTTATCTCCTGCCAAGTCATTTCACTTCCAGTTGGATAGAGAATAAAATAGCATATGACCAGGAAAATGATTTTTTTAGCCTTTCTTCAGTTGTGTAGCTGAGAAATAAAAAGTGCAAATATTTGAATTTTGTATCTCCAGAAATGGAGGACTTTTTCCTAAGTGGAAAACTTATGAATAAAATTAAATACAAATTATTTTTAAATTGTCACAATTTATTTTTCTACTTATTAAAATAAACACAACTGGTGACATGAATGCTCAGTTCTGCTTTATGTAGCTATTTATTTTAGGAAAATAAAAATTCAAAACCCTACATTTCTTGATGTTATCACAGTGAATTTCCTTTCAATCATTAACAAATAAAGTGGAACTCTTAGCAATAATTCTGTCTTTTAGCTGTTTATACTGTCACTATGATGGCAGCTGAATACACCATTTGTTTTCAGGAAAACGATGCCTTCCTTGCAACAAACTGGCTTAAAGCCTGCTTTCCTACTGTATTAATGTGTTTGTGTTTGTACAAAAATCTCCATTAATGTGGTTGCTTTCAATATTTCAAGTGTCAAACTTTAGACACTTATAAATTGACCAAAAATAAAAATATTTCACTATGTAGAGTAGAACACAGATAAATAATATAAAAATCTGATTTTAAAATACTCTATTCAGCATCAGATACAAGGTGCTGTTATTTATATATCAAAGCAGCACAGCTCTGAGATATTTCAGGGGAAATTACAGTGTCAGGGTGAGAAAAATCTTACTCATATCAGAGAAGGAATATGTTACTCCAGATTTCAAAACTTATATGGCATTGTCATCAACAATTAAGTTATCAGCAAAACAATCTCAAATATTTAGTTGAGAAATGACAGATCTTCTTTGATTTAAATATATCTTTTGTAAAGAAATCAATTCCTTCAGAGGGCACAGGATATTGGCTCAACTGGTCAGGTACAAATATAAGAAATACATTGATAATCAGTCCATTACACAGGCATGGGCACTTCCATGAGAACTCATTTTCTGTCCTTGTCTAACTTAGGCAATCTGTCAAAGTAGCTTAAAATTTTAATCATAGAATTTTTTTTAATAACTGAAAAATCCTCAAAGAGGTTCAACTCCAACCGATTAGAAAATTGTGGCAGAACATGAATAATGGTGGAGATTTTGCACTCTAACAGCATCTGGCAGGTTAGTGAAAGAAGTTTGGTACAGCAAGCAGTAGAGAAAGCTGACTCCTCCAGAAAATCCCAGTTTATTGCTGGGCCTTCCTATTAATAGTAAATGGAAGAGTTTTTTTTTTTTTTTTTTTTTTTTTTTATTGTTGGTGTTTGTTTGTTTTGTTTTGTTTTGGTTTGGTTGTTTATTTGTTTTGGTTTTTATTTAGAGCCCAGAGAGAGACAATCTCATTGGTGAAAAGAGAGAGTGAAGTAGTACTCATATTGTAGACCTTGGGTAAGTGTGTCAAGAATAAGTTAAAACACACACACACACACACACACACACACACACACACACACACACTAATCATAGTATCAACATCATTAAAACAACCCTGTCTAGTCAACGCTTCCATTTTTACACTTTGAGAATATTTTAGGGAAGCCAAGATTGTAATATTGCCCTTATAGTCCAAAACAAGAATTCATCTAGAACAACTATTTTTCTCTCTTTTCAAACTGGAGCTGCATCCCTCACGACGTACTATCTCCCTTATCCATTTGAAGGATTAAAAGGGACAAATTAAACCATGTGTGTTTTATACATATAGAGATAGAGCTAGAGACAGGGAGAATATATCAGGCATAGGGAAGAGTTAAAGAAAAATCCCTAAAGTAGGAGTTAACTATAATAATTGAGGAAGAGATAGAAGGCTGATGTGTCCACAGTGAAAAAGAGTAGGAGTAGTCACAATTATGGTGCAGACATTATGAAAAACAACTCATGTCAGTATATGCCTATTTTCATTACATATTCAGAATAGGGGTTTGCCTGATAGTCAAACATGCAATATTTGGCGTCTGTGACAAAGCAACACTTCAAGTGGTGTCATCTGCAACATCGCATAAGAAAAAAATAACACAAAATGGAAAAGTTCCTATAAGAAAAATGTAGGTTTTGCATTTGACAGGGATCACCATTGGATAAAGGACTTTACTATGTTTGTCCTAAAATAAATTGTCATGAAGTTTCAAGCTACTTTCTGTCCTGCACCTAAATTTCTGTTGCATGGTATTGGCAATAAGTGAGCATGGTAGCACAGTTAATAATACATCTGTCAACATCAGTTTTAATGATTTTTTAAAAAAATATTTTACACAGCATGAAAAATTTACAAGAATATGAATGTTCTTGTAGGAGTGAGTTTGGATCTGTTTTATTTTGTAGGAATGATCTGGAATTTCTTCAGGTTGTAGTATTTTGTCCTCAACAATGTACCTGTGAGAATTAATCTGAAATGTTGTCCTTAGACATAAGACATTTAATTTAGTAAAGTAAAGGCCTTATGGCACCTTAAAAAGTGTTCCCTCTGCAGGACTCCTGGGTAGATAAGTAGGTTAAGCACCTGACTCTTGATTTCAGCTCAGGTCATGACCTTAAGGTTCGAGACTTTGAGCCCCACATGGGGCTCTGAGCTGACAGATCAGAGCCTACTTGGGATTCTCTCTCTCTCCCTCTTTCTGCCCCTTCCCCACTATGCTCTCACTCCCTCTCTCTTTATCTCTCTCTCACTCTCAAAATGAATAATTAAACATTTCTAAAATAAAGTGTTGGGGTGTCTTGGTGACTCGGTCAGTTAAGCGTCTGACTCTTGGTTTCAGCTCAGGTCATGATCTCAAGGTTTTGTGATTTCAAGTCCCACATTGCTTGGGATTCTTTCTCTCTCTCTGCCTCTCTCTCTGTCCCTCCTCCACTTGTACTGTCTCTGTCTCTCTCAAAAATAAACTTAAAAAATAATAAAAATAAATAAAAATAAAAATAGAGTGTTCCCTTTGCATCATCAAATTTTTCTTTGGTGTATTTAGGGCCTAACATTTTTATCTTTCATTCTTCTAATGTCATTGCATCCAGACTCACAATAATCTCTGCTAATAAAGTTTCCTGAATTTTCATTTTATATGGTAAGAATTCCATTTCCCATCATAGCTTTCACATACTGTAAAAGCAAAGCTTTTAATATTTTAGATTTTTTAGGACTCAATAACATAATATATGCATGCAAACTCTAAAACATAACCTATCTAATCTGTATATGAACTTCCTGGAAAAAAAATGGCCAATGAAATAAATTATTCTGCACATCTGAATTAATGAACATAGGGAAGTTAAGGTTAATAGTATTGTAGAAATAAAGCTATTGGTGTTTGGTTAAGCTATTAATACTCTGATATATTTAAATTAGTGATTTAAATCTACTGATTTCACTTTGAAACCAGATAAGAAACATTAAGAACAGAAGGTGGCAAGGCTGTCTTTGCAATATTTCCTGCCAATAAGTGCTTGTATTGCCCTTAGATTCTTTTCCACATAATATACATAAAAAAGTTCAGATTTTCATGTTCAAGGCTGTAAGACATTGAAGTGACATTTTAACATCACTAGATCAATTATGTCAGTGTCACCATAACTTTTTTATTCTTTTATTTTTATTTTTTTAATTTAAATTTTAGTTAGTTAATAATTTAATTAGTTAATATACAGTGCAATATTGGTTTCTGAAGTAGAATTCAGTGATTCATCACTTATATTCAATACCCAGTGCTCATCACAAGTACCCTCCTTAATACCAATCACCCATCTAGCCCATCTCTCACCTAACTCCCTCCATCAACCCCTCAATCTGTTCTCTATTGTTAAGAGTCTCTTATGGTACATTTTTGTTCGAGGACCATCACCTCCCACCTCACTAATGTGTAGTGTATGTTGACAGGAGTTTTAGTCTGTTTTTCTTACTTTTATTTATTTTTATTTTTTATTTTACTTTATTTGTTTAAATTCCAGTTAGTTAATACATAGTGCAGTATGGGTTTCAGTGATCCATCACTTACATGTAACACCCAATGCTCATCCCATCAAGTGCCTTCCTTATTGCCCACCAACCATTTAGCCCATCCTCCATCTACCTGCCCTCCTGCAACCCTCAGTTTGTTCTCTGTATTTAAGAGTCTCTTAAACTTTTGCCTCCCTGCTTTTATCTTATTTTTTCCTTCCCTTCCCTTATGTTCATCTGTTTTGTTTCTTAAATTCTATATATGAGTGAAATCATATATTTGCCTTTCTTGGACTTATTTCGTATAGCATAATACACTCTAGTTCCACCCACATTGTTGCAAATGGCAAGATTTCATTCTTTCATTTTGTAATTCTAAGACATATATTTTCCAAGGTTTAAGCTATTAGAAACAAACAAACAAAATCTTATTTTAAGTATTGAAAATATTTGGCAGGGACGACTTCATACTTGTGTTAGAATGACTTACCATGTGAACATTTTTCCTTAAAAACTTCTTAATGTTCATTTTGTAAACTTTGACAAAATGATACTTTTTAAATTAATGACTGTATTTATTTTGGGTAGCAAGATGGTGGATTCCTTCTAACTTAATAGGTATAATATAGGTTTACCATGAAAATATTCTTGTGCCACTGGAACTTATATTTTAGTATAATCAGAGAAAGGTGTCTAGCCTTACAATAGCTAAATAGGTGGTGTAAAATGATTTTAATGAAGGCTACATGGAATTAAGTCCTAGATGGGTTACTAAATATTACAGCTAAAGTAAAGACACAGATGTTAACCCAAACAGTCTTTCTATTCATTCCAAAATAAAAAAAAATAAAGAGGAAAAAGTGACAAAAATTATAATGTAGTTTTCATTAAGCAGATAATTAGCCACTGCTTTCAAAGATAGGCAGTTCATTTTCCCTTGATGTTTGTTTAAAACCAAAATATTTCCTTATAAACTACTCAAAATGGCCATGCTTCCTATAAATTACTGATCGTTTCTTTAATGGCATTACACTTCAAGATAAAAATAAAATAAAATAAAAACTCCTGCTTCTTACATGAGATAGTTCTAAATATCTAAGTCTTAGAGAGAATGCCACCTTAACATTTGGATCTACATATGATTTGTTTATTCTCCAATTTTGTTCACTCACTTCACCAATATCCTTCTCCTATTACCACTGTTGGAAACAATTTCATACACTACCTAAAGCTATAATTTAAATTGAGTTATTACATAAATTTGTTTTGATATTGAAAAGTAAACAAAATTGATAAAGTTTGTCACCTCCCAGAAACTGTACATCTCTCTTACCCAAGAAGGCACCCAAGAAAAATCCAGACACACCACAATCAGATGATTATTAATGCCTAAGAATATCTGAAAGATTGAGGGAAAAACATAAACATTGATTTATGTTTATAAGAGATGATTCTCATATCAATGCATTGAAAGATTTGCAAAAAAAGGCTGTTTATAAGAACAGTTGTGAATTTGAGTTTGAACATCAAATATATTTTTTAATTTTTATGTATTTATAAAAGTAAAATGTCGACATGGGAAATGTGCAAAATTATTATCAGCCTTAAAAAGTAATAAGAATTAATTGCTATCTTGCCAGAGCATAACCTACTTTTAATAATACCTATTTTTTTTTTTACATTTATTTGAGAGACAGAGACAGAGCACTAGTCAGGGAGGGATAGAGACAGAGGGAGACACAGAATCTGAAGCAGGCTTCAGGCTCTGAGCTGTTAGTACAGAGCCCGATGTGGAGCTCGAACTCACGAACCATGAGATCATGACCTGAGCTCATGACCTGAGTCAGTTGCTCAACTGACTGAGCCACCCTGGTGCCCCAAATTTAATATCTTTTTTAATTCCACTTTATTAACATTTTCACTAATCTCTAATTTTAATAAAAATAGAATGATTTGGAGGTGCCATATGCTGTGTAACATATATGTAATTATTACAACAAATTTATAGTATATACGATTATTTCCACTATTATATAGAAAAGGAGAGTGATATAAAGGGAGAGTAAATTACATAACCAAGGTTACTGAGTTGTAAGAAGTTGAAGGCAGCTCTGAACCAAGATAAAAGTCTTTCTTTAAGAATAGTCTGATCACTTGTTCTGAGTCACAGGAACCTAACAAGAGCAAAAATAACTTTCAGAAGTACCCAGTGCTGGTCAGAATTAATAATCAGAAAATATGCCAATAAGATAGAAATTCTTAAAATAATGATAAAAACTTTAAAAAAAAACGATGGCTTGCTTATGGCCATTTAAGAGTTTAGGGGGGCGCCTGGCTGGCTCAGTCGGTTGCACGTCCGACTTCAGCTCGGGTCATGATCTCATGGTCTGTGAGTTCGAGCCCCGCGTTGGGCTCTGTGCTGACAGCTCAGACCCTGGAGCCTGCTTCGGATTCTGTGTATCCCTCTCTCTCTGCCCCTCTCCTACTCATGCTCTGTCTCTCTCTCTCTCTCTCTCTGTCAAGAATAAATAAACATTAAAAAAAGTTTTTTTAAAGAGTTTAGGTATAGCAGAGAAATATGTTTTCAACACAGAAAGAAATGGTAATTATGTGACATGACAGCGGTATTGGTGAGTGGTCTAGTGATAATTATTTTGTACCTTAAACACATACAATGTTATATGTCAATTTTATCTTGATTAAGAAAAAGAAGAAAACAGCATACATTTCACAGTGTTTGGCATAGCTTATTGCTCATCTTAGTTACCCTCTAAGTACTACTTTGTATAAAATATTTTTCAAACAAAATCCTAACTTGTCCTTTTACTGTATTGAAGAAAATATTTGATTCAAATAAATATCATACTTAATTTTACCTACTCTTTTCATCAATAGCCTTCACTCAGCCATGCTTAACCATGCCAAGGCTGCGTTCTCTGTTGTCTGCTCTGGTCAAGTCTCAAAATGTCTGTGCAGGTCTGCAGCAAAACCCCTTGTTACTATAAAAACATCCAGTTTTGAGGCTTATTTTCCATAAAGAAAGGAAATATTACTGTGTAAATGTGTATTGATACATCATGACATTATTTTTTCCAAGGACACTATGTTTCTGAAAAAATTCAAACTTTTCTTTTTATTGTTCAATGTTAACCACAGTATCAGTTCTTTATTTCCAGCAGTTAGAACATTTTGTAACTTCAACCCCCAATTTCATTGTTTTTCAAAATGTATTTTTATCTTTCTTTCATCCTGAAACAGCTATTCCCCAGCCCCCACATAGCTCCAGTAATTGGGTAGAATATCTTATTTAACCTGTTTCTCTTTGTGAATGTCTGCTTAAGTATGTTACTTTCATCATTTCCTTTTAAAAGTGTCCTTTCTTTCTCTGGGTCTTTTCTGAATCTAAAAACACAAGAAAGCTTCTTGCTTTAGCTAACTAAATTTATAGTTGACGTCCTGAAGTTTTAATTTTTAGTTCTGCTGCAAGTGAAGGAAAATAATCATTGCATTTCATATTTGGATAGCACTCTGGGATTTCAAAATATTTTCACTGGCTCCTTCAAAACAGTCTAGATAACTGTGTGTATTTATATCCTTTCTCTTATTGTTTTACCAATGTGATAAGACTCAGAAAGATAAAGTGACATTTGCATGACCTCATATACTAAAAGTGAGATATTATTACTCTTTCTCCAGTGTGCCTTCCCTCCAATCACATCTGACAGCTTTTATAAAAATACATAATACGAACAGACTTTGATGTACTGAGATCAGATGCATGTCAAGGTTGCCTCCAACCACAAGATGATATAATTGCAACTGTGTCTAGAGAAAGTGAGACAAATATGCCAGGAATTATTATTATTTAAAGTATTTGTTTATACTTGGTCTTTCCTATTTCCCCCCTATACCCACTTTCTCTCCTTTTTTCTCACACAAGAGCCAGGGGATGGAACTATGAACATCAAGGGGGTCACATTCTGCACACTGCCTTTCTTTCATATGGAGACTTAGATGCTCAGTTTTAAATAACAGTCATAATGTTTTTGGTATTTTGATGAGAAAATTTGTGGGAATTTGAGTCCCCTTTTCAATGGTGATTGTAACATCTATGGGGCACACTACACTGGACTCCAGAGCACAATTTCTCTGTTGGACTTAGATCTTAGAGCTTAGGTTATGTTCAGTAGTGTCCAACTGCTAGGAGATAGCAACTTAACACATTTGTAGAAGTTTAGAAATATAGAAAATTTGGCAACGTGTAACTCTTCTCCTTTCTACATTTGAGAAAAAGGTCATTTTGTTGGAATTCCACTGGGTACTATTAAAAAATTCAATTTTCCTGGGGTTTAGACTAAGTCATTCTCAGAAGATTAGTAATAATTAATACATTTTTGATGATATCTCCAAATTTATCAATATGTAGTGTAATATCATTGCTTGTGTATAGGGATTTATAGGTTTCATGGTGTTTTTTTTTGAAATTTTTAGTTATTATATTTTCCATCTTTTAGTTTTATTTATATGAAAAGAGTAGATGACTAAACCAATAAGTTTTTGAGTGATCATAAACAGAAAACACAGATGGCAAAATTGACATAAAGCATAGATCTATTGTGAATTGAATGGCATTGGTCAAACTCCTTCAGAGTAAGGAATTTTGTTCCATTCCCTAGATGGCTAATGAAAGTTAAATCGTTACCAAAAAAGCAAATTCTAATGTCTTATATACAGTGCCAGCTCGCTACAAAAATACATTTTAGTGCCACAATTACAGTTTGATGATGCTTAAGAAATATCTACATTAACTTTTTAAAATCTGAGGAGAATTGATTCTGCAATAACTTGGAATTTTTATGTTAATAAAAATTTCCCAGATGTAACTTCACTCTAAGGCCATAAGCAGGTCATAGTTATGACTATATCTATAATTTTCTCTGTAGATTTTCCTAAAAGGACCACTGGGTAAGCCTATAAATAAGTGTATAACAAATTTAAATCTCCCTAATTAATACGTATATGCCAAAGGGATCACCTTGAGCTCAAATTTTAAAGAAATCATGAGAAGTACATAACATAAAAGAAAGATTTAAAAAGTCGTTGTCATAACCGATCAGTAAATTGAAAAATGAGGTGACCATTTGTACCAATTTTATCAACAATGTTATAGTTCTTGATTATCAGTATTGTGTGTTAACTGACCATGAGAGGTAAGCGGCATGGAAACCTCAGGCATATTCTAAATCTAGGTCAAAGAGATCTTGAAAAATCTGAAGCAAACAAAAAAGTGTACCAGGACATTGGTTTATAATTTACCTTTTCTGAGCAAATATCCAGATGATGTTTCAGTGTCTTTCTAAGGAGTAAGATAGGAATCATGAGATCAAAGCAAGCTTCCTCCTACTAGCCTTTTGGCAAAGCAGAATGCAAACATTTAAGAAGAGACTGGATATGGTGACAATTACTAGTGTGTTCTTATTCTATCATACTTGACTAATTGGTGAACACTGTTACTGTGTTCAGATAAATTTATGAAACAAACTTGGAAATTTATTGCAGCAAGTTTTACAAGGCTGAAAAACATTGAAAAAAAATAATAAATGGCCAGTACAAAACCAGACCATCCATAAATCCCTTATTATTCTATCACACAGGGCATTGTTATCTAGGTGTAATTAACAGGTTGGCCATGATTGAAGACCTCCTGCTAAGTCTCTTAACCAGCTGCCAAACTAAACTTTCCTATATGAGAGTTCAGTTACGATTCTATCCCAGTTTGGTTTTTTGCTACTCTGTGATTTCAAAATTATCTCCTTCTACCTATTGACTTATGTTTCAGTCCTAACTACATTCCCATAAGTTTTCATATTCTGATAAAAAAAAACAGTGGTACGCCACTTCCAAGTATACTTAGTACTTATACATATATTAATTTAAATGCACTTTATTAATGTGGGTAGGGAAAGTATTATTGACATATCAGTTCCTTTTTATACTTGAACCAAATCCATGGAGAACAGATCTTGTCCATGAAATCACATAGCTGGTAAGTGGTAGAACTAAAACTCAAATCAATGGTTTCCAGGTCCAATTCTCATTTTCTTTTCATTGATCTATTAATACTCCTAGCAAAAAAAAAAAAACAAAAAAAAAACAAAAAAAAACAACAACATGGGGTCGTTCTCTTGTACCTAGGCATATATAAAGAAATGTATTTCCATGGGGTGCTTCGGTAGCTCAGTTGGTTAAGTGTCTGACTTTGGCTCAGGTCATGATCTCACAATCCATGAGTTTGAACCCCACGTCTGGCTCTGTGCTAAGAGGTTGGAGCTTGGAGCCTGCTTCAGGTTCTGTGTGTGTCTCTCTCTCTCTGTGCCCCTCCCCTGCTCATGTTCTCTCTGTCTCAAAAATAAATAAATATAAAAATTTAAAAAAAGAATTGTATTTCCTAAGATTCTAAAATAAGAATATTTCAATTTAAGAAAATGTTTTACTTTCCAGGATTTAACATTAAATTTTCATGAATGTAGGGAAAGAAAGCTTATACATTTAATATAATTTGTCATTATTAACATAGATATTTTTAACTGCTCATGTAAAGCATAATTTAGTGCTGAACCCTAAAATAACTTTTCACATTATGGTCTATTCATTCTATTCTTTTTTTTTTTTTTGTAAGTAGGCTTTATACCCAGCACAGACTCCAATGTGGGGCTTGAACTCACGACCCTGAGATCAAGACCTGAGCTGAGATCAAGAGTCAGACACTTAACCAACTAAATCACCCAATACATTCATTTTATTAATGCAGCTAAATCATATTCCTTTGACATTTTTACCTAAGTAAATTATATATATATATAGATAGGTAGATAGATAGATAGATAGATAGATAGATAGATAGATAGATATAGGTATATATGGAAATAATAATAGGGCTGAAAAGAAACACCATTAAAGTCTTCAGATTCAGGGTCTTTTAGAGAAAGGAAAAATAAAAACCTCAAAGACAAGATAACTGAAAATGAAGTTGAAGTCGAAAAAATAAAATAAAATAAAAAAGGACAAATTAGCAGGTGGAACTACATGCGGTTTTGTCATCACTTACTGTGATTCGTACAGCTTCCCTGACCTTTGTGTCAGGAAAACAGCTGTTTTGGGTAGTCAGTCGACTATTCAGGATATAACCAAAGTACTGAGAAAAGGCAGAAATTGAAGCTTAGCCATTTTAAATTTCACTAAAGTTAGACACTCCCATTTCCCTATTGTCATTGCTTCCTAAGAGCCCAAATAAATCTGAATGGAAATGGTAATTAAGTTAAACAAAGAAAGCTGTACACACATATTGTACATAAATATTTCTGCTTGTGGCAAGGGTGGAAAGGTGGGAAAGTGGTGAGAGTCCCTTGAGTCTCCTAGGTTTATAAATTTATTTTTGGACATATGTTGGAGAATTCTACGAATACTTTTGACCAATATGAAGGTGGTTGATAGAGGTGGCTTTCCTCCTCTTTATCAAAATCTAAAACAAGGTTAAATGGGTGACGGGTATTAAGGAAGGCACTTGTGATGAGCACTAGGTGTTGTATGTAAATACCGAATCCTTAAATTCTACACCTGAAACTAATATTACATTGTATGCTAACTAACTAGAATTTAAATAAAAACCTGAAAAAGAAAAAAGAAGTAAGATAAAATGAGATGAAGCATGGGAAGGGAATGGAGTGGGCAACGGGCGGTCTGATAAGTTATATGACAAAGATTCAAGAAGATGAAAGGAGAAATTTTCTTTTTAACATTCGAGGACCACACAAATAATCATTCTCATTAAAATATTTTCATATGGTTTGATTTTTCACAAACTTTTCCAGCTGTTCCATAGTCTCCTACAAGAATATGCTTGAGTAGCACAAGATGATAGATATCATTTACTTGAAAAGAATTCTGTTATAAAGTATTTTTATAAAAACTATAAAAAGTGATTCTATTTGAGCTAAGTCAAATATGAGTCTATATTTTCAAAAATACGTACAGTAGTACATTAGGAAAATGTGCTGTTATGTGCTGAAAATTGCACCTGTAAAGATTTAGAACTTTAAGTGATATCTTACCATTCTAAATTTCTACATTTCTTGGAAATATAGCACAAGATATTCATAAAAATAATAGCTTAAAAATAGTATTCCTTGATAGTAACATTGGGTCAAATTTTAGATTTTTGAAAACAATTGAAAACTACAGTTACGGGTCAGACCATATAAACAGAACATTAGAAATATATATTTGAACTGCATTATCGTTCATGCTTCATACCTAAAGCTAATAATTTTAAGCAATACTCAATCACCTAATTCTGGATGTATCTAAAGAAGTTAGAGGGGTTTTGTATTTTTTCTCAGATTTTCTTTTCTCTGTCAAAGACATAATAGCTTATAATTAGTTTTGTGGTTTTAGTCCTTAACAGTAGAGTCTGGAAATGCTTGTATCTCTACCATAAGAATTACTGGTGAAAGAAAAGCATTGAATGATAAACCTCTTCTCCCTGTATTCTTGATAAATCTTATAATCTATTCTATACTTTCCTCTTATTTCCTAGGGATATAGAGCTTTGTGACATTGCTTAAAGTATCTCCCCAAGCCTACATTTTTTTTCCTACTCTTTTGCAATGATTTATCTCTTCGTTATAAAATGGCTCTCATGTGCTTCTTAGTGCAGTGTTTAAATATTGTACACAAAATACACTTTTTGTAAAGAACATTAATGGGTGAAACAAATTGTTGATTCCTTTGTGAAATGAGTTTATAAAATATGAACTAAGAAAGACTGAACAGATTTCCTGACTCCAGGTACCTCAGTGTATATAATATACTAATGAGGAATGTAACTTCCAAGAGAAAGGTACAACATACCAGTATGTAAATCATTCATTGAAATTTGCTGCGTAATTAAAAGCAGAAATAAGAAGCCTAGTCTTGGGATTTCTAGGCCACTATTTTGTTGTTGTTATTCTTTATACTCAGTTAACAGAATCAAGTACACTTTAAGTTCTGATTTGTTTTTCAGTTTTGCTGTGTTTTAATAGTCGGTATTTTAAGGGATTATTTCTTAGATTTTTTAAATCATTTTTTTAACATTTATTATTGAGAGACAGAGAGAGACTGAGCATGAGCATGGGAGGGGCAAAGAGAGGGAGAAACAGAATCCGAAGCAGGCTCCAGGCTCCGAGCTGCCAGCACAGAGCCCGACACCGGGCTTGAACTCACAAACCGCAAGATCATGACCTGAACCAAAGTCGGAGGCCTAACCAACCGAGCCACCCAGGCACCCTGGGATTACTTCTTAGATTTTATCAGTAACATCAAACAAAAGGTACTGAGTATTCCACAAGGTACAGGGTGCTGCCAAGCACCTTAGAAAATTTACATGACTTGGAGAAAATGTGGTTCTAATTATGTTTTGGTCAGATAAACTGTATGCGTAAAAACAAAGTAGGTACTATTATTAAAAAGACTTAATTAGCTATTAATCAAAGATGAGAGGTTGAGATTATTTAATTCTACTGAGAAACGTACAGTGTTCTAGATAAATTCTACAAATGTAAAGAGACTTGAAACAACTTGTGTCTTCAAGGTAATCTAGTAAAAATACGAATTGTACGTAACATGACTTTAGGTTAAACAAATAGCTCCTGGCCCCAAAATTTAAATTTCATGATATATAGTTTTCAGCAGGATTTGTAAAAGGTTAGTAAACTGGACAACTCTAGAACTTATAAATTTATCTTTTTTTTTAAGGTTTATTTATTTTGAGGGGAGGAGAGGCAGAGAGGGAGGGAGAGAGAGAATTCCAAGCAGGCTCCCCACTGTTAGCACAGAGCCCGAAGAGGGGCTCAATCTCACAAAACGTGAGATCATGATCTGAGCTGAGATCAACAGTTGGACATTTAACCAAATAAGACACCCAGGCATCCCTACTGCTGTTAATATTGTGAAATTGAAACCTAACTACCCATTTCTGATGTATTATTTAAATTACTTTGAAAAACAGTTTGCTTCTTGAAAAGTTTACACAGAGAAGTTTTTGTTTTGTTTTGTTTTTAGTTTTCATTTAAATTCCAGTTAATTAACATATGGTCATATTAGCTTCAGGTGATTCAACACTTACATACAATACTGGTGTTCATCACAAGTGCACTACAGAGTATTTCTTTTTTTAAAAACAATGCATTGCAGTAGTGATCATCTATTTTGTTTTCAAAGTACAAGAAAATAAAATAAAATGGTAAAAAATGATTTTTCATATACAAGTTTATATTCCCTCACCAATTTCTATCTGTCAGTTGCATAAAGTAAGTTGTTATGGGCTACAACACTCCCTTTCTAGATCTCAGCCTGGGATTTTACCCCTAGGTGGAGCTCTGGTTTCTTGCTGAGCCAGGAATCACTACTATCTGATTTTCTGGGGACACCACAAAAGTAAAAATATCACCAGAATGATGAATAACTGAAGAGAAGCTGGTCTAAGGAACTTTAAGCTATTAACATTTTCATACAGTTACATCACTGCTACACTCTACTGATTATTATAAATACAATTCTAATATAGTTCCCTTGTAGTTTTATACAAGACCTTTTACAGGGAAACTAATGGAAGAATATCTTGTCTGTAATTTTACACTCCAGCATACTCTATCGGAAAACATGAAAATATAAAAAAATGAGGGGCGCCTGGGTGGCTCAGTTGGCTAGGCATCTGACTTCGGCTCAGGTCACAATCTCGCGGCCAGTGAGTTCGAGGCCAGCGTCCGGCTCTGTGCTGACAGCTCAGAGCCTGGAGCCTGTTTCAGATTCTGTGTCTCCCTCTGTCTCTGACCCACCCCGTTCATGCTCTATCTCTCTCTGTCTCAAAAATAAATAAACGTTAAAAAAATTAAAAAAAAATGAAAATGGCATTCTAAAAATAACTACATATGATATAAGTGAAAACTGAATAAAGAAACATATATCTGAAATTGAATCTAACATTGAATGTTGGTTGTATGTATTATCTTGTGTATGTGTATTATTGCTATTAACATTAAAATGATCTGTGATTATTTCGTAGGAGATATATTAGAATAATTACTTAATATACCTATACTATATTAAATATAGATTTATTATGTCAGATAATGGATATATTAGATATAGGTTATATATATATATATATATTAAATAGTTATATATGGATATATATTCTAGATATGTATATTTTTAAAAGTAAATTAGAGATAGATTAAAATAAAATATTTTTGTGTTGTTATTTGACTACATTAAAAGAAAATCAGTGTATTAGGACCTTGATGCTATAACAGTAGTCAGAAGATGAGCATCAGCATCACCTGGCAGACTTTGAGAAATGCAGAATGCCCACCTCAGACCTACTGAATTGAACAATTGAACTGCAATTGAACAATCCCCACGTGACCTTTGTAGATTAAATATTTTCTCAGCTTTTTTGAAGTGTTACCAGCAAAAAAAATGACCAAAGCCCAGTCTATCAGTTCTTTTTTACATATAAAGTTTGTGTCATTTTGATCAATGTAATAATTACTTATCTGTCTAAAAATTGTATTTGCTACTGAGCTACTTATATTATTTCTAGTTCTTTTGTATTGATACAGTCCAATTTACTACTAGCTGTGTGTAATTAGGGCACATTTTTCTAGTATATTCTACCAGAATATGGCTCACTGATCACAAGCTTAGTCTTGTTTATTGAATATTCCCAGTGAAATAACCAGGAACAAGAACGAAACTAGGCTGGGAGAGTGGCAGATCTGAGAATAGCAAAACAGAATAATAAAATAATCAGAAAAAAATGATTCACAAAAAGATTTAGGGTACTAATCTTGGAGAGTCCTTGAACTGATGAACATATATGCACATCCATCTTATTTAATGCCTACCACCTCATCAGTATGTGAATGAGACTTCCTGAAAGAGTTAAGGTGGTTCACAAAAACATGTAACACAGAGGAGTTAGTAGAGATTTCAGAGGATTAGGTAATTTCTGGCAAATCAAATAAATGACTACTCTCATTTATATGTTCATTCATATTATTCCATCATTGCACAACTATTTTTATCGCTGTAGTATCAATCACCTTGACGGTTACCAAAGATTCAAAAATGACAGGTGTAGGGAGGGCTCTGCTACTAAAGGTATTATTGTCTTAAAAGGGTACATCTTTTTAAGACAAACATGATTTAAAATTTTTTGAAAATGGACATTTTGAGAGTGGAGAAATAGGTGGTTATGACATTTTACAGGAAAAGAAGAGAAAAAAAATTGCATTATACAAGAGTACTTTAGATGGCCTTATGAACTGTGGCCCATGTTCTGAATAGTTTGGTTGAATGGATAAGTCATGGGTCTGTCCTTCAAAGAAGCGTGAAACAAAACATGGCTATTCCTTTGTTCAGTCAAATATACTGAAAAATATAATCAAAATGTGAACCTTATTCCGATCATGAAATAAAGAGAAGTCTATAGTATAAGTCCATTTTCTCACAGCTATGCAACTTCAAGTAAAGTTAATATTTGACTATGTATGGTGTGTTGTTGATCATCTGAAATTCAGCCCAAGCTTCATGTGAAGATACAAAAAAAGTCAAATCCTCTCACAGAGTCTGAAGGTGATAGGGTTACAATTTTGGTTTTAGAGAGAAGAAATACTGATCCACCAAAAATGCAACTCTTGCAAAATTCCACATTAATTTTTTCCATGTTCAAACTATGCATGGTTGTGATGTTCAGACAATTTACAATCCACAATTATAGATGCTGGCTCAGAGCAGGGTAAAAGGAAGTTAGGGATGGTCAATATCTATTTTGGAATTTCAACATTCCTATGAAGCAAGTAAGTAGTCCTTTGAAGTCCTATCTGTAAACTTTCCAAAATTAATACTTTTGAGTTTAACTCTCAGTGTGTTTCATATAGAGTTGGCAGTTTTTAATATTGTAATGGCTTGTACATTTAAAACACAATCAACATCTTATTATACTTTCTAAGTACTAAATTATCCTTTTCATTAGATTTAGCTCATATGTTAAAACAAAGTCATTGCATATATGAATAATAAAATTACAGAGTGATTTCTAACTTAAATTTGTACCACAGATATTTCTCACTCCTTAAGTGCTTATTTTTTAGCCTCTTAATATATTTAAATTATCTTGGTATAAAGCATTATTCATATTAGTAATGTCATATGTCTCAATAAATGAGGACATATCAAATGAAACATATCTCTCTAAAGAAAATTTATAGAAAGGTAATAATTATTTAAAACTGTTCTAACGTGACTGTATCAGATCAGTCAGAGTTCATCTAGAGACTAGTAGGAGATATCACAGGATTTGTTACAGAGAATTGGTTTACACAGTTGAGAAAGTTAGTTAAGAGGACTTTGTAAGGCTGTTGTCTCAGCAACAGATAAGGAAGCTTGAAATACACAGGACAGGCAATAAGGAAAGAAAAATTACTAAGGACTGGAACCCACTGGCAGTAGCTGGCACTCAAGGAGGGACTAAAATCTGTGTCCCTTATTATTGCCTTTACCCAGAGTGACAAGCTTATTTTGAAGAAATCACTGTCCAGAGTCTTTTACCATAAAACTGAACATATACATGGCCGAGTAGTTAGAGAAGTAAAAGAGGATCTAGGTAAGAGAGTGATTGCAGGCCCACTGCTGCTTCATGTCAACAAAGTGAATCAGCAAATACACAAAGTGCATGTGTGCACATAGATGGGTGCTCCATGAAATAAAATTAAATAGCTATTGCTCCCTCTATCCTCCAAATCTAACAATGTGTCCAACCCCCCAAATGGAAACATATAAGAAATGCATTCTGGGAAATATAGTTCAGTCTAGCCGATTTGATGTATTTCAAAGTTATCACAGTGATGCTGACATTTAACAAATTTGTATGGCCTATGGCAAAGTAATAGTTTCTACAAACAATGATCTCTTCTACTGATTAATGTTCCATCTATGCTTCATGTAATTTAGCCAAGCCTAGTTATGACTCTGATAGTATCCTTATCACTGATTCTATGGCGGGGAGGGGGGGGAGGAACCCCCCCCAAAAAAAAGGAAATATAAGAAAAAGAATTATGTTCATGTCTCATGACAATTATTTTTCTGAAAATTATATTTGGAAAGAATTCCTGGTTTTCATAATAAAAGTAACATTAAAATACGTGTGATTAATTTAATTACTTGTTTATAACTCATGATTCGAGAATAATCATTTTCCCTTTATAATTCAAAATATTTTAAAATTAAATTTGTTATTTAGAGATAATTGTCGAGTCACATGCATTTTTAAGAAATACTAACAGATCCCATATACACCTGACCTAGTTTCCCCCAAATTCTCATCTTCCAAAACTACTGTAAAATATCACAGTCGAAATATTTAACATTGATAGTGTCCACATACAGAACATTTACATCACCAAAAGGACCCCTCAGTTTACTTCTTTATAGCTACATTTACTTCCCTTTCACCCTCACGCCCTTTTTAACCCTTGGCAACCACTAATCTGTTCCCCTTTTCTATAATTTTGTTATATTAATAATGCTGTATAAATGGAATATAGGGTATATAGTTTGGAGGGCTTAGATTTTGTCACTCAGAGTAAATCTTTGGAGATTCATCCAGGTTATTCTGTTTATCATTAGTTTGTTCTTTTGAATTGGTGAGTAGTATTCAATGATATAAATGCAAAACAGCTTAACCCCACAAAAGACATCTACATTGTTTCATGTTTGGGCTATTAAAAATAAAGTTGCTATAAAAATTCCTCTATAGCTTTTTTCGGTGTGTGATTTATTTCTCTTCTTTAAATGTCTAGAAAACTGCAATTCCTAGGTTTTGAAAGTTCGACATTTCATTTTTACATGTTTGTTTGTTTAAAGAAAATGCTAAACTGTTTTCCAGAATGGTTGTGCCATTTTACATTCTCATTTCCACCAGCACTGTATCCAGGTTTCTGAATCCTTGCTAATGTTTGGTGTTGTCACGATTTTTTTTATTATTTTAGCTGTTCTCATGGGTGTGTAGTGATATCTCATTGTTTTTAATCTGCATTTCCCCAGTGGTTATACATACATTTAGAACCATGACAAACAGAGTTCTAACTCTTACTTCAACCTTCCAATGTAATTTGGAGAACTCAGACTATAAGAGAAACCTTTTGCTTACCTATATTTTTGCTTACCATGATATTTTTTCCTTCATGATGGTCCCAGTTTCCTTCTTTCAGTGTTACCTTTTATTTAGAGAACTTCCTTTAACTATTACATCAGTACACGTCTTCTCCTCACAAATTATCTTAGTTTTCCTAATTTTTGGAGCATATTGATTTTCCCCTCATTCTTGAAGGACATTTTTGCTAGGTACAGGATTCTGGCTTGGCAATTCTTTTGTTGCAGCACATGAAAAGCATTTGTCACTTTCACCATAGTTTCTGGTGAGAAATCTGCTTTCATTCTTACTGTTTTTCCCTATATATAACCTGTCTTTTTTCTCTACTTTCAATATTTTTTCTTTCTGTCTAGTTTCCAGAGTTTTAATTGTAATCTGTCTTAGCATGGATGCCTTTGATTTTATCCAAAGATTTCCTGGATTTTAACTATAGGTTTATGTCTCTTGCCAAATTGGAGAAGTTTTTATATATTTTTTTTCTTGAAGTACATTCATAGCCCTTCCCTCTTTCTCTTCTACCAAGACTCTCATTATGTAACTGTTAGATCTTCTGTTACAGGCCAGAAGGTTTCTGCAGCTTTTGTTAATTTTCTTTTCAGTTTAATTTTTCTGTTTTCAGATTGTATAATTTCTATCATTTCACCTTATAATTCAGTGATTCTTTCACCTGCCTCCTATATTCTTCTGTCAAGTCCATTCACTGAGAATTTAGTTTTTTTTAAATTTTACTTTACAGTTATAAAATTCCCACTTGGGTACTCTTTATCTCTTCTATTTCTTTGTTGAGGTTTTGTATTTCTTTGATGAGGCTTTCTTTTCTTTTTTTATTTGTTTCAGGTATTTTATTTTTTTTCTTTTTTTAATGTTCATTTTTGAGAGACAGAGAAAGAAAGAGAGAGAGAGAGAGAGAGAGAGAGAGAGTGAGTGGGGAAGGGGTAGAAAGGAGGACACAGAATCAGAAGCAGGCTCCAGGCTCTGAGCTGTCAGCACCGAGCCCAAGGCAGGCCTCAAACTCAACAGTCATGAGATCCTGATCTGAGCCTATGTCAGACACTTAACCAACTGAGCCACCCAGGCACCCCAGTTTCAGGGATTTCTAAAATTGCTCATTGAAAGTTTTAAAAAAATCATAGCTATTTTAAATCTGTCAGATAAAGAGTGAATCTCTGTCATCTCTGTGTTGGCATATGTTGATTGCCTTTTTTTTCCCATATAGTCCAGGTTCTTAGTATGAAGAATTAATTTTTATGGACTTTCCTCTTACAAGAATCTGGATATAATATCTTTCTGGACATTTTCTTTTTATGATGTGAAACTACACATCTTATATAACCCTTTGCTTAAGCTGGCTCTGAGTTTTGGCTCTATTACCTCATAACTTCCAGGTGGATATAGAAGTCCAGATTCCTCATTTGGCCTCTGTTGACACCCAAGGCAGGAGCTCCTTGCTACCTCTGGGAGGCGACTGGGGTTCTGACTCCTAATGTGGTCTCCACTGACACTGTGGTGATTGTGGCCTCATTATTCTTGTGTGATGGTGAAAGCCCAGCTTTCCATCGGGTCCCTGTTGAGAATACTCCAGAGGAAGAGGGGAGGGGTCATTCATTGATGTTTGTGGGGGTGGAAGTTTAGGTTTCCCACAGGGTCCCTACTGACACTATGTTGGAGAAGGGCTTTGTTAACCAGGTAGCTGGGATACGTTTCAGACCTCTATTTGACTTTCTCCACGTTACCCCAAAGGAAATGTTGGGGTACTTCAGTACAGCTTCCCAAGGGTGAAAATTTATTGTCATGGATGGAGATGGTGTCACAGTATATTCTATGGTATTTGGCTAAAATAGAGGCATTCTTGTCTAAAAGTTTTCTGTCTTGCTAGGCTGTCCCCTTTTCAGCCCTACTCAAGAGAGCAGGCTTGTTGAGGGTATTTTTTTGGCAGTACCTTTTGGTTTTCTGGGGTTTCCAGCTTCTTCAGGTTGAAGTATGAGATATATGAGGCCAAAACAAAATCCACAGGACTCACCATCATGTCATTTCTGGGTCTTGACTTCATTCAGTCTGCCTCTTCTCCCCATGTTTTAGATTCTCCTTACATTTAAGTATAATGTCTGGTGTATTTAGTTATGCTTTTTGGAAGAAATAGTAAAAAGTATGTCATCTCTATTTTTCCATATTCCAATATGCTTTTAGACCAAGATAATCAAATTTAAACTGTCCCATTAAAAATGTAATTTGGTAAGAAATGCATTCAAAAGGTATATGTATATAGCTTGGTCTTAATTCCTAACAGCAATTTGCCTTCTTCCCTTAGTTTCACCCTCTTCCTTTATTCTTCAGACTGTCCACTTACCAGATTCTCTTCCCAAGTGGTTTATGGTTTATAACTAGATTCGGCCATTGGGAACCTTGATAAGAGGTCAGAGAAAGGAAAACCAGACTTACATATGCCCCTACCTCTCTCTCTGTTATTTGGATCAGTGGCTTCTTATCATTTGTGGTTTCCAATGACTGCTATAACACACCTCCTTGTGTGATCCAAGCTTCTTTACTAGATAACCTCTTCCACTATATTTCCAACCTCCTTTGAGCCCAGACTTCTGGATACTTGTGACAACATAGTCTCCCTGTGTCCCTTCAGCCTAAAAGTAGTATTTATTTCTTACTATTGCTCATCTCTGGGTTGTTTTAACATGTGTGTGTGTGTGTGTGTATGTGTGTGTGTGTGTGTGTGTGACTTCTTATTTTCTCCATCACCTATGTAATCAATTTGCTGTATTAAATACCCTTAAATTAAAATACCTATATTGGTTTGTGTATTTTTATTGGAAACTGACTTATACATTCCTTTAAGTGTTTTCTACACCCCTACTATTCACTTCTTTAGGACAAATAATGATTAAGAACCTTATTTAATTTATTATCTATTTTCTGTCCTTCCTACAGTAATACTATGCTACTAAGCCAGTGAATGCAACTAATGTTTTTTGTGTCAATTTTATGTTGACATTCTATAAATTTTCTCTGTTTGAAACATTTGAGCAAAATAAAAAAAAGGCTTTTTTCCTTGTTGTCTCATGAATTTGCAAAGCTTTCAAAACAATAGCCATATAACAATCTCTCTTGTCATAAGCAAATTTTTCCTAAAATTGATCATAGTTTTCTCTTTTTCATTATTTGTATATTCTTATACAAATTATACAAATATATTCTTCTTTGTATATTTTTGTTTTTAATAAGCTTGAATTATTTTTCATTAAGTAAAGATCACAATTTAAATAAAAGAGCAATCAAACAATAGATATGTTATTTCTTGAAAATACATGCACCTTTATAAAGGTAGGAGCCACACTTTATGTACTTAAGAGCTGATGTTTCTAACGGCATTGACAGTAATGTGAAACCGTCTTTACATGCCCACTTGCAATTGTGCATAGTTAATATGAGTTCACATTTTAAACTACCAGAAAGAAGCTCAAACAAAGCTGTGACCAAAATAATGATTCTTAGCAAAGAAAGAAAACAAAGTGAATAAAAGCAGATATTAGCTCAATTAACATGCAGTTGTGCCGCATACTGAAACACATGTACTATAAAATACTGAATTAGATTTTTAATGAATAAAATAAAAGCAAGAGTATTCAGAGAAGACTCAATAACCCCTGAGTTCCATAATATTGCTAATTTTAACATTTTATTAGAAAGGATTTTTCATAAAAAAGAGAAAAATTGTATACACTACCAAGTGCAACAAAACCAGCTATAAATATCTTGAAATATTTTCCTTATTTGATACGTTTCTTCTTTAAAAAGAATATGTTAGAGAAAAAGAAACTAATATTTTCATATATCAAAAACTTATGGTATCTATACAGTTTTCTCATAATGTATTTGTTCTAAGAGAGATGTTCTTATGAAGTTTTCTGTTTATTCTCTGTTTACCCCTGCCCCACCACCTTCTCTCTTGACCAAGGACAGGAATAAGATATGTAAAATAAACCTTACTCCTCCTGTTTTGTTCAGGAAAACAAATCTGGAAAATGTGTTAACAGAGTGGCTGAACTTTTATGATTTTTATCAAGTCCTATCTGTTAATAAAATTTTGATCAGCTCAGAGAAAGTTGTTATTTTTGATAATTAGTGGCCTGTGTGTTTCTTCACATCCCTGGTTTCCTGCTTTAAAGCATCTTATTCCTTTTTTTATTCTTGACTTGTTCATCTTCCCACAAACCTCAAGATGGAAACCTGTTAACCAAAACCCATGTGGTGCCAACCTCTCTAGAAATGTATGTAGGTCACAATTCTGAAGCCAATAGTCTGGGGAAGCTACCTTAACTGTCTCATAAAATAAATTTTGAGAAATATTTTTTCTTACTCTAAAGCAATTTCTATTTAACTTCATACAAGGATCATGTAGGAAAAATAGCATGTGCCACTTCTCTCTCTCTCTCTCTCTCTCTCTCTCTCTCTCTCTCTCTCTCTCGGAAATTAGATGAAAATGACAAAGAAAGGCAGTATAAACACAATCACAGAAGGTGATTGATATAATATTTAAGAAACTCATAGTTGACAAAGCAGATATAAATACCCAAACCATCTGACAAGAGAGCCTACAATGTCTAACATCTGCTATGTTAAAAAATTTTGTAAGTTGTTTCCAATCCCCTTTTCATATGAGCTATTTCCAACAATTTATTATTTTTTTTTTATTTTATGTTTTCTACATTGATCACTTTGAACTGAAGATCTTCATAAAGTAAAAGATGAATGGTTATAAGTGATTAAATGTTGTGATGATATAGTGCTGTAGTACCTATTTTTGTAGACTCCTTTGAAGTGAACATGCCAAGCTTTCATCAGTAAACATAGTACCATCATCATTGTGATAAGAAGCACCTGCTAATTTACCAAAATAATATAATTCAAACTTAAATCAGTTGCTGCGTTAACAGAAACCAAATATCTATTTTAAAGTTTTCTGTCAAATTGAAACAGTTTGTTCATACACATACACGCATACACACATGCTTGTGTTGTACATACCCACAAACTGAGCCCTGTGGTTCAGTGTCTTTTTTCTCATTACAGAAAATGTGCACATTCTCTACCATCTGATTTTTCCATAATATAATATTAGTTAAAATTTTAGGTGTTTATTTTGTTTACATCATTCATCTTTCAAATCATAATAATATCAAATGATATTTTGGGGCACCTTGGTGGCTCAGTCAGTTAAGTGTCAACTTCAGCTCAGGTCATGATCTCACGGTTCATGGGTTCAAGCCCTGTGTGAGTCTCTGTGCTGACAGCTCAGAGCCTGGAGCCTGCTTCAGATTCTGTGTCTCCCCTCTCTGCTTCTTCCCCATTCATGCTCTCTCTCTCTCTCTCTCTCTCTCTCTCTCTCTCAGATAAATAAATAAATATTTTAAAATATTAAAAAATAATGTTAAATGATATTTTAATTACAAACACCTATCAATAGATAAAATCTAAAATTTTTATTATTAAATTTTAACTGCTACAAATATTTAAAAAATGGAAAATTGCGATTAACATCAAAGGTTTTGAAAGCCATGACACTTTATTATCTGTGTGCAACCACGAATTAAAAAAAAAGCCTGTTTGGCATTTTAATAGAATTAAAAGACCTAAAAACCCTCAAACTTTATATATAAATATCATATAAATATCAATAAACTGTGAACTGAATTATAAGTCAAATTCTAAGTGTATACAACTCTCATAAATTGGTAATCTCAATAATGAAAAGTTTGTATTGGGGGGATAAGTTCACTTAAAATTAACTATTGATTGAAACTATACATTCTCCCTTATTCCATTATTTTCCCATTATACTTATAGTGGATCATAAAAGAACCTAATTTCTTAAAAATTGCATTGTTCAAAATCACCATAAAATAATCATTTAGTGTAATTTAGAAAAATATGTTCTCTCAATGGCATCAAATGAATGTTTAAGTTACCTTATTTTCACTTATTTGGTCCTTCAAAAAACACAAATGTTTAAAAGAATAAACAAATCTTTTTTGTAAAGTGCAATGTTTATAGTAAAATCACTCCAAAGAACTATAGTTCATGAATTTTCTTTCAAACTCTTCAAAGTGAAGGAAAATATAAATTATACACATAGAAGGAAATATTGGATAAAAATGGATACATTTGTTAAAGTTAAGACAAAATCTTGAAATTTTTCAAACAGGAAATTTACCAAAAAAGTCACTATTTAAACTAATTTACTTTCATTTACTCAGAATAGTACCTCTGTCTTGATTAGCTTTGGTCTTACTAAAATGAAAGCCTTTTCCTAAAACTAGCCTAATTTCCATGAATGTAATGAATATTCATTCCAATTATTACATCTAAGTTGAATGTGGTTTATTTTCTAAAAACACAAGCCATTTGTTCACACACACACACACACACACACACACACACACACACATATATAATTGTATTTACTTATCTAAGAATATTTTCCTGCTTACTCTATTTAGTTTATTTATTACCTGTCATAATGATATCCTGGAACTCATGAAAATCATATATCTGTTCTGCTTTTTTTATTGTTTTTCAATGCATCCATTTACTGAGTGCCAGAGTATTGAATAAGATATCTAACAAAAAAATATGAGGCACCTGGGTGGCTCAGTTGGTTAAGCATCTGACTCTTGATTTCAACTCAGGTCATGATCTCATGGTTCGTGAGTTTGAATCTCACATCGGGTTCTATGCTGACAGTGCAGAGCCTGCTTGGGATTCTCTCAATCCCTCTTTATGCCCCTCCCCTGCTTGTGCTCTCTCTCTCTCTCAAAAATAAATAAATAAACTTAAAAAATATCTAACAAAAAATAATTTTTATGGAAACAAAAAAACTGATCAAAGGATTCTATACTTTCAATTCTCATATCACAGCGATGACTGTGCCCCTTTTGTCTGTCACAATTTACTTACTGCTATTATTTGGTGCAGGTATTTCATATACATTTACATACATACATACATATACTATTTTATCCTTACAATAATATAGTTTCATAAACATGTTATAAACATTAAAGTTTGAGAAGATTGAGGCTCAGCTAATTCAAATGGAAAGTATGTAGTAAATCAAGGATATAAGTCCAGGTTTGGCCAACTCTACACACACACACACACACACACACACACACACACACACACAAGCATTATTTCTGTGATATATACAATATATATCCTACAGGATTAAGCTCAAGAAACAGAAACTATCTTAGGTGTTTCAATACAAACCAGTTAGTAACAATAATTGAGAGTTAATATCACTGGATAAGAGAGAAGTAAGGGGCATTTTGTGTTAATGTCAATGCAGTAGTAAACCAGCAGGGAGAAACTGCTAGTGCTATTAGTACTACAGACACAACTATCACCCACTTGTGGAACTGGTGACTATACTCTGGAATATGGAAATTGGCCATTGTTCAACTTTTATATACAACCTTGTGTGCCAGCTGACACAGGAACAGTCTCACCTTTCTTTCAACTTCCACCTCTAAAACAATAAATCTCATTGGCAAAAACTATACGAAGAATCAGAACCCTAGACTCAAAAGACTTTGGGAAATATAGTTAATTTTATAAACCCAGTGAAATCTAGGAGAATACAGGAATGGATGGCAATGTTGAATTGGAATGGTCCTTATTGAGCACAATATGTTATATATTTTCTCAGATGACTTTCCTAGTCCTAGAGAACAGCAAACACAAGTGTAACATCAATTCTGGTACCCAATTAGATGTTCAATTTACTTTATTGAAATAATTGAAAATAAACATTAGGTCTGTATAACATTAAGAGAATTTGAGACTGGCTTATATACTGTGTGTTTGGTTCAAGGTTCTTTTTGTTGCATGCTGAAACATGGGAGAAAATGATCTTAATATATGCCAAAAAAAAAACAAAAAAACAAAAACAAAAAAAGGAAGAAGACATCTAATTCTTTAGTGCACTTCAGATATTTAAATATAGCACTTATTTCTTTTTGAGGAAAAGCTGAGTTTCAGTTAGTTGAATAGAGTTTTAAAAGGGAATAATCAATTGGAATTGGGAGACATAATAAACTTTATCCAAATTTGTTATAATTAGACAATGTTTTAATACCCTCTCCATTTTGCAGCACTACTATAGTTGTTATCTGGGAATGTAACAATAGTTCTTTTTCTATTCTAGAATGTGTCTCAGTTTTTGACTACTTGATCATGTATAATCTATATAATTTTGGAGTCCATTTAAATGATTGGTACAAAACATGAAAAGTCAAGTGGTATGAAGAAAATTTTACCCAGAAAGATACCCAGAAAGAAAAGGTAATTTATAAAGGAAGAATAAACAGCTTGAAATTAGATTTTTCATCTGCAGCACTGGAGGCTAAAATACAAAGCAACACCAGGTCAAAACTACTAAGAAAATAAGATTGCCACCCAATCCTATACTCTGCCAAACTACTGTTCAACTATCTGAGCTAAAAAATTCAGACTGTGTTACTCATATACCCAATCTTAGGAATATACTTGAAAAAGTACTATCGTTAAAATGTAAATAATTCAAAAAGATCTCATTACAGAGAAAATGAATCAAGTAAAAAGAGAAAAGAATGTAACCATTCTAGAGTTATGAATCTTGGGTTATACATTAAATCTAAATGGCTGATAGCAATTACCATTGGAAATGTAAGGAACAAAATATATTCTTGCAAGAAAAAAGTTTTTAGAACTAGATGAAATCATATTTTAAATATGGGGGTTACTTATTTAATTAGTGATGAGAAGAAGTTATTGGTGATTCTAGTCTAATGGATATCTATTTATTGATTTCTCTACATAATATCCATCATAACAACTTGGATTTCCTTTGGAGAATTATCCTAACCCTGCATATACAGGCTTGTTGGCATTGACAATCAAAATACAACATATCTTTTCATGGCCAACTGATAGGTTCCTGATGCAAAAGTACCAATCACTCTTTTCTTGGAAATTATGTTTTGAACAAAGTTTTAAAATATTTGACAATAATTTAACACTGTGATGGGATGCCTAGGTGGCTCAGTCAGCTAGGCATCCGACTTCAGCTCAGGTCATGATCTCACTGTCCGTGGGTTTGAGCCCCACGTAGGGCTCTGTGCTAACAGCCCAGAGCCTGAAGTCTACTTCGGATTCTGTGTCTCCCTCTCTCTCTGCCCTCCCCTGCTTGTGCTCTGTCTCTCTCTCTCAAAAATAAATAAACATTAAAAAAAACTAAAAAATAATTTAGCATTCTGACAATACCATAAAGGTATCACCCACTTGGGCCAACTTCCAAAATCCCAGAGCCATTGTTTCTGCTGCCTACTTATTTAACTTTCTCATTCTCCATTTGATTGTGTGGACAATCCTATGATCATTCAGGGAATTATTTTTTCTGCTTAAATTAACCAGAATTGGTTGTAGTTATTGCAAGAGAAACAATATGCTAATTAACTTATTATGATAGAAAAATATTTGAACACTCAGTGAACAATTATGCATATTATAAATACAAAACAATTTTGAGGGAAATATTAACATTTCCCTGATATCTAATGTTTGAAAGGTTTCGAACAGATAGATAGTTGTATCCAAGATTGACACGGAAAATTTTCATGATTTTTTTAAACGCTTATTTATTTTTGAGAGACAGAGTGTGAGTGGGCAAGGGGTAGAGAGAGGGAGACACAGAATCTGAAGTAGGCACCAAGCTCTGAGCTGTCAGCACAGAGCCTGAAATGGGAACTCTTAACTACGAGATTATGACCCAAGCCGAAGTTGGATGCCCAAATGACTGAGCCACCCAGGTGCCCCTTCATGATTTTTTAAAGCTGTATCAAATTATTAACCATTATCATGAAAGTTTTTTAAAGTAACTAATGTATGTTTTAAACTATGCATATAAGGAAAATATTAATTTTTATTATTTTTCAAATAATTTGCATAAATGAGACCCAACCAATGCACAGCAATTGCAAGCTAAGCAAAAATACAATTAAATATTTCTAGCTAAAAGAATGGGTTGGGATAATAATGGTAACTATGCGATGTTGTTGGAGATGTTAGTTAACACTATGGTGGTAATCATATTTCAATATATAAAGGTATTAAATTTAAAAAATGGTTAGGAAAATACTCTTAAACATTTAGTTAATTTACTTAATTTCAATTTCAGGATTTAAAATAACTATAAGACAGCCACCAGGCATTTGCTGATACTTAGTTGTGATCATTGTATTATAACCCAGTGGTTAAGACCATAGACTTTGGGGTTAAATACCTCCAAGATTGATTATTAGCTCTCTGTTTCACCTCTGTAAATTTCAGTAAATAACATAAGTTCTATAATATCCATTATTCTCTTCTGAATGCAAAATAATTATAGGCATAAGAATAGACTTGTGCAACTTAGATGAGTTATGTGTATATAAAGGCCTCAGCACAATTCCTGGAATTTAGAAATTAAAAAAAATAATAATAAACATATAACAAAACTATTGCTATGGAGACTGTTTTGTTGCTATTGTTTAGAGAAAGTACAGACATCTAATTTGATCCTTCTTTGAAAATTATGTCAAAATAAGAAAAGTCTACAAAGCCAATATAGGTTTAATGACATGATATAACTATAATGTTTATGCTAAATTTCCCAATTTATTTGCAAATTGATTTAAAAATGTTCTTTTCACTAGTACGTATTTAAATAAGAACTTCTTTATGAAACCTGAAGCAAAGGTAGAGCATAACTGTGAAGGTATAAGAATTATTCCTGTAAAGCAGTTTGAAACAATAATAACAAAACAAACTTGTTTTCAACAAAGAATCAGAGATGGGTTTATAAGAGACCTCACCTCCTGTTGTACAAGGTATAACTTATTGGTAACAAAGCAGCTATTTATAAAATGTACTATACCAAAACAGGTTAGAAAGGAATATAAATATCATCATATCCAGTCCAAACACAGACGAATTTTGTTACTATCAGGAGGAATAATGTGGAATAATGCTAAACATTACAGCCATGGTCCATCATTGCTGGAAAAGAAAAATCACCTCTGTTTTTTAATCCACCAATGGCTATATTAGTAACCACAGGAACTCTTAGCGAAGTATAGTTCCAGAAAAAAGATTCCTATGCATAACCACAAAAGTCATTTATCCGCTAAATTACACTGAAATGTAAAATATAGATAGCAGTTTCTAGATGGCTTAAAGTTTGTGTTTTCATCACCATAAATTTCATTAGTATCAATCATAATGGACAATAGGTTGGAAATGATACCTAAGTATGTTTGATCTAAATCCAGAAAATTCAAAAACAATGACCAGAGATCAGAGTTCCAAGGTCAATATTTTTGTAAAAAAAAATATTATTTTTGAAATGAATCCACTCTTTTCACGACAGGAAAATGTTGGTCAAACTTGAAATAATGATCCACAGCAGTCTAATTCCTCAGGATCCTAATTTCTGGTTCTTTAGATTCAATATTACTATGATAATTTTAAAATGAGAAAGGAGTGAAAATATTAAGGACAGGATGATAACCTTCAGAATTCATTAATTTTCAAAATATTGTTATAAGGCTTATTTAGCAGACTAAAGAAAACTGCAATGATTTTAATAAAAGGGAGCAGAAAGTGATACAACAGAGTAAATTGAGCATGAACTGAGTTTTCTATGACTGAGTTGGTCACATGTAAAAGCATAGTTTCAAAGCAAACCAAGGGCTCTCATAAAAATCTCGGGAACATAACCATGCTAGAATTAAAAAGCGGCACAAAACTTCGGAGAGAAGCATTATTTATGCTACATTATTTATGTTACAAAACTTCTGAGAGAAGCATTATTTATGTTACAGTTTCCTTTATTCAAATAAACTATGAATTGAAAATCCCTCGACACCAATGACAGCCACCAGGGTTCTGTGAAGCATACTGTGGAAACGTGGAAAAATTAGGGGAAAAAAAATCAAAACTCATGCAAACCTGTGTTACATCTGTGGCATTTGGAGGGAAAATGGTGTAGACATTCAAGCTAGAGCCCAAGAGATTTATATCCAAATCTTGGCTTTATCATGAGCAAGGTGTCCAACCTAAGTGACTTGTTACTCATTAAGAAAATAATAATAATAAAAAATAAAAGTGTTCAGTATCATCTAGTTTGAAGGGTTATTGTGACAATTAGTGATAATGTCTATGAAGTGCCTACTACAGTACCTGAGTACAGTAGTTGTTCAAAAAAATGGCAACTTTTGTTATTTAAACCTCCAAAAGTACAGATTTTTTAAATTGTTTATTATCTATTTTTAGTAAGGTTGCATATGCCACGTGTATACATATATAGATTATAAATATCACATATATACCAAATATAGGTATATACACATATATTACAAAGCCATGCTAAAAAACTTGTTCACTCATTTTGCTGATTTCACAATGTCCTAAGATGGAGTACTTTCATAAGTAATTCCTAAAATATATCTCACTGCTCTTCATTTATGGCCATTCGTCTACTGCCTTTTTGTCATTCACACTTTCAACCAGAAGTACATGGGCAAAACACATGTTCTAAGTGTCATTTTTTCCCAACATGTTTTCAGAGGACCCAAAGAAGTTTGATAATATTTATAGCTCTTAAATGTTCAAGAGTTATTTAACTCAGAACCTGTTTGGAAAATGGCCAGTATGAGTATTTCTTCAATTTATAACTCTTTCTTATATCCTATTATCACTGAAGCTCTTAGAGTTCTGAATATTTTGTATATAAATAAAGAGTGATACTTTATGAACAAAAAGATAAAGTTCATTTTTTATAGCATTTTTAACTTGTCCCCCAAAAGGAAGATTCCAAAGGAAGAAAAACTGCTAATGTAAAAGGAAACTGTCCATTCACTTAAAACAGAAAATGTAAACCTCTCAAAATCACCCTCACTCCACCAGGACCATTTAGCTTGCCTACACAACATGGAAGAGTTCTGATGTTTTAAAATCAAACATTTAAAAAATCATCAGCTTCCCCTTCAGGCGGTTTTCAACTATTACTTTAAGATGTAAATCTAGTATAAATCTGCCATCGATTCTGCATGGTTTATTGATGCCCTCAAACAAAGCATGATGTCTATCTATCTATCTATCTATCTATCTAACGAGTCTAGTAATCCCAGCGCAAAATTAAATGGATTACTTTGTCTGGTTTATTCTTACTGAAATAGTCATCTTCTTTTTCTGTACTATTAGGTTAATATGCCATAATAAAATATTTGCATATGGTTTAAAATAAAGCTAAGAAATGTATAGTTTCTGGGATACACCTAAAATTCATATATAAAGTACAGACATTTTCCCTGTCTTTTCTTTTAGCAACATTCAATCTCTGTGATTTCTCAAATATTATTTAGAGTGATCTCCAGCTACAGAGCTTACTAAGGCTAATTTCTTCTTCCTTTGCGAGCAACAACAAACAGATAAAAGATAAGAAACAATATTTTCAGACATTGTACATCAGAGAGAGAAAATAATAGAAGGAAGCTCTTAGTAAAAAGAAAGAAGGAAGCTCTTTGTCACCCAGCTTTCTGCTTGAAGACAGTTCTAGACCACGGTGCAAGGAAGATAATCCCAAGTAAAGCTTGTGACTATTGCTGAGTTGAAGAAGAAGAGACTATAGAGTTTGAAGAGGTGAAGCAGCTGGAAGTTGCAGGGGAGAGAACTAGAAATGGGGTAGATATGAGTAAGAGAAACTTGAAGAATCTACATATAGACACAATTCAGTGATACAACCACCCATCTCAAAGAAGAGCAAGAGGGAAATAATAAGGAACTCAACAGGAAAAAAATGAAATAAACAAAAAAGAAGGGAAAATTGCAAGAGACTAATATAGATTTTAAAAAAAGCTATAGAGTTGATAAATTTCTAACTAGATTAATCAAGATAAATTAACAATATAATGAATGAATGAGGAGACATCACTATAGATTCTACAAACATTAAATTTAAAGAAATACTGTGAACAATTTCATTCTAACAAATTTCACAAAATTTAAAAATTTCTTGAAAAACAAATTACCAAAGTACAAAGTACCAAAACAATTACAAGAATAAATAGAAAACAAGAAGAGTGTCGTGTCTATTAAAAATAATACTAATTCATAGTATAAAAACCTTCCTACAGAGAAATCTTCAGGCTCAGACGGCTTTCCTGGTAAATTACAGGAAACAATACCAATCCCATGCAAATTACTTCAGATACAAGAAGAGAAAGGAATACTTCCTCAGTAATTGGACAATTGAAAAGACTCATGAAGTTGCATAGGGTACACTCATGTAATGTTTTAATAAAGATATGGGGGTGTTTGGGTGGTTCAGTTGGTTAAATCAGAGTCTTGATTTGCAATCATGTCATGATCTCATGGTTTGTGAGATCGAGCCCCACGTCAGGTTCTGTGCTGACAGAGCAGAGCCTGCTTGGGGTTATCTCTCTGCCCCTCCCCTGCTTGCACATGTGTGTATGTGCATGTGTGCATACACACATTCTCTCTCTTTCTTTCTCTCAAAATAAATAAATAAACTTTGAAAAGAGGTAAAAGACATGCTAAGGGGGTGGGCGGGATAGGTAAAATAAGTGAATAGGATTAAGAGGTATAATCTAGTTATAAAATAAATAAGGGGATAAAAACTGAGGGTATCTGGAGCGGAGACTGGTGGGGAGAATTGATTAAATAGGTGATGGGCATTAAGGAGGGCAGTTTTAGGGGATGAGCACCGGGTGCCATATGTAAGAGATGAACAAGTGGGTTCTACTCCTGAAACCAATACTACAGTGTATGTTAACTTACTTGAGTTTAAATAATAAAAAAAGGAAGAAAAGTACAGCATAGAGAACATAGTCAATAATAGCATAATAATGTCATATGGTGACAGATGATAACTAGACTTATCATGGTGAGCACTGTATTATGTAGAGAGCTGTTAAATCACTGTGTTGTGCACCTGAAACTAGTATAACATCATATGTCAAGTATACTTCAATTAAAAGAGAGAGAGAGAGAGAGAGAGAGAGACATGGTAAACAGAAGGAAGAGCTCACAAGCAATATTAGTGAGGTCTAGACTTCCAGGCACAGTGCCCTTCTTTCTCAGTCACACAAGAAAGATAGCTTCATCTTCAGAGTTTGAATCATCAAATATATGTGAAACACCTTAGTTTAAGGGGATCCATAGTCTCCTTCAAAGAGCTTTTATATACCCTCCATTCACATAACTAAAACCAGGTGCATGGTAAGACTCACCAGCAGGTAGTCTCGTGAAATAAACTATGTATGAAATACCAATCTGTTAAATGATGATAAAAAGGTATAAATTGTCCCTGATCTATTTCAGACTCTAACACAGGAGTATATTAATCATTTAACAGTGTATTTCTTTCAAGTTTCATCAAGGGTTAACTCTATGACTTTAGGTTACCCAAGAGATAAGTACAAGTTGTAGCAAGCAAGATGAGATGAAGTATGCATGTGTACAATTGGCTACCTCATTTTATGAGGCTAGCATTACTCCAATATCCTAACCAGTTAAATATATTACAAAGAAAATAACCACATATCAGTACCCTTCAAGAGCACAAATGGAAAAATCATTAACCAAATTTCATCTAGTTGAGTCTAGTAAAATACAATCAGTATAAAAATCAGAACCAAGTGACATCTATCCTAGAAATATAAGGATCAAATACATTTGAAAATAAATTAATGCAATTCATCATATAAACAGCGTAAATGAAAAACAAAAAGAAAAGATTTTAAATTTTGATCAAAACTATACCTAAGTAGATGCAGAAAAATAATTTGAAAAACCTCAGTACCAATTTATAAAAAGAAAATTGAAATCTCACCATATTAGAAATAACAAGGAATTCCCTTATTGTGATTAAGAGCATCAAAGAAAAATCTAGATATAACATCATACTTACTGATAAAATAACAAATATTTTCCACCTTATATCTGAAGAAAAGCAATAATATTGACATTCAGAAATAATAGAAGTGAAATCAATGAATCACTGAATCACTGTTAGTCACTGAATCACTAAATAGTAAAAAGTCTAACAAGAACATCCTGTCATTGTGATCTACCTGTTTGGTTCCTTATAAAACATTAGGCAATCCGCCAGTTCTAGAGGTCATAATGGACCACACCAAATTTTGGATTTGAATTTAAACAAGGCAGGTTTTGCATCACTTGCTGTTATCCTTGTTCATTGTAAACTTGTAAATCTTAAATGCTTTGTGAAATACTTCTAAAGAAAAGGACAAATAGAAGTAAAGATATTTTCAAATGTCCAAATATCAGCAATAGTACCTTTTTCCATTTTCTATTTTCTTCAGTCAATTTTCTCTAACTGTATAACTCTTATTTGTAGATGTGGGTTTTAGGTATAGGATAAAAGAGAGTAATGGTTAAAATATGAATGGTTTATTTTAATATCACTTGTTTTTTTACTTAAGAAATCAAAGCCCATTTTTAACATCTTGGTTACATTTCCAATAATGACCTTTAATTATAAAGGAAACTGAATATTGTTTATCTCTCTCCCAAAATAAAAAAAAATGATGTTTGAAAGCAATGCATTTTTTAGCATTTGAAAAGTATGTTAAATAACATTTCCTGGAAAGTATCTGTGATTGTGTACATTTTCACTTTGTTCTTTCACTGTACACTGAACATTTTAGATGGAGAAGGGAATGACAATGAATTGAATCTTCTAGAATCTCTCTTGTGGCTTTGAAATTTACAATGTTTAATGTGTCCACCAAGGTCAGCCAACCCTAGCTATCATGAATTACATTTGTATTTATGCTTAGTTGTTAAATGGTCTCTTGGAGTTAATATCTGTTAACCCCAAATAAGCTTCCTACATTTAGTTATCCAATAGATTAATCATATTTGTATTATAAACTAAAGTTTTTTTTTACTTTTTTAATGTTTATTTATTTTTGAGACAGAGAGAGACACAGCATAAGCAGGGAAGGGGCAGAGAGAGAGGGAGACACAGAATATGAAGCAGGCTCCAGGCTCTGAGCTGTCAGCACAGAGCCCGACGCGGGGCTCGAACTCACAGAACTGTGAGATCGTGAACTGAGCCGAAGTCAGATGCTTAACTGACTGAGCCACCCAGGCGCCCCAGGTTTTTTTACTTTTTCTGCAGTGAAAGTTCTGTCTCCTTAGACATAGAAGAGTACTATAGGTTTGCCTTTTATATTGACACTAATCTCTGTATGCATTAATATTTTTTTAATTCTTTGGAAAAAAAAATCCTATGAAGACCAACATTTTCTTTGCAAGTTTGGTGGAGTGAATGCCTACCCAAATAAAAAGTACTTGCACAGGACATTGTAATAAACAGCAATGCATATGTGCTATGTGCTACATTGTCTTATAAGTGAGCCAGTCATGAGTAATTAAATACCAATGACTTAAGAATACAAAAACTAAAAATGATTTTCTTTTTTTTTAATTTTCTTTTTTTTATTTTTAACATTTACATCCAAATTAGTTAGCATATAGTGTAACAATGATTTCACGAGGAGATTCCTTAATGCCCCTTACCCATTTAGCCCATCCCCCCTCCCACAACCCTCCAGTAACCCTCAGTTTGTTCTACATATTTATGAGTCTCTTCTGTTTTGTCCCCCTCCCTGTGTTTATTTTTTTTATTTTATTTTTTTAAATTTTTTTTCAACGTTTATTTATTTTTGGGGGGACAGAGAGAGACAGAGCATGAACGGGGGAGGGGCAGAGAGAGAGGGAGACACAGAATCGGAAACAGGCTCCAGGCTCTGAGCCATCAGCCCAGAGCCTGACGCGGGGCTCGAACTCATGGACCGCGAGATCGTGACCTGGCTGAAGTCGGACGCTTAACCGACTGCGCACCCAGGCACCCCCCCCCCCGTGTTTATATTATTTTTGTTTTCCTTCCCTTAAGTTCATCTGTTTTGTCTCTTAAAGTCCTCATATGAGTGAAGTCATGACTTTTGTCTCTCTGACTAATTTCACTTAGCATAATACCCTCCAGTTCCATCCACATAGTTGCAAATGGCAAGATTTCATTCTTTTTGATTGCTGAGTAATACTCCATTGTGTGTGTGTGTGTGTGTGTGTGTGTGTGTGTGTATATATATATATACATATATATATACGTATATATATATATATATTTATATATGTATACATATATATATATATATATATATATATATATATACAATATATACACCACATCTTCTTTATCCATTCATCCATCGATAGACATTTGGGTTCTTTCCATACTTTGGCTATTGTTGATAGTGCTGCTATAAACAAGGGGGTGCATGTGTCCCTTCGAAACAGCACACCTGTATCCCGTGGATAAATACCTATTAGTGCAATTGCTGGGATGTAGGGTAGTTCTATTTTTAGTGTTTTGAGGAACCTCCATACTGTTTTCCAGAGTGGCTGCACCAGCATGCATTCCCACCAACAATGCAAAAAAAGACCCTCTTTCCCCGCATCCTTGCCAACATCTGTTGTTGCCTGAGTTGTTAATGTTAGCCATTCTGACAGGTATGAGGTGATATCTCATTGTGGTTTTGATTTGTATTTCTCTGGTGATGAGTGATGTTGAACATTTTTTCATGTGTAGGTTGGCCAACTGGATGTCTTCCTTGGAGAAGTGTCTATTCCTATCTTTTACCCACTTTTTCACTGGATTATTTGGTTTTTTTGGGTGCTGAGTTTGATAAGTTCTAAAATTTGTACAGAACCAGAAAAGACCCTGAATAGGCAAAACAATCTTGAAAGAGAAAACCATGCAGGAGGCATCACAATCCCAGACTTCAAGCTATACTACAAAGCTGTAATCATCAAGATAATATGATACTGGCACAAGAACACTCAGATCAATGGAACAGAACAGAGAACCCAGAAACAGACCCACAGACATATGGCCAACTAATCTTTGACAAAGCAGGAAAGAATATCCAATGGAATAAAGACAGTATCTTCAGCAAGTGGTGCTGGGAAAACTGGACAGTGACATGCAGAAGAGTGAACTTGGACTACTTTATACACCATACGCAAAAATAAACTCAAAATGGATTAAAGAACTAAATGTAAGACAGGAAGCCATCAAAATCCTTGAAGAGAAAGCAGGCAAAACCTCTTTAACCTTGGCCGCAGCAACATCTTACTCAACACGTCTCCGGAGGCAAGGGAAACAAAAGCAAAAATGAACTACAGGGACCTCATCAAAATAAAAAGCTTCTGCACAGCAAAGGAAACAAGAGGCAAAACTAAAAGGCAACCGACAGAATGGGAGAAGATATTTGCAAATGACATATCAGATAAAGAGTTAGTGTCCAAAATCTATGAAAATGATTATTTTCATATGAAAGATTCTTATCTATGTGTATATTGTGTATATTGAATAAGTTCTTTTGAACTGAGATTATTTTCTTTTATTTTAACAACTTAATATTTACTTTTAATTTTAACAATTTTTTTTTCAACGTTTATTTATTTTTGGGACAGAGAGAGACAGAGCATGAACGGGGGAGGGGCAGAGAGAGAGGGAGACACAGAATCGGAAACAGGCTCCAGGCTCTGAGCCATCAGCCCAGAGCCCGACGCGGGGCTCGAACTCCCGGACCGCGAGATCATGACCTGGCTGAAGTCGGACGCTTAACCGACTGCGCCACCCAGGCGCCCCTTACTTTTAATTTTAGATCAACCAATGATAGGATGGGTATGGTGGATATGGTTTTAAATTTTCATTTTCAATAGCCTTTATTTATTATTTCTACTTTCTATAAACAGATAAGTTACAAATTCATAAAAAGTAGACAATAATCACATAAGAAGCAGAGGCCTCATTCAATGTTGGGCCTAAAGTCTCAGAAGCACATTCCACATTCAATGAGATGATATATTTGAATGGGATGCTTGATTGATAAGCTCTTTTTGTTTTTTTAAATTAAGTAATTAATTAATTAATTAATTAATTTTGAGAGAGAGAGGGAGAGAACAAGCGGGAGAGGGGCACAGAGAGAAGGAGAGAAAAAAAATTGCAAGCAGGCTTCACAGTGTGAGCACAGAGCCTGATGAGGAGCTTGACTTCATGGACTGTGAGATCATGACCTGAGCCAAAATCAGGAGTTGGACACTTAACTGACTAAGCCACCCAGGTGCTCTTAAGTTCACAATATTCTTTAAAATATTATCTCTCTTTCCCCCAAACATGTTTACATGAAAAATACTGACAAGTACATCAAGACTCTTGGTTTAAATACTATTTTTTGTGTGTGTTCTTTACACAATCACTAATATTTTTTTATGCCATTGCCCTGATCTATAAAAGGACTATACTGAATGATAACACCCTACACACAGGGCATTGGTACAGCTGTTTACTACCTTTGTAGAATAGTTTCACTGAAATGATTTCTTGGCAGTGCTCTTGGTGGTGGTATTTGGGAGTGGAGTGTAGGAAATTTGTAAATTAAAGAATATAATACTAATCTACTTTCTTTGAAAAGAGTATTGCAGAAAAATAAATCAATACAAAATGTTTTCTTTTCTTAATAAAGGTATAGGGTGAAACTTCGATGTAGAAGCCATCCTATGACATAAATTTGTGAGTAAAAGTACAATTAAATTGTAAACAAAATTGAAGAATAAATTTGGGTAATAAAATTAAAATATTAATATTTATCTAATTTTTAATTAACATATAAAAATCAATAAAAGCTACATACAATGATCCAACCAGCATTAAGGTTTGTAGTAATTGTATTTAAACTGAGCATATTAAAATATAAAATTGTATTAAACATCAGTGCAATAAGAATAGATCTTTGAACATTCCTTCCGTTTGACATTTTGTGTATATGTGTGTGTGTGTGTGTGTGTGTGTGTGTGTGTGTACACACACACATATATACTCTCACAAGGCTGTTTCTTTATAGCATGAAATGCAGATTTAGAAAATTATAGAATTTGATTACTTATCCTAATAGTTTAAAACACCATTTTGTATAAAACATATTCAAAAGTTTTAATTAGTTGACAATTTAGACTAACTGAACTTAATTGTCAAGTTATCACAGTTTGTTTAGGAACATGGAGAATGACTATAAATATCTTTTAAATGTAAATAGAATGGTAAAATTGATTGCAATTTCATAAAAATATTAAGTATCTTCTTGCTTATGCATTTAGCCATACTGCCTTCTTCCCAAAAGGTTTTAAAATGGCTTATTAATTATATATAAAGATGAAAGTAAGTCAGAAATTGTGTGAATGCAAAAAACATTTAAGCACTTTTATTTTTATCATTTAAGTACTTCTAACCTCACTGTGAAATTGTAGAACTTATTCTCCAGGGCCAACTGAACTAAACTATTAACAAAATTTGAAGCTGTGTTTTTATTGGTAGAATACAGTTTGCTTTTATTAAAATTCTAAGAGTGATTTTTAAATAATGTTTATTCCTATAATATCATACAATTTCTGGGGTGTGTTAAATGCTTTTATGTGATTTGTTCCTCTAGCCAGCTAGGAGATAGAAAGAGAGAGAGACAGAGAGACAGAGAGAGAGACAGATAAAATAAGAAAGGATAAATTTAATAGTGACATTAATGTGAACTATTCTTTAGAGGATTTATGTCAAGTCTTGAAGACCATTTAGTCATGTAATGGTGCTATTTATTAAAAGTAACTCAGTGACCTAAAAGAGTCTGCTGAATTATAAGTCAATAACTGTGCAAGACATATTTGTTTCTTTATAGAATTTGTGTGCTTATTTATTCATTTAATTTTTTGGTAAAAACAAAAAAAAACAGAAAAGTATTACCTGGAATTGATATATTTAGATGTTTTACAAATTATAACTAATTGCCAAATGATAGAAATTGAAAAAAAAACACTATTCTTGGACCATAAATAATGATTATTTGTATATGTTTTCCCTAAGACAGTTTGCTGCTCAGCCAATTGCTTCTATGTACCCAGAATCCCTGAACTATCTTTCGTTAATGAGTTTCTCAGTCTTTTTTTTTTTTTTGTAGCAGCAAGCATTTTGCACTGGTACAAAATAGCAAGTCCAAACTGGGAAGGGCAAAGTAGGTACATTCACAATTCACAACAACTCTGAAGCCTACCTTTCTACCTCCCTATTTATCTCTGTCACTGGAATTCAAAAACTGCTGTGTTGGTTAGGAAAGGCCAAGAAGAATTATCTACTGATTTATATCATCTGTACTGGTAATAACCTGAGAAATAATGCTACAAAAAGCTTAGATAAGTAAGAGAAGGCTGGATATCCCTTCTCAGTAATGAATAATCTATAAGTTCACATCCTTCTGAATCATGAGATGCTTATCAAGCAATACTGCCTCAGACACTGTTGAGCCCAGCATACACCAGCCCTCAGACAGATGAGATCTAATTGGAATGCCTTTAGCTAACCTCTTCCACTGACTCTCCACACTTCATAGACAGTGCTTGGAAACAAACACACAGCACAGAAAAGCAATCACATATGCAGTCAGAATGTTATTCAAGGTAGCATGAGCATATGTTCTGGTTTATCTATTTTTATCTGTTATTCCAAAATCCCATCTTGTTTACCATTGTCCTAGACAAATGTATGATTTAGCAACTACTCAAAACAATATGATTTTTGGAAATATCTTTATTTCCTTTGAATATGATGACATTTATTGAAATGTATGTAGGGAAACTATATGACTTATATTTAAACAAATCAAACAGATATTCTGTATCCGAGAGGATAATCCTTCAAAATTATCATATAGTAAGATTGCGTTGATCATGAGATTCAGGTCAAATGATAACTAAATATGTAATGATATGCCTGTTGCTCAAAGCTTGTTAGGACTTTTTTTTCATATTTCTCATATCTTAAAAATTCCCCTAAAGCATTAACTATAAAAGCAAAAGTATTATTATATAACAAATGAAAAATTTCTCATTAACCAAAGACAATGTAAGTAAAAGTAACAAGTTTATGAAGAAATTATCAAATGACAAGTACGCTTTCCTGAAATTATTGAATAATAAAAAGTGCTAGTGGAATATAGAGAAATGGAAACATTTACTGACAGTAAGAGCATAAATCTGTGCAACTCTTTTAGAGAGATTTCTGGGTTTTCTTTTTATGAAATTAAGTGGGTATATCAAGGCTTAGTTCAAGATATAATCCCCAATGGTTTCCCGAATATGTTACTTGTTTGTGGTGGCAAAAGTTGAAGAAAACTGAGCTATCATAAAGACAATTAATAATAAAATACAGTATGTCTGTATGCAGTGATGCTATTAGTATATGCTTAAAAACAAAACTTTGATTAAAAAATCAGAAAATGTTGTAGCATAATTTGAAGTAAATAACATTGCAAAGCAAACTAACATATTTTTCAAGTATATTCTTAACTAAAGATATATTTTAAATATATTAGCAAGATTCCTCCTGTGTGGTATGGGAGAGAATATTATTTTGTGCTTCTAAAACCCATCAGATATGCTTGTCATAGCAAGATTCGCCAAAGTGACTCAACAAGGCAATATACACCCTACAGAGCCTACCCTAAGTAGTGTGCATGACTCTGTCACTTTTTGTGTGCAGATAATAGAACTCTGAGTTTCATTTTGTAACAAAATAATAATGGCTGCAAAATATCCAAACAACACAGAAATAAAAAAAAAATAAAAACTACCATCAAAACAAAATGACCATTAATTTCTAAGTATATTAGCCTTCAGATACATAATAATTCAAACCAAAAGGTGAACGCTCCACATATTTGTCACACCAGTTGGCTGTTACTTCTTCCTAAAGCAATATACATTTTATTCTGCATGGCCTTTTAAACAGTTATATAATGTTTCCTTTTATAAAAATCGTGACATGAAAATAACAATTGAACATGAAAGTTTTAGTTTTTGTGTTTTGTTTTCATTTGAGTTTAAAGTTTTTCTTTGTTGGCTGTGTTAGAATTATAATTATAAAGAACTTTGTATTTAGCTTAAGGTTGTGGATTTTTAAATTCTCAATGAGCGTTTAAACATTGAAGGATGCTCTGTACTTGGCTTATCCCCTTATAGAGAATGCTTTGATATCACGTTTGGGGAAAAAAAAGGTATACAATGATAATTTTCCTTTTTAAAGACGCCATGGGACACTTAAGAAATACCACAAATTTATCATCTTAGAGCTATGTAGGTCAGACATATGGTGAAGTTCTCACTAGGCTAAAATCAAAGTATCAAAAGGGCTGTATTCCTTTCTGGAAGACCTAGGGGATAATCCATTTCCTTGTTTATTTATCTTGCTGGAAGATTTTAGTCCCTTGCCACTGTAGGACTGAAGTCCTTTCCCCTGCTGGCTGTGAGCTGAGAGTTATTCCCAGGTTTTAGATGCCACAGGTGTTTCTTAGCGGGCAGTCCCCTTCTTCCATCTCCAAAACCAGCTACAGTGCGTTGAGTCTCTCGTGCTTCAAATCTCTCTCACCTTTTCTACCATCCCACCTCTTTGACTCTTCTACTTTCCTCTTATGCTTTCAAGGGCCTTATAACCATGTAAAACCCACCATAATTATCTAGGATAATCTCTATATTTTAAGGTTAGCATATCAACAATCTTAACTCCATCTGCAACTTTCACTCCCTTTTTGCCTAGGAACATAATCACAGGCATCACACTAGGGAATGAATCATGGGGACCAGAATCCTGCCTCCACACCTGCTTAGCATCACCCCAGTGATTTACTTTGTGCTTCCTGTCCCTGAATTTTTGGTCTTTATGGAAATAGAAGCTGTTATTTTCTAAAGAGAGAATGTTTTCTGCAGATTTATAGCAAGATTCCCATAAGCTATGATTCCTACGAGGTCACTTTGGAATCCTGTGCAAAGAAATCAGCAGGCAAGAAGAGGAGTCACTGTCTCAGCAGGGGTAGTTGCCATGATGGGAGCAGATAGGGCTGCTGTTGCACAGTGACAGCAAGGGAAATATCTCCCAGGGTACATTCTTTTACCTCCTTGCCCAAATGGATCATAAACAGGTAAGTACAATGGGCTTAGTATTAGCATGTCATTGGCTCAGACACGTGAGGGATGAGAATCTGACCACAGGTCAGGCAGACCTAGCAGAGTCGCTAGGCGAGGATGTAAAGAGTCACAGTGCAGGGGCGCCTGGGTGGCGCAGTCGGTTAAGCGTCCGACTTCAGCCAGGTCACGATCTCGCGGTCCGTGAGTTCGAGCCCTGCGTCGGGCTCTGGGCTGATGGCTCAGAGCCTGGAGCCTGTTTCCGATTCTGTGTCTCCCTCTCTCTCTGCCCCTCCCCCATTCATGCTCTGTCTCTCTCTGTCCCAAAAATAAATAAACGTTGAAAAAAAAATTTAAAAAAAAAGAGTCACAATGCATTTGATGCAGCAAAATTGTCTTAGATTGGGAACTTTTTTAAAAAGCTAAAAACTGAAAGGATAATTGAAACTATTTTTAAGGTAGACTTAGAGCATCAACATGTACCCAGCAATATTTTTAATAAAAATTAATATTAAACTAAATTATAAGGATAATTAAGGATATATAAAGATACTCTCTCAATACATTCTGGGAAACTGGATGGTGTACAAGTAATAAAAATGAAAATAAATAGGCAAAATGCCTAGTCTGGAAAAATATTTGAAGCAATACTGAGGAATTAAGAATAGTTCTATAAGTGAGGGGCTGATAAATAAGGAAAACACTAGTGGCTATCAATACCAATGGAAGAGAGACACAGACACATACACACACAAACACACTTTTTTGTGCAATGCTCATAAGAAAACCCACTGATAAAAATCAGAGAAAATCTTGCTGCAACAGACACAAGCTGCTGACACCAATAACAGAAGAGCATAACTAAAATGAGCTAAGATAAATTATTTTGTATTTGCTATGCGGAAATGGTTATATCACCTTTCTCTTTCAGTGATTTATTTGCTGGATAAAAGTGGTATGCAAACCTTTCACTAAAATTGAAAACATCAGAGTCATTGGGGAGATGATATACCACCATAAGGCCTCACATATAGGAAAATAATATAAATAATTCAGAACTGTTTTGGAAGAAAAAAAAATCTGAAACAAATGATCAGCTATGGTCATCAATTAATAATCTGTTTACAAAAAGTATGCTATTTTATTTCAAAATTACAGGTTTACTTAGATTGCAATAGTCTTATCCTCACTTTGTAAGAAGGGAAAATGCATTTCATGGGTTGGACTTTCTTCATTAACACTTGTCTGGGTTTCAATATATTATAAATATAGGCTGAAATGTGTACAACATGATGTTATACTAAGCTCACAGACTACAGAAACTGACTGCCTCAGTGTGAGCCCTGAACGTTAGTGCTGGGTTTGCTGGAGTTTTTCTTTTGAGAGGTAAGGAAGAATAAAGAGGAAGGAACAAGAGAAGCTTTGGAATGAGAGCAATGGTGGATATATACACTAAGCATTGATCTTTCTTCTCTTTTTTTGAGAAATATGAATTAAGAATGTAAGTTTTTGAAAGTTACTTTGGACAATAAGACTGCACTGTGTTGACACCAACACCACTCTAGACTCAACCAGAATGACTGTAGCTTCAGGATTCTAACTCATACACTTTCATGCATACGTACTCAGGGAAGAGAGATTGGGAGAGACAGAGAGAGAGAGAGAGATAGTACATGTTATACAGCATATACTTAATATAGTATACATAAAGTCCCTATCACTAATGGTAAATAAATGTATTCAAAGCTGGAAAATAAAGGGATATAAGACAAAGTTAGGATTTTGTATAATAAAACAGAGGGAAATTTTTTAACTTAAGTTTCCAAGATTGGCTTTAATTCCCAAAATGATAGCTTTGTTTGGAAATTACTAGGTTAAGTTTCTTCTTTATGGGGAAAATAAAGATTTGATAGATACATAGGTATTATTTCTGTTATATAGAAATAAATACAATTAAATTTTTGCACCCCTGAGTTTGTGTTACTGTAATTCATTATGAGATGTACACTATGGCATGTAAAGGGAAGTCATCTAAGCTTCAAAAGGGTTATATTGCAAAGCATAACCTGACTATAAAACAAAACAAAACAAAAACCCTATATATAAAGATAAATTATCTGAAAGTCTGAGTAGGTAATAGAACAAAACATCTTAATAGTGAAGGAATACTCATTCTAAAAGAGTTATTTGAGGTTGTAAGTTTGCTGACTTTGGGAAAATTGGAAGAAACAGTACTTTGAGGGGAGAGCCGGACTGGGGGAGAAGTTCCACAGTAGACATTCAGGATGGCTTAGAGTTCTCAGGACCAGACTGCAGAGCCACATGGAGTCTACAAGAGCAGAAACTTAGGCAGCACTCACATCCCTCTCAGATCTGGATAACTCAGCACATAAAGGTTTTTACTATAAATTATAGCCTGAAGGATCAAAGGTCATTTTTCCAACTCCAAAATAGAAAATAGCATGATACATAGTAAAAAATTGAAAATCAAAGTGTATGTTCATACAAGAAGTGAACTTGCATTTTTCCCTATCCTTCAGGGCTCTTGAGGAAGTAGGTGTAGGGAGATATACCCATACACTTTTTACAGATTCCAGGGTAAAGAAAAGCAATATCTTATATGCCATGTGAAACCTGAGGAAACAAAACTAAGACAAAAGCAAATAAAGCAAAAATGAAGAAACAAAAGAAACCCTCATTCTCTGCACATGGCCACCACCATTTTCTTTTGAATCTGAAATGGCCTGAAAGAATACCTCCAAGTATTCTGCATCCCCAAGACTTGAAGCTGAGAGTAGAAATGTAGGTATAAAAAGGCCTCTCTATTGAATAAAGGTAATGGCACTAACCTGGCAAACAGAGAGCAAACATGAGGGCAATTCAACAGTTGGAATGTAAGTTCCTGCCCACCTTTACTTGCCTTCCAAACCCAGAAGAGAGAGGCGGAGAATAATGGAAGACAAGGGAAAACTCTTAATTGACTGATTACCTAACCACTGGAATAGAGAGAGGGGAGAAAGAGGACAACAGAGACAGAGAAAACTGCTTTTACCTGAAGTTGGTACTAATTTTCTAATAAAAGCAGAAATTGGGACCCAGTATCTAAGCATATTTATGAAATCTAAAATGTTACTTTGGCAATTTGTGTCCATAGACCATGAACTTTGTACCTGTTCTACCAGTGAAGACATCTCAATACAATAATGACCGGGGCACCTGGGTGGCTCAGTAGGTTAAGCGGCCGACTTCAGCTCAGGTCACGATCTCGCGGTCCGTGAGTTCGAGCCCCGCGTCGGGCTCTGTGCTGACAGCTCAGAGCCTGGAGCCTGTTTCAGATTCTGTGTCTCCCTCTCTCTGACCCTCCCCCGTTCATGATTTGTCTCTCTCTGTCTCAAAAATAAGTAAACGTTAAAAAAATCTAAAAAAAATACAATAATGACCATCTTATAATAGAAAATTAGTACCATTATATGACAGTGGTACTAAAAAGTTGTTTCTCATGTTCTCAAAATGCTTGAGAAAGAGAAAATACTAAGGAAATACATATTTCCTAAAAGACGGAGAAAAATAAATAGTTCTTCATGAGAATTTAAATATTGGAATAGGGTAACTCGTGAGATGGGTGAAATGTCATCCATGTTGGCTTGAGTGAAAGGAAAGGGGAAAAAAATGAATACAATAGCTACTACCTGGACTGCAATTATCAACCTTTTAGAAAGAGAGGGATTAAACCGGATGATTTCTCAAAGTACGATCTAGGGCTGTCATTCTATCATTCTATGGCTCTTTGATGTCAGAATGCAATTCAGAGCTTTTGAAGTATATTAGAAAACCCAGTGTAACTTGCTGTCTCCTGGGCCACGAGCCAACCCGAGTCTTATGAAAGAAAGTGTCAAGGATGGCATTCACTAAGGATGCAAAAATCACCCTAAGAAACAGATGAAAGAGGGAATACGATAGTGAAGGATGCATTAGGAAGGAAAGCAACTTGTAAAGATGTAAGAAACTCAGGCAGAAACGACCAGAATTAAGATGACATATATAAAGTGTAGTGCTTATCTGGCTTTATCCATTTAGGATACCTGAATTTTGAATGTTAATAGACAAGTATGTTGCAGAAATACCACAGGAAATTATAGAATTTTGACTAGAGGAATTTCTTAAAACAGAGTGCTGTGAACAAAAAAGCTTTACTCAAAAACCTAAAATCCTAGAAATTGTGTGTGTGTGTGTGTGCGTGTGTGTGTGCGTGCGCATGCATGCGCTGAGAACTCTGAAGATCTAACCTTTAGCAAGTTACATGTACACAATAGATAATTAGTTATACCTTCCACAGTGTACACTAGATCTCTAGAATTTACCCATTTTATAAGTAAGTTTGTACCTTATAACCAACATCTCCTCATGTCTCCCACCCCCTATCCTCTGGCAACTAACTTTCTACTCTCTGTTTCTCTAAGTTCAAGTTTTTTTAGAGCCCACATGTAAGTGATATCATGTAATATTTGACTTTTTGTGTCTGGTTTATTTCACTTAGCATAATGTCCCCTAAGTTCATCCACACTATCAGAAATGCCAGGATTTCCTTCTTTTCAAAGCCTGAATAATATTTAAATTTAGCTAGCAGGCTTCAAGAACTGTGCGGATATCAGACAAGACTGGCTGAGGCTGTGAGGGGTTTGAACATTAAGGAGTGAGTAATAGGTAAGGAGCCCTGCATTTCATCTCATTAAGAAGGGAAGAAATGTTAACCCATGTTACTCCCCATAAAATCTCTATTATAATCTTTTCTAAAACTCATCTTTCATTTTCTTGCCCTAGATAACATAATGGCTCATTCCATCCACTCATTCAGGTCTTAGCTCAGATTCCTACTCCTTCTTTCTTCCTCCTATTTATCTCAAACTCCAGCCAGCTTTACCTATTACTTTCCTTGACTTTATCTTTATCCTTAACACTTATCATCAGTAATGAAGTAGATTTTTTTCTTATTTATTTATTTATTTATTTATTTATTTATTTATTTATTTATTTATTTTTAATCCACATGTTTTGCTACTCTGTTTCGAGCATCAGAACAGTGCTAGAAAAATATTGTACAAATTTAGTGTTTCTTTAATTGATTTCAATTAAATTATCCCAACTCTGCTGATCCTTTTCCTTCTGATAATGATTTTATGAGTCATTACCACTAAATACTTAGCCTTTGAAATAAAAAAAAAGTTCACTTTAAGTAGAATCCACATCAGTGTATTTCCACAGAGACTTTGCTTCCCTATGAGATGTTCTGCAATATACTGACTGGCAGCTTTACCTATTTTCCACAGAAATAGTGTCTGTCTGTCTGCTTGCTTAGACCACAGGTCTCTCATTCCTGAAATGCCCTACTTACTTCAGGGTCCTTTGCCATGTTAACTATGAGGGTAAGAGAAAAGACATTTCTCTCAATTGGAATTTGAACAAAAATACGCTGAATAGGCTCCCCTTCATATATAGGTCCTTAATACTTCCTGTGTAATTCCAGGAAATATTCACTGGAAGCAATTTTGTATAATCAATTTGATGTGTTCCCTGAAAAATAAGCCCAAGGACAATGATGTGCATGTAGGAAGTGCATTGGGCCATATTCTCAGGAACTATTCTCTATGAGGGCTACATGAAGCAGGATTAGGAAGACAAAAAGGAAGAATTGGATACAGTAGGAACAGTAGCATCAGACAACTCCACAGTTGATCTGAGATGGGGATGGACTTTCAGAGAACCCCTAAATCAAGGCACAGCAGCTAGCCCTCTGTTGTTTCACATTAGCCATTGTTAGAAGCTGATCACTCCTGGGAAGGGACCATGGAGACTTGGGGGGCTCAAATCCCTTCAAACAAAGCATTTCTGGGAGAAGCACTCATCTGCCAATCATTATCATGCAACATTCCTAGTTTCTAATGGAATGAAGGTCTCATGGGGGCACATCCAGCATCCACCACAAACTTCATGCTCATTTTTGGGATTAACATATGAGATGAGAAATAAAGAAATTACAGGATTCATTTCTTGTAGGTAAATAGAAGAATGGGTATAAAATGGAGCAGATGGGTCTAGGAGTTATAATAATTATAATATATAGTATCATCTTATTATTAGACCTAGGAGATAATGATTGGTTAATATTTTTGCCTGATTTTAGAAAAAAAGCCAAAGCTTTTTTCTGTTGAAATAAGCAACTATTATTATGGCCTGTATTAAATAATTAACAAATACATTTGTCTTCAAAAAAATCATTAATGAAAAAAATTTGCAGGTATTATTGTCTTATTTAAATACTCATATATACTCATAATGAAAATTTAAAATATTTTAGAAGCATAAAAAGAAAAATAAGAATACATAATCCCACTACCCAGATGTTACCATTCAGTTATAATTCTTTCAAGGTGCTAAGTAGTCAGTCTCTCTCTCTCTCTCTCTCTCTCTCTCTCTCTCTTTATCTCATTTTCTACATATTCTCATTTACATATTACATTCATCTACACTATTTTTATCATAAAGTCCTCATTATTCTATAACAACTGAATTTTATTTAATGTATTATGAACATTTTACTAACTTCAAATATTCTTATAAAATACTTAACTATTGGTTACACATTATTTTATTATACACATGCATTTTATTTTGTGTATTTCACTAGGGTACCATAATTCACTTAACCAATGAACTACTGCTTTTGATATAGACAGATAACACTTTAAACTCTTTCATTTTATCTTAAGCCTTGGGCAGGCTTTCCTTAAACCCACTTACTGCAGAATATATGACAACATATTTTACACGACATGTTTATATTTCCTCAATATGTTCCTCAGCATGTAAGGAGGCTTTGAGGCAGAATATATCTTTGAAGGTAATTAACACACGAAAATGTTGAGCCTCTTAAACATATGATTATTTGTGTTTATACTTTGTTGAATCCAATTTTTATTATTAGAGAAACTCAGCAATTACTATAAACTTCCCTAAGAGAGAATATGGTCTTCTTCATTTTTCATTCACATAACTGAAGATTATTAGATATAAAGTTCCTTTTGCTTTATTTAAATACTTCCTTTAATAATAAATGCACAGTATTAATTCAATATTTAACTCTTTATAGCTTGTCAGCACCAGGTATTGCTGTTGAAGGCACATTATGAGGGGGTGATTAAAGAAATTGGTGATGCGCTAGATAGGAATTTTTACCATTCTTTTACAATAAACTCATTTTGTGTAGTAATAAGCTTTGTCATTACAAACGAAATGCACCACCTGGTACAATTAGGCTTATGCCTGTTATTTTTTAGTACATCTCAGAACTGTAGTACAATGTTATAATTTGTGTTGTTAAAGCTCTAACAAAATGCTAGAATTTGATTCAAAAATGTCTTTCATACCAAGGTCTGGGGTCATTCAATATATCAGACTCCAGGTAGGTGCCATGAACTTTATAAAGACAGCATAATGTTGAAAAAAATCATGACAAAAGTTTAAATATAGGTAGCTAAACTTTCACGTAACAGTACCTGACTCATGTAATCCAATGAAAATTAGAATGTCATATCAACTACCCAAAGCAATCTACATATTTAATGCAATTTCTATCAAAATACAAGCAGCATTTTTCACAGAACTAGAACAAACAATCCGAAGATTTGCGTGGAACCACAAAAGACATCAAGTAGCGAAAGCAATCTTGAAAAGAAAAACAAAACTGGAGGTATCATAATTACAGGTTTCAAGTTATATTACAAAGTAGTAATAATTAAAATAGTATGGTACATTATGAAAATAGACACATAGATCAATGGAATAGAACACAAAACCAAGAAATAGACCCACAGCTACATGGACAATTAGTTTTCAACAAAGGAGGAATAAATATACAATGTGAAAAAATAGTATATTTTCAAAAAAATAGTATTGGGAAAACTGGACAGCCACATGCAAAAAAATGAAACTGGGCCACTTTGCTTCACCATACACAGAAATAAACTCAGAATGGATTAAAGAACTAACTGTGAGACTTGAAACCATAAAAATCCTTGAAGAGAGCACACACAGTAATTTCTCCAACATTGGCCTAGCAACATTTTTCTAGATCTGTCTCCTGAGGTAAGGGAAAATGCCAAAATACACTACTGAGACTAATCAAAAGAAAAAGTGTCTGCACAGTGAAGGAAACAATCAACGAGATTAAAAGGCAAAACACAAAATGGGAGAACATATTTGCAAATGATATATCTGAAGAAGAGTTAGTATTCAAAATATATAAAGAACTTATAAAATTCAACAGCTAAAAACTAAATAGCCCAATTAAAAAATGAGCAGACGACATGAATAGACATTTCTCCAAAGATGACATACAGATGGCCAATAGACACATAAAAAGACGTGTCTGATAATGTGCTCAACATCACACGTTGTCAGATAAATGCAAATCAAAACTACAATGAAATATCACCTCACACCTATGAAAGTGGCTAAAACCAAAAACATAACAACAGGAGCTCAGGGATGTGAAGAAAAAGGAAACCTGATGCATTGTTGGTGGGGATGAAAACTGGTCCTGACACTGTGGGAAAGGGTGTGGAGATTTCCCAAAAACTTAAAAATAGAACTACCCCCACTACAGGGTATTTACCCAAAGAGTACAAAAACACTAATTCAAAGGGATACATGTACCCCTGTGTTTATTGCAGCATTATATGCAATAGCCAAACAATGGAAGCAGCCCAAGTGTCCATGGATAGATGAATGGATAAAGAAGATGTGGTATATATACACAATGGAATGGTATTTAGCCATAAAAAAGAATGAAATCTTTCTATTTGCAACAACATGGATAGAGCTAGAGAATATAATGCTAAGCAAAATAAGTCAGTCAGAGAAAGACAAATATATTAGGATCTTGCTCATATGTAGAATTTAAGAAACCAAACAAACAAGGAAAGGCAAAAGAGAGAAAGAGAGAGAGAGAGAGAGAGAGAGAGAGAGAGAGAGAGAGAGAGAGAGAAACTAAGAAAGAGAGGCCCTTAACGACAGAGAACAAACCAATGGTTACCATAGGGGATGCGGATTACGGAATGAGAGGAATAGGGGATGAGGATTAAGGAGTGCACTTATCATTATGAAAAAATAAATAAAATAATAAAAAGAATGTTATATTAAAATGTAAATTGAATACAATTAATCAAGTAAGTGTATTAGGCGATCTAAAGGTAATATTGTATAATAATATCCAGTCAAAGCATACAGATTATCCTTCCAACATACCATGGAAATCTAAAAGGAATAGGCATGGACTTATTGATTCAGTTGAGAAACCTTTCTTACTAGGATGAATATAGCACTGCAGCCACTAAATTTAGGACAATGATGATTCCAATAAAACAAACATCAAAAATACATACAGTAAATCTCTCAATTGTGAGGCAAATTCTAAGGGTATTTCATTCTCCATCTTCCAAATTTCATTAAAATCATTATGGAACACATACAAGATAATAAAAATCACAAAAGCCCTGAAGTCTAAAGATAAAAAGAGGAACAAAATAGTATTTCTTGATATATGCTACATTAGAAACCAACTTAGGCAGTGCTTTCAAAGTAGGTAGATGTAACTCTTTCAGGAAAGACTGGGAGATGGGCTATTTTGCCTGCTCCCTCCACACTGACCTGGCAGGAGGCAAGGCAGGGTATAGTATGTCTGCTGAGAGTGCCTTTGTGCTCACTAGCAACTGCTCCTTTGTGTGCCATAGTCTTGTAGGTCTCATGGACCCTAGCCTAACTCAAGCTGGGATTTGGGAGTTCCTTACCAAAAAATGTGTCTTCAGTCTTTCCTACCTGTTTTTGATGTTTGTGTTTTCTCGTTCAGCTGAGTGTCTACAGAAGAAGGGAGCTCTGAATCTTCCCACGGTGCAATCAATCTTGGTTTCAACAACAACAAAAAAAAATTGATTCAGTGACAGGCATTGTAAACTTTAAATTGTTGATTACTGGGGCTCCTGGGTGGCTCAGTCAGTTAAGCTTTGGAGTCCTGACTTTGGTTCAGATCATGATCTCATGATAAATAGTTCAGAGTCCCACTGTCAGGCTCTACACTGACATCAAGAAGCCTGCTTAGGATTCTCTCTCTCCTTGCCCTTCCCTGCTCACCCTTTTTTTCTCACTCTCTCAAAATAAATAAATACACTTAAAAAAATAAAAATAAATTTTCAATTACTGAATTTTGTTGTCTGACTTTTAACAATGTTGGGCTTTGTTCTGACAGGCTGTTGAGTTGCAGGAAAGTCCTATTGATCAGGTGTGCTTACAGGAGGAATCAACAAACTTTCTGTAAAAGGTGAGACAGTATCTATTTTAAGTTGTGCAGGCTAAATGGTTTCTATCTCAACTAATCAACTTTGTTGTTGTAGCACAAAAACTGCCATAGATAATATGTAAATAAGTGAGAAGAGCTGTGTTCCAAAAAAAACTTTATTTGCAAAATCAGGCAGTGGGTCAGATTTGGTTCTTAGTTTGCTTACCCCTAGTCTAGAGTAACCTATTCTAGGGATGTAGTTCAGCACAATTACTAAACCATGGCCTTGCATCTCTACAATGTTCCTTGTATTTAATAAGGTTTCTTCACTGTGGTTGCTGGGTTTTTGAAGGATCTATGGCCCTTTTTGAGGTACAGAAATTGTTTGGCTTACAGTTACCTGTAAATTATTCTTTCCCCTAGAAATTTTTCTTTGCCTACTCTCATGGTGTTTAAGCTTACACATGTAGATCGGTATTGAGCCTAAGACTCCAAAGGATCCTTATGCAGATTTCCAGAGCTTTCTCTGAGTAACTCCCTCTTCACTGGCAATCTGCTTCCAATATTCCAGCCAGCATGGCTTCTCCAAACTTTAAACTAGGTAATTTGTGTTAGTCCTCCATGCTCTAGGATTTTAAAAATTGCCTGTAAGGAGAAAGCCACACTTAAACTGACAACAGTTAACTCTTGTTTCTCTCCTCTCACAGTCCTGTGTTGTCTGAAACCCATGGTCTGAAAACAAATGTTTTGTTGAATTTTCTAGCTGTTCGTGGAGGGAAGTAAGACCTTACCTGGAAGCATAAGTCCTCTATGTAGTTTTTATGAAGAAGCTTTTTATTGAGAAACTCGTTACCTATGCACATTCTTTCTGAGGAACACTTCTGGACATTTCTGAGGAAAAAAATACAGAATAGATAAATTACTATTTTTCTCTAAAATCTATAAGAAGTTAAGGGACTGTATCAGTTTCCCAGTGTGTTAGGATGGCAGAGTCCTACTTTTGAAGTACACCTTAGCAACACTGTATAGCCAAAAATGCTCTTATACATTGAGTTTGTATGTTGCTTGTTTGGAGAATCAAAACCACAACTATGTAAAAAAAATTAAAGTTTAAGGTTTCATTGCATATTCTTACTGATTCTACTGGCTAGAAAGGTATTCAGTGGGAAAATCTGAAAGAAAAGTCAAGCTTTAATAGTGACTTTAGGAGCTTTTGCCCTATCTAGCTATTCTATATCTAATATTGTCACTTTTTTTCCTAAAACAGGTGATATTAATATTTATAGTCATTTTAAACTCTATCTCTTTTCCTTCCCCATTTGCTATTGCTGGTATTTTGGATTTCAAATATTAAATAACCTGCTTTCATTGTCACTATCTTGAGAAAGATGGCTGGTGTGTAGTCATAAACCCTCTCTGGCAATGCAGTTAGTGATACAGTCTCTCCATTAAGCCAGCTCTGCTCTCCAAGCAGAGAGAATTTAATGATCTAGATATAACCACCGGGAGAAGCAAATAATGCAATCCTGGTTAACTTTCTGAAATATACTTTTATCTAACTTGAACTGCCAAATTTTATATGATAGCTGTGTTAGGGTTCTCTAGAGAAACAGAACTAATAAGGTATACATGTAGAGAGAGAAATGGGGGGGGGGGCAGAGAGATATTTAATATAAAAATTGGTTCACACAATTATAGAGACTATAAAATTATAGAGACTATTTCGGAGGCCAAAATCTGCAGTGTGAACTAGCAGGCGCAAGACACAGAAGAGCCAATGATACAGATGAAGTCTAAAGGCAGTTTGCTAAAGAATTTCTTCTTCGTCAGGAAGGTTGATCTTTTTGTTCTATTCAGGCCTTCAACTGATTTCATGAGGCCCACCCACTTTACGGAGAGCAATCTGATTTCCCCAAAGTTCATCAATTGAAATGTTCATGTATCCACAAACACCCTCCAAGTTGACACAATAGCATGTACATTAATCCCTTACACCTTATTAAAATACTGACAAAAAGACAGGCAACTTAAAATAAATGTTTGATAAACTAACAAAGACATTCTCATTTTATAGGATGTAATGAAGAGAAGGGGGTGGAGGTTATAGAAAATCCATTAGAAGGGAATCACTGAAAAGCTGATGTAAAGGAAAACAGTAGTGCTTTTCTTTTTCTTTTCTTTTCTTTTCTTTTTTTTTTTTTTTTTTTTTGTATTCTGTTATTAAATCTCTATGTGTTTACTGTTGTCCCGGAGGCCTTACATATTAGTGGCACATAAAGATAGCTATGAAAACTCATGAGCGCTAATGTTTTCAGACACTTCAAAGAATCATGTGTAAAAACCCTACAATTAGTGTGACAATTAATAAGCAGTTTTAATCATACCAGGGTAAGAGATTTTTCAACCTTAGCCTTCGGTGTTAACATTCCCAAAGAGAAAGCAGTATTATACACAGCAAAAATTAAATAATTAAACTTTGGTAAAGGTGTTCCTATTCTGACTCCCAATCAAGCAGAATCAGATATATATGTAAATCTGTAGATATATATTTAGGGCTTTCTGGGGGTCATTTTCGGAACCTCTCTTATTGGTCCCAAGGCAAGAGTTAAAGTAATTTGTGAGGAATTCTCCCCAGCTAGATTATTGTCTTTTTTATCCCTGGATACTTAAAATGTGTAAAATTCCTACACTTCTTGATTCTTATCCTCTACCCTCAAAGCTTTATCCAGTGATTGGGAAAATTTTTGTTCAGCTATGCAATCATACTGGGTGAAATGGAAAATAAAGAAGCAGAATCTTGTGCCTTTTGTGTCAAACATAGCACTCTTCCAAGTGCTCAGAGTTAATCGAGCCACCCCCATTTTCACAAGGTTCTAAAACATTCATTCAAAAACTGTCTCTCTTCAATCTATAAAAAAATAATAAAATGGCTCCTAATTCACTTGCATTTTTATATCTTCATTCTTTCAAATAACCTGTCAAATATCTTTAAAGCTCTCATACCACATCTTATTTTTATATTTGGAAACAATACAAAGACCTACGTAAACATTAGAGTGAATATATCATGTTAGAGTAATATCAATTAGATCCATTTTCATTAATCATATATTCAAATGTGTGCATTCAGGCTTTATATATGAATTTTCCCATGGCAATATGAAAACATTTAGGTAAGTGTTGCTAAACATTACATGCAACAGTGTGATCATTCATGAACATTTATATGAATCTTTCATTGCCCATCCAAATAAATGCCACATTGAGCATTCAATATGTTTGAATGTGCAATATCTTACAAAAAAAATAATAATCTTTCTTCAAACCATAATATTATACATTATCTTACTATTGGGCTTTTACTATTGTATTAGAGTGTGATTCTGCACATATTATCTTTGGGATTTTATGCTATGAGCCATGGGATGCTCCTATACAGTGATGCTTGGATCATTGGACCTGAGCTTTATTATCTTACTGCGAAGAGAAAATAGACAAGAGGTGCTTGCCACTTACATCACTGTCTCTTATTTTGATTGTTTCATTTAGATAGTAAATCTCAGTGGCATTAAAGGTGATCTTGAAGTTAAATATTATAAAGGAATTCCAAAATTAACAATAGGCTGCTTTAAACTACAAGATGAACAAAATCCACTTAAAACTGTATTTATTTTTTTCGTCACTTCTATTTTACTTTAAACCTCCAAGAATTAATTAAACAGCCAATTTCTCTAAAGCCTACAAAGACACTAGGCTTGCTGAAGTCAGCCATAGTAAGCATCAGAAAAAAGCTGTATTTCTGCTATAAATTTCTGTATTTCTGTATAGTATTTCTGCTATAAATTCCTGGATAAGACATATATTCTTATTCTTACAGAAATGTTAAATAACAAAAACACGTGTAACTTTAAATAGTGTCACCTACGTGGATATTAATTACAGTACAGAAAAAAACTAATGAAACTTGAACCAACTTACTCAATACTCCCAGAAATTACAGTAAAAATGGGAAGGAAAAAAGGCTCTAAAATTATTTTAAATGCAAAATCAAAGAAGCAGTGACTAACCAACACAATGTCCTTTTCAATCACTTTCTGTAGCATATAATGTGATGGGCAACTCAGAGTTCTCCCTAGGATTGAGAAACGCAGGGAAGAGGCCAAGATGGTGGAACAGCAAGGAAGCTTTTTTTGTATATCTTGTCCCTGAAATACAGCCAGATCAACACTAAACCTGGACATCTAGAAAACTGACTTGAGGATTAACACAACAATCTTCACAACTTGAACCACAGAACTCAGCAGGTACGCGGCACAGAGAGGTTAACTGGGGGAGAGAGAAGCCACGGAGGGCAAGGAGCTGTTTTTTGTTTGGGGAGAGAGGATGGAGACAGGGGAAGAGTATGGGAAAGCATTCTCCCCGCTCAGAAGCAGCTGGAGAGAAAAGAAAGAGTATGCAAGGGACTGAATAAAAAAAGGGAGAAAGGAGAAAGGAAAGGGTTTAAATTCCATTAAGACTCTAGAAACAGGTGGAGTGCAGAGACTGAAACTCCACAGCTCGTTACCTGGTGGTGCTCTAATGGGAAGGGCAAATCCCCAGAAGCAGGGAGCGCGGCCCAAGGGGTCCATGGGCCACATGGGGAGAGGCAGTTTCCCTGCTGGGAGGACATTTGGTAGAGGCTATGTGGCCACCCCACAGGCAAAGGTCCCGGTGGACCCTGGAGAACAACCACATTTGCTGGTGCTGGAACATGGATGTTAAGGGGGAAGGCTGGTGCCAGATACATGTTGTGATTTACCATAATCCCTAAAACACTGCTGCTATAAGATTGTGGGAAATTTTTCCAGGGGTGTGAGGGGGTGTAGCACCTAGCCGTGGTCTCTGAGCATTGACAGCAACACTGTCCTGGGAATGCTCCTAGGGGTAGACGGGCACCTGGCCATTGCTCAGTGAGACCCTACCCCAGAAGGTCTGAGAAGATCAAAGCCACAGTCCCTAAGAAGTGAGGGGTTGGGAAACAGCCCCATTTGAGAGAAAACACAGGAGGGAGGTGCCACCTGGCAGCCTGATGGCTTGGTCACAGTGTAGAAGCAGGGAGTGGATGGAAGCCAGAAAAAAAGGAGGGGTGCTTGATTTCCAGTCATGGAGAGCACAGAGTTCTGTTACCAGAGACTGGGTAGCTTGGAGACACCATGTTCACCCCTCCACGCATGTGCATGCACTCCTAAACTTGCGTCAGCAATCTACCCCAGTAAGCTAAGCAGTGCCATCTAGTGGAAAACCCTGCCCAACAGGGCCAACCGTGCTCTTGACAAACTCATTTATGCATCTGCTTAGTTTACAGACTATCAAGTGCTTCAAGCTTGACTTCTATGGGAAACCAGATGTAATTTCAATCATAATTCCTGTTCACTGGTCTTTTATTAAATTTTTTCTTTTTCTTTTCTTCTAATCTATTGAATACAGAAAAAGAAAAAAATATTTTTCTTTTCATTTTTTATTAAGAATAATTTTCTTTAATTTTCTTCTACTACATTTTTTATGTTTTTGTAAGTTTTTCAAATTCTACTTTACTTCCATCATTCCATTTTGTTCTATTTCATTTTTTCAATTTTTCAAACGTCTTCCTTTTTTCCTTTTTTTTCTTTTCTTATCACTCCCTTTTTTCTCTAATCTATCAAGATCCTTTCAACAACCAGACCAAAACACACCTAGGACCTAGATCATTGGTGTGATATTTGTGTGGTTGCTTTTAAGTTTTTAATTTTAAATTTTTTACCTCATTAATTCTTTTCTTCCTTCAAAATGATGAAAAAAGGAATGCACCCCAAAGAAAAAAGAGGAATAATGACAGTCAGGGATTAATCAACAAAGATACAAGCAAGATGTCTGAACCAGAATTTAGAATCATGATAAAAAGAATACTAGCTGAGGTTGAATATAGATTAGAATTCCTTTCTGTGGAGATAAAAGAAGTAAAAACTAGTCAGGGGGAAATAAAAAAGGCTACACTGAGCTGCAATCTCGAATGGATGCCACGGGTGCAAAGATGGATGAGGCAGAGCAGTGAATCAGTGATATAGAGGACAAAGTTATGGAGAATAATGAAGCAGAAAAAATAGAGGGAGACTTATGCAAAAGAGCACGATTTAAGAATTAGAGAAATCAGTGACTCATTAAAAAGGACCAACATTAGAATCATAGCGGTCCCAGAAGATGAAGAGAGAGAAAAAGGGTAGAAGTGTTATGTGAGCAAATCATATTGGAAAACTTTCCAAACCTGGGGAAAGACACAGACACCACAATCCAGGAAGCACAGAGGACTCCCATTAGATTCAACAACAACCAACCATAAATATGATATATTCAATGCACTGAATCAGAAAAATACGCAGCCAGGAATTCTTTATCCAGAAAGGCTGTCATTCAAACTAGAAGGAGAGATTAAAAGTTTCCCCAGACAAACAAAAATTAAAAAGAGTTCAAGAAATTCTAAGGGGGACTCTCTGAGGGGAGAAAACACAAAGAAAAAAAAAAGAGACCAAGCAGCAAAGACTAGAAAGGACCAGAGAACAACATCAGAAACTCCAACTCTCCAGGTGACATAATGGCAATAAATTCATAACTTTTAGTACTCATTCTGAACATCACTGGAATAAATGCCCAAATTAAAAGACATAGGGTAACAGAATGGATAAGAAAACAAGATCCCTCTATATGCTGTTTACAAGAGACCCACTTTAGACCTAAAAAAAAAAAAATCAGATTGAAAGTAAGGGGTTGGAGAAACATCTATCTTGCTAATGGTCGACAAAAGAAAGCCAGAGTAGCCATACTTATATAAGACAATCTAGACTTTAAAATTAAAAAAAAAACTCTAACAAGAGATGAATAAGGGCATTATATCATAATTAAAGGGTCTATCCACCAAGAAGACCTAACAATTGTAAACATTCATGCTCCAAATATGGAGTGCCCAAATATATAAATCAATTAATCACAAACATAAAGAAACTCATTGATAATAATACCGTAATAGTAGGGGACTACAACACCCCACATACAACAATGGACAGATCATTTAAACAGAAAATCAACAAGGAAACAATGGCTTTTAATGACACACTGGACCAGATGAACTTAATGGATACACTCAGACATTTCATCCTAAACCAGCAGAATACACATTCTTCTCTAGTGCACATGGGATGTTCTTCAGAATAGATCACATACTGGGACACAACATCAGCCCTCAACAAGTACAAAAAGATCAAGATCATACTGTGCATATTTTCAGACCACAATGCTATGAAACTTGAAATCAACCACAAGAAAATTTGGAAAGGTAACAAATACTTGGAGACTAAAGACCATCCTACTAAATAATGAATGTGCGAACCAAGAAGTTAAAGAGGAAATTGAAAAGTACATGAAAGCCAATGAAAATAAAACACCACAGCCCAAAACCTCTGGGACGCAGCAAAGACGGTCCTAAGAGGAAAGTATATAGCAATCCAGGCCTTCCTAAAGAAGGAAGAAATGTCTCAGATACACAACCTAACCTTACGCCTTGAAGAGCTGGTAAAAGAACAGCAAATAAAGCCCAAAACCAGCAGAGGACAGGAAATAATAAAGATTAGAGCAGAAAGAAATGCTATCAAAACCAAAAAAAAAAAAAAAAAAAAAAAAACCAAAAAACCAAAACAGTAGAACAGATCAATGAAACCAGAAGCTGGTTCTTTGAAAGAAATAACAAAATTGATAAACTCATAGCAAGTTTTATCAAAAAGAAAAAGGAAAGGACTAAAATAAATAAAATCAAGAATGAAAGAGGAGAGATCACAACCAATACAGCAGAAATAAAACAGTAAGAGAATATTATGAGTAATTATCTGTCAATAAAATGGGCAATCTGGAAGAAATGGACAAATTCCTACAGACATATAAACTACCAAAACTGAAACAGGAAGAAATAGAAAATTGAACAGACCCATAACCAGTAAAGAAATTGACTTAGAAATAAAAAATGTCCCAAAAAAACAAGAGTGCAGAGCCAGATGGCTTTCCAGGGAATTCTACCAAACATTTATTTTTTTTTTAATTTTTTTTTCAACGTTTATTTATTTTTGGGACAGAGAGAGACAGAGCATGAATGGGGGAAGGGCAGAGAGAGAGGGAGACACAGAATCAGAAACAGGCTCCAGGCTCTGAGCCATCAGCCCAGAGCCCGACGCGGGGCTCGAACTCACAGACCGCAAGATCGTGACCTGGCTGAAGTCGGACACTTAACCAACTGCGCCACCCAGGCGCCCCTCTACCAAACATTTAAAGAAGAGTTAACGTCTATTCTCTTGAAGCTTTTCCAAAAAAAATAGAAATGGAAGGAAAACTTCCAAACTCTTTCTAAGAAGCCCACATTACCTTGATTCCAAAACCAGACAAAGACCCACTAAAAAGGAGAACTATAGACCAATTTCCCTGATGAACATGGATGCAAAAATCCTCAACAAGATATTAGCCAACTGGATCCAACAATACATTACAAAAATTATTCACCACAACCAAGTGGGATTTATACCTGGGATGCAGGGCTGGTTCAATATCCGCAAAACAATTAACATGATTCATCACATCAATAAAAGAAAGGACAAGAACCATATGATCCTCTCAATAAATGCAGAGAAAGCATTTGACAAAATACAGCATCCTTTCTTGATAAAAACCCTCAAGAAAGTAGGGACAGAAGGAGCATACCTCAAGATCATAAAAGCCATATACGAGTGACCCAACGCTAATATCATCCTCAATGGGGAAAAACTGAGAGCTTTCCCCCTAAGGTCAGGAACACGACAGGGATGTCCACTCTCACTACTGTTATTTAACGCAGTAAAGGAAGTCTTAGTCTCCATAATAAGACAACAGAAAGAAATAAAAGGCATCTATATTGGCCAGGAGGAGGTGAAACTTTCACTCTTTGCAGATGACATGATACTCTATATGGAAAACCCAAAAGATGCCACCAAAACACTGCTAAAACTGATCAATGAATTCAGCAACGTCGCAAGATATATGATCAATGCAGAGAAATTGGTTACATTCCTATACATCAATAATGAAGAAACAGAAAGAGAAATAAAGAAATTGACCCCATTTACAATTACATGAAAAACCATAAAATGCCTAGGAATAAACCTAACCAAAGAGGTGAAAAATCTAAACATTGAAAACTATAGAAAGGTTATGAAAGAAATTGAAGAAGACACAAAAATATGGAAAAACATTCCATGCTCCTTGATTGGAAGGAAAAATATCGTTAAAATGTCAATACTACCCAAAGCAATCTACATATTCAATGCAATCCTTATCAAAATAACACAATACTACACAGAGCTAGAACAAACAATCCTAAAATTTGTATGGAACCAGAAAAGACACCAAATAGCCAAAGCAATCTTGAAAAAGAAAACCAAAGCTGGAAGCATGACAATCCTGGACTTCAAGCTGTTTTACAAAGCTGTAATCATCAAGACAGTAAAGTACTGGCACAAAAACGGACACTGAGATCAATGTAACAGAATACAGAACCCAGAAATGGACCCACAAACGTATGGCCAACTAATCTTTGACAAAGCAGGAAAGAATAAACAATGGAATAAAGGCATTCTCCTCAGCAAGTGGTGCTGGGAAAACTGGACAGTGACATGCAGAAAAATGAACCTGGACCACTTTCTTACACCATATACAAAAAACAAACAAAAAAAAAAAAAAAAAAAAAAAAACCTAAAAATGGATGAAAGACCTAAATGTAAGACAGGAAGCCATCAAAATCCTTGAGGAGAAAGCAAGCAAAAACTCTTTCATCTTGGCTGCAGCAACTTCTTACTTAACACGTCTCCATGGGCAAGGGAAACAAAAACAAAAATGAACTATTGGGACCTCATCAAAATAAAAATCTTCCACACCGCAAAGGAAACAATCACAAAACTAAAAGGCAACTGACAGAATGGCAGAAGATATTTGCAAGCAACATATCAGATAAAGGGTTAGTATCCAAAATCTATAAAGAACTTATCAAACTCAACACCCAAGAAATAAATAATCCAGTGAAGAAATAGGCAAAAGACATGAATAGACACTTCTCCAAAGAAGACATCCAGATGGCCAACTGACACATGAAAAAATGCTCAACATCACTCATCATCAGGGAAATACAAATCAAAACCACAACGAGATCCCACTTCACACCTGTCAGAATGGCTAGCATTAACAACTCAGGCAACAACAGAGGTAGGCAAGGATGCAGACAAAGAGGATCTCTTTTGCACTGCTGGTGGGAATGCAAACTGGTGCAGCCACTCTGGAAAACAGTATGGAGTTTCCTTAAAAAATCAAAATAGAACTACCCTATGACTGAGCAATTGCACTACTAGGTATTTATCCAAGGGAAACAGGTATGCTGTTTCAAAGGGGCACAGGCACCCTAATGTTTCTAGCAACACTATCAACAATAGCCAAAGTAAGGAAAGAGCCCAAATGTCCACTGATGGGTGAATGGAATAAGCAGATGTGGTGTACACACACGCACACACACACACACACACACACACACACACACACACCATTGAATATTACTCGGCAATCAAAAAGAATGAAATCTTGCCATTTGCAACTACATGGATGAAACTAGAGGGTATTATGCTAAGCAAAATTAGTCAGAGAAAGACAAATATCATATGACAGCACTCATATGAGGACTTTAAGATACAAAACAGATGAACATAAGGGGAGGGAAGCAAAAATAATATAAAAATGGGGGGAGCAAAACATAGGAGACTCTTAAATAGTGGAACAAAGAGAGGGTTGCTGGAGAGGTTTTGGGAGGGGGGATAGGCTAAATGAGTAAGGGGCATTAAGGAATCTACTCCTGAAATCATTGTTGCACTATATGCACTAACTTGAGTGTAAATTTAAAAATAAATACATAATTTAAAAAATTTAAAAAAAAACTTTAAAATTATAAAAAAGAATAAAAGCATATAGATTAAGAAAAAAAAGGATTGAAACACCAATTCTTCCACATTTTGAGAATGCCAGTAGCTGACTCTCTCTAGAAATTCCCTTTAGCTGAAGAAAGTATCTATACTTAAGTCATATCCCATCCCAAAGTAGAAATCTACCCATTGTCAAAACAGGAGTATATAGTCATGGCTGCTTCATAGAAAGGCAAAGCCACTGCTAAGGGGCATCCTAACTCCCCTGCTTCCCAGGAAACCATATAAATTCATCCATGTAACTGCTGTGAAGTTCTGTTTCTTTCTTTGTCCAATTCTAGTGCCTTTACTCCTACAAAATGCTGATATTGAAGGTACAGACCAAAACCCTTCCCACATGGAAATCTCCATCTGTGTCTGTTTTCCATAAATACTGACTTAAGACAATTAGTGTCAGTCAGAGTCTAAGTATATAGTTTTAATATGGGACCATGAAGCTGAATACTATGCGAACAAATTGGCAAGGAGGACTTCATAACTGGCAGTAGATGGAGTTCTTCAATTATACCAGTGCATTTGTTAAAACACCTGTGGTAAACTGGTTTGGTATGCTGGTGCAAATGAATGTACTCACAAATGCAGTATCTCAGGATTTTGAGTAGCTGAGGGAAGTATTAGAAGGAAATTACATCAGATATCTCCTACTGAGTGACTTTGATGCATCAGAGAAGACCAATAGAAGGCTGTGGGTGATGAATCACCAATTGGAGGTGAAGTGTGAAATTCAGAGGGCCCCTATGGCAGCTTACTAAAGATACTCTTATCTCATGCAACTGGAGGCAGGAAAAAAAACCCTGAGAATGTGGCCCAGGAATTAATTATAATACATCAGAGAGCTTTCCAGAGAAGGTTGAACCGTCAGTTTTTCCAACAAAGGATGTGCCAGTGATAGATTCTTGGTGAAAAGAGTGAGACCCTTTAGGTTTGAGTTGGGAACATCTGGGTTGCTGAATTCATAAACAATAGCTCCAGATCCCTTGAATCCTCTGGCATTTCTAAAAAGGGCTGGTATGCCTTCACTGCTTGAAAATGATGCAGTGATCACTGCCTCATGGGACATCATGAATACCCCTCAGCACCTGGCTGTAGCTCCTCATTTAGCCTCTAAACTGGGAAAGTGTGAGGCATGCTAAGGGAGATAAGGGACTATAGACCCCAAAGGAACCTGAGGTCACTTCCCAATAAACTTCTAGTGGGTTCTGCAGGACCTAGCCAATATACACTTGAAGGAGTTGGGAAAATGTTTGGTACTACATCCTGAGAGTCCTACATCAAAAAAGGTAGAACATGAAATTGGATAAGGAATTGTTAGTTTAATTGATAAGGAAGAACTATCCCATTATAAAGGATTTGAGACTTTGACAAAGACCTCAGAAAACAGTACTAATACACTGTCAAGATGATTCTTGGAAGCTTAGAGAAAATGATAGCCAATAATAAGTAAAGTAGAAAAGCCAAAACTGCCATGGCAGACATGAAAAAAAGGAATTTAAAAAATTCACAAAAGTGACCAAGCTACTGGATATACTATGTAAGGCTAGACAATTTAGAACTGCATTCTAAGGTAAAACCTGGAATACACCCCAATTATAAAAACAATAGTAACACACTAGTAAAAGAAACACCATCATCCTTGAGACAATCAATGGCAACTGTCTTCTGTTGGTAGGGCTCATAGCATTTATAATAATAAGTGCTATTATAAAACTGTGTTCTCAGAAGGTAAGAGGGATGATAGAATCTAGAAAATATAGAGGTCAAAGGCAGCATCTAACCATCAGAAGCAAATTGGGTGCAATTGTTATAATGAGTGACAAAATTGGAGTGGCTGTCATGGGTACTCCTAGAGAGTTATGGAAATGGTTACCTTTCAGGCAATGTGAAATAATACAAATGGTACCAGGATTAATCCAAGATTTGGAACTGGCTCACTTGCTACCCAGTAGGCAAAGAAGATGCAATCTTGAAAGGAAGGTAGGACATTAGTGCAAAGTGTGGTGCAACTCCTAGTAATTTCACTAGTGGTGACCTGGAAAGATGTTCCAGTGGGTGAGAACACCTTTGCAGGTGTGATGGTATACACGTTAGAGGCAGGAGGATTAAATGTGGAATTCATGTGACATACTTGGATACTTCCTGTTACTCCATCCCTCTAATGTAAGTGTGAAGAGACACATGCAGCAACCTTGTCCCAGGAAGATTATGATTACCACGGAGTCAGAGCACTCATGAATGAAGGTTTGGGTCAAACCACTAAGTAAGCTACTAAGACCTTCAAAGATGATAGCTGAGGGTTAGAGAAGGAGAGAGAGACAATAAGTATTAAGATACAGACCTGTGACCATCTGCAGTGACAGGGGCTATATATTTTTTAATTAACTACTGCCTTCTAAGATTCCTCTCAGAAAGAGAGGCCCTTGAGAATCCTACAAGAAGCGCTTCTCCAACATGGGTAGAGAAGCGAATCTAGAGCAGGGAGTAGGTGGGGATAGGTAGTGACAAGAGCCATGAAAATGTACTGTTGACACATCCTGCTTCAGAAAGCATAAATGATAGAAGACCTCAGATACTACACTGTGAATTTACAACCCCATTCCTGCCAAGGCCACACTTCCTATGGGCTACTACCAACTAATTACTAATTAGGGCAGAAATATTCATGCCCTCTAATGGGAAATTTTGTTTCAAGGATTCTCCATACACTTGGCTGAAACCCTCATAGTTGTACTAAAGGCTGAGATTTCATTTCCTATTTGGCCCTTTTCCCTTTCCGCCTTCCTTCAGAGGTGTAACATTGCACGAATTTGATGGTTCTCCCTGCCTCCTCTGGCTGCTTGCTTGTATTCCTTCCTCCAGTATATCTTGCAAGTGTAATCCTGCCTTGTCTTTTGCTTCTTAGATGAAATGAACTAACACTATGTGATCTCTTATAGATGAGAAATGCTTAGGGCTAGTCTCATGTTCTCACTAAGTTCTGAATGTAGTCCATGTTCTGGATTGAAATGCAGGAATTTAAAAGCAAAACAGAACAGAGTTTGCTGAACTGCAGAGAAGATACTTGTGTTCTACACCTGCAAATCAGCTGGAATTTCAGGACAAGTAACAGAAGAGGTAGAAATATGCAAAGCAGTAGCCCCAGAATTCTACATGTGGTTTCCCACACATTACAGCATGAGGACAGAACTGTGCATGTACTCAGGGGGTCTTAAAAAGACCCAACAGAAGGTAATTAACTGCTGCAGGATAAGACCTAATGGAGATACCAGAGGTCATGTGAGGGTGAGAGATTTTGGAGTTATAACACATCCAAGGCTTCCTATAATAGATTATCTATCCCCACTAGCTGCTCTACAATAAAAAGAAAGAAGACATGCAAAACATGTAACCCCACAGTTAAGCAAAAAGGGCACATAGAAACATAACCCAGTATAAGCCAGATACAGAAATTATCAAAAAGAATTTAAAACAGTTAAAGCAAATATGACAAAGGTATTACAGAGAAAATTGGACATGATGAAGGAGCAGATGGGGACTCTGAGAACTGCTATGAAAATCTATAAAAGTGAACCAAATGGAAACACAAATATACAAACAAATATCTGAAATGAAAAATTTAATGAGCAAGCTTAGTGGGAGGTTAGATATAGCATGAGAAAATGTTAGTGAATTTGAACACAGTCCAATAGAAATGATCAAACCTAAAGAATAAAGAGGAAAAAAAAAGTTGGGAGAAAAATATAAAGCAGGCTCAGTGGCCAGTGTTAAAATAGCAATTGATATGATACATGTCATTAGTGTTTCAGAGGAGAGGAAAGAAGAAAATGGGTCAGAAAAAGAGTTCAGTTGAAGAATGATGGCCCAAACTTTGCTAAACTATGTGAAAAACGTCAGCCTATGATCCAGAAAGCTTGTTAAACAACTCCTACATACATAATAATCAGACAGCTGGAAATTAAAGATAAGAAACAAAATGCTGGAGAAAGATTAAAAGACACATACTTATGTAGGAACAAATATAGGAATCACAGCTGCCTTCTCATTAAAAAGAGAGAGAGAGGGAAATAAATACAATGAAATAACATCTGTAAAGTGCTGGAACAAGAACAATAAATATTATCCCATAGGTGTTCTATATCAAGCAAAAGTGTCCTTCCAAAAGTTGAGTGAAAAGAACATGTTCCCAGCAGACCTGAATTACAGAGGATATTAATGGAAGTGTGTAGGTAGAAGAAAAACAATGCCACATGGAAATTCATATTTGCATAAAATACTAAAGAGGATGCTAAACATATGGATAAATATAAACAAATATTTTCAGTTTGTACTATCTTAAAATTTTTAAATGTCTACCAATTGAAGCAAAAACAATAACAGTGTATTGTGTGGTTTATTATATATTCAAAGGGACACTATATGACACAAGCACAGTGGTAATAAATAGAAGTATATACTTGTAATTTTCTTACATTTTAATGAACTGTCATAATATGCTTTATGAATGAACATTTCTAACTCTTAATCCCCTTCATGGAGATAAAAAGTACAATATAGGAAATATACTCTATAATATTATAATAATGTGACTATACTTATCAGGGTGAGCACTGAGTAATGTATAGAATTGTCAAATCATTATGTTGTATACCTGAGACCAGTATAATATTGTATGCAAACTGTACTTCAAAAAAATGAACATTCTAACATGCATAGCAACCATCCTATGAAAGTAATAAATAGAAATATGTTTAAATATATAAATAAAATGAAATGGTAAAATGGGTGGAATAATCTAAAAGAGGGTAGGAAAGACAGGAAAGAAAGAAAAGAAACACAATAATTAATCAAGTAGAAAAGTAATATCAAATTAATATACCTAAACCAAAGTGTATTCAAAATTGGTTAAAATTAAACAGACTTTTAAAAAATTAGACTAAAAACTCTAAATGAAATGAAAAATTATAAAATTTGATTTAAAAATTATCAAGGCTTAATTATAGGCCGTCAATAATTTCTCCTTAAATATAAAGGCAAAGATAAGTTGAAAGCAAAAGAAGAAAAAGGGTAGAATTTACACAAAGGATACAAGAGTGCTGATGCATAGGGGCATTTGTACCCCAATGTTTATAGCAGCACTTTCAACAATAGCCAAATTATGGAAAGAGCCTAAATGTCCATCAATTGATGAATGGATAAAGAAGTTGAAGTTTATATATACAATGGAATACTACTTGGCAATGAAAGAGAATGAAATATGGCCTTTTGTAGCAACGTGGATGGAGTTGGAGAGTGTTATGCTAAGTGAAATAAGTCATACAAAAAAGACAGATACCATATGTTTTCACTCTTATGTGGATCCTGAGAAACTTAACAGAAGACCATGGAGGAGGGGAAGGGGAAGAAGAAAGTTACAGAGAGGGAAGGAGGCGAACCATAAGAGACTCTTAAAAATTGAGAACAAATTCAGGTTTGATGGAGGGTGGGAGGGAGGGGAATGTGGGTGATGGGCATTGAGGAGGACACCTGTTGGGATAAGCACTGGGTGTTGGATGGAAACCAAACCAATTTGACAATAAATTTCATATTAAAAAAAAGGAAGAAAAGGTATATGATAATGCAAATTATCAATAAACAAAATATTGAAAACTCTCAAAACGAAGTCATGAAAGAGAAGCTACTAATGGTTTTATATAACCATTCCCATGGAGCTTAAGAATAGGATAAACTCATCTACAGTGAGATAAATGATAAAGAATCATTGCATATGGTAGGCAGAGAAAGTAAAAAAGTACAGAAGGCGTTTCTGAGCTGATGGGAATGATCTATGCTTGGACCAGAGTGCCAGTCATAACTTATGGATTTTACCATACTTATCAAATTGCCCCTTTAAGAAGAGTACATTTCAATTAATGTAAATTATATCAATAAAATTAAAATGACTCTCCCCACAGTCCACATTAGACAATGAGAAAGAGTAACTAAACTCATTGCTATGCTTTTGTGAACACCTCTATTCAGCTAATTGTTCCTTTGTTTACTTCTTTCTCCCCTGATCAGATATTTTGGGTTGTTGACTTGATATTTCAGAGTTTTTACATCTGCCTTTCAAATGTAAACATTATTAACTTATTGAGGTGATATAATTAAGGGAAAACTGTCTCCAAGATTGAGATTCAGGAATATGTGTGTGTCATGTTTGTTCTCTGGAATTATAGTGGAGTACACCCTCTAAATTTTTAGAGTGGAGTTAGTAATGGTTGCCTCCTGAGAGAATTTTTAAAATTAAAGAGCAGAGACACAGTTGTTATATGAAGAAGACCCAATAGCTACATAGCCATGAAGACATAAATGTAACCTGACTATGGATTAATAATACTAAAGAATAAATATGCCAATCATAAAGGGTAAAGAGTAAGCCAGAAATAGTACAGAAAAGTAACCTGAGCTATAAGTTTGGCAGCTCCTACCCAATCACAGTCCTATGGAAAGAGAGCTTTGGCCATCAGGCTTCAAATACATTTAGTTCATTGGCAAAACCATTCCCAGGCTGAGATGAATAAAATAAGCTATTAGCTATTAATAATGTGAGCCTGCCCTTTGACACATGGAACATCATCATATATTTGAGTCGGTAAATTTGGTGGTCAGACACTGGATCATGAAAGTTTTACCATAGAATTGCTATTATGTGAGGGTTTTAGGAATATGGACTAGTTAACTTTTCTAACAGTACTATTCCCATTGCTTCACCTGTTTTTATTTTCTATGATTTTTACAGAAAGATTCTTGACATTTATTCTTTCTTTAAATCTCCTCTCCCTTTGGACCCTGCAGACTGTCAGCATTTGGATTTCTATCCGTGGCAGATAACATGTCTATCTGCCCAGTACAGATTTATCTCCTAATGATTATTTTCCTAACGGATCTATCTATTATAACGTTTTATCTTGTGTTAAGATCTCAGTGCTACATTCCAGTGGTAGGATTTATTTTAGGTGCTAAATTCTTGCTTTTTTTTTCCTTATAAGGGCCTTACCTCGCCTAATTTATGAACATGGGGCACACAGACACCTCCTGAAGGATATGCCATGGTACTAGCTCATTGATTTGGGGCTTGCCAACAGTACAAGCTTTAGCCAAAGGAATGTGAGGAAACATAACATACAGAAACTTTAGGAGGCATCAAGAGTTCTTCTTTTTTGGATGTCCCAAATAAGGCACACTTTTTGAGGCTGGAATCTGGAATGAGAAGACATGTAGCAGAGCCATAGAAGTTGACCACAGCCACTGACATCTATTATGAAAAAGAAAAAAGTGTGTGTTATAGTAAACCACTGTGATTTGGGGAGGGTCACTTGTTATTAATAAAGCTAACTAGTAAAATTCATATACTGGATTAGGAGATAATCAAAATGAAATACTGTAACAGCAAACTTGAATTGCTAATTTGAAGCCATTTTAGAGGTTGTGTCAAGTAAGAGTGAAAAATATACTGTTTAAACAAAAATAAAAATAAGATTAAGGTTACTTGAAATTCACATTGATATAAAATAAGAAAAAAATCTTAAATAAGAAGGTATCTGAGATCTAGAGTTACTAAAAAAAATATTATTTCTTTGCCTTTTGTTTATAACAATTTAAGATTAAGTAACTAGCTAGTCTTCTCATCACTTCATGATCACTTTTGAGCCTTTGAGGAGAGATCACTCCTTCTCCAGCAAGCACTCACAAGAGAAGTCTATTTTTCTTTGGCATGTCAGGTAAGTCATTGTCAGTAAAGGAAAACTATCCCTTTTGGTTCCCCTTTACATATACAAACAATCTCTCCATTTATGTCATCAGTGTTATCTTCATCGCCTCCTGTTGTCATCTACAGACCACCTATTCACTGTCATTAATTAATGGCCTGCTCAATTTGTGTAATCCACACTTAACTCCTATTATTCTTAGTGACTTCCAATAGTCACACAGACAATTTATCTAAAACCCTAGACTTTCTGCACTTCTTTTTTTTCTCATCTCTAGCAAAATTTGGTTTCACTTCAATTCAATCTCCCATTAGTCTCCCATTCCCGTAATAATTTTGCATCCTGCACCATCATTAACGTATTTTCCCCCAAATCCAAGTTGTAAGTAACTCACTCTCTTAGTACTACCTATCACCTTTCCAGCTTACTTTCTCTGGCAGCCCCTTAAATTTAGTATATTGTATTGAAATTTCATCCCACAGGGTTGTTGACTTTATCTTAATGCATCTGACCTCTTATGTTTTCCCTTCCCTTTTTTCCATATTAGATTATCATCTTAGTTCATCATTATTTTCATTAGTTTTTAAGTACAGTAATTACAAGTCTTATTTTCTCTCCTTCTGCCGTACTTGTTAGCAAAACCTCAGCCCTGGTTGAATTCAAGTATATATTTCTGTTGTCTAAAGCCTGTATAACTCAACTTAGCTGAAAATAGTCATTGTAACCACACTGAGAAGTCTCTGTTTAAATTCATGAGGTCAAGCCTTAAATAGACAAGCAGCACTACCTAAAAGTAATATTACATGTTCTAAATAAGTTTGCTTTCCCAGACTTTGGTATAAATAATTCAGAAATTTGCTTTCAACAAATACCTTATTATACAGTATCTTCCATTTTGCTTAGTTTATTATGCATGATATAATGGCTTCCATTGTATTCTTTATTTTCTGACATTTCTGCCTAGCCATTCACTACTTCTTGCCCTTTGTACTTGCTATTCTCTCAGCCTACAATGCTCTTACCCAGTTCATAGCTCCCTCTTATTCCACAAGTCTCACTTCAAATGTCACCTCCTCAGAGAGCCCTTCTTTGACCATCTTGTTCAAAGAACAGCTCCTTTATTACCCTGTTATATCACCTTGTTGCTCCTTCACAGCACTAATCACAATATGTAATTACCTCATTTTTTTTTCTTTTTCTTTCCTTTTGTCATATCTTTCTGCATGTAGAAATTAAACTTCTAAAAAGGAGGAGGAGTTTGTGCTGTATTCTGCTGTATCTTCAGTGCCAAGTATAATGTCCGGCAAATAGTATGTACTCAAGGAATATTTTTTGTCTAATTAGTAAATGAGTATGAGAGAAGCAAAATATCCCACCCCAAAATATACTATTTTGACACATTATTTTAAATTACAGTTATTTAAAAAACAGCGGGTATAAGAAGGACACTCTAAGCTCCTTTGTTCAGCTGAAAGCAAGAAACAAAAGGTACCCTACCTGTATCAGGAGTTAGAAGGCAACTTTATCATCAGAGTTAGGGACAGCAATGAATATTCCAAGCTCAAAATTCTTTGTGTTGCCAATTCATCACAAATTTATTTTTTCATTGCCTAAAAGGTATAAAAGTTTCCAGCTTTAGTAATTTCTTTTAGCCTCATATATTTATGAATATATATATATATATATACATATAATTAAATTTGTTTTTCTCCCATTAATCTATCATAGGTCTTTAATTATTAGACCAGTCAAAGAACCTAGAAGGGAAGAAAAGGTTTTTTTCCTCTACAAATCAATACCCTATACAAATCACTTCATAACACATTAACTGTTTTTTTAATACGTAAAGTAAGAAGATAATAGTAATAAATGGCTTTCAAAGTCTCCTGTGGGCTTCTGGTTCCCTCTTTAACCCCTTACCTATAGGTTGGGAATAAGTGTACCATGAAATTAAGTGAGTAGTTGAATTTACTCATTTGAAGCGTGTTTTTACATGTGAGCTACCATTTGTCATCAGAGAACCCATGATATAAGGCTAGTTCTGAGGCTTCCTATGGGTAAATTCATCTTCAGAGGGATTTCAACATCCATGGATAAGAATCACAAACCTCCCAAACACCTCTGCTCACCTCAACAGACATATGACAAGTGTCTATAATAACAAGGACACACATTCAAAATCTTCATGGGTTCTAGGTTAGTCCCGAAAGGAATTCTACACACCAGAAATGTTATTTAAAAAAATGTATAATAATCCATTCACCCCTGAGAATTCCCTATAAGTTCACTTCTCTGTCAAAAAAATTATAAGTGAATAAATCCAATCTACTTTCTTCATATCTCCATCTAACACATGCAGTCAAAGGTAGTTTTGCATTCAGGTCATACAAGAGGTGTAAAATGAGGTACAGGTCAGATGTGAATTAGACTCATTATTATTTCTTTATTCCCACAGGCTCCCTCCAATAAATATGTATTGATTCATTCTCCCAGAACAACTTTTTCCTGCTGACAGAGTAGGCAGGCATCCGTAGACTCAGCAATCAAAATTTTAGCTCATAAAGGCTTTGTTTATCAAAATTATCAATATTTCAATCCATTAAACAGGTAAATCATAAAATGTGTATCCTTTAACAGAATTATTTACTTGAAGTATTACAAATTCAAATATATGTAGGGACCAAGTAGATAAATGAATAAAAAATTCTGGAATAAAATAAATTAAAGGGAGAGATGAAACTACCTAACTCTACTTAATTGTTACTACCAGAGTAGGTGAGTTTGGTATTAACAGGTTTTATGGTATTTTTGAAAAAAAAAATCTAAAATATTGGTAACTCGCTGTGTGTGTGTGTATTTTATTTTTTTTAAAAAAAATTTAAGTTTATTTATTTATTTTGAGAAAGAGAGAGAAAGTAAAAGCTGGGAAGGGTCAAAGAAAGAGGGAGAGAGAGAGAATCCCAAGCAGGCTCTACTCTGACAGCACAGAGCCCGACACAGGGCTCAAACCCACAAACCGTGAGATGATGATCTGAGCCAAGACCAAGAGTCAGATGCTTAACCAACTGAGCCACCCAGGAGCCCTTGTGTGTGTTTAATTTTAATCCATTTTGCAAGAAAACAAACATCTTCTGTGGGCTTTACCAGTTAATAATGCTTACCAGTTTACCTGTTAACAATGACCTCAATAGTATTTTTCTTTAGAATCTTCAAATAATAAACATTAATGAATCATTTAAAATGACTGCTTCACAAATTTCAATTTACATAGGACTGTTCCATGTTATAATTATGTACACTGAAACAATATTTTCCAGAGATACTCATTGTATACTATTATAACTATAAAAGCAATTAGAGATGTGTGTGTATGTGTGTGTATGTGTATATATACACATATACTAATAATTTTTCAACCTTGAACAATTTATACTGCTTTTTCTCCTTTGCTTTTATTATGGTGAATTTAAAATTATATAAAAGGAAGGTGAGTTGCATTCAAGAAGAACTAAGTGGGTAATTGCACTGGGAAATATAAGAAAAGAAAGATAAGACAGGAGGAAGAAATTCTATCTAAATCAGATACAAGAGAGGCATTTAGAAAGTTCACAAAAATTAAAGAAATTATAACCTTAAACAACAAACTCTCTAAATAGCAACATAGAAAATTATCTAGTAAGTGATCACTATTCAATGGAAAAGCAGTTTGGGGTAGTATTTAGCCTGATAGTTACTCTCTTCTTACCATTCAGTTCCTCCCCTCACCACTGGGAGAACACACAAAAAAATATTGCCATGTTATCATGTAGATCAACAAAGATTTCCCAAAACATGTGTAGGATAGTGTGTCTGTTTATTTTGACATTTCATGGGTCTGTGCAATACAAAAAAGTAGCAAGAGCTAGTATTATAGAACTAAAGGGGTTAAGAGTCTATAAACAATTAAAATGTTGGTTGTGAGCAAGTGAAATACCCATTCCAAACTGGGGTATATTTGACTAGTAGCAGTTAAAAGATGTTTTACAGAACATTGCAAATGAATATTATAAATTAAAGAATATTTGACTAATAGTACTTAAGAATTGTATCTTCTAAGGACATTCACATTTAAATAGAGATCAAGTACTAAATGCAAAGGATAATAAAGTACCATGGGTTAGATAATGGGGAAGAACTGAGAATGGTTATGATGGGATTTATCCTGTTCCAGAAATTATACTAGATTCAAAATTGTATCTTGCATATAAATCAAGGTCACCCTTCTGTTGTAAGCTTATTATATTTGATTATTAAGTATGAAAACAAAAGTAACAGAAGGCTGATGAATATACATATAGAAAAAAAATCTGTGTAGCTTTTATGGATATTTACATAGGCAAAATAAATTAATTTAGAATAATTCTTTAAACTAGATATCCACCCCCCCCCAAATAAAACAGATTGGGCTGTCTAGTGGCGAAAAGCTGACTTTTCTCATTAATACACTTCTTGCTTTTCCTGATCATTGATTTATAGGTAAAAGGCTTTATATGAACAATTCTTAGTGTATTTTAAGATCATTAACAAGAACTTCAACCAGCCCATCTGTGACGATTTTATGTACCAACTTGATTAGGCCATGGTACCCATGGTACTCGTTTTTTGGTCAAAAACTGGTCTAGATCTTTTATGTTACCATGAATGAAGGTGTTTTTGTTTGTTTATTTGTTTGTTTTTTAGCAACATTTAAATCAGTATAAGTAAAGCAGATTATCCTCCATAATATGGGTGGTCTTCATCCAATAAACTGAAGGCTTTAAGAAAAAACAGACTGAGTTTCGCCAAGCAAAAGGGATGTCTGCCTTCACATGTCTTCAAACTTTAGCTGCAGCATCAACTCTTCCCTCTTCCCAAGTCTCAAGACTACCAGCTTACTCTATAGATTTGGGAATTGCCAGCCTCCACCATCACATGATCAATTCCTTAAAATAATCTCTTTCTCCCAGTATAGACACACGTGTAATTGGTTCTGTTTCTCTGGAGATTATTGACTAATACACCAATATTGCCATTCTTAAAATGTCATGGGTTCTGGGGCGCCTGGGTGGCGCAGTCGCTTAAGCGTCCGACTTCAGCCAGGTCACGATCTCGCGGTCCGTGAGTTCGAGCCCCGCGTCGGGCTCTGGGCTGATGGCTCAGAGCCTGGAGCCTGTTTCCGATTCTGTGCCTCCCTCTCTCTCTGCCCCTCCCCCGTTCATGCTCTGTTTCTCTCTGTCCCAAAAATAAATAAACGTTGAAAAAAAAATTAAAAAAAAATAATAATAAAATGTCATGGGTTCTAATAGCAAGAAATAATTGGAATTTGAGATAAAAAAACATTCAGAAATATGTCAAATTCTGAATCAAAGAGTGAAAAAAGAAATGAACCAAGGAAGAAGTAAATAAATGAAGAGATAATCCATGTTCACAGAAAGGAAGACTCAATATTGTCAAGATGTCATTTCTTCCCAACTTGCTCTCCAGATTTGATCCAATTCCAATCAAAATCCTGGCAAGTTAGTTTGAGGATATTGACAGAGTGATTCTAAAATTTATTTGGAGAGAGAAAAGACTCACAGTATTAGAGGACAACAAAGACAGAGGATTGACATTTTGAGACTTCAAAACTTATTATATAGCTACAATAATCAAGACAATGTGAAACTGGTGAAAGTATAGACTAATAGATCAGTGCAACAGATAGAGTGCTCAGAAATAGACACATGCAAGTATAGTCAACTGATCTTTGAGAAAGGAGCAAAGATACCACAGTGCAGAAAAGATGGTCTTTTCAGCAAAGAGTGCTGAAACAACTAGACATCCACATGCAAAAAAAAAAAAAAATCTAGACATATACCCTACACTCTTCACAAAACTTGACTCAGAAGTTAACAGGCCTAAAATAAAATGGTAAACTATAAAATTCCAGAGGATAAAACATGAAAAAATCTAGATGACCTTGAGTCTGATGAAGACTTTTTAGATCAATGTAGGAAATCATCGATAAAATGGACTTAATCAAAATTTAAAATTTCCTCTCTATGAAAGACACTGTTGAGATAATGAGAAATAAGCCATTAAGTGGAAGAAAATATTTGCAAAAAAATATGTGATAAAGGACAGTTATCCAAAATATACAAAGAACTTTTAAATTAAGAAGAACAACCCAATTTTAAAATGGACAAAAGATCTGAACAGACACCTCACCAAAGAATATATACAGATGGCAAATGGACATATGAAAAGATGTTTCACATCATACCTCATCAAGGAAATACAAATCAAAACAATAATGAGATACCACTATATACCTATTAGGATGCCCCAAATCCAAAAAAAAAAAAACAAAAAAAACCAAAAAAAAAACAAAAAACCTGAAAATACTAAATGCTGGCGAAGATGTTGAGCAACACAAAAACACAAACTCTCATTCCTTGCTGGTGGGATGGAAGATAGTACAGCCACTTGGAAGACAATTCAGCACTAAGAACAAGTTTCTTATAAAGTGAACCATAGTCTTACCATCTATCTTATCAGCAACTGTACTCTTTGGTATTTACCCAAACTGCACATGGATGTTTATAGCAACTTTATTCATGATTTCACAAACTTGGAAACAACCGACATGTCCTCCAGCAGGTATTTAAGTAAATAAACTGTGATATACCCAAACAATGCAATTTTACTGTTAAAAAACAAAAACAAAAACAAAAAAAAACTTTCAAGCCATGAAAAAAATATGGAGGAATCTTTAAAGAATATCATTAAGTGAATGAAACCAATATGAAAGGGCTTTCTGTATAATTCCAACTATATGACTTGTAGAAAAGGCAAAACTATGTACACAGTGAAAATCAGTGGTTGCCTGGGGCTGGGGGAGCAGGCATGAATAGCCAGGGCACAGAGGATCTTTAGGGCAGTGAAAACTGTATGATACTATAATGGTGGATACAGGTCATTATACATAATACATCGGTAAAAGCCCGTGGAACGTACAAGACCAAGAGTGAACTCTAATGTAAACTATGGAGTCTGGATGACAATGATGTCAGTGTAGTTTCATTGATTTTAACAAATGTACTGCTCTGGTGTGGGACGTTAATAGTGGAGGAAGTTGTGCATATTTGGAGGGGAGGGCATATGAGAAGTCTCTGTACTTTCTGGTCAATAGTGTTGTAAACCTAAAACTACTCTAAAAAATATCTGATTGAAGCATGCCATAGGCTATTATACTATGATACTGCATGTATTTACCCATTTCTTTCCAGCTAAAGCAGAGGGCACAGCCAGCAATTAAAACATGATTCACATTAAGTTAAAAGATAAAGTAGCATTTTAAAAACAGCTGCCATTACTTGCATTATTTATTCATCAGGTGCTGTGTAATTGCAGAATTGTGCTGAATAAAGACAAATGTGTTCTCTTCATTGAAGAACTTACAGTCCAAAGATAGAAGGGAAATTTAGAAACATCTTTAATGTCTCAGGATCATCAAATGGGGCATGCTAATGGAAGGAGTTGAGTCCAAAAGACTCTTATGTGGATAAGACTTCTTACTCAATATTTATGTTTATGGTTCTTGTACCTAATAGCATATTGAGAAGAATCAGACTATCCTCACTTTGGCCTAAGTGTTGGCCTATGTGTTTTTTTTTTAACCTGGTAAATTGTTATGGATGTATATTTCATAAATCTAATCATATTAAACAAATGACACTAAATTACACTCTAAAACCAAAATTGTTCAACTATGGGAAAGAGTAATCTCTTGAGTGTCACTAAAACTATTATCAGTCATTCAGAAGTGTTCACCTCAATATAAAAGGTGTTATGCTTAATGAATACAGAAATAGCAGCATTATACAACTGGAGAGTTCTTTTTTTTTTTTTTCCTCCTCTCAATGTTTACATTTTCTTACGTGTTCCAGTAACTAATTCTTTGTGTTCTTTTGTTTCACTCTTGGTGGGTTTACTTTGTTTTGTTTGGGCCAAACGAACAGTTTCCCCTAATTTAACTTGAGGCATAATACATAAATTAAACCCACTTTCCTCTTGAAGATATTCTTGTTGCAACTTCCCTATTAGAGAAGACAGTTTGATAATGTGAAGCTATAGAATATTACGATCACACTAAAACCTTATGTCACTATTCTCCTTTCCCACTCCGTGTTCTAACAGTGCTGAACTACTTCAAAGTTCCCCAAAGTACTGGCATTTTATTCTCTGAAGTGCACAAAATCTTGCTTTGTTTGCAGTGTTGTATCCTCCCTCTGCCTGGCTTGCCCTGGTAGATGTGCAAACCCCACTTTATGTGTGCCCTCTTCCAGGAAGCTCACTTTCCTTGCTCCCAACAACTCCATCCACTCCCAACCACTCCATCTGCTGCTCCCCTGCAGCTTACCCAGATAGGAGATACTTAAAATGCTGGCATTAGTCCATGGTGCCACATGGCAACTTAATTCTTTTACAATCTGACCTCCTCTGAGTGAATGAATTCCCTCCCTCCTTAGATGCTATATTTTATTCAGCTGTGTCCCCATGTCCTCACAGATTTCCTGGACCATATTAATTGATCCAAAATATGTTGGACAAATTTCATTAAGTGATGCATATTACTCCATTCCCATCAGCGAGCGTTTTGAGTCCAAAACATATTTGTTTACTGTTTAGAAACCAAATGTTAACCTAAAGAATTTAATTAATTAACCTATAGAATCCTAACCATGCACTGCCCACTCCCTCTCTGCCCCAATTCCCTTTTAACTTAAATAAGAAGCTGTTTTATTCTTGCAGTTTCTGCTAGTTGAGAAGTCAGTGTGATAGAGATGCTAGCGGGATTTGCCTAGACATCAATAAACTCCAAAGGCTCCCGGCGGGCCACTTGTAGTGTCAATAAAGACTCGTAATTACTTGCTCCTTTGAGCATTTTAGACCCAACCCCTTAGTTCACTCTGCTGCGAATAAGAGGCTTGAGAACCGAGAGGCTCTTAACTTCTTAAACCTTAGGCGAAGAATGGCAAACATTGGCAGGTACCTCAGAATTTTAAGCAAAGGTGCTGGCTGCTATAGTTGTTATTTTAAGCTGCTAGGGGACTAGTAACTCAGAACTCCCCTTCTTGCTCAGCTCCCCCCAAGGACTGGTGGTGGGCCTCACCATTTCCGGGCTTGGGGAGGTATAAGCCCCAGGGGCCAAGAGTGGAAGGCAGCTGGAGCCACTGCACAACCCTAAGGAACAAGTGATTCAATTGAGAGAGGCTGTGGGGTGGGGAGAGGAGAAAGCGGAGAACTTGGAACCTTTTCTTTCAGATGGGGTAAATCCTGGCTTCCGGGCAAGATCTCACACTAGGGGTGCCTCCCGACCCATCCGTCCCACTAGCCATGAGGTAAAACCAAACCAAGGCATGGATATAACTAGAACAGCAAGCTTCTCTCTCTTGGTGAGGGCGAGGCCAAAGAACAGTGAAGGAAGTACTCAGACTCACGGTTAACTAGAACTCCAAAGTGCCCCTTCCACACAATACAACAGAAGTAAGGAAAACAGTAGGAGGGAGGAGAGAGTGTAAATCAGAGGCTAAACACACATCACTGAAATTTTTGAGGAAGAACGTGCCCTTCCTTCTTTCCTTTCTTCCTATCCTCCTACCTTTCCCCCTTCTTTCTCCTATGTCTGGGTGTACTTGCATTTAAAGGATGTCCTTGGTGGCTGCTTTTTCGCAAAATTCTGTTTCTCCGCAGTGAAGTTTAAGGCGGATTGGAGTTTCCTTGACTCCTGCGTGAGGAGTTTCCAAATGGCAGTGAAAAAGCGTCACATAAATATCCACAAAGCGCCTAATGACACCTCTGTCATCTGTTTCCTTCAAGATCCTAAATCGGGGTGGTCATCCACCACCCACCCTGAGTGGGCGATCGGCTAATTGGTTCATGTGTGTATGGGTACTTTCCAGATCGAGCTGTGCACCGAATACTAAACGTCCTCCTCCTCCTTCCCCCTCCCTTCCTCGATTCACTCTTCTCGGGAGGGCGTGTGTATGCGCGTTCGCGTGTGTGTGTCCGCGTGTGTATGTTTAGGAAAGGCACTTGGATGAAGCTACCCCCTGGCAACCCACTCCCCCCCGCCCTGCTCAGGACGAAGCATCTCTCAAGCAAGATGCGTCTCTAATCTGTCCCCGGCTGAGGTGTCCTCTCCCCGCTGATAAGGACAGACTATCTCTGCGCTCGTCCAGGGAGCTGATACGTAGGTTTCCCAGGAGGGCGACCTGACTTCCTTCTGGCACGCTGCGTTCTCCCCGGGTTGTGTGACTTGCTGTTGCTTGCGTGCGCGGGTGTGTGTGTGTGTGTGTGTGTGTGTGTGTGTGTGTGTGTGTGTACACGGCTGTGAGCTTGTGAGCTTCCTCTCCCGGCACTGTGCAGGCAGCGCCGGCGACGTTACTCTCCAAGCAGCCGACAGCAACGCGAGGCAACCGCAGCCTCCGCCCCCTCAGTCTGGTGATTGGCTGGTTTTGCTCATCATTTCCCTGCTAGGAAAAGGGAAGGGCCAGTGACGCCCCCGAACCCAGCTGCAGAAGCGGCCGCCACCTCCGATGCACAAGGTGTCTCATCTGAGAAGAAACCTGAGCCCCAGGGAGGAGGCGCGGAGCGACCGGGGCAGGGCTGGCGCGAACCAGGAGGCAGAGCGCTGGGCAGCGCTCAAGGACCAGCGGGAGCTCGGTCGCGGAGAACCCTTGCGACCCGCTCCTGAGATCCCGGCTCCACACTCTCCTCGAATTTTACAGATTTCCCCCGGCGACTGTATCTCCCCAAAACGGAGCCTTTATCCCAAGAGAAGGTGAGGGAGCTGGGGCAACCAGGACTTTCCCGGGCACCCAAGATGCGCTCCATTAGGAAGAGGTGGACGATCTGCACGATAAGTCTGCTCCTGATCTTTTATAAGACAAAAGAAATAGCAAGAACTGAGGAGCACCAGGAGACGCAACTCATCGGGTAAATGCAAAGCTTCATTTCAGGATATAACAATAATAATAATAATAATAATAATAATAATAATAATAATAAAGTCAAGCCATAAATGAAATGTGAATATAGACGGGAGAGTGAGGGTTGGGAGAGTGTGTGTGTTCATAATGAGCTTTTGTGCGTTTAGTCTCATGAATTAAATAACAAAGGCTGTTGAGGTGTGTGTGCTTCTCCCCGGCGTGCTCTCAGTAGGAGTTCAACTTGCCCTGTGTGGTGATGGTGGCAGTTGTGTTCGCGCCGGGGGCTCGCACGCCCAAGGAGAAGTCACTGCAGAAGTGTCAACAAAGAACGTGTGCCTTTGTCCTTTTAATCCCTGGGCAGAACTCAGGAGAGGTGGCTTTATTTCCCATGTGGCTGTCCTTCTTTTTCTGCCCATCACTCTAAGGAGATACTGGAGACAGCCTGGCTTCCTCAAAGACTGAAGTTAAAGCCCAGAAAGCAGGAGATGTGTCTCCACTGATTCTTTACTCTTCTTTTCGTTGGGTAGATCTGTGTATCGTTTGAATTAGAAACTCCAGTACAACCAAGAATTCTTCCCTATTTGCTCTTCTGTGGCAAAACGCATGGGCGTCATGGTTACAGTTTTAGCAACTGGGTACTGTAGATTCTCACAGACTATATTTCTGCTATTTCTTTAGTTTGTCTAAATGAGTTCAGAAGCTTCCCCCACCCGAGTAAGTTCTCTAAATATCACACTTCCTTCCTCCCTTCCCCTGGCTTCTGTTTCTTTGAAGTTTACCCAGGAGGTGGCTGCAACTTTGTGTTGCTTACATATCTTGGAAGCGTTTTCTGAGGATGTGAACCTGGTTGTCAACTCTGTTCAAAGTCCTGTTTCGGAAATCCTCCCTTATCCGGAGGCGTCCGCTATCGGAAACTCCACGCTGGCAGAGATGCCAGCCTGATTTTTATGTTCCCTGACAGTTATTAAAACGAAGACAGAGTCTTTGCGTGTGTGTGCGTGTGTGTGTGTGTGTGTGTGTGTGTGGACTGCTAAAAGGTGCACGCACGCGCGCGCGCACACACACACACACACAAACTTCATGCACTCCATTTAATATTCCTGCTCCTCCCTAAGTAATGAGTGTTTAAGTGAGCAAGATTCAGGCTTATACTTACAGAAAGAATCTTCTGTTCGATCGTAAACTAAGATAGCAGAAGTACAGTCGAAAGGGACTGGAAGGGAATGAGAAAGCTGACGGGCTGGATGGTCGTTATGCATCACAAATCTGTAAAAGGTCTATTCTGGGGAAGAGAAGAAAAGCCGAACTATATGAGGTCGTTTACATAGGGAGTGGGTGGGTTGAAAACGCCGCCTAGCTCAATTGTCAGGAAAGCAGGACTTTGGGCGGGGACGTGGGCATCTCGGGCAGACTTGTGCTTCCCAGGCAGACAAAGGGGTCTTAGGGAAGGTGATAAACGGCGCGCGGGGGAGAGGTGGAGAGGCGGAGGCTGGGCGTCGGGGGGTCGAGGCTCTTTGTTCCCTTCCGGGCTGGTGGGCTCCAAACAGACGCGTGAGCCCAGACAAAGCCGCCAAGCCTCGCCAGGACTCTGAGGGTTCAGGCCCTCGGCTCGCTGACGAGCAGGAGGGGGGAGGACGCGTGAGGCGAGCAGAGGCGCCCCGTGCTGCCCAGGCGCCCTCTCCGGGCCTCCCTAAACCGCCGCCAGAATGGGGGAGCGCACCCCGAGTCCCTCCGAGGGAAATGACCGACCTGGGACACTCCACGTTTCCCGGGCAGCATTCCTCCTTGGCCCTTTCCTGGGCGCCGCCGGCCAGTGGGCACCGCACAGGACGCCGACGAGGGGCAGGGGGCGCAGGCAGGGGCGCCGCGCTTGGGCTAGCCGGGCTGGGTTTCGCGGGCCCCCTCTTGGGGCGGAGCTGCGGTCGCTCCCCTGCTGCTCCGAGAAAGCGTGAGCGAGCGCGTGAGTTAAACAGGAAGCGAGGTACGCACCGGTATTCTCCCCTCCTCCGCGAGAGCGGCAGCGGGGGTGCAAGAATGAGTGGGGAGGCAGGGGAAAGCCTTTAATGCAGGAAGCCGGTCTCCTCTTGGGAAAAAAAAAAAAAAAAGAATCACTTTTACGGCTCAGGCAACCGGACTCCTCCTCCTTAATTAAAACCCGCAATTACGGCGGTGCGGGGGCAGGGCTGAGAGGCAGGCGCCGGCGCCGCGCCTGCACTCGTGCCCTGCAGCGCCCCGGCCGCTGCGGCCGCTGCCCTGACGCCCTAGAGTTGGCGCTGCCGGGAGAATGCGGGCACAGCCAGTCCCGCTGAGCGCTCTTGCCCTTCTCCGTCAAGATGAAACGTTCGGTGGAAAAGCTTGTGATAACTAGTTCATGATTTCGTTTTAACTTCCCAACAGTGCTTCTAGTGGAGGAGTTGACTCACCCAACGATCTAATGATCTCTGTGACTCTATTTCTAACCTAAGCCACTTACAGGGTCTATTTTTAAGATGAGTGAACTAGAGTGGAGATTTAGCCTAGAGCCCCGACTGATATTCCAAAGTCAGGTTAACGGGCAGTCTGCCTTTTGGGAGGCACTGCGTGACTTTGAGAGTGGGCAGTACATTCAATTAAGGGCCTTTCGTAATCCTTGTACCTTAGGGAACCACCCCTCACCACCAAGAAAACACCCTCGTATTTAGCTTCCCTGCTACCATTTGCAATAGGCAGACCTTTTCTTTATTACACGCCCCCCTCTCTTACCTGGAGGTCCCATCTGGAGTCAGCGCAGCGTTGTTCTTACATACAATATTGAGCGGTCATTCCATGCAGAAGGAAAGAGAACACCAGCACAACTTTCCTGCCTACCATCCACATTCTCATATCCCCAGAGAAATACTAGAAGCATGGATTTTATAAGGAATTCTTTGAGAATAGGTCAAGTAATTATTGGAAATTTAACCTTTCATGCAAACAAAACATATCAATTGCCTGGTATGAAGACTAGTTAGTAAAGTTTAACTCAAAAGGCATGGGACTATAAAGTGGTTTATTCTTGACGGACATTTTTTTTTTTTTTAATGGGAAAAATGGCACTTACTTCACAATTGGCCCATGATTTCACTGGCTTTCTGTGATTTGGAGGTATAATTGGAAATGTGTTAACTTAAGGGTCCTACAGGTAAAAACATGTGGGTGTGCTCATTTAATAAGATAATGTATTTGAAAGAGTGGTATACACTTTAATATCATACAAATACTTGTTTTGATTGTGACTTCTTAAAATTTCCACATACTGTGTTCCTAGTTGACCGCAAATGACACTAACTTAATTTTCTTATCATCTAGAGATTTCCTTTTGGCCCATGTATGTTAGACTGTCTCACTAAATGATCGCCCACCCATATTAATAATGAAACATGATAATATTGACAGTGGAAATAAGCATTCATAGAATATTACCATTGTCAGCAAAGTTGGTTCCAGTTAGTTCTAGGGTAGAACACACTAATAAATCTAGAAACCCAGAATCTGCACTTTACGTGTTTTATTTGGAATTCTACTAAAACCTTAAGCAGTAGGTAAGGTAGTACATCTCATCTTTATTTTTAGTTGTTTGATGCTTAGGGAATGAAAACACAAAATTGCCTGCTGTTTTTATTCAGGCTTACTTTTGTGTAAGTTCTCTTCTTTTGAATGACTTTTATAATTTTGTATTAAGGAGGAAATTTAACCTAATCTGTGGGGAGCACATTTACTCCAAAGCCAAGTTATGAGGACTTTTCAGTAGGGTTGAATGAAGGTCTTTTGGGACCTAATCTCAAAAAACAAAAAAAAATTAATCATATTTGTCATATACTGCAGAGTTAATAGAATAAGTTGTAGTGATGCCTGGCAACTCATATTTTGAAGAGGAAAATATTTGTAAGAACTGGTGACATAACTAATGATCAGTTTCCGTTACTACTTTCATATAGACGATCTTGTAAGTAGGTTTTTCTTAGCTCAATATAAGCAGGGATACTTTATAATATCTGTTGCTTTATGCTGCATTATTTCCTTAATGTGTTTTGTGATTTTTCTCTTTAGAGGTATATGTTGAATCTTCCTGAACATAGCCCTATGCAAAAGATATTATCAGTGTGCTGTTTAGTAATCATGTTTGATCTGGAATGAAACACTAGTAGAGGGTAGCAACATCCTTCATGCCTTGCATTGAAGGAAAAGCCTTTTTAAGACAGAATACTACCAAGGTCACAAATGAAACATCCCTTGGGACCCATCTAACTTTGTACAAAGAGATTTGCTCCAGAGCCTCAGATTGCACTAAGCCTAGGCTTCTTACACAGAAATTCCATCCACCTCAAGAAGAAGTGGGACTGGTTGTAGCTATTTTCATTTAAAGTTCTTTCCAGGAATAAAGCTGAATTTTGGCTTATCACCAGTTCAATGAAAACTATTCAAAGAGCAGAGCAATGTGGTTATATTTCATTAGTATAAAACTGATTTAAACTTTTAAATTACTTTTTTTTAATCCTACAGGTTCTGAAAAAGACTCCATACAACTAAGTACATCACAGCAATTATTTTGCCATGCAAAATGTACCTTTAGCTACATGTCAATGAAACAATCTTCCACAGATATTTAAAAATGCCTACCCATTTATATATTTTTACTTCTCCTATGAAGGTTTATCGGGGGTAAAAACAATTGTTATAATTATAGCAATCTCTGGTTAGAAAAAGATGATATTAACAAGCCAGTTAATGAGAGGAAGAGTGGCAAAAAATCCCTAGCCTTAAAAATGGTGAGAGTTTGTGCCCATATTCTTGAAGGTATAGTTCCTAAAGTGTGAAGGTTAACTTCTGTATATATCCATATTCTCATTCAAATACAGTTATTATCGTTAAACATGTAACATAAAAATTGACTTCTGGGCCTTTGAGTAGTAAATTTCACCCCATGTTTCCTAGCATCTTTTTAAATTTTTTTAAAGTTTATTTATTTATTTTGAGAGAGACAGAGAGCAAGAGGGGGAGGGGCAAAGATAGAGAATCCCAAGCAGCTCCACACCATCAGCACAGAGCCCAATGCGGACTTAATCCCACCAACTGTGAGATCATGACCTGAGCCAAAACCAAGACTCAGATGCTTAACCAGCTAAGCCACCCAGTCACCCCTATTTCCTAGTATCTTTTTTTTTTAATTTTTTTCAACGTTTATTTATTTTTTTGGGGACAGAGAGAGAGCATGAACGGGGGAGGGACAGAGAGAGAGGGAGACACAGAATCGAAACAGGCTCCAGGCTCTGAGCCATCAGCCTAGAGCCTGAGGCGGGGCTCTAACTGACGGACCGAGAGATCGTGACCTGGCTGAAGTCGGACGCTTAACCGACTGCACCACCCAGGCGCCCCTATTTCCTAGTATCTTAAATGACCTCTATAAAATGATTATTGTTAGCCATGAATAGGCATGCAAGTGCATCATTTTCATCAGCAGCATCGTTTAAAATATTGATTTTTATAGAATTCTAAATTTCACAGGGAGTAGTTGCATGTGATACTCTGAGTTACTTCAGACTGGAACTACATGTTTAAAAAAGAATGCAAACCAAAATACCAAACTATAAGCCTCTAATTACAGAATTCATCTAACAGCTGTTACACAGGCAATGTTTCCATTGATAGTAGGAGAGGATTGCCTACTAATAAATACAGATTTAGACTTTTTGACTGAACAAATAATCGCCTTTTTAACTATATTTTTGAGATTTAAAAAAAAGTAAAAGGTAACATGTAAAGAAATGAATGCAGATACTGAAAGGGCTATACAATAAACAGGTAGCATTTTGTTTCTCTGAGTCTCAGTTTATAGCTAGCTATAAAGTGCCATGAAAATAGTCTTTGAACAATAAACTGTTCTGTTTTAACTGTTCTAATGACACAAATACTATCACGGGTATCTGTCACTATCAGCACTACCACCAGCACCTACCGTGCCACATTATGTGCTTGCCTGACAATATTGACCGACAGGGGTGGCACAGTTGTTTTGTGTGTGTGTGTGTGTGTGTGTGTGTGTGTGTGTGTGTGTGTACGTATGTGTGTGTATAATGTAATAGAAAGTATCAGTAAAAATGGCTAGTGAATAAGTTTTCTTTCTCCTTATTATAATCCCTGTCTCCCTACCACCAACAACTATCAGGAAAGTGTCTCATTGTTGAGATGATTTGAGACTCAGTGTAATTTTAGAAATTAGCACGTCAATAATGCTTTATAAATTACTTTCACATACAGACTCCCACTGTCACAAATTCATTGCATATTAGATAATGTTATTGCAGTTTTCAAGATCAAGCAAGGCCACTGTGGCCTAGAAAGAGAATATTGTCCAAGGACATATAGGCTAGCAAGTGAAAGAATCACCAACATGTCCAGATCACCTGGTATTCCAAGGTCTTCTTACTCCAAAAAAAAATTTCTTTCCATTGTGTCTATATGCCTTCTGTGGAAACAAAATTACAATCTTGAGAGTCACAATTATACAGATGCAGGAGAATTGGCCAAACTTCCTGTTTCTATTGTCTAAACACAACAGGGAGGGGTGACAGAGTTTGAAACAAATTTTTTTTTCTTTAAACACCACAAAAGCCTTTATAGGCAAACTGTTTTTATTTCAAAAAGAATAAGTGTAAATGATTACCCTGATAAAGTCATATTCTCTTAATTCTTGTAGTACCTACCATTCAGCAATGTCATATTTCTAACATGTAGAAAAAAGTTGTATCGACAATTTGTTACCAGTAATCTAAGTCAAATTATGTATTATGCTGCTTAGATAAAATGTTTCCTACTTTCACATAACTGGCATTTTTGTTTTGTTTCAGAGATGGTGAACTGTGTTTGAGTCGATCACTTGTCAATAGTTCTGATAAAATCATTCGAAAGGCTGGCTCTTCAATCTTCCAGCACTCTGTAGAAGGTTGGAAAATCAATTCCTCTTTGGTGCTGGAAATAAGGTGGGTTTCTTTAATAAGCCATAATAAATTTCACATCATGTTCTTGAATACATTGGGCTTGGCAAACTTATATTGAATGCTTGATTTATAGTTTAAGTGTGAATACTTTAATAAAAGAGTGAACCAGCTCTACTTAATGTTGATCAATGAAGGATATGAAGCCATAAAACTGAAATCATTATGCAGTCAGAAATTTAAGGATGAATGTGTGAGTTTTGAATATACTGTCTCTATTCTAATGGAATAAAATATTCAACAGAATACTAATATTTAATAGGCTTTTCTTTTTTTTATTCTATTAGTCAGGGTGGACATATATTTTGAAACCTACCTTTAACTTCCTTATAAGTTTTTCCCTATCTTGTGTTTTTGCACACTGGATGAAAGGACAGCCTATTCAATTCTTATTTTGCTAATTATTATAAGTAAATTTGTTTTACCCTATGAATAGATATTTCTATGTGAGCCCCTGTAATAAGAGTCTCAATGATTATATCCTAAACTGGCAAAAGTCAGAAAGTACATTTTCTAGGGTACTGGTTTATTCTTTACTCTTTATTCTTTATAAGATTTTGGCATTTTACCTGAAACAAGCTCATGAAATCAATCTCAGTGCCTGCATATATCTATTATATCTTATTTTCTTCTAGTATAATCCTATAACTAATAAGAAGTTTAGGGCCAGACCTTCCTGAGCATGGAGGAAGCAAGCAGATCATGTTTCTTTACAACTACATAGCTATATTGGTTGGTATGTTTAAATCAGAGCATTTCAGTAAATCAAACTTGTTTTAAAAGTTTCAAAGAAATATCCTTTACATGATAAAATAATTGCATTTTTATATTGGCAAAATGCTGATTATTCAATGATTGGATATTCCTGCACAGATTTTGTAAGACTAGGTTAGTGGTTAAGTGGATAAGCCATTGATCTGTTTGTTGGGTTTCTATCTACTTGCTTCTTGGATCATACCAACATATAATATAGATTATGACCAACTTGAAGGAAGAGTCTACTACACTCATCTGTAGAGTATGCATAACAATTCTTACAATGAGTTCTAGCAAAGACACTACATGTTGAAATATACTTGGAAGATTGTCTGGAAATTTGTTTAAAAGATGGGTGCCAGGGAAATGTAGGATCATTAGACTACTTTGCTTGAAGCTTTGGAAGTATAAGGAGAGGGAAACAGAAATCAAATCACGGCAATATCAAATAGTGTATGCTTGGTTGCTTTTAGTTTAGGGGAAGTTTTGTATATTTGTGGGCAGAGAATAAGAATGAGGAGATGAGTAGAATCTGATGACAGTTTATAAATTGGTGTCTTCTGGGTAGAATATGGTCAGCAAGCAAGATTTATTTCAACTGTATAAATAAAAACCCTCAAAACCAATATTAAAATTAGGAGATTCCTTATAAAAGCACAGATTTTTGTACACTCTTGAGAAAAGGAAAAATTGGATGACTCTGGGCCTGTATTCCTCCTGAGAACTAGTTATCTGAGGCCGACTGTAGCCATGATCTCTGCAGTTCAGCATTTTTACACCTGGGGTTCATTTCTTTATTGATACATATCTAGTATCTTCCTCACTATCTCACACCCCTATACACACATTTAAATTAAAAACCCTGAAAGAGATAATTATATGAGGAAAAAGCAACAGAATATGGGACTACATAGGGTCATAAATACAGGTGTGTTTTAGTTTAGAACAGAATAAGGATTACTACTTCTTGGAAGTAGATTGGGAAAACAGAAATATGGGTGATTTAAAAAGGAAATATTTAATCTATAGGTGTCTCAAAAAGAACTCTCAAACTGAAAGATTGGGCAAGAAGGGGGCCAATTAGGTAAGGATATACAGATCAAGTAAAGAAAAGTAGTGGAAGAAAGTAAAGTAAAATAAGAAATTTTAATAGTTTAATGTATCTAAGTATGCTAAATAACATATCAGATAAGGTAAAGTCTAATAAGTAAATTCAATAAGTAATTAGCAATAGTTTAATTAATATATATGGCCATGCCTTTCTAGTATCTATACAAAAATGAATACTATAGATCCCCATGAGGATACAGAGATACATTTTGCCATTTTTAAGATATTCAAACTAAGGGTATTAACCATAAATTGAGTGAAGAAATTCATTATTATAATTTTACAGTTTAATGAAGATTATGTTCATATCTTTGAAGGTGATTAATCTGTTTTCAATTATAACAGATGATAATATGTATGAAATGTTAGTACTCTTTTCATATGATTCTCCGTAACAGATAAAGAAGTAAACAATAAAACATTGAGCAAATATTGAATAATACATACAAAGTTGTCACTTCCTTACAAGGAAATAATCTATAAAACCATTATTGTACAACATGCAAACAGTTCATAAAAATTATAATTGCCTATAGTAGTAGTAACTAGTGAGTATTAATCAGTTTGACACCTGTAATAAAAAATTCAGACTATGAAAATGCCTGATTGTTAGCTGAGTTTTTGTTTTTCTTAAGTCGTACAAGAAACTAACCATAAACTATTTTGGATTATTAAATTTCTTTATTTCTTCCCTGCATGTATAACATTTATGAAGAACCATATTACTTGGTGTCTGTGAGTGGGTATGGACATATTTTACAAGTGTTTTTAAAATTCTACTTTGAAGTTTTGATTAGGATATTACAACTAATCATTTTTGATCTTACATGATTAAACCATGCTTACAAATCTTTCTAACTTTAAAAATCTCATTACATTTATAATGCTCTTGTGACATTCCCTATAAATTATTTATCTATTTGCATTAACATGTGAAGCAGTCACTAAAGATAAATTGTTTTTGCCTACATTAGTAGACATGATTTTCTTTCTTATTACTAATTTTTCCAGCCATATATATATATATATATATATATATATATATATATATATATATATATTCTGCTACTTTCATAAGCACATCAAGAATTGATTTATATATGTTCATCAAACAACTGTACCTATGGGGAGTTTTCTAAGAGAGATGGCTCCACCTTCATTGTACTTTGAAAATTCATCAATATTTAGAAGAGTTTATACATTCCACAGCTAATTTCACAATTAAAATAATTACTTTGGTTAAGGACTTGATTTCATTGGTAGTTGTTTGTTCTTTGCTAGTGTAAGCCAAGAAATGATACTGAGAGATTATTTGATCGTGTCCAACACTGATGACTTGACCTTTTTTTACATCTTTGGGTTGTTTTTTTTTCCCCCTCATTTTTCATAGGTTAAATAGAAACCTAAAGAATTACAATACCAAATGTGGACATATAGAGAGGTACAAGGTCATCAACTTATCGGGAAAGATTAAAAACATCATGATTAGTTTGAAATAATATTTTCAACTCAGCATTGTCATGCATCAAAGTTTTTAAAAAGGTCAAGCTTGCAGGTTAACTAAACATAATTGCACATTTATATATGCTTACCTATCAAAAATAGTTCACTGTTGCATGCATTCATTTACTTTAGAGCAAAGTCCACATAAAATTCTTCTACATACTTTGTTCAGTAATTAACCAGAGGAGCGCATTTTGGTCACACAGCTTGTTTGTTGCTCAAACTTCAAAGCTAGTTCTGTCCAACTGGTACCAGATCTCTTATTATGAAAACAATTTGGGGGGGGGCTCTATTTTCATACTAAAAATGTAGTCTTTATGGAATACACATAGTGGAGGGTTCTTTTGCTCCAAAATAATAAAATATATTATTCATCCATATTGCTAAATGTTGTGCCAAATAATCAAATGACCATCTGAGGTGTAAATTAAGCTAAAAAAATGCTTTTCTTCAAGCATTTTGAGACAATTTTGCCTGGCTGTGGAGGATTTTTCTTTGATGCTAGAATATCTTTCTGTATCATTTGGGACCCTAAGCTCAGAAGTCCTATAACAAGCTAATTATGTTCTTTCAGTGCTTTGAAAAACATTGCCTTGTGAAAATAATCTTTGAGACAAAAATTGTGTGTTCTCTCTGCATTTTTGTAGGCATAATGAAACACTTGGCATTTCTTAAACCTTTTAATTTTTTTAATAAACCACATTAGTAACAATTGATTCAATTCAGTGATTTTTGGTTAAAGTCAAAAGTTTACAAAAACTGATTATTTTTATAACCTAATTTGCTTCTCAACTTGTGATGCGTTCCAGCTGTAAGATTTGTCTTAACAATACTCTCTGATGGAGTCAACAGTGTCATTTGGATTAAATTTTAGTTGCCACAGCACGTATGCTTGTTGTTGACAAGAAACCTACAGAGAAGAAAGAGTGGCACCTGGTGATAGGTTAGCTATATTTAACATTACACAAGTGAAAACAATGTTTAGTAAATTAACTCTCTGGAACTCTGCAGCTGCTATTTCAAGTGATGTGTGTTGTTGAAAGGGAAGTTCTAGTTGAAAATTCAGTTGAAAAGTTTCTGTATAGAATCTATTCCTGTCAGTTTAACAGTCTCAACCAGCCTTTCAGTTTAACCCAGGATTGCCTAACAAAACATAATCTTTATGACTAAGATTTTTAGTCTCACTGAAAGTGAAACATATTTTCAGACTCCTTCAGTTATCTTTATCATCAAAACAGTTACTGAATTTAGGTTTTTGCTTCAAAAGTTACATTATGGCCACAAAACGACAGTTGAAGACCTGTCAGGAATCTTTTCTGTTGTTGCTCTTTTCAGTCACACACAGAAAACATGACCCCTTGCTTTAAGTATCTGGTAATAACTTGACCACATATTAAGAAAAAGTATTAGGAATAATTTGTCTCTCTCATGCTGAAATCATTTTGTTGAATCTGCTGTTTTCATGCATGTCAAGTATCTGAGCAAAAGCATGTATGTTCTTGGTGATAAAGTGTTGTTTCAGTTCAGCATAAGAATTTTTCATGTTTCCAATGGCATTTAGTTAATTATACTTAGGCATTTTGTTTTCTTTTTCTTCAGAGATTTACAGTCTGAATAACAACTAGATTTAGCAAATCTACAGAACTTTTTATAGTCCATTACATCTATAATCTAAAAAAAAAAAATGCCTATAGCTTGCTAGGGAGAAAAACATAACCTTTCCATACTGTTTGCAAAAAAAAAGTTATTAAGCATTGAAGTCACAATATTATTCACTCATAATAATTATTTTCAATTTTTCTTGGATCCTACATCAGGAGTCTGAGCTAAAATAATGTTCCATGCATAGATGTAAGCCCTAAAATAGAAAAGTTTAGTTCAATATTAGAAAAAGGACATACTGCAGACATTCAAGGTTTCCTTTCCCCCTTTTTCCAGTTTAAAAAAAGCAAATAAGGACACCTGGGTAGCTCAGTCGTTTACCTCCCACTCTTGATTTCGGGTTAGTTCATGATCTCACGGTTAGTGAGTTCGATCCCCACATTGGGCTCTGTGCTGTTAGCATGGAGCCTGCTTGGGATTCTGTCTTCCCTCTCTCTCTCTGTGCCTTGTGTTCATGCTCTGTCTCTCTCTTTCAAAATAAATAAGTAAACATGGGGCGCCTGGGTAACTCAGTCTGTTAAGTGTTGTACTTTGGCTCCGAATGTACTTTGGCTCAGGTCACATCTCGCAATTCATGGTTTTCAGCCTCCCCGTCAGGGTCTGTACTGACAGCACAGAGCCTGCTTCAGATTCTCTCTCTGCCCCTCACTTCCTCCCTCTCCCTCTCTCTCTCTCAAAAATAAATAAACATTAAGAAAAAGAAAATAAATAAATAAACATTAAAAAAATAAAATGAATAAAAAGAAAATACTATACTAACAAAATAAACAATTGTTCAGCCTATACAAGAGCATTGGAAGAACACATAGTATTATCTGCATTTAATAATTATGTCATGTATCTCAAGTGTTAGACAATGTGTTATCTTTTGAAATTTCTCTGAACTCTTATTGTTCGTTTTTAATATCAATTTTCCCTAAGAGTGAACAAATTAAAGATGTTCTATTATACTGAGGAATGTAAAAGACCTGTGTTTAAAATATTTTGCAGTGCTCGGGGTTGGGCTGGCTGGAAACGCGTGTTGAGCTTTTCTGTGTATGTAGCAAACTGTGTCCAAATACAGTAGCTTTGTGCCCTGAAAAAAAAATAAAGAATAAAACATTTTGCTGCAAAGTCTCTATAACACAGCAACGGTGCTGTTAATTGGAAAGTCCCCATCAGTTGACAAGAACGTAAGTGGTAACTTTTTTCTTGAGTAAAAGGGATTTTGCTTTTTGGATTTCCCAGTTCAAGAGTCTTCTTTCAAATCTTATTCTCTGGTCTATTTACCTCACATTTGCAAACACTTCACCACTTGTGAGTTACATCTTCAAATATCTACAACAACCCCTTTAAATTATGTTCAAAGGAAAATGATAATCTAGTTTGGTGATTTGACCACATCCGTGCAGTTTTTATTTTAGAGCCAGCCTTGTCATTTTCACAGGAAATGAGATTTTTTTTTTGAAATACAGGTGTCAGGCATTACTAAAACTTTTCTCCAAACAAACAAATGTCAGTAAGTATGTACAAAAGTTTCTATGGATTGCTGTTCTTGGTGATAGTTAACTTTTGTGAAGAATTATATGTTCTTAACATAATGAAAGACTTCTTAATTTTCTGTAATTCATATACCCTATAGTTGCTGATTTCACTAGCAATTGTCTTCACATATAATCTGTACTTAGTTAAGATGAACTGTTATGGTGCTTGATAGCATTTTTATTAATTTTAAAATTTCATTTATAGGGCATTTATAAAGGTTTTTCCTGTATAAATTCTAATTATGAACCTGATATTCTGATTGGAGCAAAAATTCAAAAAATATTTTCTTTTCCAGAGAATTAATGGTTATATCCCTTGTGTATCAAACCTGGCCAAAGTTTTCAGTCAACTGGTTTTCTAATAAGACATTAAACTGACACCTATTTAAAGCAAACCAAAGTAAAACAAAAAGGAAGATTTGAGTTAGTTACTTTTCATCCCTCCTTGCTATTCATGCTTCTGGCTTGTGTGATACGGAGAATTGCCCTTTTGGTTGAGTAGTGGGAGGAGGTCACATTGTGCTCAGTAATAAAATTTACAAATGTGTTAGAGCTTAAACCATAGCAGCACTAAAGGAAAACATGTCTCTCATATCTTAAATGTCATAATAATGGCATTGTTTTTAGCACTCTGAGAATACAAGCTTATAATAAGAGCACTTCAGTAAATTATATCCAACTTCCAATCTTGGAGAGAGTTTCTCAGATTGCTTCTGGCTGGTATATGTTTGGTAGCTTGAGGATTAAGTGATCTCAGACGTCTGTAGGCAGGCTTATCATTTCTTTAGAAATATAATTCCCTCAAAAACATACTAGACTCCTGGGCCATTTCCTTATAGTTAATTCCTTGTATAAATAACCACACCCAGAGATTTCTTCTGTACAGTTCAGCCTCTGACTCTCCTCTAATTATTCTAGCTTCACCATCCTTTCCCTCAATTTCCCTCCCAAGTCATTTGAATCTATAAATTTGGTGGGAAGGCAATGACTCTTGCTCCTGGGATGGCTCTGATGTATAGTTGTGTCTTTTGATAATTGGGGTATTTGAGACATTTTGGAGGTCCCAATTACCAAACTCACACAGTTTACATACAGGTCATTGCCATTTCCATCTCAGCTTGCCACTTGGCTGACTTTGTCTTAGTGCCTTGCTAAAAGGAGCAACCAACATAAAACAACATGAAACACTTTTTAACCATTTTTCCAAGAGCAACAGGCTTATTAGATATAGGATATAACTCCCAGGTTACCGCAGATAAGAGTTTTGATTATATCAAAAGCCAGCTATACCTTTATTTTTTTTATCGTCTAACTTAGCATATACATATTTGTTTATACAGCGGCTTTGAATCTGTTATAAATTTCTTTATTTGGTATGGAATAGGCTAAGCTTCCATAATACAAAAGAGAAATCTTAAAATACAGTGGATCAAACAAGTTGAGATTTTATTTCTCTCTTGTATAGCCACGCACATGATCCGCCCGTATCCCATGTAAGAAAACTAACTCACATGACCAAACCCATCTGCACTTGGGTTTGTAAACTTGGAAATGTTTTAGCTGTGGATTCTTATGCCTGGGCAAAACTTAGAAAATTCAAATACTAAAAGCAAGATAGCAAGGGAGATCACTAAGGAACTATTAGCTATCTCTGCCATGCCTAGTGAGGTATTTTATCTATCCTTTTTTTTTTTCCTCTAATGTACCCATCTTTCTTCCTGGATTCTTGAAAGAAAACTTTCATACAGTGTAGTTTTAACCCTCTACAAATAATTATAATATATACATGATTTGAGTTAATGTATAGGTTTATTGGGAAGTTTAATCCTTTTAATAGAGTTAAGTAAGGTATAATTCCAAACCATTTTAAGTTATTTCTATTTACCTTAACTACAGAACACAAAACAAAACAATATGACTATAGAAAATTAACTAAAGCTAGCAGAATATCTAGTTAGGCAAAGTCAAGTCACAGCATTTTTGTTTTATTTAATAAAATTTTCTTTTTGGCCTTTTTCAAATTTTTATTTAAATTCTAGTTAACATATAGTGTATTATAGGTTTCAGGAGTAGAATTTAGTGATTCATCACTTACATGTAACACCCAGGACTCATCCCAACAAGTGGCCTCCTTAATACCCATCACCCATTTAGCCAATCCCCCACCTACCTTTATTCCAGAAACCCTCAGTTTGTTTTCTATAGTTAAAAAAGAGCCTCTTATGGTTTACCTCCCTCTCTTTTCTTGTTTCCATCACCCCATGTTCATCTGTTTTGTTTCTTAAATTCCACATATGAGTGAAATCATACGGTATTTGTATTTCTTTGACTGACTTGCTTCGCTTAGCATAATACACTGTAGCTTCAACCACATTGTTGCCAATGGCAAGATTTCATTCTTTTTGATGGCTGAGTAATATTCCATTGCATATAAGTGCCACATCTTCATTATCCATTCATCAGTGGAGGGACATTTGAGCTCTTTACATAATTTGGCTATTGTTGATAATGCTGCTATAGACATTTTGGGGTACATGTGTCCCTTCAAATTAGTATTTTTGTATCCTTTAGGTAAAACCTAGTTGTGCAATTGCTGGATTATAGGGCAGTTGTATTTTTAACTTTCTGAGGAAACTCCCTTTTGTTTCCCAGAGTGCCTGCAGCAGAATAAATTATTTTTTCTATATCTTTTGATAGATGGGGACCTTTTTTCACTCTATAAATAGATGTGTATACTATATTTATTTGACAAATCATTGAGAATGTATGTGCAAATGATTTTTTAAGGACAAATTCAATTTCAATAGAATTCACTTATTTGGTTGCTTTAATTACCACCTGACAATTTAAGATTAGTAATTTACCAATTTATATTTTATTAGCCGTTACTTTGTGCATATCACCAGTTCTCGGCTATGTTGTCATTAATGGAAAACTTTGTATTTCACATATAGGAAGAACATTCTTCGTTTCCTAGATGCAGAACGAGATGTCTCAGTGGTCAAGAGCAGTTTTAAGCCTGGTGATGTCATACACTATGTACTCGACAGGCGTCGGACACTAAATATTTCTCAGGATCTTCACAGCCTCCTACCTGAAGTGTCACCAATGAAAAATCGCAGATTTAAGACCTGTGCAGTTGTTGGAAATTCTGGCATTCTGCTCGATAGTGAATGTGGAAAGGAGATTGACAGTCACAACTTTGTAATAAGGTGAGCTTTCTTTTGTTCCTAAAGATTGTAATTTCTTCAAAGATGTTTTACTAAGGAATAGAAAACTGACAGAAGAGTGTAAGTCTAGTATCGATATTAAGGATTATTGAAAAATCAAACAAATATTTATGTATGCTATGTTTTTCTGCATAGTTTCCAAATTTACATTTACCCTGGAAAATGAAGTTAAAATTATTGTGTCATTGAAAGAAAAGGTGATCTTATTGTAGCAGTAAGTGTCACACCAGCTTTTTTTTTGCCAGTTGACAATTTTATTAGATTTAATACACAGAAACTGACTTTTATTAATCGTTTTCCTTGATATCAATTAATTTAATGTTAATTCACTAATATAAATAATAGTTAATTATTGGTTAATTAGTCATTAATTTTATAATCCTTATATATAAGAAATTATATTTATTTATTATAAAGATTATGAACATCTATGTAATGATGTAATAGATGTAAGTAATTTTACCCTTATAATGACAATTATTTAGCAGATTCTAAGAACATAACAAGTTTATAAAGCAAATTTTCAAAAAGTACATAAGCAAGGTTACATTTGATACCTTTCACCAAATTGCCTTCATTACAGTACTCTATATATTTGTGTATGTTAGTATGCTTTAGTTTTTGAGTTTTCTCACATAATTAAACATCCCTGTTTTTCATTGATGGTGAGCAGATGTTTGATGAGTCATGTGTTTGGTTAACCTTAGGTGAAACAAACAGCCATAGAAATGGGATTGTGATGACGTCATAGGTACTGGTTTTTAATTTCCAGTTCATGCATCTGAACATATTTGTTGGCTTGTTTTAGTTCTTCAGAAAAAAATTTCTGAATGAATGAAGTATGTATGTTTAAATATGAAATAGCTCAATGTCAACATAGGAAAGCATACCAATTTGCTATGTTGAAAACCTAAGTTATGCTGGAATTCAGCCTGTAAAAGTATAGATTTTGAAAGATAAAAGTATACATATTTCTTTGAAATATAGCTTTAAAAATAAATATAATTATATAAGTATTAATCATAAATTGGCAGCAATGTTTTCATAAAGTAATAATGGCCATGAAAAATCATAATAGCACACTATCAGGTGAATACATTTCATAACAATGAATAGAACTACAAACATTTTACTTTATTATCTTTTTCTCAATTGGATGCATGGTCAAAGATTGATTGGATTGAGGGGGAGAAAAAACTCTGTCAACATGTAGATATACAAACAAAAATGTATCCAAAGAAGAGGTAAAAAAAATTAATAAGGGAAAGAAAAATTGGAAATTTAAATTGGGAAAGAAAAAGGGAAATTTAAACTGGAAGTGGAGGTAATGAGCTCCAACCACTGAAGTCTGTGTGAAGTATGGTTGTGAAGAAGAAACTAAGGCTTCTAGAATTTCTAAAGAGACTGAAAATCAGAGGACAGGAATAATAAAGAAGTAAAGATTTATAGCATAAGTGGAAATTGTTGCATTATAAAGAGAAGAATTTTCAAGTTTGGTTAATACTGGAGGAATACAGGATCACCTGTGACTGAAATCCTTGTTCTTACATCCCTCTAAGCTTTAGCACTGGGATCTATATAACTTATTAGGTTCAGCCTCACCTTTGATTAAAATTAAGACTGTTGTCTTAACACCTCTGCCAATTCATATAATTGCCACTTCTTTCTTATAGTGAAAATGATTGAGTATTCTAGCAACTTTGAAGTCTATAGTACAGTAATGTTCACTATAATCATGGTGCTGTGCATTGTATCTACAGAACTTTATTATCTCCTTGTTGCAAGTCACTTATTGGTTTTGAGCATTTGCAAATGGGGGAGTGATTTTAGGAACAGAACTTCATGAGGTTAATTATACTTTTCTGAGCTATGATTATTTTAATATTTATTTATTTATATATTTATTTTTGAGAGGGAGAGAGAGAGAGAGAGGCACAGGGAGAGAGAAAGAGCGAGAGCGAGAGCGAGAGCGAGAGAGAGAATCTTAAGCAGGCTCCACTCTCAGCATGGAGCCCAATGTGGGGCTCAATCTCAGGACCCTGAGATCATGACCTGAGTTGAATTCAAGAGTCAGATGCTTAACCAGCTGAGCTGCCCAGGTGCCCCGCTATTTTATTTTTAAAACTTATTTTACAAGAGCAAAATAATGACCAATTCTACAAGCTTATAACTGTGTTATGGAGTTACCAAGAAGTGTAAAAAAATTAGGATAATGATCTTAATGAAGGCATGAAAATTATCACTATAATTATTTTTATTTTCTTCTCCTACACCAAAGTTTTTACTAGTTTCCAAAAATAGAAGTTGGAATATTCTAGATAATAGTATGTACTAGGGCAATGCAGCCCTGGATTAGGTTTCTGGTTTTATAAGGAAAACTTTAGCCAAAGTCCACTTATGATTGGAAAGAAATAATCTCTGCAGGAAAACAATATTGGTTGTGTAATAGCTGTTTGGAGAATTCATTCCTTTGAGTCTCATGGACGCAATAGTTTCAATGACATATCACTAAACCAAACTTCAATCTTTCCTAAAGCTCTTGCCTTTCTCATGGAGTTCTGCCACATCATCTATGTGCCAAATACCTTTTCCTTCTCTGAGTATATGTGTCTTTTTTTTTTTTTTTACTGTACATATGTTTCTTTTACTCTAGAATACCACAAAGGACTTTTGCTTTAAACTCAATGGGAGACTCATTCCTTGAATTAGTTTTCTATCCATATCAAGCTGGTTGAAGTTGTTACAAATTTTGGTAACAATCTTTAGAATCTTTCAAATATCTCACCATCCTAGATACCTACTGCACATATATCTGCATATCTACAGATGGTGTTGGTCATTTGGTTGCATGCATAGCCTGTGTTCCCAGGTTGTTTATTTGTTTCCCACTTTTCCTGTTAGTAAGTTTGTTAAGAGAGAGATAAATTATGCCTGGTCTGCTTGCAGAGGGCACTGATTAGTTCAGTGACTCCTCAAAGATCACATACATAGAAGTATTACGTTCAACTTAACCTCAAGCTTTATAAACCAAATATTATTTTTAGATAAAATCTTCAGTTGACATTAATTAAATTTTAAGCTTCACTTTTAGTTTTTTTCAGAAAGACTTTAAAGAAATAAAATGCTTTTTTTTGTTTAATGATGTATAAGCGTATTATTATACGGCAACAGGAATCTCTTGTTCTAAGCTGTTGTCCTATTGGGAGGAGGAGGGTATATGGTCATACACGTGGCATCATTGACCTGTGAAGTATATTTTTGGAGAATATTATTTTTTATTATTTTATTTTATTGTTATTATTTTTTAACGTGTATTCATTTTTGAGAGACAGAGGTAGAGCGCAAGTTGGGGAGGGGCAGAGAGAGAGGGAGACACAGCATCCAAAGCAGGCTCCAGGCTCTGAGCGGTCAGCACAGAGCCTGATGTGGAGCTCGAACCCAGCACCCATGAGATCATGACCTGAGCCAAAGTCAGCTGCTCAACCGACCTGAGCCACCCAGGTACCCCAGAAAATGTTATTTTTAATACCTCACATAAGTATTTTAAAATTAGCCTGTGAAAAGTGATCATTTGTATGTTTGCCTGTATAGTGGTAGTTTTACATAAATACAAAGACACACACATTGTCATGCCTTTCTTGTCTTAAAAGAAATATTCCCTTAAACAAAAAAAAAGAAAGAAAGAAAGAAAAAAAAAACAAACCAAAATACTCCCTTAGTGGAAGTTTGTATCATCACTTAACTAATTAAATTAAATGATGGTTTCAGTGGGATATTACACAAAGTAAAAGCCCTGGTCTATGTGATGCCTCGAGAAAAAAAAAAAAAAAAGGAAAATCAATTAAAGCCTAGTTTGGATTCCCTAATGACTGACTAAATATGGAATTTATGTGTAAAATCTATGTCTCATATTTACATGTACTTAAATAACAGGAAAATGCACTTAAATAACAGATTCCACATATAAATGATATCATACAGTATTTGTGTTTCTCTTATTTCACTTGGTATAATACCTTCAATTTCAATCCACGTTGTCACAAATGGCAGGAAAGGAAATATTTTAATATTATTCATTACATCTACTTCTTCAGATCTAAGCACTTTGAATACTCTGGATTTGTTATCTTGAAACCATAAGAAACTATGAATTTCTCTTATGTCCCTCTGCATCCATAGAGTTGGCACAGACCAGGATCTATACAAAAGAATTCTATGGGATGTATGATTTTATCTCCAATATTTTCTTTTCCTGTCTGGGATAACTCTTCTTCTCTTCAAATAAAATCTATATCTATGGCATTTTTAAGTGAAGAGAAGTATAATTTTAGGCTTAATGATAGCTTTGTTTTATTAATTAATAAAAAGACATTCCAAATATTCAGTGGGCTACTGTTACACTGCTAACATCATTTTAAAAGATGTCTGTAGACAAAAGAAGGAAAAATATATGTGATTTTAAAATTGTGAAACACTCCTTTGTACCAGTATTTATAGAACCAGTAAATTTAGAGGTTTCCACAAATAATTCTCTAAAATTCTTCTCCACCCAGGTGCCACATTAACTATAATTCTACTCATCGAAACACATTTGTTTGGTATGATGCTAATTGTCATGTAAAATGAAAATGTGTTAAAAAGTAAACTGTAATTATTTTCTCAAAAGTATCAGTAACTTACTACATTAGTTTATTCATACAACAAACCTGTTGTGGCCAACCATGCCACTCAGGCCAGTCATGAGTGGAGCACAGTTATAGAAATGATTACCTATACATTCCTTCTTGCATTCCTTCTGTGTGGGGTCAGAAATAATTCCTGAAATGAGACATCTCTAAACACTCATGGTAAATTTAAAATATTTGTCTGTGGTCAGCTCCATTAGTTCAAGTTGTGCAGAACAATACAACATATTTGAAAGAGAATAAGGTATGCTTCCTATACTGAATGAGACTGTTCAAACTCAGAATTTTATGTGAAGTCTTTGAAATATTGAAATATTCCATAAGAATTCTAGATAGGTGACTAACCTTTAGATATCACATACAATACATTATAAGAAGATATCACAGAGCATTACAAGGCATTAGTATAGTGCCACAAACTGTCTCACAGCCCAACATACACTAATCAGAACATACCAAACAGCTACACAACTTATAGAAATAACCAAGCCTTCAATAGACTCAATCACTTTCACAAGATATGGAACAATATTCAACTCAGTCTAAAGGGCATGGTGACTTCTACTATAGTTATACTGTAAGGTAGTTGGACCCACTTTTAGATTTGATGTACAATCTATGGAACAATCCTAATAGTACTTTCTCTGAGCCAAATTTAATTTTGATAGCTCTTTAATATCACATGAAGAAGAATAATGATATCACTAGAACCTTCATCATTAAGTTTAAAAAACTGGTAAGCATTAAATAAATTATCCTATTGATATTAATTTTTTATATTTTTTCTTTGGGTGGCCTGACATATGCTAAATATTGGAGAGAGAATCAACACTGCACAGGAAAACCATTGCCCAGTATAGAATTCAGGAGTACAAGCCCAGTTCATTGTAGATGATATTGAAAGAAGGTATATGCTTTCTATGCTTTTGTTTTTTTTTTTAATTTAGAAGCTGAGATCATTGTATAAAGTATTTATCTTTACTTAAAGTATTACAATTTACCTACTCACAGAGCCCACAGAGTGATAGAATTGCCTCTACAAAATCTCTGCCCCGTTCATTCCACACATACATATCTAAAAGTATGCTGTAAAAATTTCAAGAATTTCAAGAATTAGAAGACAGTATGTATCATTTTATATCATCATAGGCAAAGGAAAACAGGTTTATAAAGCTACTTTTACACAATCTGTTTAAAAGTATCTTTTAAGTCTTTTTTTTTAATTTCATGTAGTTGTAAAATTATTATAACATTGTATATTTTAAAGTATACAACTATTTAGTGGTGAAAATTGCTTTGGATTTTGCAATATTTAAAGTGCTTTTAAATTTTCCTTCAGTTATTTTTTTAAGTTTTTCACATAATTTACACCCATGTGAACTTACAAAACAGTACATTCTAATATTTGTCTTTACTCAAGAATTTCATGAGCTTAGTAATAGTAGTTTTCTGATGACAACAGAAATTTCAGATAATTCTTAATATTGATACTGAGAGATGGTGGAGAACAAATCCTCACTCCATCTACCCTATTCTCATCTCACCTAAGTGTGGGAAAGCAATGGTGTATTCTTTCCTTTTCCTTCAATATCTGGGGATTGAAGGAAATGTCAGGCAACCTGTCCCTACTGGGTTTTTATAGAAGGGAGACTGTGTCCATGCTGATAAAATAAATATGGTCTGCTCTGTACCACTTTGACATCAGGTGGAAGACTCTGAGAGAGGAGTAAATTAACAGTTGCAAACAGCAACTGATATTTTTGACCATCATATGCTGCTCTTCACTGTGCTTAAACAGAGATGCTAGGAATAGCAAGTAAGAGTGAAGTGATTAAGAAATGGTTAACTGAAGGCTGTAAAACACTTTTTGTTCTGTTCGGGCTAGTTGGAATTTCAAATTTAATTTTGTTTATTTATTCCTTTCCTTGTACCTCTTTTTTCTCCATTTTATACTGCCCCCATCTTCCCTCCAGTCTAGACAACTATCTTGTATTTGCTCAGTTTCTCCTTTGTTCATCATCATCATTGGTTCCTGACATGCTCAACCAACTCTCTCCTAATTTCCTCTTCGTTCATTTTTTTCCTTAAAATATAAAATCAGCAATGAGAGGTTAGTTAAAATTATCTATCTATCTATCTATCTATCTATCTATCTATCTATCTACCTATCTACCTACCTACCTACATATATTTATACATACATATTTATATAAGTAAATCCTTGCTGTTCAAATTGTACTTCTGAACTACCAATGCTGTCATCACCTGGAAGCTTGTTGGAAATACAGAATTTCAAAATTTGCAGCAGACCTGTTGAGTCAGAATGTGCATTTGGTCACAGTGCTCAGGTGGTTCTTATGTGCTTTAAGGTTTGAGATGTATTGGACATCTCAGTATATGTAGACACTAAGCTCTAGGTAAGCTGGAACTCCCAATATGTCTAATTTATTTAGCCTGTATCTTCAGGATCTAGCACCAAAATTGATATACTGAAGTATATGCTATATATTTATTGGATGAAAAAATTAATGTTGGGCTTAAGAAAAATACAGTTTGTGTTCATGTATTGTTGTCTTAGAGCTCATACAACACTGGATTTCAAAATTAGTATGTTAAGAGGAGTCATATATAAGTAAAGGTCATTGAAACACTTACAATTAAGAAGAAAATACAGAAATATGAAGGGTAGTATAGTGAAATATCCTAGATGTCAAAAAGCTGGGTTCCTGCTAATAGAAGCATAATATTAAACAAATGTCTAATTTTTCCACTGTTCAGTGATAATAATAATAATATATGCCTATCATTTCAAAGTGTTTTTATAGTGTCAGCTGGGAAATATAGTAAAGAAATGCATAAACTATAAAAATAATTAATGATGAATGATACTAAAACACATCATGCTTAAGTGCTGTAGTTGAAAATTAAATTTGTCAGTGCATTTCCCAATAGACATGGACATTGACTAGAAATGAAAATTCTCATTGTCTGATATATACAAGAAGATAAACTTTCTCCGAAGTCATCAAATATGTATATAGTTGACACTGAATAACATAAATATGAAAGGCAAAGACACAGACAGGAACACTTCTTATATAGGAGCATCTGTAAAATCTGAGTACATAATATTAGAAATAATTGTAGTGAAGATACATATTTCTTCAGGAAACTGAGGCAATCAGATAAAAATGTTTTACTTTATGATGATCTAGTTTCCTAAAGGAAGGGATAACATGTCTTTAAAAAAGAAGAAGATGGAGGAATTTATTCCCCTTGACTGATACAATGCATTTTCATAACCTAGTCAGTTCTTGATTCTCCACTAGTGGGTAATTTATGGCAAACTTTAAATCATCCTCTTGCCCTTCTATGCATGTAACTCTTACAGCAAAATAGACTCTTTTCTGGGAGAGAAAAATATTTCTGCTTTTCTCAATGTTCATGAAAATGGCCTTAATTCTTTCCCCTCCACCTTCACAGAGAATATGTTTGTCCTTAACTCAAATGTGTTAACTGCAAACAGCTAAGTTTCTGGTAATGAGTCAGGTCCAAGGCATTGGAAAGACTTAAAAACATTTTTTTTTTTTATCAGGAGTGCCTGGGTGACTTAGTCAGTTGAGAGTCTGACTTTGGCTTGGGTCATGATTTGGTGGTTCGTGTGTTGAAGCCTCACATTGGACTCTGTGCTGACAGCACATAATTTACTCCAGCTCAGAGCCTGGAGCCTACTTCAGATTCTGTCTCCCTCTCTCTCTGCCCCTCCCCACTCATGCTCTGTCTCTGTCTCTCTCTCAAAAATAAACTTTAAAACATTATTTTTGATTAAAATAACCACTTTATATTTTATATTTTAGGGATAGTTCCATTGCACATGCAATATTTACTCCATATATTTCCTACCATATTTTTACTTAATATTTTATTCATATTTTGGATCTTAAATTTTATAGTTTTTATAAAACTAATTATCTTTATGATTTCTATTGATTTAATCATACAATTCATGTTCTGGGTAGAAAGCAGAATTCCCATTTTATATAATTATTTACGAATTTTAAAATTTAACTTAAAACCAAATATGGACTTCATTATGGATTGTGATCTGAGGTGAAAGTCTGAGTTTTTTTTTTCCTAATGACATCATTCCTTGGATAAAAAGACTTTATCTAGAAGAGATCATTTTTTAATGGAAATGACAATGATTAACTATTTTAAGTTTTAGAAATTTGACTTACAATGTATATCCCATTTTCTAAAAACACATTATTATAAACAGATACAATTTCTCATCTATCAGTCTGGCAAGGACTTTTAAAACTCTTCATATTCAGTGCTAAGTTGTGTTGATACTGGAACTCCTGTGAAATGCTTTCAAGTACATAAATTGATACAATTATTTGAAAAAATCAGCTTGATAATGTCTACCAAAACTTACAAATAGTGTATTCCTTTATTTACTATTTGCAGTTGTAGGAATCTATCCAAACATAAACAATTGCTTAAGTATCAAGGAATTGTATAACATGTATGCATGAAAAAAAGCATAAGTCAATCATGGTACATCTAGATGATTTGTCGTTCAACAAGTGGAAAACAGGAATCTAAGGCAAAGAGACCAGTAAGCATAAAGACAAATACTTTCCATGATCTTCGGTTAGGCAGAGGTTTTGGGGACCATTGAACTATTAGGTTCAAAATGAGAAACAATGTGGAAGAAGAAATTGTCCAGGTATGTTGGGCTTATAAGATGAAGGATCTACATAGCATCCTGTAGTTCAAGAAAGTTCCTTAGAGTTTGTTGGTTTGTTTCTTCTTGTGTGGGTTTTATTGTTGTAAGCAGAAGTGGGATATACTTTGAGGTATATAAGCATAGCATATTTACAGATTAAAGGACCATGATAATAAATAAATCAAAGATAAAAACAGGAAGAGAACTGAATAAGGAAGTTACTAGAGGAGGCAAAATGTGATTAAATCCAACTCATAGGACAGAGAAAGTTGATATAATTCATATTAATATAAAATGTTGTGGAGATTATAATTTCCTGATATGAGTTGAGCATTAGCAAATGGACAGTTGATCAGTCCTTCTATAGATTTTCAAAATATGGCTTCAGTTTTGGGTTTAAAGTATTTGTTATTTTTCAACTAGCAAACGCATCTGTAATAGACATAGTCCCAAAATATCTACTCCAAAATCAAATACAAACTTTCAGCACCTATTGTTTCAAGTGATGCATAGCATAGCTTTGATCTTTCTTATAATTTATTCATTAACACCTTCATTTTTTTTATCTGCCTACTTAACAGGAAGTGGAGATACAAAGGGAGTGGGGAGTAAGGAAGTGGGGAGTAAGTCTCTAAGTTTGAGGTGATTACAGTCTAGTGTAGGAAATAAAGTAATGATCAAAAATGTGCATATTGCTTTATGAGAGTTATACAGAGAAGTAAGCACTTGTGGTGAGGCAGAGAGGAGACATAAGCTGATGGTCAAGGATGATTTCCTGAGGGAAGTAGCACTTGAGTTGACTGAGAAGGTTAATATAGAAAGGAGAGAAAGGAGAGTGAGACCAAGTCCCAACTGGATCCATGATGCACAGAAGGACCTGAGTGTGGAAGAAAGTGGCATTTCCTGGCCTGTGGGGGCGTTTCAGCATGCTAGAATAGAAGTTTGTATGGGTCAATGGAAGCAGGTGAGGCTGGAGAAGGAGGCTGAGAGACAGGTAACACAGGGTCCCTGGTGCCTTGCTAAGGAGCTTGGACTTCATTTTGCAGGTAGTCTGTAAAGCCACTCAGTAGAGGAATGACATGGCCAGTTTAAATTACAGGAAGATTTCTAGGTAATAGATAAAATAGAGAGGGATAAAAATGATACGACTAAGTCTAAAAGGTAGAGATAATGAGGGCAAAGTAAGATAGTGACAGTGGAGCTAGAGTGGAAGGCAAATTAAGAAAATAAAGGAATGATATGGACTGTATACTAAATGGAAAGGAAAATGATAATAAATATGAATGTGCTATATTTTAAAATGTGACATTTTTTTGATGACAAAAAATGAATCTTGAAGAAACTAAACTGATTCCTATTGGTTCCTCTGAGTTACTTAGGCTTAGGTTGACAAACTGTTTTTCCATAGGAAAAAAAAGAGTTTGAGTGACTTTCCTGAGTACACACAGTAAGGGAAGGAAGCAACAATAGAGCTTTTTCCTCTCCTACTCAAAGCTTAATATTTTATTTTTAAATTAAGATTGGAAACACATATTTTTAAATTATAAATAACAATTTATGCTGTACTAGATCAAGAGGTCTTCAGTTGTATGTTTACTCTGAGACATGAAAACCAGTGACAGATTGTTTTTATTAGGGTAAATTTCAAATTTTGATAACTTATCATGAAAAAAAAAGAATGAGGAATGCCGTTTTAATGTCTGATATTTCCACAAGGCACCAACCATTCTTCAAAGTAGGCTAACAAAACAAATCCAACAACAAATAAAACCTCACACACACGAAATGGTAACTATGTGAGATGATGGATATTTTAATAATCTTTGTTTGGCAGTTATTTCTCTCTCTATATATATACACACATATATTTGTATTTATATAATCATCATGTTGTATACCTTCAACCTACACAATATTATATGCCAACTATATCTCAATACGGTGGGAAAAACAATTTAAAAAATCACAGAAATACAAAAGAAACGCCAATCTGAATTTATAGTGTTGAGCAGTTTCTCCAGTTATGATCTATGGACAATTTTGTGGGGCATTCCCTTTTCTAAATTTTTTAATGTTTATTTTTGAGAGAGAGAGGGAGAGAGAGACAGAGACACAGAGTGTGAGCAGGGGAGGGGCAGAGAGAGAGGGAGACAGAATCTGAAGCAGACTCCAGTCTCTGAGCTCTCAGCATGGAGACTGATGTGGGGCTTGAACCCACAAACAATGAGATCATGACCTGAGTGTAAGTCAGATGCTTCACCTACTGAGCCACCCAGGTGGCCCTTTAAATTATTTTGAGAGAGAGAGAGAGAGAGAGAGAGAGAGAGAGAGAGAGAGAGAGAGATTGGGGGAGAGGCAGAGAGTGAGGGGGGAGAGAGAATCCCAAGCAGACTCCACACTGTCAGTGCAGAGCCAATGCAGGGCTCATACTGGTCAACTGCAAGATCATGACCTGAGCCAAGATATAGTCAGATGATTAACTGACCGAGCCACCCAGGAACCCTAGAAATTCCTTTATTTTAATATCTATTTAGTGTGTGCAAAAAGTATCCCAAAATATCCTAAGGCCGGATAAATGAGGGGGAAACTGAAGACCTTTTCTCTCAAGAGAGTTAACACCTTCATCAATGAGATAAATCTTTAAATCAGATAGATCTGATTTCAAGTCCTAGCCTTTCCATTTAATATATATATTCAGTCTCAAATGATCTATTTACTTCTGTAAGCCATGGTTTCTTCACATTTATATATCTTCACATATAAGGATAAGAAAATCATCCTTATCTTCTATTTTTTGTGGGTATAGAAGTAGAATGAGATAATGTGTGAACTTGACTGATATAAATTCAAGTACAAATTATTTATTCAGTAAATGTAAATCTTTCTTCTGATGGTTTAGGATTAATGTATTTGTAGTATATTCATGATGTGAAAATTATATCTGTGACCTAGGTACACAGAAGATGTAAATATTTGCAGTTAAATGGTCATTGTTGCTAAGCAGTACATTTTCTCCATTGAAGTATAATTGAAATAATAGTCATTCGAGAGTTCAGAAACCTGGATCCTCCTGCTGGCATCGGCATTAAATATAGCTGTGTGACTTTGAACAAGTAATGTAAATCACTTTGGGTTTTAGGTTTCCAATATACCAAATGAGTCAGTTGAACTAGATGGTCTCATAAATTTCTTTCTGGCTCTGAAACTCTATGACTTTATTTTCTTATGATTCAATAGACACCTTTGGAATAGGTTCTGTCAACTTGCACTGTTGTTTCATTTTTTTTTCCTTCTGGTTGCCATGTTTTATGAATAAATTTGCTTCTCATCAGTCAATTTGTGGAAATAATATTGTCCACTTAATATTGCATCCTGTAATCTGGCTTTTGTTTCCTTTGGTCCAGGAGTGTTGCCTTTCTTCCTGATGTAGTCAAGCAAATGTTAGACTCAAAATTAAGAGAAGAGTATCACTTCTTAGGCAAAGAAAAACAAAACTAATTTTTAATGATTCATACAGGTTTTGGTAAATATGATAAGGTCAAGGCCTTGGGAAGTCACGGTACATAGAAAATAAATAAAGAAGAACTAGTAAATACAAGTATCATCAAAAGGCAGAGAAGTTGTTTTACATCAACATCATTTAGTATATAGTTTTGGGGAAAGGACCCTGACATTTTTCTAAGAGATCAGACCTCCCACTTCCCATATCTACTTTACTGGCATCCACCAAAATTCTGGGAACTACAGAATGTAGTCTTTTCAGTATGTTGTTTGACTTATGCCATTACTGGAAATATTTTTTTCTTAGAATATTGGCAGTCAGTATGGTACCAAATGTTAACAGTGACTATCTTTTAGAGGGAAACTTAAGAGTGTTTTACGTTTGAATTAGCTTAACTTCTGTTTTTGGTAGTGATAGTGTGTGTGTGTGTGTGTGTGTGTGTGTGTGTGTGTGTGTATGCATTTCCCCATGCAGTGAATGCAAATACTGTTTTAAAATTGGGAACAAAACCAATTTTACTTTTAAAAAGAAGGTTAAAGTGGGTGATGGACATTGAGGAGGGCACTTGTTGGGATGAGCACTGGGTGTTGTATGGAAACCAATTTGACAATAAATTATATTAAAAAAAGTGGTTAAAAATTTGGAGATAGATGAGAAAGATGATATCCTGGCAATCTGAAGAGTTGGGCTCAGTTGTAATAGTACCTGAGTGATTTTGAGCATAAAAAAAGGCTAGAGGGGCGCCTGGGTGGCTCAGTGGGTTAAGCGTCCGACTTCAGCTCAGGTCATGATCTCACAGCTCATGAGTTCGAGCCCCGCGTCGGGCTCTGTGCTGACAGCTCGGAGCCTGGAGCCTGCTTCCGATTCTGTGTCTCCCTCTCTCTCTGCCCCTAACCCACTCGCATCTATGCTCTGTCTCTCTCTTTGTCAAAAATAAATAAACATGCGGGGCTCGAACTCATGAGCTGTGAGATCATGACCTGAGCTGAAGTCGGACGCTTAACCCACTGAGCCACCCAGGCGCCCCTAAATATTAATAAACATTAAAAAAATAAAATAAATAAAATAAGGCTAGAGTTAGGGCTAGGGTAACTTATAGAGTTTTGTAGCCTATAGTTTTGTGTATTTTCTCATTAGTGACAAGCATTGTGTATGTGTGTGTGTGTGCGCGCGCGCACGCGTGTGTGAGGGGCGGAGGGAGACAGGGGGGTGGGGGACAATGTGTTTTGGATAATCAAAATCATGTGAAACTGGTATTGTGCACTAAATTTTAGGTTTGTAGTTTTGTTGTTTTGTTCTATTTACTTCAGTTTCTTTTTGGGCCAACTTATTTATTTGAAGTATAGTAGACACATAATGTTAGATTACTTTCAGGTGTTCAACATAGTGATTCAACAAGTTTATACATTATGCCATCCTCACAAGTGTAGCTACCGTTTGTTGAATTTGTAGTGTTTTATATTCAAAGTTGGGTTTAAATCCCAGATCTGAAGCTATGTAAACTGAAGCTTTCTCCCCCCTCATTTTTAAAACATGATTATAGATAACTCAATTATGTGAATGTTCTTTAAGATTTGAACAACTTCTATATAGCATCTGACAAAAGGTTATAACTAGTAGTTGTTATTATATTTAGTGAATTGTGCAGATGATCAGACTGAAGAATTGGTCTTGAGTCAAAAGCATGATGATCTCATAAATAATTGAGAATGATTTTTCTACTGTGATCCATAACTTGTTCAGGAAAGAAGTTCAAAATTAGAGTCCCATAATTTTTTGAGTAATGGTATAATCTTTTGCATAAATATATGGCTCTTAATTGTCATTATTTCAAAAAATAGAAACATGTATTTAAAGTTTAAAAGTAAAAGCAGTCATTCTATGAATTTGTTGTCACATAATTTCAACAAGTATTATTTCATTCAACAAATAATTATCAAGCAGCCACTATATGCCAAATCCTGAGAGACTGCAGTAGATATTAGGGAAATAAAGATAAATTACATGGTCTAATCTGTTTGGAGTTTGCAGTCCAATGGAGAAGATAGACATGGAGAGGAATAAAAAAATAGTAAAGTAGCAATAGTAATAGAGCTAGGAACAAAGTATTGCTGCCAGTGAGACAGAAGGAATTAATTATAAAAATGAATGAAACTAAGTTTTAAGACAGTTCTATTTGGAACAGGAAAAATAATTTCCTTTCCAAGAATATTGTATTTTTATGGTTATTATTGTCCTTAATCTTTGTTTTCATCATCTTATTAAAGTATCGTGTGAATGTGCTTTTCATGCTTTTTATGATCAAGATCACTGATAATCATCCTTAATTTTTTAACATGTATATATGTATGCCTTGCCCTTCACTTTAATTTTTCAAATGCCCCAAGCATGATTTTCTATATGTATCTTAAGAAAACTATTGGGGCGCCTGGGTGACTCAGTCGGTTGGGCGTCCAACTTCAGCCCAGGTCATGATCTCATGGTTCGTTGGTTCAAGCCCTGCGTCAGACTCTGTGCTGACAGCTCAGAGCCTGGAGCCTGCTTTGAATTCTGTGTCTCCCTCTCTCTCTGCCCCTTCCCTCCTCATGGTCTTCCTTTCTCTGTCTCTCAAAAATAAATAAACATTTGGGTGCCTGGGTGGCTCAGTCGGTTGGGCGACCAACTTCGGCTCATGTCATGATCTCGCAGTTTGTGAGTTTGAGCCCTGCATCGGGCTCGGTGCTGACAGCTCAGAGCCTGGAGCCTACTTCGGATTCTGTGTCTCCCCCTTCTCTCTAACCCTCCCCTGCTCATGCTCTGTGTCTTTCTGTCTCTCAATAATAAATAAACATTAAAAACATTTTTAAAATAAATAAATAAATATTGAAAAAATTAAAAAAAGAAAACTACTAATATTTGGAATACTTAATTTGGTGCCTTTTATATTTACAATATTTTTGATCTATTCTTTAGTTACCTGATAAGGATATTTCTAAGTCTTTGTCAATTTTAATGCATAATAGGCTTTTAAGCTTATCTCAATATTTTATGTGGTGTTCAATAAAAAAACAGAACACTATCCGGGTAAGAGAGAAGTGGGAGTTTCATTTTTACAAACCACCAACTGAAACTTGTTATATTTTAATAAAATAAAGGGGGTGGGGTCCTAACAATTGGAAGAATGCTAAACACTGGTAGTTTCTTGTTTCCACTTACCATCCCTATGTACTAATTCTTCTTATGGGTAAATTCAGACTTATGGGTATTTTAAAACATCAGAGTGAAAAAATTTTATCCATCTTTAGAGCTTCTCCTGTCTTCCTAACTTGTTTTGAATGAATTGCTCTGCTTGCTGAAAACACTAGTTACCTAAACTAGATACATCAGTGGAACAGGTCACATTTCTTGTTTCGGTTTAAATAATTCCAACTTAAAAAGATGATTTTTTTCCAATATTGGTCTATTTTAGTTAGCACAGTTTCTGACAGTTAAACATTTTAACACTTTCAGTTAAAACAAAGCTGCCAGCTTAACACATATTTATTGGTACCACACCCTTTGTTTTCCTGAGCTCACCTCTCTAAACACATTTTATCAAATGTCTAATGGGACATATGTAACATGTTTAACAGAACTAACATGTTAAAAATAAAAATTGAAGCAACTGTACAGGTATCAGAAGATTTGGTGCAGAGCTCACAAGACACCCTGAGGGCCCAATCTAGGTAGTAGATTTCTTTTCTTTGGCATGTACCATCAGAAGCCCAGAAGAGCCTGTCCCCTTTAAATGAGGAAATATATTCAAGCAAAACTGCCCATTTTCCAAAGTTACATTAACCTCTGACCCAGTTCTGCATGTTTTCAGGACATGGTTTAGAGCGTCAGCAGTGCTATTAGAAGACTGAGATATCAAATAGCTGTACACAGGTTCTCACTTCACATATACAAGATACACAGAGGAACTCTCATTATTATTATGGTTAGCTCTACTAATTTCATTAAAGATATCAACACTATATAAGCAAGTAAATATGATAACTTTTCAAATGTGGTTGAATAAAGGTACTAGTAAATATTTTAGAACAGTAGAGGGGCAGTGATTTGTTCTGCCAAAGAAATACTGTAAAGCATTGCAATGGATATTAACCTTTGACTTGTAAGAACAAACACAACTTTTTTGGATTAGAGGCTAGAGTGTATTGGAGAGGGAGGTCATTTCAGGAGGAGACCTCATCATAAATAAAGGGACATAGACAGAAAAGATATATATGGAGTAGTCTGAAGCCTTATCTCAGATTTAAGATAAGCAATGGGCTTATAGAAATAAAATTCTGAAAAGTAAGGGTAGGGACAATGTATGAAAGCCCTGGACTGATATCAGCAAAGAATTTTTGGTTAGGATAAAAATGTGATCAAAGGTGCATTTCAGTAAGATGATAACATCCTTGAAACAGAATAATAAAGTTGGAGTCTTTGTGTTAAAAAACTGGAGAGCAATGTTTTTCGATTCTGTTTAATAAAGATGCAAAGTAAGAAATACAACTTACATCATGATATACTCCTACTACTGCTTCCATGGCTGTTACTACATAGGCCACACACACACACACACACAAACACACACACACACACAAACCTTCAACAAATTTTCATAAAATTATGTGCAAGAAACACTGTCATTTTCTAATATTTTCATTCTCTTCTTTCACATTCTTTAAAAATGATGATCAGTGACCCCAAATATAATTCATGATCCACCACTGGGTCTAGCTAGTAGTTTAAAAAATAATTAATTAACAAATTATTGCAACAAAAGTCCAAAGAAACATGGTGGTGACTAAGCTGAGAAAATATCAATAGGAATAGAGAAGAAAGAATATATTAAAGAGAGATTTTCTTTTTTTTATGTTTATTTTTGAGAGAGAGAGAGAGAGAGAGAGAGAGAGAGAGAGGGAGAGAGAGAGAGAGAGAATGCGAGTGGGGGAGGAACAGAGAAAGAAGGAGACACAGAATCCAAAGCAGACACCAGGCTCTGAGCTGTCAGCACAGAGTCTGACGTTGGGCTCAAACTCCCAAACCACAAGATCATGACCTGAGCCAAAGTCAAACACTTAACTGACTGAGCCACCCATGCACCCCTATTCAGGGGAGATTTTCTGAGAGGAACTTTCTGAATCAGATATGGAGGATGAAAGAAATATGGAGATCAAGGCCTTTCTGCCAAGTCAAAATGTGATTTTCTACTAAAACAGACTATAAGGAAGTTCTACTTAGAATAAATATGATTTAATGAATGTGAAGTTGCCTTGGCCTACTTTGTTATATCAGAAAATAAAACATTCATTTTTATTCACTCATAATATGACAATTTTTCTGAATACTTGATTGGTACCAGAATGCCTAAATCCTCTGAGCATACTACCAACTGTCTTTCCAGGGCCTAGTGTGGAATAAATCATATATACTAAGTTAGAAATTATTTTTCAACCCTTGGTTGTACTTTCAAAAAAATGAAAAAATATATTCATAACTTATAATGACAAATCAAATTTTTTTTCTTTTCTTAAACAAGAAAATTAAATGTCAAAGCTATGTTGTTGTGACAAGTTTGATAGTATAATCACTAAAAGTCAGCAAACTCAGATGTGTTTCCCACAGCCTCTGTAATGACCATAGTGTACATTGTTTATTAACACCATGAATTACAATGAGAAGAAGTTACAGTTTTTCTGCCTTGGTTTTCTGGTTTGGGTGATTAAAATATCAACTATAATATTTTGTGAATACCATTTCCTTCTTTTTAATGCACAACGTAACTTTTAAGGACATACATTTCATGCTTAATCAGTTCTTCCGTGTTTAAAACAGTAGTAACTGCTTAGCAACCATTGATCAATAGGGTGGTCCAGTCCCCTGATTATGACAAGAGTACCTGAAAATATATTCTAAGTATTCTTGCTTGGTTTCCCACTCCCATGTCTTAAACATTCCCCAGTCGTGAATTTTTACCCAAGATAATGAACAGGGAATTTCTCAACAATGGCCAGCATTTTCTCTTTACACCGTCTTCAGAAAAATAAAAATGATGTTTTTTAATTACAAAGGAAGCATTTTGAGGGTATGCTTAGGATTCATTCTATATGCAATTCCAAGAAGTAACATTTACAGTAATTCAAATAAATATTAATCTTGCTACCCTATATACATTACATATTTGCATTTGTGAAAAAACAATCACATGCAAATTCTTAATTGTGATAAAGGCTGACATTAATAAATCATTTTTAAATTCCTTTAAAATCTGTGTCATATAATGACAAGTTTTTAACAATGCTCAGGGGGTTTATGAACTTTTATAAATACATTGTCAGGCCCCAGATAGAGGACAGCAGTTAAAATTCTTTCCTTCTAAATTGCTTATTGCACATTACTGTGCATTGACAACCAGCGGCTGTGAGAGTTCATTTTTTAATTGAGAAAAATATATTTGTAAGTCATTGCCCTTCTGATGCCTTACTTTCCCCTTTTAATTCTCCTATAGTTCCTTTTATTGCTCCTCCAGTTTTTTCCTCTTTTCTTGAAAAATAGGTGATGATTTGTAAGTATTCATACTACTCAAAGTTAAGCAGGCTCCAAGAAGAATGATCAATGTCAGAGATTGATTAAAAATGTGGAATCAGAGTGAAAAGCTTTGACTGTCCCCACCCTTCCTGATTTCCCAGACTCTTGTCTATTCATATGCTAGATTTCATGGTGAGAGTCTAGGCAGAGGCCCATTGAGTCAAAATACCTGTGTAAGCTGAAGTCTTCGAGTGAGTCTATACTTTTTAGGCCTTATTTTTATTTTTATTTTTATTTTTATTTTTATTTTTATTTTTTTTCCCACTGGAATAGACCTTATTTTTAAACCAATGCTTTATATAAGAGGAGATATTTGCATTTTATATTACATTTAAATTTGTTAACGTTACTAATAGCCTTCTAGTATTCTCTATATTGTTGTGAGATCTTTTCAGTATCCTTTCATTATTTTAAAATCCAGGAGATTTTTCCTTCCAACAATACCTCTTGTTCATATTAGTTTTTCATAATGAGAACAACTTTTTTATGAGAAAGAAGTCCCCAGAAGAGAAACTGAACATCTAAACAGTTCAGTGTATTTCTTTCAAAATTAAACTCATTGAGTAGACTGTACATCTCATTCTCTCCTGAGACAATTTCCTTATTTTACAGAAGAGAATGTAATCCACTAATGTTAACATAGAGTCTCAACTTGAATTTTAGTCTTGTGCCACTCTCTCTCTCTCTGTTACTCCTTCAAAATAACTAAACTTTAAAAATAAATAAATAAATAAATAAATAAATAAATAAATAAATGTATGTCACCACCAGCCTGATGCCTTCTTTTCTTCCTTCCTTTTATTCCTTCCTTCCTCCCTCCCTCCCTTTCCTTCCTTAGTCTCTGTATATATACTTTTTTAAAGCTTACTTACTTATTTTTTTAAGACAGAGAGAGTGAGAGAGAGCAAGAGCAACCGAAGGGTAGAGAGAGAGAATCCTGAGCAGGCTCTGCACAGTCAATGCAGAGCTCCATGAGGGGCTGGAACCCACGAATCGTGAGATCATGATCTGGGCCAAAGTTGGATACCTAACTCACTGAGCCACCCGGATGCCCTTCTACTTTTAATTGCCTCACTTTTCTTCCATAATCTGCATATTTTTCCCCTTCACATTCCTTTTCATGTTTACTTGCTTTGATTGCTTTTCAGAGGAACACAGCTGTTTATATATCCCTGCCAAGGAGTAATCTCCACATGCCTGGGTAGTTATCTTCTCCCATCCAAGACCCCACCTTTGGTGAGGAGTGTTTACAGAAGAGTGAGGAAGGATGTAACTTTCTCCCTTCCTTTAGCCAACCAGCCCTTCAGATCAGATGTGTGAATCAGTGAAGTCACTGGGATGATCAAAGATACAGCTCTATCACATTCAGGTGCAACTGAACTTGTGACAAAGATATCTAAATTCGTTTGTCTAGTTCTTCCTTTTCATACACAGGACTTAACTGATGCACAATGTTTCAGAGCTTAAAACCTGCCTTACTCTTTACAAGCTTTGTAAATTTATACAACTTACAACGACTCAGTTACTTCATCAATGGAGAAACATAATGATAGTGCCTGTCTTATGAAATTATTATGAGGAAAACAGCAAAAAAAGGCAAATAGAACAATTTCTAGCACACAATCAATGCTAAATAAAACTTAGCTATTAATCTTCTTGCTGTAGTAATAAAAGACCTTCACTACTTTATTTAAGAATTGTGTCAAAGTCCTAATTGTAGAACTTTATTCTAGCTTTTCCTGCATATATGTGTCCTATTCTCTTAAGTACATTTAGCCATGTTTATGAGCTTGAATAGTTTTCATATTGCCTATGAAATTAGATTTGTTTTGTCTAATATTCAAGTCATTTTTAATCAACCACTGAGTCAACCATTTAAATCCTAATTAGTTTCTTTTTGGAGGGGGGAGGGGGAAGAGTGGCTCGACTCCAGCCAAAATGGTTTATCACATGTGCTATCAGTCAATCTTTTTTCCCCACACTGTTGTTCAGTAAGTTTTTTCTATCTACATGCTCTTTAATTTGCCTGCATGCATTCCTTTTATCTCTCATAATAGGTTGCAAAAGGAAAGGGCATATAAAAAATGATTACCATAAGCTAATATTTATTACCAATTCTAAGCAAACAATTCTAAGACAAAATTCAAATATTTTGTTTCAATTTTCTCATAGCATTTTAATCAGTGTTAATAGCATCATTTATAGGAAAAGTTGGATCTCAGAGAGTTTGAGTAACTTGCCCAAGGCCATGCAGGTTGGGATGTGAACACCAATGCCCACATAACTACTCTTAAAAAGATGGCTGAGGGGGTCGCGTGGGTGGCTCATTCAGTTAAGTGTCCAATTTTGGCTCAGGTCATAATCTCACGACTTATGAGTTGAAGCCCCTTGTTGGGCTCTATGCTGACAGCTCAGGGCCTGGAGCCTGCTTTGGATTCTGTGTCTCCCTCTCTCTCTGCCCCTCCCCAGCTTCTCTCTCTCTCTCCCTCTCTCTCTCTGTCTCTGTCTCTCTCTGTGTGTCTCTCTCAGAAATAAATAAACATTAAAAAAAAAGATGATTGAGGGCAGAAACTAAGCCAAATACTTTTTATTCATAAAGTTTAAGCCAAAATTGCATACATACTGGATACATATTTAATATATTATTTGATTTAAGCACAATATATCCATTCATTAACATTCCTTCCATACCCTTCAGTCCCCAAAAAACTAAGTTATTAAATCGTATCTATGCAGTTGAAGCAACTTTGCCTAATGACTCCATTTTGGATTTGGCAGAAGTGTGGGAATAATATAGCCTAATGTAATTCTCGGTATCAATTTTTTTGAAATGTTATTTATTTTTGAAAGAGAGAGAGAGAGAGAGAGAAAGAGACAAAGTGCGAGCTGGGAGGGGCACAGAGAGAGGGAGACACAGAATCTGAAGCAGGCTCCAGGCTCCAAGCTGTCAGCACAGAGTCTGATGCGGGGCTTGAACCCACGAACTGTGAGATCATGACCTGAGCTGAAGTCAGGCAATTGAACAATCGAGCCACCCAGGTGCTCTCATTTTTGTATTTTAGAATGAGTTTGATTTTTTTTTTAATTCTGTGATTTCCCTGGAAATAATATGGCACTGTTTTTCCCACCCTTGCCAGTAATGTAAACAAATCTGGGTTTGTGAAAAAGTTTCCTCTTCTGGTTTGTCACTTAGTTATTTTCACGACATAAGTGTCATTTGTTTTTATTTCTGTCAAACTGAGGATTCCATTAATTGTTATCTGATCAAGCATAAAATGTGATATGTGTATGTGTGATTGTGTATTTCTGTGTGCATCCATCACACTGAAATGCAAATCTTCAACATGATGTTTCATCTCTATTTCTTACACTTTGTTTACTACATAATGGTATGCAACATATAAATTAACTGTTAATCCTATGATTCAAATTTCAAAATGTCATATCAGTTCAATACTTAATTATTTTATCGACATTCTGAAAATCCTCTCCTTCAAGAGATGTGAAATATAAATATTATTCTTATGGTTGAGATACTTAAAACGCTTTGTTTTTAAGCATTTTGTTTTGGCTGAATGGACTTGTATAATATGCTTAAGTCCTGGGAGGCTACACTTTCTCCTATAGGAAGGTTGGGATGAAGGATGAATATATTGACATTTTCTCTGATTCTGAAAGAAATCACATGTATAAATAGTGTCAATTAAAACCGCTATCCTGAATCATTCTAAGACAGTTGTGCTTTTCTTTTATATGCACTATGTCCTTGGACATGTTTCTTAGCCATTTTGTCCTTAGTTTCTCATCTCTGAAGTAGAGCTAATATTATTCCTTACCATAAAATATTGCAAAAATTATTGGCTTTAGGTCTTTTCAGGGCTTACTAGAGTCACTCAACAAAGTCAGCAAGTCTGATTGATAGGTTGCATGTTTTAGCTTCCTCTAGCCATTTGGAGAGGTTAACCACAAAACCAAAAAAAAAAAAAAAAGAAAAAAGAAAGAAAAGAAAGAAAGAAATAGGTATCAGAGATTCTTTGTTCTCTTGGCTCTTCAACTCAAAAGCAGGATGGGAGCGGATATGAACCATAAGCTTCCTTTGAGGGCAGAAAAGAGAAGAGGTTATCTCACATTTCATAGTCTGTTGACAAACATGGTTCCCTTGGTAATGATAGTTTGGGTTGAGTTATTTCAGTGTTGATACCTAGAAACACACACAATGGGACTGGCCAAGAGAGCAAAAAAATATGTTAATCATGTGTTCGGAACTTGTTTGAACATTAAATGGCAAAAAAGAATACAATTTGGTCTATAATCCACTCATTGTTGTTTTCTGCTCATTAATCTATGTTATTCATTTAAAGAAGTGATTAGCAACCTCCTGTATCACAGCACACACTGTTTTACTTTAGTATTGTGGATGACTAGTTCTATAGCTAGCATAAGTGTATAACACAACCCATGGGATGAATAAACGCACAGCTAAATGAATGAACCTTATCTTATGGGTATTACTAACAATAATGGTCAAGATTATTTTTTGGCCAGATTATATAATTTGAAAATAGCACAAATAGTAAAATAGCTGGGAAAAGAGTTCTGAGTATTTGAATATAGTATAGTATTTGAAAAATGAACTCTCAAGACAAATCTGTTGAGCTGTTGAAAGGGGGAACTTCTAGTTGCTTAGACTATTGAGCTATTACTTAAAGGACATGCAGAGAATATTGACAAATTAAAAGACATGTTCCTAGGGAATTCTGTGATCCTGAGGTGTTACACATGAAATAAGAGTTTTTTCCTTAAAAATTAAATGAGTTAAAATTAAAATTAATTTAAAACACTTTCTATAGCATTGAAAGAAATGAAAGTATTGTCAGTTCTATATAAAAGGAATGTTGAGAGGCAATCACATCTGGTGTGAGGTCAAGAAGAAATTTCAGAGGTCTAGAGTACACATTCCTGCAGGTTTTTAATGATGGAAAATAAACACAAATAAATTTAAAATTGGGTAGCTTACAGTATACAGGGAGTTTGGCCAACATACCTAATTCTGAATACCTGTTTTCATGTTTTTGATATGTCAAAAATAGGTAGTACACAAAATTTAATCTGGTTAAAGAAATAGAGTTTGAGTGTATTAATATTCTTATGTACTCAGTAGTTTTGACTCACAGAAATCCTTCATTTAAAAATTGGCCACTGATCAGTTTTATGAGATTAAGAATTAAATGAAAAATAATGTGTTAATTCATAAATGCTTGCTACACATTCTGGATACTTTTGAGTATTATAATCCCTCAGAAGATTTTAGAAAAAAGAAAGATGAAGAATGTTTGATTGCAGATCTATTCATAATCTTGCTCAGTCAGCAGTATTGCTACTAGTAACACTATGCAGTTCACAACAAGTCTACTGAATTGCTGGAGTGCAACACAGCTGGTTGGTTATTTTGGGTTTTATAATGCTTGCCCCGATTATGTGGCATTCAGCTAATTATATGACTAAATATCTGACTCAACCACAGAGTAGTTAATTTACTGACCACATGTGGACACGATGTTAGTCTTTCCTTCCAGTGAAAAATCAGACATAGTCACTCCAAGGAAAATGAATATACTGGACTCCTAGAGCTAATGTAGATTATATTTTATCATGTGTCCTTCTGTTGTGCTATTTTCAGTGCTTCTATTTCCATCCCTCAAGCCTGGTTACACTGTGCTTAGGTAATAAAACCTTTACAATAGAGTTCATGTGAATCAATTACTCTTTCATCTCCTCCTGCTTTTTTAGTGAACAGTACAATCAGTTAGTATTCCTTGCATCATATACATTGGCTGGTCTCCTAGATCAACCCTATTCTCAAAAAAATATTCTTATTCTCTAAGTTTACTTTTGCTTCCTACTGGAAAGTACCTGTTTTTCAACACCCAACATCACTGATGAATCTATTAGTTCTTAAAAGACACATGGCCATACAGTTATGTTTAAGAAACATGCTGAGTCAATTCTAAAAGTCAGTTCTAAAATCCTAAAAAAAAAATGTTGGCCAACGTGGGACTAGGAATATTTAATTTTTTTATATTTATGTATTTATTTTGAGAGAGAGAGAAAGAGCACAAGCAAGGGAGGGGCAGACAGAGAGGGAGAGAGATTCCAGAGCAGGCTCTGCACTGCCAGCACAGCCCAATGTGGGGCTCGATCCCATGAACTCTGAGATCATGACCTGAGCTGAAATCAAGAGTCAGGCGCTTAACCACCTGAGCCACCCAGATGCTCCAGTATGGGTGTTTTTAAATCTGTGATAAAAAAAGTAACGTAAATCATAAAGTAATTAAGTGACATTTTTCCTCTGAAAAGATAATGCAGTAGAATGTTATTTTTGTTTTTTCTAACTGGGTTGGCTCTGTTAATTTTAACAATTATAGAAAAAATGAAGTAGAGATGTTGTTTTTCTACAGTAGAAATCCTCTGAAAAGAATAGCTGAGGAATTTGATGGGGAAGACATATTATGTTAACTGTAACATTAACAAGCATTGTCTATTTTTACCTGAGGAAGGAGAAGTATCTGTAATACTGACGTTCAGAATGCATGTTCCCTGCAGTATTCAAATTCATCTTGCAATCAACTTGGTTAGAATTTTAACTATTTTTAAAGTTGGTATGAAACACAGTTTAGGACTTGAAAAATAATCATGTCCTCAACCTACAGTGAGTTCCACAGTAAGATGTCCATTTTGGCTTCTGTTCACATGTAGCTATTCCTTTCATAATATTCTTCATAATATTATGATGGCATCCATAATATTCTTACTGTGATGGGAATGAATAATATCTAATCTCATATAGTGCATGGATCATGGCTAAAGAAAAATAAATATGACACACTGTAGTGGGTATAATTAAATATATATAACTTGAAAAAAATATTTTCTAAACAATATGATGCGTTATTTTTTATTTGTTTTCTCTGAGGAGCTCATCCTAAATAATACAGACTTTGCTGAATTGTGTGAGTTGTTCCTTATGGTAGCTAATGTTGTCAGAGATCTAGCAAGTAATAAGATATATTAATTAAGAGAGATAAGGAAAGGAAGGATATACAAGCCAGTATTTTTAATAGTGGAGCAAACACTTCACCCTTTAATTAAATGTGACTTGTTTGAGAATTAAATTAAAGTGGCAAAGAGCACAAGGAAGAGAAATGTGAGAAATTTTCATAATGCAGTATAACCCACAAAAATACAGAAAGAGGAAATCAGTTTATTTCCCCTTTTCTTTAAAGGCTGATATTAGGGAAGAAAAATAAAAGAAGAAATTGCGTGTATGTACTGTGTGTGTGTTTTCTTGAAGGGGTAGATTGAATAGATTCAAATGATTTTTTTTATAAATTATCAAACTATTGCTTGTTAAATATCTAACTTTTCACGTACAAATTAACGTTTTTTAGAAAATGAAAAACATTTTAAAACTATTTTTAAGTCAAGTATCCAAACACCTATGTGATAGGATCAAAGAAGCATCAAAATTTGATTGAAGACAAAATTCAAGGTGCTTTTCAAAGCTTTCTTGCGATGTAAGAATAAAATCAGGTGCAGGCACTTTGTGAGACCCTGGAGCTTCAGTGGGGAGAAGAGGACATGGAATCCTGTCCTTCCTCCACAAAGCATATGCGGCCTGATAGCAGGGGAAAAAATGTGCATTTTGATGATGTGCTCAAAAGGAACAGAAAGATATTTGACAATAAGGGATTTTCTGAATTGTTCAATATCTCAAAAAGGCATATTAAATGTGATAATTCCACTTTTCTTACACTTCTTTCCCATTTAGGGCTGTAGAGGGCAATTAAGAATATGGTTGTGGAAAATGCTATAGCAAATTGTACTTTTACTGGACCTCAGGATACAGAAAAGCCACCTTCACTTAATTATGTTTATAAAGTTATTAAAATGACCTAAGTTTGACAAGTTGTGTGAAATTAGAATATCAAGTCTAATGTGTGTTTTACTTACTTAGAGAACAGCATGTGGTTTTAGGTTGCCTACTGCACGGCAGCTGAGCTTTTGTGAATTTACCATCATAAATTCAACTATTAGGAATTCATATCATGTGGTTTTATGAAGATAGCAACAAAGAGTATTCTTAGACAACAGGCCGAATTAATATCAATGACAGTTTGAGCCCTGTACTAGGAGAGCACATCCTTATTGAAGATAATATTCCTGAATATGTGACAACTTACTGAAAATATAATTTTATCAGGCAGATTATCTTATTTTTCTAACATGGTAGGAAAAAAAATGCTTGTTCCCCATTCTCCTTTTTATGTACACTGTTTTAGGAGTTAATGTTTCATATTAATTTTTCATTTGTCCATTAATTTTTTTTTCCTCTTCAGGTGTAATCTAGCCCCTGTGGTGGAGTTTGCTGCAGATGTGGGAACTAAATCAGATTTTATTACCATGAATCCATCAGTTGTACAAAGAGCATTTGGAGGCTTTCGGAATGAGAGTGACAGAGAAAAATTTGTGCATAGACTTTCCATGCTGAATGACAGTGTCCTTTGGATCCCTGCTTTCATGGTCAAAGGAGGAGAGAAGCACGTGGAGTGGGTTAATGCATTAATCCTTAAGAACAAACTGAAAGTGCGAACTGCCTATCCATCATTGAGACTTATTCATGCTGTCAGAGGGTAAGTGTCTGGAAAGGACCAGTCTGTCCTTGGCACAATGGAACACATAACTAAACATTTTCCCTAGACAGGAAGGAGCTTCAGGAAAAGCTTCCAATGGATACATGTTTCTCCTTTTTTATGATGGGTACGCTATTCAGCAACTTGCATTTTGTTTATGTGCTATGTTATCTTAAAGCTCATTCTCTTTCTTAAAAAAAGCAAATATTTGAACTTAGCATCTATTTATGTCTAGTCATGAGCATACTACCGGTTTTTATGTTTTGCCATGTTAAAGAGTAATAAGAATTCATGGTAAAGTTGATGAATTTGGGGTAAGAAAACTACCAACAGAAGTGCTAAATGGCTACTGGCAATATTGTGGAAGCATAAATGTGAGATATATTTAAGGAACAATTAAGTCCCTTCTGTAGTTAAGAGGTCTACTAGAGATAGAGAAGGCTGGATGAGATAACATGCCCTGATGCTTCCCCCCAAAAGCCATAGATTCCAATTTTATGAATTAAGTTAACATTTCCCTTTTATTAATACAAGCTCAGATGTAAAACCAAGAAATAGACTTTATATAAAAGTGGCAAGTGGCCAAAAGGCCAAGTTCAGTCATGCACACATATAAATGTGTAAAATATATAACACAAAGATAAGCAGTAATGTGTATTTATTGAATATCTACTGAATGCCAGATATTGGAGATAGAAAAATGAAGAAGTCTGATTACTTCTTTAAAGGAATGCATAGGCTTTATAGCAGAAACAGATGTATATATACAACTGGCTAGTACATAAACGAATGGTAAGAGGGTATATTGTCAGGAGTGTAGAGTTTGTTTCTCATGTTAGCAAAGAACACTTAAAAGTCTAACATTTCAACCAGACATAAAAAACAGAATAGCTATTTATCAGGGATAAAAATAGAAAGAGAGAAACAGGACAGAGACAGAGAGAGAGAGAGAGAGGGTGACAGAGAAAACCAAACAGAAGGAAATGTTATTGCATTATTAGAGTGAACCGAGACAATGATGTAATTAAGAACAAGGTAAACTTGAGGAATAATGGAGTCCAGTGTAAAGCATTGGAATACAAGGTTGGAAAAATAACTTGTGATTTGATTGGGAAAAGAATCAGTTTTATTTTAAAGCCCAGTTATATGTGTGAATTTAGGAGAGTAAGTCTTGTAACACCAGACTCTGAATTGGCAAGAAGAGGTACTAGGAGTATGAAGACCAATTAGACTTTTTTGATTAACATACTCGCAAGATGATAAAAATGTGGGGCAGAATTAGTGGCCATGGGAGGAAAGGGCAAGTTCAAGAGACCAATTAAATACAATGGATAGAAGTTCTAAAAGAAAAAAAGTTTCCAAACCCAGAATTAAAAATAGTTTGCTTCATATACTGTAATTGGGACTGGGCTAAGGTGTTTTCATTTTGTTTTGTTATTGTGATACTTTCCTTCCAGGATTTACCTACTGTTTCCTTGTTTAAACTCGAGACAGTTTCTTGGATTGTGTTATTCTTCACACAATTAAATTGCATTCTTATAACTAAATCATGGTTATTCAACATTCACTCTTTTGATGTTTGACATGAAGCTTCAACAAAGTAAGATAAAATACATTCATTTGGAGGATAGGTGTTTTTTTTTAATTACAAAGATTCCTGGTAATTACAGTTTGACTCTGAAGGAAAAAAAAAAGTATTTTTAACAGGATAACTTTATAAAGCATTGTGCTAAGAACACATCTTATTTTTTGATATGTTAATGTTGAGTATCATTTGAGTGTGAGAAAATATTAAAGATAACACTGTCTTATTGTCTCATCTTAAACACACACGAAGACACATACACTCTGACACACACATAGAAATATTCATACACACTCCAGTGATAGTTTATTAAAATCCAAAAACAAATGTTTTGAAGTAAGTACTCTTTGATTATAGGAAACTAATAAAATTTAAGATTACTCTGAATTAGTACCATTTTAATAGACTATTTTCGGAGCAGTTTTAGGTTCACAGCAAAATTGAGAGGGTGGTACAGGGACTTCCCATATGCTCCCTGCCCCTACACATGCATAGCCCCACTATCAACATCTTGTACCAGAGCCGTACATTGGTTACAACTGATGAACTTACATGGACACAACATTATCACCCAAAGTCCATAGTTTACACTGCAATTCACTCTTAGTTTGTACATTCTGTGGGTTTTGACAAATGGGTAATAACATGTATCCTCCATTATAGTATCATACGGAGTAGTTTTACTCACCTAAAAGTCCTATTCATCCATTCCTCCCCATTAATTCATGGTAAGAACATTTTTTGTTTGCTTTTGTTTGTTTTTACTGTGTCTATAGTTTTGCTTTTTCTTGACTGTCATATAGTAGGAATCATATAGTAAGCCTTTTCAGATTGGCTTCTTGTGCTTAGCAATAAGCGTGTAAAATTCCTCCATGTCTTTTCATGGCTTGACAGATCATTCTCTTTAGTGCTGAACAATCTTGCATTGTCTGGATGTACCAGTTTATTCATTCACTTGTTGCTTCCAAGTTTTGACATTTATGAATAAAGCTGTTGTACACATCTGTGTGCAGGTTTTGGGGTGGACATAATTTTCAACTCATTTGGGTAAATACCAAGGAGTATTATTGCTGGATCTTATGATAGGGGTATGTTGAGTTTTGTCAGAAATTGCCAAACTGTCTTCCGAACTGGTTGTACCATTTTATATTCTCCACAGTAATGAATGAGAATTCCTGTTCCTCCACATCCTCACAGCTGTGCTTTCAGTGTTCTGGATTTGGGCCATTCTAATCGTTAGCGTAGTGATATTTTATTGTTGTTTTAGTTTGCATTTCTCTGATGACATAATGATGTGGGGCATCTTTTAATATGTGTATTTGTGGTCTTTATCTCTTTTTCAGTGAGAGGTGTATTGAGGTGTTGGGCCCATATTTTAGTCAGGTTGTTGGTTTTCTTATTGCTGAGTTTAAGAGGTTTTTGTATATTTTGGATAACGCTCCTTGACCAAGTAGGTCTTTTGCAAATATTTGCTCCCAATCTGTGGCTTGTCTTTTCATTCTTTTGACAAATGTCAAAAGAGCCTAAGTTTTTATTTTTAATGAAGACCAGCTTATCAATTATTTCTTTCATGGATCATACCTTTGGTGATATATCGAAAAAGTCATTGCCAAACCCAAAGTTGTCTTGATTTTCTTCTATGTTATCTTCTAAGAATTATATAGATTTGCATTTCACATTTAGATCTATCATCCATTTTGAGTTATTTTTTGTGACGGGTATAAGGTCTTTGCCTAGATTCTTTTCTTTATATGTGGTTGTCTAGTTATTCTAGCACCATCTGTTGAAAAGATTATCTTTGGGGAGCCTGTGGGGTATATATTGAAGGGCAGGAGTGAAGTTTGGTTGCATGCACAGCCTGGGTGCTCCCAGCAATTTCCAGTGCAAGATGGTGCCAGGAGAATCTTAAAAAAAAAAAAGACTATCTTTGCTCTGCTATATTATCTTTGCTTCTTTCCGAAACATTAGTTGACTATATGCTGTCCTGATTTTGCTAGCTTTATGGTAAATCTTGAAGTTAGGGAGTGTCAGTCCTCTGACTTTCTTTTTCCCCATTAATATTGTGTTGACTATTCTGGTCTTTTGTCTCTCCATATAAACTTTGCAATTAATATTTTGTTCCCTAAATTCTGTTGTATATTTCTTCATTCACTCTAAGTGGCAAAGCACAAAATAAGAGGTATGGTTGAAATGGAGCATTTTCAATAAATTAGAATCTAAATGGAATTGTACATGATTAATAGCTGTGGATTCACATAAGCTTTTTACAGACTTTTAAAATTTATTTATTTATATTGGGAGAGATTGAGAGGATGAGCAGTGAAGGGGCAGACAGAAAGGGAGAGAGAGAGAGAATCCCAAGCAGGCTCTGTGCGGCAGCGTGGGGCTTAAACTCATGAACCCGTGAGATCATGACTTGAGCCAAAACCAAGAGTCGGAGGCTTAACTGACTGAGCCACCCACATGCCCCTTTTAACAGATTTTTTTTTTAATATAGAAAGTGCAGGGGGGAGCCTGGGTGGCTCAGTGGTTAAGTGTTTAACTGCAGCTCAGGTCATGATCTCACGGTTCATGAGTTCAAGCCCCATGTTGGGTTCTGTGCTGACAGCTCAGAGCCTGGAGCCTGTTTCGGATTCTGTGTCTCCCTCTCTCTCTGCCCCTCCACCAATCATGCTCTGTATCTTTCTCTCTCTCAAAAATAAATAAACATTAAAAATATATAGAAAGTGCAGAACCTTTTAATAACTAGTTCATCAATACTCATGTTTTGTTTTATCCACATTCCTTCCATAACGATTATAAACTATTTCACCTAAGCATTTTATTCCAAAAATTAACAAGGCCAAACTTCTGACCACTGGTGAAGTTAATGGTATACTTTCTTTAGATTACTATGCTTTAGATGTTTTTCACAAGAATTGTTTTGAATTCTCCATGAAGAACTCACCTTGCTACTGTACTACTCATCTATCTATGTGCTCCCCCTTCAGATGTCAAACGATTGAATTCTAAACTGTGACCCAGGATATAAAGAAGTAGTTCTAGAGGTGCCTTTCACTCTTCAAATCCCATTGGAAATTTGTACAGGTGGTATATGTGAAAGGTGACTTCATTTATGGAATTAATGAAATGAACACATTAATGCATGCAATGTAGCATTTCAACATAATGTGTATACTCTGCAAAGCTACTGGAACTCTGGAAGAAAATAAGGAAGTGTGAATACTGATGAAACAGATTCACATGATATGAAAGCATGAGCAAACTCCCCAAAGATCTGTTCTTTAAGTATCTGTTTTACATCTCTCTGAAACACTGTGGTTAATAAAGTTCAGGAAAATAGTTTAGAGAATTTCATAGCCTCTGTTGATTCCTGGAGTTTGTTGTCTCTCATAAAAAGTTTAGAACACCTAGTAAAAGCACGCAGTTTAGTGTGCATGTAATCACTGTGTATGCAAAGGGCCTTCCAAGCACTGCAATTACAAGTAGAGAGTTTAAGTGATTTGGAAAGCAAAAGGTTCCTGAACACAATGAGAATCATTTAGATAGTTTTCATATTGTCAAGCATCATTATTTAAACTTTTTCCTCGCTGAAAATTATGATGGCTTACCAACTTCAAACGTCTATTCAATTGTAGGGATTTTTTATAAAGCCCCCAAAATAAAACCTCAATCATAAAACTCAAAGAGATTCTTAGATTATGTTTTAATGAATGGCCATTCTTCCCAAGCCATATTAAATAAAATGTAAGGACAAAAGGATAGCTAGATTATAATTTTAAAACAATCTTACAAAATAATGAAAGGGTAATCTAATGGGGACAAAGAAAAGATATATTTACAAATTTAAGAGAATACCTGAATGCATTAAACTGGTGTGGAGTTGCAAGCTTTTCTCTGGTATTTCTTCAAAAGCTACACATGACTACATATTTTTATAATTATTTTGCAGTTTTCCTTATGAAAGAGGAATAATTTTCATAAGACTTTAAGAATGAAGAGGGGATTTTGAAACTTTAAAATGACTTGCTGAAACTTTAAAAATGTGACAAGATATAAAAAATTCAAGGTTCTATTACATTTATAATAAAATTGTCAATGTACAACACATAATATACTGAAACAAACATTACCCCTTGGACTAGTTTAAGATACAATTTTAAATTATTATATGACATATCAAAATATATTTTTATAAAATATTTAGTGTTAGTCAAAAAAGTCCTATTTTTATAATTACTATAATTGATGCACAATAGCCAAGTGCTGTTTTATACAGTGGGATGGTTATACTTTATTTTCTCATTTATTAACATGGTAAAAACAAACCAGCATGAAAAAGTAAACCCTCAGTTCCACTACCAAGTGCTATAGATAATTTTAATTTCATTTATTTATTTTTGAGAGAGAGAGAGAGAGAGAGAGAGAGAGAGAAGAGCAGAGACAGAGAGAGAGAGAGAGACAGGTTTCCCAAGCAGGTTTCACACTGTCAGTGCCAAGCCCAATGTGGGGCTCAAACTCATGAACTACGAGATCATGACCCGAGCTAAATAAAATCAAGAGTCGAATGCTTAACCAACTGGGCCACCTGTGCACCCCTGATAGTTTCTTAAGAATTCTCCAAGAAAAGGGGCACCTGGGTGGCTCAGTTGGTCGAGCATCCGACTTTAGCTCAGGTCATGATCTTGCGGTTGGTGAGTTCGAGCCCCGCGTCAGGCTCCGTGCTGACAGCTTGGAGCCTGGAGCCTGCTTCAGATTCTGTGTGTCCCCTCCCCCACCGCCCCGACTCTCTCTGCCCGCTCCACCGGTGCTTGTGCTCTGTTTCTGTCTTTCAAAAATGAATAAACATAAAAATGTTTTTTTTAAATAATTCTCCATGGAAAGAGATTAGATAGATAAATAAGTGTATTTTAAAATTATATTTTATATGCATAAAAATGTTATATACAAATTTCCAGTTCTTGCTTAGAATGATATATAGTCTTCTGCCTCTTTTTTTTTTTTTTTTTTTTTTTAAGTTTTTACTTTAGGGAGTTTGTTCCTTGGGATCTTATCTCTATTCTCTGATATCTTAATTATAATTCTCTTACCTCTATTCAGATAATTATATTTAAGAGCATAATTGATTTAAACTTTAGTTTTTTTTTTCGGGGCGCTGGGGTGGCTCAGTTGGTTAGAATGTCTGACTTCAGCTCAGGTCATGATCTCATGGCTCCTGTGTCAGGCTTTGTACTGACAGCTCAGAGCCTGGGATCTGCTTCGAATTCTGTCTCCATCTCTCTCTGCCCCTCCCCACTCGTGCTCTGTCTCTCTCTCAAATATAAATAAACATAAAAAAAAAAACCTTTAGATTTGTTGCAATCATTCTGGAAAATATATTCAAACGTTTATATTTGAATCCTTTGCCTCTGACAATTATTATGAAGCATTAAAGTATTTAAGTCAAAATTTAAATATTCAAGTCCAAATTATTTTATAAATTTATATCATCCATTAGTTTATTGTTTCAGTTCTACTACAACAAAAAAATGTTTTTCCTATTTTGTCATCATACCCTAATTATTTGTTTTAATATCAATATTCATATAATAGAGACTATACTCTCTTTAAGTTGATAAAGATACTTTGTATTAATCAAGATAAACACTTAGATTAAGGACTGGTGATTATTGAGATTAATAAAAGTTGATAATGTTCTATGTGTTACCTTCATAGTTGGTAATTCTAAAGTTATCCAACAATTTGTAAACATCTTCACCAAAATGATTAAGGGAAAGATAAATTCAGTTCATGTATATTTTTAAAAATTTTTATGAGTTCTATGATATCTGTTTTTTTATCTTTTAGTGGAGAATATATATGCTACCCTTATAGTTAACAAATCTTCCAAATGTTTCTTATTTAAAGGATAATTTAAAAACTACAAAAGAAATGTACAAGTGTGAGTAAAATTGACTAATGACTGCATTAAAATAGCTTGGAATTAAGAACTTTCATTTGAAATGCTTGGTATACCCTATGACCTATAGCAGAGTTTCTCAAATTAGAGTTAACAGATGTATTTTGCAGGTTCTGAAAAAATATTCTTATTCTTTTGAAAACTTGTCTCTACATTGAACCAAACAGAATACTGGCTTAGAGAATTTTCAAGAATTATTTAGGAGTTTAATATACAAGAAAGGTCAAAATAAAACTATTCTGTCCACGGACAAGACTATTTATATCCTTCAGACTCAGATTTGTATCTTTTAAAATGTGGGAAGTGACATAAATAACCATTTAGGTTCTTTTGGGTGCTGAGTTTCACTGGTCCTGTGCTTTAACTGTTGTTGCTTAAGTGAATATTCAAAACAACACAATACACATTTGTACTTAATATTTACAAACATCCTCAGAAATTTCATCTATTAACCTAAATAAAAAGCTTTGTTTAACTTAATCAACATAATAATGAGGTAGCTTACTATAATATTCCTGCTTCAAAGTCATTTCTCTTGGAATTTAAATGTTCTTTATATTTTTCAAGACCATAATTAAGCTAACCCACCCCCATCTAAATGTTTCTTGTTGCTGGTAAAAGACATACACACACACACAAACATGTACACACACATATACACACAAATATGTGTAAGTGTGTGTATATAGATGGGTATAGATATAGATGGTATAGTTATAGATGATATAGATATAGAAGATATAGGGATATATGTTTGTTAGGGAGCCATTTATCCTATTGAATTTGTTCTTTCTTTAAATTTCGAAAATTATTAACCTGTTTAAAAAGCATAGCTCTTGGGGCGCCTGGGTGCCTCGGTCGGTTAAGCGTCCGACTTCAGCTCAGGTCAAGATCTCGCGGTTTGTGAGTTCAAGCCCCGCGTTGGGCTCTGTGCTGACAGCTCGGAGCCTGGAGCCTGTTTCGGATTCTGTGTCTCCCTCTCTCTCTCTCTGACCGTCCCCCGTTCATGCTCTGTCTCTCTCTGTCTCAAAAATAAATAAACGTTTAAAAAAAAAAATAAAAAGCATAGCTCTTTCTATAAATGCAAATTATGTAAAATTACTTCTGGAGTAGTGTTTATATATTGCATACAGGAAAAATAAAAATAATATATACTGCTACATATACACACAACATATAACAATATTTAATATACTATTAATATTTTGTATACACTTAACACACTATGTGATATACAATATAATACACTATTATGAGCAAATATATAACATATGATATACTAATAGTATCCCATGCAAGTTGTTTGTTGGACTTTTTGCATGTCAGACAGTACCAATACACTTTCCTTATAATGATACATTCATATGCAACTTGTCATCACTTAGGATTTTGAAAAATTGATTTTGTCTTGCTTAACATATGGCAAAAGTTTCCCACTTTATATTTATTGTGTTGGCATTTGTTGTGCTATCTTGAATTTATTCTTAGTAATTTCATCTTGTGTTGGGAGGATAAGTATTCTTTTACACTATTACTGGAAGTGACTAACTTTTGAATTATTTCCTCTTATTCAGAATATAATAAATTAATCTGCATACTTCATAAGCATTACACTTATTTCTTCATTTTTGTCATTAAATGAAATGAAGTTTAACAATGGGATATCACTTAATATACCCTCTTAAGTTTCCTGGGATTTTGCTGGATCATTTAGGTTTTCTTTTGGTAGGCAACCCATAAACTAGCAGGTTGTGAGTACTTCATTCACAATTTAATGATCAGGGTCATAATTTCTAGCGTGTGCATTTAAATGTAGGAAGGAATAACAAGACTTGCAGAAATCAAATCAACTGACATGTCTTTTCTGTGTAGCTGATGTTCTAAATTTTTCATTAGTCAAGTATATCTTTCTATTAAAAGAAAAGCAGCACACAGTTAATTTGTTACAATGTATGATATTTTTCCTTAAATTTTTTTTATTTGAATATAGTTGATACACAATGTTAACATTAGTTTCTATGTACAACATAGTGATTCCACTTCCCTATACATTATGCTGTGCTCACCACAAGTGTAGCTACCACCTGTACCATACAACACTATTAGAATATCACTGATTAGGGGCACCTGGGTGTCTCAGTCAGTTAAGCTTCGACTTTGGCTCAGGTCATGATGTTACTTACGGTTGGTGAGTTTGAGCCCTGTATCCAGCCTGTTGCACAGAGCCCACTTGGGATCCTCTGTCCTCCTCCCTCTCTGCCCCTTCCCCGGTCATGCGTGCGCTCTCTCTCTCCCTTTCAAAAATAAATAAACATTAAAAAAAAGAATATCATCAACTGTATTCCCTATGCTATGCTTTTTGTTCCCATGAACATTCCATAATGGGAAGCCTGTATTTTCTACTCCCCTTCACCCATTTTGTCTATCCACCCACCTCCTTCCTCCCTGGTAACCATTAGTTTGTTCTCTCTATTTATAGGTCTAATTCTGCTTTTTGTTTGTTTGTTTATTCAATTGTTTTTCTTAGATTCTGCATATGAGCGAATCATATGATATTTGTCTTTCTTAGTCTGAGTTATTTCACTTAGCCTACTACTCTCTAGGTTTACCCATGTTGCAAATGGCACAATATCATCCTTTCAATGTCTGCATAATATTCCACTGTATATATAACAATGTATGAGTTTTTAAATTTTTATTTATCTTTTTATTTTTTCTTTCAAGATTTTATCTAAATTGAAGTTAGTTAACATATAGAATGTATGATTTTTTAATGTGGTTCCTAACAAATGAAAAGGTTTTATCTTCACACATCTTTTAGCATCACTTTTTTTCCAGTTTTAAGACTGACACAAAAATACCACTGCTCAGATTTTAGTTACTACACTCATTTTTCAGATATGAAAATCTTTCAATTTTAAATGAATCTGAAGATAAAAGGCTAATTAAAATTAGGGTGATCTTCTGCAGGCTAAATTCATGTAAATGACATGAGCTTTCAGAATTTGAATCAGACCAGGCTCCCAATGGAGTTCCCAGTAAAAATAGAGACTGAAATAGACCATTGGTAGGAAATATGAGTTCATCACTGTTATTCAAATGGATTGTTTTGGAATATTGAACCAGCTCAAAGTCACACAAGGAAAAGTAATTTTAAGAAACAACTGAAGATCGTGACATTCACTCCAAATATTTTCTGAAAATGGCTTGTTTTAAATTTAATCTTATGCCAAAAACATTTCCAAATGGTTTCTATTTTGACCAATGAGCAACACAGCTGTAATATTTATTTAAAAAAACATGCATCTTTAATGTTTTTGATTAGCTAAACACTGCATACTGGGTATTTTAAACCTCATGATATTTCCATGATGAAATGTTTCTTTCTTTGCTGGGAATGCGGATGTTTGCCCTTCTGGAACTGCAGTGTTTCCTGAAATCATAATCCAGTTACCCTTGTGTTAAAGTATTGTTTCCTAGCAGCTCATGTCATTTATATTTCATTGTGGAATGTGAAAATATAAATGGCTTGTATCTGAGAAATGATTCACAGGTATATGGCTCACAAAGGAACCTGTAGGAAGCAGAGCTTCTAGGCTGCCCTTGGCCAACATATTTCTCTCTCATTGAGACTAAAAGGTTCTGCAAAGTATCTAGAATGGCTTTTGAGGAGTGGGGAAGCCTTCATGGCAGTCAGTGACAATGACCCATCCTGTTTTTTTCCCCTTGGTATGCATTTTTTTTTCTTTTCTCCTCCTGGATCATTTCCATTCTTTCTTCACTCTTGTCCCTTATTCAGAGATTGACCTGGGAGTCTTTTCTCTGTATTTTCTTTACAAAGGATGTGTGCCTCTAAACAGTAATCAGAATGTATTTTATTGTTCCCTTTGTTCTCTATGTTATAAGTTTCATAAGTGCAAATACTTATTTATCTATCTCTTCATATAACTAAGAGAAAGGATGAAAGCCTATATTCATTATGATGGGGGTTGGGACACAGGTGCAGAGGAGTAGAAAATTGAGTCATGAAAAAGGGCAAAGTTGTTCTGTAGAAAGACTTTGAAGTTTGAATCAGGGTTAGTTCTTTAGAGCAATCAAAGAAGCAGGGCAGCAGGCTGGATGGAGGAAGCAATTTTTTAATCAACCTGGGTATCACTGGAAATCCTATTTACCATGCAGCTTATTTGGAAGCAGAGGGAAACCCTGCCAATAAAGAAGGCTTGAATCTCCACAGAGATAGCTTGTTTTCCCAGCAATGTATTAATTAATCAACTGGTATATGTGAAGAACCATCTTGTGCCCAGTACCCACATAATTGTAAATCAATGCTTACTAAATTGTACCTGCCTAAGGTATTGTTAGGATAAAACTGTTAGACTAAGTTCTGATTAAAAAGTAAATGAACCATAATAATGAAGTGAGACACTTGGGAACATCTAGAATGAACATCTATAAATTCATCCTGAAAAACTAAGAAAGTTGCCCTAATTCTATAATTTCATAACTTAGTGTCTCTTGATTATTACCTTGAGCATTATCTTTCAAATCCGAATATATACATATATATATGATTTTTTGACAGATTGATTTATTATAGTGTTTTCTAGAAGAAAAAAAAGCTATTTTAAATACTTTAGCCAGGGAAATAAATTGATTTTCATCATTTTTAAATTCCAAGACTGAAATTTAATATTCAGAACAAATGTTTATACTGCTATATTTAAGAGCTACAGGAAAAATTCATAAATTTATTTCATAGGTTATAGTCAGTACATGCTTTTGGTTGTTTATTCCCTTTCTACTTTCAAACCCCAATCCTGTAATGAGTGGTAGAAACTATATAAATTACCTTAGAAATTCCCTTGTTTCTCTGACCTTTCAGGAAAGAAAAGAGGAACACTCATCAATATGCAAACTATGTATTGAATTATTGTGCATAAAGCTATTCTAATTTAAGTCCAGGTGACTGGGACTTTATTCCATTCCAAGATTTCTTATATACACTAAAATAATTGTCAATTTAAGATAAAAAGCAAATATATAATAATGTTTAAACAGTGAGCATGACTAGATACTGAGTTTGCCAAGGAAGGTTATTGAATCAACTTCTCCATAAATCTTTAAAAAATTTATAGTTTCTTATTTCCCTAGAATAATTTAGATGTGGTTTATCTTGAACTCCTTCAACCTACTTGATTAGGTGTTTGCATATGATTGATCATTGTCAGTCAGCTAACCCTAGCTCCTAACATTTTTTAATAGATTATCTCAGTCTCAGCTGCAACTTCCAAATTATGGCTTAGATATTTGAAATGCCAGCTGGTACCAAGATACCAGTAATATATGAGAAGAGAATAAGACAAAAGACTTGATGCTTTGGATTCTGTGTCTACCTCTCTCTCTGCCCCTCCCCCATTCACTTTCTGTCTCTCAAAAATGAATAAACGCTTAAAAAATAAAGGAAAAAGACTTGGGGCTTGAGCACTAGACTTTTCATGTAGGAAAATAAGTTATTGACATATCTATTGCATATTTCAAAGGCACTTTTGGCAAGGGATCAAGGGAAGGGTCATCTCTCCTTTTTTTCTCTTCTCATCATTGTTACTCCCAAATTATTTAAAAATCTGGGTGAATGAGTAAACATATTGTGCCAGAATAAGGGATTGATTTTAAAATATTTTTTAAAGTCCTTTTAAAAATTCCTTCTAGTTATGGGTTTATATAAAAACCAAGAATTGGAAAGCATGTTAGCCAGGAGCAGGCTAGAAACTCTATTTTCTATGTCTGGGATTGATGTCTAGTAAATAAAACATTTACATTTTTCACAATCCATGGATGGAATAAGTCAAGGAAAATATTCAGAGAAACAAGAGAAGAAGGAAAAATTATGGAGTCCTAGTAAAAACCAGTATTCAGTGGTAGGAAGGTAAACCACACTGCAGAGGTCAGTCTGATAACTCTACCAGCTTGCGCTCACTGAGGTGCATCCCAAACAGCCAGACCTATTTTCTGTTCCCCAGTAATATGCTGAATGATGTTCCTTTTTATGCATTAGTGAGTGAGTGCACTCTCCCTTCAAGATAGGGCTTGTGGTTCAATATGGTTTTCTGAAGACTGTATTTAAACTCAATATATTTGTTGACAACTGTGGGAAATATTGCTCAACAGCTTATTTTGAGAACCAATCAAATCACATTATATAAGTTGTAAATTCTTACACTTGTTTTCAGTGTTGTCACAATCATTTCCTCCAAATGATATTATGCTGTTACTGCCACTTCAGGGGCCTAAGTGAAAGTAAAATCCTAAAATATTTTCTCAGTTATTTTCCTTTTAATTTATTTTGAGAGAAGGAGAATGAGTAGGGGAGGGGCAGAGAGAGAGGGAGAGAGAGAGAATAAAAAAAGGCTCTGTGCTGTCAGCGCAGAGCCAGACCAGGACTCCATCCCATGAACTGTGAGATCATGAGTGAGCTGAAATAGTCAGATACTTAACCAACTGAGCCACCTAGGCACCTCAGTATTTTCTCAGTTCTTAAGGAAAGATAATTTCTATCATATCTTAAGAACCTTAGCCTTCGGCATATTGTACACCTAAAACTAAGGTAACACTGTATGTTAACTATACTGGAATTAAAATTAAAAACTTGATTTAAAAAAAAAGGCAACACACACACACACACACACACACACAAAACTTTAGCCTTCTTTTTTTTTTTAATTTTTTTTTCAACATTTATTTATTTTTGGGACAGAGAGAGAGCATGAACGGGGGAGGGGCAGAGAGAGAGGGAGACACAGAATTGGAAACAGGCTCCAGGCTCTGAACCATCAGCCCAGAGCCCGACGCGGGGCTCGAACTCACGGACCGCGAGATCGTGACCTGGCTGAAGTCGGACGCTTAACCGACTGCGCCACCCAGGTGCCCAAAACTTTAACCTTCTGATACACCACTGTTACTCCTTGTCAGTAAGTTAGGGTCCTGTGTAAATGGTAGAAGTTTTGTACATGCCATGAAGGCTTTCTCATCCTTTGAAAGACCTTACGTCTATATAGTTTGAACAGATTTTAGTTTCAATAAGAAATAACCACCTACACTTCAAATACTCAGGAGAGAGAGGATAAAGTAGCTTAGATAAACATTAAGGTATATATAACTGATAGCTAATTCTTAACTAATGGTATATAAGTTGTTGGGAATAAAGAAAAGTAATCATAAAGGCCCAAAGAATAGACGTGGGAAATCTGGGGAGTGAGAAGTGGAAAAGCCGTGGGTGCAGCAGTACTGCTGATTTTTCCCTCCTGTTGCTCCTTACTTTGCATCTTTATCCAGCTGGATCATGAAGTTAGGCACTGCAGTCAAGGTCAGCACCAAAAATTGTGACAAGTCACTGCTCTTTTATTGGGTAAATGCCTGCTTGTTTTCACATGAGTTTGCAGCCCAAGAGCTCATTCCCTGATTAAGGTTTTTCTGGACAAAATGTCAGTCAAATGCTAGTGTATGAAGAACTCAGTTATAATCACTCCATTCTATCCTGCCTCCACTTTTATCCTCCAAACCATCATCCAATGACCATGTTGATGGTCAAATGGAATGCCTTGCAGAGAGAATGGGCTGGCAGTTGCTATCATTAATTTCTTACCAAAAACAAATCGCTTTTGTTTCGGGCAGCATAACATTTCCATTCTCAACACTAAATTGTTGTCATGAAAAAAGTATGGTTCATATTGCTTGCCTCATTCTCTCATTACTCATTTGAAGCATGCTCTTGAAGAAAATACTGTCCTTTGATATCACCCTAGGGATAGTAAAAGCAATGGAAGAATCCATTTGTCCTTCTGTAAAAAAATAAAGTCATAAAGTGATAGTGTAATAAAGAAATTAGGAATTCTTAGGTACCTAGCTTGTATAGATTCCATTGAATGAATTATATAGACTCAGCTTCCTTGGTCTTTATAACATTTCAGGGCAATTTGCCAAAATTAATTAAGCTGTAGTACCAAGTAACTGAGTTCAGATATCCAATGATAGTTGTGCCGGTTAAAAACTTGAATGAAATTTAATAGCTAAAACAATCATGTGACATCTAGATAACCTTTACATAATCTAAAATGCAAGGGACTCTATATTACACAGTTAATATTTTTGATAATTTGGTTTAATAGTAACTCGTTTTTTGCTCTTCCTTTCCCCCAGTGGATCTTACTCAAAGTAAAATTATTACCCGCAGCTACTTATGATTTTGCATTTTATTCCATTGATCTTACTCCTCTCAGTAGAACTCCGTAAACTTTCTGCAAAAATTATTTTATAGCCACATATAAAATTTTCACAATGTGACAAGCTGATCTTACATTAAAATATATGTTTTTCGGTAGTGCTTGAGAAAATTGCACAGTCTTATAAATGTTTGACAGTAATCATTTTAAAATAATAAAAATTAAGGAAGCAATGTCGGGGTAGGATGTGGGCATCTTCCCCAAACTCTTTGTTTTTGCTTGTTGATAGTCATCACATAAAAAAATAAAAGAACTTGATTCTTTGTATAATCCGTATGTGTTGTAGTCAATCCATCTGTAGGTTCCCATTAATAAAAGTCACTACTAGGAAGAATCAGTGCTACTAAACATATTTTGTAGTTTATTCAGCTGGCAAATATTTTCTCTGTTTCTTTTTTGCCTAGACCAGATGCCTACAACAAAATTGCTGTCAGTTTCAAAACTAGTAAGCTGATTATTTTACAGAAAATAATAAACGCAGAATATGTTTCATACAAATATTGTAGTAATACACAAAGCATGGTAGTCCTATTCGACAGAATAAAAAATCAGATTCAGAATTTTGCATTAAAAAGTTTGTTTTGAAGCAGCAAAATACTTTAAATCACATAACTCCACATTTGGAAAAAATGAATAGATAGTGTTTCTGCACATTTGCTCATTCAGGAATATTTATATGGCCAGGGCTGGGCTACATCTGGGGCTGCAAAGAAGATATCTAAGCATGGGCTCCCCCAAGGGAGGAAATCCCCACTTTCATAGTCCAGGGTTTTATGTAAGGAAGGGACAAGGTAATTTGGGAATGTAATTTGGCAAGTGCTTGGAATACCTTCAGTGGGATGTGAGTGGGATCACTGAGTAGAAATGCACAGAAGAGTTTCCAAGCAGGATTAAAAGTCAACTGAGAGTATATACCAATAATTCACAGTACTGCCTACTTACAAGTTGTATCAGAGTTACCTACTGCAAAATAGTCCTCTTTTGAAAGATCTAAACATAATGATACCTATACCTACAGCTTGATTAAAAAAAGAATGGTAATAGAGTCCTGATTTACAAAGAGCTTCAGGATCCAAACAATGCTTCTACATGCTAAAATTTATTCTAGAAAGGGATGGAAGATGATAAAAGGAAACAGTTATACAACTACTGAAATGAGTAACCTGTTTAGAAATAATTCAAAGTGATAGAACAAAATTATGTTCAAATAGATTTATGAATCTCTCCTCTTTCTCCACCATGATATATGGTGGGTTTGACATTTCCCTTATTCCATTTTTCTCATTTAACTTGGTGTGCAAAGGAACTAAGTCCTTGGATTTCTCACTGTGTGTGAGACACTGAATATGACAATGAGGAGGCATACTGTGACTGCAAATAGATTAGGTGGGGGGGGTGGGGTTTATAAGAATAAACAGGAAGAAGCAATTATGAAAGAGAAAGGTGACACGCTGGACAAACTATCTTCATTTTTTGTTGTTGGTTTTTTTTGTTTTGTTTTGTTTTGTTTTTTGGGTTTTTTTTTTTTTTTTTTTTTGATCTCTGTAATTGGAAAACTTTGGAGATTGGTTTTCTTATGTCCTTAAGAAACTAAGGACAAGGGGCGCCTGGGTGGCGCAGTCGGTTAAGCGTCCGACTTCAGCCAGGCCACGATCTCGCGGTCCCTGAGTTCGAGCCCCGCGTCGGGCTGTGGGCTGATGGCTGGGAGCCTGGAGCCTGTTTCCGATTCTGTGTCTCCCTCTCTCTCTGCCCCTCCCTCGTTCATGCTCTGTCTCTCTCTGTCCCAAAAAAAAAAAAAAAAAAAAAAAAAAAAAAAAAAAAAGAAACTAAGGACAAGACTGTTACAAGAGCAAATGAGGCCGACCCTCAACAAAGAGATCCAGAGACAATAAAGCTATTCTACAGGACACTTCTCTGACTGGCTGGGAGATGATGGAAGCATGAGGTTTCCTCTCTAGCAGTTAGTGTTAGGAAATAACTTGCATTGCCCAAACATTGTGACTCATGATGACATGAACTGCTTGGGGAATTTGACATTCCTCCTCAATGCTCTGGACCTTTTAACACTTAGGTTTGATTGGGGATTTTCTAACCAAGCTGTTCTGATGGTGATATTACAGAACATTTTCATAACTTGTGCTTTTATTCCATTACAGTAACACATTGAAAGATGTTTTATAGTGTCTTTGAAAATCCCCTGTCTTTACCTCTAAATTTGCCATGTATTTATTTATGTTCATCAAGCTGTTTCTTTAAAGATACCACTCAGGTCCTCCCTAAAATAAAAATATTTGGAAATGTTGAAAAAGGTGTGAAGAAATTCATAACTACTTAGAAAAACCTAAACCCATTAGAAAAACATTGAAAATTCTCATTTCATGCATCAGACAATTTTTTTTGTGTCTCACTGATAAAATCATAATAACATAATATATAAGTAAGGGATCAGGAATATTTAAAACAGATTTTAGTTGCAGGAAAATATTTAAATGATATGATTGTCATAAAAGTATATAAATATATTCCATTGTGTATATATATATATATATATATATATATATATATATATATCTCCACTCATTAGTCAGTGGACAGGGAGGTGAGTGGGGGATGGAGGAAATAGATGATGGGTATTAAGGAAGGCACTTGTGATGAGCACCAGGTGTTGTATGGAAGTGTCGAATCACTATATTGTACACCTGAAACTAATATTGCACTGTGTATTAACTAGCTGGAATTTAAATAAAAACTTGGACAAAAAAGTATATAAATATATTATCCATAGCTAATTAACATGTATTAATTTTAGTGACCGTTTGATGTAAACTAGATAAACCTGTTCTTTTACAGAGCAAGGTATTGAGGCCCAGAGTCCCATCTAGTAAGATACTCAGTAGCAAGCCAGAATCACTGATTCTAGGAGCAGCTCACTTTCCACCATTATCTCCATAGAAGAGCATAGGTTTATATTATTATAATAGTTTTTGTGCTATTTTATAATTCCTTTTTGATGTATTGGTTTCCAATGTTATATATACCTATTAATTTATATAGCCTTGTATTTGCCAAAATGGTATTCAGAAAGTGAATGCATTCCTATTTATATAACTTACCACATATCTTGAGCTGTTTCTGGCTTGTGTTTCCTGGCCAGAGATAAAAAGATTATTTTTCACAAACAGGAAGAGGAAACACTTAAATAAACTGCCTATCTAGCTAAGGATTTTTATCCCAAACTTTAGACATAAGTTTTTAAGTAATTCTAAAATAGAGTTCCATTTATTATTCAACTCAAAAAGAGATAACACAATTCCTATAGCTGAGTTCTGAGCATTTCATTATATTTAAGTTCATTTATCTACTCAGGCTTTCAGCTGACATCTGCAGAGCAAAATCAAGATCTCTTCTAGAAAATTGATTGATGGTGTGCCATATTATTTGTGAATCTCATGCCATCTAAATTTGAATTATTTTATTTTAAATGAAATTTGAAAGCCATTAAAGAACCTTAAAATATGTAGTTGGCTAGAGAACAATTGAAATTTGTATCAAAACTGAGTATCAATTCTTGAGCATTCTAAGTTGGTGAAAGTTTAGAGGAATAAATAATGTTTTTAGAGAAAACTTTGTCAACATGGCTTAGTTTTTCTGGGGAGTTTAGTGTGGACAGCACAGCATCAGAATCAGAATGTTGCTGCTTCACAATTTGCTGAAATTCCCTAGTAATTATTTTTTCTATTGTACATATTTATTATTGTATACAAAGCAAATATGTGTAAGGATATACCTGAGAAAAGTTCCAGAGAATACATTCTAAGTGACTACAATGTTGATGACTTACACTTCAGTCTCTGGACTTAAGTCTTCATATTAAGTCTTTATTTTAAATTTGGATTGAACAAATTGCTTTCTTACAGATACATAACCAAGTGACTTGCAATACTTTGACTTTTAACTCAATATTTAATTTAACAGATTCTTTTACTCTGGTGCTCCCTGTTACTAACTCCTTCAGTTATTAATGTTTGGTGTAGAATGAGAAAAGTACAATTTAGATATTCTTTCCGGCCAAAACACATTTTTAAAATATGTTGTTTATAGTGTTTCTTTGGCACTTATTTATTTGTAGGCATGTGTATGTAGTATGTGTAATATTACATTGGTCTTTATTAAATTCCCTGATTTCTTTCACTTCTCTTCTAGAAACACCCTATTGCTATTTCTGTTCCCTTTCCTGATTAGAGAATAGGGGTAGCAAATTTATGACTAACAATTGATTCCAGTCCACTGACCTGTTTAACACCACAGATACTTAAAAATGAAGTTTGTTGCCAACGTTTTATAACTATGAGCTTTCAAATAAAACTTTCATTTTTTGTTGATTCTTTAAAAAATAGGAAGATCTGGCAATATCGGACCTTTATAGCCTCATGATAACTATGAGCCACAGCTGAGTTGTTCTGTCTTCTATAGTCTAGGCATTGTTGTCTAGTTCTTCACAATCTACATAACCCTTTGTCTCTTCCATTCTGACAATGAGCCTGACTTACTGATCATAGTTTTCTGCTTTATTCATCTCTCAACCATTTGTTTCATTACTCTACCTTTTGGGAGGAGAATGAGATACAAACATACATGGTAATTGATTCAGATAGTATTAGAACTGGAGAAGACTTTGCATGTCATCTACTCAAAGATCTCATTAAAAATAATGACATTAAAGAATATTTGGAGGGTGCCTGGGTGGCTCAGTTGGTTAAGCGTCCGACTTTGGCTCAGGTCATGATCTCCATGATCTCGCGGTTTGTGAGTTCGGGCCCCACGTCGGCCTTTGTGCTGACATCTCGGAGCCTGCAGCCTGCTTCGAATTCTGTGTCTTCCTCTCTCTCTGCCCCTCCCCTGCTCATACTCTGTCTCTCTCTGTCTCTCAAAAATAAATAAATGTTAAAAAAAAAAAAAGAAGAATATTTAGGCAGGTTAAGTGACATCCTAAGACTCTGAGCAACCTGTCTCAAACATACATCTTTTGATACCAAATGTTATGCTCTTTTCACTAGTTCAAGAAATTCATTCTGAAATAGTTGTAGAAAATTACACAGTATTTCACTGATGCAGATTCTTTCTAAGTAGCGTGTGTGCTAATAACTTTTTAAGAATCAGCTCTCTGGGGAAACAAACAAAACTGGAGTATAGTGTAAATACTCCCACCATGTCCAATTTCAAGCTAATGATGAGATGTCAGCCAATTTTTAAAATTCAAGAAGATTTAACAATGGCCTTGGTGAATCAGTAAGAACCAGCTCCAGCCCGCCAGACTAAGTATGTGATTCAAAGAAATTCTTGTGTATATTATAGAAAAATTCAAGCTATTAACATACAGGCTATTAACAAAATCTTTACTATCACACTGTCAGAAATGTCTGTCTCATTTATTAGAATATTCTCTTTTTGTTATATCTACTATTGCAGTTTAGATTGGCTAATGCAAATGCACTAACAAGAGTGATATACGTAAAAGCAAAATCAATAACTTTTATTTACTATACTAATAAAAATAAGCAGGCATAGTGTATATTTTATATAATAATCCCTAATGTGAAGTCTCTAAATGTTATTGACTACAGAAAAATACTCGACTTCTTTGCCCTGGAATTGAGTTTGGCCTGGCTAAATGCTTTTGAATAGCTTTCAGATTTTATGATATTTGTCAGAAATGAATATTTGTGTCCATTATTTTTGACTTACACATTCATCATTTTTTTCTAAAATGTAAGAACTCCTAATCTCATTAATAATAGTTATGATACAGCAAAATTCTTATATTCTAATTTCTGTATTATAAATGCTTAAAACCTTTTTTTCAGGAGTTAAAATTTTCCATTTTATTAGAAACTTAGTGGATTGCTATTGACTCTCACAGATAAGAAACATGTTTACTTATGGGGCACCTGCATAGCTCAGTTGGTTAAACGTCTAACTCTTGATTTTGGTTTAGGTGACGATTTCACCATTCATGATTTCAAGTCCTGCATTGGACAACAAGGAGCCTGCTTGGGATTCCCTCTCTCTTTGCCCTTGCCCTGCTTGTGTGTTCTCTCTCTCTCTCTCTCAAAAATAAATAAACTTAAAAAAATGAAACATGTTTACTTACATAATTGGAAAATTTTGATTTCCTAACTACTTAACCCAAAATCCAAATTATATTAGGAAAAATGATAATAACTTATCTGAGAAAACAAAATTATATTAAGTCATTTGCTTTGGTAATAACTAAACATACACAAAGAAAAATATGTATGTGTCTATTCCAGTTAATGAATATCTAATTTTATATCTAATTTCAGAACTCTAATGCAATATTTTATTGAACTAATTGAATTAATTATTAATACAGAGTAAGATTCATTTCTTTTTTTAATGTTTATTATTTTGAGAGAGATAGAGCTCTTGTATGCATGAAAGAGAGTGGGGGAGGGGCAGAGGGAAGAGAGAGAATCCCAAGCAGGCTCCTTGCTATCAGCACTGAGCCCGATGTGGGGCTGGAGCTCAAGAACTGTGAGATCATTACCTGAGCTGAAATCAAGAGTCGGATGCTCAATGCCACCCAGGTGGCCCAATTAATATTCATTTCTATACAGAAAAACAAAACAAACAAAACAAAAAAACTCATGTGGGTGAAAAGTAGCAGTTCAGAGTTTTAGAAAAAAAATTCACTTCACTTGTGACATGTTATTGTAACTCTCAGGTATCTATTTCAGACATGTTGTAAGAAACTGAAATATTGGGGCCCCTGGGTGGCGCCGTCGGTTAAGCGTCCGACTTCAGCCAGGTCACGATCTCGCGGTCCCTGAGTTCGAGCCCCGCGTCAGGCTCTGGGCTGATGGCTCAGAGCCTGGAGCCTGTTTCCGATTCTGTGTCTCCCTCTCTCTCTGCCCCTCCCCCATTCATGCTCTGTCTCTCTCTGTCCCAAAAATAAATAAAAAACGTTGAAAAAAAGACTTAAAAAAAAAAAAGAAACTGAAATATTGTTTCTTCCTCATTCCAAAATAAAAAGTATCTCATTAGTAGAGAATTAGAAACTTTTACAATACATAAGACATCGTTCATCATTATTCTCTAGCAGTTTTAATCCTATAATTGAAGAGAATGATTTTGTCAAGAAAACGGACTTTGGAGAGCTGTTTTTGGCAAGATAAAATAATGGATGTTTCATCTAAAATCTCTTAAATTCCTTCCCATAGTTGAACACAGTTCTACTACAACCATTACATCTGAAATATGCAAGAAAAAGAGTTGCCCAGAGCCACAGAATTATTAAATGTTATAGATGGTGAATCTGTGTCATTGTTTCCATTATTTTTCTTTTCTGGTTGAAAGAAGCAATAAGGATTCAGGCAAATGTAACATCTGATTTAGGGAAAGGGAGGAAGGATAAGATTTGGAGATAAACGTTCAAATACTAGTGAAAGGTTGCTGATGCTCACAGGACCTGGGAACCCTACTTACTTTATTTATTGTCTAAAAAAGACTCACAAAATGGAAGTGTGTGTGTGTGTGTGTGTGTGTGTGTGTGTGTGTGTGTGTGTTGCACTGGGAGAATCACTTGGAACAGTTGTTGAATTCTATCCTTTATTATTTATTAGTTTTTCACCTAAACATAAAGTAAATTATCTCTTTACTCAATAGTTTGGAGAGGGTTAGGACTTTGAGTTTGGGGTGAGTGTATGGAAAATAACATCAGAGGGGCGTCTGGGTGGTTCAGTAGGTTGAGTGTCCGACTTCAGCTCAGGTCATGATCTCACGGCTTGTGAGTTTGAGCCCCATTTCAGGCTCTGTGCTGACAGCTCAGAGCCCGGACCCTGCTTAGAATTCTGTATCTCCCTCTCTCTCTGCCCCTTCCCTGCTTATGCTCTGTCTCTCTCACTCTCTCAAAAACAAACATTTAAATTTTTTTTTAAATAACAGCAGAGAAAAGTAAAATCACCTGTGTTCTCATATTCTAAAATGATCCTCCAGACAGAATTTAGGAGTAGAAATGGGTGCATAATACTAAGCTATATATTGGCTGATTATTTAATGTGTTTTACTGAAATTTAAAGAGAAAGTGCTGTATGGAAAATAAAGCTACAGGAATCTATCTAGCCAGCTAGCTAGCAATCTAGCTATTTACCTATCTACCTATCTATCATTTGTTATTTGTCTTTTGGTTTCCTTCTTTGTAAAAGAAGCACCTCTGACAGCTATGATAACTCAGATTGTGAAAGTGGAAAGTAGAGCTAATAATAAAAATAGTTTCTTATTTCCTTCAGCTTTATTGTGTGTGTGTGTGTGTGTGTGTGTGTGTATGTGTGTTTTAGCACTAATGAGAAAATTCCCTAGACTTCTTTAGAGTGCCTATGAGTAAAGTCAATAGTGATAATAACTGGCATGGGAGTATTTTTACCTGGAATTGGAAGGTAAATCTCAAAAGTGTTTCATTTAAATGTTAGCACAGAGCAGTTTTCTCTGATGGATTTTATTCTTTCCTAAGCATCAGTGTTATTTCTGCCAAATCTAGGTAAAAATAGAATCTGGAGATGATAGAATACTTTTCTAGCATTTTTTTCTAATTGTGTGTAGTTCAAGTTGATTGACTAAATTAGTTTTTATTTCTAAAAATTATTTGTCCCCCTCAGATATAAGGAATGATAACTGACTTGGCAAGTGGAACTCAACATGGAATTTAACACTTGCCATGGAAAACTGGAAGTTGTTTAATCCCGGGTGACATGTAGTAAGGAGTACCATATATTTAACTGAGAAAAACATGGTAACCTTCTTTGTTAGATTTTAGAAGTGTTTCTATTTCTGTTTTTTTAACTAGTTAATGTAACACAACTAATAACTAATCTCAGAATAATACCCAAAAAAGTTATAAAATGGAATATTGGAACCTCAGTCACATTTTACTTTTTAGTAATTTAAAGACTTGAAATTAATGTAATGCCAACTAAAAATGGCATGACGAAATTAATAGCATTACTGAGATTCAGGGCAACCTAATTTTTCGGGCACATTCTCTGGAGGGAGATAGGTTAATTCCCAGTTCCACAGCTTACAACACGGTGACTTTGGGCCAATTCATTATTCTCATGATGCTTCAGGTTTCTAACCTGTAAAATGGGGTTATTAAGAGTAAGTACCTCATAGGGCTGATGAGAAGATCACTTGGATTATATGTAAAGCATATAGAACAGTGCCCAGCACATTGTAAGTGCGAAATAAGGCTTAGCACTAAATAATGCATCACTGAAAAAACAGGTTCAATAAATTACCCTGTGGGTAATTAGGAAAAGCTCATTTCTTTCTCCAGGTATTCCCATCTCTCTAGGCACCCCTCATTCCCCACCTTTCTGTTGGTTTATTTACATTAATAGTGATTGCTCCTAATAAAATACATTGAATTATTCAAAACTTTGGCTAGAAAAACCTATCGCAGACCCAGTAATTACATCTTATATGTTGCCCTGGTATCAGAAAGTACTCTACTCCAGCTATTCAAGTTTATCTTTCTCTCAATTTGGTTTGAAGTAAACTGATGTTTATCATTCCATTCTGGTGAATAATAATAATGGATGAATATTTCTAATGCATCCACCAAAGGGGAAATACCTCCATTCCAAACTTGGCAGATATATCAACTCTGTATCAGTTGTTGGTAAATCTCTATTGTCTTTTACTATGTTATTTCTGAAAGGCTAATTGGCAAACATAGTGCCGTAACAACTTTTTCTGTTCTAAACCTAATTTTAAACTTTGCACAAGTGACAAGTAGAGCTTCTGATGCAAAATCTAGTATGAATGAATATGAAACTTATTTCAACCACTAGTAATATCAATACACCATAAGTAAATCATCCGGTGTTTACTTTCTATAACACTGTATGTGTTCCAGTTTCAGGTGGCCACATTTGTTGGGACTAGAAAAAAAAAGGATTTGAGAAAATCAATGCTTTTTTCCACATATTTTCCCACATAATTTGGTTATGTTTGAAAAAAAATAGCAATATCTTTCAAAATAGCAAACCATGCTTGTCTGTCAGAAGATCTAACATTTCCACAAACAACTGACTGACTCCGCATATGGTAATCTCTGGGGTGTTTTCTGATACCAACAAGCAATTCTCTGGACACCAACTGGTTGTCCAACAATTCAATTCAATTTTCACACAATCTACATGGATTTAGCTTTAGATCCCACAAGTTCAAGGGCTCAGGCCCATATGCCTACCCTCCATTTCAGACACAATCCCAGGTCCCCAGCCGCCTGCATTTCCAACAGACTGGCTATAAATCAAGGGTTCCCACAACTGCTTCCTCAGGTTTGATAATTTACTAGAACTCACACAAGTTAGGAAAGTGCTTTACTTACTATTACCATTTTATCATAAGAAGTATAACTTAGGAAATGCCAAATGGAAGGGAGGTATATGGCAAGGTATGATGGAGGTGGAAGAATATGGAAAGGACATGGCTAGGAGCTTCCAGCACCTTGGTGTATACATCAACCAGGAAGCTCTCTGACTTCCCTTGTTCAAGAGATTTTATAACCCAATCTCTAGTCCTCCCTTTCTGGAGGTCAGGAGTGGGGCTGACAGTCCTCACCCTCTAATAGTTGTCCTTAATCACCGCCTTAGTCACCCCACATTAAGTCACCTCATTAGCATAAAGTCAGGTGAAAGTGAAAGGGACTCTTTATGAGTAACAAAAGACACTCCCATCACTCAGGAAATCCCAAGGGTTTTAGGAGCTCTGAGCCAGGGACTGGAAACAAAGACTAAATATACTTCTTATTATATCACATAACTGAGAGAAATGTTACTTTGTTGAGTTAATGAAATGACCACTTGTTGAAACATCTAAACCTAGGTGTCTTTAGAATTTGGATTGAGAACTTTGTGTACAAATTGAGAAGACCAAATTAGGGTCATGTCTAGGATGTAAAAATGCTACAGCTATAAATTCAATAGCATAAATTGAAAGACTTCTTCCCATTTCTCTCATGTTTTATGGCTGTGAAAAAAATTAATCCAAAGAGGATGCATCAATTTCATCATCATAACAACTTGAGAATGAGAACAAAATATAAAATTAAATTAAAAAGGCAGAAAAAATATTTTTTAAGCATTCAGAAATTCAAAGCCATCAACTTAAAATAAATCACACAGTAATCTCTGGCAGCAACTATGTCCCCATAGGATACCAAATTGCAGGCATTGTCACAAATAAGGACATTTTTTATATAAGATAGATAAGCATGAAGTTACTGTATTTAATATCCAAGTAAAGTTTTAAGAAGTGCTAAGTCCTAAGACCTTCCGCCCTTCTTCATGCCCCACAAACTAACAATTGTTCCTTTTGTCACTATGGGATTTCATGTCCTATTTCCTTTTATTATTTTTCCATTTTTTGACTTTTCTAATTTTATTAAAAATAGACCACAATAGTATATACACATACACATAATATATATTAAAATATTTAGATCATGTTTTACAGGCAGCTGCATTATTATTATGTTAGTACTTACATGGTTAAGATGATTTCCTAAACTTCAGCTTTCTATAATTCTTTCATGTATTCATTTAATAGGCTATGTGCCAGGTGCTTTGCTAGGTCCGGGGTGCAAATATGGGTTAAATAGACACAATTATCACCTTCACTTGGATGATTATATCACCACCAGAAAGTTGGAGTCTGGTATAACAAGTGCTATATTGTGTGTGTGTTTGGCTGGGGCACGGAGGGGTCACTTCTAGAAGTGAGAATGGGAGACTGATTAAAAGAAAAATACCTTCTGGGGAAATTGATGTTTTACAGTTCATGCCAGGAATAAGGAGGAAGTGTCTCAGGCAGAGAAAATGACACATATAAATACATGCCTTTGTGCAATCATTTTGTTATCTGATATTAGCTGACACTCACGTAGCACTTACTGTGTGGCAATCATTATTACAAGTGATTTTCGCACTAAGTAAACAACTCTGTGAGCTAGTTCCTTTTTTACTTCCATTCTAAAAATGAAGAAACTGAGGAAGTAACTAGTTAGGTAACTTGCTAAAGTCTACACAAATGGTAAAGAGCAAAGCCAGAATCAAAGCCAAGAAACTTGAATCCATAATCTGTACTTTTCATTTTATGATTGACATACATTAAAGAAAATTTTTAATTTTTTATACTAGGTATTCTTTTTGTGTGTCTTTTTTTGATGCATGTATTGAAATTTTAGTTAATATATAGTGAAATATTGGTTTCAGGAGTAAAATTCAATGATTCATCACTTACATACAACACCCAGTGCTCATCACAAGTGGCCTCCTCAGTGCCCGTCTCCCACCCACCTTCCTCCCTCAGCCCTCAGTTTGTTCTCTATCGTTAAGAGTCTCTTGTGATACTATATGATTCCACTCATATGTGGAATTTAAGAAACAAAACAGATGAACATATGGGCAGGGGAGGAGAAAGCAAAGTAAGTATTCATTTGGGAGCCCAATAAAACCAGTAAAATTATTTTAAAGACCAACTTACAATAGCTGAAATAATACAAATCAACAAGTAGACTGTCTCATTTATCATGAATCAGAATTTTATGACAGACTAGGAATTCACTTCACTTTGACAAAGATTTATTGTTTTTCTCTACATGCAAAGTTCTCTGCTAGGACCTGGGGACATAAAGATCAATTAGTTTATTAATCTCTGTCCTCCATGGCTTCTCAATTTTGTCTCAAGTTTATATGTTAACCAATAAGAGTATATAAAACCTAAGACAAATACAACCAAGCATATTTCTGAATGATATGAGAACAGAGAATTTACCTTATTTGCCTCTGGATTCATAGCACAGTAGCAACACCTAATTAAATATAGAATGAATAAATATGGTGATGTGCTATAAAGGGAAAAATTACTTGCATCAGGGTAAATCATTAGATATTTCATTTAAAGAAGGCATCTGGGGCCCTGAATAATGGATTAGATTTCCTTGATATAAGGTGGTATAGTTGAAACTTGCTTGACAAATGGAGGAGAGGATGAACAAAATCATTAGAGTGGAAAACTAGAGAACTGAGTAAAACCATTGAGAGAATTATCTAAACAGTTTGACTTTGTAAGACTCCAAAAAGTCTTGATTGATGTAACAAGGAGCTTTATTCTTTTGAAAGAGGACAATAAGAAGTTTGTGAGCAAGAAATGAAAGACTACAGTGTACTTTCTTAAAATTAGTGTTGTATTGGGTAACTGGAAACTATAAGCATATTGTAGAAGCTAGTTTGTTAAACTGTGTGAAAATTAATGATGATCTAAAGTACACTAATAAAAGCAAGAAGAGAAAGCAGCAGAAAGATTTGGGAGTTAGCTAAAGGTGTACTGAATTTTTAGGATGCTGCAATACATGTTAGTGCACTAACCTATATTAACTGAAAGAGAGTCACACTTTGAAAATAACAATTTCCTTCACTTCATTGATGAGAACAGCAAATCTTTCTTATTATTACAGTTGCTGGGGTCCAAAGCATGTTTGAAAAGGAAACATCTGTGATACTGAAATATCTTCAATATTTTTTAAGAATTGGAAAGGCTTCCCTCAGGCATATGTCCCAGATATACAGTGCTGCATTTTAGGTATACTTGCAAAAACTGTGGTGCCCCGACATAGCCCCAAAAGAAAAAAACTTGTTTCTGTAGAGTTAAGCAAAAAAAAAAAAAACAAAAAAAAAACAAAAAAACAAAAAACAAAACAAAAAAACAAAAAGAAAGAAAGAAAGAAAGCAAGCAAGCAGGGACTGATTCATATCAAAGCTCTTATTTTAAATATAAATGAATGCAACACATTTAATTTATCCAAATATGAAGTCTTTGTTATTTATATTATCTACTTAGAAAAATAGTGTTTACATGAAAATAGATTCTGTTTAGAACTCATAGATAAATTCTAAGACTTTGCCAGAATTAAAATTATTTTTTATTTATTTAAAAAATTGTTTAATGTTTATTGATTTTCGAGAGAGAGGCAGAACATGAATGGGTGAGGGGCAGAGAGAGACAGAGAGAGACGGAGACAGACTACGAAGAAGGCTCCAGGCTCTGAGCTGTCATCACAGAGCCCAACGAGGGGCTCGAACTCACAAATCACAAGATCATGACCTGATCCAGACTGACGCTCAACCAACTGAGCACCCAGGTGCTACCAGAATCATTATTCTACACAAAGTATGGTTCTAGATTGAGAGACTCAAATATTTTTCACTTACATGTATAGGTTCCTATCATGTCTGAATTTCTATGTCACCCATCATTCCCCACTCCAAAAGAAAAACAAATGTAGAAAAGTTAAATCAAGGGTCAGATGTGAAGAACTTTAAAAATAAAATGATTTGTACGGCACCTGGGTGGCTATGTCAGTTAAATGTCTGACTCTTGGTTTCGGCTCAGGTCATGGTCTCACAGTTCCTGAATATGAGCCACACATCAAGCTCTCTGATATCAGTGCAGAGCCTGCTTTGGATCCTTTGTCTCCTCTCTCTGTCCCTTCCCTGCTTGTGCACGCTTTCTCTCTTTCTTAAAAATAAACAGTTAAAATAAAATAATTTGTTTGGGGCCCCCTTAGTGATGACCAGGCCTCACTCATCTAGGAGCACTTTATCCAGCTAAGAACTGGAGTCTGACTATGATGGAAGCTTAGGTAGTAGAGCAGAAATAGTGGAAAATGAAGGAAAGGTAAATGTGATGAAGCTGAAGGGAGATGAGTGGATATGCTGCAGATCTGGGTGTCTGCATGGGGGAGTGGAATAACAATAACAGTAACTCCATTGAGCATTTACCTTCTCATTTAATCTTCATAAAAAATAGATTTTATAAGCCTCTTTTTAAGATGAGAACAATTGAGGCTCAGAAAGTAAGAACTTGTTCAAAAATCCAGGTAGGAAATTGTAGAATTGAGAAGTGCTTTATTTCATAAGATATAATCCTAGTATTTCTATAGTCAGATTTTGGAACTTTTCCTAATCGGACACCACCAAGGTATAATATACATCTCCTTACTTCACTTATAAACAGCTCATGGGGTGTTCAGTTACAGGGTAGACGGTTATCACTTTCTCCAGGATGGTAAACTGTATCTGGTGAGTAGTAGTCCCTCAAAACTAAGTGGTTGCTGGAGGACTGGAGCATTAAATGAAGAAAAGAGGGAAATCTTTCCAAAATTAATTTACACAGATACATATAATTATATAATGTAAATAATGATCCACTGATAAAAACCAGCAACTTCAGTTTCAACTCATATTATTGTCAGCAGAAACTTAGAGCAAGTCCTATATGTATTCACAGTAGGATTTATTTTAAGAAACTATGGGTCTAAATTTTAAGAAGTAATGTGTTGGTTATATTATATTTTAGCAAATTGTTATTGAAACACTGAAGTTAGAGTTAACCTAATTAACATAATAAAATCACAACCTAAGTAAAAACAATGAAAAGTATTTAGATTTGAAGTCTATGTAAGTATGACTGTATAAATAGATATGACTATTTACTTAATCCTCTGTGGAAATAATTTGTACCTTTTTTTGAGATTAATTTGGTTGTATTTGCACACATATACTTTCTATATGTCTATGCTAACACAAGCACACAGACAAATATAATGCAGCCATTCAAAAGGGTAACTGGCTAAATAACACATTGATTTGCCATGTTATTCTGGATGAAGTGTCCTTGACTGCTTGCCTAAACTCACAAGCATTATTACCATATATTATCATCCAGAGATATTGGAAGACATAAAATAGGTCTCCTGAGAGTTTGAAAGGGTATCCTGAATTAAGGAAAATAAAATCTTTGTGTTATATAGATATTTGCTGCATAAGCACAGTTTCCAACTTAGAAATTGATTGAGATACAAAAATGTGGTTTCTTATTGTCTGCTGCTTTTATAGATTTTATTAATTGGGGATTTTTGCAATAAATATATATTGATCAATTTCTATGTGTCAGATCTAGTATTAATTGGTAGAGATACATTGGTAAATACCACCCTAATTGACACAGAGTTTTCACTGTAGCAGGGGAACCTTGATTAGATAAATTATTTGTATTGAAATTGGGTAAGTAGTACAAAGGAAAAATGGGTGAAAAATAGGGAAGATTTCCCTGAGCAAGCGATAGTAAGCTAATACTCTCTCGTTCGCTGTTTTATTCAGTAATAAATAGTATAGTGCTATGTGTGAGGCATTATTTGCAGCACTTTACAAATATTAACTTATTTAATCTCTATAACAATCCTATAAAGTGAATATTATTCCCATTTTACTGACGATGAAGCGAGATACAACACAGTTAAATATCTTCTTCAAGCTCACCCAGTAAGGGTTAAGGTAAAATTTCTAATCTATGAAAGGAAAAAGACAAAGGAGAGGGCATCAGGCCTAAAGATAATTGTTTTGAAGAGAGGGACAGTGCTACGAAAGAGTCCTTGATTCACAAAACTCTCAGGAGCTCACCTGGTTCTTTTGTTCACTGGGATCCTTTTGGTAATTATCCTGAGAAGATGGAGCATGGCAGGGCTTTGGGGTGGGTTCACTGATATTTCTACGTGCAGGGTAGTCACATTTCATGAGGAAAGATCTGTAATTTGGTAATAGTCCTGTACTTACACATCCCTATTCCCACACTATCCACCGGAGGATCACAGCACTGTGTCTGGGCTCAAATATTTCTGCATCAGAATTCATAGACATTTCATAGTAGGCCACCTGACAGGGCCTTGTTCTTTTCCTGACTGTAACAATTAAGCAAATGAAACTTCTTCTCAGTCTCAAACTTGCTAAGAACATTTCCCAGGAATCTGGGTCTTTGAAAAAGCTGAACTTGTTCAATCAGAGAGCATTATTAACTGAAGGCCTTGCCCTCTTTTGACTTGAATCAACACCTGTGGACTAAGGATCTCCCACGCCCCATGCAATCTGCTGATCCTCCTGTATTAGAATTTTAGAGCTTTCCACCTAGGTTTTCCACAGGCAAACTGCAAATTTAATCCTGAAACATGGCCTTAGATGTCTCTAGAGTCTTGCAAGTGAGAAAATCTACAGCACAATCTATGCTTTTGGCCTGAGAGAAATCTTTTTGCAAAGATGTGCTTAGAAATCTTAAACTCAACCTATATTCCCATCTAACACACAAAAAAAATTTTATTCTATTATAAGCCACTTTCAGAGAGGTTTTCAAAGAGGTATTGCTTTTTGAGATCTCAGGAAGAAAACCTGGAGCTTCAAGCCTGCAGAAGGAAGAGCAGAGGATTGCTCTCTCAGGTGCTCTGGGTGAATGCCCTGAAATCTGCTGACCTGGCACAAACAAGAGACTCTGAAAAGCCGAGGGAAATATTCCTCACGTCAGGACATATCAATTTATCACCCATCAGCTCGTTAGGGTTTTGCACAGTGGTTGGTTTATGCAGGTCCCAGTTGGTAATGAACTCACAAAGTGAAAACTCACCTCTGGAGGGAAGCAAGTGCTCATCCGGGACAGGTAATTCACCCTCCGGTGAACAGGAGTGGACTCATGTTTTGTTGTTACAGTCACAGCTTTGCTCTGACTGGCAAGATGTCTCAGAACTGTAAGTTAAGGGGCCTGATTTTTCACTTTGGTTTATATATCTGTATATACATAGATAAATGGATGTAGATAGAGATTCCGTTTGAGACTTGAACCACTTAACTGGTGTTTACAACAGTGCTTATGCTGTCCATGGCATCAGGGAAGAGCGTTGCAATGGGACACAGAAAATCTGTGATCTTCAAAGGCACTTCACACGGTCCTCATAGTGTTACAGAGATTGCTACCACGAATGTCACTGCTATTTAGAGAGCCATGAGAGTGACATTGGTACATCCTGGACTTCTTAGAATGGCGTGTAGCTTCACGTGCAGCTTGTCACTGATTAAATACAGAGCCCACCCACTGTGAGAAAACTCTCTGGCATCCCAGCTGCCATTCAAAATGTGAAATCCAGGATGTGACCTGTCAAAATGAGCCGCTTCAGCATATTGTGGCAATGCAGCTGTCACTGAAATACATAAGTCTTCAGAGAAAAGCATTCCGACTGTTTCCAAGGTGGAATGCATACAAATGTACAGTTCTGGTCACATTTGGATGTGACTTTTTCAACAGGATCCTCTATACTTAATAAGCACATGAGTGAAAGTGACCCCAGTACCTCTTCTCATTTTTGATTGCTAAGCATTTTCTGGAAGCAAACTGGTTCATTATTTCTCTTGGTCTGTTTTTGAGAGAGGTAGGAAATATTTGGAAGTTGTACACATTTAAATTAGGCATTGATGTCCTTCTCTTTCCTCAATAAAGATGAAAATTCATCCAGATTCCCCAAAATATTTCAATGGAATGTCTGAAAAAGAGACAGTTCTATAACCCAGATTTAAAAGAAGTATTTTATATTTATTACTTGATACTGAACTTATCCTATTCTACATTTTTATAAATTTATAGCATTAACACGGAAGTTTATAATAAAATTTGAAAACCTCTAACTTGTTCCATTAATGTCAAGAGAAGCTCAGTAAGATTAGTGATGATATAAAAATTTTCCAAATAAGGAATTAACACATATGGTCCCTCAGGTGTGCCCAAATCGGTGGCAGTAAATCAATTTTAGAGCAAATGTATTTTCTTGTAAGTTTACTATTTAAAGTTTCAGAAAAATAGGAAACAGGGTCAAGTAACAAATTAATGATTGATTGGATGTGGTATGTTCTTGATAAAACTGGCTGAAATAAGTTTCATAACAAAAATGCCTCATCCTAGAGTTTTATTAGGGATTGTACAGATCCACATTGTCAACCAACAGACTTCCTTCTAACAGCAAAAGGAGATGTGAAAAATATTTGATTCAACTAACACTACAGTCATAAAAGTCTTGCCATCTCAAATAATTTTTTATTTTAAGGCAATATTGTGAACTATGCATTCTGATATTTAGGTAGTTGTAACATATCTATGATTTGCTCATGTATATATACATTTGCATAGCAAACTAGCGATATACATTTACATATGCATCGTATGTGCTTATTTACATGTGTATTCTACATATCGGTATATTATATAAAATGGTACATATAATATGCAACATATAACTAGATGTATTATATAGTCATACTTAGTATATAATATCTAGAGAGTCACTTTTTTAAAATTTATTTATTTTAAGTAATCTCCACCCCCAATGTGGGGTTCAAACTCACGACCCCAAAATCAAGAGTCACATGCTCTTCCAACCGAGCCAGCTGGTTGCTCAGAGATTTACGTTTTAAATTAGAACAAAATATCCTATTTCCTAATCATAACCTGTAATAATTTGTTTCACTTATCTTAGAAACTCTTGATTCCAACAATTCATTAATTTATTTTACAAGTATGTTCATGCTTACTGTGTAAAATTGAGTAGATTAATGTTTCTGGTTTGTATATATAGAAATTTAGAACTTGTCTATTGCAAAGTACCTGAAAGCCATCACTGAACCATGAGGTAACCTTGAGACTTTCACACATTTCACTTCTCCATTGCACTGTGACAGATATTTTTTTCCCCAAACACCTATCATATTCCCCAGATGGCTTAGACATCATCCCTGGAAGATTATGAATAATGTTTTAGGTTGAACAGATGTAAGCAATTTGTAATTTTTCCCCTTTCTGAACCAGCTTTGTTTTGATGAATCAACTGGAAATTGAAACTTATGTAGAAGTCCTGTCTGAAAAGGAGCAGTGTTTTCCCACAGTGGAATATGTAGTCAGCTCTTAAGTGTGGGCAAAAGACCAGGAACAAGGAAACTGGCCAAAATATGTAAAAATAAAAACCGGAAGATCATCACTTAGCATTGTAGTGTAGTTTCAATTTCTTTAGTCTAGAGCACCACATATAAAAAATAGTTCTAGGTCATTACAAACCAACTCAATTTCCATAAACTTTTGAAGAGATGGTATTTAACTAGTATATGTATCAGGTTGCCTGTGTTTGTCTCTGGTCAGAAAACTCTACAGAAAACTAATTTGGGAAATGGAGAACACAATTAAATGTTAAGAGAGAAGGGAATAAGCTAAACTTCTGGCAAGGATTTGTTTACTCTGCCAAATTATATTTTATATAAATTATACAGATTAAAATTATATTTTTGACCTTAATATAGTCAACCTAAATTGAGCCTTACTGGAAATTAAGTTTTAGGGAAAACACTCTACAAGGTATAAATTAGTTAAATACTCTTTTATTAAAAAAAAAGATGATAAAAAAATCTACCCATGACAGCTAAATTTTAATTCTACAGCTATAGGTTGCACATTTATTTATATACTGATATTCCACTTGTAAATTATTTTCCTTACCATAACCAGTTGTCAGATGTAAAGGACCACTTAATGCCTGGAGTTCAGTCACTGCTGTGCACCTTCCAGAGCCTCTCTCTAACCTGGTAATTCTTGCTGTGGGAAGAACAATCATAGTGAATATTTTTGGCTTTCTTTAAATTGACGTTTATGAGACAAACTAATTGGCAATTGGTCTGGATTAGATAACTGAATTCTTAAGTACTTCAGAATTTGGAAACTCCATATGCTACAGACAGAATATACTAACCAAAATGTGAACTTTGAAAGACAGCCATCAATGTTCTTATTTGTATGCTTATTACTACATTTCAACATTACCAACTGAGAAAGCTTAATGTTAATATTATAAAAAAATTTTAGGTAGAATTAATAGACCATTCTTAAAGCTATTTTAAACCTTGCCCCTTTTGAAAACTGCCAAATCTCAAGTCCTTCTTTAGTTATATTTGGAATTTCAAAATAAATAGTATGACTTAAACCCAATCAAAACAATTGTAACATTTATTATAGCTCTTCTACATCCACACCACTCCAGAAATCCACCTGTTTCCCCCATTTGCAGTGAAATAATCAGTGGCTTTAATAAGCTAGTTAAGGATCTTATCAGGTATCACATGTAGGCAGCCATTTCCAGGAACTCATTTGGTATATTTTCTTATTTAATTAAGGAACTCTACAGGATGGCCTACATTGGCGCTCTCTCTCTCTCTCTCTCTCTCTCTCTCTCTCTCTTAGATTCTATAATTAAATGTTCCTTGGATATATAGCTTTGTCCCTAAACTCCTGAGTTTGCTTTTATATACAACTGATAAGCCAAAGATGAAAGGCTTGTTTTCATGCCAATACAAAATGAAGGACCCTCAGGACTGCTCTAACAGAGTGTCCATGAATTTTAATGATTTGCAGCTTTTTGGTGTAGCATTTCATTTACCCTCTTTATTTGAAAGTATGAATGTTATGATAGCAACTGAGATATTTTAGAGGTATTTTATTAGTTAAGCAAGACCATTAGAGATTCAGTGTGAACTTTTTTTTTCAGTTTATTTATTTATTTTGAGAGGGAGGGGGAGAATGGGAGTGTGAGTAGGGGAGGGGGAGAGAAAGAGAGAGAGAGAGAGAGAGAGAGAGAGAGAGAATCCCAAGCAGGCTCTACAATACGGGGCTCCATTCCAGGAACCATGAGATCATGCCTGAGCTGAAATCAAGAGTGGAACACATAACCAACTGAGCCACCCAGGTGCACCAGTGTGAACTTTTTTAATATTTGAAACTTAATCCATGGGGTGGCTGGGTGGCTCAGTCGGTTAGACATCCGACTTTGGCTCAGGTCATGATCTCACAGTTCCTGAGTTCAAGTTTAAACTAAACTTCAAGGCTCTGTGAAGACAGCTCAGAACCTGGAGACTGTTTGGTATTCTGTGTCTCTCTCTCTCTGTCCCTCCCATGCTCATACTCTGTCTCTCTCTCTCTGAAAAATAAAAAAAAAAAAAAGAAATTAAAATTAAAAAATTTTTAAAAATATTTAAACTTAATCCCTTTATTCCAAAATTTAAATGTAATTTATTCTCCAGTAGTGCATACTTCTTTTCTGAACCTATATATTCTCCATATTTCATCTCTTGCTTTCTGTATTCTTTCATGTATTGTGCGTGAAGGAGGTTTTAAATGAAATTGGAGTCAGCATTCAAAACAATATTACATGAATGTACTAACACAAAGAGAAACAGATGGTCAAGAATACTGTACACATGCTTTGTAAACCAACTCCCACAGATTGCCTGTCTTCAGATTTTTTTTTTTTCCCAAGTAGAATCAATCATCAGACAAGTGATTTCAGATTCTTTATTATGGAAATATTCCTCTTGAGCACCAACAACAAAAACAAAAAGCCATTTCAATTACATTTCCATGTTAAAGAAAGTTATGTTTCACCCTCTTGATAAGTTTATTGTTATGAAGTCTGAGCTAATTATCTCTATCAACTTATATTCTCATTCAAAGAGTCAGGAAAAAAGTTTCCTGACTCTCATTCCTGAATTTCTATTATATCAGTAAAACGAAAATAAAACAAATCACATAAAATAAATGGTTGTCTTAGGCAGTGCCTCTAAACTTCTGTGAATTTCATGATTGCTATATTCATTTAAACTGCATAGTTCACATTCTAGATGGAAACCTTATGATCATTTCTCCCTGCTTGTTAAAATTTATCAAATTTAAAAGAAGTAACTATTAGGCTTTTTGTTTTGTTTTGTTTTGTTTTGTTTTGTTTTTTTTGTTATGTTAGATGATTTGGCCCTAGTATACAATGCAGGCAATAATCCATCAAGTTCTTTAAAAAAAAAAAAAAAAACAAGAACTAAACTAAACTCAAATTCACTAGTTGAGTGAATATTCTATAGGTATGTGCATAGGTACTGTGTCTGACTTTCTTAATATGCATCAACATGATATACATGCATTTGTACATAAAATTCATAATTTATAGTGAACTGTTATTTGTATGAGATCATCCAATTTCTCCAATATTCCAGAAGGTAAGATGTTTTGCCTCAAATTTACAGATCAGGAAACTGAAACACAGATAATCAGATATTAAGGGTGGAGGGATTCTCACCTGAACTAACTGAATAGGATTCTTGCTAAACACTAGAATCATTAAGGAGGAACACAGAAGGCCAAAGGAGAGGCCTACTTGAAAAGAGAGCTCAGAGAAGCATAACTCAATTTGGTTGAGACAAGAAGCTTCTAGCTAAGAGTACAATTGCTAAATATATGATAACTTCATGTTTAACCTTTTGAGGATCTTGCAGACTGTTTTCCAAAGGGTCTGTACCACTTTACTCTCATGTACAGGCACCAACAATGTATGAGTGTCCAATTCCATAATATCCTTGACAATACTTAGCTATTATTTGTCTTTTTTATTATAACCACCCTAGTTGGTATGAAAAAGTATCTCATTGTGGTTTTGACTCACATTTCCATGATAGCTAATGATGTTGTCCATCCATATTGGTCATTTGTGTATCTTCTTTAGAAAACTACCTATGCCTTTGCTCATTTTAAAATTTAGGGTTTTTTTGTTTTGTTTTGTTTTTGTATTTTTATTATTGACTCATAGGAGTTTATTAATTTTGATGCAAGTCTCTTATCAGATATCTGATTCACAAATATTCTCTTCCATGAGTTTTTCACTATTTTGATGGTATCTTTTGGAGCACAAAAATTTATAATTTTGATGAAATCCAATTTAATTTTTCTTTGGTTGCTATCTGAAAAAAAGCTTTGCCTAAGGTCATCGTACTTTATTCCTGTATTTCCTTCTAAGAGTTTTAGAGTTTTAATTCTTGGATTGAGGTCTATGATCTATTTTGAGTTCTTCTTTTCATATGGTATGATGAAGGCGTCCAACTTCATTCTTTCAACAGTGCACATCTCAGTTAAAGTACAGTTAGTTACACAGTAGCTTGATTTTGTAGTACTGTTTTCACTTTTATACTTTTTCATTGCAAAGAATAGCATATTGCATAATGTAGTTGTCTTTACGGCTGTATTTGATTGTTTTATTTCCTCAGAAGTGCAAGAACATTGTTTTGTTTTGTTTTTATTTTTACTAGTGGACTTTCATTTAACAACTAGTTTATAAATGTGATTTATAAATTAAATTATTCTACTTAAAAATGTATTGGCATTCAGTGAGGCTGAAAGAGAGTAAAAGGAGGAAAATTAGCATTGACTCCATCAGATTGGAGTTTCATCAAAAAGAGATGGCATCTGGAGGGAAAAATACACAAGCCTTTATTAATATTTTGACTTAATGAAAACAGTATGTACCACCTATAGCCCTTCAAAGTTTCAGGGATAGGAATATAAAATTTCCCCTAATTAATCTGGTGGAGGAGAATTACAACGGTAGTATTTCTAGTGAAGGCAGCTCTGGAATATAATGCAGACCCCAAAGCCTGCATCAGTGGTGTTGCCTTGGTGATATTCCTTTATGGGGCTTTTCCCTCAGCTGGAAGCCCCTTTATCAACTTATATGCTCATAGAAAGCTGTTTATTGAGTGATAAATTTATGTCACGGACAAAGCAATTGTCTAAATGGGCAGTCCCTTCACTATTGCACACTTTATGGCAGGAATAAATATAGAGAATAATGATCTACATTTGACTAACCACCCCACATGTGATTATTTTGATACTTGCTGGGAAAGCTTTAAAGAACTTCTTAGAACTTGCTTATGGCTATCTTGATTCTGTTCCTTCACTGGGCTTTGAGAAGTCTGATCTTTGGCTGATGTTTAGTTTGTATACTTAGCTAGCAAGCATTTTACATTATCGAATGGATTATGGATCACATTAGTTAGTCTTGACCGCTCTCGAAATAGATTTTAGCACAATCCCTATTTGGAAGGTTAATGTAACCTGACTTATTGATGAAAACTGGGCATACCCATTTGTAAATTGTCCAAATCAAGCTAAAATAAGGACATCAGACCATTAGAAGAGTTGTTTACATTTTATCATAGTAAAAGGGATTTTTATTAGGAAGTTGTCTTATGTTACCTAGGGAATGTGGAAATACAATCTCTAAGTGCCTTCTTGGAAGTTGTTTACGTAGAGAAAAAAATTTCCATGAATAAAATACTGCTATCATTTTTATCTTTCAATATCTAACCCATTTTTGATATGCTTTAAGATTACCTACCCCCACTTGCTTTTAATTATTTTTTTTTCTTTTCTTGTAGGACCCCATGTCCTATGATAAATGATTTCATTGTTTCCTTTTCATATTAATAGGAAAAATGAAAAGTTTCCATAATTTTTGCTTTTCAAAAAGCAATGTGATCTCATAAGGAGGATCCTACATAAGGCTGTTTAGCATTAACCTTATTTAACTCCTTTATCATGTTTCAAAAGACCATCCCCCTTCTGTTTCCAGTATTTCACCTTTTGGATGCCACTACTTCCTCATTCTGCAAGTTCAGATTATAAATTTCAGTTTGTCTTTCAGACTTCAATTGTGTTAAAAAAAGAAGGTCATTAAAACCTGTGGCTTTACATCTACTTTTTTTTTTTTTTTTTTTGGCACAGCCCCCATGCACCAATTCAACTTTTTAAGCATTATCTTTGAGAAATTCCAAAATATATTATCTTTAATAACTTCTTTTAAAAGATTTTAAGTACTCTTTTTTTAGACTTTTTAAAGACTTTAAGTACATCCATTGTGGGGCCCAAACTCAAAACCCTGAGATCAAGAATCACATGCTCCACCAACTAAGCCAGCCAGGAACCCCCATCTTTTATATATTTAATATAGAATTAATCTGTGTATTATAATTGTTTTTTAAATTCTCCTTCACCAAAATCAGATCGACATGTGATATAGTTTTGGAGTGATCCATTTAAATTCTATTTGCATTTCTTTCGTGGTGAATAAAGTCTAAAGGATTTCCTTTATTTATTTTTAATTTTTCTCACATCTCAGCAAGATTCCATTTTCTTGGACACTATTCTCCCATTAGCTTTATCTCTGAAATTGTGATGGATAATTTTATAATTTTTAAATAATCAAAAAACAATTTATTAATTTTTATGGAGAGAAAAATTTTTGACCTCTAGATACGAGTAATATAGGGAACTAGAAATGATATTAAAGTTTTTAACAGGGTGATTTTATCAAAGGGCTCTATAACATTATTGAAGAGATGAGCTGCATGTGATATCAGATTACACATTATAAAAGTAGGAGTAGTTAATCACCACAAGCAAAACATAAGACTCCAGCTACAAATAGATTAACTCTCATGCTCCTCAATCTGAATTCAGAAATTGTGACCTTTTAAAAATGAGAGTTTTAGATGTAGTAGGAACCATATTAAAAATCTCATTTTATTGTTGACTAAACTGAAGCTGAATAAATTTAAGTTGTTTGCCCAAGATCATGTAGTTAGTTTAAGGTAAAGCAAAGGCAGCACTCCAACTTTTCCAGTGCTTTTCCCACTATTAAATATTGTTACTCTGAGATTGCCAAATCATGAGTATGTTCCATTTTATTAACACTACAAATCTCTAAAACACCAGCAAGAATAAATTAAATATGCACTCATTAAGTATCTGCTGTATATCCAGGACGGTGCTAAATATCATATTTAAGAGATAAAAATAGAAGACTCATTCATCTCTGTTTTCATCATATAATAATGTTAAATTTCTCTCTTATCTTACATTATTGAATGCAAATTAGGGGCACCTGGGTGGCTCAGTCAGTTACGCAGTCTGACTTGATTTTGGCTCAGGTCATGATCTCATGGTTGGTGAGTTTGAGCCCTGCATCAGGCTCTGCGCTGACAGTGCAGATCCTGCTTGAGATTCTCTCTCCCTCTCTCTCTGCCCTGCCCTCCCCCACTCCTGCTCGCTGTCTCCCTCCCTCTCTCTCTCTCAAAATAAGTAAGTAATTTTTTTTAAAAAAGATGCAACCTATACCCTCATCTTCTCTCTTTACAAGTGAGGTATAAATAAACAATTACCTGGAAATTTTTCTAAGGTAAGCTTCCTTAATGTTGAATTTTTTTGCGCAGACCTTATGGGGAGACAGGTCGGGAAGAATATTTTCCATGTGTTCTCCAGCCAGTGGTATACTGGAGCTAGCTGGTACTGGCTGGCAAGAGTGGATTGTGTTCCCAACTCAGTGTTCACTGACGTCAGGTCAGTAGCTTGAAATCAACTGTGATGGGAGTATTTACACCACAGAAATTGGCAAAGGCAACTCTTTCTCAGCAACTCTTTCCCCCTGGTTAGTGACTGCTGGCTGTTAAACAATTACCAACACACCATGTATAGCATATTGGCTGAGCAAAATCAGACAAATCATTTACTTCCTGAGCTTTTCACTGCACCTTCTGCGCAGTAGAAATGATAACATATACTGCAGCATATATAACAGGATTTTATGAGCAGCATGTGAAAGTACTTTAAAACTCTGAGTATAAAATATAATTACTAATATTACAATAACAAGAGTTATATGTTCACTGATAAAATATAAGACACTTGGCAAAACCAATATAATAAGAGGAGATCTTGAGTTTTGTATCACTATCTGTGCTCAACCAGACTACATATGTGGCCAGGTAAAAAGAGGGCTGAAATTCAGAATTAAGGTCAAAGCCTGATTCTTGTGTTGGACACCAAATAACATAAATAGGTACCAAATAGAATATAGAGATCATTGGGCCTAAATTAGTATCCCTATTCCTTTTTCCATGCCATGAAAACTCCATGCCTCTGATGAGTCAGGTTTATGAAGGTCAGTATAATAATGTAGAGCTCTGCATGCAAAGGGCACCTAGAAAAAATACTGACAAACTGACCCATTGAGGTTGTGAATTCCTGCATTTTAATAACACGTCAAAATACTTTAAGAAGCTTATTTATATCTGCATGGAAATCCCTACCCTTTGATACAATGTCATTGCCTTTGACATTTGCAGTGTGGTTAAGTAAGTTATATATTGAAACTACAAAATCGTCTTCTGACGTGGAACACTTTTGAGAGTGTTCATGGGAAAAGTGGGTCCTATATACTGGTCAGCTCTTATTTGCCTTTGAAAGAAACAAAAAATCCAAAAAAGCTACATGTGTAAAATACATCACCATTGACACCAGACTATTAATCACCAAAACACCATACAGAACTTTATTTTTTCCCATATGAACCCTATGTTGAAAATGTTCTGGGGAATTACTGTTCCAAGCTGAATTCTCTTGAGAAGCTAAAGAATCCCATTCATTTTTAGTTTAAATTGAAATCACCATAGCCAGATAGGGGTGGTTTAAAACCCAGTCTGTCACCTACAATCTCCATGACCTTAAACTGGTTATTTAACCTGTGAAGCCTCGATATCCCCATCTGTGAAATAACATCCATTCATGGGTTTGTGATGAGGATTAAAGGAGAAGAACAACATAGGTAGAGTACTTAACATGGTCTCTGGTCCTTTATACACTCTCAATTAATTAGTGTTACCATTGCTACCTTTTATGCCACTGCTTATGTCTATATTCCTGACTTTATTCCTAGCTTGCCTAAGAACTTGAAATATGCTTCATATCAAGGTAGATTTAAGCATCTATTACTTTTTCTTTCAATGGAATAACATAAGGATTAATTATGGTGGACTGAATTATTCTCTGTGAGTATAGTGCTGGAAGTTTTTTGTTGTTGTTATTTGTGGGTTTTTTGTGTGTTGTTTTGTTTTTCTTTTCTTTTAAGAAATGATCATCCACCCTGCTTTTATAGAAAGATGGGCTATTTCATAATCTTAAGAGGTATTATGAACTTAACCAAAACAACTTTAAAACAAAATTAAGTTTTCATACTTTAAAAAGTAAATTCACATGATGGAGCATATTGCAGACTGGGAATATGATGGAAGGATAATTTGAACAGTTGAAAACAAAACAGCAGAGATATGCCATTGCAATATGCCAAGGATGATTGCTTTAAGTGTTATATTAGCCAGCCTATACACATGTACTTTTTCTAAGAATGAACCAACATATTAACAAGTATGAAGGACAGAATATTAAAAAACTCATATACAATATTCAGATATTATTAAAAATTAGTTTGGAGACATGGAGTACAGAATTGGGGCAATGCCAACATCTTCTGCAAAGATGAATTATGGAAAGCTATTTTTTAAATTTTTTTAATGTTTATTTTTGAGAGAGAGAAACAGAGCATGAGCAGGGGAGGGGCAGAGTGAAAGGGAGACACAGAATCAGCAGCTGGCTCCAGGCTCTGAGCTGTCAGCACAGAGCCCAACACAGGGCTCGAACTCACCAACTGTGAGATCATGACCTGAGCCGAAGTCAGACACTCAACCGATTGAGCCACCCAGGCACCCCTGGAAAGATAATTTTTAAACAATATCTCAAATTTCTGTAGACATCAGATCCAGAAGCCATATTATTTACCCTTAACAGAATCTTTCTGGGAAACAAGCACAAAGCTCAGTTGTGGGAAGATAAATATGAGAGGAGAAGTAGTGTGAACAAGCACCTCATGCTATATACTTCAATATTGCATTCCAGATAAAAGAATCACTGGGCTCATGAATGGAAACTTTGCATATAATATAACATTAAAATTGGAATAGTGGGATTCCATACTTTATATTCTAGGATAGTTTAATATATATATTATATCACATATAATATATATTATCTATATTTTATGCATATTTTATTATATATTCTATTTTATATTTATATAGAAATTTCCATTTTTTGATTTTTGAAAGAATAATATCTTAAGAGGAAAAAATACCTATTACTTCTAAACTTCTACACTTTTTTGTTTAAATATAAACGCTAATTAATATTCCTTGTTTGCCAAAATGTTGAGTGTGAACTGTCATGAGTGTATCAAATGTGGAATGCTGTTGAAGATAAGGTTTTTTTCTTTTATTTAGAAAATTTTGGTTGCTTGAAATAATATATTTTGGCTTATCAGGTGATCATTACCCAATTTTAATATGAGATAAAAATCTAACCTATTGCTGGCTTTAATGTCAAAACTACTATAAGTACTTTCTTTGCTTTTCAATATATTCAAACCTGAAAAAAGCGAAGGAGAACAGAATGAGGAGCAGGTAGCACAGCAGGACCAAGAGTGTTTCACACAGTTTCAGGCAGTGTGCAGTTTCATGGAGACAGAAGATGTGAAACACCAATGGAATCTTACAGATGAAGGAAACTCCAAAGCCACACAATCAAATGCTTTTGTTTCTCAACTAAGGAAACATGCCCACTGAGGTTAAATGACATGACCACAGGGAACATATAGTTACAGAAGGCATCAAGAGAGAAGTGTGAGTTGGAATAAAGAGTGGGTTTTTCTGAAAGATGTTAAAATTCAACTAGTATTACTTACTATGTGTCAAGCTTTCTGCTATGATTTCCACACATACTATCTCTCTTACATTATCATGACAACCTTACAGGCTTAATATTATTAATCAAGGCCCAAGGAAGAGAAGTAGTAGCTTGCCCAAGGGCTCAGGCATTGATATATGATATCACAGATTCATATGCACTTCTTGTGACACAGATTTGGTGGATAGAGACATTGCAACTGCTAAGTTTGTTTGAAATAAGAACAATGGATATGTTGGAGGAAGAGAAGGTAAGACACCTGGCTTAGCAAGAACTGACCTTCCATGGTGGGAAGTAGTGAGACCTATGGAGGCTACTGCATGTATAAAAAGTTAGAAATGTTCAGGGCACCTGCATGGCTCAGTTGGTTAAGCGTCTGACTCAGTTTTGGTTCAGGTCATGATTTCATGGTTAATGGGAATGAGACCCATGTGGGACTCTGCTCTGTCAGCTTGAGATTCTCTCTTTCCCCCTCTGGCTCTGCCCCTCCCCCACTTGCTCTCCCTCTCTCTCTCAAAATAAATAAACTTAAAAAAATAAAAACTTAGAAATGTTCAATAAAATCTAGGGTGAGTTTGTTTCATACAACAAGACAGAGTATTACAACATTCAAGCAGAAAGGAAGAGAAGGAGGAAAGGAGAGAGGGAATTAATAGTATCTGAAATAAAACTTAGCCTAGCTGGTGAAAAAATATTCTATGTATGTCTATGAATGATATATTAAGACTAAAACAGTCAGAGAAACAAGAGGATGCAGCACATTATAACAGTAGTTATCTGCATGTAGTTGACTTATAAGTAATATTTTATTCCTCATTTTTTTCTTCATATTTTCTACAGGGAAGCTGCATTGATTTTGTGATGAAAAATATCAATTTCTATAAAAAGAAATAATACAGAGAAACTAGATTATTTGCTGAATTGAAAATATTGCCAAATTTGAAATTACAAGAGAAATGAATTTGAGATAAATATTAGAACAGCTTATCCTGAATTAGAATATAAATAGTTCATTATTTTATAAATGCATTATTTTCAGTTCAGTTTCTTCCTAATTAGGATTTAAAATTTAAGTTAACATTCTATTTTTGATTAACTCTTTAAAAGAAATTTGTGGTCTTCAAATGCCAGCTTGTACATAAGTAGATACTGAGCGATATGGATTTTAAAATTGTTCTCTGGATTTTGGCTTGTAAAGTTGGCAGATATTATCTAACTGATTGTGCTAATAGAGTTTAAAAAGAATATCCATTTTTGTCCTCTTCACATATGGAATGTGCTCCTGGGCAAATACTGAATATCGGTAATTTATGTTGGCCTATACAATGTCAGGCCCAACATTAGATTTATAATAAGCGCATAGGAATTTCTTACTGACTATATTTGGATCGGCTCCTGTGTTTTTTAATTTCACAGAATGTTATTAACTGTGGCCTTAGTTCTCAACTGCTTTAAGGTTTTGTTTCAACTTATCTGTTACATGTTGATACCATTTAGTAAGGTCTGTTTGATAAATGGCATTTATTTTGTTCTTTTTCTCCAAAAATATCCTGAAAATGGGTAGTTAATTTTCTTTGAAATTATTCAAATTGTTTCAAGCCAAACATCAGACAGTTTTAGAATTTCTAAAGCAAAGTGTATTTACACCAGTGTTTGAACTGCATGGATTAAAGTAACAAGTTTCTAGAGCCTCTCTACCCATTACTTTCAAATAGGATGCTTTGTGATCTGAGTTGAGTTTTCAAAACACAATTTTTATTAATATTAATTAATTAATATTCTAGGTATATCTTTCCTATTCCAAAATTCACAAATTTATTTCCTCCATAAAAACCTCACTGAAGTCACATCACGTACCTGAGAATTGTCCCCAAAATTACATGTTTCTATTGTTTTGTTCTGGATGTACTGATGTCTCCACTATGCTCTTTTGCCTGCTAGCTTTTAGATGTCAGGCGTTTGAGGGTAAGGAGATGACTTCACTGATTTTCTGTTGTGGTATCACATGGGGTGCCCTGGATCAAAAAAGGTTGAGTTACTATGTATCTGTGATACTATTTTAAAACATTTAGGCCAAAAATTTTGCCATCAGCGTTTTTTTTTCCCCTAACACTATAATTGCTTATTTGTATTCATAAAAAAGTTGCTTTGGTATTTTGTCTATGAATGATCAGAGTTGAATGAATATTCAGGAAATCTTTCCAGAATTAGAAAATGCAAAGTGTTTATTTATAATGTGTTCTTGAAGTCACATATAACGTGACCTTGGAGTCCCATATAAATAATATGGTATTATACTATTTCCTGATAGCTTTTTTTTTCTCACTTTAGAAATAACATAATTCAGCACAAACTTCATATTGTCAGACTATTCCGAATCATTGACATTCATTGGTGGAAATAATCATTTTTTGACTGAGTTTGATCTTGCTTCACCTGTTTTAAAAATTTATAAATAAATGCATTTTTTAAAACTAACCAGCTTCATCAACTGACATCTGTAATCACACACAGATCACATTACAAAATTTTCCAATAAGAATCATTCTATGCTAGAACATCTGTTTTCTCAAAGCTGAGACAGCTTTGGTCTCTATCAGTCTCTTCAAAACCTTCAAACCATAGTTTAACTAAACTTCTCACACAGAATCAATATCTGGGTTTCTTCATGATGTCAACAATGCATGCGCTATGGTTTTTGTTCATTAGCTACCTTTGTGTTATGAGAAAATTCTTATATAATCTTCCTTGAAGACTCCTTCCAAATGTTCTTTACTGAGAATAGGCTTTCTTAAAAAACTTTTGTTACAAAAGATCTAAAGTGCATTTCATATGGCTCAAAACATTTAGCACGTGGCCTTTACCCAATTAGAAAACTAAAAGATGTGAAAGGTCAATCCTGGTTCAGAGAGGGAGAAATGAAGGGGGAAAAAAGAGGAACAATAATGGATAAGTATCTTTTCCCTGTTTTGGATGTTTGTAGGGAGGTTTCAAAGTCCAATATTTCTTGATCAGCATTCAGTAGTCTAGATGTATTTGATGTCCCCTGGAAAACGTCATAAATTGGTAAAACAAAACAAAACAAAACAAAACAAAACAAAAAAAAAAAAAAAAAAGGAAAGAATACTGTGTAAATCCAAGGCAAGTGTTTAAACAAAGCAATGACCAAAATTTTATATAATCTTGCCCTTACATTTGGATGGCAGGGTATATATTTCCCCAAATAAAAGACAATAGTAAAAACAAAAATTAAAAAAAAAGAATTATTAACTTTATTTTATTTATAATTGGACAACTTTGAAAGTTAAAATCTATACCATTCCTCTTTTAGCTGTTTCCACAAGAGATAATGAATATGCCAAGAAATACTGGAAACCCCCTTCTTTGCCAGGGGTGATGATTAACTTGTGAATTTGCATGCTTTTCAGGTGAACAAAGTTTGACAACAATGATGGATCTGAACATTTTGGAGTATTTTATCACCTTTGAAAATGAACAGTATAAAATACTTATCAGCATTAAATTTATTTTGCTTATTTAACAAAGTGTTAAACTGAATAAGTGGTGAACTGTTTATGTTCATATGTTATTTGTTTTATGTCGTTGTTCTGTGGGTTGAGGCAACATTTTTAATTAGCTTTAGTAAAATGGGATTTGGACAATTGAAATGAAATAAGTCAGTATAATGCAAGTGAAGCATTTGTTTGGATTTTTAATTGAAATATCAGAGATTTTAAAAAACCCAGGGGCAAAGTTTCAAATTTTCTTTTTCTAGGAGAATTACTCAATCTTTGCCCAATTACTGTGTCTTTTATAGTCGTATTTAACACTTTCTGAGAAGATTCTATTCTGTATATTATGTATTTGGTGCTAATTCATTTTGAATATGAGATTCTACAGTAATATTTACATACTTTCTAGGTCCCCTGTTTATTTATATGACCTCAAAAATAAGGAAATAAAGGATAAGAGAAAATAATATAAAAAGATTAAATTTCTAAATGCTTAAGAAATATTTCTTCAGGAATCTTTTGATTGTTATTCATAAGCATACTTTTCAAATTTGATTTACTTTAATTCCACATAGTATACTTTGCTGTAGGGTATGTTGTGTGTTCCTCTAAATTCTTCTCTTCTGTGTGTGTGTGTGTGTGTTTTCTTTTCCAGTTACTGGCTGACAAACAAAGTTCCCATCAAAAGACCCAGCACAGGTCTCCTCATGTATACACTTGCCACAAGATTCTGTGATGAAATTCACCTGTATGGATTCTGGCCATTCCCTAAGGATTTGAATGGAAAAGCCGTCAAATATCATTACTACGATGACTTAAAATATAGGTACTTTTCCAATGCAAGTCCTCACAGAATGCCATTAGAATTCAAAACATTGAATGTGCTACATAATAGAGGAGCCCTGAAACTAACAACAGGAAAGTGTGTAAAGCAATAAAGCACATTTGAAAACATACAAACAAACTGAATATGCACTTCTTTTCTGAAGATGCTTCCTAAGATTTGAAAATAGGATCCAGAACAAGACTGAGTTTCAGTATCCACCAATTATCTGAAAGGTGATAAAGGACATTTATGAAAAATCCGCTACCAGCTGATGAAATACCTGCAAAGTGCTCTAAAAAACATATTTCGACTTCAAGGGTCCTAGTAAGTGCCACTTCCACTAAGAACACAGTTTGAATGTATAATCAGTAGTGTTTACAAGATCCAACAATGCACTTGTCATTAGTTAATGAGGCAAATATGTTCATCACTGTTGGGCTGCCACGGCAATGCCAAGCACATTAGAAGAGTAACCCAGCCCTGGGGATTAAACCATCCTTGTCAGAAGAAATCAAGATGGAAATAGTTGGAGCAGTGAAATCCATAAGATTAAACAACTCAAGTAAATGCCTTCAGTCAAGACTCTGAGTCTGATCATGAATTTTATGTTTTTGTTTTTGTTTTTGTTTTTGTCTTCTGGAATCTCTTTTGGTTTGGGTATTGGGTGCTTAGAAATCCTTTCTGAGATAAAGATGAATGAGATAAATAACCTTTAAGAAATCATTTTTAAAGTTCTTATATTTTTAAAGAGCAATCACACAATGACTTTGTAAAAACGTTTTATTTTGCACAACTCTAAACCTCCAGAGTTTTTCCCAGTGGTGTAGAAGGTACCAGCTAAACTGTGCCACTCAGTAATCTTGAGCCATTCTAAAGGAAAGATGTTCAATGTCATCTGAGATGGTAAAATTAGCAGGAAAAAAAAGTACTTTTGGTACCAAAGATTATACTGATGTTTCTACACAACAAACCATTCTCCTTTCATGAAAATAATATATTAATATATTATGATGCTACTAATACAGAAGTTGTCTTTAAATATGTTGAATTTTTCAAACTCAAACTTTATTTTTATTTGAAGAAGACTTCCGTAACTTTTACATTTCATAATAATTTTCTGGAAGCATTTTGCCCTTTAGGATAAATGTCAGACTGATAGGGCTGAAATCTGACTTCCAGTTTTTTGATATTCCCCTTATTACTCAAATGGAAAGATTGGCATTCTCTTTACATTACTGTTAAGTTTTCTTAGTGCAGAAATAACGTGATTAATAGAATGCTGTTTCCAAAACAGGGATGATTACTTTTAAGAGGTTTAATAATGAAACTGTGTCAGCATTTTGCACTTCAAGTGAATGAAGTTGACCAATATTTCCTCTGTGGTTAAATTTATTCACAGTACTACATTAATGTGTTTTCAAAGAAGCACATGAAATTATTAATAAAGTGATTCAAAAAGTTTTAACATGTGATAGAATTGACCAATGGGCCAGTTTTCTGTTAACTTCTACTTCAGCGGCAGGTAATTCTGACAGTGAATTGTTTAGAAAGCAGAAGTCCTGTGTTCCCACTTCTACGCTTGGATTGAAACCCTTAGATGACCTCTTGTTTCTTAGGGAAGGCAGTGTAAGAAAAGAAGAAATAGTGTGGGGAACATATATGTTTTGTTTCTTAGGGAAGACAGTCTGAAAAAAAGAATAAATAGCATGGAGATTATATATATATATATATATATAATCATAGAATAGGATGTCCACAGTAGTACAGTTCTTAATATATTAATAATACATGGTATTATTTTTAAAAATATAAGAGAACCTTGGGTTTCAAAATCCTATTTTTTAGAATTCATGTGTCTCTAAGAAAACAAAATAGAATGCATAAAGGAGATACATAGCTAAAAATGCTATGAACATGATGTACTTTTATCATTAACCTCTTATTACCTAATGGAAATCTTAAAAGAATTAGGCACATGTTTTGAATGTAAAGTTGAAGAGTCTGATTTATGTAACAAATCCAAAGTAGGTAATTTATAGAACCTTAATTTTTACTGTTTGTGGGTAAGTTGTTGGAGTAGTCTTTAATTTGAATTCGATAGAAAATTTGAAGTCACAAGTAAATTCTGGTAGGTACTATCCATCTCAGAGCTCATTAAAAGTATGTCTTACAAAGCAGCAGCAAAGAACCTTGCCATTTTTACTGCATTATCAACAAATGTATTTCAACAATTTTAAGGCCACAGCAAAAGCATCCAGCCACTCATCGTTTTGTGCATTAATGTTTATCTCATAGATGCATTGAGTAGTGCCTTTTTAGCTTTGCATTGCTTTGTTACCCTATACTTTGTGTTCTCTAAATAAATTGCCCAGTTCTGAAAATGTTCAGCATATAAAAAGGGCTTCAGTATCGACTGAGACTACTTTTGTTCATCTCAGGGAACTTTCAATACTCAAGAATGAATTCAATTAAAGGTATTTAGTGTTCAAAGAAAACAAACTGTACAAGACCATTTCATTCCCTATTGTATACCTTTCCATTCACCCCACCACCTCCACAATCTACTGTGGCCTTCTTACAGGGATAAGGCAAGGAGATCACTAATAGCAAGAAGAAGAAGAATTCCGTTTAACCAATAAGGGCCAAAAGGGATCATGATAAAATAAAATTATACATACGTACTTGAAACATCTGAGTTTTTTTTTTCTTTTGAGACTATCTATCATATGTTCACAGCTTTAATTTTTTGTTTCTTTTTCACAATTTACCCCTGTACCTGGCAATGCTCAGGCAGCTGATTGTGAAAGATTCTTGTCCTTTAGAGAACATGGTTGTTACTGTGCTGTTGACATGAATAGGCCATGGAAACATTTTCACCATTACCCAGCCTGTTCTATACTTAATATTATGTTGCTCAAATAAAAAAAAAAAAAAAAAAAAAAAGAATCAGTAACAGATTTTCCGGGCAAATCTAGTGATTCTGCCCATGGGACTGATGAAATTACTGTGGAAGTTTTTGAGTCTCAAAGAAGGTGCTGGGCATTCAAATGTCTTTCTGTATTGTATATCATATGAAATGTATATCAATCGCTAATGGGAATTTCTACATATATGCTTACATAAGAAATTTATTTAAATAATGCTATGGGTAGTGTACATACCAACTAGTTATTAAACTTCTCCACAGGAAAAGGGTGAACAAAGTAATTTATTTCTAATTGAGCCACTTAGTCATAATGCACACAGTGTGGTATTTGGTTCATAAGAGTTGTTTTCACGTGCTTATTGTTGGGGGTATCTATAATTGTGGAAGAGGTGTAGGAAGAGTTACGTATTGTTAGTTGTTACCTCTACAAGTTTGAAAGTTTCCTCATTAGACCTTATCAAGTTACCAATGTTTTGAAAATTGAGTGAGAGAGGGTTATTGTGCATATCTGACAAAAGAAAATCCAAATAAAGCCCACCTAGAAATAGATATTTTATTATATATGTGCTATAGATATATCTATATAGTACAAATAGACATGTGTGATGCATATATACAATGTTATATATGTGTGTCTGTGTTACATACACAGAGTCTGTAATATACACGCACTAGATTTGTGTTATGCTAACATCTTCAGAGGCTGTGCTGTTAAGCACTCTGGAGATAAGACCACTTTAGAATAAAGAAGTTCTTTTGAGACTTCTGTTACTAACCTGAAGAGGGATTTACTTTATAACTGAATTCTATTGTTCATACTTAGAGTGTCAATAAAGGTCTAGTATGGCCAAATCTTAAAAAAAGAAAAAAAAAGAAAAATTAAAAATTAAAAAAAGTTTTGAAGCTGGCAATGTATTTGACTTAGACTTTTCAGATTGTGGCTCCGGGCCCTGTGTCTCCATTTAAGTAGCACCTTTTAATAAATACTGTTTCTTTGTGTAGGCAAAAAGCACAAGTGTTTCAAATGTATATAGCAGGAGAAAAAAAAAAGAGTTTACAGAGATAGCACTGCTGCACAGGATAATTGCTACTGAGTATTTCTTAAATCATTTGTGGAATTGAAAGATGAGATTTATTCTGTCAAGTTCATTCTGTTCAACACTGTTTCCTATTGTTTATGTATAGCAATTGGGTGTAATTGTTTTATCATTTGTAAAATTGTAAAATAAATTAAATCCCCCCCTTTTTTTTCCAATTTTTCTCTTATCTCTTACATTTAAGCCCTCGGTTCCACTTTATCTGTCATTATAAGGAACAGGCGTTTTTGGGGTTTTTTGTTTTTATTTTTTTATTTTTATATATAATAAAGTGCATGAGTGGGGGAGAGGGGCAAAGGGAGAGAGAGAGAGAGAGACAGAGAGAGAGAGAGAGAGCGCATCCCAAATAGGCTCCACGGCCAGAGGCAAGCCTGACATGTGGGTGCAATCCCACAACCCTGGTATCATGACCTGAACTGAAATCAAGAGTTGGATGCTTAACTGACTGGGCCACCTAGGTGCTCCTCATGAGGTCCCTTTTATACCATTCTGCACTTGTAAAGCATTTGCTAGAGAACCATTAACAATGGATAATGAATATAGACCTTATTTGTACTTACATGATTACTTTTTATTTATAAGGATCCATATGTCGTGGGTAATCCTTATTGATTCTTGGGATAAAATAAGACCTGATGTGAAGCTGTAAGATGTATATGGAAATATTTCAGTTTTACAGATGAGATTGAGAGGTTATGTGATTTGCTGAGGGTCACACAGCTTAGAAGTGAAAGAATCAGGATTTGAATCCAAGTGGTCTGACTTCAGTGTTCACATTCTTACCCATCACATTTTGATGCTGCCTCGTTTTATTTAACAAAATTATTATTTAATGAACACAAATCAAAAGCAAAAGTAAGTATATAGGAGGGGTATATAATTTAGACGTTGGGACTGTCTGATAAACTATCCCTGTCCCAAGATAGAGCAATCATCCTCTGTGTCTCCCAAGTCAGTAGCTCTCTCCTAGATGGTGCTGGATAAACATTGCCAATTTTTGGTCCAAACTCTTCCTATATTTTTTTCATGCAAGTTTGATTACTTTTATGTTAGAACCTGACTTTATGTATCACAAAATCTACTACATTACAACTATATAAAACTCTCATTATGAGATTCCTATGCAAACATTTGATTGAATTTGGGTGTTTCATTCATCTCTATTAGCAACTACTGAAATATCTTAAGGTTGAAGTTCTGCAGATGGCAAAGTTCATGCATTTCCTACATTTTAAAAACTTTTTTACTAGTGTCCTCTTTATAAGAATAGGAGTAATTAAACTCCAAATTAAGGGGGCAGCTTAATGATTTCTCCTATTCACTAGTTTCAATATGCACAAGCCCATGAAAGAAAAACAATCTTGGATGTAAGAATAAAATTGTTTGATTCATTCTTTTATTTTTAACATTTATTTCTTTATTTTGAGAGAGAGAGAAAGAGACAGACAGACAGACAGCATGGGTGAGGGAGGGGCAGAGAGAGAGGAGAAAGAGAATCCCAAACAGGCTCCATGCTGTCATCACATAACCAACTGAGCCACCTAGGTACCACAGAGCCCTGGGCTGGATCTTACGAACTGTGAGATCATGACCTGAGCTGAAATCAAGAGTCAATGCTTAACCACTGAGTCACCCAGGAACCCCAATGTTTGATTCATTCTTAAAACATATATCTCAGTTACTTAGTTGCTTAGTTTCTGAAACTTCAATAAACAAGTTATGTGAAATAATTGAATGCCAATATAGAGCTCATGCGCTCTCTCTCTCTCTCTCTCTTTTTTTTTTTTTTTTACTTTTTTGTTTCCAGATTGCTGATTTCTGACTCAATTACCAAAGCAGAAGTTCTCAAGTAAACACAGAGAATACTAGTCCAGGACATGTTCCACAAAAATATGGTCTTTGGATAAGAATTTTGTGTATCTCTCCCTTGGAGATTCAGAAAATATATCAACATAGTAAAGGATCTGAGAAATCTTACAATAAAGAAAGGAATTTCTATGTGAAAAGACACTGGTAATTTTACATATAACTTCTATTAAGTGTGAAATTATGTTCTACACAACACACTTTGGATAATATTTCAGAACATAACAGTGCAGAAAAGAAAACATGTAACAGCAGGCAGAAAGGTGGATAATTAATTTATTCAGTGTTCTTTTTCTCACAGATCAAAATATTATCTAATAATATTTTCAAATATAAAAATATTTGAAACATTCTACAAAGTTTCTATATTAATTTTTACATTAACAATTATTCTTTTTTTTCCCCTAAAATATTAATCAGATCATGGCTACATTTTTTAAAAGCAGTCTCAGACCTAACTTTATTGCTCATTCTGGGCAATGGGAACAAATTAGTTAGCATGAAGGCATTAACAGCACAAGAAGAAACAAATGCTATGAGGTGCTAATTTGCATTTTCTAGAAACACTCAGTGTATTGTAGTAAGCTCTCTGCTGTCTGTCCGGCCCAACTTCCCTACCTCTACCCTCCCAACACCACACAGATGCACTGTCTATGAGCACATCTGTCAGTGCTGCCAAAATGTAAACACACTCAGTTGGTAGCAGATGTTTTCCCGGAAAGATCGTACGCTGGAGTTGTTTCACTGTGGGTTCCATGTTAGTTTTCTCCGCGATTGGGCATAGGGTCATTGTGTTCAAATAGATCATTTGTCTCTCAGATACAGAACAATAATGGTAGATGCAAGCTCACCTATTTGGCATTTACCATGTGCACATAAATAGAAATGTTTCTTAAGTCTCTGCCAAGAAGTCAAATTAAACAATATATGGGCCTTTAATGTACTCTAAGTCCTTATTTGCTGAGCTCTGCAAAGCTAAAACATAGGTTTAGGTAAAAGAAAACTAAGTATTCTCAGCTTTTCTATGGCCATCACTGTAATGCAATCTTGAGGATTGTTATAATAATTGCCTGTATTCATAGTTCTTAGTGCTACTTTTTATCAATATCCTAGGCACTCATTTATGTGGCAATTTAATTTTGTAGACACTGATGGCATGTTTTTCTTATGTGAGTTTATAAACTCATTTGATATGTATGTATTTGCAAATCTTCATGGTAGGTAAAATCTAAAAATACTTCATCTTATAATGGTTACGCTTATTCAAAATTTATGAAGTAATACTACTTATTAGGCACTCTACTAAACATGAGGTTTCCTTGGAAGAGACATACAAGAAAATAAGTAATCAGATCCTTCGGTAACAAGTATTCTATTTCTAGAGTTCCCAGAGAGGTCAGGAAGCATAAAGGAGGCCAGGCAGAGGACACAGGCTACATGGGGCATGGTTTATAGTCAGGTGGTAAAATCAAGACAAGCAATACTCCACTAACAAAGAACTAAAGAACACAAACTAGCTGCATTTCTCTTTTTTTTTCTTTTCTTTTCTTTTCTTTTTTCTTTCTTTTTTTTTTTTTTTTTTTTTTTTTTTTTAGTAATCTGAAGAGTAGGGTCTGAGAAACTATTATCCCATAAAATGGAATTCAATTCCTGCTTATGGACATTATATAATTTTCACCCCCACTCCTAACCAGAATCATTTAAAAAAATTTTTAATGTATATTTTTAAGAGAGTATGTGAGCAGGGGAGGAGCAGAGAAAGGGAGACACAGAATCCGAAGCAGGCTCCAGGCTCTGAGCTGTCAGCACAGAGACCGACGGGGGGCTCGAACCCACAAACTGTGAGATCATGACCTGAGCCAAAGTCAGATGCTTAACCAACTGAGCCACCTAGGTACCCCCTAACCAGAACCATTTTTGAATTATAAGTTTAAATAAAACTGAAGTCCTCCCTAAACCAAATACCTACTACCAAGGCCAAATAACTGCAGACCTACTGAAATTATCCACTGAATAAGATTCTCCACTTCCAAATATCTCTGTTAATATTAATATCTACTTTGTTTCCAGCTAGATGGAATGCACCATAAAAAAAAAGTCTTGTACTTATCTCCAAGTAATGATTTTTAACAATGATTTATTTTTATCACTTTGATACGTTTCTAAATTATCATGACTTTTAAGTTTGATTTTGGGATGGTCACAGATTTTGAAAATATACCTGGTCAAACTTTCCAAGATACAGAATGTGAGCCTTCTTTTATTACCTCTCATTCAGTGACCACACCCTCACTTTGCTTCATGGGCTTCTGTGTTTATGTCCTTATCTAAAATGTGTTTCTGAGGATTTTTCTTCAGTCTTCTTCTTTTATTTGTTTTTCCGCCTCACTTGTAAATTTTATTGTTCCTGGCGACAGGAAGGCAGGTAGCCCTCACCCTGTACAGAGAGTGTCCCATGTCCAGGCAGCTGGGGGCCAGGACCTGGTGAATCAGCAAGTTCAGCAGGTTGTAGTCTGGGCAGGACATCTGGTTGCCCGAGATGAAGGCCTGGCCCCCCTGGTTCTGGGACAGTGGGATCTCAAAAAGCTTCATATGCTCTGGTCATGCCTTTTTATACTTCTCCTCGCCTGCCTTGTAGTTGTATAGATAAAGACAAGGTATTTGCAACAAAGATCCTCCACATCGTCTTTCACCACATACACCAGAGTCATCTCCCACTGGTCTTTCTCATAGAGCCCAAGGGAGCAGCTTTCAGATGGCATTGGATTGGTTCAGGATAAGATCTCCATCCTGAAACTCAGGAAGCTGCCCATACAAACTGGAGGCCTTGAGTGAGTCCTGCAGCCAGGCTTCCTTGGTCACCACTTCTTTCTTCCAGCTCTGGCCTTGGCCAGCCAGCAGCATGGGCATGGCCTTGTAGCACCCATGAATAGGGAAGGAGACAATGGTGTAGGGCAGTGGTTGTAATACAGGCTGCAGGGGGGGTGGCAGAACTCTTCTGTTCTGTTTTTCTTTTTTTTTTTAACTATCTATCTATCTATTTATCTATTTTTGAGATAGAGAGATAGAGAATTCCAAGCAGGCTCCACACTGTCAGCACAGAGCATAGAGCATAGGGGGTGGAGGTGGGGTTTGAACTCACCAACCATGAGACCATGACCTGAGCCGAAATCAAGACTCATTCATGTAACCAACTGAGCCACCCAGGCACCCCTTTTCCCTCTTCTTTTGTCTCTACACCTCTAGATATCTTACCTATTCTGATGCTTTCTAAACTGGCACATGTATGGATATGTAGGGATAACAAATTTAAGGAATCTATCCAGAGAAAAAATATGCATATTCATGTCATATTCATAATATAGGTTCCCTTTAAAACACAGTTCAAAGTGGTTTTAATGCAAATAGTGTATTGGGCACATGTTCCCAGGGAGTGGAAGTGAGGAAACAGGGTGCCAGAGACAGAATGCTTGTGTCCCTCCAAAATCCATATGTTGAAATCTAATCCTCAATGTAATGGTATTTGGAGGTGGGGACTTTGGGAAGTGATTATGTCATGAGGGTGGAGCCATCATGAATGGGATTAGTCCTTATAGAAGAAGGGCCCCAGAATGCTTCCTGACCTTCTACACCATGTGATTACATAACAAGAAGATGGCTGTCTTTGAACCAGGAGGCAGGCCCTCAGCAGACACCCAATCTGGCGGTGCTTTGTTCTTGGATATCTCACCCTCCAGAACTATGAAAAGTAAAGATGAAAAGTTTATTGTTCATAAGCCACATAGTCTATTATATTTTGTTATAGCAGACTGAATAGAGTAAGACATAGGGAAAGCATAACAGTAAAGATGAGAACTATATAAAGATGTGTTTTCAAATTGTTTCTGTGGAGACTGAGTGCTCAGTCCCACCTGGACTGAGGAAATTTAGAAGCATCTCAAAATTCAAGGAATGTAAAGAAGAAGCAATTAGGCATCAGACTCTATCCTCCATTGAGAGTTTCTCCATGAGTGATAAACTTCCTGAACTTTTGGTTAGCATAAGTGAATTCTCAGGTAGCTCCCACAGATGTCCCAAGGCATGTGCCAGAAAAGCACCCAAGCAGTATGCAAGAAGCAATGCATGCTTAATATTAGGCACAGTCTGTGCAGTATTATTTGCTAAATCAATTACTAGCATGAGACATGAGGCAGGGAAGAAATGAGGCAGTGCACAAGGTATTTAATCTAATGTACCACTTGTATAGGCTGGTAACCTCCATTAATTCCAATCCATAACCAATCCAAATTGTCAGATGGCTGTAAGCTTTACAGAAGAGGATTAATTTGGCAATTTTAGTCCTATCATCTGTAAACCATTCCAAATCATAATTGGTATTCATCATCTCCTTCTTAGAATTCCCTCTCTTCAGCTAATGTGGGTTTCTTGTCTAAGAGGTGACCCAAATCTTCAAGGAGTTTGAGCACTTAGTTGACTTATCCATGGTGGACTCTGATTGCTGCAATTTTCCACTCAGATTTATTTCTGAGGACTGAAACAACAAGAGACACCCCGTGAATCTTCTGGGTCTCAGACATACCTCCTCCTTCCCCATTGTATAGCACCAAATCTATCTCTTTGTCAAGTTTAGGGTCAATTGCCCCTACCAAAATCATAACTCATTGGCATGAGCAGCCCAACTCAATGAGGTAGTAATCTTAGCTTCAGGTTAAGTGGGATCTTTATTGTGTCCGCTGGAAGAAACATTCCCACATTCGAAATCAAGACTTCTCATCTAACAGAGTCTGAATTGTGAATACCAGAAACAAAGATTTCTAAAATAGACTGACAGGAGTAATAGGAAAAGGAATAGGAAAAGTACCAATGGTACTTTTATTACTTGATAGGAAAAGGAACAGGAAAAGTACCAATGGTACTTTTATTACTTGATAACAAGACTGGAAGTCTAGATGTTAGAGACACAACATTATATATTGGCCATTAGTTTAATGGATATTACACATCTTAAAAGATAGCATACCAAAACTGCATGGTGTCTTAGCTCTGAGCTGTCATTTTACTGAGGAGTTAAGAGGTCCTTCTATTATCACATTAACACTTTATGGTGATACAGTGTGGAGTAAAACAAGTAGAGTCAGTGGTGATGGAAATGCATGCATTACCTCACCTTGTTTGCCATAAAATTGGCTTGTTAGTGCAAGGAAATTTTGATGATCCTATTCTAATGAATTAGGAGTCTTTTAAGACCCTGGATGATAAGGTTGGTGAAGTACTGAATGTAGGAAAGCAAATCCATACCCAGAATTATGTTAATTCTGCTAAGTTTAAATTATTGTCTCCTCTTGAAGGATCTAATTTGAAAGGGTCCAATAACTTCACATGTATCATTTCAATATGCCTTCAAATTGCTCAACTTGAGTGTGTACCATATTGAGGGCCCACATTGGTTGCTACCATTGATAGGTTGTACATTCAGCAGTGGCAATAGTTACTCAGCCTTAGTGAGAAGGAACCCACACTGTTGGGCCCATGCATAGTTCCATCTCAGCCACCACAGACAACTTGTTCATGGGTGCATTGTGCAAACACTGTACTGGGTGAGAAATGAGTTGACGCTCATCAGTAGGATGGGTCATCTTGTCCACCTAGTAATGACATATTCTTCTGTGACAGAGGTTTTTTGTCTCTGTCAAACATGAGATACACAATAATCTAAATCTATCTGAAAGTAATACTCCAGACTTCCTTTTTTTCTATGTTCCGATCTTTGTCCTTCTAGGTTCCTATTCAACTAGTTAAATCATGTGTCACTTTGATACAGAATGAATGACCAAGCATACTACTCCCAACTCTGCTCACTGGGAGGGTTCCCTCTTACCACTGTCCTGTAGGACCACGCTCGGATTGTGCTGAAGTACAGCAGATGTACATTTTCAGAATCCACTAAAGCTGACTTATCAGAGAATTAGACCTGATTTTTCCCTCTCTGTCCTAGGGAAACCTCTCTTCCTAGGGAACCCCCTAGGAAGCCACAGATGTGAGCTGAGGGATAAACAACAGTTCAACAGAAATAATTGATATGGAATTCTGTGCCATAAGTATAACTTATGCACCCTAGACTGACTTGGGTTCTATCCTGGATCATTTGGTGAATCAAAATAGTATACTGGTATCATATAACAGGTATAGGGGAAATAGCAGTTTTAAGAAAAAATAGGATTAAATGACTATTGTTAAACATCATAACCGATACTCTAGAAAAATACAACAAATGGCTATTGCTAATTAACAGTCAACTAAAAAGATAAAGAAAGGGACCCCCTGAGAGTTCACACAGATGTATTCTTCCTCTGAGGAGGGAAAAAGAGAAAGCTGAGGACTAATCCAAAACTTATTATGTGAATAGCCCAGCTCCAAAAGAAGGTAAAACTCTCAAACAAGGAAGCTTGTTTTTTTTTTTTAATTTTTAAAATGTTTTTATTTATTTTTGAGGCACAGAGAGACAGAGCATGAGCAGGGGAGGGGCAGAGCGAGGGAGACACAGAATCCGATGCAGGCTCCAGCCTCTGAGCTGTCAGCACAGAGCCGGACGCGGGGCTTGAACTCACCAAATGCGAGATCATGAGCTGAGCCAAAGTTGGACGCCTAATTGACTGAGCCACGCAGGTGCCCCTCAAGGAAGCTTGTTTTATCAAAAAGGGAGCCATGTTTGGGGAAGAAATTTCAGGGACACATAGAGTGACACATCCCCAAATACTGAACTCATAGCTGCCAAAGTGTTCAATAGCAACATAAGGCTAATGACTATTGACTTGGGTAGCAGGGCTCAAGACTGTTCTTCTTTAACAGTTTGGGGCAGAGGGAACTTTCATAGTCAATAATCAGTGGTGTCTACGCAGGAAGAAGCTCAGGGCTACAGACAAAAAGGCCTGGTCTAGTCCTGGCTCTCTCACTTATTTGCTCTGAAATCTCTAATTTTCAAATTATCTGTTAACTAGAGAGTGTAATACCCTCATAGAGTCTGACACATAGATATGCTAAGATGTGATGACTGACAAAAATTAATTAAATAGGAGAAGGATTTGTGATATACTATACACTGAAGGTACTTGATAGGAAGAAATATTGTAAAAAACCTATTTTCTCATAACAAAATATACAAACCTTAACATATATATTAACATATGTTCATAGCAAAATAGAATATAAAACCCTTGATTTTCCATGGTAAACTTATATGTTTATACTATGAAATAATGTATAGTTTATTATGCATGGTTTAAACTTAATAAAAGTAGAATTATACTTTTATGTATCATTTTACCACTGGATTTTTCTCTTAGTATGATATGGCCTAAATTGGTGTTGATACATACCGCACTATTTGATTCATTTTCACTACTATTTAGTATTCTGTTACGTGAACGCAAATTTTAAAATCCCGTCTGTTGGAGTATTCAGATGAAAGAATAATTTTCAGACAACATCCTGCCTCCAGCTTCCCAGATGCAGAGCCGAAGCTTCTCTGCATGTGTCAAGATGCACTTTATGTGCACACCTGTACGTCTCAGGTCACAAAGTTCTCTTAATTACAGGTTGATCCTCCAGGTAAACATTTTCCTTACAACAAACATTTAATTCCACTTCACTCCAAAGGAAACAGGGTATTTCAAGGAGAAGATGCACTCAGGGTGGCTAGGACCCTGACTGTATTAAATGATAGCTATTACAGATTTCAGTGTAGTTTTCTATTACTCTTGGCTTATCAACCCTTCAGGAACTTGTATCTTTTTGTTTCTTTAATCACATTTCTTGACACTTAAATTTTATGACCCAAATAGTATGTTCTAGCCATACTAAAACTTTTTAGCACCATCATTTTCCTATTTCCTCTGGTTTACTCCTCCTAGCTAGAACACCCTTCCTGACACCCACTACATATTAGCTGGCTAGAATCTATTTATCATTTGGGTCCCAGCTCAAACATCAATTCATATTTCCTATATCAAAGCACTGTCCAAACTTTATTATTATTACATATTTAACTTTATATCTACTTTTGCAAACTGATGACAGCTTGGGGACAGAGATTGTACTGTACCAGTTCTGTTATGACTAGGGTGCCTCTCATAGTATCCAACACATAGTACGTCCGTGATGCTTTTAATGCACAAATTATTTACTATATTTAACTGAATCCAAGGCAAACATATTTTAATATTCTAACAAGTCTAAAGTCAGAGTGCTACTTAGCATTTAGTGTTTATAGCGTAATTGGAAGATTTGTTTTAATTTCACCTAAAGTAACAGAGTCTTACAGTTGAGGATATATTTGATTTTACAAAAAGATGGTAATTAATGACGAAAATTCATGGAGTTTGAAATTATCTTCTCAATGTAGCGTTTGACGTTTAATAAATGATAAGTGTACTAGAGATGTGCAAATGAGTTAGTTATTAGCCATCAATTAGTGTTGACCAGATCTTTTCTGTCTCATTTGTATTCTCAAGAGAAGTCGCTTAACTGTTTCCTTCATGCTGCATTAGCTTGTTCTTATTCCACAAATTGCTACAATGCAAAATTTGATCTGCAGGATCTCAAAATACCTTGTTGATAGGCATTATATATTAATATCACCTGGTTGTCCACAATGAAAATCTTTACAGCTTGAGAAAGAAACCTGTTAGCTCTAGCCAGGCAAGAAGTACATTCTTTACAGAGCTTAACCCTTAAAATGTAAAGTGTGCTTCCATATATAATCAAAAATAGAAACACTAGTATGTAGTAAAATAATTGTTACAAAGTAAACAATTTTGGGTTTATCCATTTTTAAAATCAATTATCAAATTCTTTTTTTCAAATTTTTTTAACGTTTATTTATTATTGAGAGACAGAGAAAGACAGAGCATGAGCAGGGGAGGGGCAGAGAGAGGAGGGGACACAGAATCCGAAGCAGACTCCAGGCTCTGAGCTGTCAGCACAAAGCCCATTATGGGGCTTGAACTCACGAACCGTGAGATCATGACCTGAGCCGAAGTCGGATGCCTAACCAACTAAACCACCCAGGTGCCCCTTATCAAATTCTTAAAAAACAAAACAAAACAAAATAAAAACTGTGTTCCTATCATGCTGGTTGTTTTCCTAGTGAGTAATCTAGCATTGGCCAAAAACTTCAGGCCACAAACACCTGTCCTTTCTGTGTGAAAGGACAAAAGATGTTCCACCATGTATTTAAATCTAAACTCCTTCTTTTTCATCACTAAGTAGAACTCCATTATATATATATAATGTGGTGTATATATAAACCATGTGTTCTTTATTCATTCATTGATAGAACTCAAGGGTATTAGGCTAAGCAAAATAAGTCAGAGAAAGAAAGATATCATATGATTTCACTCATATGTGGAATTTAAGAAACACAACAGATGAACATAGGGGAAGGGAAGGAAAAATAAGATATAAACACAGAGGGAGGCAAAGCACAGGAGACTCTTAAATACAGACAACAAACTGAGGGTTGCTGGAGGGAGGTGGGGGATGGGTTAAGTGGGTGATGGGCATTAAGGAGGACACTTTCTAAGATGAACACTGGGTGTCATATGTGAGAGATGAATCACTGGGTTCTACTCCTGAAGCCAAGACTACACTGTATGTAACCAACTTGAATTAAAAAAAAAATAATGTAAACTCCTTTATTTGCAATTATGAGAAAAAAAATAGAAACCACCTGCCAATTACACAGAATGCCTGTCTTTTCATCTCAAGGGGAGGTGTTATGGACAACTTTTTAGGTACAAAACCACTTGCCCATACTGACTTTGTAGATGTTCCAGGACACAGGGCCCTTAGTAATGCCTTGTTCTAAAATCTAGACTTCCAGGGCTCAGTGGGCAGGAAGTCTGGTTCTCTTATTCTGAGCTACTGCTGCCAAGCTAGTGCTCCCTTCCCTTGGCCTCCAGACTTTTCTGAACAGTCAGACACCAGGTATTGAGTCCTAATTCTGGCTTTAAGAAGAAAGTTCGGACTCACAAACATTAGCTCCTGCTCTCTTCTTTACTCTGCCTTTGTGATCAGGTGACCTCACTGAGGAGCCTCTTTTGGGATTTTCAGGATGATCATGAGTATGAGAAATATATCTCGGCCTCCTGAGTCTAATTTAGACCTGATCTTTGTTGCTTTTATTTCAATGCCTGTATCAAATATTCATACGATTAGAGGTTTGACATTATGGGCAGTTACATGACAAAATACAGTTAAGATCCTCCTTCCTGACTCAGGGAGAATGTGGAAGTCATGGGGATTAACCTTGTTTTGAACGCGTGCTCTGGAAGACTAACATTCGAATGAATCTTGATGCCAAAATAAAATGCAGGTATCCAAGTAGTGGAAATTCCCATCCCCTCCCATCTCATTTAGACATAAAGTCAGTCCTACAAGTGTGTTCCCTCCACACCTGGATACTTCTATGGCTCACTTTCTCTTCATCTTCTGTTCTTTTCCTAAATATCACAGTCTCAGTGGGCCTTTTTTATTAAATTATATTAAATTTATACCTATTTCACTTTCCTGCCTTATTTTTTACCCCCAACACTCTTCACTATTTGATACCTATATGTTACTTACTTTTCACTTACTCTCTACTTCTCTTTCTAGAATATTAAGTTTGGGAAGGCAGAAGGTCCTGCTTCTATTATTCACTTTTCTCAGCATTTAAAACTGTATGGCACATAGCAGGTGCTCAAACAGTAGTTTTTGAGGGGGGGGGATTTTTCTTAATGTTTATTTATTTATTTATTTATTTATTATTTTTTTTTTTAATTTTTTTTTTCAACGTTTATTTATTTTTGGGACAGAGAGAGACAGAGCATGAACGGGGGAGGGGCAGAGAGAGAGGGAGACACAGAATCGGAAACAGGCTCCAGGCTCTGAGCCATCAGCCCAGAGCCTGACGCGGGGCTCGAACTCCCAGACCGCGAGATCGTGACCTGGCTGAAGTCGGACGCTTAACCGACTGCGCCACCCAGGCGCCCCAATGTTTATTTATTTTTGAAAGAGAGAGAGTATGCACTCACGTGAGCAGGAGAGGGACAGACAGAGAGGGGGACAGAGGATCTGAAGCAGGTTCTGTGCTGACAGCAAAGAGCCTGATGTGGGGCTCAAACTCACAAGAGCCATGAGATCATAACCTGAGCTATGCTTATATGCTTAACTGACTGAACCACTTAGGTGCCCTGGGGAAGAAACATTTTAAAATATTTGAAGATTTAGAGTTACCATGGACACTCAGGTCCATAATTTTGATTGCCAAAAAAGAGACTGAAGTGGGAAAATATCCTATGTCTAATTCAACAAACTCATTATTTATGACTAAAATTCATAACTTTATATATAGGAATTCAGTATAACATTGGATGCTCATTTTTAAAAAGTATCGAAAGCTGCAAATTTTAAAATATTGAGCTCACCTTTCACACTGTCCTAAGTTTATTATGCCATAATGATAATGATAAATCCAAGTTATCATTCATTCACTTGTTCACTCTTTTAATATAAGGTTGTAAAGTGCCTCCTCTCTGTCAAACATTTTTCAACAATCTCATGGTACCACTGGTAACTTTGATTTATCATAGGTCACCTTATCAAACAAAACAACAACAAACAGTAGATAGGGACTTTCTCATTTTGGTTACACAATTTTGCTATGCAAATAAGACAAAATAAAGTTTGTTTACCATAGCAGTACCTATTTCATCTTCATTCATAATGTCAGATATGCACTTCTAAAGTGTATCTAAAACATAGGAGTCTTCTAACTTTTTTTTAAATAGGACTCCTACTAAAGAAAGAACATAGGTATGCTTCTCAGACTGGGGGACAGTGTGCTGCACTTCCCATCAATTTACACATATGTAAAAACCTGTGCCCACATGAATGCTTTTGGTTATGTTTCTTTTCTAATTTTAATTTTGTTATTCTGGATTATAAGTTTCACTAGGAAAAGATCTTCATATATTTTCAACTAATATGGTTAAAGTAAACTTTTTCAACCAGATCCAGTTATGAACATAATTGTCATGGCACAAATGAATAAAGTTAGTGTATCTTAGGGAAAACTAAAGTAAGAGGAAGAAATGAAACATTTCTTTTTCAGTTTTTACCCCAAGAAACCTCCTTTCTTCACACAATGCGTGGTTTCAGGGAGGCTCCAGTACGTTTTGAGGGAGGGTCTGCCAATTTCAGATGAGTAGAGGAGTTTAAACTTAATCAAGTTTGTTTAGCAAGGCTAAACAGTTTGTTTCCCTAACTGGATGTCAAGTAGTTCTGTGGCTCATTAAAAAAGGAAGACAGGTTTTTTCCTGCTTTCTCCTATAGGGTTTTGATGGTTTCCTGTCTCACATTCAGGTCCTTTATCCATTTTGAGTTTGTTTTTGTGAATGGTATAAGAAAGTGGTCTAGTTTCATTCTTCTGCATGTTGCTGTCCAGTTCTCCCAGCACCATTTGTTAAAGAGACTGTCTTTTTTCCATTGGATGTTCTTTCCTGCTTTGTCAAAGATGAGTTGGCCATACGTTTGTGGGTCTAGTTCTGGGGTTTCTATTCTATTCCATTGGTCTATGTGTCTGTTTTTGTGCCAATACCATGTTGTCTTGATAACTACAGCTTTGTAGTAAGGGCTAAAATCTGGGATTATGATGCCTCCCACTTTGGTCTTCTTCTTCAATATTGCTTTGGCTATTCGGGGTCTTTTGTGGTTCCATACAAATTTTAGGATATCTTGTTCTAGCTTCAAGAAGAATGCTGGTGCAATTTTGATTGGGATTGCTTTGAATGTGCAGATAGCTTGGGATAGTATTGATATTTTAACAATATTTATTCTTCTAATCCATGAGCATGGAATGTTTTTCCATTTCTTTATATCTTCTTCGATTTCCTTCATAAGCTTTCTATAGTTTTCAGCATACAGATCTTTTACATCTTTGGTTAGGTTTATTCAACTTTATGCTTCTTGGTGCAGTTGTGAATGGGATCAGTTTCTTTATTTGTCTTTCTGTTGCTTCTTTACTAGTGTATAAGAATGCAACTGATTTCTGTACATTGATTTTGTATCCTGCGACTTTGCTGAATTCATGTATCAGTTCTAGCAGACTTTTGGTGGAAAAAACCTCTCTGACCTCAGCTGCAGCAATTTCTTACTTGACACATCCCCAAGGGCAAGGGAATTAAAAGCAAAAATGAACTATTGGGACTTCATGAAGATAAAAAGCTTCTGCACAGCAAAGGAAACAATCAACAAAACTAAAAGGCAACCAACGGAATGGGAAAAGATATTTGCAAATGACATATCGGACAAAGGGCTAGTATCCAAAATCTATAAAGAGCTCACCAAACTACACACCAGAAAAACAAATAACCCAGTGAAGAAATGGGCAGAAGACATGAATAGACATTTCTCTAAAGAAGACATCCAGATGGCCAACAGGCACATGAAAAGATGTTCAGCGTCGCTCCTCATCAGGGAAATACAAATCAAAACCACACTCAGATATCACCTCATGCCAGTCAGAGTGGCCAAAATGAACAAATCAGGAGACTATAGATGCTGGAGAGGACGTGGAGAAACGGGAACCCTCTTGCACTGTTGGTGGGAATGCAAAGTGGTGCAGCCACTCTGGAAAACAGTGTGGAGTTTCCTCAAAAAATTAAAAATAGACCTACCATATGACCCAGCAATAGCACTGCTAGGAATTTACCCAAGGGATACAAGAGTGCTGATGCATAGGGGCACGTGTACCCCAATGTTTATAGCAGCACTCTCAACAATAGCCAAATTATGGAAAGAGCCTAAATGTCCATCAAGTGATGAATGGATAAAGAAATTGTGGTTTATATACACAATGGAATACTACGTGGCAATGAGAAAGAATGAAATATGGCCCTTTGTAGCAACGTGGATGGAACTGGAGAGTGTTAAGTGAAATAAGCCATACCGAGAAAGACAGATACCATATGTTTTCACTCTTATGTGGATCTTAAGAAACTTAACAGAAGTCTATGGGGGAGGGGAAGAAAAAAAAAGAGGTTAGAGAGGGAGAGAGCCAAAGCATAAGAGACTCTTAAAAACTGAGAACAAACTGAGGGTTGATGAGGGGTGGGGGGTGGGGTCGGTGGGTGATGGGTATTGAGGAGGGCACCTTTTGGGATGAGCACTGGGTGTTGTATGGAAACCAATTTGTCAATAAATTTCACATTAAAAAAAATAATAATAAAATAAATAAATAAATAAATAAATAAATAAATAAATAAATAAGGAAGATACAGGGTGCTTGGGTGGCTCAGTTGGTTAGGTGTTCGACTTCTGCTCAGGTCATTGTTTGCAGTTTGTGGGTTCGAGCCCCACATTGGGCTCTGTGCTGACAGCTCAGAGCCTGGAGGCTGCTTTGGATTCTGTGTCTCCCTCTCTGCCCCTACCCCTTCTCTCTCTCAAAAACAAATAAACATTAAGTAATAAAACAAAAAAGGAAGACACGAGTAGGGTAGGAGTAGATTTTATTATAAATACACAAGTGTCAGACAAGCATATCTATATAGAAAACATATTTGTTTCATCAAAGTACAAAATTCCTTAAAATGTTAAGCAGTATACAATTTCATTGAGACTTTTATTCAGGAGTAATAGATATAAAAGTACTTAACCAAATCAGTTCTTCAACTTCGTTTTGCCATTTGCACATGGGATTCATTCATAGTAAGGTGATTGTGCAGTAATTACATAAAATGTAAAACCTTCCATTTAGATAGATAGATATATGGAATTTTAATTACTACCAGCTAGACTGAGATGCTTCTCCGGTTCAGGGAGTTAAGAAATCAGTGGGATGCTATTTATGTTCTTCAGAACATACGATGCAATCGTGTTTTTCTATTATCTATTGCTCTTGGAAGCAATTAGTTCCAGGAGCTATGCAGTTTGTGGAAAAAATTAAAATGCTCCCACCTATTCCTAATTAAGATTAAGAGAATTCTTTGTCATGTTGAGTGTATTTAGGCATAAAATTACAATCATTTGACATTAAATTCTCATTACTATATTCCCCCAGAGTGATTTTTCCACAGATATTTGTTGAAATGCTGACTGATAACAATCTCCTTTAAATGCCATTCCCTTGCCTACTTTTTCTTATTGCCTCTGCTTTCATTTCTCCCATTCCCAACACCCAACCTCTTCTCTTCCCTTGCCTACTTTTCCTGATTTCCTCTGCTTTCATTTCTCCCAACACCAACACCCAACCTCTCTCTTCTCTGTTGTGAACTTTGAAATCCATGCAAGAAGACAGCGAAAACACAAAGAAGCACAGAATTATCTCCCCACTGGCTTATGCAAGTTGAAAAACTATGACAAAAAAAAGTGGTGAAATCACTCTCACACTAGACAGATTTCTGAGAGTCCCATTCAGGAGTCAGGAAGCCGCAAGGGCAGCAGGAACCAGCAGGTGCATCGCCGTGTGGTAAAGGGTCTGGGCAGTTAACTAGGCAGCTGCCCTGTGAGGCGACCCCGCAGCGGGAATGTGTGAAAGGACCCAGTGGGATGGACCTGCCCAGCCTCCAACCTGCAGTTCAGGTGGGCATTGAAGCCTATAAGTGCAGCAGAAGGCCTCCAGAGCGGCTGAGGCCAGCTGCCTGACAATGTCCTGAGAACTTGCTTCTTTCTGCCGGAGACAATTGCTCCTGAACTTTTCTGCCCTTTGTTCTCGGAAAAGCTGACATGCACAAGCCTGGACAACGGAGTCTAAAAGGAGGCATGCTAGCTTCATTGTCTCTTTTAAAAGTCCCTTCTGAAGGAAGTCAGTCCACAATATCATTGTAGTTCCCTCTAGGGCTGTACTGCGAGGTCAGCACTGCAAACGAGTCCTGCCTCGGAGACGCGAGAAAAAGATAAGAATATTTGACTTCCAACCTCCTGGTGATTTTCATTAAAAGATAAATCTACCTCAATCTATTTTGAGCCTGGGTTTTTATAACACAATAATAAAAGGGGCAGTGTGAAAAAGACTTTATTTTATCTACCACACTTTTCCAACTGCTCGTTCTCAGTCTATAAATGCATTTAGCAAGTCTAAAGGCAATTGGAAAGCGTGTAGCGTGTGGTAGGTTTGCAGGCAGGCGAAATATTGCTCAATCGAGATAGAAAATTCAAGATCCAACTCTCCCAGAGAGCTTTTTTGTTCATTTCTGAGAAGACAGCAAAAGTCAACTTATTCTCCACCTGGGTCCCTTCATGTGAAGTGACAACATGATCAAGAGCAGCATTGTGTGAAAACACATAAGCAGCAGAATGTCACCTACCATTTCAAAGCTATACTTCATTGTACCTGAGGATCTGAGATCCTGAATAGGTGATTCAGTAAGGAGAACCCACCTTTGATGGGGAAGTGTCTCTGAGCACACTGTTCAGTGATGCTTTGGGGGGTAGACTAGTTCTTGCAGGAGGTCTTTCTGCTGCAAGGAGTCAGGTCAGATAGGATATAATCATATGGGAATGGTGTGATTCTGATGGGATAACCAATGGGCCACCCATCCTCTGGGATAACCTATAAAAACTCACAGGATTTAAAAAATAACTTATTTCTCAGGGCGCCTGGGTGGCTCAGTTGGTTAAATTTCTGACATCTGCTCTGGTCATGATCTCATGGTTCGTGAGTTCATTCCTGCGTTGGGCTCTGTGCTGACAGCTCAGAGCCTGGAGCCTGCTTAGGATTCTGTGTCTCCCTCTCTCTGCCCTACCCCTGCTCACAGTCTGTGTCTCTGTCTCTCTCTCTCAAAAATAAATAAACAGTAAAACAAAAATTTTTTTAATAAAAAAATATTTGTTTCTAATATTTTAAAAGACATGGAGTGCCTGGGTGGCTCAGTTAATTGTCCGACTTCAGTTCAGGTCATGATCTCATGGTTCATGAGTTCAAGCCCTGTGTCGGGCTCTGTGCTGACAGCTCAGAACCTGGAGCATGCTTGAGATTCTGTGTCTCCCTCTCTCTCTGCCCCTCACTCGTTCATGGTCTGTCTCTCTCTGTCCCAAAAATAAAATAAACGTTGAAAAAAAATTTTTTTTTAAATAATGTGCAGTGAGATATTAGATTCCAATTAAATAAATCTTTGTTGTTACGGCCATGGTATCAATATCTCTTCAATATGGATAGCCTCAAAGGCAGTGATTAACATTTTGTTTCAGGCCTAAGGGGCCTACCTGCCTTGTCATTTTGGTTTCACATAATGTTCCTCTATTTTGCACGAATTTTGAACTATTTTTTCCTTTCCACTTTCCTTGTTCCACGACTTCCATACTCAAAAAGCAAAAGACATTTTCTCAGTACTCATTTATACAGTAAGTTCTTAATAAGCTTTAAATAACAAGTCTATTAGATGCTTATTATTTTTAAGAGGATAGATTTTCTCTAAATGGCCACTCTTGGTGGTACTCAGTGCCAAAATCTTGTGGTCCAGGCCACAGGGAAGAGCATCAGAGTGTTTCTATTAAAGCTATGGCAGGAAGTGAGGCCATGACAGGCTAAATCTTACACAACAGGGACATAGCAAGTCAAACTGATAGCTGATATCAAATTTTAAAAAATTTAATTAGAATTTCTGTGGTGTTAGTGATTTCACGGACCAACACCACAGAAATAAAAATGATTATAAGAGAATATTATGAAAAACCACATGCCAACAAACTGGACAACATAGAAGAAATAGATAAGTTCTTACAAACATATAAACTACCAAAACTGAAATAGGAAGAAATAGAAAAACTGAAAAGACCAATAACCAACAAAGAGATTGAATCAATAATTAAAAAAAAAAAAAAAAAACTCCCAAAAAACAAAGTCCAGGGCTAGATGACTTCACAGGTGTATCCTACCAAACATTTAAAGAAGAGTTAACACTCATTCTTCTCAAATTATTACAAAAAAAAAAAAATAGAAAAGGAAGGAAAACTTACAAGTTCATTCTATGAGGCCAGCATTACCTTGATTCCCAAACTAGATAAAGATTGTACTAAAAGAGAACTACAGGCTAGTATCCCTGATGAACATGGATGCAAAAGTTCTCAATAAAATACTGGCAAACCAGATCCAAAAATACATTAAAAGAGTCATTCACCATGATCAAGTGGGATTTATTCCTGGACTGCAGGGGTGGTTGAATATTTGCAAATCAACCAATGTAATACATCACATTAATAAAAGAAAGGATAAGAACCATATGATAATTTTAATAGATGCAGAAAAAACATTTGACAAAGTACAACATCCATTCATGGTAAAAACCCTCAACAAAGTAGGTTTACAGGGAACATACCTCAGTATAAAAAAGGCCATATATAAAAAACCCACAGCTAATATCCTCAATGGGGAAACTGAGAGCTTTTCCTCTATAATCCAGAACAATACAAGGATGTCCACTCTCGCCAGTTATTCAACATAGTACTAGAAGTCCTAGCAACAGCATTCAGACAACAAAAAGAAATAAAACGTATCCAATTTGGCAAGGAAGAAGTCAAATTTTACCATTCAAAAATGACAAGATATTGTATGTAGAAAACCCTACATTTTCCACCAAAAAAATGCCAGAAAAGATACATGAATTCAGCAGAGTTGTATGATATAAAATCAACATAAAGAAATCTGTTGTATTTCTATGCACCAATAATGAAACTTCAGAAAGAGAAATAAAGGAATCAATTCTATCTACAATTGCACCCAAAACAATAAGATACCTATGAATAAACCTAACCAAAGAGGTGAAAGACCTATGTTCTGAACTATATAACACTGATGACAGAAACCAAAGATGACACAAAGAAATGAAAAGACATTCTATGCTCATAGATTAGAAGAACAAATATTGTTAAAATGTTTATACTACCCAAAGCAATATACAGATTTAACTCCATCTCTATCAAAATACCACCAGCATTTTTCACAGAACTATAACAAACAATCCTAAAATTTGTTTGAAACCACAAAAGACCCTGAATAGTGAGAGCAACCATGAAAAAGAAAAACAAAGCTGGAGGAATCACAAGTCTGGACCTCAAGCTATATTACAAAGCTGTAGTGATCAAAACAATATGATACTGGAACAAAAACTGACACATAGATCAAAGGAAAAGAATAGAAAACTCAGAAGTGAACCTATTACTATACACTCAATTAATCTTCAACAAAGCTGGACAAAATATCCGCCCCCCAAAAAGACTCTTTTCAACAAATGGTGCTGGGAAAACTGGACAGCAACATGCAGAAGAATGAAACTGGACCACTTTCTTACACCATACACAAAAATAAATTCAAAATGGATGGAAGACCTAAATATGAGACAGGAAACCATAAAAATACTAGAGGAGAGCAGAGGCAGTAACTTCTTTGATACTGGCCATAGCAACTTCTTTATATATGTCTCTTGAGACAAAAATAAACTATTGGAACTTCATTAAGATAAAAAGTTTCTGTATAGCAAAGGAGAAAAATCAGCAAAACTAAAAGCAGCCTAAAGAATGGGAGAAGATATTTGCAAATGGCATATCTGATAAAGGAGTGAGCACTGGGTGTTGTATGGAAACCAATTTGACAATAAATTATATATAAAAAATAAAGTAAATGAAACTGAGGCCTATAAAAAATCTATAAAGAATTTACCAAACTAACACCCCAAAAATGAATAATCCAATTAAAAAATGAGCAGAAAACATGAATAGACATCTTTTCCAAAGGAGACATACAGATGGCCAAGAGACACATGAGAAGAGGCTTCATATCACTCATCATCAGAGAAATACAAATCAAAACTACTATAAGATATCACCTCACACCTGTCAGAATGGCACACAAGAAATAACAGGTGTTAGTGAGGATGTGGAAAAAGGGAAACCCTCTTGTCCTGTTGGTGGCAATGCAAACTGGTGCAGCCACTCTGGAAAACAGTATGGACAGTCCTAAAAAAGTTAAAAATAGAAATACCCTACAATCTAGCAATTGTACTACTAGGTATTTATTCAAATATAAATATACATTGTACTATTACTCAGCCATCAAAAAGAATGAAATCTTGCCATTTGCAACAGCATGATAGAGCCAGAGAGTATTATGCTAAGCAAAATAAGTCAGTCAGAGAAAGACAAATGCCATATGATTCACTCATATGTGTAATTTAAGATATGAAATAAACAAAGGGGGGGGAAAGAGGGAGGCAAGCCAAGAAACAGACTTTTAACTATAGAGCACACACCGATGGTTACTGGAGGAGTGGGGAACACACTTGTGATGAGCACAGGGTGATGAATCACTATAGTGTTGAATCACTATATCGTACACCTGAAACTAATATTACACTGTGTGTTAACTAACTTGAATTTAAATAAAAACTTAAAAAAATGTAATTTGCAGAAATCTACCTCTCCATGGAGAAGACCATTGAGATGAGAGGATTATATTCATTTTTTGTTTCCAAATCTGAATCAATTTTAGACTTGCTGAATATCAGCCACATGCAGGATGCCCTGACTGTGGGCAGGCCACAGTCCTCAGCTCTTTTCTTGCCATTACCCTCCCCTTGTCAGGCACCTCCTCACTCCCATAGTGGCAGTGGTCCCTTTACACTAGCACCTTTCAGCGAGCTTTCAACCCAGACTGTCTCCTGCTTCCAAATTCAGATAGACAAGCAGCTTATTGGTGAGTTTAACCTACTTAAGCTAAACATTTCCCCCCATTTCTACCCATTTTACTCTTCTGAGTTTCCCACCTTAACAAGTGGTATCATCATCCACTTAGTTACTAAGGCCAAAACGTAGTCATCTATTTCCTACAAATAACCAAATATCGTTACTTATAATGGCTAAATACCTCTTAAATACAGAGATTTCTTTCCAATCCCTTTGCTGATATAATATTCTGAGATACTACAATACTACTAAAAGTAGTTTGTGCTGGTCTCCATGCCTCTATTACTCTATTTGCACACAGAAGCTGATTCAGAGACAAAACCAATGATATCCACCCCTTGTTTGTAAAGCCATCAGCCTTCTGACAAATTCAAGACTCCTTAACCTCTGTTTCAAAGCCCTCCTTTTTTTGCCCCATGTACCTTCCCCATCTCACTCAGAAATCCATGCACCAATCTCTGAGATTTAATCCTAAACAGAGACAAAAGTTCAGTTTCACTTCCACATACTATTTATTCTCTTTCTACATGTCAACCCTCATTCCCTTAATTTGACATAGTCTTGCTCATCACTTAAAACTCAGTTTATTTTTTCTTCAATTTTTATTTAAATTCTGCTTAGTTAAAATATAGTGTAATATTGCTTTCAAGAATAGAATTTACTGATTCATCACTTACACATAACAGTCAGTGCTCAATACCCCAAGTGTCCTTCTTAATTCCCATCACCCATTTAGCTCATCCCTCACCCACTTCTCCTCCATCAACCCTGTTTGTTCTCTATAGTTAAGAGTCCCTTATGGTTTGGTTCCCTCTCTTTTTCCCCTACCCTATGTTCATATGTTTTGTTCCTTAAATTCCACATATGAGTGAAATCATATGGTATCTGTCTTTCTCTGTCTGACTTACTTCACTTAGCATAATACACTACATTTCCATCCAAGTCATTGCAAATGGCAAGACTTCATTCTTCTTATGGCTGAGTAATATTCCATTGTGTGTGTGGGTGTGTGTACACCCCCCCCCCCCCCCACACACACACATACGCATCCCACCTCTTCTTTATCCATTCATCAGTTGATAGACATTGGGGCTCTTTCCAATCTTTAGCTACTGTTGAGGGTGCTGCTATAAACATCAGGATGCATGTGCCCCTTTGAATCAGTATTTTTGTATCCTTTGGGTAAATACCTAGTAGTGAAATTTCTGGATTGTGGGATAGTTCCATTTTTAACTTTTGAGGAAACTCCATCGTGTTTTCCAGAGTGACTGCACCAGTTTGTGTTCCCACCAAGAGTTAAGAGGGTGCCTCTATCTCCACATCTTTGCCAACATCTGTTGTTGCCTATGTTGTTACTCTCAGCCATTCTGAAAGGTGTGAGGTGATATCTCACTATTATTTTGATTTGTATTTCCCTGAGGATGAGTGATGTTGAGTGTCTGTTAACCATCTGAACGTCTCCTTTGGAAAAATGCCTATTCATGTCTTCAGCTCATTACTTAACTGGCTTATTTGTTTTTTTGGGTGTTGAGTTTGATAAGTTCTTTATAGATTTTAGATAGCAACCCTTTATCAGGTATGTCATTCACAAATATCTTCTCCCATTCTGTAGGCTGCCTTTTACTTTTGTTGATTGTTTCTTTTACTGTACAGAACTTTTTATCTTGATGAAATTCCAATCGTCCATTTTTGCTTGACTTTCCCTTGCCTCCAGAGATGTGTCTAATAAGAAGTTGCTAATGCTGAGGTCAAAGAGGTTGCTGACTGTGTTTTCCTCAAGGATTTTGATAGTCTCCTGTCTCACATTTCAGTCTTCCACCCATTTTGAATTTATTTTTGAGTAGGGTGTAAGGAAGTGGTCCAGTTTCATTCTTCTGCATGTTGCTGTTCAGTTTTCCCAAACCCATTTGCTGAAAGACTGTCTTCTCTCCATTGAATATTGTGTCTTGCTTTGTTGAAGATTATTAATTTATCATGTAGTGTGGGTCCATTTCTGGGTTTTCTATTCTGTTCCACTGATCCAAATGTCTATTTTTGCGCCAATACTCTACTGTCTTCATGACTATCACTTTGTAACATAGCTTGAAGTTTGGGATTGTAATGACTCCAGCTGTTTTTCTTTTTCAAGATTGCTTTGGCTGAGCATGGTTTTTTTTTGTGGTTCCATACAAATTTTAGGAGTGTTTGTTATAGTTCCATGAAGAATGCTGGTGGTATTTTAATAAGGATGGTCTTAAATCTGTAGATAGCTTTGGGTAGTATAAACATTTAACAATATTTGTGCTTACAATTCATAAGCATGGAATGTTTTTCCATTTGTGTCATTTTCAATTGATTTCATAAGTGTTCTATAGTTTTCAGCATACAGGTCTTTTACCTCTTTGCTTTGGTTAGGTTTTCCTAGGTATCATATTATTTTTCATATAATTGTAAATGGAATTGATTCCTTGATTTCTCTTTAGGCTGCTTCATTATTGGTGTACAGAAATACAACAGATTTCTGTACATTTATTTTATATCCTATGACTTTACTGAATTTGTGTATCAGTTCTAGAATTTTTTTGGTGAAGTCTTTAGGGTTTCCTATATAGAGTATCATGTAATTTTTGAATAATGAAAATTTGACTTCTTCCTTGACATTTTAGATGCCTTGTTTTTCTCTTTGTTGTCTGATTGCTGAGATTAGAACTTCCAGTACTATGTTAAATAATGATGGTGAGAGAGGACAGCACTTGTCTTGTTCCTGACCACAGAGGGAAAGCTCTCAATTTTTCTCATTGAGGATGATATTAGCTGTGGTATATGGCTTTTGTGACTTTGAGGTACATTCCCTCCTTCCCTACTTGTTGAGAGTTTTTGCCAAGAAAGGATACTGTATTTTGTCCAATGCTTTTTCTGCAAGCATTGAGAGGATGATATGGTTCTTATCCTTTCTTTTATTAATGTGATATATGACCTTGATTGATTTGTGAATATTGAACCACCCATGCAGTCCAGGAATAAATCCCACTTAATCGTGCTGTTTAATGTACTGTTGGACTCCACTTGCTAGTATTTTGTTGATAATTTTTGCATCCATGTTTATAAGGGATATAAGCCTATAGATGATTTTTTTCTAAAAAAAAAATTAGTGTCTATTTATTTCAGAGAGAGAGAGAGACAGACAGACAGAGCATGAGCAGTGTATGGGTAGAGAGAGAGGGAAACACAGAATCCGAATCAGGCTCCAGGTTCTGAGCTGTCAGCACAGAGCCTGACATGGGTCTCGAACACACAAACTGTAAGATCATGACCTGAGTCAAATTGGATGCTTAACCAACTGAGCCACCCATGCACCCCATATTCTCTTTTTTAGTGTGGTTTTTGTCTGTTTGGAATCAAGGTAATGCTGGCCTTTTAAAACTCACTTTAGATATCAGTCTCACTTTCTATCTCCTATAATATAAGCCTTTAGTGTATTTTTTTGAGCTAATAATAGGCAATTAACACAAAACCCACTTTTTTTTCTATGAAAACCATAGCCAAATACAACTTTTAAATCATCCCTGCATTATTTTTTAAGATAAAGGAACATAATTTCTCTTACTCTGTGCTAGGTATACTTCCAAGGATTATACATAAACACTTTATGTAGTCATTATTTGTCTTTAGTGTTAATATTTGTCTTTAATGTTAATGTAGTCTCAGGCTACATTAGTGATGAGTGAAGCCGGAACTCAAAGTTAGGAAATATGGCTTCTGTGGTCACACTAGTTCACGAATTAGTTGTGCTTATGCAGACAAGCCTTCTTACAAAATAGCTTAAAGGAAAGGACAGTAGTTGGGGCTGCAAAAGCCAAGGTCACTCTGAGAGACAAATGACTGTAGGAGGTTGAGAATCAGCAAAAACTCATGGATGAGAGTCCACTCCCCCTAACCTTCACCCTGACACTCACTTTCAATCAAGAAATGGCCTTCTTTGAGCCGCTTCTCCTCCAAAATAACAAACTAAAGTATAAAAGAAACATAAATGCATTAATAACACCTGGCCAAGACAGAATTACTGACAACTCCAGGCAAACATATCTCCCAAATACACTGACCAATTTAGATATATTAGTGATGCATATACATAGCCCAAACACGTAGATCACTTTGGACAGACAGACAATAATGACAGACAGACAGCATAAGCATACCAACTGTTTTGGACACACTGACTACTTTTTTTTTTTTTTTTTTGTAATATAACATAATATCTGGTCTTGAAGCATGGATTGTTTGGCCATCAAGCCTATGCTGAACTTCCTAGACAGATTCAAAGTTCCAGATATATCAACTATTTGGGGCTAGTATATACCCCCTACCTGGGCTTAGCACCTAGATTGACACCATTTGCTCTGTCCCAGCTGCCCATGGGCAATGGGTTCAGGAGGAGGAGCTTAGGTCATACAGAATATCTAGGAGGCAATAGCATACCTTCGTATTTTCTCCAAGTTAAAACAGTTGTGGTTTTTCTTGAACATTTGAGCCATTGAAGCCCACTACTTTCTAATTAATCTCAGAAAAGCTATGTCTATTACCTCACAAATATAAACACCTATTTATGTAATCACTTCCAAACCGAGTCTGTGAATTCCTCTACTGCTAAACACATCATCTATCTGAACTTTGTATTTAAAGGGTGAGAGCCCCTTGGTGGTATAGTCGGTTAAACCTCCGATTCTTTTCTTTTTCTTTTTTTAAATGTTTGTTTATTTTTGAGAGAGAGAGAGAGAGAGATAGACAGAGAGAGACAGAGAGAGAGAGAGAGAGAGAGAAAATAAGTGGGGGAGGGGCAGAGAGATGGGGGGCAGAGAATCTGAAGTGGGCTCTCTGCTGACAGCAGTGAGCCCAATGTGGGGCTCAAACTCACAAACCTGTGAGTTCACGATCTGAGCCTAAGTCAGTCACTCAATTGACTGAGCCACCCAGGTGCCCCTAAGTCTCCGATTCTTGATTTTAGCCTAGGTCATGATCTCAGTTCATGAATTCTGAGCCCCATGTTGGGCTCTGTGCTAACAGCATGGAGCCTGCTTGGGATTCTCTCTTTATCCCACTCTTTGCCCTTCCCCTGCTCATGCTCACTCGTTCTCTCAAAATATATAAATAAACCTTTAAAAATATTTAAAGGGTATATAAAAACTGGCTGCAGCTTTGGGTAATTTTACAAAGATATTCCTTTGAAAGAAAATATTTATATATTCCAAAACCTAAATATCTTGAACAACTATGTTACATTTTCAAGATTCCAATAACTAGACTCATAAAGTCTTATATCTAATGAAAACTATTAACAGTGTTAAAAAAATAGAGTATATTCATAGCTTGTTAATAATTATTAATATCTGTTGAAACAGAATATTTTATGCTGGAGGCAGGTATTTATTTGCTAAATCTGGTATGTCAGCACTGTATTCCTAGGTCTTCATGTTTTACCAGGTATATAATCAACAAAAACATTTGTTAATGAATGAATCAAGCAACCGTTCCAATCTCAAGGAGTTTCTATACCAGATAGGATTATGAAAGAATGGAAATACACAATAATGTCATATTAGTAACACTAATATGTTAGAGAAAAGTCTGAACATTGAAGGAAGTGGTACTGCAGATAAGAATGGATTTTAAGTCACATAACCTGATTTCAAAGCCTTGCTCTATTAGAAATTAATTAGGTGACTTTGGGCACATCGTTTCTCTTTTTGAGCCTTAGATTTCACATTTGTGAGATGGATATAATCAAAGCTTATAACTTGCCATCACACTGCTACTTTAAAAACTAAAATAAAATTTAAGGGCTAGTGGGAATCATGAAAGGGTTTGAAGAAAAATTGGGCTATAAGCTGAGATTTTAAGAATGGGTACAATTTAAGATAAATGAAGAAAAAGGAAAGAACCTGTTTTGTTTTTTTTTTTTTTTTTTTTTTTGGAACTGACTCTTGATTCTAGCTGTAGTGAAGAAGACAGAGTCGAGAAGAAAAGTGCTTATGTGGAAGAAATAGGTGCTCTGTGTAATATGGAGAAAGATGACTGCAGCTTTGAATAAATCAACAGTGAGGATCTGACCATCTTACATATGGGGGTGAATCAAGGATAACTGCCATGTTTCTGGTTTGTGAAACAAGATGAAGAGTCATCAAATTCACTGAGGCAAAGAAAACGAGAAAAGGATCAGATTGGGAGAGTGGTAAATCAAGAGTTCTGTGCACAAAATGTTGCATTGCTACAGCTTTTTGACATTAACATGGAGCTATTAAAGAATCTGTTGAGTGTATTGGATGTATTGATCTGGAGATAAAGGTTTTAATTAGAGAGGTGATTGGTATTCAGGAGAAAAATATGGAAGCAAATGCACCAAAGAAGGGATATTCCCCAAGTGCTCTGTGATCAGAAAGTGCTGGATGCCAGAAATATTACATAGGAAGCATATATGCAGTTTATGGATAGTGAGCTGAGATAACAACTAAAACCTAAGAGAGGTCTGCTGCTAAAAAAATGGGTTAAATTTTTTTCACTTGGTCATAATATTTGAAGCCATAAGAGTATATGAAAAGCTTGAGGGAGAAAGCATAGAAAGAGAATGGAAACTTGGCAGAAGGCCCCACTTATGCGGCAGAAGGGAAAAGAGGAGCTGAAACAGGAAATGAAGAAGGCATGAGTCAGTGGGAGAAAACACTAAGTACAACTTCACAGGAATTGAAGGAAGAAAGTTTTAAGAAAGGGCCTGTGAACAGTTACATGAGAAACCAAAGAGAAGAGACATGCCCCGTGAAATTGGCAATTTTATCACGACTGAAGGTATGATGGAGGCTGCATTCAAATTGCTAGGGATTCTTAAAATCTATAGATACTTCTTAAAAATATTCAGATTGTTTTCTGAAGGATCCAGAATTTTTCTAAAAGTCAATATTTCTTTGTTTCTGGATTCAACATGAGAACATCAGAAAAACAAAATATTTTTTTTTATTTTTGCCATTATGATGTATACAGGAAAATATGTTATAAACCTATATGATATTAGTGATATATATTAACAATTCTCTGAATTACATCAAGACTAATATCTCAATTTTTGGCTGAATATTCTAAAGCTAAAGGAATATCAAGTGACTTGTCATATTCATTCCAGTAAATCAGAGACAAAATGGGCCTATCATTTTACATGAATAGCACTTGGAATGTTTTCTAATTTGTCTAAAAGAACATGTTCATTTTTAGAGCATTTTTCCACAATTTATTTTTAAATAAATTATAGCAAAGAAAAACTGTGATTTGTTAAGTATAATAACATGTAAAAAATTGCTTCCAAACTTATTAAAAGCATCCTTCTCTCCTTTAAATCAATGCTGACACAGGATTCAGAGACAAAGTCCTTTTTTGTATTCAGGTACTATATGACTCAGAACAAACACTTTCTCATTCAGTATCCCCTATATGAGTATTATATTTCACAGCCATGTATATATATCTGTATGTACAGATATATACACAGATATATATTTAAAATATATATGTGTATATATATATATATATATATATGTGTATAAAAAGATGTGTATATATGCAGGTTTTTAAATATATGAAATATGTATACATGTTTATATATGTGTATATATATGTGTGTATATATACATATATATATATTTATTTATAAAATTGTATCCAAGCAGAATTTTTTTTAATTATTTAAGCCATAGGGTAGAGTTGTGGTAGAGAAAAGCCTGTAGTTCATTACACAGGCCACTACATCTACTAAAAAAGTAACAAAGGTATGAACATGAAAAGAAAATATGTCACATGACTTGACCTAATTTCCTTATTCCTAAGCTTGTCTCTGAATGGATAGTTGCCTAAAAAGAAAAAAAAAAGAAAAGAAAAAAAGGAAGATTTCCTTCCACACTGGAAATTTTTTTGCAGTGTTTTAGAAGAACAAAGCTTCTTCTAGCTTAAAAAGAATTTTCTCTTCTTGTTTTTTTTTTTTTTTAATTTATTTATTTTGAGAGAGAGAGAACAAGAGTGAGACGGGTAAAGGCAGAGAGAGAGGGAGAGAGATAGGATCCCAAGCAGGCTCCACAGTGTCAGTGCAGAGCCTGATGTGGGGCTCAATCCCACGCTTAACCAACTGAGCCATCCAGGAACCCCAAAAAAGAATTCTCTGTGAAGTTTGGGGAACCTGGGTGACTCAATCTGTCGAGAATCTGACTTTTGATTCTTGATATCAGCTCAGGTCATGATCTTGTCGTTGTGATCTTGTGGTCTTGAGATTGAGCTCTGTGTTGGGCTCTGCACTGACAGTGTGGAGTGTGTTTGAGATTTTCTCTCCCTCCTCTTTGTTACTCCCCCACTCATGCATGCACTTGCTCTCTCTCTCTCTCTCTCAAAATAAATGAACTTAAAAAAAAAAGAATTCTCTCTGAATGTAGAGAATGATTCAAACATTAAACATGTCCATCCTCATAAGTATTTGTAAGTAAATACAGTAGTCCCCTCTTCTCTGTGGTTTCTTTTCCTCAGTCTCTTTGACCCTGGGTTAACCACAGTGTGTAAGCAGATCACCAAGGGTCAATGGTATCCTAATGCTATGTCATAGTAACTACATTATTCACCCCACCTCATCTCACTTCATCACTTATAGTCTCACATCATCACAAGAAGAAGGGTGAATATAGTACAGTATTTTGTGTGAGAGAAGATGTGCATATAACTTTTATTATAGTATATTGTTATAACTGTTTTATTATTAGTTATTGCTGTTAATATCTTACTGTGCCTAATTTATAAATTAAACTTCATCATAGGTATGTCTAGATAAGAAAAAACAAAGTATATATAAGGTTCAATACTATTAGGCATCTACTGGGAGTCTTAGAAAATAAACTCCATATATAAGGGGGGACTACTGTATCAAATCCTCAGACTTTATCAGCCTGTGGCCTCTACTTTAGCCCACATTGTTACTCTGTATGTTTCAAGAACACATGGAAGTGATCCTACTGAAGGACTTACTTGAAGTGACTTCAACTCAGTACTTGAGTTCATTGCTATAAGTAGCTAAGCATTTGACTCCTGGATCTTGCAGTATTACTTGCTTTGTTAAAACCCACTTTGAAAATTTTAAGATTTTTTTAGTATGAAATTTACTGGCAAATTGGTTTCCATACAACACCCAGTGCTCATCCCAACAGGTGCCCTCCTTAATACCCATCACCCACCCTCCCCTCCCTCCCACCTCCCATCAACCCTCAGTTTATTCTCAGTTTTTAAGAGTCTCTTATGGTTTGGCTCCCTCTCTCTCTAACTTTTTTTTTCCTTCCCCTCCCCCATGGTCTTCTGTTAAGTTTCTCAGGACCCACGTAAGAGTGGAAACAAAAATTTAAGATTAATAATATATATATATATATATATATATATATATATATATATATATATAATATTATATTTGTTGTAAAAAAGCAGTAATTTTTATGCTGATTTTTTGGGTCACCTTTACCTTACAGCTCTATTAAATCTTCTGTTCACCTAATTTCTCTGAAAGTCAGTAATTTTTTTGTTATATTATCTCTCTTGGTTACTTCTCTTTTCCATCTTACTTTCTTTTGCAAACAACTGCCATTCTGACCCCTCACCTCACCACCATGTACATTCCCTAAAATTTTATTAGCTGTGCCCTCTATTTAATTCTCAGAAACTTCTCTTATCATGTCTTTTGTCTAAGAGACAAAGTAGCCAACCATAACATTAGAAAAACTTTTCACGTGTTCCACCTTTTTATAATAAAATGTTCTACTATTGATTTCTAACATATTCTTGCAAACACAAAAGAAATTATTTTATCACCATGGTACAAGTTGCTTCTTTTCTAGGGCAGAATTCACAGCCACTAGACTGGAACTTGAGGAGTCTTTGTCCCTTGTTTGGCTCCATCCCCCAGCCCCACCTTAATCTCAGAAGGCCAAGCCTGATATTATTGTCTATCTAGTGAGCCATGAGAATAGAAGTGCATATTTTGTCAAGGCCACTTAAAAAAAAGTCTCTCTTGGGGCGCCTGGGTGGCTCAGTCAGTTAAGTGTCCAACTCTTGATTTCAGTTCATGTCATGATCTCATGGTTCGTGGGATCGAGTCCCAGGCTCATCTCTGTGCTGACAGTGCAGAGCCTGCTTGGGATTCTCTCTCTCCCTGTCTCTGACCTTCCCCTGCTCTCTCTCACTCACTCTCCCTCTCTCTCTCTCAAAATAAATAAATATATATATTTTTTTAATTCTATCTTGGGGTCAGTGCAGTTCAAATTTGTGGCTGACGTTTTTTCTACTAGCCTCCAATTTTCCCTCAATGTGTTTTGTACTCTTTAAACTGTATGAGTTGTAAAGTGTAAGAGAAATAAGAAGAAATGGTATTCTGTAAAGATGGCAAAACAGGTAAGTGTATCATCACCCCTAAGAGTTGGTCTTAGCATTAATGGATCTTAAAAAGGTCTGGACACTTGTAAATGATGGAGCCATACATGGCAATAAAGAGAAGGCATGACCCTCAGAATCCCTCCTGTCAGCAAGACACTGAGTGAGATGGCAGATGAAAATGGCCCTTCATTGCCTCCCCACTTGCACTGCAGTGCCTTGGTGAGAATAGACTTGCCAAATCACTTCAGGAGAGTCATTTAATTTCATACTGATCAAATTTTACAGGTCTTTGATTCAAATTATTCCACGTTGTCAGCTGCAAGACTTCATCAGGAATGAATTTGTTCTGCTTGGAATCCTTAGTTAATATTCAAGGAAGACCTCTGTGATTAGCCAAATCAAAACCTCATAGCAGTAGCCAAAGCCATGTTCAGACCCAATCTCTGCAGCTGACTTTTCTAACAGAACATTATCTTCCCATTAATCGAGGGCTAAAACCATCATTTCATTTTTTTCACTTTCAGTAAATAATTGAACTGTCAGCACAATGCGGAATCTGGAGAAGAGCAGAGCCACACCCTACTTTCCACAGGTGAGGGGGGTGCCTCTCTTCCAAAGCCACTCCCATCAATCCCCCAGGTTCTCTCAACCTAGCTCTGTGCTCTGCAGGACATAAGTGAGGCCTTTAGAATCCTTTCTGCCAAGGGGAGCTGTTGAACCATGCAACTGAAATTTCTGTGAAATATCCCAACAGAAGCACACCAGGGAAGTCTCTGCCTGATCAGACAAAGGCATTTCTACCATACTTAGCAGCCAGACTCTGCTTTAGGTTAATTGCCCTGCTTTATTGCAGGAAGCTCATTTCTCAGAGTCTCTAAGAGCCATAGCTTCTCTCCGCTATGTAAAATCCTGGGCATATTTCCCTAGGTCTTGATGGAGATTCTAAATGCCATCTTGCAGTTGCTTCAGAACCCCCCCCCCCTGCTTTTTAAGCTCATTGACTGGCACCTCTCCTAGCTTAAGCATGCATGCTAGTAGAAAATTCTGATTTCTTGTTTCATGCATGGGTAGCTGTTTATTGTTATCATTTGCTGGTCCGCTAAGCTCTTCGATGACTTTAGAAGACAAGTTAAGTACTGCCGGTTTACAGCTGAGTACCTTGGCTGGCATGGAGCTGGGCTGGATACGAGCTTATTTGGAAGGCTGGTATTTGTTCACGGTTTTGTGATGCTCTTACTTCTGCTTCAAAAATGGCAATTAATCAAGACATCTGACAAGTCCTTCAGGATTGCTTTATGACATCTAGCTGCTCAGAGTCAATTGTGCCCCTTGCCACCCCAAGGAGTACTATTAACTAGTATCATAGGACTTGCATTAAGATGATGATCCTTGTAGTGACTCTACTCATAACTGATATTTCCTCCTAAACATTCATATTCTCTGCCGGATTCCTTTTGTGACAAATAGCCATCAGTTAACTAGATAGTAAAGGTGAAGTCTTTGACCATTGGAAGAGTAACAATGATAATGGTTAATAAGTGCTGTTTATTCATTTTTCTTATTTAATATTTATAATAACTATGACACTTAGGTACAACTATCCTTGTTTTATTAATGAGATAGTAAAGCACAGGAAGTTAAAATACAGCTAGGAGGAGTGCAATATTATTAGCAGAATTTTTCCTTTGCTGTTGTTTCCACTTTCGTCTTCCAAACAAAGCAGTGATGTTAGTGTTTGAGGAAAAAAATCATATGAGAAATTGTACCTTTAAGGGAGAGATACCAAATTAGGAAAGAGGAGGATACCTTATCCTCCAGACTAGGTAAAAATCCTGCCGGGTTTGGTGTCTATGTGTGTGGGATAGAATGAGAAAGAAAGAACAACAACAACAAAAATGATTAAAATGGTCCTGAATTGAGCATCCCAGGAAATATGAAAACGCCTAGTAAACCCCTAGGAAATGTTAACTGTTACACCCTGTGCTCTGCATGGAACCATGGATGGCCTGTGTGAGATTCCCACATCACAGGTGCCAGGGAAAGATGATTCTGGAAATTAAATCTGAATGAACACAAGCATGGTTTTCATGAACAAGATGAGTATTAGATGCTCATTATGTGTTTAGAGAACTAGTAATGATGATTTGGAGGGAAAGCAAATTTTAGCCTAGAAACATTGAGTTTGTAGTGACAGCTGGGTATCTGGCATGGGACATCTAGAAAGCAAATTGGAAATGCAGCACTAAGAATGAGGAGAGGTCTGGACTAGGGGCATGACTCAAAGAGTTAAACATAAAGAAGTGATGGGAAAAGCTATGAAATATGATCACTGAAAAGGCACTTAATATAACCAGAAGTCATGTTCTAGGCATTTTTGCATTCCCAATTTGTTCAACAATATTTACTACATTACTGACAGGACTCATTGGACAAATGTATAAAAGGAATAGGTAAAGAGGGAAAGATGTTAAATAAGAGGTGAGAAAAACCAGAATAACCTGCCAAAAAAAAAATTGAAAGGATTGAAATCTCCTTGAATATCAGGATAATATTTAAATTGAAAGAGACAGTTTATTTTGGAGGTTTTAAACCTGGCTATATATTAATATCACTTGGGGGACTCAAAAAATAATAAAAGAATGGTTGGTCAGGCTGCTTAAGTCCAAATCTCTTGCAGTGGGGTACAGATACCAGGATTTTTAAAATGCTGCTTCCCATCTGATTCAGTCATAGTTCAGAATCACTGGATTAGATGATCTTTATGATTTCTTAGATCATGAGCATTCCAACTTTCAGAAAAATGTGAAGTGCTTGCTATATTTAAAAAAATTTATTTTTATAAGCCTTTTTTTTTGAGAGAGAGAGAGATAGAGACAGAGACAGAGAGAATCTTAAGCAGTCTCCACAACCAGTGCAGAACTCAATGCAAAGCTCTATCTCACAGCGGTGAGATTATGACTTGAACTGAAATCAGTTCAGATGCTTAACTGACTGAGTCACCCCCCCCCAAAACACATTTTTTACCTTGATTTTCCCAAACCTTCTCAATCTACATCTTGCTTAAATTCATTATTATCCTTCCAGTGGCCAAAGTCATTTCCGACCTTCATTTCTCTCACCTCCTATATCCCACTGATTCTTTCCCACAATTTATTCTTTCCCTTACATTTTCTTTGCCACGACTGTGATTCTCTATACTTTCTGTTCCTATGGTTTCCCTTTATTATATGATGTCTTTAATTTGGATTTCTTGCCTCTGCAATCTATTACTTTCTTTGCTACCAAACTTACCTTCCCAAACACAGGTCAGATTGTGGCACTAGCTGCCTAAGAAAGCTTTGTGGCTTTCTATTGCTTAGAATTTAGAATCCAAACTCCTCAGGCTTGCATCGAAAGTCCTACATGAACTAACTTCAAACTCTGATTCCAGCCTCCACCCCTGTGCATCCCATCCTTGCTCTCTCCCAATATTCTGACTTCCAGAACAGTCTGTGCTCAGGCTTCCCCACACCATTAACTAACTCTTTTATGTCTTCATGTTTCCTTCACTTACCAAAATCTGAATTTTTCAAAAAGCATTAGCATAAAACCCGTTTCAGGAATCTTTTTCCTTCTCTAGCCAGAATTAATTCTTGATTTCACTATACTCTCCTGTCATGTAGTACCTATATCACAACACTTAATACTTTGTCTTACTTTATGGTTAATTGCTTTAAACTTCTTTCTCCCATACTACATTGTGATCCCTCCGAGGCCAGCTGTCAAGCCTTAGTATCTTCGTATCTCACAATTCATCTAGCACCATGTTTTCTAAAGAGTAAGTACTTAAGAAAAGCTTTTGCTCTGGCTTGAACTGAATTGACTGGAACTATGCTAAAAGTATTTCTACATAAAAGTTTTAAAAATTAAATAAATATGTCCTGGGAACCTAGTAAACACTTTCCCACAAGAGGCATGAAGTGAACTTTAACATAACTAAGATGATTCAGTTTCTATTTTAAATATTTATTATTGTTTTAATGGCTTTGAGGTCTGATAAACAAATCCATCAGTTTTTTTTTTTGACCTTATTTATCTGTCAAACCAGAAGTAATTAAAAAAATAATCCTGAGAGAAAGGGTAGTTCATCTAACAAAATTGCCTATGTTCTTTCGGGATTTAAGGTAAATTGTGTTTGTGAAGTAATCAGTTTGGATTTATCCCATCTCTTTGTTAGCTAATGGATTTCTCTTTGTACTTAATAATTAAGGTAGGGACTATTTCTGAATAACCATGAACTTAAAAAAATTTTTTTTAAATGACAGCTCTTAAAGTCTTCCCCTTTTTTTCCCCCTCTTTTTATAAAATGAAAGTCAAAATTGTTCTCATTGTGTCACCTAGGTTGTTTCATGCATTAAGAAAACATTCTACTGAAAAAATAGTAAAAGATTTTCCTAGCCACATGCCTTCTGCTTAACTAATGACCCGTTTAGAAGGGCCCTAATCAGTTCTTGGTTCCCTAGGCATATAGGTGATATAATGCATGGATGGAAGCTATAGTTAACAGAATTCATTTTTTATTTTTCCAATGACTTACAGGAAACGACCTTTCTAACTTGTCTGTAAAAATACTTTATTAATGAGACTCTCTAAAGCCAAATTATAGTCTATATTAAGGAAAAAAATCAAACAATGTCTATTATTTGACTCTGTGTATTAGAGTTTCATATCTGGTTTTCTGGTTTCTCTGTTATTTTGTCCAAGGACACTCATGCTGTTTGAATACAATAACTAAAAAAGTAGCCTAGAGTTACTACCTGTGAATTAATATGTGCCTCTTTTTGTGAATCAAACATTCAAACATACTCTGCCATTTTAGAACAGAGAGCTATGTTTTTTAATGAGAATTATAAGTGATCATAGCAAATCATACAGGGTTTTTGTTAGTGATGGTAGGAGAGAGGATTCTTGAAATGTAATAATGTTTTGCCAGAGAGGGCATCATTTTTTCTGTACCTAAATGTTGCAAAGCAGGGACTGTTGAAAGGCTATATAGATAATTACACTTACTCATAGACCTATTCTTGTAAAAGCCAGCATTTTTATATTAAAGGAAATAATGTAACATCCATTGTATGTGTCTGTGTAGGTTGGTGGGAAGAGGTTATTTGTTGTATGTTTATCCACTAATGTGCTAAGAACCTACAAAATAAAAGTTATAACAAGGGCATTTCTCCTAATCTGTTCAAAGTTGGCTCACATATCTATTTTTCTTATGTATTCACCTATTTCTGAACACCTTCATTATAACTCTCTATCCCATCAAAGAGCCCTTTTCATGATCATCTTAATGTAAAACTGGACTCTTTTTCTATTACATTGCCTTGCTTTGTTTTTCTTCTGACCTTATCATTAGCTAATATTATATATTTTTAATTTATTTGTTTGTTATTTATTCTAATAAGTTGTATGGGAGCAGGACTAATGAGTTGTAAGTTGTATGGGAACAGGACTTCTATCAGTCATGTTCATCACTGGATCCCCTGTACCTAGCACAGTGCTTGCTAAGCACCAATGCTCTTTAGGTATATATAGGAATTAGGATGAATGAACACTATGGATTATTTTTAAAACTAGAAAAAAAAATCCACAAGTTCAACTAATTTGGTAAACCTATTCAACCTTCAAAAAGAAAATGGCCAATGATCCAAGAAAACATTAATACATAAGTGACATTTTAACATTAGAGATGGTAACACCTCTGCATAATTATATAATACAAGAGCATTATTTGGTGTCTATTCTGGTCATTTTCTGTGCTACATTCTGGAGATACAAATAAGAAGAAAATATCTCCTCAAGAAAATCATCCTAATGAAGAAGTAAGATAGGTGAATAATCTCAGCCCTGTGATTCAAGAAAAATAGAACAAAGACAAGAGAACTATAAGGTATGGTAGTATAGCAAGAGGTGTGATTGACTGTTTTGGGGAGGTCATTAGGGAAACATGACAGAGTAGGTGAGGCTGAGCTAGAAGTTAAGGTATAGTTTCCTCTTCTGCGTCTGGATCTCTTTCTGGGGAGAGAATAAAAAATAAACTTGAAAAATAAAAAAGGATAATAGGGGCACCTGAGTGGCTCAGTTGGTTAAGCATCTAACTCTTGGTTTTGTTTCAGGTCATGATCTCATGGTTTGTGAGTTCAAGCCCCACATCAGTCTCTGTGCTGATAGTGCGGAGTCTGCTTGGGATTCTTTCTCTCCCCTCTTTCTCTCTGCCCCGACCCACCTTATGCTCTCACTCTCTCAAAATAAAGAGACTTAAAAAAAAAAAGGATAATAATTTTGCAAGTTAAGGAATGAAACAAAGGATGCTGGAAGTGAGTCTTGCCTATACTAGGAGTTCATCCAGAGATTTAAAACATTTGCTTAAAACTGAGTCTATCCACAGAGAACATTGTAATCCTGATTAATTCCATAATATTAAGCATACTTCTATATGACTACCACTTAGTCATTGAAAGGTTTCAAAAGTGTCACCAACTGAAACTGAATACATTAATCAATAGTTAGTACTAATATTATAATGACCAAGGGTTCAAGCTGCCATCGACTCAATAAATAACTGGCTATGTTTTTAACAAATTAAATCCCATATATATTTCTCTATTTGGTCCAGACTGTGACCATGACTGTCATTACAGGCTAATGGGTAGCCAGACACTTCAGAGATTCTATTTTTGCCATTTGTCTATGATGAATCCTTAGAAAAACAGTAATACCTATAAACTATTCACTTGTGCAAGGGAAAGAGGAGAGCAGTCCTCCCCCTTATAAAATTATTCTCCAAAATAACCAGAACTCATGTATCTCCCACTATCTTACAGGAGAATATTACTATAGTATCATCTTTGGCCCTGGTAGTGCATCTTGGCTAAACAACACCTACTTAACTTTAAAACATGTAACAGAACAAAAGTATGCCCTAGATTTTTTTGTTCTTTATGATGAAAATAACTAGTTTCTTTGAAATTTTCTCTATTCAGAGAATTCTTGGTGTCTAATAGACTGTACACATTTTAAATAATAAGGAATAGAAGATTAATTTACAGGATCCTGTGGCTACTATTTTGCAATAACAATGGGAAGTCATTTAAGGAGTTTAATCAGGATAGTGAAGTTAAGAAGAAATCAAAGAGAGCCAAACCAAGGAGGATGAGTCAAGTTTCGGGCATCGAGAAATTTACCTGATGGTAACAATGGTTTGAACTAGGGGTTTGGTAGTAGGAATTGAAAGGCATAATGGATTTGAAAATAAATTAGAGGTAGATTTGACAGGAATTTGAAATTGATTAAACAGGGTAAAGAGAGAGGAGAGGTGGAGAAATCAATACCCTCAGTGGCTAACTTGAGCCCTAGTATGTTTTTCATAGGAAAACTAGAAGAAAGCTGATTTGGAGCAAGAAGCAATGATTTAAATTTTGAAATTATTGAACACTAGGTGTCTAAGAGTCATTCAAGTGGGAGTGTTTAGTTGGTAGCTATATATATGGATATAGAGCTTAGGAGAAGGATCTGTGTTAAAGATACAAATTAGCAAATCAATACAGTGTTGCATGAAGCCTTGGGAAATGATGAGTGATCCAAATAGAAAGCATCTAATTGGAGGGGAGAAGATCACTTGCAATAAAACCTCAAGGAACATTGTCATACAAGTGTAAAAACAGAAGGAATTGCCAAAGGTTATTGAGGAGTGAAAGTCAGGCAAAAAATTCTAGAGATAGGAATATTTGAAAAAGTTAGGAGTATTCAACAACATCAGAAGGTCCTAACCATTGTATGGCAGTGTCCATGGGGACCTGAGCAGTGGAGATACAGGCAGATTCAGGAAGGTTTGGAAACAGTGAGAGTCCCACCTCTTTTGTGGCATTTGACTGTAAGCTGAAAGAGAGAACATTGCTGAGAGAGAAGAAAAGTTGGCTCATTATTGGTTCCTTTGGATTCGAAAACTAAGACATATTCAACAGGCAATAGAAATGGTGAAAAAAAGAGCAAAGGTGGGGTGGTAATGTTCTTGTGATAATATTCCTTGATTCACATTCTATGTCTGAGTAATGCTACATAATATCCCCTTTGGAGCATTCGTTACATATGATGGCATTTTAATACAGCCTCTATGAATTTTGTAACAAATCTATTTGATTTTATGATTCCAATATTTTCCAAAACCAATTTGATCAAAGAGCATGTTTTCTGACACAATACCTGTTAATTGCCTTAAAAAAATAGAATTCATTAGGAATTTTCTGGTAAGATAGGGTTCCTGAGGGAGAGAAAGTAGTAAGATTTTGTGCTCAGATGGAGGGATTCAACTTAGCAGTAGGATAAACTCTCCTAGTGTGACAAAATGAAAGGAGAAAAACTAATAGATACTGGCAGGTTTATAAGCTTGATGGCAATAAATTGATAGCTTCTATTTCTCTCTAAAGTTTAAGGTAATATCCTAGCAGCACACACACAGAAATAAGCTTACAACTATGCATACTGAACGATACACATAGAAACCCACACACAAATAGGTGCCTAAACATATACAAAACATATATGAACTTATAACCACTGGCACTTAAACACATATACATTCAAATCAATAGAGATACTACTGATGTTCAGACATTGTAGGATTACTGGTTATAAAAAGGAGAAGAGTTTTTAAACAATTGCTGAAGGCAATGTCAGAGAAAGTAAAGAAGGGTTTCTCAGCAATACTGTATCCTAGGTAATGTAGAGATGATAATTTATACTGACACTCATCTACTACTAATCTAGTGCAATTTCTTTAGCAGCTTTAAATAGCTTAGTTGGGACTGTCCCCAGATTAAGGTTTTCAGGTGGTATGATGCTGAATGTAGGGTAAAATAATTGAAAATTTGGGAAAATACAGGTTGAATAAAACTTAGAAACATAATATTACTAATAATTATGATGATAGAGGGCCATCAGAAGACCTGGGACCCTACCTCAGATAATCAGGCCCCAGATTTTGTGCTGTAGAAATTGCTGGTCTGACAGAGGAGAAAGACAAAGGAGCTGGATTCTTTGATGGTATCAGATATCAGGTCTAACAATGAATACTGAGTGAGAAAGATAGGAAGAAAGAAGATTGATTGTATGAAGTCACACAATAGTTGAATTTATAATTTGAGAGATGAAGTCGAGGTGATGAGATCTTTGACTCTAGAAAACGTGACTGGGGTAGAAAGGAGATGAGATTAATGGATTGTAAAGCTAGAATATTGATTGCATCTGTCATATGGCTCCTGAAGTTACCTACCATAATGTTAAAAATGGGAGGAGAAAGGAAGATGGTGATCCAGGTTCTAGAGTTTTCAAGAATCATGATTGCTGGTGGCAAGGCAAGCTAGTAAACCTGTAGAAAATGGTACAATGTGATAGCATAAGCTAGACAGGAACCAGAAGCCCTTTTATTTAAAAGGAGTTTTTTTGAGAGTGATAGCCCCAAAATGGGAGACACAGGAGACTCCAGCCTCCATCTTCCAACAAAGATCAACAATTAGACAGCTATCTGTGAACAAAATCAGCTCTGGGAGAGCTCTGGAGTCCACTCAAGACATTTTAGAGACAGTGCAACAAAAATCTGTGAATAACCGCCTAAGAAGAGAAGGAAGGCAGCTTCATCTTGCAGCAGCCTCTCATCCTCCATGCTGGCATTGCTCAGTGCCAAGAAGGTACTACCCAGATAGAATGAGTTCCCCTTGTGAGGAAAGAAAGAATGGGTGAGCTACCATCTACTCTAGCCTTTTGGGGCACCACACAAAGGTCCCAGTTTGGTTTCACTTCATCTAGACCAGAAAAGCTGAGACTTGTAAGGACAGCTAGAAACAGGAAAGAAAAGCAGGGGCTACCAATAGTAGCCATGCAGTGGGAGGGAGTAAGGTTCACAGTGACCTGTTTGATGGATAAATCCAGAAGCTTTGCCACTGAAGAAGGAACCAAAAGCCAGCATAGCTGCCAAAGACACCCTGAAGATTTCATCAGCTTTTGCTCCATAGATATTTTCATTTGCTGACACCAGTTCCCTGAGTCCTTCCCTGCTTCCTTTTATTTGTTCCCACTGGAGCCCAGAAAACACAGCAGCAGCTAGTTTAGACCTCTGTGGCTGCTAGATTGCAAGAAGCCAATTTAGAACCCTGTGCTTGACCCCTCACCCCATTGCCAAAGCGCACTGGGGCTGAGTACTTACATGCAGCCCCAGGAGAACAGGCAGCTCTCCAGCTGCTTGTGGTCTCAGATCAGGCTTTGTCCTCTGTCACTGGCCTATACCACAACACTAACCTGTAGCTACCCACTCCCAGCCGTGTACCTGCCCCCAGGCATACCCTGTCACTGGTCTCCACAGCAGTGTCCACACCTAAGGTGGACGGAGATTTTCCAGCCATGAGAAAGCCACAGGAGAGCAATCTGGAGAAAAAAACAACTAAGCTGGAGGCATCATACTCCCTGACTTTAAACTATATTACAAAACTGTAGTAATCAAAACTGTATGATAGTGGCATAAAAACAGACACACAGACCACTGGAATAGAATGCAGAGCACAGAAATAAACCTGCTCAACTACGGCCAACTAATATTTGACAAGGAGCCAAAAATACTCAATGGGGAAAGAACAGCCCTTTCAATAAATGGTGGGAAAAGTGGAAAACAACACAAAAGAGAATGAAACTGGAACCCTATCTTATAACACTCACAAAAATTAACTCAAAGTAAGTTAACGACTTAAACATAAAATCTGAAACCATAAATCTCCTGGAAGAAAATATAAGGAAAAAGCTCCCTGACATTGGTCTTGGCAGCAATTTTTTTGGATATGGTACTAAAAACACAAGCACCAAAAGCAAAAATTAACAGGGGAGACTACATCAAACTAAAAGTTTCTGAATAGTAGAAGATCATCAATAAAATTAAAAGGCAACCTTTGGAATGGGAGAATGTATTTGCAAATCATGTATCTGAAAAGGGGTTAATATCTAAAATGTATAAAGAACTCATATGCTTCAGCAGGAAAAGAAAAGAAAAGAAAAGAAAAGAAAAGAAAAGAAAAGAAAAGAAAAGAAAAGAAAAAAGGAAAGGAAAGGAAAGGAAAGGAAAGGAAAGGAAAGGAAAGGAAAGGAAAGAATCTAATTAAATAATGAGCCAAGCAACAGAATGGACATTATTCCAAAGAAGAGATACAAATGGCTGACAGATATATGTAAAGGTGCTCGATATCATAAATCATCAGGGAAGTGCAAATCAAAACCACAATGAGATACAATCTCACACCTGTTAAAATGGCTACTAGAAAAAAGACAAGAAATAAATGCTGGTGAGGACTTAGAGAAAAGGCGACACTTGTGCACTGTTGGTGGGAATGTGAATTGGTGCAACCACTTTGGAAAACATGATGGAGGTCCTCAAGAAATTAAAATAGAACTACCAAATGATCCAGCAATCTCACTTCTGGGTATATACCCAAAATAAATGAATACAGGATCTCAAAGAGAGACCTGCATTCCCATGTTCACTGCAGCATTATTCACAAGAGCCAAGATATAGAAACAACCTAAGTGTCCACCAAGAAACAAATGTATATAAAAGATGTGGTATGTGTATATACAGTGGAATATTATTCAGCCATGAGAAAGAAGGAAGTCCTGTCCTTTGTAACAATGTGTATGAAACCTGAGGGCATTATGCTAAGTGAAATAAGTCAAACAAAAAGAGGTAAATAATGTATGATTTCACTTGCATGTTGAATCTAAAAAAGTTGATCTCATGGAAACATAGAGTGGTCGTTACTAGGGGCTGGTGATTAGGGAAATAAAAAGATAATGGTTGAAGAGTACAAATTTCCAGTTATGAGGTGAATAAGGCCTGAAGATCTAATATACAGTTTAGTGGTTACAGTTAATAATACTATATTATATACTGGAAAGTCAGTAAAAGAGTAAATATCATGTGTTCTTACCACAAAAAAAAGAAATGGTAACTTTATGACATCATGAAGGTGTTAGCTAACACTACAGTGTAATCATTTTGCAATATATGTGTATCGATTCAACATGTACACCTTAAACTTATACAAGGTTATCTTTGTTTTTCCAACTCAATAAGCTGGTAAAAATAAGAGAAAAATACCTTTGAGGGGTAAGATAATACATGCATATTATAAAAAATTCAAACAATGAAGTAAATTACAGAGGAAAGAAAAAAATCCCATCATGTTGAGATTTCCACCATTAATATGCTTACATAACCTTTTACAGTATGTCTACAGCCACAGAAGCAAGGTTTCTCCATGAGAATGGAGGATTTCTTACCTGATAGTAGAAAATGAGGAGAATGGCGATCCTTCTACCAACACTGAGGAAAGCAGGGTGTGAGATGTTGCAGTCCTCCGTCTGAAAAGGAAAATAATGGTTTAAGGGTAAACTCATTGTCAGTTAAAGGAAACAAGTGAAGATAACTTTTTAAAAGTTTGTTTATTTATTTTCCGAGACCGAGAGAGCATATGTGAGCAGGGGACAGATGGAGAGACGGGGAGAGAGAATCCCAAGCAGGCTCTGACCTCACAGCTCATCGCACAGAGCCTGACGTGTGGCTTGAATTTACAAACTGTGAGATTATGACCTGAGCTGAAATCGAGAGGCAGATGCTTAGCCGACTGAGCCACCCAAGGACCCCTAAGCTAACTTTCTTTGATTAGACAGTGATTGTGATTATATGAGTGTTTTTTAATCATAGAATGCATATTTCAGAAATCATAGAAGATTTTTTAGAAGCAGAGGGGCTGAAAAAAGATATGTAATGCTAAAGGGACTACAAAATTGTGTTAACTGAAAAGATGAGAGGAGACTGATGATCAGAAAGATTCCATCGTGGATGGCAGTCAAGGAATTGATGCACGGAAGATATAGCTGCTGCAAGGCCAGCAAGGAATTCAATTTAGTGATGCCTTCACACAGCGGTGGACTTATCAACCTCTCAGGGATCAGCTGATGGGATGATGCTTGTTCTTTTTCTCATTCACTGAATAGGCTCTGAACACCTACTGTGTGCCAGGAACTATGCGAGTCTCTAGGGTATAAAGTGATGAACAGGAGAGTCATAATCTGGTGCCTCCAGAGAGAACAAAATGACAAAATAGCATATGTTTATAAATGTCATTGAAAGCCTGAAAGTGCACAAAGCAGTCTGTTCCCTATTAGACCATTAACAGGACAGTTGTCCAGGGAAGTAGGAACCCAATGCACTGCAATCATAGTTTTCAAATAAAAAAAAAATAAGTTTATTTATTTTTTTGAGAGAGAGAGAGAAAGAGGGGGAGGAGCAGAGAAAGAGGGAGAGAGAGGCTCCCAAGCAGGCTCCACACTGTCAGCACAGAGCTCGATGCAGGGCTCGAACTCATAAACCACGAGGTCATGACCTGAGCCAAAATCAAGAGCTGGAAGCTTAACCGAGTGAGCCACCCAGGTGCCCCATGCAACCATCATTTTCACAGAGAAGAGCTTAAAAAGTTCAAATCTCTAAATGAGTTAAAAGGTAATTGGGCTCACTGTTTACATAGACATTAACATTTTTTATAGCTTTTAACACATTTTATTATTAAGGAATTAACATAAACACCCAGGGGTGCACATATCTTCTGATATTGAGAAAGGGAAGATACCAAGATACACACATTATAAACTTGCATCTTCTAATATCTTCATTAAATATTATTTAATATACATAATTCCTTTAATATAACATGCTTTCACATAATTTAAGCATTTGTAAAAAAAGTCACTGGCTTTTTGAAATATGATTTATTTTATAAAGGCACAAAGCATGACTTTGCAAAACTATAGCAATCCATCACACCTGACACCAACAGAAATATCACTGCATGTATACACAGAGAAGTTGCTCACGTGCTTTAGTATATGTGTTTTAGGACAGAAAACCCAAAAAAAACATCCACAGAGAATTTCTCTTTCTCAGATACTGTCTTACTTCTGAAGGCGTCCTCTCTTTTAAAGATAAAACTATAACACTCTCTCAAAAAGAATATTCAATATGTTTATACATTTATAGTCTCTCTTAGTAATTTATTGTAAATATTTTTAAAATAGCTGTTCGAATTGAAGACAGAGATCTTAACTTTTACTAACATGAGCTATATCCATAGGTAGTTCTTTTTTTTTTTTTTTAGGAGGTGATGGACTATGGTAGAAATATAGTTATTCCTAGACTAAAAAAATGTGATATGCTCTCCAGTGAGGAGGATATAAAGCTTCTCAGTTTATTCCAGGGCAGCTCTATTGTAAGCAGTTACCGCCAAGCTTTAGTAACATTTCTCTGAGAACAGGAACCACAGGGAGACAGGATTTGCAGATGGAGAATGGCAGTTACATTTTAGCATCACAGAGTGAGGGCAATTGTTAACCTTTGTGGGCACCTGCCCCTGTGGCATAAACTTGCATGTGGTCCCCTTGAAAGGATATCACCTCCCTCACCGTAGGCTGTATAAATTAGAAACACACAAACACACTCTCCAGACTGATAGAAAAGAGTGCAAGATGGTAGAGAGCTGGCTTTTTTGTTTTTATTTATTTATTTATTTAATTTCTGATTACCACTGGCTTGGAAGCTTTCTTTAGATAATTTGTTTAGGATCAAACAGGAAATTTCTCTCTGAGAGAAGATGATCTGGAATAACCAAACTGGAGAGGTAGCTGTTTTTCACCCAGTCGGGGTGGGGGTGGGGGGTGGGTAGGTAGGTAATGCATACCAGGAATAAGCCATTGTTTTAGGGGCCTTGGCTGGGCAAAGAGAGTTACTCTAACACACTTGCACATCTTTAAAGAGATATGTTCATTCAGAAAATTAAAGTGTGATTTGGACATAATATTTCCCATAGAACAGAAATTCTGAAAACAATTCTAGCCAAGGGGAAGATGTCTTACTTGAAACATTCTTTCAGTCCTTCTTCATAAGCATTTAATTCTCCAAATATACTATATATTTTAAAAAAACTATATTTCTATCATTTATGTAGTTAGGATATCAGTAGTCCTCCTGAATATTTTCTGAATAATTGTGCAGAAAAGTATGGCATAGAATGCCTTAATTATAGGATTATGTAAAGGAGTGTTTTAGACCCTACTTCAAACTACTAAAATCATGTGAAAATTTCCCATGTGTGAGAATTTCCTGGATGCAGAAAAATTCCCTTTCCCAGAAGTTCTGTTGATGATTAACTTCCTTGCAGCCTTCAACATGGAAGTAGATACCTATGATCCACTTAACATTTCAAATTAATTAAATTTTAAAAGCTGGCTAATTTCTAGAGTGTATACTCATTGTTTATGGAGCAAAAGATGCAAACTCTACTTTGCTGAAACGGTTTTGTTTGTATTATTCATCTATGTGGTTCATTAACCCCATTTTTCATGTCAGCATCTCACTTCCTTTCTTGCTACTCTGTGCCCACGGTCTGAACAGTCAGAATAAAGAGAATGCAGGGCAGTGGGCCAAGCTTTAGAAAATGACTTCATCTTCTACTTACCCAATTCTTCTAAAGCAGGGAAGCATCCACATGGCCATTAATAATCAAGACAGCCATTACATCCCTTAACAGAGCCTAATGCTGTATTAGCTGAATTGGAAGCAATTTCCCTCATAGTCCAACTGTATGTTTTTCTTGGAACCTACCAGCTTTGGCATTTTTCTTTAAGAAAGCTTCTGGTTGGTTGGTCACAGAACACTGAAATCATAAAAATCTGAAGTTATCTAATATTAAAAGAATATTGACTGCTTAAGAAAATCCATGTTTAAAATGTTACTCCCAGAAGACCATATTAGTTATACCCCAGTTGCTTTCTACTCTCAGGAACAGACATTATTTTACCTCTTAGACTTCACTGAAAAAAAAAAGTTAATAAAACATTCAAATATATAAATTGACTAGGAAAATGTAGTGAGAATAAATTCTTCCTTTCATAAATAAGTATGAGCCATTTTTAGGTGAATGTTTTGTCTTTGTATGCATCAGACTTACAATGTAAGTAAGTATAATGCTAATTATGTATGAAACATCCATTATGTATCAAGAATAGGGTTAAGTGCTTAGGTAGATTATATCATTAAATCCTCCTACCTGGCCAGTGAGTCAGGGACCCTTACAAGTAAGGAAAAGAATTTAAATAATTTGTGCAATGTCACACAGCTAATAGTGGCAGAGGCAGGATTGAAGCCCACGAAATCTAATGTCAGACCAAACTCAATCAGTATGCCATAACCCTTCTCAGAGTCTTAATGGAGAACAACTCTTCTATTGGCACAAATATAACTAGAAACTATAAATATAACTAGAAATCAGATATATGTATATTCAGGAATAGATGGTAATTCATCCTCTTTCTTTTTTTAATATAAGAAAGGACTTTGCATTGGAAGAGGACTAATACTTTACTTGAAATATTTAATTGCATTTACCATTTAAACTATAAACAATATACTAAGGAGAATATGTTACTGTAGTTTTTGGAGACAACTACTTTCAAAGAAAATGAGAGTCAGATAAGTATATATTCAGGTACAATTTCCAGCTATACAGTTCTATTTTGTTTTTGAAGTAATGAAAATCAAATACTATCAGCAATAGTCATTCCACTGAGGAAAACTCACCTTTAGAATGGAAGAATTTGTGTATTGCTTATGCTGATTTAAGAGTTACAAACATGAAAAGGAATCCCCATGGTGTCTGATCTAATCTTGACACAGACAGTATCCACAAGATCTATCGTCAGTTACAGCTCAAAGCTGCTGTCTCAGGAAGAAAAAAAATGCTTTGATAACTCATTGTGTCAGAGAAAAAGATTTCACTGTGTGAAATATTGATTAAAACTTTAAAATAAAATTGGTACTTTCTGGAAGAACCTTGTAAAGGTAACAAAGAGAATAACAAAGAAAGTCCAAAGGGTGCTTTTAGGATTGTTTTCAAAAAGGTTGATCTTTAATAAAATCTTGTGGAAAAAAAGTATATTACCTTTTAATACCTACATCAATATAATTTTCCACTAACAATGACAATATGCTTTCTTCACATTGCTGTTATTACTTTATATTTTAAGGTCAAAGTGCATTCATTCTGCTCTTCAGTTAATAATAATAAATGCATTTCAGCCTTAGCCTTCAGACTATTATTCCTCAAGGTATAAACAAATCAAGGAAAAGTCAATAATACAAATATATATTTTGCTACCAAAGAAGACCTAAGAGTCTATCTAGGCTTTTCAATTTTATAACATATTTATAAAATATATAAAGCTATTACAATAATTTTTTAGACAGTTTCTATTCTATTTGGGAGTATGGAAAATTCATAATATTATAAGAATAGAAACACTCATCGCAAACAAATTGGGACAGTTGGAGCCCCATGATGATTATATTATTAAGAGTATTTTGAGACACGTTTAAAGCATGGAAAAGTCACCCTGGATAAACTTTATCATTTGGGAGAAAATGAGGGTATAGTGAGAAAAAGGCAAGAAAATGGATTGAAACAAGGAGGATCAAGTTGAATCTCAGCTAAATTACTGTAAACTCGTCAAAGGAAGGGGATGTGTGTGTCAATCTGCCTCATCTGACTCCTTCCAATGACTTCTCAATCCACCTACATTTACAATGCACCCACTCTGATGACTGCTCTAAAAAAGGTAGGTCTAAAAATGTGGCTCCTATTCTTTGATGAAGGGAGGATTTCCAATGAAGCATCAAAGTGCAGCAAGTTTGAAGAGATGCATGATATTTTGAGAGGAAATGTGATGAAATGAAGCGAATAATATTGCACAGTGCCTGGAAAACAGTCAACAGTCAAGAAATATGAGTTGATGCAGTGTAGAGACCACTGGGAGTACTGAAACATTGAAACACAGGTTAGGTCATGGGTCCTAATTCCTTCTCGGACACTTACCTCAGTGTGAGACTGTGGGTGTGGGCCCTGTTTCTACATTGGTAAAACAAAAAGTGAGGAAATTTCACACCTCACTTCAGAGGTACTTCTAAGACTGATTCTGGCTCTTCCAATATTAATTAATTGTAGAAGGGAAGTGTTTCTCAGGCATTCTAGATGCAGCGAAGGCAAAATGTTAAGTTCCAGACTCAGGGGTCAGAAACCAGTGAGGAAGGCACCTGGCCTGAGATTCAAATCCTGGGTTCAAATCCCATGTCTACAACTAGCTGTGCGGTCTTGGGAAAGCTATTTAGACTCTGGGCCTCAGGTTCTACTCCAATAAAGAGGGCTAAAATTGTACCTCCATCAATGGGGTAGTAAGAGAGCACAGATTAAGAGAGCACATCTAAGATGCTTAAAATTGGGCTTGGAGCATAATACATGCTCAAAACATTTTAGAAGCTGATAAAAATGGTTCAAGTTTGTGATATTCTGAAAAATCAAAAAGTTCTTTTATTTTAACCTCGTAAGTTTGTAGCCATAACTATTTTTCCATAAAGCTACACAGTCCCAGGTTGACTTTATCTTAATGTTACACTACTTGCAAACTAACAATGAAGAAGTCGTGCATTCAGCTCATTTATTTAAAGACAGTCACTCACTTTTCCCTTGTTCTTTCCCACCCCTGTTGGAATAAATTTTTCTAAAATGTCCAGAAAATTAAGATAAAACTATGAATATTATCCTCTGTTTGGCATAAGATCTTTGTCTATGTATTTCACATAACAGTCTACAGAAGTATGGCTTTCTCTGGGAAAAAATAACAAATATTCTCAAAACACTCCTCTCTTTCTGACTTAGCCTTTCAGACTACTAGTCCTCTTTGTCCTTCAAATCATTTTATACTGCAGAGTCAGACAAATTCAATTATTTCCTAATGCTGAACTCTGTGACTAACATTCATTCCTTTGGGGTTTGGTCAGAAACATTAGACCTGCATGATGTAAAATATGAAGTAGGTCATATTTAATGTGACCTTTATCGTGCATGGTATCAGTAAACAATTTAGACACAAACACTCAGGGAGAAGGTCAGATTAAAGATAAAGAAGTTGGTCTCAAAAGAAAGACTCTGAAGTGATTGTTAATTGGATTGACTACTTTACCTTAAAAATTATGGAGATTTTACCCCTTTCCCACAGGTCAATCCATCTTATTCCTACTAGTCTACAATTTCGCTTATTTATGCTCCTAAATCATTTTTTGATCATGTTGTTAGATGACAATGATAACTTCTGATGCATTAGAAAAAAATACCTTTTGGTTAAGATCATTAAGAGTGGGTAATATATGTAAATGGTTAATATCATTAATATTTCAAGCTGTAGATTTCCTTATTTTCAAATTTCCTAGAATGTAGTATCAGTACAATTAAATTACCCATAAATTCAACTCTCCACTGGACCTTATTCATTCAACATGTAGTGATCCATGTACTGGAGTACTAAATATTCACCCTCAACTACTTCACTTATACTTCACACTAGTTTGATTTTTTTACCTAGTTGAACTTTTTGTTGACCTAGTCCTTACAAATTTTAATGCTTATAGGAGGTAGGTAAGTAAAACTAATACCCAGAGAAGGTACGGGTACTTTATATATATATACATAAAATATAATTATAAAATAACAAATTTATAACTAAATATATAGTAACTAATGCCTAAACAGGCATACTATATATATATTATATATATATAATATATATGATATATATAATACATATAATATATATAATATATATATAATATATATATATAATATTGGTAACTAATGCTTAAAACAAGCATAAGATATATATATATGTGTATGTGTGTGTGTATATATATATATATATATATATATATATATTTACATACATTGGTATGTATTGAAATATATTTTCAGGACGTGCCTGGCTAGCTCAGTCAGTAAGCATCTGACTTGTTTCTTTTTGGGTTTTTTTTTTAAGTTACAACCAAATTAGTTAGCATATATTGTAACAATGATTTCAGGAGTAGATTCCTTAATGCCTCTTACCCATTTAGCCCATCCCCCATCCCACACCCCCTCCAGGAACCCTGTTTGTTTTCCATATTTAAGAGTCTTTTGTGTTTTGTCCCCCTCCCTGTTTTCATATTATTTTTGCTTCCCTACTCTTATGTTCATCTGTTTTGTATCTTAAAGTCCTCATGTGTGAAGTCATATATTTGTCTTTCTCTGACTAATTTCACTTAGCATAATACCCTGAGTTCCATCCATGTAGGTGCAAATAGCAAGATTTCATTCTTTTTGATTGCCAAGTAATACTCCATTGTATATATATATACCATGTCTTCTTTATCCACTCACCCATCAATGGACATCTGGTCTCTTTCCATACTTTGGCTATTGTTGATAGTGCTGCTATAAACATTGTGGTGCATGTGTCCCTTCAAAACAGCATACCTGTTTCCCTTGGAAAATACCTAGTAGTGCAATTGCTCACTCGTAGGGTAGATCTATTTTTAATTTTTTGAGGAATCTCCATACTGTTTTCTAGAGTGGCTGAACCAGTTTGCATTCGAACCAGCAGTGCAAAAGAGATCTTCCTCTGCATCCTCACCAACAGCTATTGTTGCCTGAGTTGTTAATGTTAGCCATTCTGACAGGTATGAGGTGAGATTTCATTGTGGTTTTGATTTGTATTTCCCTGATGATGAGTGAACTTGAGCATCTTTTCATGTGTTGGTTGGCCATCTGAATGTCTTCTTTGGAGAAGTATCTACTCATGTCTTTTGACCATTTCTTCACTGGATTATTTGTTTTTCTGATGTTGAGTTTGCTAAGTTCTTTATAGATTTTGGATACTAACCCTTTATCTGATATGTTGTTTGCAAATATCTTCTCCCATTCTGTCGGTTGCCTTTTAGTTTTGCTGATGGTTTCCTTTGCCATGTACAAGCTTTTTATTTTAATGAGGTCCAAATCATTCATTTTTGCTTTTGTTTCCCTTCTTCCAGCATGTTGAGTAAGAAGTTGCTGCAACCAAGATCAAAGAGGTTTTTGCCTGCTTTCTCCTCAAGGATTTTGATGGCTTCCTGTCTCACATTGAGGTTTTTCATCCATTTTGAGTTTATTTTTGTGTATGGTGTAAGAAAGTGGCCCAGGTTCATTCTTGTGCATGTCACTGTCCAGTTTTCCCAGCACCACTTGGTGAAGAGACTGTCTTTATTTCATTGGATATTCCTTCCTGCTTTGTCAAAGATTAGTTGGCCATACATTTGTGGGTCCATTTCCAGGTTCTCTATTCTGTTCCATTGATCTGAGTGTCTGTTCTTGTGCCAGTACCATACTGTCTAATGATTACAGCTTTGTAGCATAACTTGAAGTCCAGGATTGTGATGCCTCCTGCTTTGGTTTTCTTTTTCAAGATTGCTTTGGCTATTTGGGGTCTTTTCTAGTTCCATACAAATTTTAGGATTATTTATTCTAGCTCTGTGAAGAATGCTGGTGTTATTTGGATAGGGATTGCATTGAATATGTAGACTACTTTGGGTAGCATCAACATTTTAACAATATTTGTTCTTCCTATCCAGGAGCATGGAATATTTTTCTATTTTTTTGTGTGTCTTCTTCAATTTCTTTCATAAGATTTCTATCGCTTTCAGTGTATACGTTTTTCACCTCTTTGCTTAGATTTATTCCCAGGTACTTTATGGTTTTGGGTGCAACCTTAAATGGAATCGATTCCTTGATTTCTCTTTCTGTTGTTTCATTGTTGGTGTATAGGAATGCAACTGATTTCTGTGCATTGATTTTATATCCTGCAACTTTGCTGAATTCATGAATCAGTTCTAGCAGTTTTTTGGGTTTTCCCAAATCTTTTGGGTTTTCCATATAGAGTATCTTGTCATCTGTGAAGAGTGAAAGTTTGACCTCCTCCTGGTCGATTTGGATGCCTTTTATTTCTTTGTGTTGTCTGACCGCAGAGGCTAAGACTGCCAATAGTATGTTGAATAACAGTGATGAGCATGTAAATCCCTGTCTTGTTCCTGAATTTAGGGGGAAAGCGTTCAGTTTTTTCCCATTGAGGATGATATTAGCGTTGGGTCATTCATATATGGATTTTAGGATCTCAAGGTATGATCCTTCTATCCCTACTTTTTTGAGGGTTTTTATCAAGAAAGGATGTTGTATTTTGTCAAATGCTTTCTGTGCATCTATTGAGAGGATCATACGATTCTTGTCCTTTCTTTTATTGATGTGATAAATCACATTGATTATTTTGCAGATATTGAAGGAGCCCTGTATCCCAGGTATAAATCCCTCTTGGTTGTGGTGTACAATTTTTTTAATGTATTGTTGGATCCAGTTGGCTAATATCTTGTTGAGGATTTTTGCATCCATGTTCATCAGGGAAATTGGTCTATAGTTCTCCTTTTTAGTGGGGTCTCTGTCTGGTTTTGGAATCAAGGTAATGTTGGCTTCATAGAGTTTGGAAGTTTTCCTTCCATTTCTATTTTTTGGAACAGCTTCAAGAGAATAGGTGTTAACTCTTCCTTAAATGTTTGGAAGAATTCCCCTGGAAAGTCATCTGGCCCTGGACTCTTGTTTTTTGGGAGATTTTTTATTATTAAGTCAATTTCTTTACGGTTATGGGTCTGTTCAAATCTTCTTTTTCTTCCTGTTTCAGTTTTGGTAGTGGATACATTTCTAGGAATTTGTCCATTTCTTCCAGATTGCCCATTTTATTGGCACGTAATTGCTCCTAATATTCTCTTATTATTGTTTTTATTTCTGATGTCTTGGTTGTGATCTCTCCTCTTTCATTCTTGATTTTATTTATTTGGGTCCTTTCCTTTTCCTTTTGATCAAACTGACTAGGGGTTTATCAATTTTGTTAATTCTTTAAAAGAACCAGCTTCTGGTTTCATTGATCTGTTCTACTGATTTTTTGGTTTCAATAGCATTGATTTCTGCTCTAATGTTTATTATTTCCTGTCTTTTGCTGGTTTTAGGTTTTATTTGCTGTTCTTTTTCCAGATCTTTAAGGTGTAAGGTTAGGTTATATCTGAGATCTTTCTTCCTTCTTTAGGAAGGCCTGGATTGCTATATACTTTCCTCTTATGACTATCTTTCCTGTGTCCCAGAGGTTTGGGTTGTGGTGTTATCATTTTCATTGGCTTCCATGAACTTTTTAATTTCCTCTTTAACATCTTGGTTAGCCCATTCATTCTTTAGTAGGATGTTCTTTAGTCTCCAAGTATTTGTTACCTTTCCAAATTTTCCCTTGTGGTCGATTTCCGAGTTTCATAGCATTGTGGTCTGAAAATATGCACGGTATCATCTCGATATTTTTGATGGCTTGTTGATGGCTGATTTGTGTCCCAGTATGTTGTCTATTCTGGAGAACATTACATGTGCACTGGAGCAGAATGTATATTCTGCTGCTTTAAGATGAAATGTTCTGAACATATCTGTTAAGTCCGTCTGGTCCAGTGTGTCATTCAAAGCCATTGTTTCCTTGTTTATTTTTTTTATTAGATGTTCAGTCTATTGCAGTATGTGGGGTGTTGAAGTTCCCTACTATTATGGTATTACTATCAATGAGTTTCTTTATGTTGTGATTAACTGATTTATATATTTTGGTGCTGTCACATTTAGTGCATAAATGTTTACAATTGTTAGGTCTTCTTGGTGGATAGACCCCGTGATTATGATATAATGCCCTTCTGCATCTCTTGATACAGTCTTTATTTTAAAATCTAGATTGTCTGATATAAGTATGGCTACTCTGGCTTTCTTTTGTTGGTGATTAGCATGCTAGATGGTTCTCCATCCCCTTATTTTCAATCTGAAGGCCTCTTTAGGTCTAAAGTGGGTCTCTTGTAAACAGCATATAGATGGATCTTGTTTTCTTACCCATTCTGTTACCCTATGTGTTTTTATTGGAGCATTTAGTCCATTGACATTTAGAGTGAGTACTGGAAGATATTAATTTATTGCCATTATGTTGTTTGTAGTGTTGGAGTTTCTGGTGGTGTTCTCTGGTCCTTTCTAGCCTTTGTTGCTTTTGGTCTTTATTTATTTGTTTTTTATTTTTAGGTTTTTTCATCTTTTCTCCCTTCAGAGAGTCTCCCTTAAAATTTCTTGCAGGTTTAGTGATCACAAATTCCTTTAATTTTTGTTTGTCTGGGAAAGTTTTTATCTCTCCTTCTATTTTGAATGACAGACTTGCTGGATAAAGAATTCTTGGCTTCATATTTTTCTGATTCAACACATTGAATATATCCTGCAACTCCTTTCTGGCCTGCCAAATTTCTGTGGATAGGTCTGCTGCAAACCTGATCTGTCTTCCCTTGTAGTTTAGCAACTTTTTTTTCCCCCTTCCTGCTTTCATGATTCTTTCCTTGCCTGAGTATTTTGTGAATTTGACTATGATATGCCTTGTTGATGGTCGGTTTTTGTTGAACCTAATGGTGGTCCTCTGTACTTCCTGGATTTTGATGTCTGTGTCTTTCCCCAGGTTAGGAAAGTTTTCTGCTATGATTTGCTCACATAACCCTTCTACCCCAATTTCTCTCTCTTCCTCTTCTGGGACCCCTATGATTCTGATGTTCCTTTTTAATGAGTCACTGATTTCTCTAATTCTTAAATAGAGGTCTTTTGCCTTAATCTCCCTCTTTTTTTCTGCTTCATTATTCTCCATAAGTTTGTCCTCTATATTGCCGATTCTCTGTTCTGCTGCATCCATCCTTGTCGTCATGGCATCCATTTGATATTGCAGCTTAGTTATAACATTTTTTATTTCACCCTGACTAGACTTTACTTCTTTTATTTTGGCAGAAAGGGATTTTAATCTATTTTTGACTCCAGCTAGTATTCTTACTATCATGATTCTAAATTCTGGTTGAGACATCTTGCTTGTATCTGTGTTGGTTAAGTCCCTGGCTGTCATTTCTTCTTGGTCTTTCTTTTGGGGTGAATTCCTTCATTTCATCAGTTTGAAGGAAGGAATTAAGGAGGTAGAAAAAATTAAAATTAAAAAAAATATTAAAATTAAAAAATATTAAAATTCCAAAATTAAAAAAAACACACAAACACAAAAAATCAAATAAATCATGCTAGATTCTCAGTATGTTTTGGTCTGGGTGTTGAAAGTGTCTTGATAGATAAGAGAAAAAAGGGGAAAAAAAGGAAATCGTTTGCAAATTTGAAAAAATGAATACACTGAAGTAGACTAAAATGAAATGATGTAAGTAAAATATAATTTGAAAAAATTTACACAAATTTAAAAATATAGTAGAAAAATATTAAAGAAAAATACTTTTAATAAAAATTGAAAATAAAAATGAATTTTTTCTCTTTCTGCTGAATTCTGTGGTTCAGGTTATACAGATTGTTGTGTTAATCCTCAAATCAGTTTTCTAGGTATGCAGGATTGTTTATGTTGGTCTGGCTGTATTTCATGTACGTGAGACACAAAAAATTTCCATACTGCTCCGCCATCTTGGCTTCTCCCGGTAAGCATCCGACTATTGATCTCAGCTCAGGTCTTGATTTCTAAATTGAGAATTTAGGTCCCCCCACTGGGCTCCACACTGGGTGTGAAGACTAATTAATTTATTCAAAATTAATATTTTCTGTGAGCCATATAAACCAACATAGAATTAATATTATTATTTATTATATAAACAATTTCAAGTAAAAATAAAAATAAAAATCAGTCTCCATCTCCTTTCCCTTTGGCAGCCATCAATTTGTTCTCTGTATCTATGAACTTAGTTTTTGTTTTGTTTACTTTAGATTCTACATATAAGAGGAATCATATGGTTTTTTTTCTTTGTCTGACTCATTTCACTTAGCATAATACTCTCAAGTTCCATCATATTGTTGCAAATGGCAAGATTTCATTTTTTTTATGGCTGAGTAATCTTTTATTGCATATATTATATATATTATTACATATTATATGATGTGTAATTATATAGATTATCATAAATGATATATTATTACATATTATGTTATTATAGGCATATATATGTTTTTCTTTATCCATTTTGTTTTCATTTATCCCTGGATACTCAAGTTGTTTCCACATTTTAGATACTGTAAATAATGTTGCAATGAATATGGGGGTGCGTATGTCTTTTCTAATTATTGTTTTGGTTTTCTTTGAATAAGTACACAGAAGTGGAATTGCTGGATTACATGGTAGTTCTATTTTTAATTTTTTGAGGAACCTCCATACTCTTTGGCTGTACCAATTTGCATTCCCAACAACAGTGCATGAATGTTCTTTTTTCTCCACATCCTTGTCAACACTTGTTATTTCATTTTTATAACAATCATTTTAACAGCTATGAAGTAATATCTCATTGTATTTTGATTTGAATTTCCCAGATAATTAATGATATTTGAATATCTTTGCATGCTATCTTTATGTCCTCTTTTGAAAAATGTCTATTCAAATCTTCTGCCCATGTTTTATGTTTTATGTTTTATGTTTTTAAATGTTTACTTATTTATTTTGAGAGAAAGAGAGAGAGAAAGAGGGTCAGGGAGAGGGGGAAAGAGAATCCCAAGCAGGCACCATGTGGTCAGTGCAGAGCCTGAAATGGGGCTCCATCTCATGAACCATGAGATGATGAACTGAGTCAAAATCAAGAGTCAGATGCTTAACCATCTGAGCCATCCAGGTGCCTCTGCCCAATTTTAAACATTTTTATTCTATTTAGTTATATGTGTTCTTTATATATTTTAGGTATTAACTCTTTATCAGATATGATTTTTTAAATATTTTCTTCCATTCAGTATGTTGCCTTTTAATTTTGTTAGTGATTTCCTTTGCTGTACAGAAGTTTTTTGTATGATGTAGTTCCATTACTTTTTTTTGTTTTTGTTGTTTTTTGCTTTCATATTAAAAAACAAAACAAAACAAAACATAGTTAAGACCTATGTCAAGGAACTTATGTTCTATTGGAGAAATTTTATGGTTTCAGGTCTTATATTCAAGTCTTTAACCCATTCTCGTTTAATTTTTATGCGTGGTGTAAGATAGTGGTCCATTTTCATTCCTTTGCACGTGGCTGTCCTGTTTTTCCAACACCATTTATTAACGACACTGTCCTTTCTCCATTGTATATTCTTGGCCTCTCTGTCATAAGTTAATTGACTATATTGTCATGGGTTTATTTCTGGGCTCTTTATTCTGTTGGATTGATCTATGTGGCCGTTTTTATGCCAAAACCATATTGCAATTATTAGAGCTTTGTTTTATAGTTTTAAATCAGGTATCATGATGCTTCTAGTTTTGTTCTTCTTTCTCAAGATTGCTTTGACTATGCAGGATCTTTTGTGATTCCATATGCATTTTAGGATGGTTTGTTCTATTTACATGAAAATGCCATAGCAATTTTGATAGAGATTGCATTGAATCTGTAGGTTGCTTTGAGTATTTTGGATATTTTGACAATATTAATTCTTTCAATATGTGAGCATAAAATATCTACTTATTTGTGTCTTCTTCAATTTCTTTGATTAATGTCTAGCAGTGTTCAAGGTCTTTCACTTCCTTACCTAAATTTATTCTAGATATTTTATTCTTTTTGATTCAATTGTAAATGGGATTATTTTCTTTATTTCTCTTTGTAATAGTTCATTATTAGTATATAGAAATGCAATAGATTTTTCTGTATTGATTTTGTATCCTATAACTTTGCAATTCATTCATTAACTCTAAGAGGTTTTGATGAAATCTTTAGGGTTTTTTATATATAATATTATGTCATCTGCATATAGTAACAGTTTTTCTTCTTCCCTTCCCATTTGGATACCTTTTATTTCTTTTTCTTACCTAATTTCTCTGGCAATTTCTCTGGTTTGCAATACTGTGTTGAATAAAAGTTGTGAGAGTGGGCATCCTTATCTGGTCCTCATTGTAGAGGAAAGACTTTCTGCTTTTCACCTTTGAGTATGATGGCAGCTATATGTCGGGTATATGTGGTCTTTATTATATTGAATTCTGTTCCCTCTACACTCTGTTGAGGGTTTTTATCATAAATGGATGTTGAATTTTGTCAAATCCTTTTTTCTGCATCTATTGAGATGATCATATGATTTTATCCTTCGTTTTATTAATGTGCTATACCACAATTGTAATATCAAATCATCCTTAACTCTCTGGAATAAATCTCACTTGGTCATGGTGTGTAATCCTTTTATGTAGTAAGTAGCCTCCCCCACCATTGTCCACAGGGGATACATTTCAAGACCCCCATTGTGTACCTGAAACTGGATAGTACTGAAGCCTATATATACCATGCATTTTTCCTATACATATATATCTATGATAAGGTTTAACTTATAATTTAGGCACAGTAAGAGATTAACAGAAATAACTAATAATAAAATAGGACAATGTTACTTATCAGAAATGGGCTGTATGCACTTTTCAGGCTGAAAAAAGTCTGTGATTTGGATGAATCTGTATTAACAATTCAAAACTCCAAGTCCTTGGGAAAGTGTTATAAAACACATTGTGACCTTCATATTAGGGCCACACCAATAAACTTAAAGTATAGAGCTCATGGAAAGTTCCCAAGATACACCATCACTTTGGGCTAGAGGCAGCCTTGTTGAAGCACTTTTAAGGTTTCTGATGCTGGTTATTGTGCACTTCATCACCCTTGCCTTCACAGATTTGTTTGTTTGTTTCAGTCTTCTATTCAAGCCTTCCCCACCTCCACCCCCAAGGAGAAAAAAAAAAATCAAAACACTCTAAATCTTGTTAGCACACACTCTAGACACATATTAAATGATATAAATACAATAAAAAGAAATACACAAAAACAAGTAGTCACTGTAACCTCGAAATATATTTCAGGGCAATATCAAAAGTGTTTGTTCAACTCAAATTTCAATTCCAAACCATCTCTTTAAGGGGGGGGGAAACTTTTGATACATCCAAGTAGTGCTTATCTTATTGTACTACTACAAAGTTTCACTCCTGCTCAGGTACAATGTGTTTAAGAACAGTTGCTGGCCCAGAAAAATGGTCCCCAGATTCTACCTTCTGAGTTCTGCAGCTGGACTCACCTCACCACACCAGCATTTCATTTTGGTGCTTGGCAGAGTCTCAGCCAGGTAAAAAAAAATTTTTTTTCAGAATCGGGAATTTACTAGGAATTTGACTTTAAAATGTATTATAAAATGAATAGCCCATGGGAAATGTAATGATTTAATCATGAGGTTGTAGAATAATGGACAGAGAAGTGGTACTTAGATGTCAGTCTTTTGTTCAATCAGTCATGTAAGGTATCTTTATCCTTTGTGTAAAGTAAATGGGACTCACCCTCAATCAGTGTGCTAGTACCATTCTGGTGCTCTGATCTCAAGTAATTTGGTAAAAAAAAAAATGTACTAGAGAAGAAGAGTGATCTGCTTCCCAGGGGCCCTCTTGGAACCCCAGTCTGGTTAAGGAGCAATATGACCTAATATGCACAAATCTTGGAATTATTTGAGGCATGTGTTGAACCCCACTGGTCTGATATGGATGTGGAGGGTTGGAAAGCACCCTAAGGGTAAAAAATCGGTTCAGATCCCACTTATGTTTCAGGCCAGGCTCCAGGAACCTGCCCAAATATCAGAATAGTATTGCTGCATACTTTTACCCCCAAACTCTTCCCTCTCTCCTACCATGTCCCAGCACCAGAAGATTTAGAAATTTCCAGAAATATATTTCAAAGCCATAGGAAGGACCCTGTTTGCTATGGCCTAAGACCTATACTGTTCCCCAGAGAAGAAGATCTATCTCAAATCATCCCTGTAATATGTTTTATTCATTATTCTTAACTGGTCATCCATCACTGCTCAAAAAGCAAAACTGCTTGGCTCATCTAATATGCCTAAGATGGTAAAACAAAACAAAACAAAACAAAACAAAACAAAAAACAAAAACAAAAACAAAAAACGAAAAAAAACACCAAGCTTTAGTGGGTCTCTTACCAACTGACTCATTCTAACTTATTTCTGTACCTACATCTCCCTAACCTCCTCACCAATCTCAGGGACTGCTCTCCTCTGTCTAGGTCCATCTGAAGTCCGTATCTAAAATTGTTGTTGATTCCTACAATAACTTGCCTTTACAAACAGTGCCTTCATCTTCACAACCTTCCTCCCCACACACTAAGAGTGGCAAGAGTCTAAGGTTCTCCTTAACTATCGGGTTTCTTCCACCTGCCTCTAAATAGCGTGAAAATTATACTTTTCCTATATCTGACTCATGATTGTACAGAATCTATTTAATTTATACCACATCTTATACACATATATTAAGGATGTAGCGTGATGTAATAAAATAACCCAAGATTTCAGACTTAGGTAGACTTGGTTTCAAGCACCTGCTTCTTATGTGACATGACCAGCTCAATGAACTTCAGTTTACCTATCCATAAAAGAGGGACAAGACACACACCTTACGAGTTCTGTATTTAGTAAATGTGGTGACTAAAGTGACTAGCATAGCATCTGAAATGTGGCCATTATTTTTGAGATAAATAATCATTAGGGTGATAGGAGAGTCAGTATGAAAGTAACTGTTTTTGGAAACTAATAATAATAAAGACTCTTAGAAGAATGCACAGGTTATGTTGGAAGGTATTTGAAGATGAAGCACAGAGGACAAACTGGTTGTTTTCAGATTAGAGACACATTTACCACTATACTTCTCTGTCCTTTTTCCTTGAACACTAGAAATAAAGTTTTTTTGAATCAGTAAATATCACATCAAGCTTTAAAAAAATTTTTATTTGCATCAAGAAGTCCTCCTGTTCTACCATATTGTCCCCACTGAACTGCTATGATATGTGAAAATAGTGAGACCACTGTTTTGAGTACCTTGTGGTAGATACCTGCTTTAAACCCACATATGCTGTGTGGGTAATAAATGAATGGCAGGAATCTCCCAGATGGATTAGCTGTTATAGAACACAAGACAAAGCTTCTGGGAGAAATAAAAGGCATGCTGTGATGAAGGAAAAAGAAAGTTTCCATGTTTAATTCTTGCTGCCCAAAAAAGCAAAGCCTAAATGGGAAACTTACATGAATTCTATATGGCTGGGGTCCTCCAGAGGACCAATGTTCAAGGAGGACAGGGACAGACTAGTAGAAAAAGGGCCTTACCATAGGTCTTGGGCCTAATAAATAGGTGCCCTCATCTCAGCATTTTCCTTATTTTCCCTTTTTTATAGTTTAGTTGTTTTTTTAAAAAATCTGTTTTAGTTAATTAATTTATTTTTTAAGTTGATTTATTTTGAGAGAGGAAGAGAGAGAGAGGTGGGGAGGGGTAGAGAGAGATGGGGAGAGAGAATCCCAAGGAGGCTCTGCACTGTCAGCACAGAGCCTGATATAGGGCTCGAGCCCACAAACTGTGACTTCATGACCTGAGCTGAAACTAGGAGTCGGACACTTAACCAATAGAGCCACCCTGGAGCCCCTAGCCATTTTATTTTTGATCCATTTGCTTGCCAGGCAGTGGTAATTAGAACTCATATTTTCTAGCCCAAGGAGTACAGCGTTTTGGTGGAGGAAGCCAATATATACCAAACAAACTGGACTGTAAGTGAATTCCTCTCTCTTCAAGACCCAAGTGAAATGTCTTATTTATCTAGTCTGAACTGACTCAGATCCAAGACAATTTGATCACTTCCCTATAAAAACCCCATCTCTTGTGCATACCTTCATCCTTATATTACCACACTGTGTTGCAATCATATTTTTATCTTTTATTTTTTATTTTATTATTATTGTAACTTGTAAACCAAGCTTTTGCTAAATTTCATTGGTATGGTCATACATTTTTCTGCTATGCAATCATGGTTCCATGACTATCTCCACAACTAGATTGTAAGTTTCCTTAAAGCAAGGGGTTAACTTTTGTTCAACTATGCACCCTTAGTACCAAATACAGAGTTTATTTGTAATGGGAACTCGAATGTTTTCTCAATAAATGAAAAATACTATAATCGTGTTGTCAATTGTCTTTGAAGAGAACATAAAAAGGCAAAGCATTAATTCTAGCAGAGGAAGCCATCACCGAAGAAATGACCTTCAACTTGGATTTTGAAGGATGAGATAAATTATGCTAGTATACAATCAGACAAAGCTCAACAGATTTCTAAGCTGATTCTAAATGTATTCAGCCAAATTGCTGAATGAGTGTCCAACACAACCTAAAGATAGTCTGTCAAAATAGGCTAGAAATTGCTTAGGGAAACATGTTGAAGCTCAAAGCAGCAAGAGTATTTATTTTTCAATCAGTGTAAGCAAGAATGTATGGGAAAAAGAACTAAGAGGATTCACTGCAATGAACTTCAATGAAAATCACCCACCATGATGTTGTTGGGCCTTTCCCCTGGATTTCAGGACACACAGCTGGAATTTGCATGGGGATATGATGAAACTAATCCTATAATAGCACACTGAAAGTGAGCTGACAGGCCTACAGTAGTGTGTCATATAGTTGACATGATTTGTCACATTTTGGGTTCTCCCCATATGGAGCTTGTCATTGGTTCTTATGCTTTTCTCCCTTTTTGCCTAGAGGGGGCAAATCATCCTTCTAATATTTTCCTAGATATTTCCATGCTGAGAGTTGAATGATGTGTGAGGAAATACTGCCTAAAAATAGGAAAGAGACATGCCAGGACATTATTATGGCCAATTTAACTTGGAGTGGTCCAAGGAAACTAGATCTCCTGTGAAATAAGTTAAAATACCAGATGTACTGTACTTCATGGCAGTTTTGTGAAGTGTGACCATAGAAATGACCAATCTTGGTATGTGTCTTTGACTACCAAGTCAAAGGTTTCAGAGAATTTGCTCATGGGAGGAATATTTGGACAATGATAATATTAATTGCACTAAAAATACTGCTTTATTTTTTTCTCTGTTTAAAGAGATTAAGATTCATAACAGTGATAATAGTAGACTTGAGTATTTTTTATTTGTTCCTTAAGATGTGCTACATTTTTAAGAGTTAAATTAACTGAGCCATGGAAGGAGCACCCATCAACAGTTTTGGTGTCCACATGAAGAGGACAGTACTTTCACTATACTGTATGCTTCTCAGACCACATCTGAATTATTTTCCAGTTACATATACAGTGTTTTAAAAGGATAAAAGATTAAATGGATTGTGCCCTGAGCAGGATATCTAGAACTGAGATGTGTCTGAATATCAAAACACATGAGGACAGATAAACTAGTTGAGGATATTAAACCTGGAGGGAAAAAACATGATTTTGAAGATCACAATGATAGCTAAAGAATTGTTATGTATCAATTGTGTATCAATTTATCAAATAAATCCTTTGTTTTGCTCCAGAGGAACTAGCTATGGTGAAAGCATAGGGGTTACAGTAGAATAGATTTCATTTCAAAATATAAAGATCATGTGTAAAGACACCTAATCAAAAATAGGATTGATTACTTGGAAAAGTAACAACAGAGTTGCTTAAACACAGGCTGAGGATGATCCATTAGGGATGTTGTCAGAGATTTGGACATCATATGGAAATCTGGACCGAATGGCCTTATGATCCTTTAACATCCATAAAATTGATCATCCAGATAACTGGATGGATTACAAAGCCATAATAATAAATATGGTCTTGTACCAAACTGAGACAGACAATAGTCCAGTGGGACAAGAGAGAGCTCACAACATCAAAAAGAGGATCTCAAAAGAATTAAACACTAAATGTTAAATATAACACTGTAAAAATATTAGTAGGAAATGTTGGAAATTGTCTTCATGAAAAATATGGATTTCTTAAAATTTCAAAGGTACAAATCCTAAGGCAAAACACATATTTATTTATTTATATTATATAAAATTAAGATGGTACGTGCAAAATGAATTCTGAACAAAATTAGTACATATAAATAGAACAGAAAAAGACATTCGAAATTTACAGATGACAGAGAAACAAAAACCAGAATTCCTTAAAAGCCAACAAGTCATCCATCATAGGAAAATTGACAAAGGAATTGAAATTGACAAATAGATAAGAACAAGTAAGAATAAATAAAAGCAGAGCAGGAAATTAAAAAATAGCTAAGAAACATAAGGAAGAGCTTATAATTATTATTAAACAAAGAATTATACGTGAAAGCAATGAGATATCATGTTATACCTATTAAATGCAAAGCTAGATAATATAAAGCACTGTCATCGATATGAGCTATATGAATTTCTGTCTACTGCTGATAATGTAGATTGCTATATTGATTCTGGGGAGATTCCATAATTTCCTAACAAAATAAATTATGTATGCTTTAGAGTCCAGGAATTCCACTCCTTGGCATATAATTCTAAGAGATTCTCACAGAAGTCATCAGAGAGACGTGTACATTGATGTTCACTGCAGCAATATTCATAGGAATAGAGAGTTTACGGCATTCTGCTAGAAGGGTAGAAAACAAAGTTGATGCACACCATGAGGTATTGTGCATGGAATAGTGAGTGATGCAGTAATGGATTAGAAATACACAAAGAAACATAAATGTTCTTGAAACATAGTATTTAATGATAAAAGTGACAAAAGATGATAGAGACTGTCATATAGAATGCAATACCACTTACATACATTAAAAATACTTGCACACAAAGTGATACACATTTGTCAAAACATACACACATCAAATACACATTAAAAATATTACTGATATTACCATAATGACTATTAGATAAATGGGAATAGAAGCAGAGCGTGGAAATAAATAAATGAGTAAAACAAGAGAGAGAAATAGAATGAATCATTGATGATAATGTGCCATAAGCCGAGTTAGCATAGTTCACTTAACACTATGCATCTGAGTATCAGAAATTAAAATAGTAAAACAATAAAATAATATTTTGTATTCAAGGGACCTAAAAACTGACATTGTGTGTTTTAGACATTATAGATATTAACTCATATCCTTTACTCAGAAATCCTAGGAAGTTATACTTCATTTTCCTCTCCCTTTGTGGCAGGTCTCAAGTTTTTGCCTTGTAAAATACAAGTTTTGTTAAAGAGTTGCTTCTAGTTTATTATGTACATACATATATGAAAGAAAAGCAAAAGAGAATTATCTGTGACTTTTTCTACTTTGAAACAGTTTTCAACTATGCATTAAAATATTTCAATCATTTTTAAAGGTTTCATTTTTTAATGGAAGAAATTTTAATTTGAAGATAATATGAAACAGTTATAATAGCTTATTAAACACAAAGGATAAAAGAACTAGTGAAGCTTTAAAATGGTAATTAAAAGAGCTGATGTGTGTCTAATGCATTTATTCAGCGTCTTCTAGCAATAAGTCATGATAATGTTAAAAATTTTGCCTATATATTCAAGTTATTACTATTGCGGAAATTTCTGTCTCCACCAACTGTCAAAGTCCTGTGATCTCCCTGCATTTGAGCCACCAAAAGTAGTAAACGACGCATTCAGAATACAGACACATGCACACACTGCCCACTGCAAACAAACATGACTCCTTATGGAGAAGTGCACACAGGCTATGTCATATCTTAGAACTGCAGAGGGAGGAAAGGTTAGATGTGGCTTCCCTATCAAAGTGAAATTAGAAATGACAAAAATTGTTTAATAGTTCTTCATGTATAGAGGATTTATTCTGTTTCAGGCTGCTTTCAAGTTTACAAAGACATTTACATGTATTAGCTAATCCCTGCTTCCCAAACACCTTCCTGGGAGAGGTAGAGTAGTAGCATTTTAACTTTATAAAGTAAGAAACTGCACCTATTTTCACAAATATGCTAAAGGCCACATAGCTCTTATGATAAAGAATGGTTTGAAAAGGAGTTTCCTAGTTCCAAGTCAGAATCATTTTCTCTAATGTCATTTAAAACTTCCATCAGACTATAAACAGTTTCCTCAAGTTATTCCCCAGGTTGAATCAGCAGTTACATCACCCTAATGCCCATCATTAGGGAAAGATATAACAAACCAGAAAGAGGATGTCTGATGGAATCACAGAACATTTTGGTACAATTAATGGTCTGATGGATTTTCAACCTGGATTTATGTTGATTTGGTTTTGTTTTATGGGCATACTCAGCAATCTATACAGAAGGATTAAAATGTATGTTTTTTTTTTTCAACGTTTATTTATTTTTGGGACAGAGAGAGACAGAGCATGAACGGGGGGAGGGTCAGAGAGAGAGGGAGACACAGAATCGGAAACAGGCTCCAGGCTCTGAGCCTAAAATGTATGTTTTAAATAAAACATAAAATAATAACATAACTTAGTTACAGACAAGGTGGTATATGGATTAATCAGTCTACCAACTGATAATTCTATTCTATTTGATAAGAGTATAGAAAGAGGAAAAAATGCCAAAAACATAAATAATAAATATAAAACATATGCAATATTAAAATATTATATTGGATTCCTCTACAAATCAGAGTAGTGTTTTGCATATCATAGCTGTACTGCTAGAAAAAAAAAGTGTTATCACGATATGAGTACATAGGATCCAAATTTGCTTATAGAGAGGGAGTTCTAGATCACTGACAAGAGAAAAAAGTGACCTAACAATTCCTCGAATAGGAACAAAGTCTTAGGAATCCCTGCTCAGAAAAACCTTAACATACTTTCCACAACTTATGATTCATTTGGCTAATGGTTCCTTTTAGCAACTGCAAATAGCCCTGTGTGTGTGTGTGTGTGTGTGTGTGTAGGTGAATGTAAGGGGAAATTAGTTTATAGAATATTCACAGCTTGGTGCCAATCATCTTAATTAAATCCGGGTTTTACAAAATGTAGATGTTGACCCACTAATGATTCTCCAGGAGCAAGTTTTAAAAACAGAATGGAATGAATGGAATGGAAATGAATAGAGTAGAAAACCAAACAATAATTGCAAATGGTATGATAAAATCTGATTCATGAAATGCTTGTTTCAGTTATTTTATGTGTGTCTTTATGTGTTTATATTCAGGATGTAAAGTGTATTTCTTATAGTTTCTAAAATTTTTAAAACCAGTGTATGCAGTAGACTTCATGCTGACAACCACAGAACTCAGCACAAGATATGCTGGTGGAGATGGAGAGGAAGAAAAAAGCACGTAAGGAAGCAGGTGTCTTTGGAGCTGATGTCTTTTGAAGGCCAAAAGGGACCAAGGACACTGATGACCCGAAGTTCAAAAGATTCAGGTAGGACATAGGACACTAGACACTGGTATGTCTGGACTAGTTACGAATGCCACTCAGCTCAGTCTCCTCCAATGCCAGTTATCTACAGTCTAGACCAGAAATCTGCAGAATGTGGCCTGTTTTCATATTTTATATATCTTACAAGGTAAAATGCATTTTACATTTTTAAATGGTTGAAAAAAATCAAAATAATCAAGTTTTGTGACATTTGAAAAACTTATGAAATTCAAAATTCAATAACCATACACACACTTACACAATCAAATGTATTCTTTTACATTTTGCCTGACTTCCTTTGTACTACAATGGTGGATTTAAGTAGTTGTAACAGACATTTTATGGCCAGCAAAGCTTAAGATATTTATTATTTGTCCCTTTAGAGAAAAAGGTTGCTGATCCTGGTTTAGGTTACTGTAAGTGGATCACAATGTACGGAAGCCAGCTCATCCTGGCTCATAAGAGATGATTAAGAGCCTTTCCTCCCAACTCCATGTTCAATGATATCAGAGTGGTAGTCTGAAATTGGCCATGATAGGAATTCTCACACCACTGAAATCAACAGGGCCACAGTAGGGACTTTTTATTCACCTGAGAACCAGTTATTAAGCATTTACCAAACACTACTGCAGTAAGCACAAACTGGACCCACTTAAGAGCTCTGCGAATTCAGGTGCATAACAACCTATGTAAACCATGGTTTTCCATTAAGAGGTCTACACTACCCACATCACACAAGATTGCTTTTAGAATGAAATGAAATGGGGGTGCCTGGGTGGCTCAGTCGGTTAAGCGTCGACTTTGGCTCAGGTCATGATCTTGCGGTTTGTGGATTCGAGCCCCGCCTGGGGCTCTGGGCTGACAGTTCAGAGCCTGGAGCTTGCTTCAGATTCTGTCTCTCCCCCTCTCTCTGTCCCTTCCTTGCTCATGCTCTGTGTCTCTCTGTCTCTCAATAATAAATATTAAAAAATTTATCATAGAATTAAATTAAATGAGGCAGTTACACACTATATTTTAAAAAGTGGGCAGGAGAAACCTCTGTACCTTCCTCTCAATTTTGAAATGAGCCTTAAACTTCTCTAAAAAAATAAAGTCTTACCTGAAAAATAAAATAAAAACAATACCAAATAACCCACCACCAAAAACAAAACACTGCACATGTAAGCCACTATTACTATTACCTCCGTATTCTACCTCAAATATAAAAAGGAGAAAAAAACAAGAAGGAACACCTAGGACACAGTGTTGGGAGATCCACAGTCTTCTCCAAACAGTATGGCCTGGAAATTTGGAGGACCTGAAGTCTGATCTCTAGATTTCACATAGTAGCTGATGTTAAATTTTACCATTATAGCGAGACCTGGGTGGCTCAGTTAGTTAAGCATCCGACTTTGGCTCAGGTCATTATCTCACAGTTCATAGGTTCAAGCCTTGGGATGAGCCCTATGTTGGACTCTGTGCTGACAGCTCAGAGCCTGGAGCCTGTTTTGGATTCTGTGTCTCCCTCTCTCTCTGCCCGCCCCGCCGCGGCCACCCTCCCACCCCCACCCCCACCCCTGTCCCCGCCCAGCTCATGCTCTGTCTTTCTTTGTCTCTCAAACCTAAATGTCTTAAAAAAAAATTACTGTCATCATCCCCTGTGAAATTTTTCCCAACATTATAATTTTCTTTATACTTTGTCATTTTTTTTTAATATAAAGAACTGATAGGAATCATTTTACTCAGAAGATTTGTGCCAAAACATTTGACCGTGGTCCTTTGATACAATAACAACAAAAAAAGCCATCAGGAGAGGGATGTACACAAGTGTGTGTTAACATTTTGTATATCTTACTGAGTTCTAAAATAATGTTTATATGTCACTGTCCCCCTTAGAATTTCAGGTATCTATAGAAACCATTAGCTTCATTGGATAATTTATGTCCCTCAAATTTCCGAATATGTGTTTTCTTTCCACTGCCAAAATTAAAACATTATTAGCTCTTGGATATTTTCAATAAAAAAAGTAGATGTGCTTTTATCATGTGATATGACATAGTGGGAAACACAGAGTTTGGAGTTATACAGATATGAATTCCTGGCCTCACCTTTTATGTTCCTCAATTTCTTCACCTTTAAAATGGGGTAGCAGAGTTAGTAGGGGAGGAAGCTGTTTCTCCACAGCAGTTCCTGTCTCCAAGGCTGCTGACTTGGGCAAAAATCTGCATAGTCTATGCTGAAAACTCTTCTCTGTTACCTAATGGTTGGGTTTCTTTGGATAAACCTTTCACTTTTTGAACCTCTGTTTCTACATGGGTAAATGAGGACAAACATATCCTGCAGCATCCGATAAAACAAAATAAGCTTGTAAAGACAAAGTTTCTATACAGGCCATTTCTGTATAGTTTCATTATATATAACTTTCTTGGTTCATATATATATATATATATATATATATATATATATATATATATATAAATTTATATCCAAATTAGTTAGCATATATTGTAACAATGATTTCAGGAGTAGATTCCTTAATGCCCCTTACCCATTTAGCCCATCCCCCCTCCCACAACCCCTCCAGGAACCCTCTGTTTGCTCTCCATATTTAAGAGACTTATGTTTTGTCCCCCTCCCTTTTTTCATATTATTTTTGCTTCCCTACCCTTATGTTCATCTGTTCTGTGTCTTAAAGTGCTCATATGAGTGAAGTCATATGATATTTGTCTTTCTTTGTATATAAATATGTATATACATATATATGTATATGTGTATATATATAGATATACACACACATATGTATATGTATACATATATATGTATATGTATATATTAAATTTTATTTATTTATCTTGAGAGAGAAAGAGAGTACACACAAGTGAGGGATAGGCAGAGAGAGAAGGAGAGAGAGAATCCCAAGCAGGCTCTGCTGACACAGGGCTTGATCCTATGAACTGTGAGATCATGACATAAGCCGATATCAAGAGTCAGATACTTGGGGTGCCTGGGTGGCTCAGTCAGTTAAGCGGCTGACTTCGGCTCAGGTCATGATCTCACGGTCAGTGAGTTCAAGCCCCGCGTCGGGCTCTGTGCTGACAGCTCAGAGCCTGGAGCTTGTTTCAGATTCTGTGTCTCCCTCTCTCTGACCCTCCCCCATTCATGTTCTGTCTCTCTCTGTCTCAAAAATAAACGTTAAAAAAAATTTAAAAAAAAAGTCAGATACTTAACTGACCGAGCCACCCAGGTGCCCCCTGGTTCTTATATTTTTGATATTAATTAGCTTTTAAGTAATATTTTTGAGAATTTGACTTTTGCCTTTTTTTAGATTTTTTTCATGTTGGATATTTATTTAGTCTTTAGGGTTTTATTTAAATTCAACTTAGTTAGCATACAGTGTAATATTAGTTTCAGGTGTACTCTTCTTTTAGATTTTCAAATATAATGTTAAACAATAAACTATTCAATATTTTGTGATTATCAGAATCTCCTCTTTAAAAAAAAAATCCCTGTTCCTGCTCTTTGATCTTTCCAATTGATTAGCATGTCACCTGGAGACAAAAAAAGACAAGGGGGGAACTTTTAATTAGTCCATTTTGATAACTGTGATTTTGGAGATCTAGATTTCACCTGTGAATGTCTGTCTAGAAGTCTTTCTGCATTAAAATTGATTAGACAATTACACAGAAGAACTTGAAGTTAAGCTGAAAAACGAGAAAAATAATTATAAAATGGCCAACAGTTACTGAAGAATTCCATTCAGTTCTAGTCAAGTGATTTCTCTCAGAATTTGAAATTTGGTTCAAGAGGTAGGACATTAAAAAATATGCCCTTTCCAGTCCACATTATATTTATAAAGAGTTTTGCATGTACAAGGCACCATATGGAATCGAAAGCTAAGTCAAAACTCCATTTTGCTTAGGAGAATAATAACACAGAACCTCCAACCTCCTCTTTTTTTTAGGTAAGTCTGCAAAGTCAAGTTAACTCCCTGAATACCATTCTGGTAGAATTTTATAGAGGGTCAGAGCAACTTGCAAGACAAGAAGGATTATGCATTCCACAAAGCATGTTGAGTATAGAATCACCGCTGTATTCAAAGGAAGGAGTCCCTAATGTATCCTGGAGTATGCTATAATCTATAGGGACTGGAAAAGGTACTGTGCAAGCTTGCCTTAGAAAATGCATGTCTTAGTGATGCTGTCAAATCAAGACATCTGTAAAAGTAGAAGAAAATCCTCACAGCGTTTTAAGTTCAATGATAATAGAGAAGTAGCTAAAGTGTATAATTTCAAGATGTAAGGTTGTTTCCTAAATAGTAAAACTGGCATTTGAATTCCCTCATGTATTAGTGCATTAGTAGATAAAAGCAGATTTTAACATTGTCTAACAAGTGTAAATTTTTTAGCTTTATCTCTGTAATTAGTAACTTTATCATCCTTTCTGGAGAAAAACTGACTAGACAGCAAGATATTGTTTCTTTTAAAGCATAACTCCATTAAAAATCTCAAGCGACTTGACATAAATTGTTATATAAATGCAGAATGTATATATTGGTTTATTATAAACCTATGCCAAAAAAATTCTACACAATTTAACTAATACAGTTAAATGATAACATTCAATACTACTCAAAATCACCAACTCATATTCCAAATGATGCATTTGTTGGCAATATTGCATTTGTTGGCAATATTCTTTATTGGATATTCAAAATAAAATAAATAGTAGTATCTACAATCTCAATATACAGTCAATAATTAAATTTTTAAGGTTTTTAAATAAAAAACTGGAATGAGCTTCAAAAATTGAGATTTACACTTAACAAATATGACGTTCATAAGTTAAAACCCAGGAATATTTTGGGGCACCTGGGTGGCTCAGTCAGTTGACTGTCTAACTTTGGCTCTGGTCATGATCTCAGAGTTCGTGAGTTTGAGCCCCACGTGGGGCTCACTGCTGTCAGCACGGAGCCCACTTGGGATTCTGTCCCCCTCTCTCTCTGCCCCTCCCCCACTTGCATGTGCTCTCTCTCAAAAATAAAATAAAACATCAAAAACACACACAAAGAAAACTGGGAACATTTCTTCAAGATGCTATTTATTTCATAAATTGAGTTTCATTCAAAAGCCAAAATGAAACTAACCTCACAGTCACATCAAAATTTTGATTATCTCTACTCTACCATAAAATATTTTCACAGAAAACAGGTCTGTCATAATCATGATGCCTCTAATTATGGGCCCAAGATGCCTTGGGCTCATGTCTGATATCCTAGTATAATTATTAAGAGCACCTTTTTTACTTCCAAACTTCTAGGTAGGACGATAGATTGTATGTCACCCTAATCATACTTCAATATAAGACAATGGCTATATTTCACTGATGGATATTCCATGTGTCAGAAAAATGGGGAGAAGTTTGTAACAGCTCACAACTATCAAAAGCTAAATTACAGTAAAATTTAATCTTTAAAAATTTGTGAGAATATTAGTTCATTAGCTATATTCAAAGATACACCTGACTTACTTTTTTTATTTATTAGATAAAATGTTTAATTCGCTTGGGTCAAGTCTACAACTACAAAGTAAAGTAGTGAATTCAGGACCAAATTTGGTTCACCAAAATGAAATTGCTAATTATCTCTTTTTCCAAAACTATAAAGCTAACCAATTGTTCAACAAAAGTATGACCAGTGCAATTGCATACCATGTCCTTTTATGGGGACATCAGTTCCACTCTCTTGCTGAAGCACCTTTAATTCAAGGTTATCTTTGTAATTTGATCTCTCCATTATGAAAAATTACTCTTACCAGGAACATCAGCCCCTTCCCCTGATACCAAAAGGATACATTGATAGATATCAATGACTGGAACCTTGCTACTAAGAATTATAAATTGCTACGGCTGACAAATTAAAGTCTTAAAATCTAATTACTTCAATTTGTTGTAAGTGCATTAAATTATTATGAAAGGAGCTACACTGAAATCTCCAAATAGCAAGTCTTCTCTTTATATCTGAAGAATAAGTTGTTGCTTTTCCTATCATGCCTTAGGGATACATTTTATTGTGTAGAACTTGGAGATTGAAAGGAGATTGGAAAATGAAAGTTCACTTTCTATTTTTCAGTATTTTACCTATAACTAGTGTTTGGCCACAGTTATGCCAACCCAAATGGTGGTAGGTCAAACTTCCTCAATCTTCAAGTTCAAGGTTATAATACATGTAGAGAAAGTAGCTTTTTATTTATTTTTATTTTTATTTTTTTAATATAATTTATTGTCAAATTGGCTAACATACAGTGTGCAAAGCGTGCTCATGGTTTTGGAAGTAGATTCCAGTGGTTAATCGCTTACATATAACACCCAGTGCTCATCCCAATAAGTACCCTCCTCAATGCCTATCACCCATTTTCCCCTCTCCCCCCACCCCGCCACCATCAACCCTCAGTTTCTTCTCTGTATTTAAGAGTCTCTTATGGTTTGCCTCCCTCCCTCTCCGTTTGTAGCTATTCTTTTTCCCCATGGTCCTCTGTTAAGTTTCTCAAGATCCACATATGAGTGAAAACATATGATATCTGTCTTTCTCTGATTTCACTTAGCATAATACCTTCTAGTTCCATCCACGCTGCTGCAAATGGCAGGCTTTCATTCTTTCTCATTGCCAAGTAGTATTTCATTGTACATATAAACCACATCTTCTTTATCCATTCATCAGTTGATGGACATTTGGACTCTTTCCATAATTTAGCTATTGTTGAAAGCACTGCTATAAACATTGGGGTACATGTGCCCCTATGAATCAGCACTCCTGTATCCTTTGGATAAATTCCTAGTAGTGCTATTGCTTGGTTGTAGGGTAGTTCTATTTTTAATTTTTGAGGAACCTCCACACTGTTTTTGAGAGCAGCTACACCAGTTTGCATTCCCACCAACAGTGTAAGAAGGTTCCCATTTCTCCACATCCTCGCTGGCATCTGTTGTTTCCTGAGTTGTTAATTTTAGCCACTCTGACTGGTGTGAGGTGGTATCTCAGAGTCATTTTGATTTGTATTTCCCTGATGATGAGTGACATTGAGCATCTTTTCATGTGTCAGTTAGCCATCTGGATGTCTTCTTTGGAAAAGTGTCTATTCATGTGTTCTGCCCATTTCTTCACTGGATTTTTTGTTTTTCGGGTGTTGAGTTTGGAAAGTTCTTCACAAAATTTGGATACTAACCCTTTATCTGATATGTCATTTGCAAATATCTTTTCCCATTCTGTCATTTGCCTTTTAGTTTTATTGTTTCCTTTGCAGTGCACAAGCTTTTTCTCTTGATGAGGTCCCAATAGTTTATTTTTGCTTTTAATTCCCTTGCCTTTGGAGATGTGTTGAGCAAGAAATTGCTGCAGCTGAGGTCAAAAAGGTTGTTACCTGCTTTCTCCTCTAGGGTTTCGATGGTTTCCTGTCTCACATTTAGGTCTTTCATCCATTTTGAGTTTATTTTTGTGTATGGTGTAAGAAAGTGGTCTAGTTTCATTCTTTACATGTTGCTGTCCAGTTCTCCCAGCACCATTTGCTAAAGAGACTGTCTTTTTTTCACTGGACACTCAAGAAAGTGGCTTTTTAATATTACTAAGTGAAACACGTACACCACCATTTAAATAGCAAATGACCAAAATAACACATGGTAATCTTTTTTATAATTGAACAAAAATTATAAACTAAAATTTCCTTAGTTTTCTATGCCTCCATCCAAGTAAAACAACAAAAGCCCGATTTCCCTTACATTTTCTATGTAGGGATAAATGGACTACATGGCATCAGATCAATTAGAATGTTTTAATCTTTCTTCCTCCTGTCCCTCTCTTCTTCCATCAGTACAGATTCTAAACCATGGGATTACTTAACTATCCCCTGTTCTTTGATGGATGTGCTATGACTCCAAATTACTATATTGGAAATATCCATGCACTAAGAGCATAGAACCTCATTTCTAACTCCGGAGAGAAATTGTGAAAATATATTTGATAGCGAATGATCTGAGGTATTATCCCAATATAACCTCCTGATGACTGTTTTCTTTATCACCTTTTCTGATTTTTCTCCACACTAAACACCCTTTTCCACATGTGGAAAGCATACTTAAAGCTGTGCATATTTTAGGTAAAAAAAGGATTTTTTTTAGATTGTAATATGCATCTATGTATATTTCCATCCCCTTTCCACGTTTACTCAAGTTATCATGTTCTGTGAATTTCACCAAATGATACAAATGAGTTAAGAGTATTAGGAAAACTGATTTATCAGAGTACTTCTACTTTGTATTAAATACACTATTTCTAGGTAAGGTATTAACTCATGTCCTCTAATTTGAGCTATCATAGTTCAGTATCTCATTTCAATTACAATAGCAGTAAAATAAGAATTGGTAAACCTCATAAATTCAAGATAAAACCCTTCCTAAAAAGTCCTATTATGATCAAACAATTTGTTAAAAGAAAGCTATGATTTAAGACATATTTTGATTTTCTAAAATATGATGTCCCATATATTTTTTGTATGTGTGAGTGTTAAATATTTGGTATTTCCAAAAATAAATTTATTTCTCTTGAAAAATCAGGCTTGATTTTTGGGGCAAAGTAAATTACATTTCTTCCTATTCAAATTTTGATATACACTATTGATTTTTGCCTCTGAGGTTCTCAAAGACTTCTTGGTTTTCAAAAGCAGTGTATGATAATGTTTATGAAATTATGACCCACTTCCAACTTGGCATTCCTTTCCCTGCATTTAAATTCTCATATAATTGAGAATAAGTAATAACAAGAAATAAGATACCAAAGACCAATTTGAACAATAAATAAACAAATTTTCAATATTCACCCTAAGCATTGAAAAATCCATGAGATTTGTTGGACTCAGTTCCTAATGAGATCTTAAAGCTTATTTTCTTAACTATATTTCAACTTTGAATGGCATTTTGAGATGCCCCATTGACTTGGTGTTTTATATTAAATTAGCATTGCTGTTTTCTAATGTACTTTTTTATTTATGAATTTATGACTCTAGTGACTTCATGTGTATTATATCCTCAAATTACCAAATGAATTTTGAATAAGTGTTTAAATCATTTTCATTCTTCTTTAATTAAATGGTGTCTACTGAAAGCAGCATAAATTTGTGTATGTTCCATATGCATGCAGAACTTAATATTCAGGTATTTAAAAACAATACTCAAGGTAATTATTTAATACTCCAAACATTTTTGGCAGTTTCTTTGTCTCTTTTTGCTGACTTTTACTTCCCTGAAAGCAAAAGTAAGTGGCATCTATTAACTCAGAAGATATAAATTCATATTGTTTGTAAGATTATAACCAAAAATAAGTCATTAAACTTTGAATGAGTATTGAAGTTTTAATAAGTTATATTGGCAAGAGGTTAAAATCAAATGTATACTGATTTGAGTTGACTAATAGGTAAAAACATTAAAAATGAATAAAAAGAAGAGAAATACAACAAAGTAAAAAAAAAGAAATAGAGAACTAAGATTAGCAGTGAAAATATAGAAGTATTAATATTTATTGACATCCATGTTATTTTTTAATTGTTTAATTTACAAATTGATGTATAAAATTATATTTCACCAATATAATATTAATTTATTGATACATCCTACATTAATTAATCAAACATTTATTAAACACCATCTGTATGCCAGGTACTATGGTGGGTACCAGACATACAAAGAGGATCCAATAATCAACAGAAGTAGATAAATAACTGCCTCCATTCTTGTATAGTAGAAATACTACCTGCCTAATATTTAAGGATTAGGTCTTAGACCAGCTGCCATTTCATCTAGAAACTCTTCCCTAAGCAAAACTCCTTGCCTCCAATGTTTTAGGTGCTGCTGCTGGACATTTCCCTAAGACTATGTCCTTTGTTTACTGTATCACTTATCATAATTTATTTAAATATTTGTTTGAAGTATTTCAACTTCTTGATTCTAAGTTTTGGGAGGACAGATACATAGCTATATTACTCACAATTATATCTCTTATGTCTACCACAGTGTTTGGCACATGGTATATGTCAAATACATACTGGTTGAATGTTTAAAAAAAAGGAAGATGGAAGGAAAGAGAGGAAAGGGAATGGAGGAAGTAAACAGAAGAGAGGAAGGGAGGAAGAGGAATGAATTTTACACTGGAAACCTCTCAAGGTCAATCCAATGAAGTTAACATATAGTGTCATATTAGTTTCAGGTGTACAATATAGCATTTTAACAATTCTATATGTTACTCAGTGTTCATCGTATACTCTTAATCCTTCCTCTTTACCTATTTCACTCATCCCCCTATCCACCTCCTCTCTGGTAACCATGTGTTTGTTTTCTATAGTTAAGAGTCAATTTTTTAGTTTGTCCGTCTCTTTTTTTTTCTTTGCTCATTTATTTTGTTTCTTAAATTCCACATATGATTGAAATCATATGGTATTCGTCTTTCTCTGACTGACTTATTTCACTTAGCATTATGCTCTCTAGCTCCATTCATGTTGTGGCAAATGGCAAGATTTCATTCTTTTTATGGCTGGATAAAATTCCAATGTTTGTGTGTATCACATTTCTTTATCCATTCATCTATTAATGGACACTTGGGCTGCTTCCATAATTTGAATATTATAAATAATGCTGCAATAAACGTGGGAGTGCATGCATCTTTTCAAATTAGTGTTTTCATATTATTTGGGTAAATACCACGAATGCGATTACTGGGTCATAGAGTAGTTATGTTTTTAATTTTCTGAGGAACTTCCATACTGTTTTCCACAGTGGTGGCACCAGTTTGCATTTTCACCAACAGTGCAAGAGGGTTCCTTTTTCTCCACATCCTCACCAACACTTGTTTCTTGTGGTTTTGATTTTAGCCATTCTAACAGGTGTGAGGTGATATCTCCCTGTGGTTTTGATTTGCATTTCCTTGATGATGAGTGATGTTGAACATCTTTTCATGTGTCTGTTGTCCCACTGTATGTCTTCTTTGGAGAAATGTTTGTTTATGTCTTCTGCCCATTTTTAAATTGGGTTATTTGCTTTTTGGGTGTTGAGTTTGATAAGTTCCTTATATATTTTGGATACTAACCCTTGATTGGATATGTCACTTGCAAATATCTTCTCCCATTCAATTGATTGTCTTTTTATTTTGTTGGTTGTTTCCTTTGATGTGCATAAATTTTTATTTTGATGAAGTCCCAATAGTTTATTGTTGCTTTTATTTCCCTTGCCTCAGGAGACATGTGGAGAAAAATGTTGCTACAGCCAATGTCAGAGAAATTACTGCCTGTTCTCTGTTCAAAGATTTGTATGGTTTCAGGTCTCACAATTAGGTCCTTAATCCATTTTGAGTTTACTTTTGTGTATGGTGTAAGAAAGTGGTTCAGTTTCATCCTTTAGCATGTAGCTGTCCAGTTTTCCCAACCCCATTTGTTGAAGAAACTGTCTTTTTCCCATTGCATATTCTTGCCTCTTTTGTTGAAGATTAATCAATCAAGGTTAATTTTGAATGGAATTTTCAAAGTCTCTTCCAATAAGTCTAATATTAACAATAGTTCAGAGATGAGAAAAAACTAAAATTCAGAAAAAATATCACTCTTCTTTTAATCTATCATGAAATACTAGCCAAGTTATAATCCTTTGTAAAGTTTCAAAAAATCATTAAATCATAGCTTAAAATGTCTATATTCATTCATTAGTCAAATATATCTGAACAGGCCAAGAATCAGGATTTCAAAATGTTTTCTACCTAAAGAGACTCTATACAATGCTATTTAAAAATACACAGGAGTCATTTTTGATATAACATACCCAAGGTTAGAATTTAAAAGAAAATATTTCCAAAGCAGTAGAAACAATATTTATGAATTTTACAGTGCAAAAGTCATTAAAAATTAAAACACCAAGGTTTTTTTAAAAAACTTTATTCATTTATTTTGAGAGAGATAGAGGGAAGGGAAGGGAAGGGAAGGAGAGGGAAGGGAAGGGAAGGGAAGGGAAGAGAGATAGGGAGAGAGAGACTCCCAAACAGGTCCTGCACTGTCAGCACAGAGACAGATGCAGGCCTCCAACTCACGAACTGTGAGATTATGACTTGAGCCGAAACCAAGAGCTGGCCTCCTAACCAACTAGGCCACCCAGGTGCCCCTAAAACAGCAAGTTTTATTTTTTATTTTGTATTTTTTTTCTCTTTGTAACTGTATATTCAGTTTTCTACAAGGAATATGTATTATATTTCTACTTAAAAAATGAAGGAAAATTTAAAAAATGGACAATGTAGAACTGAACTAATCATAAAATCATGTAGAGAAGTATCATCATGAGTGTTTACATTTAAACATATATATATTACCAACTAAATATCTTTGTCAAGAATGATATAGTATGTGTCAAATTATGTCCTATTTAAAATACATTATCATGATGAATATGTTTTAAGTTGACTGGATAGAATTGTCACATTCTTTTCTGCTTTTAAGATTTTGTAAACTTGCTGCATTGTCTTCTGGAAATTACAGTTACAGGTGAAAAAATTGGAATAACTGGATCAAAGATACACGTATTTTGCAGGTTTTTGAATTATGCTGATACACACTTTCTAGATAGGTTGCCTATTTCATTTTTTCCATGACAAAACTTATTTTTATAATCCTTGAAAATAATTGATCATTTGTTAATAAATGACTGATTGCTTTTACATTATTTTGTGTATTTATTAGGAAAGTTTTTGTACTATTAGTTTATTTGCATTATTTTTATTTATATTATGTATATATTTGTGTTTCATTACTCTAGGAATTATTTGTTTAAAATATATTTGCAAACCAAAATTAATTTATCATCTTTACTCAGCAATACTTTAGCCCATTATATTAAAAATATATCAAAATATTAATTTCATCCAGAGAAAAGAAAGATTTTTATCCCATCTTGACAAATTAATGTATCTGAGCCATAAAAAAAGACTATTTGGATCACATTAACATGCCGAACTTTTAATCATTACTCTATACTCAAACTATGCCATTCTGTATTCAGCTACCAGAGTATGGAAAATTAAAATATGAAATTAACAAGTTACAACCTTTGCCAATAAATCTGTTATTTTCACTGCAAGATAGGGTAACCATTTATGGTGTTAGAAAGATTTGCTTTCAAGCTATAAGATGCTTCTTTTGAAATAGCATCATTGCAATTGTGGCAGTAAATGGTTCAAAGTGCACCTAATATATTCAGAGTTCACCAAATTCTTTGCATTTCCAATCTGACCCACATCATATTTATTGGGCTATAATGACTGTGGATCACAACAATTTCAGGATGCTTCTGGAAAGGCAAAACCTCTCCTATTAATAATGCAGCAGTTGAACATTAGAGTACCATTACTATATTTTATTATGTGATAAAAATGTTAAAAGTACATTACTATACAACTGTAGGAGTACATTTGGCCATAAGTGTGTTTTGAGTACTAAAGAGAAACAGGAATAAAATAAGGACCAACTATGGCTTTCACACAGACAGAACACATGTTATCAGGCTGCAATGACAGTACATGTGTATGTGTTGTATGTGTGCAGATATAGTGAAATGTGTTGAGTTCATGTATGTCTCTCTGTGTGTGTTCAGATAGGCATGCGTGTTCATGTACGTGCCTGTATGAGTTTGTGTATGTATGTGTGTATGCATATGTGTGTATAAGGGTGGCAATCATATTTCATGGTTCACAGTTGAAGGTGCTAATAACATGTTCAGTTTGTGGAAAATGTATAGTGGGGGCATGAAATCAGGGGATGAATATTTTCTGAGAACAGAATAGAGAGTGGCAAAACCTAACTGTCCAGCACTATCAGTATATCCTGCAAGGTTCAGACTAGTTTGTAGCATTGTGCTGATTTTTTTCCATATTAATAATATATATATATTTTTAATGTTTATTCATTTCTGAGAGACAGCGAGAGACAGAACATGAGCAGGAAAGGGGCAGAAAGAGAGGGAGATACAGAATCTGAAGCAGGCTCCAGGCTCTGAGCTGTCAGCACAGCGCCCAATACAGGGCTCAAACTCACAAACTGTGATATCATGACCTGGGCCAAAGTCAGACCAACTTGAGCCACACAGGTGCCTCCAAATCATATATTTAAACACAAAAAAATTGATTTTTGAGAGCGATCTGTATCAGTTTTCTATTGCTATGTTATAAATAACCACACATTTACTACTTGAAATTATACACATTTATTCTTTCACAGTTGCTATGTGTCAGGAGTCCAGGCACAGCCAAGCTGAGTCCTCTATTCAGGGTCTCACAAGGCTACATTCATATCAGTAAGCTTGATTAGGGAGGAATTTACTTCGATGCCTATTCAGGTTGTTAGCAAAATTTATCCCTTTATCATTGTAGGATTAAGGTACATGGTCCCTTTCTAACTCTCATTTTTATCTATTCCGTTGCTTCATTCCTTGATTTTTTCCACTGTGCCACCACCTGTAAGGTTGACAAACTTATTACACACAACTGCTGGCCTTAGCTTAGTATCTCCCTCAAATCCCCTCACCACTCCTCTTGCATACTGTATTTTGCAAAAGCAGCATGAAAAAAAGAGAATAAACATTTTTTCCCATAGATAGGCCTGAGTTTCAATCTTGATACTCCTCCTTTTTATAAGAACTTGGGCAAGCCATTTCATTTTTCTGAATCTCAGTCTCCTTGTCTGTCAGAAGAAATCATAATATCTACTTTTTGTTACAGCTAGATGGAGAAACCATATAATATATACTTGACACATAGAAAGTGCTCAATAGGAAGAAACTTGCAAGTACACACATCCTTTGACAATGGTTCTAGGTGCAATAAACTTCCCAGGCTTTGCATAATGACTTCCATTTACCAAAAAAAATTTATGTTCTAGGTCATACGCTACGTACATTCTTTGCAATTATCTTATTTAATGTTGCATTAGTTCTCTGTAGCTATTGTAGCAAATTATAATAAACTAGTTGACTAAAAATAGAAATTTATTTTCTCACAGTTCTGGAGGTGAGAAGTCCAACATTGAGTTGTCAGAAGGGTCTTACTCCTTCCAAAGGTTCTAGGGCAGAATCCACTCCTTGCCTCTTCCAGCTTATGGTGTTCCTTGGCTTGTAACCATATCCTTCCAGTCTTTCCATTGTCACATAATCTGCTCCTCTATTGTGTGTGTCTCCTCTGTATGTCTCTTATAAGGATACTTGCCATTAGATTTAGAGTCTACCCAGAAACTCCAGGGTGATCTCATCTCAAGATCCTCAGGTAAATTACATCTGATAAGACCCTTGTCCTAAATAAGGTATCAATCACAGATTCTGGGGATTAGCACAAGAGCATGTGTTTTGGGAGGCCACCATTCTGCCCACTACCAACATCATAAAGCCCTAAATTTTAAGTACTAACATTATTTCAATTTATAGAAGGAGGAACCATATTTCCAAGACATTTAAATACTTACCTCAAGATCAGATGGACAATTCATAGTATGGATAGGGTTTGGTGGGGATGGGCTACCCACATACTTCTGACTCCACACCTAACCCTGAACCTCTCGGTCCCATTATGCTCTGGCACATCCTGGCAAGTCCTAGAACTTTCAGAAAGTCTTATGTTGGGAGGATACATCTATCAGTAAAAGAAGAACATTTTACTCTTTTTTCCTTATATGAGCTTAACCTGACTTGCTGAAACTGTCAAAATCATTTCTTCTAGTGAAAATTAACCTGAGTGTGGGAGTGAGTTGAATTGCTTTAAATTTAAAGATGTCAAAGTAAAGGTCGAGTAGATGCCTATCTTGGTTCTTTAATTAGAAGATTTCAGAGTTCTGTACTAAGATTTTAAAAGCAGGGTGAATCACTTCACCTTGGTGCTGTGATCTCTGATGGTTTTTTGCTGACCCTTGTCACCACAAATTACAGCGATCAGAGACAATGTGGAAAAGAAAGTTAAGTTCAGGAGTTTTGAAGGAGCACATTGTCTTCCACGTTTCCCTACCGTTCCATTTTTGTCTTGCCTTTTCAACTACCCTGGATTTCTCCCACCTACATAATGTGTTTAATTTGAGATTATGGTATGTGGTTAATGTGTTTCAATTTACACATTATACTTTTTTTTCTAATCTGAACAAAATACCTTACCCACAAGACTCTTTTAAGATTACCTAAGAGTCTTTCCCCAACCCCAGCAAGAGAAGTCACTTTTACATATCTGCACTTAATATATATTTTTATAATTACTATATTAATAAATGCACAAGAAGCCACATATGCTAATGGAAAAGCCTTAGTTTAGGGCCTTTAAAATTTTGTATTCTAGTTTCAGTTCTGCACTAATTAATTGTGTGACCTCAATTGAAGGCCAAGATAACTTCCTTATTTGCAAAACTGAGATAATTGCTACTTCCTAATTCAAATCATTGCAGTAAGTATAAGAGAACTTACAAAATAAATGTTGAAATGCTCAGAAAACAAAGTGTGTGCTGTCTAACTTTAAACCAAAAAATATAAGAGAATAAGGAGCAATTGAAACATGCAAATTTAAAATCTACAAAAATATTTGGATGCTTTTTTCAGTTATTCTTCTATAGTTATCATGGTCTATTTTAAGGCTTTAGGATGTCTATACCACTGTCAGTCTCTGTTAATGACATTGGAATAGATGACCAAGATTTCCTGAGGATTTTAATGAAATATAAATTTGATTCCACTGAAAACACTTCATTCTATACTGGCAATTCTGCAAATTCCATGAAGTGCCTTTGGAAACTAATTCTAGCCTCCTTTTCCCCTTAGCCTTTATTTCCAGATGTGTTACAATTCTTACTCCATGTGAAAGCTCATCAGCCAGCTCTAGGGAGCTTTAATTCTCAGGCATTTACTTCAATAGATAAGTGGTTAAATAGTAACCAAGTGTACAGGCTTTTCCAAAAGAGGGTAAAGATGTTTGTAGGGATAATGCAAGCCACTGGAAAAGTATTTAAACACAAATGATTAGTGGAGTTGTCCAGGGACCAAAGAGCCTTCTGTTGAGTGGATAGGAAAAAAGATTGGCCTGCTGTTTTCTACAGATAGTTTGCATGTAAAGCATAAAGTAATTAAGTGTTTTAATTTTGATCCCTATGGTGCCTCTCCTTTTCAGAGCACAGCAGGGAGGGGAAACATAATTGACATCATTTGGAAGGTTGGGTGCCTAAGGTTGCAGGAAGTCTTTGTACTTGAAACCTGACATTTAGGTTTACTATGTTGCTATTCTTATGTATACTCTGCTCCTATTCATGTGTAAGCAAAAAGACTGTGCCTACCACACCTTCAGAAAGCAGCCTCAAATCTTCAAAGGCTAGGGTGAATACTCTGTCATCTGAGAGATTAACTGCCTGCTCACCTGGGCAGATGACAGAGCTGAAAATGCTGTTTTATGTGTTTGTATATATGTTCGTTTCTGATATGATTTTGTACTCAAACAATATTACACATTATTTTTTGGTTTTTACTCTAGGACATATTAATGTGCACATCCAAGACTCTATAGGGTCCCTTTGATTTCCTAGTAAACTAGGCCTTTGAGTTAGTCTTACATACCAGGAATAATTGAATAAGAGAATAGATCCTTTTCTAGTTGATAGGAAACAAGTAGGAAAAATGTAAAAGAAGATTATCTTCAAAACAGTCAGACTTGTTTACTAATGAGACTTCATCCCCAGACAGTGCCTGGCATGCTGCAATATGCTCTATCTGAAGATTCAATAAATGAACGAGTCTTCTGTATTTTTATTTCCTATCGTGTGATACAACAGCTCTGACCCTGTCCTAGGCTGTATACCTTAAATATACTATAATATACACAAAATGCATTAGATTTTAATGTTTAGGGGATATTTCTATTTGATCTACCAACTTTAAACTATTTTCCTATTTGTGTTGTTGGACTAAGCGACTAAAGATCTGTATTCTAGACTTCTTTGAAATACTTGACTCATTTATCTTGAATGCAAAATGGAGGTCTTAGTGTCTGTCTCATTAATCTTACAGAATAGTCATATAAGCCAAAAGAGAGAATATATACAGTCTTTTTGAAACTCATTGCTACTTTCTGAAGCATGCAAAGATGTTATGCTACCAAATGTGAGAGATAATTTTTCAGGACAAATGAGAAGCACATCACCTGCATGAGTACTTCTGATCACCAGGAAATATGTATATATATATATACATATATATACATATATATGTATATATATATATACATATATATATATAACAAGTCTATAAACAATACATTGATATGTTAGCACAGCATATTTGTTAATGCAAAGCTGAGTATACAATAAATTCATCTAATATAGTGTTTTCAAAACAGTAACATCAGGACTGTAGTATTTAAACCAAAGTATTAAATGCTGAATTAATATGGAATTTCACTACATTCATTCATATTTCAGAAGGTACTAACCTTCCATCAGTTTAGTATTCAGCATAATTATTTTTATATCACTTGTTTATTTGTGAAATATTGTATATTATTGTAACCTATGTAGGATTGAATAGTAAATAATTATACATACAATTTTTCTGCTGTTTTCTTATTCCAAGAGTACACTATCTTTAGAGGTATTTTAAAATCAAAAAGTCAGAAGAATCACATAACCATGACATTCTAAAGTCAGAGAAATTAGGGGCATGTGGGTGGCTCAGTCAGATAAGTGTTAAGCATGTGATTTCAGCCCAGGTAATGATCTCAAGGTTCATGAGTTCCAGCCCCACATAGGGCTCTCTGCTGTCAGCATGGAGACTGCTTCGGGTTCTCAGTCCCTCTTTCTCTCTCTCTCTCTCTCTCTCTCTCTGCCCCTTCCCTGCTTGTACTGTCATTCTCTCTCAAAAATAAATAAACATACACAAAAATATTTTAAAACAATAATAAAGTGAGAGAATTTAGAAATCAAGTGAAAATATACAATTTTAGAAAGCAGGAAACTAGGATTGCACAAAAATCTGAAGATTGTTGTAAGTAACCACGTTCCAAATCAAAGTGGCTTAAGGGGAAAAATAAAAGTATGGAGAAAGTATTATTGCATGAGAAAACTAAATGTCCACAGAAGCTTAGCTGGATCCAGGTGCTCAAATACTAATGTCAGAACAGTTTTACTCTTTGTATCTTGGTCCTGCTTTGATCTGTGTTGGCTTAATTCTCAGGAAGGAAATTTCCTCAACATCAAAATGGCCACTGGAAGACATAGGCTTACTTCCAAAATATAGCAAACTCAATCACAGTTTGTTTATTTGTTTGTTTTTTTGCCAGTAGTTCAAGCAAAACCTCAAAGTTGATGCCCATTAACATTGACTGATGAAGCTCCGTTCACACTCGTACATCTGAACCAGTCACTGTGGGGAGGGCTATATGAGAGTTTCACTAGCAAGTTATGTATGATATATGTCCCATTCCAATGGACAACGGTAGAGTAAGTTTAATCCAAATTTCATGACCAGGAGGTCAAGGTAATGAACAGTTATGCAAAGAAGGGAAAACCAATGTTGGGAAGGCAAAATCAATAAATGTCCACTGCAGAAAGTGGTACAGCACGAAGAGAAATTTCAGAGAATGGAGGGAAGTGTTTCAGAGAAGGGAATCATAAAAATAAAAAAATAACAAAAAAGTGTGATTATTTACATGAGGATACTAAATCCTCAAATCCCCCTTAAAATTAATAATATTGGATACTGGATCATTGCAGAGTAGATATTGTCAGTCTGTTACTTGCAGGATGTTCAAGAAGATGCCTAAAGAGTAGAATTGATTTTAAAAAATTAAGAAAACATAGTTGAAAATTGAACTTTGTCATTCCTTGGGAATATTTTAAGACTTCTGTGTAATGAAGCTTCAGGTCAAAATTCATCTCATAGTCACTACCATTTGTTAAGTAAATATATAGTCAGGTCATCTAGAACCATGTAGCACTAGAGAAACTAGAAGTTAATGTGACCAGCCAGTATAGTGACATGTTTGAAAGCATGAATTCTGGAGCCAACCGTCTGGATTTGAATGCTAGCTGTTCTCCTTGCTATAGGTATAAACTTGAGAAGGTTACTTATGCTCACTGTGACTTAGTTCACTCATTTAAAAATATATGTAATATTAGAACCTACTTTATGTTACAGGGTGTGTCAAAAACTGTGAAAGTTCTGAAAGTTTAATGTACTTGCAAGATAAAGTATCCTGCCTATTTTATGGATGCTAGTGTAAGAGAAGAAACTCCTGGGTCAGAGAGAAAGAACTTAATTATCCATGGTTCATGCCATTTTTCTTTTCAATAAACTCTCATCAGGTGACATGGAGAGGCCCAGATAGATGCTCCACATATAGTGGATTTGTATTACAGCTGAAAATCCTCAAACATAAGAAACTCCAACCTTCTTTAACCCACTGCAAGCAAACCCAATCTTTGTCCTGTATGGAAATATGATCCTTACTGTATTGGACAAAACACAAGCTAGCTCATTGCTCAGGAGGGAGACACAATATCTATTTTCCAACGTTTTTCCATACATAAATATTTATTAGAAAGTAATCAAGGACAAAAAGATAATTATAACCTCTGCTTGCAAAAAGCAAAGAAATGCAAGAGACACATAAAGAATTATCTCCTGGGGCACCTGGGTGATTCAGTAGGTTAAGCATCTGATTTCATGCTCAGGTCATGATCTCACTGTTCGGGAGATCGAGCCCCACATCGGGCTAACTGCTATCAGTACAGAGCCCAGTTCATACCCTCTGTTCCCCTCTCTCTTTGCCCCTCCCCAGCTCGCTCTCTCTCTCTCTCTCTCTCGAAATAAATAAATAAACTAATAAAAAATGTTTTAAAAAAAGGAGTATCTCCTAACAGGTTGATGTGGATTGATAAATGCATTATTGTTATTGTTAAACAAGTTTTTAAAATATTACTGTAGTTATATATTTTATTCTGTCTATTTAGCTCTCGTGTATATGGCTCATAATCATATCTGACCAGTACAGTTAGTGTAAATAAGACAAGAACAATTGTAACGGAAGGCCTCAAAACATCCAAATGTGGAACTGGGTCCACAATAAGACTCTAATAAGTCATCACCTAATTTACATGTCCTTTTCTTAAAGACCTCAACTCAGGTTTAGGAACTTCCTAGTTTTCATTTCTTTCCCCCATGCTGCCTTCCTGTACTTTCATTTAAGATCTATACCTTCATATAAGACCTTTTATTAACAAAATAATTTCATTTCCTTAATAGATATGGATGAAATTAATGTGTACAATAACAATAATAATCTGGAACACTCATTCTCCATAAGAGCCCATATTATCTCTGTTTAATACTTTTTCTTAATATTTTTTCTTAAAATTTCATGGATAATTGCTTTATATGGTTACATTACAAATATTATATAAAGAAAAATTAATAAATATAACCAGTAGTGAAAAGTTAAATGGTATTACGAGAAGAAATGGAGGTGAAAACTGCAGAAGAAAAATTGCAGAAGATAAAAAAAAGTCAATGTTAAGATAAAGGAGTATATACAACTGGAAAAAAATAACTTGCATTAACTAGCAATAAAATATGATTCCTCAGTTGTTTTTTCTTTTTTTACTAGTAAAACTAATTTTAAAAAAATCCAGTATGTATAGCCAACATAGAAAATACCTGGGTATAAGAACATATACCAGAGGGTAATGGGGATTAAGGGCACATATAGACTCAGGGGTGCCTGGTTAAGCATCTGACTGTGTCACGGTTTGTGAGTTCAAGCCTTGCACTGGGCTCGTGCTGACAGCTCAGAGTCTGGAGCTTGTTTCAGATTCTATGTTTCCCTCTTTCTCTGCCCCTTCCCCACTTGCACTCTGTCTCTCTCAAAAATAAATATTTTAAGAGAATTAAAAAAAAGTGCACACATAAACTCAAACTTCCCATTAACTGGCTCACCACGGGATAGTCCTGTAGCTGCCAACAAAATGGTTTTGAGTTTTCTGCCAGATGACCAGATACTGCTTTGTTAAAATTAAAAGAAAATAAAGTCTTGTGAATTAGTCTCTGACCTATAGTATTACTTTCACAGGTGGAAGTAGCATTATCTGTATCAACAATTAAGAGACCTATGTGTAAAGAAAAAAAATTTGCGAAATTAAAATTTTTTAAACACAACAGGTTGTATGTGTACGTATATAAACCTATTGCCAAATAATAATTCTTGATAATTTATCAGTTCTTTATCATTTTAATCTTTTTTAAGTTTATGTATTCATTTCAAGACAGACAGACATAGAGAACAGGGGAGGGGCACTGAGAAAGGGAGAGAGGAGAGAATCCCCAGCAGGCTCCGCACTGTCAGTACAGAACCCGATGAGGGGCTCAAACTCATGAAACATAGACTGTGACCTGAGAAACCAAGAGTTGGATCCTCAACCAACTGAGCCACCCAGGTGCCCTAGTTCTTTATCATGTTCAACAGAAATTTCAATGTATTGTCCTAACACAAGTTAATTTTATAATGACTATTATTCTGCCTTCATTTAAGAGATTTTTTGATATATTTAAGTTGAAAAAATATAAGTAACCAGTAACCCCTAACTATAAATATCTCAGAACCAATGAAGTATCAAACTGATAATTACTAGATTTAAAAAAAATGTTTATTTATTTTGAGAGAGATAGAGATCGATAGAATGTGCACATGAGCAGGGTAAGGAAAGAGAGGAAGAGAAAGCATCTCAAGCAGGCCTCACACTGTCAGCACAAGGCCTGATGTAGGGCTCCATTTCACAAGCCATGAGATCATGACCTGAGCCAAAATCAAGAGTCGGTCACTTTTAACAAACTGAGCCACCCAGACACCTCTGAAAATTACTAGATTCTGAATTACTTTGGAGCTTAATAGATATGCTCTCTATTCTAAACTCTCTTTAGAATGTGGTAAGAAGTCAAAATTTAGTCAGAAGATGGCTCTTTCTTGGCTCATTTCCTATATCCAAGCCTGCACAATATTGAAGCAGTTAAAAGACATCATTGCTACAAAACTAAAATGCAACCCTCAGAATGGGAGAAGCTATTTGCAAGTGACATATTTGACAAAGGGTTAGTATTCAAAATCTATAAAGAACTATTTAAATTCACTACCCAAAAACCAAATAATCCAGTTAAGAAATGGGCAGAAGATATGAAAAGACATTTTCCAAACAAGACATCCAGATGGCTAACACACATGAAAAGATGCTCAACATCACTCACCATCAGGGAAATACAAATCAAAACCACAATGAGATACCAGTTCACACCTGTCAGTATGGCTAAAAGTAACAACACAGGAAACAACAGATGTTGGCACGGATGCAGAGAAAGGGGAACCCTCTTACACTGTTTGTAGGAATGCAAACTGGTGCAGCCACTCTGGAAAACAATATGGAGATTCTTCAAAGAGCTAAAAATAGAAACACCTTAGGATCCAGCAAAGGCACTACTAGGTATCTATCCAAAGGATACAGAGGTGCTGATTCATAGGGGCACATGCATCTCGGCATTTATATCAGCATTATCAATAATAGCCAAATTATGGAAAGAGCCCAAATGTCCATTGACTGATGAATACATAAAGAAGATGTGGTGTGTGTGTGTGTGTGTGTGTGTGTGTGTGTGTGTGTGTATAGAAGAGAATAGAATAATACTTCACCATCAAAAAGAATGAAATCTTACTGGATTGCCTGGGTGGCTCAGTTGGTTAAGGGTCCAACTTTTGATTTTTGATTTTGGCTCAGGTCATGATTTCATGGTTTGTTAGTTCAAGCCCACCTTAGACTCTATGCTGACAGCGTGAAGCCTGCTTGGGATCTCTCTCTCCCTCTGTCTCTCAAAATAAATAAATAAACTAAAAAAAAAATAAAAACAAAGAATGAAATCTTGCCATTTGCAATGATGTGGATGGAGCTAGAGTGTATTATGCTAGGTGAAATAAGTTAGGTACAGAAAGACAAATACCGTATGCTTTCACTCATACGTGGAATTTAAGAAACAAAACAGATGAACATAGGAGGGGAAAAAAAGAGAGAGGCAAATCATAAATAAGACTCTTAACTATAGAGAACGAACTGAGGATTGCTGGAGGGGAGGTGGGCTGGAGGGATGGGTTAAATTGGTGATGCACTTAAGGAGAGCACTTGTTGCGATAAGCACTGGGTGTTATATGTAAATGAGATATCACTAAATTCTACTCCTGAAACTAATATTACACTATTTGTTAACTAACTAGAATTTAAATAAAAACTTGACACAAAAACAGACAAAACAAAATAAAAAACAAAAAGACATCATTGCTGATCACTTTCATTTCATGAACATGAGAGAATATAATGTATTCTAGAGTGTTATGTTTAGATTTTGAGAATTGTTCCATGACACCCTTTTACCATGGCTACATAGATTAAAATAATGGTAGTACAATAGTTAATCATAACTAAGTGTATACACACACATACACACATATATATAATGTATTGTATATTTGTTAGTTATATCATAACTGTATATATATATATACTTATAATATATCATGTATATTTATTCTGAGGGACTATGACAGAGAAAAAAAATAAAATATGGATTAGAGAGCATTTTAAATGCCATAGAATGACGGGATTTCAGAGAACACGTAATGAGAATGGGTGAAACATGAGTTTCATTTACTCACTTCCCTATTTGTTAAACATTTTTTAATATCTATTTGTATAAGAGACTAGAGTGTCTGCAGGGGATACAACAGTCAGCAGGTAAACAAAGAAAAACCATAGTATCTACCTTTACAGTACATGTATTTTAAATAGGAGCAGTTAAATAATTAATAAACACAAAATTTCAGTTCCATCCAGTGCTGTGAAGTTCTTAGAAGTGCCTATAACAGGAGGACTTGAGTTCAGATGTTGAGCTTAAATGACAAATATGAGTGAATTAGGCAAAAAGAGGAAGAATACTCCATTTTGCTTTTTAGAAACACTGTGATCACAGCAGATTCACAAATGTTTCCACTGATGCCCCTCTATGCAGATGAGCATTAGCTCATACCCCAGGGATCTGGGGACACAGCCGAAAGCTTTTCTCCAAAAGCAAGACCTCATTGCTTTAGCCTGCTTTGGAATAGGGTGACCTCACATTTCAGTTTTCCCTGGGTCATCCTAGCTTATGCCTATTGTCCCAGTTTAAGTTTTTAATAGCTCACTAGTTTACACTCAGAATTATGCTTGTTAGGATAATATACCGTTAGCACTTCTTTACACTCATATTTTATCCTCGATATTCACTGAAACATATCGCTGTGTGTTAAAACAAGCTCATATCATTTTAAATATAAGTAAGCAATGAGGAAGATAATGTTCAAGGGGAAATTATTAGTCTTAAAGTTGCAATTTGAGTAAAAACAATTTCAGTGCACTATCGACACACATAATTTAAAGCTGATTTAAATAACCACAAATAATATAACCTCATCCTTTATGGTTTCAAGAGAGAAAAGATGAATACAAACAATAGACCATATTTACAAGAGTTCTAGAAACAGAAAACAGAAAGGAAGAGATAACTGCACAGTAATTAATAACAAAGCAATATGAATTTTTGTTGTTATTGATTTTTAAGACAGCATCTTCCCACCTATTTCACAACACTAATTTATTATCTTATGTATTCCTTCAACAAATATATTCTGACATACATACATACACTAAGTACTATTTTGTTTAACATATTGGGGATATAGTGGGGAAAAAAAAACAGAAAAAATCTGTCTTCATAGACCTTGCTAGTATTTGAATACTTTTATATTTAAGAATAAACTATGCAAATTAGCTAAAGTTAAGTGGTAGCATACTATGTATGTGAAGATAGAGTCAATATAAGAAAAAAAAGCATAGGGTCAAAGGTCAGGCAAAAAGTGATCACACAGGCAATATATAAAAACTTGCTGTGATTAAGACTAAGGCTTGTCTTTGGGCTTCCCAAAGTCAAAAGGAAAAAAAAAATCAATTCATAATTGTTTTTTTTCCCTGGTAGGTAAAAAAGTCCTCAGAAGATACAAGGATTTTCTAGCAACAATTTCCATACACACAAGCATGCACACCCATATGTAAGCACACATACCATAAATACGAGAAATTGAGTAACAAACACTAAGAGAAACTGCTTGATGATTCCAAAGCTCATGTTCTCAGAGCGAATATACATGAAAGTAAACCAGAAAACTTGGAAAAACACAAATTCTTGGGTACTTTGCCTAGTATGATGCTTCTCAGATAGTCCTGAAATGTAATCTGATGTGAGAATCCCAGAGATACCGGGCAATATTTTGTTTCTTTTAATAAAAATGGAGCAAGTCTTATATGGTATAATATACATAAATGCAGAAATTATGGTTTTTTTTACAAATTAGAAAACACAAAGATATAATAATAAATATATGTAATTAAATATAATGTCTATAATAAACATTTTTAAAAACAAATTTATTACATAAAAGTATCCTAAATTCTGATAACAAAACATGACCAAAAAACGCCCTAAAAGGGACAAATATAAACTTATTACTATTAGAAGTAAAGATTTTAAAATTCTTAAAGGAAACATTATAATCTAAAAATATGTTATATAAGAATTCATAAAAACCATGCAAAGTTTATTTCTGAAATGTAAAAATAAGACATTTTAAAATAATTGCTAATTTATTGATTATATCAATAGAACAAAGAAATAGCATTTTTCAATATTAAAGAAATTATATAATGCAAATTAATTACAAACTAAAAAACAATACTAAATACTGACCCACTCACATACATTCCACTCACAGCCCACAAAACCAGAACGCCTACATGAACACAGGAGTTTAAAGAGGTTATATAAATTATCATCATCATAAATGACATCAGTAATTTAGTGATTAAATGTGTGAGGCAAAAGAGCTTTGTATACAAAATTTAATTTAAAATTAGATTTAAAAAATCTACATATCCACTGTTTTGCTATTTCTAATTTTCAACAAAACCAAAATGGTAGAAAAAGAATTTAAACCTAGTTCTAATAGTCTTCAAAACAAGAACTGATTATCAATATGCTCTGTTGAATTAAATCTAATCTATACAAAATTGGAGTTAGATAATAAAGGTGAATACTGGTCTGACTAAAATTGAGACTATTTTTTAAAATATAACAGTGAGGAGATGACTGATAAATAATATAAAAAAGAACATAAACAAAATTCTTAAAATGAAGATACAAGAAACTGGAAGAAGTATTTGTGTTTAGTTACTAAAGTCATTACATTTTACATACAAAAGTTCTCACACATTAAAATACAAGAGATACATGTTCCATTAGAAATATTTTTTAAATTAAGGACAGAAAATGGCCAATACTCTTGTAGACATAGTTAGCCTCCCTAGAAGCTATAAAATATGCAGATTAAAGCAAATATTGCTTTTGCCATTGTAAGATCTTACGAAGGAATGCCGTGAAATGAGTGAAATATCTCTTTCAGATGTAACCATTAGGAGTATAAATTGTCTTGTCTTTCTGAAAGTAGTTAGGTAATATACAATCAAATGTTTGAAGTATTTTCATCAGAGTTTACCCAGTGTTTCCACTTTAACTAATTTGTCCTAACGAAGTAATCTGAAATGTGCTGACTGAATACAAATAAAATGACTCTTGCACTGTTCATGATAATATAAATGAGGGAAGAGAGCATACAATGAAAATAATCTAAATGCACCAAAAAAAGCAGGAAGTTAAAATATTTGTTGCTTATCTATAGGCAGTAATTGTCTGTAATCTCTATAAACCTATTGACAAGATTATATAATGTCTTAGAAACACAATTATTTGTTAACAGGTGAAAATAAAAATATTCCAAAAGTTTCACAAAATTATTATTTGGAGAAAGAAATACAAATGGTAGTTACAGTGTAGCATATTTGAGAAGAAAATAAATTTATACACTCAGACTTATTAACTCAATACTGGGAGTAACTGTAACAATTCTAATAATAGCTGTCTCTAAGAGTAGGCATCTGAGTAATATTAATGTTCTCCATACTTTTCCATATTTCTCATGTTATTACAACAAACATGAAGTAACCTTATAATCTGAGAAATACTGAAATAGTCTTAATAAAATGTCTTATCTCTAAAATGATTAATCTTATAAGAACACCATGGCTGTGTTCTTTAACCACACAAATATGCTATTTCAATAATATGTGTAGACATAAATGGCATAGAAGTACTTGGGAGAGCTAATAGTCTTTAAGTCACTAGAAGAATTTTAATCATCTTTATATGTGAGTGTTACCACTGGTATATCATTAGATAAAAAGAGGCGCCAAAAGAAACTTAGCTCTAAATTTCTTTTCTAGAAAGCATGACAAAAAGAACATTGCTCATCAGGATTAGAAATCCCACCAAATTCATAACTTCTTGCCAATGAGATGGTACACAGTAAAATAACTCTCTTTCTCTTGTCCCTACAACTCTACCTACTTTAAAGAAAAACAAAAATTGCCATAGGCATGGGGTTAAACACTATGTCTGAGCATCTTACAAAAACATAATATATAACCTTCTAGAATTCAGCTCTCAATAAAAGTTCCAGTGTTGCTGTCTCAATTGTGGGCAGGATGTGTTTTATTAAACAGCCATATGAGGTATAAGAACATTTGAGAGCAAGACTTCTCAGTGTTTTCCACAGCTAGCTGATTTACAAACCTGCTAAAGTAAAAAGGAAATTGGGTAACAGCTTATGCTGTTAAAAGCCTTCAGGTCTGAAAAGATATTATCCTCAAGAAAGGGAAATAGCAGTAGCATCTGGATAGCTTACACTGAACCCTATTTTGTTTTTCATTGTGCAGTTGGCCTTCCTTAAATGCAGAAGACAGAGAATCTTCTCAGTCTTCTTCTTGGGTTGTCTATAAGTCAAATTTATGTTTAATTCTGTAGGGGAAAAACAGACACAAACCTCATTTTCTAAATGATGAATCTGCATTTTCAATGTAGTTACATTTAGTCAATAGTTTATGTGAAAGCACATCCCAACAGCATATTGGAAATCTGTCAGTACAGAAAAAAATTCATAAGTATGCAGAGAAAGGCCTACTGTTTGCAGGACAGTATGATGAACCTTATGAAGGACACAGAAGAAAGAGAAGGCCTGACTCCTGCCTTCTGTGGGATTACAATTCATCTGAGATGATACTAATTTAACTGAATGCTTCCTTTCTTCCTGGAGCTGAGCTAAACCCTTTGAAATGATAACTTCACTTAATCCTTAATCATGCCTTGAAGTACATCTCATTATCCCTATTTTACAAATGAGGCCACCACTTTCTAAGAGGTGAAGTTGTGACATATTTAGTAAATGGCAGAGCTGGGATTTGGAACTCTGTCAGATTCTAGAATCAGAGGTTTTAACATTGCTAAACTATCTTATCCAGATAATTCAGAAAGGATTCCACGATGAGTTATTGCATAATGCTGGTCTTTACCAGTATTTCTGCTGTGCTAAAAATACAAAACATTTGAGATCATTCTCTTCCCTCTGGTTAGAGACATGGGCTTACTGAATCTCAATAATAAAAATCTTAATTTATATCAAATTAGCAAACTCTATATATTTACACACTGAGTTTTTATTATACTCTCTAACTTGGGTTTTTTTTTTTAAATTGTGAAGGCTATTGTTTGCTATAAATCGAAGGTTGGACCAAAATTGTTTCAACATCCACCTCTACCTTCATACACAATTGGCAACACTAAGTTTATTTAATATACCACTTGTTGAGAGTCTCAAATTTCATCCACAAGAAAATCATGTGTACATTTTAAAAGAGTTAATACATGTGGAATTATTAGTTTGCCACAAATTGACATATTTCCTACTGTCAACTTGATATTCTTGTTTTAAATGACTTTTTTCTGATGAACTGTATATGGAGGATCTAGCAATAATAATGGCATTTCGTTGTTATTCAATATGGTATTATTTGCAATCTTTTGCTAAAGTAACTCTTTAAAAGGAATATTTAAATTGTATGAATATAAGATACACAAAGTTTTGGGTAAATCACAATAAAAAATTTCCTTGTGACTATTCCAATATCCTCAAAATACTGGGTATTTTTTAAAATTTTTTTTTCAACGTTTATTTATTTTTGGGACAGAGAGAGACAGAGCATGAACGGGGGAGGGGCAGAGAGAGAGGGAGACACAGAATCGGAAACAGGTTCCAGGCTCCGAGCCATCAGCCCAGAGCCTGATGCGGGGCTCGAACTCCCGGACCGCGAGATCGTGACCTGGCTGAAGTCGGACGCTTAACCGACTGCGCCACCCAGGCGCCCCAAAATACTGGGTATTTTGACTATGTTTGGCATTTATTCACCAAGGCTAATGCTTAGTACTTGAAACTGTATGCTGTGTAAGGCAAGCCTATTGCTTTGTGATAAAATACCAAACATTTACTAAACCCTTGCAAACTGAATGAATAGATGTACTAATATAAGTTAAAAGAATACTGGTTCCAGATCTTTGAACTTTATACTCTCCATTCCTCTGCAAAATGGGTAATTTGAGTAATTCTCACTTATGCTCAAAAGGATAGACACAAGTTCTGATACCAGTTTACAGAGAACTAAAAGTCAATTTGTATAATGATGGTATGTCATCACTATAGGAAAGGCAGATTTGTCAATTGATAACTTACATAATTTGCCAACTTTGGGAAACAAAAATTAACACACTAATTCCCTCACACATTATACCAGAATAAGTTCTGAACTAATTAAAATTTTCTATGTAAATATAAAAAAAATCAAAACTATGGGTTAACTGAGAGAGAAATGTGCCTTTCCTTCCATGAAGAATTGATCGATTTGACTGAGTCACATGATCGCAAGCTCCGATATTGTATGGGAGTCATTTAGAAGTTTCTCAAGATGCTTGTTTGGATGGAGTTACAGATTTTAATGCTATCAGTCATTTAATGCAAATATCTTGATCAAACAAAATGTATTTAATTTAACAATGCATTCAACAATGATGGAAGGAGTCATGAAGATATAATCACACCTCTTTTTAAAGAAAAAAATATGGGAACAAGATGCCATCCATTTTGGTAATGGAGAGGGCTCTCTTCATTTGCTTAAATAGGCACCGGAAAAAATTTTATTTAAAATTCATATCTGTGGCAAGTATAGTAATTTCCAGCCAGCATACTCAGCTGTTCAATACAGACACTACATAAATCTGCTCAACAACATAAACACACTGCCTCAGAGCGATCTCACGAATTAAATAGTCTGTTTCCTGGAGAGAGAAAAGTATAGAACAAAATTAATAGTATAGCTACTGTATCTCGATGGGGAACTACCCTCAAGCCTGAATCACTGCTGAAGAAGAGACATTAACAGAGCTGACTTTAGTGACTATGAGAGTGAAGAAGCCCATGAACTCAAGAGAGAGAAGTAAGAGAGTTGATTCAGAAGCATGTTGTTAATTAGCTAACTTAACAGAAATGAAAGTCATGTAAAAGGCTAATTAAGTCAAATTGATGTGCATGATCTCAGCCTTTATTTTGAATATAGCTGAAAGAATCTCTGAGCTAGAGAATCCAAGCTCCAGAGAACATGTTTCCATGGTGGGTGCTGATAAGATGGGTTGATTTCAATTGCTCTTCAAGGTACACTGTTCATGCTCCTGTGGTTGCCAAGTCGAGCCATCCATGTCAATTCTGTCTTGAGAGACACTTGCTCTTTGTATGATTGTCAGGCACATAAAAAGTGTAAAAACTTTGATACTACTCTCATTTTATTATCTAATTATAACTCCCATGGCCTTGGCTAACTTGGAAAGTGCTAAAACTACCATTCTACTCAGAGCCAAAAGATCCAGAGTAAGGGGATAATTGTGCTACACTTTTAAAATTTATGTCTTCTTGATATTTCTTCTCATTGATTAAGGCATCAGTTTGTCCACTTCATCTTACATATTTGAAATGCATGTTTGAGCATATATAGTTTAAATAATCCTTCAAGAGAGCTTGAAAATATTACATATTGTTTTTGGATGCCCACAGCAACTTTCAGAAAATTTAATGTACATCACAGAAGTGACCAGAAGAAGAATGGGTGGTGCTTAAAGTTTTTAAGGATTTATACATATTGTCTTTTACAAGTAACAGGTTAAAATTCAATGAAAGTTCCAAGAAGTCACGAAGATCTGAACAAACTTTAAAAACAAAAACAGTGACCATTAATTGAGTAATTGCTAAATGCCAGTGACTATGCTTAGCATATAAAGACACTATCCTACTAAATCTTGATTAAAAAGCTTCTGTGAAATCATAAGCCCTATTTTATAAAAAATTCAACTGAGAGAGAATTTAAGTAATTACCTATGACACAGTTAGTAGGAATAATAAAGTCTTCAAAGTCAAGTCTTTCTCCAAAATTCATGCTTTCAACCATAAAACCTAGACCGCAGAATGCTCTTTCCAAGAGCATTTTTCCTAAAAGATTCTCGTTTGGGGAATTTTTAGATCCTACTTCTTTAGCTAAGTCTAAGCTTTTGACATGAAACCCTGGTACAAAGTATTTGATATTCCAGACAGTGTTCTTTCTTTTTTTGTGAAGTTTAATTAGTGGGGCATTGTCATCTTTCCCTCCTGCTCCTCCTCCTCTTTCTCATTGTTGTTAGATATTTACATTCTGAAGGAAGGTGACTAGATTAAGTAATAGAAAAGACTTGTTTCAGTTTTAAGAGTTTGCAAATTTATTCTGTATTTTATTAACTTTCATTTTTGCATACCTTCACTATCAAGCTGAATAACTGACAAAAGGATTTTCTGTAAAAACAGAATTTACAGTTTCTCAATTGAGTCTAAGCTACTCTTGACTGTGGTGTAACTGGCTATGTCTGGCAGACTGATTTGGAAGGACAGGCCAGAAGTAGTTTTTGCATGGGGTAGGTAGAAAGAACCCTTCAGGGAAAGAATTTACCTTAGGGGACAACACATAATTCTGCACAATGAGAAAGCCTCTCCTAAGCTAAGAGAGATATGGGCAATTCAAAGTACAGCGTGATACCTGTCATTCAAATGTATCTTCTGGTATGGGGCCAGGACTGAATCCCGGAAATAGTAGGGCTGAGGTATAAACCTGGAAAAATATTTTCCCTAAAAGTTCTGTAAGATAGTGGGGATACAAGACATACACACAATGAAGACTATACTGACTCCTCCAAATTATGTCCGAGTGCATAGAGTCACTTTGGCACACTGAAGGGACATAACATGTGGAGGCAGCAACAGGACACAGTGCTCAGGTGTAGGGACAGATCCCTACTTGATGAAAGGGACCTCAAGAGTAGTCTGGTGCCAATTACTTGGTGACAGTAGGAATTAATGTCAGTGGTGACAAGTGGTACCAACTACTTTGGAAAATCATAGTACCCTTTGACACAGAAAGCAGACCACTTACAGATGACACTCTCAACTGTGGCACCTGTGAGACACTTCTTGAATATATGTAGTGAGTTTTATTAAACAGGGTCAGAGAAGAAGAGTAGGAGAAGAAACAGGCAGTAATGTGGGTGATAAAAAACTGTTCCTCATTCATGTGGTAACCCTACCCCCAACCAGACACTTTCCCCCAAAATAAAAGATGTTTTGAACAGGGCTAATGTGCTGATATGATAAAAGTTGGTAGTTGTAAGACCATGAAATATGGCTTGTTTTGTTATTTAAATCATGAAAATTATAAGAGCCTTCCTATCAAAATTATGAGAGTGTTGCTATAATACCAAAAGTCTTTAGTGATTTTCAGTTTTGCAAATGAAATATGATGGGTCTGGGGTTCAAATGGTGCCTCTCAGAATTTAGGCTGATACATATTTGATATCTGTGGAATGGACATTACATAGTTTATTAACAAAAACAGCTTTTTCTCCTTTTCTATTCCTATGCCTTATTCAAGTCATCATTAATTACATGTCTTTAGTTCTATTGCCTAGAATATCTAGTGTGAGGCCTAGGGTGTGAATTTTAAGGGGTCACTCGCTCAGAGAATTACTCAAATGTGGACCATGTCTTTACTGGCGTAACCCTAGTCGCACCCTGGAAAACGTCCTTGTCATGCTCCTGATTTAATTGGAATGCTTTTGAAATATTACCTTTAAGTATGATGTTGGCTATAGGTGTTTGAAAAGAACTCATTAATTAAGAAAAGTATCCTGCATTTTGTTTGCTATTAAATTTTTAAATTGATACTGAATTTATACAATTGCTTTTTCTACATTACTTGAAATGCTCATGTATTTTAATTTTTGTTTCTTTTTATAACTTATTGTCAAATTAGTCAATTTACGATGTATATAGTATACTCTTGGCTTCTGGAGTAGATTCCCATGATTCATCACTTACATATAGCACCCAGTGCTCATCCCAACAAGTGCCCTCCTCAATGTCCATGTCCCATTTTCCCTGCGCCACAACCCCCATCAATCCTCATTTTGTTGTCTGTATTTAAGTCTCTTGTTGGTTTGCCTCCTTCTCTGTAACTATTTTTTTAGGAAAAAAAGACCTTTCCCCCATGGTCTTCTGTAAAGTTTCTCAAATTCCATATATGAGTGAAAACATAATGATACCTGTCTTTTTCCAACTGGCTTATTTCACTTAGAATAATACTCTACAGTTTCATCCACGTTGTTGCAAATGGCAAGATTTCATTCTTTTTCATCGCCCAGTAGCATGCCATGGTAGTATGTATATGTGTATATGGGTATATATATATATATGTATATATATATATATATATATATATATATATATATATATATACATATACATATATATACAGTAGCATGCCATGGTAGTATGTATATGTGTATATGTGTATGTATATGTGTATATAGTATGTATATGTGTATATGTGTACATACACACACCTCATCTTCTTTATCCATCCATCAGTTGGGCTATTTCTATAATTTGGTTATTGTTGATAGAGCTGCTATAAACATTGGGGTACATGTGCCCCTATGAATCAGCATCCAGATGGCTAACAGACACTTGAAAAGATGCTCAACAGCACTCATCATCAGGGAAATACAAATCAAGACCACATTGAGATACCACCTCACACCGGTCAGAGAGGCTAAAATTAACAACTCAGGAAACAACAAATGTTGGTGAGGATGTGGAGAAAGGGGAAACCTCTTACACTGCTGGTGGGAATGCAAACTGGTACAGGCACTCTGTAAAACAGTGTGAAGTTTCCTCAAAAATTTAAAAATAGAACCACCCTATGACCCAGAAATAGCACTACTAGGAAATGCTCATGCTTTTTGCTAAACACTCATGTTGTTTTTTTAAATCCATTATTATCAGTGTAGTATGTTACATTAATAGATGTCTATGATTTTGATTCATTGTTATATTCCTGAGCTAATCTTTTGTGTAAAGTCCAGTTCAAATACCACTTCTGATCTGTCAGCCAAAAGTAATGTCTTTCTCCCTAAAATTATGGCAGCACCATATTTACCTTTTCTATATACGTTGGCACATTCTACGTTATATTATACCTAGATATGTGCATTTTGTCTCTTCTACTTCATTTTTCCTCATAATGCAAATAATAAAAATTGGAAGCCACAGAAATTGAGATGGACTCAGGTCTATCACTTAAAAATATTTCTAAGGTTCAATTTCCTTTTATATAATATAAAGATCATAATGTGTGCCTTGCCTGCTTATAGAGTTTTTTAAAGTATCTAAATGAGATATGTTGACCACAGTATGTGTACATGTAGAAAGCTTCATGCATATCACTTTTATTATTAACCATTAAGCTTCAAACTTTGCAAAAATTTTAGTCAGTATTGGATATACTTGGAGTTAATAATGTATTTTAATACAACCTTGGAATAAATATGTGACGGCAATAGTCATATTGAGAGATTACCAATTATTCTTTCATGTGTTATATATCAGATTGCCTGTGGCTCACCACACAATCTATGAATGCCATATATTCCCTGAAAGAGACGACAGATACAATTAGCACAAAGGGATCATTGTTATGCTTTAATTTCAAAGAGTACTTTTTGAGACCTTAGAAAAAATGATGTTTAAAGGAAGAATTTGTGAAAAGGGTGAAATGGGTTTCCAAATGCTACAAATTTCTGTAAAAACAAAGTTCCAGCATCAGCACATCAAACATTAAGTCACGGGTATAGAAAACTCAGGATATTCTGTACAGGAAGTAAAATAATAATTTAAAAAAAGATTTTAGTTTCATGAGAACATGGGGAATGATTTAGGAAATGACCTATCAGTCCGTTTTTGTTGTATAACAAACCATACCAAAACCTAGGTGTCTTACCAATTATTTATTATCACTCTATGGGTTGAAAACACATTTACGCTGATCTGAGTTGCTCATGCATATATGCCTGCAGTTAGCAAGGAGGTCTTTAGTGGCTGCTTATACAGGGTGATCTTAACTGGGATAAATCACTTTTGCTCCACACGACTTTTCATCATTCAGCATTTTATCTCAGACTTGCTATCATGGTGAAGGAAGAAGACCAAATAGATAGAACTAAGCTATGAAACACCTCTTAGAGCCTAGGCTTGGGAATTTGCACAGCATCACTTCTGCCACCACATTCTATTGATCAAAGTAAATCATTGGCCCAGCCCAGATTCAGAGTGGAGAAATAGACTCTATCTCCTAGACGGGCGGGAGAGCACATTTACATTGCAAGGGGCATGAAGACATGAAGGTAGAGAGAATTGAGAGCATTTATGTAGTCTATATACCCATGGATGGCAAAATTCTATAACAGAGGTGTTAGGTATGGTGACAGAAAAGTCAAAATCCAAGAGAGCTGGGCCTCACCCTCATTTGATGTTGTGGAGAGTGACAGCCACAGGGTTCCAGTGTCCAGCAAGAAGTTGTAAGAGGAGCCTTGATTAAAATATTCAGCCCTATCTTTGCTCCTGCATGTACTGAGGTGAATGTAGTTAGAAGTTTTTGCATGTCCTGTAGTAGACAAAGAAGTGAGAACTAAGTTTAGAGTTAAGACTCTGCAATCACATAACAAGGGCCAACCTACAAAGCGAGGGTTAAAAAATCCATATAAGAATCATATAGATAATGTTGCTTATACATGCCAAGCTCTGCAACATTGATAATAAGTTAAATAAGAACTACAACCCAATAGTTGCACTACTAGGTATTTACCTAAAGGATACAAAAATACTGATTTAAAGGGGCACATGCACCCCAATGTTTATGGCAACATTATCATCAATAGCCAAATTACGGAAAGAGCGAACATGTCCATCAATTCATCAGTGAATAAAGATGTGGTATATATATACAATGGAATATTACTCAGCCATCAGAAGAATGAAATCTTACCATTTGCAATGACATGGATAGAGTTAGAATGTATTATGTTAAGCGAAGTAAGTCAGTCTGAGAAAGACAGATACCATATGATTTCACTCATATGTGGAATTTAAGAACCAAACATAGGAAAGAAAAAAAAAGAAAGAGTGAGGCAAAACATAGAACAGACTCTTAACTATAGAGAACAAACTGAGGGTTGCTGGAGGGGTGTGGGCAGGAGATGGGCTAGATGGATGATGGGCATTAAGAAGGGCACTTGTGACAAGCATTGAGTGTTATATGTAAATGATGAATCACTAAATTCTACTCCTGAAACTAATATTACATAATATGTTAACTAACTAGAATTTAAATAAAAACTCAAAACAAACAAACAAACAAACAATAACAACAACAACAACAACAACAAAAACAAAAAAAAAAAAAGGCTCTGGCCCTGACTTTGTTCAAAACACACACACACACACACACACACACACACACACACACACACACACAAACCAATTTATATGCTCTCTAGCTCTAGACCAGCTAAAACAATGAAATGGAAACTAACAAAGACACAAAAGATAGCATACATGGTCTACTGTTCTCCTTCCCCTACAAAACACCACAAGGTTGAGTATACTACCTCATGTATGTTGGGGAGAAGAACGATTTCCATCTTGGAGTGGAGAACTGTTGGAGTTGGGAACAGAACACTGAAAACTGAACATATACTTAAAAGAGACAAGAGAAAAAAAGTTATCAGAAAAGGAGATGCTAATATCAGAAGGTACAGAAGGTATTAAGATACTGCAGTTTATCAACTTAAAAAAAAACTGTTATCCAATGGCTGGGTAAGATTAGCTCAGATATACAAATTATGAAAAGTCAAGTTTTCTTAGCATATCAGAGAAGTGGTAAGGGACAGTTCAAGATTCTGTGGAGGCTGTCTCAGAGAAAGTATATTACTTTTACAAATATTACACAAGCATATGATAATGTGAACACTTTGCAAAGGCTCCTTTCAGCATCTTGGAAGGGGCTCATCCAAGCTAGGGACCTGAAACTTAGGCACCAGTAACTTCACAGTGAACCTGCCTTTGATGCAGCATATTACAGATGAGAGTTTGTTAATAAGGGTGCCATCATCATTCCTCACTCTCTTTCTACAGAATTCTTTCTATAATGGGTTAAAGGGTATGTCCATCTAGTGGGTGACATAAGAAAGGCATTAAGGTATTTAGAACAGAACATGTTTCTGCAGGGGAAAAAGGTTACTCATTTAATTCTCTGAGTTCAAATAGAAATGGCTATTTTACAGTTCTTGTATGGAAATTGTTTTAAGACTGCTTTTAAAAGCCTTGAATATGGAAGTATTAAATGTTGGCAGCAAAGTCTTATAAATGGGATGGCTGAAGCCTCCAAGTGAGAGAGGCTGGACAGTTTCCTGCAGCTCATATAGATAGTAGAGAGAAAGAACTTTGGCCCAGTTTCCATCCAGTTACCTTTCTCTATGCATCTCAGAACTAAAATTATGTCACCTCAATGAGAGGGTCTGTGGTGTGCATTCCTGATTTCTCTTCACCTCTTCACTTTTCCATGTGATGATCAAGATCTAATAGATTATTAAGGTTTCTTGTTCTACTTTGGTAAGCCCATATTTGATTCCCTCTTCCTCAAACTCTGTCCACCTTTTATGGTCCTAGTGACCAAACTGTGTTTACAACAACCTTTCTTTATGAGCTGAGGTTAACATGCTGAATGTTGATGTCTAGTCTCTACAATGAAACAGGGTCATCTGGTATTAGACTTCCTTGTCATTCCTATAGAAAGATTACATTGTTTTAGACAAACCTATACTGACACAACTTCTATGATTATCCACCCTTTACTCGAGTCACTTGATTTTCCTATTCATATGCAATTCCAAAGAGTTTACCTAGTTGAAATGGATTCTATGTGTGTCTTAATACTTTATAATATGTCAAGATTTTAATAGAGTTTGGCATTGTTATTCTACATCCAAGCAATTATAAGAAATACTCCTACTGAAAATCAGGTTTGTCATTGTCCTTAGTTAGTTACCATCTAATTAGTTTTTTTGAATTACAGTTTATAATTATGCATGCAAAAATGACAAGTTCTTATATTCTCCTACTGACTGACTAAACGACTCTTCCCATATATTCCATCATTTTTTCCTTACACTTCACTGAACTATGAAAACCTACTCAACTATTTGAAATGGATTTTGCAATATTTACTAAGATATAATCTGAGATTCCAATCTTCCAGCACACCATGAGCTCACTCTAAGTGTTTCCAAAATATAAGACGATAGATAGCTATACAACATTTATGGAATGTTTTATACTACTCTTTCCTAAAAATGCAATATAAGGCAATCTGCTCACATAATTTCAATATTCTTTTTCTATAGTCAAGACGATATTTAGAAAAATATGAAAGTTGAATCAGTCTGATGTAAGAAACCAATTTTCAAGTCCCAACTAACACTTCCTTCCTAACAATGGCTAAAATATATAAATACAGGTACTTCCATTTTAGTGAGAAATCCTATAAAATAGATGTCTTCACAAACTCCTGTTTATATAATACTCTATTTAGTGAAGATTTTATCCTTTTAAAAAGCATTTATAACTACTGTGTTAGAAGTCTCTGTGACACAAAAAAGCCACATGTTTTTCAAGGAATCAAGCATCCATTGACTTGGGCCCATCACTTAGAAAGTTGAAGCATGTCTGCATGCTTAACAGTTTACAATTACATTTAAAAATTCACCAGGCAACACGAATGAGAGGGAATATTTCTTAAAAGAAATTAAAAACAATGCATATCAGATTTTATAGAAGAGGGAAACTATCATGGAACAGAGAGAAAGTAGAGAGAAAGTAAAGTATAGATCTGAATTTTAACAGAGCCACTAATTGACACATTGATGAAGGCCAGTTGAGCTGAGTTATCTGTCTAGGCCTCGGTTTCCTTGTCTGTAACATTCTGTGATTAAATTCAAATAACATTTCTAAAATATATACCATAAGCTCTACAGCCAAGAAATGATTTTGAGAAAGAAAGAAAGAAAGAAAGAAAGAAAGAAAGAAAGAAAGAAAGAAAGAAAGAAAGAAAGAAAGAAAGAGAAAGAGAAAGGAAGGAAAGAAGGAAGGAAGGAAGGAAGGAAGGAAGGAAGGAAGGAAGGAAGGAAGGAAAAGAAAGAAAAAGAAAGAAAGAAAGAAAGAAAGAAAGAAAGAAAGAAAGAAAGAAAGAAAGAAAAAAAGGAGAGGGGTCTAAGAAGTATAGAGTGTACACTAAATCAGTAGATTCACAGAACATATTAATGAGACCCTGAGTACGTCTTAAATTGTTTTAAAATTATTTTCTGAATATATTTAACCAGAAAATTCCCTCCAAACTCTCCTTTCATCACACATCTATTAATATATCCAAGAAATACTATTCCAAGAGACACACATTGGGAGATATTGCTAAGTTTCCTCTAGTTTTAATATAGAGTATCTTTCTCAGAAAGCTCTACCTTTTCCAAGAGCATATTTCCTGACCTTAGAGCTCCTGGGTGAAGAGTTTCCTCCTATGTGGCACTCCCCTCTCCAGTTTTGCCTACACAGAAGCAGTCACTTCCTTGGAGTTGCTCCAGTCATAGTCATCTTTTTGGCCTCTGCTCTGGTCATCTCCTTCAAGTATGCTCCCTGTCCTCTGCTCAGTGCTCATACCCACATCTCAGTCCAGCTCATTCTCCGACAGTTCACATCACATCAGCCTACAATTCTACTCAGGCTCTGATTAGGAGCCCAAAGTCTGGGAACCTCCCTGCATTGACTTTGAGCTCTGCCAGGGAAAGAACATTCTACTCTAAAAAGATTTAAAAAGCTAGCTCTTTGGTAAACTTTCCACAGATTCATGATAGTTAAGCTGAAACAAGCAGAACAGATTCAAAAGGAATTAAAACTAAAAAGGTAACACATAATCAATCCCCTTAAATTACAATAGCTACTAAAGGATCCATTATATCACAGGGTAAAAAAAAAAAAAAAATGTCTCTCTCTTCTGTGGCAGTTACATTCTGTCCCAGCCTGCACAGAACTCATGTGAACTGACTTTATTTTCTCACCTGTCTTACTATTTTCCCAACTTTCCTGAAATCCCTTTTCACTCACTTATACTCTTTCAGGAAATATAGCTTACTGGATATTACCTACATAAAACATATTATTTTATTTAGAGTTAATACTTAACTAAAAATCTAAGCTTCTCATTGAATGAAATTTTACCTCAGAAAAAATACAGTAGGATCTATTAGTTGGGAATATTCCATTTAAATAATTTAGTGAAATATTAAGGGAAATATATCAGCTCACAGAACTGAAAAATTTAGGGGCGCCTGGGTGGCTCAGTTGGTTAAGCATCCAACTTCAGCTCAGGTCATGATCTCGCAGTTCATGAGTTCAAGCCCTGTGTCGGGCTCTGTGCTGACAGCTCAGAGCCTGGAGCCTGCTTCCGATTCTGTGTCTCCCTCTCTCTCTGCCCCTCCCCCACTTGTGTGTGCTCTCTCTCTCTCTCTCTCTCTCTCTCAAAAATAAATAAACATTTAAAAATTTTCTTAAAAAAGAACTGAAACATTTAAAGAAATGTGCTGTGAGGTATAATTCAGAAGGTCAAACTTAGGGGGTATGTGTTCCATCATAAGAATGACTCACCTCATAGTAACTGCTTATTCTTTGATCAAGCTTCAGACACCACATGCTTCATCATTCATACCAAGCAGGAAGAGTAAGAACCTCACTCTTCCTGAAGATCAGACAATAGTCTCAGGCTTTATTTTGATTGATTCAACGAGGTTATTTACTTACCCAAGAAAACTGAAATAGTGAATGTCTTAGGTCTCAGATTACCAATTACCACTAACAAGTGGTTATGCTGAATGGTTTGGAGTAGGTTTACCACTGGAAATGAGGATGAGGTCAAAGTCAATCAAATCACATAACTGGCTTCCTTAGGATGAGTGAAGGGGAAGAGAAGCTTCAGAGGTAACCACAGTGTCAACTCACTCTGTCTCTCCTACACATATGCACACGTAAAAATCCATATTTTATGAAAAATAAAAACAAACAAAGCTCAGAGAATTATAAATTTTTTTTTACCAGATAAGCCAATCTTCTAAATGTCTCAGAATGACTCCTACAGAGTTCTCTTTTAAGGTCATCTGTTTCAGATTCAGGATACGCTTAGAGTATAGTCCTCAATTAGATCTATTTTATGTTACATATAATATAAAACATTCTGTATAGCTGATTGGTCTTAGGGTGGGCCTCTTGCCCTAAAGCAGAAAACCTATAGGCTATAAAAGATGAAGAGAGTCATTCAGATTCTGCCTTGATGTGAGGTACACTGTTTGTTGGAGCTGAGACTGGAAGGATATAAATGAGCTAGAGTTGGAGCCCTGAGGTCTCATGGGAAGCCAAAGTTATGAGTAATAAGAAGCTAGGAGACAGAGTTCATGCGGATTAAAAGGGGCCTTCATGAGAGGAGATCAGAAGGTACAAGAGGAAAAACAACCACACAGTGAAAGGGGCAAAAAGAGCAGCCACATCTGCACTATCCCCATTCCTGAAGGTTTTTGGTTCTATGAAGGTTTCTAGTATCTATTAGACCAACTACTATTGTTGCTGTTATGTTTTTTCAGAAACACCTACCCCTTACATTGGTATTTCGAATGAGTTTCTGTTCCATATGAATGATATGAACAATAGAAGCAAACAGAAGTGCATATTGCGAAAGGATTCTTTGTTTAACCAAAAAATTCACTATAAGCATTCTTTGAAAAACATATACACTCCTGTTATATTTAAATATAATTTAAAATTTGACCTGGAAGGTCTAGGAACAATTGCTTAAAATGAGATGTACCATAGGGATACCTGAGTGGCTCAGTTGCTTAAGCTTCTGACTCTTGATTTTGGCTCAGGTCATGATCTTACAGTTCATGAGTTTGAGTCCCATGTAGGGCTCTACACTGACAGTGCAGGAATTCTCTCTCTCTTTCTCTGTCTCTCTCTTTCCCTCCTTTGCTCTCCCTCATGTGTGTGCATACTCTCTCTCTCAAAATAGTAAACTTTTTAAAAATGAGATATACCATAATCAATCTTTTTTTTCAAAAACTGTATTCTTTAAATTGTCTACTTAAATTTTGAAGAAGAAAAAATGTAGCCCCCCCTACCAAAATGTACTGTTCTATTGCTAATACAAGCTAGACAGCAACAGCCCTAGGATGGAGATAACTGTGGGCTGAAGATACATGACTCTTAAACACATACTGATTTTTCTCTCTGGTTAAATCAGAGAGAGTTGAAATGACTATTTCTGACATATTAGGATGGTTAGTCTGCTTACCCAGTTGAAGAAGTATCCTTTATGTCTAATATATAAAATATTTCTAATATGCCCTTAGTAAAAAATAATTGTGAAGCAACATCCAAGTGATCATTATTTAAATCTTAATCCAGTTTTTAAATTTTAGTACTGTTGTGACCCATAAAGCCAAAATTGTATTCTGAAAGTGAGTTATAAAATTCTTCAGTACTCTTTTTTTCTTTTTCTGAAAATAAAATGTAAATTTGGTAAGGTCATATACCTTGCCAGCAGAGAAGAGCCATTGACATGCTGCTCTGAGTCAGCGTGGAAATTTGCCTAGAAGCAGGGGTTCTGTACTCCTAATTGACCTGCCAGTTTGAAATCTTTTCTTGGCAACTATGGCTTCCTACAGAGTTGAAAATAATGTCCATCTTGGGCTCAGATAGCTTATTTATTATGAAGCAGTATGGTGTTTAAAATAAAACTCCTACATCAGAAGAAAAAAAATATGAATGGTTTTGAATTTTTAATAAAGAAAAAATAATCAATAGCTGTTGGATTCAAAATATTGGATTTAAAATATCCTCTCATATCTTATTATTGCCAAAGGAATTTTATTAATTGTTTATATTCTTAGAGTAAATTTTCATTTCTATGAGAATCATCAACATTTGATCAATGAGTGTGATAGATTAACCTGTAGGATTTTTGATGTAGAAAAGAAATTGGCCTACAATTTTGTTCCATAATGCATTTCCCTAGGCTGACTCTCTTCAACACAATGGGAAGTTTCAAAACCATTCTCATGATATGCCTAGCTGCCAAGCTCCTAGATGTTAGAGTGGTCATAACTGGTAGGTAATTGGCTGTTGGGGGCTCTGCTCTTAGCCTATAGCTGCCTCTGTGTCCTCCCTCAGCAGAAAATTTTGGAGTCATCAGGAGTGAGCTCCACACCCTTCATGTTCTTTCTGAATTAAAAACTTTTATTCATATAATATCTCAGTTTCATGATATATATTTACTATGCCCTACTGTTAGATATTCCTGCAAGAATAATATCTGTAAAACCATATATTTTTTATTGGTCCAGAGTTATGTGAAAAAAGTATTCCTTATCTTAGTCCTAGTGATATTTATTTATTTATTTATTTATTTAACCCTTCTTATGGGTATCTTGCTTTTTAGTTACTTTTTAGTGACTTATCTCAAGGTTTATGCAATTTCTACAAATGGGGCCATGCCACAGAGAAGCTTTTAAGACTTAAACTGTGGGATGGCTCTGGAGCCCCTGGATCTTCTAAAGGGGACAGTAAATAGAATAAGAGCTTCTAGTGGTCTGCCCTCACATGGGGGTTTTCCAGTTCTATCCACAGATTCCATGGTTTCACTGTATGAAACTGGAAAGCAAAGGAGTTTGCAATTTCTGACTTCTCAGAATACAAAATGGCTTCCTGGAGTGTCTCTGGATCTGCATATTATCCATGGTCCCAGGTTTAATCTTCAGATGAGACCCAATTCTTTCTTTGGACTTCTACGTTATGTAAAGCAGTATGTTTCCTCTGTGCTGAAGACAGGTTGGGAACCTATTTTTGAACTTGCAACTTTAAGAGTCCCATTTCACACTGGCTGCAAACACAACATATGATTTTTTGATGAAAGCTAAAAATACATTAGGTTTCCTCATTACCATGGCTTCTAACCTTTAGCATCAGGAACATTAGTAACTGATATCATATCCAGAAATAAAATGAATTTATAATCTGTCAAGCAGAACTGATCCAAATGCCATAAAAGTGCTTCATTGGACTAATATTATCTCTAAATGAGCTGCTGAGATCCTATTTGGCCCTGGAGACAGAACTGCAACAACAACGAGGTATCTATGAGAACTGATGCCAAGTAGCCCCAGTAGCTGCAAGACGACAGATAAATTCTCACCATTGCACTCATTAGCTTCTGCAGTGAGTGCCAAGCCAGAAGGGAGAAAGATGACGGAACAGTCCTCTATCATTTTTAGTCTACCAATTACTACATGCACAAAAACAAAATAAATATCTAGTTTTTAGAAAATGTATCAGTGCTTCAAGAGCCCTACCTTCAGTTGTATGAAATATATGTACTTTTGCAGAAATAGTCTTTGCCTTATTCTGCCCTGAAATCAGCCATGTATGAACAAGATCTGAAAATCACATCCAAAGGAGTACTTGTTTGAACACACTCAGATGAAACATTCGCATTAATGAAAACCTATAAATCTCCTGCACATTTCAAATGAAAACTACCACAAATACTTAACTACTCATCTTGACAGGACATGCTTTGTAGAGTCCATGATGGCAACTTAAATTTGAGAAAAAGAGTAAAAAGAAAATGTTAGTCATCGTGCCCGCAATTACAGATTGGTGACTTAATGTTAGTATACTTAGAGGGAGAGAGGGCATGGCCAAGCCGTACTTAGTCAAATGCTGGAAAGAAAAAACATGATTCTCTTTAACATGTTCCAGCCCACAATGGGGACTAAACTAAGCTAGACTTACCACAGGAACCTCAGGGGGAAAATCTGCAGCAGTGTTGTTGTCAGTGTCTGAACACCACCACAGTCTAGTGGATTGAAAATCACTTGTGTATATCTGTAGGAACAAGAGAAGCCCTTGCCTCTATTCCTCAGTCATGACTTCATTCCTTCCTATTCCGTTTCTACGAATCTTATGTGTTGTTCCACCACCAGCACAAATAGCTTTTAGAGGGGTGCCTGGGTGGCTCAATTGGCTGAGCATCCGACTTTGGCTCAGGTCACGATCTCACAGTTCGTGGGTTCGAGCCCCATATCAGGCTCTGTGCTGACAGCTCAGAGCCTGGAGCCTGCTTCAGATTCTGTGTGTCTCTCTCTCTGCCCCTCCCTTGCTTGTGCTCTGTCCCTCCGTGTCTCTCAAAAATAAACAAATATTAAAAAAATTAAAATAAATAGCTCTTAGAGTCACTTCTAGTAAAAAACAAATGTATAGAGCTTTTTAAAAATATTAATGGCCCTGAATTATAGAAAATACAATCATCTAAGAATTAATGTAATTGCATGTCTAATTCAGGAGCAAAATGGGAGGGGGGCTACCAAAGGTTTGCGAGCAACAAAAGTGTATACACCATTATATCAAGGAGGGTCCTAGTTGGCTGGAATGCTTGGCAGATATAATGTTTTGCTTTCTTGGGATTGATAAAACATATTTGGACACATTCCATTTTGTCACACCCTCTGGAGAGAAGATAGTTTTTTTGAAATATCCTTATGGTCTCACACTTTATACTATTAGCAGAGAGTTAACATGATCTGATGGCTGATCAATTTATGATAGGACTAGTGGTCTACATCTGAAATAGGGTTATGTCATAAGCATATTGTTTGATTTATTTAAGCTCTCTTTTCCAATGTAGCAAGCTACCCAATGAAGAGCTTAATTACATTTTAAGTCAATTAATTGGAAAATTATTATTTATATCCCTCATTACATGCAAGATATTATGCTGGATGCTTTTAGGGCATACAAAGATAATTACAAACTAGCATGCCTCTAAATCTGTATTCTAGTTAGTAAGCAAGGCCTGGACACTGCAAATATTAACAACGATTGCCTCAGTGGTTGGAGGCACTGCTAGATTTGAGAGGAGGTGTGTGCTGTCCATGTCTTTTCAGTGTGAAGCAGATTCTGCATCTCTACATAGTTTTAAATGTCTGTCTGGAAATGTAGTGTAAAATCTGTTTAAAATTATAACACCCTAAACCTTTGTTTACATATATACACCAAGTACCTTTGCCCAGATTTGGTTTATATTGAATTTTAACATGCAAGTCAAGGAAAGACTACTTTTATTTCCTGAACTTAATATGCAAGTCAAGGAAAGACTGTATTTTTATTTCCTGAGTGGTTCATCACTTCAAAAATAACAAACCTAGGGGCAATATAGTATTTGAGCAGCCCAACTCACACACTTGCATCAGCTTGTATTTGTGTCTATTGCGTTCAAAGGAAACAGAGAGGCACCTGGGTGGCTCAGTCAGTTAGGCGTCCGAGTTCAGCTCAGGTCATGATCTCACTGCTTGTGGGTTTGAGCCGCGCATTGGGCTCTGTGCTAACAGCTCAGAGCCTGGAGCCTGGTTCTGATTCTGTCTCTGTCTGTCCTCTGCTCCTCCCCTGCTTACTCTCTGTCTCTGTCTCTGTGTGTCTCTCTCTAATATAATAATAATTAATAATAATAATAACAAAAAAGGAAACAGAGAGAGATAGTATAGAGATAATATAGAAATAATATGATATAGATAGAAATCTATAGGTTAATACCCTGTGTGACATAGCCAGTAGTATGAAAAACTCAACAATTGTTATGTGAATACTTGACACTGCTTTCTGTTCTGCTGTACATAAATTAAATTTATGGCTCTTCTGTCAAGATTTTTGTTTTCCAAATGAAGCAAAAAAGAAAAACAAAACAAACAAAAAATGCCAAAATTAAATGACGATTTTATGAAGTTTTTCAAGGTTACATCATCCTTTCTCTTTCCTCCAGTTCAGTTTGTAATTTGTCTTGTTATGTTTACTCTTTATTGATTATTTTATATCTTTTGTTTCTTATCATACGCTAATATCTTATCCCTGAATATTTATCTTAACACTTGTGTTGGATTGGCATCTAATAATATCTCTTCTCTTTGGTTTTCCTATAGCTCATGTACAGAATGGTTTCTGATCCTTAGTTCTGTTAAAAGGTGAAAGAATCTGACCACTTCATTAAGCCATCTATTGTGATCATGCCTGAACATTTACATATTAAAATATACGCCACTGTATTTATTCATTTAAATTTATTTTCCACCAAGATAAAATTATATCCTTTTTTTGAAATTAGGTATATAAGCATGTTGCTTTTTCTGTGAATTCAGTTTCAAGATGGTAAAGAGGTCAGAAAACATTTGTTATAAAATAAGGCATTTGAAAGAACTGAAATCCATTAACTCAGGGTGTTAATGAAAGATACATGAGATGGTGTGTAATGTATCTAATAAAATAATTCATATAATATGTGCTCAATAAATATGAACTCATTTAAAATGAGGAGAGATGATCACTTCTCACTCTAGCAGAAAAGATCTCAAAAGCCACACAAACGAAAAATGCACTTCAAACATAATGTGAATCATTATTAGTTTTGGCAGGAATAGAGGCGGAATCATACTTAAGACGGAAAGTGTTTCAGCAAAGGTGTAAAGATATAAAATTGCAAGTTTTATCATGTTCACTTTTCCTCCCGGAGAGTGATCTAGTGCTTAGAGTTTTCATCTCTGAATGTCTAGATGTGAAAAACCACAAAAAGTGAGGCCAGCTATCCCAAGGAAATACCGAAATAAGAAAAGAGATAGGATTGTAATATCAGAAAACAGATGAAAATAAGAAAAAGCTGTCAAGAGGAAGACTGAGAGTGTAGAAGAGGGGAGAAAAGCTATAGAATTACCTTCCTTGAAAGAGTAGAATTAGGAAATCTTTACCCAGAAAGAGCTGGTTACTTAGTCATGAGCACAGTGGATTCTAGTAAGAGACAAAAAGTTTGAGAGACAAGGAGTAGCAAAGGAGTAAAGAGAACAACCATTCTGTGAAGACCTCAAGAGCTGTCATTAGAATACAGACCACTGACTCTAAGCAGTGTGTGAGGGCACTCTTTATAATTTTACAGTGATATTCTCAACAGGGTAAAATCCTGAACTGACCAGTTTCCTTGGCCAATTTTCAATCTGAAATGCCAAGTGAACAAAAGAAAGCAAAAAGTGAGTTCGGTAACTAAACTAAAAAGATTTTAAAGTTGGAGGTGATTTGTCCAAGTTGGTCCATGTCAATTCACAGATGAATTATAGTCTAAAAGAAGCAAGAACCCTACTGAGGCCTTTTCCAATACTTCTTCAAGACAGATACAGATCAAGAGTTCCTTCAGGAAGGAGGAAAGCACATTTTCTTTCCATTTCCAAGAATACACGTGACTCGTACTGCCATATTAGTGAGAAGGACAATAAGGACCCAAATCATCATAGATCAAGCTCAAAGGATTATGTTGTGAGAATTAGTTCCAAAGTCTGAAATGTGCTTTGAGCTCCTTAGAGATGTTTTACAAAAATAAAGAATGTATGGGGCACCTGGGTGGATCAATCAGTTAAGCATCTGACTTCAGCTCAGGTCATGATCTCATGGTTAGTGGGTTGGAACCCCACATCGGGCTCTGTGCTGACATCTCAGAACCTGGAGCCTGGTTCCAATTCTGTGTCTCTCTCTCTCTCTTTCCCTTTCCCACTCACACTTTGTCTCTCTTTCTCTCAAAAATAAATAAAACATTAAAAAAATAAAAAATAATATATATGTGTGTATACATATATATGTGTATATATATATTTATGATTAATAGTAAAATTTGCATAAAAAGTATGACATCTAAATGTGATGTGCCAGTTAATTGTATCTTATAAAAACACTGTGTATTGCAATAACTAACACTGTAATAACAACTTTAAACAATCTTATAGACCTTGACATTTCTCATTTCCACAATACCAATAATATTATAAACATAAGAAACATTTTATTTACATGTTGATTACTTTTACCTTTTGTCAATATAGTTAGGAAAAACAAATAAAACATAGAATTTATTTCAATCCCTGTACTGAATAACAAAGTGTTTGTGTGAACCCTATCCTTTCGTTAAAAATTTTTTGAACTCATTCTGATGCCTATGAAACCATATGCATTGGAACATTGGCTATCACAGTGAAAAAAATATGAAATAACATACTGCCTGTCAAAAAGTGATTGTAATATATAATAGCATGCAATGCAAATACTCTAACTCATGCTACACACTTGTACTTTTGACTGTGCAACAAACAGTACAATATATCATTAAGTTTTCTAAAGTCAGTTACAAATCGGTTTATATTTATGTGTGTGTGTGTGTGTGTGTGTGTGCATGTGTGTGTGTCTAGAAAGTGTGGATGTGTGTATTTGTAAAAATATAATAGAAAATCCAGAGGAAAAAATTAATGTTTTCTCTGGTAGAAAGAATATATAATGTATACATATATATTAGTACTATATATTTGAATTTTTTTTTTTAAAATACTACTACAATAAACAACTTTGTATCCACAACTCAGTTTTAACCTATCTGAATATGCTACTACATATTGGTTTTGGATCTATTTTTTTTTTTTTTTTGCATAGTAAACTATTGTATACCTCTGGAGCATGCGTTTTTTTAATTTAAATTTTAGTTTGTTAATATACAGTGTAATGTTGGTTTTAAAAGTAGAATTCAGTGGAATTTAAGAAACAAAACAGATGAACATATGGAATGGGGGGAAGAAAGAGAAGAAAGGGAAACAACCCCTTCTTTACTTCATTCCATTTTCTCTTTCTTACCTACAAGTAATCCCTAGTCTGAACTTGATTTTATCTTTTTCCTTAAATTTTTAATAAATTAAATCCTTAATAAGCATTTAATTAAATGAATAAATATTCATTAACAATACATAATAAGGGGCGCCTGGGTGGCGCAGTCAGTTAAGCATCTGACTTCAGCCAGGTCACGATCTCGCGGTCCGTGAGTTCGAGCTTCGTGTCAGGCTCTGGGCTGATGGCTCAGAGCCTGGAGCCTGCTTCCGATTCTGTGTCTCCCTCTCTCTCTGCCCCTCCCCCGTTCATGCTCTGTCTCTCTCTGTCCCACAAATAAATAAACGTTGAAAAAAAAATTAAAAAAAAACAATACATAATAATTTTTGCTAGCTTTTAATGATTCAATGCTTGGTAACACATTGAATTTATCATTCTCATCATGCATTTCCCATTCAACATTATGGTTTTGACATACATCGACTTTAATCATGGGACTTTAGTTTATTCATCATGAAGAAGCCAAAAAGCAAAATGGTTAATATTAAAGACTTTTAAACCAAACTAGATTAGAATTCTAGTGTTGATCCTTACTAGCTGTGTGCTACCTTGGGTAAGGACTGAACCTCATTATTCATTGTATGTCATTTCCCTCTCATGAAATGGCAATATTTAACAGCTTTTATTTCACAGGCTTATGATAAGGATTAACTGTGCCAATATTTATAAATCACCTAGAGTGGTACAACACACAATAATTTAAGTTTGTTAAATACATGATGTGTATTATATTCCATTTTATGAATTATATGCCCATTATAATTTGTTGAATAGTTAGATATTCCTAGGTTTTTGACTACTGTACATTGTGTTGCATTCTACCATTTATAGCCCATCCCTGAAGATGTATCATGTTCAGTAATTTCTCCAAGGTGTGTGTTGTGATGTGGAACTCTTGGGTCATAGGAGATGCACATGTTCAGCTTCACCACATACTGCCACAGCATTCTCCAAAGTGGTTTTCTGATTTATAGTGGAAGAATGTTTTCTACTACTGGACAAAAGTTTAAATTTTAATGAAATAAAATGTGTTCTTTTTTCTTAAAATGAAATTTTCTTTATAATTATATAGTTTCATCAATAAGTTATTCTACATCCTAGAAGTATATGAAGTAGGAGTCTCTTTCTTTCTGATATGGATCTACATGGTCTGTCAAACATATGAAAATACGAGTTTTGTTTTCTTTTTATTATTTCTTACACTTTTTAAATTTATTTTGAGAGAGAGAGAGTGCACATGTGAGTGGGGGGGTGGGGGCAAAGAGAGAGGGAGAGAGAGAATTCCAAGAAAGCTCTGCACTGTCAGCACAGAGCCCCATGCAGGGTTTGATCCCACAAAACATGTGATTATGACCTGAGACAAAATTGAATGTCAGACACTTAAATGACTGACCCACCCAGCTGCCCCAAGTTTTTTTCTACTTTTGAAGCTAAATTATATTTGCTACTTATTGTTATTATAAATATATATTTTTTTCAGTCAGGAAAAAATATTTCCTTTGAAACAATCACAAGAAAACAGTTGGTCTTTGGACTTCTCAGTGTTACCACTGAATTTCCAGTGAGAGAAAAGAAGAGAGAAGAAAAAGTATATGTTGAGTTCTAGGCTCTAAGTCAGGATTTTTCTTATACAGAAGAAACTCTCTTGACTGACCTCCACGGAAATATATATAAGAAGTACACATCACTCTCCATTTGCTGTGTTAATCAATCATATTGATCGATTTCCAGGGCATTTGGAATAATATACATTTCTGGTTTAACCCATTTTTAATGAACCAATAAAGTACCTGTCACAATAAAGTCAGATAAGTGATCTACAATACATCACATCATTTAATTCTTATAAAATTCCTGTGAGATAGTTACAATTTCACCATTTTTACAGGAAACTAAGGCTAAGAGAGGTTATATAGTTAGCCTAAGCACTCACAAGTTAAACATTGACAATATGGAGAGTTGAACGATGTCAAAACCAACACTTTATTGTCATCAGTTATGTTTCTTTTAGATATGGCTTAATACTGGTATTACAATATATTTGGGTTAATTTATAACAGCTTTTCTAAAAATATTGATAACCAAAACACTAACTTTAACTGAATTGATATTTTCTACTTTTCTTTTAGGTAATTTCTAAGTCAACCTCTAAATTTTATGACTCACATAAGAATATAAATGTTTAGTGGCACAAAAAGAAAGATGGGGGCTCTGATGGAATTATCTTTGTCTTAGAGTTAATTATGAATATTTATTGCACAAGATGTCCATATTTTTCAAAGTAAGATATACTGAAAAGAAAACATTAGGAACATTATTATGATTGTTATTATTATTATTATTATTATTATTATTATTATTATTTAAGAGAGAGAGACAGCACGAGAGTACGATTGGGGAGAGGGGCAGAGGTAGAGAGGGAGAGAATCTCAAGCAGGCTCCACGCTCACCATGAAGTCTGACACAGGGCTTGATCCCATGACCCTGGGACCGTGAACTGAGCTGAAATCAAGAGTCAGATGCTTAACTGATTGAGCCACCCAGCCACCCAGGAATATATTAAAAATAAAAGTGAAACCACCATTTATTTTAATTTCCTTCAAATTCTGACTTTGTTTCATATGTAGAAACATCTTGATAAACTTTTAGAGTATGCTTTTACAATCTAGTTACTTCAACCATGATGAAACCAAATAATACAACACTCAAGGACATTCTGAAAACTAAGTTACAGATTTCACAGCAGTCAGCCACATGCTGAGTCATGATTAAATGAGTGAAACAATACAAATGTGTCCTTTCTCGTGTGGAAATCATTTCAGTCACCAGGCTGGCTATCGTTTTGTAAGTCCTCATTAGCTTGCACAATCCATTCTGCATTTCTGTTTTGTTGCATGTCTAATTGTGGGACTCTCCATGCTACTATTTTGGGTTTCCTAGCTATGGACACAGATGTTACATTAATTGCAACTATATTTCATAGCTTATATGGATATATAGGTTGCCATCTACAATTGGGCAACCATTTGCCACACAAGTGCTCTATCTTCCTTCTTTTATCCGATTTCATAACAAAGCCAAACATATCCTGCTAAGGTATAATGAACACAGGTCTCAAGGCATAACAAAAGACTTTACTATGAATCCTCATTGCTCAGAATTTGGTATTATTATTTCCTGAATGTCAGAACACTTGGGCATTGGGATAAAGTCTAAGATATAAAAACAGTATTTCTTCGGGCACCTGGGTGGCTCAGTCAGTTTAGCATCCAACTTTTGGTTTTGGCTCAGGTCATGATCTTAGGGTTTGTGAGTTGAAGTCCTGCATGGGGCACCGTGTTGGGCTCCACTCCTCACTGAGTGAGTGGAGCCCAACATGGCTCTAAATGAGCTCAGAATCCTGAGCCTGCTTAGGATTCTTTCCCTCTCCCTCCCCTGCTCTCCCACACTTGTGCTTTCTCTCAAAATAAGTGAATAATCTTTAAAACAAACAAGCAAACAAACAGAAAAACGCACAATTTTTTCTTTGCAACATCAGCAGGGCTTGGAAGTACTTCCATAACAAAAATCTCCCGTAAATAAACCCAAGTCCTTTATTCCTCATAGGACTACTGCAAAGTTCTTCCTATTTGTTTAATTCTATTTTCAAATGAAAAATTGTCTTCTTACTTTGCATTACTTTTTTATTGTCATTCACAGAATTATTTTATTCTGTCACTCATAGGTTATCTACTTGATATATTTTTAAGTGTATTCGTTACTTTTTTAATGTTTATTTATTTTTGAGAGAGAGTGAAAGAGAGAGAGAGAGAGAGAGAGAGAGAGAGAGAGAGAGAGACATAGAATCCCAGCAGGCTCCATGCTGTCAGTACACAGCCGGATGCTGGGCTTGAATTCATGAGCTGTGAGATCATGACCTGAGCCAAAACCAGGAATCATACGCTTAACTGACTAACCTACCCAGGTGCCCCTTAGTGTACTCTTTAATCTCCATGTCCTATTTCCCTCATCCCCCTCCCCACCCCTCTGGTAACCATCAGTTTATGCTTTATAGTTAAGAGTCTATGTATTGGTTTCTCTCTCTCTCTCTCTCTCTCTCTCTCTCTCTCTCTCTCTCTCTATTTGTTGTTTCTTAAATTCCACATGTAAGTGAGAACATATGGTATTTACCTTTCTCTGGATGACTTATTTCTCTTAGCATTATACTCTCTGTATATATACATTCCACAGGTTCCTTATTCATTTATCTATTGATGGACATTTGGGATGCTTCCATGGTCTGGCTATTGTAAATAATGCTGCAATAAACATAGGGGTGCATATATCCTTTCAAAGTAGTGTTTGTGTTTGTGTATTCTTTGGGTAAATACCCAGTAGTATGATTACTAGATTATAGGGTAGTTCTATTTTTAAGTTTTTGAGGACCCTCCATACTGTTTTCCACAGAGGCTACACCAGTTTGCATTCCTATCAACAGGGAAAGAGGGTTCCGTTTTCTCCACTTGCTCGCCAATACTTGTTTCTTGTTTTATTATTATTATTCTTATTTTAGCCATTCTGACAGATGTGAAGAAATATCTCATTGTAGTTTTGATTACAGTGATGCTGAGCTTCTTTCCATGTGTCTCTTCACCATATGGATGACTTCTTTGGAGTAATGTCTGTTCATGTTTTGTGCCCAGTTTTTAAGCACATTATTTTGGTTTTGGCTTATTGAGTTTTATATTTTTTTAATATATTTTTGATACTAACTCCTGATTGGGTGTATCATTTGTAAATATCTTCTCCCATGCCATAGGTTCCCCTTTTGTTTTGTTTCCTTTGCTGTGCAGAAACTTATTTTGATGTAGTCCTAATAGTTTATTTTTGCTTTTATTTCCCATGCCTTAGGGAACATATGTAGAAAAATGTTGCTATAGCCGATGTCAGAGAGATTACTGTCTGTGCTCTATTCAAGGATTTTTATGGTTTCAGGTCTCATATTTGGGTCTTTAACCCATTTTGAGTTCATTTTTGTGTTTGGTGAATAGTGTATGTGTCATTCTTTTGTATGTCGCTGTACAGTTTTTCCAACATCATTTGTTGAAGAGACTTTTTCCCATGATAAATTCATTCTTCCCTTGAAAAGAATTGACCACATAATTGTGGGTTTATTTCTGGGTTTTCTGTTATATTCCATTGGTCTATGTGTATACCAGTACCATACTGTTTTAATTACTACAGTTTTGTAATATAACTTGAAATCTAGAATTGTGATACATCCAGTTTTGTTTTTCAATATTCCTTTGGCTATTCAAAGAAATAGTCTTTTGTGGTTCCATACAAATTTTAGTATTGATTGTTCTAGTTCTGAGAAAAATTCTCTTTGTATTTTGACAGGAATTGCATGAAGTCTATAGGCTGCTTTGGGTACTACAGACATTTTAACAATATTTGTTCTTCCAACCCATGGGCATGGAATGTCTTTCCATTTCATTGCACTGCCTTGAATTTCTTTCAACAGTGTTTTATAGTCTTCAGATTACAAGTTTTTCATCTTTTTGGTTAAATTTATTCCTAGATATTTTATTGTTTTGGTGTAATTGTAAATAATATTGCTCTCTTAATTTCACTTTCTGTGCTTCTTTATTATAGGAATGCAACAGATTTCTGTACATTGATTTTGTATCCTGTGACTTTACTGAATTCATTTATCAGTTTAGTAGTTTTTTTGTGGAGTCTTTAGGGTTTTCTACATAGAGTATCATGTCATCTGCAAATGGTAAACGTTTTACTTCTTGCTTACAAATTTGGATGCTTTTTCTTTCTTTATGTTTCTAATTGCTGGAGCTATGACTTCCAGTACTATGTTGAATAAAAGTGGTGAGAATGGACCTCCTAGTCTTGTTCCTAACCTTAGGGGGAAAGCTCTCAGTTTTTCACCATTGAGTATGGTGTTGGTTGTAGGTTTTTCATATAAGTCCTTTATTATGTTGAGGTATGTTCCCTCTAGATCTAATTTGCAGAGGGTTTTTATCATGAATAAATGTTATACTTTGTGAAATGTTTTTTATGTATCTATTGAAATGGTTTTTATCCTCTCTCTTATTGATGTTATGCATCACATTTATTGTTTTGTGAATATTGAACCATACACATGGCAGCCCAGGATAAATCCTACCTGATTGAGGTGTATGATTTTTTTAATGTATTGTTGGATTTGGTTTGCTAATACTTTGTTGAAGACTTGAGCATCTATATTCATTAGGGATATTTGCCCATATTTTTGTTTTGTTTGTTTTCTTTCTTTCTTTCTTTCTTTCTTTCTTTCTTTCTTTCTTTCTTTCTTCCTTTCTTCTATGGCATCTTTATCTGGTTTTGATATCAGGGTGATACTTGCCTCATTGAATGAATTTGGAAGTTTCCCTTCTTGTATTTTTAGAGCAGTTTGAGAAGAATAGGTATTAACTCTTCTTTAAAGGTTTGGTAGAATTTGTCTGTGAATTTATCTGGTCCTGGGCTTTTGTTTTCTTGGAAATTTATGATTAGAGATTCAATTTCACTGCTGGCAATTAGTCTGCTCAAATATTCTATTTCTTCCTGCTTTAGTTTTGGTAGGTTATATGTTTCTAGGAATTTATCCATTTCTTCCAAGTTGTGCAATTTGTTGGCACATATGTTTTCAGAATATTCTGTTACAACTGTTTTAATTTCGATGGTGTTGTTTACTATGTGTTCTCTTTCATTAGTGATTTGGTTTATTTGGGTTCTTTCTTTCTTTCTTTCTTTCTTTCTTTCTTTCTTTTGAGTCTTGCTAGAAGTTTATCCATTTTTTTTTTTTTTATATTTTCAAAGAACCAACTCCAGGTTTCATTGATCTGTTTGTTCTATTGTTTGTTTTGTTTTGTTTTGTTTCTATATTATTTATTTCTACTCCAATCTTTATTATTTCCTTCCTTTTGATGGTTAGGTTGTGTTGTTCTTCTTTTTCTAGCTGCTTTAGGTGTAATACTATGTTGCTTGAGATTTTTCTTGCTTCTTGAGTTAGGTTTGTATTGGTATAATCTTCCCTCTTAGGATCACTTTTTTTTGCATCCCAAATGTTGATAGATTTTTTAAAACTACAGAAATCAATACAATGTGGTGGATATGTGGAATCTCAAGTCAAATTGCTTGGTTAAAACTTTGACTGTTACTACTGAGTAACTGTGAATAAATCTCAACTTCTCAGTACCATTTTCTGTATTTGTTAAATTAATGAAAATAAGATATATTTCAAAACTTAGGTAAAAATTTATGAGCTGCTACATGAAAAAATGCTTAGGATAACACCTAATTCATATATAACTGACGATATTATCTCTAATGATTTTAACCATGTCTGTTCTTAACACGGTGTATATATATGTGCAGTTTTGATACATTTTGGTTCATTGTTTCTTCCTGTAAATGTACCTTTGTCTCCAATTTATTCCTACTGTCTATTTAGTTTTTGTTGATGTTCAAAATAAATCATAATTCTTCCCTCTTTATCCCTATCTCAAATAAAATATCACAAAGCGAGTTGGGGCCTATAATGAGCATAACTTCCCTCTGCTTTCCTCTAAACCAATCAATATAAAATGTTTTTAAAAATTTGCTAGTTAAAGCATATTTGAATGTTTATTGTACTTCAAGCTGTTGAAATTTCAAGCTCATGCAAATGTCTAGGTCATGCTAGTTTAGGCATGCTAAATGTTTAGCTCATGCTAATGTTTAGGTCTAGAAATGACCTCAAAAGTTTAAGATTTAGCAACTTTAAGGAAAACACAGAATTGATATTTAGTGAGTATTAGTTTGTGTGCTAGGTCCTGAACTAGATACTTCACAATAACTGGAAGGGATGGAAAAAGAAAAAAAGAGACAAAACACAAAAACAAAAAAAAAAAACCTTGATATTTTCTGGTGTACTGCTGTGTGACTATAACTAAAAGAATCATTGTCCACAAGGCAAGCAAGACATACATCATTTTCTTCAAAGTAAATTGAAGATGACACTGTATCCTCATTGTATTGGGTTACCAGGAAACTTAAGTTCATTCATGGATCTGTGGTAAGATCTTCACCCCTCCTTTGGGCATGTCACAAATAAGAATTGCATTTGTGTGAAAACAAAACTAGAAAATGTTCTTTAGTATAGTTGTGTGGTTCCTCCCTGGCCAGTATCTCTGCTGCTCCCAAGTGGAGGCTGGCATAGCTGATGACAGATTTCCATCTCGCTAGGTGTGCAGTGTGGGGACCTCACTCCTTGGGGAGCATCTTCCTGGGGTGTGGCTAAGACTTCACCAATCTAAGAACCTCACAGTCAGGCTTCTTTGACTGTTTGGGAAACTTCTTCCCATTTGTTACTTTCACTGACTCCTCTTTACTCTTCAAACAACACTTTTGTGAACTCAACCTTACAAAAACTAAAGCAGTTGGGAAATATCTTCAGGTAATCTCTTAGCCTGAACTACTCTGATATGAAAAAGCATGGGGGCGCCTGGGTGGCTCAGTCGGTTAAGCAGCCGACTTCGGCTCAGGTCATGATCTCACGGTCTGTGAGTTCAAGTCCCGCGTCAGGCTCTGTGCTGACAGCTCAGAGCCTGGAGCCTATTTCAGATTCTGTGTCTCCCTCTCTCTGACCCTCCCCCATTCATGCTCTGTCTCTCTCTGTCTCAAAAATAAATAAACATTAAAAAAAATTATAAAAAAAAAAGAAAAAGCACAGAGGTCTTGCTAACATCACAGAAATTGAGAGGGGAGGGGAAAGAATCCCGAGCACAAAATGTTATTGGCGGCTTAATTCTTTAACTGCAGTAAAAACAAAATAGCAATTAATGTCTCAGTAAATTATCCTGAAATATGCTAGGTGTTTTACACATGTTCACTCATCTGATATGCATAGCAATCCAGTTTCACAAAGAGAAAACTTGGCCTCAGATTGATTAGAGCCTAATAATATAATTTAGGGAGCTGAGCAGGATAAAGTCAGAACCTGTGTATCTGCCAGCAAAGGCCAGGTGCTTTTCATTAGACTAATCTGGTCGAAGACAAGAAGGTTCTTTTGGAAAGACAGTGTTATCATGAACTGGAGAAACAGTTTTATTTTGTTTGAGGAGGGAGGATGCAGCAAAGGGCAATGACAAAAGTCATATCACAGAACTGATCTGCAGAAGATGTTACTACTAATGGGACATACTAGACCCTGAGGTTTTCTCTGGTTACCTCCTCTCATCTTTCAATTACTACTACTACAAAAATTAGAGTTCACAGGGGGCCTTGAACCTTTGGGGTGGGTGCACGTGACTGGTAGAACCAGTCTCCTGCCCTAGCTGGTAAAAGGGTCAAGAAAGCATTTGACTAACTTCATAATAGAAGTCGGCTAACTAACAAGAACCATAAAGCGGAGAGATCCTCAAATATTGGAAGAGGTTCACATGCACTTTGGCCAAGAAATAAAACACAAATAACCTCTATGCTGAATAAAATATAGCTTAGATACTGGCATCTTAGTAAAAACATGAGTTTCATTTGGTGAAAAGGTATGACAATGAAATGGATTTCTTCCCTTCAGGTGGCAGCTAAAAGAGTGGCTTTTGGGGAAATCATTCTTAAGTGCATTGGGCTGTTTCTTACTTGCAGAACAGAAATTACTGACTACTGGTTAAAATGCTATGTGAATTAATTTTCAGCCTCATTTATTCACTGGCTGAGCATAAAGGCAATTTCAAAGGGAGAAAAAATGGCCCCAATATGTGTTGCCACAAATCTTTTAAAAGATGAGAAATATTAGCAGCTAGTATAATTTAATTCCAGATTCAAACCATTATCACTGTTGTAGTTAACAGTTCTGGGTGTATACTTTGCAGCATCATAAAAAGACTATTGTTTGATCTTAGATTTCAATTATTTCTTTTGGTATCTAATTGCTTATAATTGCTACCGTTCAAGACAATATATTTAAGCTGTGAATCCACCCTCTGTAGAACTTCTCACCAGGGGCTTAGCTGGATGATTTCATTAATTCTCTTTTCTAATTAATCATCTCCCCTCTACTATAAGGAGAATAGTTCTTTGTTAACTGTTGGTTATTGTTGCTTTTTTTTTCTGTGACTCACATGGGTTAAGTGATATCGTTTCTAATTACTTAAAATAATTTCACCATATAAAATGGTTCTGATGAAGAATAAACAATGCATAAGAATATGATGAAACAGGTATATTTATTTCAACTACTGAAAATGGATGGGTGAACAAGTGACATGGCAGTGACAACCTTTGCATATTTCATGTATGCCTCAAATAGTGAAGTAAATTAGCATATGTTCATCTCTGGGTGATTGCATGGCATTAAATTAAAGATAAAAAATGAATCTAAAATAAAGGTGATAGCATTTACAGTCAGAGCAGAATCCCATGGGTAGGATAATGCCGCTTAATATCTCAATTTTTGGTATCATTTAAGTTCAATTCAGATGACTAATTGTTTTAATCTGAATTTAACCTCAAAGAATAAAAGCCCACCTCTTATTGGGCTGGTAGAACACTTTACATGAACTTTTGTTCTTCACAGTGTACTCTTCACTGGAGTGATGGAAAAGATTGGAAAACAAGATTGAGACTTTTTACGTCAAATTAGAGTTTTTGGAAAAAGGAAATAAGATTCTTCATGTTGTTTGTACCTCTAAATTTGTTTCTGTACACCTTTTTTTTTTTTTTATGAGGACTACAAATTGCTTCCACAGTCTCTTTTTATTATGAGAGTTCTTGGGCAACCTGAGAGGCAATTATAATATTCCCTTAAATTGATGTATGGCCTTGAGAAAGTAATTTAACCATTATAATTATTGGGCATTGTAAAGGAGATTCTGGTGTGTGCTGATTGAGGAATGAGTGATCACAGCATTACATTCCCTTTAGGCAAGTTTTCTTACATTATATTTTCTGAAGGGACATGTTGCACATCCCACCATGGGTCCTGTGGTCAGAAGGGCTTACTAAAGAATAATATGACAAAATGATGAGTAAAATATAAACCACTAAAGTCCTCTTGTATATGTTAGCGAAGGACCAAAGGGGAATATCTGCTTCACAGATACAAATGGAGAGGCTGCTCGTGACCAGAAAGACCAGGCACAACTTTATTCCCACTGCACCACACAGAATGAGTTAGTCCCCAGAAAAACTCTTCAGGTAAGTGAAGCATACACTATCATGATAAAAAAGTAAAATAAGCCTTTATTCAGCCATTCTTATTTAAAAATATTTAATAAACAGATGATATTATCTCATGTTTTCAATTTTATAAAGAAAGGGTATTGACTACAATTGAAACTTTTCTTGCTATCTCAGATTATTATCGCTATTACTATGCCTGACTACATCCAACATATAGTCACTCAGCATTGTGTCAGACTGAGTTTTTCTATCTTCTTTGCTAATGAAGTATGAACTTCTTTTCTCATACTATATTCTGTTTCTTTAGCAGGAGTCCTCCTCCCTTTTTTTAAAAAAAATGACTGGGACAAGAAGATTTTAAAATAAAATAATAAAACAAAAATAAATTATTCGAGCCAAAAAGGACATGATGTTTTAACCTCTCAGTTGTTATCTATAGTTCTAAATGGATTCTGGGGAAATATTTGTCTAACAAAAGTGAAGTAAGTGAACACTGATTGATTCCTCTGTCTTTAACAATCAAAAACCTGGACAAAACATATGAAATAATGGTGTTCAAGACAATGGACATCAGGCAATGAAAGTGAATGCTCAGACACAAGAAACAAATGAGACAGATCTTGTCATTTTCCCAGCTTATCGCTTAGAGTCTGTAAGTGAAAAACCACAGGGAGGGGATACCAGCTGAATCCCAGTGCACTCCAGGTTGAGGAAGCAGAACTGAGGGTCTAGGGGAAACCAAAGTGGCTAGAATTCACATGAGGGAGTACTGGACAGGAAACACTGTATAAACAGAGAGCTCCAGTTGCCTTCTGAAGGCTGTCCTTGAATATTCAGCAGAGTGTTATTAACACATGCATATTACAAAACTACCTGAGATTGAAGAAAGAGTCACAAAAAGGATTAGAAGTAATACTGCCTAAGCTCACATAGAGCTGGAAATAGTGCCTACTCCCACCAGCTAGAATAGAAACACACATAATTTACAGGGCATTGAGTATCCAAAAACATTTTGCCTCAATATTGGAATGATTAAACCCATAGTAAATATTTTTTGGTCTGATCTAACAAATCTTAAAAGCAAGACCTAAAAAGGACCAAATTATAACCAGCTACTTAACTATGTCCCAGAACAAAACTCAGGAATATTTATAGAAATACAAAAATAAAGAAGGCCGTGAATCAAAGAATGTGGTGGCTTCTAGATGCTGAAAACAGCCCTCAATTTATAGCCACCAGGAAAATAGGAACCTTAGTCTACACCTCCAGTAACTGAATTATGCCAACAACATGAAAGAGCAAGAAATGGATTCTCTCCTAGAGAGGGAGGCAATCTGTGAAGTCTTTGATTTAGTCCAATGAGATCTGTACTGAATACTGATCTATAAAACTGTAAGAGAATAAAATATTGTTCCCTTAATCACTAAGTTGGTTGTAATTTGTTACAGCCACAATAGAAAAGTAAAATAATAATCAAATTTCTCAGAGATAAATGGAAAATCTTTACAGAACCCAGTAAAAAAGATACAGTACATAGAGAAGAAAAATATAAGATTAACAAACATCTTCTTAAAAGCAATAAAACCAGAATACAGTAGAACAACATATTCAAAGTACTACAGGAAAAAGACAAACAAACCTACTAACTTACATTTCTATACTCACTGAAATTACTTTTTTTTTAAGTTTACTTATTTATTTACTTTAAGAGAGAGACAGCGTGAGTGGGAGAGGAGCAGAGAGAGGGAGAGAGAGACAATCCCAAGCAGGCTCCACACTGCCACTACACAGCCCGATGTGGGGCTTGAACCCACAAAACTGTGAAATCATGATCTGAACAGAAACCAAGAGTTGGACACTTACCCACTGAGCCACCCAGGTGCCCCTCCAATTACTTTTCGAAACAAAAATGGAATAGAGCATTTGCTAGGCATGAAAAAGCAGAAAGAATCCATCCTTAAAAACTTGTATCACAATAAATATTAAAGAATGTCCTTAAGAGAAGGAAAATGATACCAGGTAAAAAACATGGGCTCTTGAGGAAAAAAATGAAGGGGGCTATAAAGTATAACTACATGTGTAAATATGTGAGAAATTGTTATTACTAATATTTAAATAGCTTTAATGGATAACATACTAAATAATAATAATAATAATAATAATAATAATGGTATATTAGGGATTTCATTATATAATATAAAATTAAGACAAAAAATTACACAAAAGTGAGAAGGGGAGAAGTGAAGGTTATTATTATAAATTTCTGTAAGTGTAGTTAAATTGGTATAATTTCATTAGATGAAGTGTAGACAAAATGGTGATGAAGTAGGCTATCATAAGTGTGTATACTATAAACCCTAAAGCAACCACTAAAAAAGAGTTAACAAATAATAGTAATAAAAATAAATAGCCAACAAAAAGGATAAAATGGAATCATAAAAAAATGCAAATGAAGACAGAAAGTAGGAACAACATAAAAATGAAAAAAAATGGGATCAAGAGAAAACAGATAGAAAGATGACAGACTTAAGCTAATTCTTACCAATAATCATAATGTAAATGGCCTAATTCAATTAAATGTTAGAGAATGTTAGTGTGTACACAAAAACAAGAGCTAATTCTATGCTGCCTGGAAGAAACACTCTTTAAATCTAAAGATACAAACAGGTTAAAAGGAATGGAAAAAGACATAACATGCTAACACTAAATAAAAAGAAAGCTAAAGTGGCTACATTAATATTATAAAAATAGATTTTAGAGCAAAGGATATTTCAAGGAATAAAAAAAAAGTCATAATGGTAAAGGAGTCATCCGTCAAGAGAATGTAATAATCTTAAATAATTATGCAACTAACAAAAGAACTTTTAAATACATGAATCACAAAATGATAGAACTACAAGGAAAACTAGACAAACCCAAAACAATAGTCAGAGATTTTCATAGCCCTCTAATGAGAGTGACCCTTTAAAATATTTGTAAAAATAAGCGGATGATATATGCAAAATGAAAGTACACAACAAAAGTGAATTTCTTCTCATCTACTTAATTTTAATGACGTCTGTACTTTTTTCAGTTTCCAGATGTCATGACTTGCTACATATTCTGTTAAAGTATTAATATTGTTTTATTTACGACTTATGTACCTTTAAAGTATTTTTAAAAATTCATTCAAATACAGTTTAAGCAAGTTTTTTCTGAGAAATTTTAGGGATATGGTGAACAAAATAGACACGGTTCCTAACTAATTTGTACTTCAGTCTTGTAGTGGAAACAAACATTTACAAACTAATTTTAAAAGTATGTGATAAGTGAAGCAATTACCATCCTAGAAATTTCTGTCATTAGCACTCGTGTCACCATACAGAGTTGACCAGATAGATTCTAGGGTGGTCTAGGTGTTTCTGAAATCCATAAACTTACTTTTTTTAAGTTTCGATGAATAAGAGACTTAGAGAAAGGTGAAGATGGAAATAAAATGCTTCTCACTTGCATCAAAAAGATAGGCACAAAAAAAGTTTGTACCTGAGCTAGCAGATCTAAGTGCAGAAATGCAGAGCTCACCTTCTTTCTTTATATCTAATCATGAACGTAGAACATAAAGGACCATACTTTTTGAATTACTGTTATCTTCATAAGAAACAAATATCTTTGAAATAAAGGACAGAGTGGATTGGATCCATGGCTGCTTTGTAGGATGGTGTAAGTTGCGTACTGTGTAATGTTAGGGGAGCCATTTGTGGCAGGCTTCTATGCATGATATACATGAACATAAATGGTTGCTCTTAGTAGACTTCTATATAAAGTACTGCTATAAACTTCGGAAATATCATAACTTTGTCTCTCAGATTTCACACCCTGCGCTGATAGAAAATAGATTAGGATCTACTGATCCACTGGTGCAGGGCTAGTCAGAGATAAGCTTTCCTGTACAGTCAGTAAAGAGGTTTCTTCCTTCTTAGCTTCCAATACTGTAGTCTTGTGAATTCTGTCAAATAGCTAAAGTCATTAAGGTTAAATTGACAAATTCATCAAGTGACTAGAGAGCTGGAATTAGCAAACTTTTCAGAGGCTGAGTGCTATTTGTGTCATCCTCCTAAATAAACATCCAAAAGGCAGTTAAATGTGGGTATGTAGAATGGTCCAATGGATATAAACCTTCCCAAAGATTTCATTTTATTGCCATTCCTCTCTCATTATCATTCTTAGGTTTGGCACTTTGAGGAATACTTTTAGCTTTTATCTTCATGTCTTAACTGAACTGAGAAAGTGAACACTACTCAAAAAGTTTGAGAAAACTCTATTGCTGCTAGCACAGGTGTAATAAAAACCCTTCCATAATATTTAAACTTATATCAGACAAGAATTGTTCTGACATATGATGTGAGCTAAACAGGTACCTGTATAAGTCTTCAATGGGCAATAATTTTGGAGAAAACTAAAAAAAATCCATTTAATGTCAAATAATGTACCATGATTACTAACCTGGTGTGAATAAAAGCAGAGCAGGGTTTCTTTCTGCGGGTCTAGCTGACCTAATGCTTTTAATAGATAATAATTATTCTAATCAATGACAATCTTTGCACTTTATATAGTACAACTCAGTGGTGCTAAAAGATGTCTTCCCAGGGAAAATTATTAAGGTTATCGGGTAATAATACTGAGAAAGCAGCTGACAGAGAGGTTCTAACATCCAGGGTGTTGGCAGCAATGTTTTTTACCAATAACAACCTATGGCTCACTGTTCCTATTCAAACTTTGAGAAAAAGAACCAGGAAATTTTGTTTTCTTCCAATGTCTTCACTTAACATACCTTTATTCATTTCCTTATTCATTTCACAAATATTATATGAGGATCATCTGTATGCTTGGCACTGTGTGGGTAAAAGTGATAAAATGATGAGCAAAAACAGATCTAAAATCTGGAAACTAAGATTAACCTTCTTTACCTTAAAATGTCCTAGTTATAAAATTAAATAGGTGAGTAATCAGTAAATTTCAGATTTCTGACTGCTCAAAATACTGTGTATCTGTGCCTGGGGAGAACAGAAGTAAGAAGAGAAAGAAATGTGTAACTCTGAGGTACTTAATAGAGAAAGTTAATCCAAGATATGTCTTCCAGTGGTATCCTTAGGGGGTGGGATAAAGAAATGACCCTTTCTCTTTATTTTTCTCAGTAAAATGCTAAAATATGAATAAAGTATTTTTTTTAAGAAATCAGTATTTTGTCATTGAGCTTTAACATCCAGATGTGCATTTCATTATGCTAATTCACTGTTATTTTCTATAGGTAGCAAAATTTCACCTAATTTTATAGCATTGTAATAAAAAATTAGCCTATAATCACAATATAAATTTTAAGTATGAAGAAATATATATAGGCAGATAGGGAAGTATATACTGATAAAATGATACCAGATAAAACTTATTCATCAAATAGAGCACTCATAAAAGAGCATGTTTACCACTGTGGTCTTATAGTGATCTTTTATTTATTTTTTTAATTTATTTATTTGAGAGAGACAGACAGGAAGTGGGAGAGGGGCAGATAGAGAGGGAGAGAGAATTCCAAGAAGGATCTGTGTTGCCGGCACATAGCATGACGTGGAGCTCAAATTCATGAAACTGTGAGATCATGACCTGAACCAAAACCAAGAGTTGGATGCTGAAACAACTGAGCCACTCAAGCACCCATGGTCTTCTTTTCTTAACAGTTCATCTAGGTTTAGGATACATAGAAAGCTACATATCTTTGTGGTTATGCACATGAAAAGTGGCAAGGGCTAAGAAATATTTTTTCCCTACTCCTCCACAGGAAATAGCACTTGGAAATTTTATGGATGAACGTTGCTAAAAAGAAATATATGACGAGCTGAGCAGAGAAAGAGTAGGAATTCCTTAGTAATTTATCTGCCTTGAACCAGCCAGCCTCCCTGCCTTATTCTTGGGAATTTGGCCACTGTTAAATTTTACTGCCAAAGTAAAATTATACTTTACTGTTGTATTCCATTCTCAAGGCCCAGTCTCTATTCCCAAATTCCACTGAAGGAGTGCTGGGATGGGTAAGAACCCAGGCCAAAATTTATGGATGATGTAGCTTTGGGAGAAACAATCACAGGGACAAGCAAATAATTAATTGCTTATGTAGGGGACTAAAATATTTTCCATAATAATGACTCTTGTCTGGTTTCTCTTTGGGATTCTTTTACTTTTGGAACTTTACACAGCTTTTATAGAATCATAAACTTAGAATTCTAGAAAGTATATAAGTGAGTAACTCAGTGAAAATCTTCTTGAATCCATGTTTCCAAGCCTCTCTTTAGGGTCTCGCAAAGTTCCAAAAAGACATGTTTTTGTACAAATCACAAAGGTTGACACGGTCTAGGTAGGCAAAAAGAATTCTTCTGTATCAGATATGTTCTACACAGAGGTCAGTCATTATATACTGATTTGGGGAAAGCACAAAATCCCAACAGCCTGGCTTTTCTTCTGTGACTATTTCTATTAGGGATTTAAAGGGAAATATTTCTATAAAGACATGGTTTTGAGACTCTATCCTAGCCTAATACTCACAACAATACTGTCCTCTGGCTTTTCTCTGGAAGTTGTGTAATATGAACACCCACTTCTTACCAGACAGACTATAGGTTGAGTCATGGTGACAGAGTGATGAATGGCACATTTAAAAAATGTCTCTCTTGCCATGGAATTTAGAGTCAGAGGGGTAGCATCACAATTATTCTGGCTTAACTGATTAGAAAATGGTATAAATGAAGAGAAACAGAAAAAATTTATAATCATCACCCGTCTGTCTGTGCTTCTCAACTCTACCCTAATAGAATTAACACGGTCTCTGATATGGGGAACAAGTAGAGTACAGTTGTCTTTATTAAGTTTGCTTACACCAGTGAATCATGACCATGAGAATAAACCCTTTCAATAAAGATTCCCAGTTAAATAAACACATAGCCAACTAGACTTCTGGGTCCCAGCATGTGGCAAAATTGTACTGAAAGAATTGCTGAGTAGCTTGCAATTCATGTTCTCTGCCACAGTGAAATACGGAATTGATGATATGGCATGATGTTTGAATCATGGTCCATAATGTGGAAATATCACCCAAATTTACCTAAGACCCTTGGTATGATTGACATCATTAGTTTAATGAAACTTGACCTACCAGAGCAACTGTCCCTATGTACTAGAAAGAACTTGTTTGACTCTCTGGTAGTCCCACTGGGTTTTGCATTAATTAGTCAACATCCATACAATTACATATTCTAAATTAATTCTGACAAAATATTCACACAGGTGCAGGCAGAATATTGTCTTTGGAATTTCAAAAATCAGATACATCTTCAAAAAAAAATAATTCTTGCAGTAATATCACCTGTTTCCTTGAAAGTAAAGGTGATGCCATATTGACCAACTCAGATTCCCCCAAAAACTATAATAATGAAAATTTAAAAAAAATCAAATTTAAGCTTTATATTGAAAATATGCTAGAGAAAGAGATTTGATCTGATATTTTAACATGTTTCTGAATATCTGTGAACTAAAGACTATGTATATATTTTTGTATATGTAATGAACAAATACATGTAATGACTACCAGGCCAAATAGAAGAGTATGTTACCTTGATTTATTCATTTATTTTTTTCCAGCCCTAAGGACCCACCCAATTTGGTAGTGAAGAGGGAGGTTTCAGCTATATATGTGGCAGACTTGAGTAGAATGTCAATTAAATAACAGTATTCTGGGGCGCCTGGGTGGCGCAGTCGGTTAAGCGTCCGACTTCAGCCAGGTCACGATCTCGCAGTCCGTGAGTTCGAGCCCCGCGTCAGGCTCTGGGCTGATGGCTCGGAGCCTGGAGCCTGTTTCTGATTCTGTGTCTCCCTCTCTCTCTGCCCCTCCCCCGTTCATGCTCTGTCTCTCTCTGTCCCAAAAATAAATTAAAAAAGTTAAAAAAAATTAAAAAAAAAACAGTATTCTGACAAATCAAAGTGAGACTCTACTTAAAGTGGACTCACTGATTATCCTGTGAAGAAAAGCAGACTAGAGTAGTAAAGAGCTGGAATGAAAGCCAAAGGGAGAATTCTAGTAAAAGTTATGTCATTAAGGAACTATGCTAATTTAAGAATGTCACTTTATCATTCCATTCCCTGTTACATATTTCAATTTAAAGGACTGGATTAGATGTTTTTTTGTGATATGTAAAAAGTTATTACATTTTATCATTCTGTGAATAAATAATATCAAATGCATAAAATAAGAATTCTTTACTCCCCACAGGTATTAGGATTTTATTATCTAGTACGGTAACATAAGAAAAGGAAATGAAAACTATGAAACTCAGGACAAAATAAAAATAAATATTGTCAGGCAATATGTTTACCTAAATAAAAAGTCAAGAAAAAAGATAAAGTCTACATGTGATAGGTCTACAAGTAAATAAGCCAATAAGAGTTTTCCATATATTACAAATAACAAATGTAAAATTTAATAAAAAGAAGAAATCTCCTTTTATATAAAAGAATATACAAAATAAAACAATAAATTTAATAAGAACTATGCAAAACTATATGAAAATATCATGAACCATTCCAGAGGGTATAAAAGACCAAAATAAATATGAAGTCACGTATTATTTCTGAGCAGGAAAATCTAAGATTTCAAAGGTATTAATTCTTCTCAGAATAATCTGTGAACTTAATATAGTCTAAGGTAAATCTAAAATCCAAGAACATTCGGAAAAGTATAATAAAGTGAGATATGCCAATCTAGTTAACTAAAATGTACCCTAGCACTACAATAACTAAATCGTAGGCTACTAGCTCAAGATAGAAAGTTCAAAAAAACAGAATAGAGTTCAAAAAATAAACCCTCAGTAAATAGCCACAATTCTGAAAGAAAAAATCATTCTAACAATTTTTCGTTTCCATATTACTTTCATGGAAGAGAGAAATTTCAGAGTGTCTTACTCCACTATTTTCACATATGACTCCTTCAATACAATTTAAAATAAGTCTTATAAATATAGATTTTATCTAATGAAGTCAATAGAATAGTGATTTAAACATTCTAAATGCTTTGAGTTTATTTTTGTGTATGGTGTGAAAAGTGGTCCACTTATATGTAGCTTTTGCATATAGATGTCCAGTTTTCCCAACACCATTTATTGACGAGAATAAATTTCCCCCATTGTGAATTTTTGCCTCCTTTGTCATAGATTAATTGACCATCTAAACATGGGTTTGTTTCTGGAATTTCTATTCTGTTCCATTGATCTATGTGTCTATTTTTGTGCCAAATATCATATTGTTTTGATTACTGCAGCTTTGTAGTATACCCTGAAATCTGGAATTGTGATACCTACAGCTGTATTTTTATTTCTCAAGATTGCTTTGGCTCTTCAGAGTTTTCTGTGGTTCCATACAAATTTTAGGATTGTTTGTTCTAGTTTTACGAAAAGTGCTGTTGATATTTTGATAAGGATTACATTAAATCTGTAGATTGCTGGGGATAGTATGGACATTTAACAATACTAATTCTTCCAATCCATGAGCATGGAATATCTTCCCACCTCTTTGTGTCATGTTCAATTTCTTTCATCAATGTTTATAGTTTTCAGAATCTTTTACAAGCCTTTCACCTCCTTAGTTAAGTTTATTCTGAGGTACTTTTCTTTTTCCTTCTAGTACAATTATAAATGGAATTGTTGTCTTAATTTCTCTCTGCTTCTTCATTATTACTGTGTAGAAACACTACCAATTTTAAATTAAAGACTTAAACGTAAGACCTAAAACCATAAAAATCCTAGAAGAGAGTCTAGGCAATCGTTCCTAGATATATCTCCTAAGGCAAAGGAAACAGAAACAAAAATAAACTATTACGGCTACAAAAAAATAAAAAGGAGCAGTGAAGAAAACTATCAACAAAATAAGAGGGCAACCTTCTGAATGCAAGAAGAGATTTATAAATGATACATGTGATAAGGGGTTGATACCCAAAATACATAAAGAAATTATACAACTCATCATCAAACAACCAAAGAATCCTATTAAAAAATGGGCAGAGGACCTGAATAGACATTTTTTTTTCCAAAGAAGGCATACATATGGTCAACAGACACATGAGAAAAAGCTCAACATTCTTAATCATCAAGGAAATGCAAATAAAAACCATAAGATATCACTTTACACCTGTCAGAATGGCTAAAATCAATAGGACAAGAAAAAACAAGTGATGGTGATGATGTGGAGGAAAAGGAATCCTTGGGTGCTGTTGGTGGGAATGTAATATAGCATAGACACTGTGGAAAACAGTATTGATGCTCCCCCCAAAATTAAAAATAGAAATACCATAGATCTATAATTCTACTACTGGGTATTTACCCAAAGAAAATGAAAATACTAAATCAAAAAATATATATATGCCCCATGTTTATTACAGCATTATTTACAAGAACCAAAATACAAAGCAACCTAAGTGACCATCAATAAGCGAATGGATAAGGGAGAAATAGCGCGCACACACACACACACACACACACACACACACACACACGAATATAATGCAGCCATAAAAAAGGATTCTGCCAATTGTGACAACATGGATGGATATGGAGGGTATTATGCTAAGTGAAATAAGTCAGACTGAGAAAGACAAATATCCTATGATTTCACATTGTATGTGGACTCTAAAAACCAAAATAAATGAACAAACTAACAACAACAACAACAGCAACAAAAACAGAATCAGATCTATAAATATGGAGTATGAATGGTTACCAGATGGAGAGAGGTAAGAGTATGGGCAAAATGAGTAAAGGGAATGGGAGATCTATGCTCCTAGTTACGGGATGATAAGTCACAGATGTAAAAGGCACAACAGAGGGAATATAGTCAGTGATACTGTACTAGAGTTGTATGGTGACAGATGGTAACTACACTTGTAGAGAGCACAGCATAATGCACAGAGAAGCTGGATCACTATATTGCACACCTGAAACTAATGTAACATTGTGTATCAACTATACTCAAGTTAAAAAATTTAAAATTTAAATAAAAATAAACATTCTAAATACCCTAAAAATTCTAGAAATGTATTCGTACATTTAGCTGAAAGTTTGTACCTTTTTGCCTAATTATTTTCTGGATTGCTTGCAGTTTTCTATAGCTCATTTTTACCTTCTCTTGCTCAGTGTCCTTATAAAATATTCAAAAAAATATTTATTCTCTCTACCTTAAATTGCTTCTTTGATGGCTTAATAGAGGATATGAAGCTCAGTGGAAAACGTAAATGTACTATGAAATATAAGGTGATGTTATTAAGAGACCTCAAAGTCTTTTCTACTGGACATGAGCATTATATATCAAATAGCACTCTTCTGAAAAGGAGGACCATGATGTCCAGATGTCAGGCTAAAATGGTCTTCACTGTAGCTATATTTTGATGGTAGCAATTCAGAATAGAAAATGTCTTTGACACATATGCCATAGAATTAATGCCTATGGAAGCTTGTCTTAGAATCGGAAAAAAGAGATGAAAACTAGAAGAGGAAAAAGAATTTATACTATACTCTCATATCTTTATAATCACTAAAATATTAATTATTTATGCCATAAAAAACTTACCTGAAAGATTTCAACAACTTTTAAAATCTGATATTTGTTTCATGATTGAGAGAGAGAGAGAGAGCGCGGGAGATACAGAGGCAGAAAGGAAAAAAAAGAAAGAGAGAGAAAAACAAACTTTTGGAAAACACATAAATATAACTTTTGGAATCAAATATTTCAATTATGATATCATGACCTTAGTAGTAATTTTTGTTCTGCCAAATTTTAACATTACTTTTGAAAAACTCTGCTAGAATTTTTACAACTATTTTCTGCCATAAAATAATCTAAGAAATCATGAAATAGCAACCCTAAAATTTAAGTCACCAAGGATATGATACAGTTGATTATAATAGCACTAAAGACATCATTAGAAGCTATTGAGTGAGTAATTTTTTAAGTTTGTAATTACCCAATCCACATAATATGCTCATATGCAATGTCATGAAGGCTAGCAGGATACTTGCAAAAATAAAGGTAAATTAAATACAGCTAATCTATTGATTTTTGCTACCTTAATAATTAATAGAAATTGCTAAATAGGATAGTAGTGATTACCAGTCTGGAAAGAAAAGAATTGAATATATATATATAACTATAACATTTATTTTCATTTTAATAAGAAAAAAAATGATTTTAGTTTTCCTCTTAACTAAAACAAATTGCATCTACCATTTTCTTTGATGTACCTTATAATCATCTAGCAATAGTATATGCACCACCAAAATTAGTGTAAAGTTTCTAATAGGAACTGGCATAGCAGAGGTGACAAAGACAGGCCCAAAATCCAACAGTCACTTAAGACCCCAGATAAATTAGAGAAGTTCAGTTTAGAGAGCACTCAAATACACAGAATATTAAAATTTTATTTTAATATTTTAAAAAGAAAGTGTTAAGCAGGGCAGGCAACCTTAGATGGAAGTTGAAAGATCTGTGTTCTATCCCTAAGCTTTAATAATGATTGTGTAATTTGAGGGAAGTCATTTAACATCTCTGTGAAATTACTGGGCAGAATAATATACTATAATGGTCAAGAATAAAACAAAATAGCAGAAATATAATAGTTGTAGTATTTTTGAAATTTCACTGAACATTGCCTCATCTTCTATTCCCATCTCTTTAGATCTACGACATAAAGCTTTAAGCAAGGTGACTATAATTAACTAAAGCATTTAGGGAAACAGTGAAGAAGTTGGGAAGGAAAAAGAAAAATACTTTTCTTTCAGAAGGCATCTTCTCACAGTGAAACTTTTTTTTCTCGCAGTGAAACTTTCCCCAAATCATACTAAATATATCTTCCCTTTCAACTAAACAATGCATTCTTTCTATTGAACCACAATGAGAATTTGAAGACTACTAAATAGACAAGTTTCATGAAATGATTTGACTGAACCTTATAGTTTAACTTATTAGAAGGTGCATTTCCTTTGCTTGTATGGATGTCAATTTCTGATAAGATGTCTATAGTAAAAGTCTCAATTATCATCACAAGACTGCATAGTAGAAAGATTCCTTTGGTCTAAGCTGTAGGAAGACCTAAGGGGCTTCTATTCTTCTTTTCCCTCAAGGGCTAAACCCTGTATAACCTACGCTGCCAGGGGAGAGCTGATTGTGTCCACCTCTTCCTAATTCCAGTTTATAGTATCACATGATAGCTCTAAATCAGCCACAGTGGGAGTATTTACACTATAGAAATCTATAAACACTACTAATTAGGACTTTTTTGTTGGAAAGAGAAAGGGATTCTACTGTGGAAAGCCCAGTTGGCACAAACTTACCAGCCTACCATTAGCCAAACATGTAAACTCTGGTTACAAGAAAAAGTGACCCAATATTAAAGATACTGATGAACAAAGACACACTTTTTTCTGCCTTTGAAACTAAAATCTCTTATCCGATAGCTTCTCCATAAAGTGACTTTTAACTGCAAAGCTCTCAAAGGGAAGACTCCTTGCTTTCTCTCTGAAGTTAAGAGGTAGCAGAGTCAGTAGACTGAATTCTGAGAAAGAGACAGAGTAAACACTGGAGTCCATTAAAAGTCCTTGCCCTTGACGAATCTTAGTGAGAGGCACTAGGTCTAGCAGTTCCCTCCTCTCTCTCTTCTCCACCCCCTGGGTAAACATAGCCAAATAGCAATTTTCCTGCCACTTTGGGTTTATCCTAAGGATTTTAAATGACAGCTGAATTGTCACCATATGGAGATCTGGGTGAGGAGAGAATAGAAGAAACAGCAATTAATTGACTTTAATTGTTAATTATTAACTTAGTAACTTAATAATTAAGTTATATGACTTTTGAAGGATTTTTCAATTTGCTATAGGGCTTATCATTGCAGCAACTACAATTCTAAAACTCTTTTTTTTTATGAATATAGTATTAAATTTCCTAAACCAACCCCTCCCCTCCAAATATATTAATGAAAACTTTTTTTTTTTTAAGTACAGGGCTGAAAATCACTATATTGTACACTAATTGAAAATCACTATATTGTACACTAATTTAGACTGTATGTTAACTGGAATTAAACTAAAAACTTAAAAATAATAATAAAATAAAGTGCCTATCACCAATAAAAAATAAAATACAGGGCTGAAGGAATATCTCATATCAATGATGTTGATATGTGATGGAAGGATTCAAAGTAGCAAGACAACCAGATTATATATATATTTTTTTGATTTTCAAATTTTCATCTCTCCCTCAAACTGATCCAGCATAACAGTCTTAAAGCTAAAATTAATCCAGAAAATTACAATTCTTATTAAAATAGTGTAAAATACACTTTTACAAACCTGTTTCCTATCAGTTGCATACTTGTATCTAGTGGCCAAATAAAAAGTATAGTCATTGCATGTACCCTTAAGAAAGCTGGGCAAAATGGGAGGCCTCACATTGTCACACAAAGAAAGGAATTTCAGGGCTAAAGGCCCTTCACTGAAAATAACCTATATCCAGTTTTCTGATACTTACATTTGAGGGATGTGAGAAGGTAGTGAAATGGAATTATGTAAGAAATTAGCAACCAAAGAGAATGCAAGAGCAGGAAGGAATGAGTCAATTAACCTTGCCCATTAATAATCTCATCCTAGAGTCACCTGGGTGGCTCAGTGGGTTAAACATCCAACTCTTGCTTTCGGCTCAGGTCATGGTCTTGAGGTTCATGAGTTTGAGCCCTGCCTCAGGCTCTGCACTGACACTGCAGAGCCTGCTTGGGATTGTTTCTCTCTCTCTTTCTCTACCCACTCCCCCTCCCCCCCAAAATAAATAAACTTCAAAAAAGTTAAAACAAAAATCTTGCCGTAACCATATTTGTTGACTCAAAAGGAAAGATATGTTAAAAACTTGTCAGGGCGCCTGGGTGCCTGAGGCGATTAAGCATTTGACTGGTTCAGGTCATGATCTCATGGTTCATGGGTTCGAGCTTCATGTCAGGCTCTGGGCTGACAGCTCAGAGCCTGGAGCCCACTTTGGATTCTATGTGTCCCTCTCTCTCTGCCACTGCTCACCCTCTGTCTCTGTCTCTCTCAAAAATAAAAGAACATTAAAAAAAAACACGTTGTCATATAAGATCCTACTGTAAGTGAGCAAAAGAAATGCTTCAAACACCTGTATCCTGGCAAACATTACCATTGAAATTGTCATTATAGTGAGTATCTGATACAGAATTCAAGTTTGATGAATCTTGAATAAAGTAATTTTTTTATTCTCTGTCAGAGATGTAACTTATTAAATTTCTTAAAGCCATCTGATTTTAAATGTAATTCTAAAAGTGATGTCAACAAAACTTAAAAGCATGGATGTCACAGTCATATCTCTTTGCTTATAGCAACTTTGGATTCCCCCTTGGAATCTTGGTGATTGATTCTTATGTGTTATTAAATTTATATTTAATGGACATTAGAATCTAAGTTCTAAAAGTGTTTGGGACTTCTTGGATAACTGACTAAAAAGAAAGATCGTGTGTGTATGCAGGTAACACTTAAGGGGGTCGAGCAGCGGATTCGGTGTACCTTGAAAGGTAAAACAGGTAGTTTGGAGAATTCTGCCACAAGTGTAGAAGATGGTATGCAGTGAGATTTCAGGTGGCTTTGAAAAAACAATTTCATTGGAAAACCCAGAGGAACTTACGGACAAATGAGATAGGCAGTGCTTTCTTAGATAATAGCTGAATCCAGAGAAATAGTGATAGCCCTGGAGGGAAAGTGTAATTGTGACCTAAATGAAAAGGATACATGAAAGAAACTTGGGTATATAGGAGGGGCTGGACAGATGGCTAAGGAAGTACCTAATGGAAACTGTGTAACACTTTAGCTAGCGTCATGGGGATCTGGGAAACTTTACATTTTCATATTTCACTTACCATTACTAAGTTTGTAATGGCAAGGTTCTGTTGCACTTTGGTAGTTTGTTTACTGTGTAGGCTGTGTGTGAAGGGCAGTGGCGAGCATCATGGGGTAGAGGAATAATGAAGAGACAGAAATCTCAGAAAGTTATGAACCTGGGGGTAGAAGCCGATTTACCTTGAAACTAATGAGGCTTCAGCTTTGGAGCTGTCACTTATACCAGCCCTTATGCATGGGCTGCCTCTGAGTAACCACAGACATTATGGAGATGCAATTAAGATAAATTTAATTAGTGTTTAGTGAGATGTCTATAGCTGTGCTTTGTAGTCATTTCCATCTATAGTTAAGTTATTGCTCATTGCAGTGTCAAAATAGCTTCCAGAATATTACTACCACCAGTGTGCCTATTCCTTTATGTTCTGAATGTAGGTGTAGGGCCCAACATAAAATTCATAACCCTTTGTTCACCTGGGGTGGTTATGATCTCATGGTTTTGTGGGTTTGAGTCCCATGTTAGGCTCTGTGCTGGAAGCATGGAGCCTGCTGGGGATTCTCTCTCTTCCTCTCTCTCTGTCCCTCCCTCACTCATGCTGTCTTGCTCTCAAAATGAATAAATATTTTTTTTAAAAATTCATAACCCTCACTAAAAGTAATATTTGAATACTGAGTGATGAATGAGCATCATCATTACAAACAGCATTTAATCTTAGTCACTGCCTAAGACATCTCTAAATATCTGAAATCTTTGAGTTCATATAAGAAAGAAACTTGATAGATGTGTCCAAATTCTCAAATAATTTTCCAAATTACAAGAAAAATATTTAAGTAGTGAAACTATAATGTTGAACAGCTCTCCTAAAAGTAAGACAAAGTTATCTTCTTCTTGTCTCTAAGGGGGAAAAAAATATTACACATTGTTGGCAAATAAAGAAAAATCAAAGTGTGTAACCTAAAAATAAAGGAAAATATTGTATTATAAAATCTAGACAATTAATTAATAAAAAATATGTATTGGTTTCTGCTCTGAATTTTGTGTTGTTTTGGGTTGTAGAGTATATGGAGGTACAATCCCCAGATCCCTCTTGTGGAACAGAAACCCTCATATTTCCTACTGCTGGGGTTACTGGTTACTGTTTGCTCACAGAGGCAGCATCTACTAGAATTGCTCTGCCTGAAGGGAGCTGCCCTGTCCAAGGGGCACCCAACATCTAAAACCAGTAAGGTACAAAGGCCTGGCTACATTACCTCTTGCCTGACAAGGGGACAATGCTGAAAGGCCATTCCAGTTTCAGAGCTCTGGTGGTGCCTGCTATGGCCTCTGTTATAGCTGAACCACACTCCAGACCATCCCCCTCTCTTCCCGCAGCCCTGCCTCCCTTAGGTGTTGTTCCTTAGTGCACTCATGAAAAATTTTCTTACGGGATCCATTTCAAGGTAAAATTTAGGAAAATGGGTGTATTTTATTTGTTTTAGTTTGTAACTTTAAAGATTTTGCTTCTCATTCTAAGTAAATATTAAATTTTTTTTTAAATTTATTTACTTTGAAAGAGAGAGAGTGAGCAGGGAGGGGCAAAGAGAGGGAGAGAGAATTCTAAGCAGGCTCCATGCTGTCAGTACAGAGCCTGACGTGGAGGTCGAACTCACGAACCCTGAGATCATGACTTGAGCTGAAATCAAGAGTCAGATGCTTAACCGACTGAGCCACCCAGGTGCCCCCTAAGTAAATATTTAATGTTTTACCTAATTGTGTATTCATAATTTTGTATCCTTGTGTTTAAAAGGGCTCTCAAAATTGTGTAAGTCGCAGGGTCCAAGTCACCTGAATCTGGTCTTTTTCTCTCTGCGAGAAAATTCCCAGATGATCCCTTTACCTGGTGGCAGGAGAAACTATTCTAATAATAGCAGAGACTGATCAGAAAGGTCTCTGCATGCGAAAAGTCTGTGGCCATTAAGGGCTTCACTCTCATGATGGTGTTCTGAGTGCACTGCCTCTGGGTCTTTTTCATGTTATTTGGTTTCACACTCCATAAATTTAACATTGTTCAAATCATTTTCTAATTTCTACAGTCAAATATAACCAATCACCCCCCAAATATCTTTATAGCTTTTTTTTCTTCCATTCTGGTAAACAAGTTTGTGCATTTTATCTGATTGTCATGTCTCTTTATTTTCCTTTAATCTGCAAGAATTCTTCTACTTTTTTTTTCCGTGACATTGATATTTTTGAAAAGTCTTGGCCAATTGCAATGTAGGATATCCTACATTCTAGATTTGTCTGATTGCTTAGAACTAACTGTATTATAAGATATTTAGCAATCTGTATTTGTCTGTTTTCTCATGTTTAAATTCAATTTTAAACCTTTTGGTAAGAAGACTACATAGATGATGACAGGAATTTTTGTTGCATCACCTCATTGCAAATATAAAGTCAGTGTGCTGAGTTGTCTTATTGCTTGTTAGACTATGTAAAATTGTGTCACTAATATTTACGTGAATTGTATCTGAGTTTCCGCCTTTGTAATGGATAAATACTATGTATGGTGATACCTTGAAACCATGTGAATATCCTTTCACTGATTTTTGTGCTCAGAAGTTCTCAGCAAATGCCTAACTGCTTCTTTAACAGGCTAGATAGGAAAGAAGTTTAAGAAACCCAGATTACAAAATGGGACCATGCAGGATGTCCTGAAAGAAAATAGAAGAGCTCAGGTGACTGTCTCAGAAGCACAGGGATTTATTGATTGAATGTATGGGTTCCTGTGCCAGGATCTGCCACAGCTCACAAGCCATACCATGTGACCTGTCTAACACTGGCCATTATGTCCAATGTTTTAACCTAAATGGTCATTAGTTCCAGGTTTGCACCTTGCTCTCGGGCTGAGTCTGCTCCTTTGCACTTAATTGTGTGCATCCACATTTTCCAGGAAATACTTCTGCACTTACTGAATTCCTGGTGACAGTGTCACAGCATGTTTCCCAAAGTGCAGCAGCTGCCCAAGGGCTGTCATGACAGCTGGGGTCACATTTGCCAGAATGATGCATCACATCCCACTTGCCTGGCTGGAGAGTCCCCTTAGTGAAGAACAAATTGATTGACTGACTGATTTATTTATTTATATTAATTACAAGAAGTTTGACCTTTTGGACCTAGATTCCCAGGGGATTTTTCTTACCCCTCTCTTGGCCAGGTGCAGAAGCTATCTTAGATGTTACTGCTTCACACTGGGGAGACTACCATTTGTGCTGAGTACCCATGACCTTCCACTGTCTTTTCTCATTCTGCGGCATATACTACAGCTGCTATAGCTGTGGTTAGTTCTCGGTGAATAACGGTTCTGAAATTATAATAAATATATGTCTCTATGTTTTCCAAGGGTCAATTCTTACCTCTAATTCATCAGTGGTTTAGGGTCCCCTTCTAAAAGATCAGTATGCCAAACTAACTACTTCTGTATTTAAAGTCAGGAGCTCATTTCCTACTGTTCTGTGTCAATGCTGTGACAGCAAAACATTACAGGTATTCAGCATTTCATTCTTGACATAAAACATACAACCACTAGTTGATGTGATTTGCTGATTAGATTGTGCTCTAGAGTCACCCATTTAACGTGAGAAAATATGACTTTTTTTCCTTTTCAAAAATGTTAGGGGTTCCACTGATAGCAATTTGAGAACAACTTTTCTATGAAGGTAGGGGATTATTGAACTTCAAAATATTTCCTTTCAAACTGCAGCCCTTTTAGCCTCCTGGATAGGAGCAATGAAGAATAGTCCAATGTTACTTATTCAACAATTGAAAATGTACTCCACGGCTACTTTTGTAGTAGACGTACCAAAATATCTTTTTTTCTGACTACTCCTTCCTTATCCCTTAATCTTCTTATCTTGATTTATCCATATCTTTCAGAAAAAGGCAGAGAAGAGTCAATAAATTTAGAATACCTTCCAGGATTTCTAAAAGTGAAGCGACAAACATATTCCCACTCACATCCTCTGACTCACTTTCATTCACATGCACAGTTGTGTTTCCCAGTAAGGCCACATGACAGATATTAAACTCTAAAGACAAACTGCACAGTTGTACCAAATTGCCATCCAGCCTGAAGGCACACAATGAGGGATAATGGCATAATCAGTCTGCATTGTCCTCTTGTCATAACACAAAAGCTAAGTTGAAAAGTGACCACACAATGGCTCAACATTGCCTGTGTGAAGGACTAATTTGCTATCTTTCTTAGATATTTGATTCCTGGGTTATGAAGGAATCAGGCAAGCCTAAAATTTCTCATAAGGAATCAAGGGAAAACCACAACAAATAGTACCAATTCACTGTCTCTTTTGGGCTTAATACCCTAGAGGAGTTTTGAAAATATATGAATGTCTTCTTTTTTATCTGCATATATGATCTTCAAACATTAGGATTCTCCAGAGAAACAGAACCAATAGGATCTAAATACACATATACATACAATAAACATATATATGCATATGTAATATGCATAATATGTTCTAAAATATGGAATATATTAGAATAAATAGAAATTTATTATAAGGAATTGACTCACATGATTATGTCTGTCAAGTCCCAACATCTTCAGGATGATTCAGTAAACTGGAGACTTAGGAGAGCCAGTGATATAATTCCAGTCTTGAGTACAAGGTCTGAGAAACAGGAGAGTCCATGGTGTAATTCCAGACTGAAGAGCAGGCTTGAGACCTTGAGAGACAATATTTCAGTTTGAGTCTGAAGGCAGGAAAAAACTGATGTTTCACTTTGAAGGCAGTCAAGCAGTCATGCTCTCTTAGTTGGAGAGGGGTCAACCTTTTTATTCTATTCAAATAATAGATTGGGTGCAGTCCACCTACATTATAGGGAGGGCAATCTACTCAATCAAGTTAATGTTTATTTATTTATTTTGAGAGACAGTGCATGAGTAAAGAAGGGAAGAGAGAAAGGAGAGAGAGAATTCCAAGCAGGTTTTGCACTTTGTGTGCAGAGCCCAGTGCGGGGCTTGATCCCATGACCATGAGCTCATGACCTAAGCCAAAATGAAGAGTCAGACACTTAACTGACTGAGCCACTGAGGCTCCCCTTTACTCGATCAATTTAAATGTGAAACTCATCCAACAACACCCTCACAGAAACACCAGAATAATGTCTGTCCAAATATCTGGGCACTCTATGGCCCAGTCACAGTGACATTTATATTTATTTTCCAAATGTTTATACTCCCTTTATTTTCACCTAGCACACTATATTTCACTCCCATCACCGAACTAATATGACAGGTGGCTTGACATTGGGGTGATGACAACTCAGTTTAACTATCTCATGTAAAAACAGTACTGATGGCCAGAACTATGATTCATACATTTATGGCAAATTCATCTTATTTACGTTCCCACACAGGATTCTGTTTTTTAGAGATATGGAAAATCATAGTTGAAGTTATTTAACCGATAACCTTTTAATCATACATTCATTTTCCCAAGCAAGGATCTGTCACAATTTAAACGCTTGACACTGCTAGCAATATTTTTCTTTCTTTTTTTTTTTTTTGTTTTTATTTGAAAAAAATATTTTAAGTTTATTTATTTGAGAAAGAGAGAGAGAGCGAGAGAGAGCGAGCATGAGCGGGGCAGGGGCAAAGAGGGGTAGAGAGGGAGAATCCTAAGCAGCCTTCACACTGTCAGCACAGACCCTGATGCGGGCCTGAACTCATGAACTGTGAGATCACGACCTGAGCTGAAACCAAGAGTCAAATGCTTAACCAACTGAGCCACCCGGGCACCCCAATATTTTTATTTCTGAGAAAGGCTTTAGAAATAGCTGATCCCTCAATTTATGTTATAGATAGTCTCAAGTGTGAAGAAGTGAAATGACTGTGCTCATGGGCAAGGTAGTGAAAAGACAGGGGCCAGAACTATCTCTTAACTCTCAGGCCTGTTGCACCTTTTAGTCTGGTATACTTTGTCCTATGCTCTAGCAGGTAAGGAAATATCAGAAATGCAACAGAATTTCACATTCCTCTCAGTAAGCGCAAACCACATTTCCTGCCATATTTCATGCTCACCATTATTCTCATTTAAATCATTAAGAGAAAATATCAGTAAACTAAGCCAAACTTCCAATGAAGTTGCTGAGTGAATGTGACTGCAAATATAACAGAGTGACCAGTGCGAGTAGAATTCTTCCTTTCACCATGTACGGCAAATAGGAGCTTCTTCTAAAAAAATATTTCAAACTTATATTGCTATTATCTTTGGGAGAGAAATGCAAAATAACCCATAAAAGGGATATATTATAACCTCGAATAATAACAATGCTTGCTTGAGTAGTATCTCCTTCCCTGCAGGCATAGTTACACAGGAGCTAGCACTAATGCAGAAGAAAATATAATAATAATAAACAATTCAAACTTCAGGGTGTTGTCAGAAGTCCACTTAACTTCATAGTAAAATTGTTTTAAATTTAATAGACAGGGAAAAAGAAAACAGAGGCTACAATGAGGAAAAAATATTTTAACCTTCAGGATCTAGCTCACACTATTTTTCTTAAACCCGTTTATTTGAAAAAGGCAACAGCCATGAAGATGAAGGATAAACAGTCATCTAAGTTAGCAGCAAAACCACAAGCAGGATTTCCCACCTGGAGTCTCCTTGCTTTCCTCTAAGGACTCAAAGTGCACTCAATATAAGTGGCAGCTTCTCTGCCTGTCATACTGAAGAGTCATTTTTTTTCCTGCCTGGCAAATGCAGGCTGCGGGGTAGACGAAAGCTCACCTGTCAGAAGAGGGAAGAGGCTGATGGTCAACGTGTGGGGACGATGGCTAACGCTGTCTGGTCAGCAGCTGACCTTGCTAGAGGATGGCATCAAGTAGTCAAAGGCAGAAACTACCCAGACCAAGAAAGAGGAGAGTTTGATACAAAGACACAAGTGATGAGAGCAATATGATCATGCGACTGGAAAACTACCTTTCTTTATTTTAACTCCCTACCAGTGTTTTTTTTTTAAAAAAATCTCCCATAAAAAATACTGAGAGCAATTGTACTGACTGATGTTTTAAGGAAGACCTTATTCTAGCTCACTATTTTTTTTTTTTTGAGAAGAAAGCCTAAGTTCAATTCCATTTTAGAGTGCTTTGAAATGGACCCAATAGTTTTTGTTCTTCATTTAGTGATCTTGAGGAGAGATATAAGAAAGGGATTTGTTTAAAATATGACCCAATGGGGAAACTGTAGGGGGGCAAGGTGGCGAAACAGAATGGAAGTTTTTTTTGCTTCTCTCATACCTGAAATACAGCCAGATCAACACTAAACCATCCTGCACATTTACAAAACTGATTTGAAGGTTAACACAACAATCTGCACAACCTGAACCACAGAACTCGGCAAGTACGCAGCACAGAGAGGTGAACGGGGGAGAAAGAAACCATGGAGGGCAGGGAGCTGGTTTTGCTTGTGGAGAAGACGGAGATGGGGGGAGGGCACAGGAAAGCATCCCCGCCTGAATACAGCTGGAGAGAAGGTGGAAAAGTGGAAACAGCCGCAGGGACAGAACTAAAAAGGGAGAAAGGAGAAAGGAGAAAGGAGAGGGTTTAAATTCCATTAATACTCTATAAACAGGGGGAGCACAGATTCTGAAACTCTGCAGCTCGATACCTGGTGGTGCTCTAGCGGGAAGGGTGAATCCTCAGGAGCAGACCGCGAGGTCCAAGGGCTACACGGGGAGAGGCAGTTCCCCTGATGGGAGGACACTTGGTAGAGGCTGTGCAGCTACTCCACAGAAAAAGATCCCAGCAGACCCCTGAGAATAACCACATTCACTAGTGCTGGAAAAAGGACGTTAAGGGTGAAACCTGGCACCAGACGTGTGTTGTGATTTTTCCAAAAACCCTGAAACGCTGCTGCTACAAGATGGCAGGAACTTTTTCTGGGGTGGGCTGGCACCCAGCCGCAGTCTCTGGGCATTGGCAGCAGCACGGTCTTGCGAAAGTTCCCGGGGGTAGGAAGGCACCCAGCCATTGCTCAGCAACACCCTCGCCCAGAAGGTCTGAGTGGGTCAAAGCCGCAGTCCCTCAGAAGTGAGGGGTCGGGAAACACAGCTCCATTTCAGATAAAACGCAGGACGGAAGTGCTGCCTGGCAGCCCGACGCCTTGGTCACAGTGTAGAAGCCAGGAGTGGATGGAAGCCAGAGACAAAGGAGGGGTGCTTGATTGCCAGTCGTGGAGAGCACAGAGTTCGAAAACTAGAGACTGGATAGCTGGATGATGCCATTTTCACCTCACTGGTGCATGCGCATACATACCTACACACACCACAGCGATCTACTCCAGTAAGTTAAGCAACGCCATCTAGTGGAGAGTGGAGCCATTACACTAAACCCCTCCCAAATGGGTCAACAGCACTCTTGACAAACACGTCTCTCCAGCTGCTTAGTTTATGACTATAAAGTACTTCATAGCTTGACTTCTAAGGGAAACCAGATGTAATTTCAATCAAACTTCATTCTATTTGCTGGTCCTTTTATTCAATTTCTTATTTTTCCTTTCCTTTTCTTTTCTTCTCTTTTCTTTTTTTCTTATTCCTGAATACAGAAAGAGAAAAAAATCTATTTTTATTTACCATTTTTATTAAAAAGATTTTTTCTGTTCCACTATATGTTTTTACTGTTTTGTAAATATTGAAATTCTATTTTATTGTCATCATTTCATTTTATTCTATCCGATGGCATTCAGTTTTCAAATATTCAAACATTCTCCTTTTTTCTTTTTTCTTGTTTTCTTATCTTTCCCTTTTTTCTCTAATTTATCAAGCTTCTTTCAACAACCAGACCAAAACACACCTAGGATCTAGCATCCCCTTTATTTGATATTTTTGTGTTGTTTTTAATTTTTTAATTTTAACTTTTTTCACATTATTAATTCCTTTTCTTCCTCCAAAATGATTAATGAATAGACCCCAAAAGAAAGAACAGGAAGAAATGACAGCCAGGGACTTAATCAAAACAGATACAAGCAAGATGTCTGAACCAGAATTTAGAATCACGATAATAAGAATACAAGTTGGAGTTGAAAACAGACTAGAATCTCTTTCTGTGGAGATAAAAGAAGTAAAAGCTAATCAGGATGAAATTAAAAAAAAAAATTTCTATAAATGAGCTGCAATCTCGAATGGATGCCATGGTGGCAAGGATGGATAAGGCAGAGCATAGAGGACAAACTTATGGAGAATAATGAAGCAGAAAAAAAGGGCGAGACTAAGGCAAAAGAACACAAAATAAAAATCAGAGAAATCAGTGACTCATTAAAAAGGAATAACATCAAAATCATACGGGTTCCAGAAGATAAAGAGAGAGAAACGGGGATAGAAAATTTATGTGAGCAAATTATAGCAGAAAACTTTCCTACTGGAAAAAGACACAGACATCAAAATCCAGAAGGACTCCCATTAGATTCAACAAAAACCAACTATCAACAAGGAATATCATAGTCAAATTCACAAGATACTCAGGAAGAGAAAGAATCATGAAAGCAGCAAGGGAAAAAAGTCCTTAACCTACAAGGGAAGACAGGTCAGGTTCTCAGCAGACCTATCTACAAAAACTTGGCAGGCCAGAAAGGTGTGGCAGGATATACTCAAGGTGCTGAATTGGAAAAATATGCAGCCAAGAATTCTTTATCCAGTAAGCCTGTCATTCAAAATAGGAGAGATAAAAGTTTCCCAGACAAACAAAAATTAAAGGAGTTTGTGACCACTAAACCAGCCCTGCAAGATATTTTAAGGGGGGATCTCAGGGGAGAAAAGATGAAAAATAAAAATAAATAAATAAATAAATAAATAAATAAATAAATACCAAAAGACCAAAAGCAACAAAGACTAGAAAGGACCAGAGGACTCTACCAGAAACTCCAACTCTACAGGAAACATAATGGCAATAAATTCTTATCTTTCAGTACTCACTATAAATGTCAATGGTCTAAAAGCTCCAATGAAAAGTCATAGAATAACAGAATGGATAAGAAAACAAGATCCCTCTACATGCTGTTTACAAGAGACCTATTTCAGACCTAAAGACAACTTCATATTGAAAATAAGAGGATGGGAAACATCTATCATGCTAATGGTCTCCAAAAGAAAGCTGGAGCAGCTATACTTATATAAGAAAATCTAGGTTTTAAAATAAAGACTGTAACAAGAGATGAAGGGCACTGTATCAAAATTAAGGGGACTATCCACCAAGAAGACCTAACCATTGTACACATTTATGCTCCAAATGTGATAGCACCCAAATATATAAATCAATCACAAGCATAAACTCATTGACAATAATACAATAATAGTAGGGGACTTCAACACCCCACTTACAACAATGGACAGATCATCTAAGCAGAAAATCAACAAGGGAAAAATGGCTTTGAATGATATACTGACCGGATGGACTTAACAGATATATCAGAATATTTTTATTCTAAAGCAGCAGAATGCACAATATTCTCTAGTGAAGATGGAAAATTCTCCAGAACAGATCACATACTGAGAAACAAATCAGCCCTCAACAAGTACAAAAAGAGATCATACTGTGCATATTTTCAGACTACAACACTATGAAACTCAAAATCAACCACAAGAAAAAATGTGGAAAGATAACAAATACTGGGAGACTAAAGACCATCCTACTAAAGAATGAATGGACTAACTAAGAAGGTAAAGAGAAAATTAAAAAGTACATCAAAGCCAATGAAAACACCATAGTCCAAAGCCTTTGGGATGCAGCAAAGGCAATCAGTCATAAGAAGAAAGTATATAGGAATCCAGGCCTTCCCAAAAAAGGAAGAAAGGTCTAAGATACACAACCTAACCTTACACTTCAAAGAGATGGAAAAAGAACGGCAAATAAAACCCAAAACCAGCAGATGACAGGAAATAATAAAGATTAGACCAGAAATCAAGGCTATCGAAACATATAAACAAACAAACAAACAAACAAGCAAAAAAACTATTAGAACAGATCAGTAAAACCAGGAGCTGGTTCTTTGAAAGAATGAACAATATTGATAAACCTCTAGCCAGTTTGATCAAAAAGAAAAGGACCCAAATAAAAAAAATCAAGAATGAAAGAGGAGAGGGGCGCCTGGGTGGCTCAGTAGGTTAAGTGACAGACTTTGGTTCAGCTAATGATCTCACAATTTGTGAGTTCAAGCCCCACGTCGGGCTCTATGCTGACAGCTCAGAGCCTGGAGCCTGCTTGGGATTCTGTGTCTCCCTCTCCTCTTTGTTCTCTCTCTCTCTCTCTCTCAAAAAATAAACGTCAAAAAATTTTTAAAAAAGAATGAAAGAGGAGAGATCACAACCAACATGGCAGAACTACAAACAAGAGATTATTATGAGCAATTATATGCCAATAAAATGGGTGATCTGGAAGAAGTGGAGAAATTCCTAAAAACATATAAGCTACCAAAACTGAAACAGGAAGAAATCGAAAATTTGAACAGACCCATAATCAGTAAAGAAATTGAATCAGTAATCATAAACCTCTCAAAAAACAAGAGTCCAGGGCCGGATGGCTTTCCAGGGGAATTCTAGCAAACATTTAAAGAAGAGTTAACACCTATTCTCTTGAAGTTGTTCCAAAAAACAGAAATGGAAGGAAAACTTCCAAACTTTTTCTACGAAGTCAGCATTACCTTTATTCCAAAACCAGACAAAGACCCCACTAAAAAGGAGAAATACAGACCAATTTCCCTGATGGACCTGGATGCAAAAATCCTCAACAAGATACTAGCCAACTGGATCCAACAATACAATAAAAGAATTATTCACCGTGATCAAGTGGGATTTACACCTGGGATGCAGGGCTGGTTCAATATCCACAAAACAATCAATGTGACATATCACATCAATAAAAGAAAGGACAAGAACCACATGATCCTCTCAATAGATGCAGAGAGAGCATTTGACAAAATACAACATCTATTTAGATAAAAACCCCCAAGAAAGTAGGGATAGAAGGATCATACCTCAAGAGCATAACACCGACATATGAAAGACCCATCACTAATATCATCCTCCATGGGGAAAAACTGAGCGCTTTCCCCCTAAGTTCAGGAACAAGACAGGGATGTCCACTCTCGCCATTGTTATTCAACATAGTATTGGAAGTCTTAGCCTCAGCAATCAGACAACACAAAGGAATAGACATCCAAATCAGCCAGGAGGAAGTCAAGCTTTCACTCTTTGTGGATGACAAGATACTCTATCATGGAAAACCCAAGGTTCCACCAAAAAACTGCTAGAACTGACCCATGGATTCAGCAAAGTCACAGGATATAAAATCAGTGCACAGAAATCGGTTGTATTTCTATACGCCAATAGTGAAGCAACTGAAGGAGAAATCAAGAAATCAATCCCATTTACAATTGCACCAAAACCCACAAAATAACTACGAACAAACCTAACCAAAGACACAAAAAAATCTATATACTGGAAACTATAGAAAACTTACGAAAGAAACTGAAGAAGACACACAAAAAATGGAAGAATATTCCATGCTCATGGATTAGAAGAACAAATGCTGTTAACATGTCGATACTACCCAAAGCAATCTACATGTTCAATGTGATACCTATCCAAATAACACCAGCATTCTTCACAGAGCTGGAACAAACAATCCTAAAACTTGTGTGGAACCAAAAAAGACCCTGAATAGCCAAAGCAATCTTGAAGAAGAAAACCAAAGCTGCAGGCATCACACTCCTGGACTTCAAGACGTATTACAAAGCTGTAATCATCAAGACAGTATGGTACTGGCATGAAAACAGAAACTCAGATCAATGGAACAGAATAGAGAACCCAGAAATGGATCCACAGACATATGGCCAACTAATCTTTGACAAAGCAGGAAAAAATATTTAGTGGAATAAAGACAGTCTCTTCAGCAGGTGGCGCTGAGAAAACTGGACAGCAACATGCAGAGAAATGAACCTGGACCACTTTCTTACACCATACACAAAAATAAACTCCAAATGGATGAAAGACCTCAATGTAAGACATTTGGATACTCCAAATCCTCGAGGAGAAAGCAGGCAAAATCTCTTTGACCTCACCGCTGCAACTTTTTTTTTTGGGGGGGGGGGGACAGAGAGAGACAGAGCATGAACGGGGGAGGGGCAGAGAGAGAGGGAGACACAGAATCTGAAACAGGCTCCAGGCTCCAAGCCATCAGCCCAGAGCCAGACGCGGGGCTCGAACTCACGGACCGCGAGATCGTGACCTGGCTGAAGTCGGACGCTTAACCGACTGCGCCACCCAGGCGCCCCTCACCACTGTAACTTCTTACTCAACATGTCTCCAGAGGCAAGGGAAACAACAGCAAAAATGAACTACTGGGACCTCATCAAAATAAAAAGCTTCTGCACAGTGAAGGAAACAATCAGTAAAACGAAAAGGCAACCGACAGAATGGCAGAAGATATTTGCAAATGACCTATCAGATAAAGCGTGAGCATCCAAATCTATAAAGAACTTATCAAACTCAATGCCCAAAAAACAAATAATCCAGTGCAGAAATGGGCAGAAGACATGAATGGACACTTCTCCAAAGAAGACATCCAGATGGCTAACCAACACATGAAAAAATGCTCAACATCACTCATCATCAGGGAAATACAAATCAAAACCACAATGAGATACCACCTTACACCTGTCAGAATGGCTAACATTAACAACTCAGGCCACAACAGATGTTGGCGAGGATGCAGAGAAAGAGGATCTCTTTTGCACTGCTGGTGGCAATGCAAACTGGTGCAGCCACTCTGGAAAACAGTATGGAGGGTCCTCAAAAAATTAAAAATAGAACTACCGTACGACCCAGCAAATGCACTACTAGGTATTTATCCAAGGGATACAGAGGTGCTGTTTTGAAGGGGCGCATGCACCCCAACATTTATGTAAACTCTATCAACAATAGCCAAAGTATGGAAAAACAGCCGAAATGTCCATCGATGGATGAATGAATAAAGAAGAGATGGTACATATATACAATGGAGTATTACTTGGCAATCAAAAAGAAGGAAATCTTGCCATTTGCAACTATGTGTATGGAACTGGAGGGTATTATGCTAAGCAAAATTAGTCAGAGAAAGACAAATATCATATGACTTCATTCATATGAGGACTTTAAGATACAAAACATATGAACATAAGGGAAAGGAAGCAAAAATAATATAAACAGGAAGGGAGGCAAAACGTAAAAGACTCTTAAATATAGAGAACAAACAGGATTACTGGAGAGGTTGTGTGAGGCAGGATGGTCTAAATGGGTAAGGGCATTAAGGAATCTATTCCTGAAATCATTGTTGTACCACATGCTAACTAACTTGGATGTAAATTAAACAATAAATAAATTTTAAAAACCCAGAAACTGTAAAGAAAGATGATTTTGAAAGATGCAATGCATAATAAAAAGGATTTGACACTCCAAAATATAAATAAAATAAAATAAAATAAAATAAAATAAAATAAAATAAAATAAAATAAAATAAAATAAAAATATGACCCAAGGGATTATTCCAAATCCTGAGTTGGATCTTGGCTTCTCTGAGCCTACGAAGTTAAAAAGAACTTATCACACCTAATTCTAAGAATCTGTAGAGCTACTTGAACCACTCTGTATTTCAGTACTGGGTGCTCGAATCTCTGTAACTTACAGTTTATAGGATCAAGTCCCGTGTTGGGTTCTGCCCTGAGTGTACACAGGCTGCTTGGGATTCTCTCTCCCTATCGGCCCCTCTCCTGCTCTCTCTTTTTCTCTCAAAATAAATAAATACACTTTAAAAGTACATTCATAAACACTGTTTTTTTAAAAAAAAGAGTTTTTAAATTTATTTATTTAAAATCTAGTTAACATATAGTGTAATATTCATTTCAGTAGTAGAATCCAAAGATTCGTTACTTAAATGTAACACCCAGTGCTCATGCCAACAAGTGCCCTCCATAATGCCACTACCAATTCAGCCCATTTACCCACCCATCTCCCCTCCAGCAACCCTGTTTGTTCTCTGTATTTAAGAATCTCTTATGGCTTGCCTCCCTCTGGTTTATCTTATTTTTCCTTCCCTTTCCCTATGTTCATCTGTTGTGGTTTTTAAATTCCACATATGAGTGGAATCATATGATATTTGTCTTTCTCTGACTTATTTCGCTTTTCATAATACACTCTAGTTCTCTCCACGTTGCTGCAAATGGCAAGATTTCATTCTTTTTGATCGCTGAGTAATATTCCACTATATATCTATAGATCGAAAGACAGGTAGATAGATAGATAGATAGATAGATAGATAGATAGATAGATAAACAGATAGAAAATCACATCTTCTTTATCCATGCATTAGTTGATGGACATTTGGGCTTTTTCCATACGTTGGCTGTTGATAGCACTGCTATAAACATTGGGGTGCATGTTTCCCTCAAATCAGCATTTTTGCATCCTTTAGACAAATGCCTCATAGTCCAATTACTAGGTAGTAAGATCGTTCTATTTTTAATTTTTTGAGTAAACTTCATGTTATTTTCCAGAGTGGCTGCACCAGTTTACATTCCCACTAACATTGCAGGAGGGATTCCCTTTCTTCGCATCCTCATCAACATCTGTTGTTTCTTGAGTTGTTCACTTTAGCCATTCTGACAGGTGTGAGGTAGAACCTCATTGTGGTTTTGATTTGTATTTCTCTGACGATGAGTGATGTTGAGTATCTTTTCATGTGTCTGTTCGCCATCTGGATGTCTTCTTTGGAAAAGTGTCTATTCATGTCTTCTGCCCATTTCTTCACAGGATTATTTGTTTTTTGGGTATACAAAGAAGATTAAAAAGGCAGGAAAGTATGCTTACACCGGAAACTTAAGATCAGATACTGTTAGCTCCATAGTAAATGAGGAAATAACTACCTGTATTCAGAATATTTACATATAGGCTGAACATTGAATCCAATCAAATAAAAAGAAACTGGTATATATCACAAGACGACCTTTAAAAATTTACTGAATTTGCTGCAAATTAAGGGAGACTCATCTGCCTGGCATTTAAGGCTGTTGTATAAATTTACACAGGTATTCCCATATACCTACCCTAGGCTCCAATTAAATACATCTCCTGCTATTGCTTTACACATTAATGTTATGATGTCAAATTTTTGCTTGTGCCTTTTTTTTTTCCCAATCTAAGTACTTTCAGGATCCTATTCATCTTTAAAGCTCCATTTTGAAATATCATTTCTACCTCAAAGATACTCTTATTTTTTTGATTGCTTTAATTTCAAAGCCAAAATGTATATTATCTCCCCTTCTATTACAGTGGACCTTACATTTCATCAAAATAAGGACAGGAGTGGTAGGGTAGATGGAGAAGATTTTTAGGACAAGATCTGAAGTTAGGTAATTTTTATTAAAGGTTTATTAACATTCAAGTCTTCTGGTTACTTTTTTTTTCCAAGTCACTTAATCATTTAACAATTTGCTGACTATTGTGAGCCAACATGTGCCAGATGTACCTGGAAATGTAAAGACGGATTAAGACATAGTACCTACTCTCAAAAATTTTACATCTAATGGGAAAGAGGGATTTGAACACTGACGGTCAAGGCATAGAAAAGGGCCAAAGAGAAGCAGGGCAGTAGCACATCACATGGAATTTTCATAACTACCCACATCTAATTTATTCAAGATTTAGACCATTGAGATAGGAGAGTTATTTTGTCACATCATCTATCACTGAAGATACATTCTAGAGAGAAATGAAAAATATAAACAAACACAACACATACAAAAACACCCTAAAACTCTTATTCGTTGCAGAGCATGTTGAATTTGGTCCTCAGTTTCATTTGTTTCATATTTTCACATTTCATGGTTCACTTAGCTCCTATGAGTCAGATGAAACATTTTTAAAATCTATTCTTATCTCCTTATTTGCATATATGTTTATTTTATAAGCTTGGAATTTTAACATTAACTTTCTGACCACAGTGCTGAAGTCTCATAAGAGAGTATGAACATTTTTAACAATTTTGTGTATAATGCAATCTCTAAAAATATTTTTTATGTGCAGTTTACAAAATGTTCAAGTGTCTAAGAAGTTAGGCAGATGTATACTTAGGAAAGAACAAACTTTAATAGAGACTCAAAAGTTATTTAGAAAGCTAGATGTAAGATAATATTTGGTAGTTTTCTAAAAACAAAGGAAAAATGTAAAATCTTAGAGTGAAATTATTATGGGACTACAGAAGTCTCAACCGTGGGGAATTGGAAGAATGGCTTTATTTTCTGAATGAAGAATGACTAACTGAGAACTTGAATCAAACAATTAACCTCCCTATGTCATCCACTACTACTCATCTGTAATATTTAGCTGAATATTTCTTCCTATCTTCAATTTCCTCTTCTCCTATGTTTAGACAATAAAGAAATATCCAGACTATTCCCAATATTGGAGTGATGTGCTTGTGTGATTTAGTTGGAGGCTGGAGTTACTACCTATGTCCGCAGGTGTAACTGGCAACAGGAAAAAAAAAAAAAAAAAAAAAAAAAAGGAAACATGTAAGAGTAATTAAATTTCAATTTTCTCTTCTGCCAAGAATCCATTTTTTTTTAATTTTACATTTATGCTCTAAAGGGGTTTGTCATGTCATTTTAGTCAAAAAAGGACTTCTCAAGATGACATTCTGCTATTTCTTATTTTCTCTCCATCTGTGTTTTACATAGCAAATGTGCTCACATACAAGTCAAAACAAGATTTGTTTTGTTCTGACAGCACCAAAGTCAATCTTCACTCTAAAAATCAAGCTCCTCTTTCTGTTTCACATCTACTACAACTGATCACTAAAAATTTGAGAAAATTCAGACGTGCCCTGGTAGCTTGGTTTATATATATAACTAAAAAAAATTTTGGTTGTCTCTTTAGTAGATAGTCTAATTTCACTGTGACAACAGTAGCAATCAGATGATTTGAGGTTCATAGGGAGAACATATTCTAGGAAATGTTTGAGGAACAGATAAGAAAATAAATAAATATAGAAATTACAAAGAAATAGCATTAATTCATGCCACCTATGAGGTTATCTAAGGTTGTTCGGAAGAAATAAAATATACACTAATTTAAAATAAATACAAATTGGCTCATATAGAGAATATGCCATAATTCACACCAAGCTAACAAAATATCATAGAAATATTTAAGCCATGTACTTTAATAACAGAATATGATATGAAAGATCATGTCATGGCCTTTAATAAATTAGCTACTACTATCTTTATGTAATTAGATATTTATATAAGATTTGTAATGGTTCCTTTATAATGTCCTTTAAGAATTCACTCTCTAGTCATATTAACTTTTGCTGCCTACCAAAATGAAGTAAACAACTGAGATCAACTTCAGGCTAGTCCCCTGAAAATTCCATTAGTGATGTCCCAAGCAAGATGGTTTCACTACATCATTGCAAAATAATAATAATACTTTTGTAAATACTCCTTTTGGATTCCAAGATTTTCAAAAATGTTGCCTAGGATTTTGAAATGTGAAAAAAACTATTTAAAAAACAAACATTATTGGACATGAAAGTAAAGGTGAGTAAGATCCCGATAGAGATTATGAGTGTGATCACACTTTTAAGAAACTTAGTTTTATAAATTCATCAGCTGATATTCTTCTGCTTCAACTTTTATCTCTACAATGTCTTTGGCAGTCAGTACTGTCTGCAGTAAACCAACCAAGAAACAAATAAGAAAGGCTCTCTTTAGCCTGGTGAAACAGCAGGAAGCCTGGCTGTCACCCCTGAGCTATACCCAACTGCTTCTCCATGTACTAACTAGGAGCAATGCTCATCCAATCAAGAGTACAGCACTAGAGAAATGATGCTCATGGTGAGTAGAAAAATGATCATGGGAGCTAAGACACTACTGAGAAACTATTCAGTGTGATGTTGGTGGCCCTTTCTATTTTTTGGGGGGTCTCCTTTATACCCAATCCTATCCAGTGACCACCATCATCTGGGTCTATTTTATGTACCTTTGATAGATACTGAACAAATTGGTTGATCATAACATACAGAAGTCATAAAAATATAGATGTAGGCTCTTACATGTTCATCCTTTTTTTTCTGTTCCATAATCTTACTACTTCTGCCTTTAGACTCTTCGTGTTAAGGCTATTATCACTTTTTCCAGCATCCTTCACTGCCTCGGGTTTAGACAGAAAAAAATATTTCTCTTCTTTCTTTTACACTATCCCTGAACTTTATGCCCTCACCAAAAGCTATACAATACCTCAATTACAACTCTTTTTATGTTGTATTATGACTATTATAGTGTATGCTTCTATTCAGGTCTCTAAACTTTGTGAGGAAAAGTGTAATACTTGCTTTATCATTTTTAAACCCAGTGCTGAAGCTGAGTAAGTGTTCATGAAAAGTTGTTCGAAGCAGACTGAATGGAACATTATCCATTAATGTCTACTTCTTTTATGGTCTTACCAAAATGACATTCTAATGCTATAATACTGATAGAATTTCAAAATTACACCTCTTCTTCCAGGAATAAGAGAGTAATTATTATTTTATTCTGAGATCAAGACCAAAAATATCCATTACAAATCTGGGACTTTAGTTGCCATCATTAAAATGGAGTTCTTGAGCACTGTCCACCCACTTCAGAATTTTATGAGAAATTATTATTCAGTTAAGGTTTTTATTGTAACACTGGAAACAAGACTAACTTGCAACAAAATAATTCATTACAAAACTATTGGAGGGAGTTTGGGGAGCTCCAGTGGCCCAGGAAGAATATTGGGAAACTCACAGAGACTCAGGCAGAAACTGATAGAGAACAAAAATTTCTTCCCAGGAGGCTGTCATTTTTGCCATCAAGGCTGGGTAACTGTGGCTAATCTCATCTCTACCACAGCCTCTACAAAGTTATCAGAAACTTGCTTGTTCCTTTGAATCATTCCCCCAAAATTCAAAGTTCAACAGTACTGTCTAATGGACTATACCTGGGTACCTAACAATTTTCTTGCCAGGTAGGTGGGAGAGAAAAATGGGTGTCCCCTTTAACTTAAAGAAGACCAAAGTTGAGAAAGGATTTAGGATGTTATATTAGCCAAGGCTCTGCAGAGGAAGAGAACTAATGGGATATATTTATTTGAAGACATTTATTATGAGGAATTAGCTTATGTGATTATGGAGGCTGAGATGCCCCACAATCTGCCTTCTGCAAGCTGGAAACAGGAAGGAGCAATATAATTCCAGTTTCTAATTTTGAACTCCTCTGAGAACCAAGGGAGCTAATGGTGTAAATCCCAGCTCAAGGGCAGGAGAAAACTGATGTCTCAGCACAAGCAGTCAGGCAGGAAGCAAAAAGGCTAAATTCCTACTTCCACCATCTTTTTGTTCTATTCTGGCCCTCAACAGACTGGATGATGCCATCCACTTGGGGGAGGGCAATCTACTGTACTGGGTCTACTGATTCAAATTCTAACATCATCTGGAAATACCCTCACAGAAACACTCAGAAATTATTTTCATTCTGGGTAACACTTGGCATGGTCAAGTTAACACATAAAAAATTATCACAAATGTGATACCAGAGTTGTACTCTAATGAGACTCACTGAGGTCCTGACCCATTTAAGGTCTGATTCTGTTACCAAAATACTTCTCTACTGTTTGGACATTATTATTTTAGACTTTTCACATCCAAATTATAAGATATATAAAGAAGAAACAGCAATGTTGATAATTGATGGGTTGGGCTCTAGAGGGTTTATTTTTTTTTCCCCTTCCACTATGTCTCCACATAAAGCTGATGATATCTTTTATATTTAGGAGTTTCACTTAGAAAACAATTTTTTTTATCATAGGGTTTGCCCAAACTCTTTTTTTCAATTGTTGTAATTTTTATTTATTTTTGAGAGGGAGAGAGACAGCATGAACAGGGGAGGGCAAGAGAGAGAGGGAGACACAGAATCTGAAGTAGGATCCAGGCTGTCAACACGGAGCCTGATGGGGGTCTTTAACTCACGGACCACGAGATCATGACCTGAGCTGAAGTCGGATGCCCAACCGACTGACCCACCCAGGCACACCAGCTTCCACAAACTTTTGAAAACAACATCTCTACAAGAAGTTTCCAATCCACATACATATGCTAATCAAAAAGAAAGAGAAAAGTTTATTTTTAAGATTTTTAATTACTTTATTTTTAATTTATATCCAAGTTAGTTAACATATAGTGTAATGATGATTTCAGGAGAATTTGGTGATTCATCACATACATATAACATCCAATGCTCATCACAACAAGTGTCCTCCTTAATGCCCCTTGCCCATTTAGCCCATGCCCACATGCACAAACAAAAAAGGAGAAAGTTTTTAAGTTACAAGGCTAATTCATAAAAATATTCTTAGCTCATTATAGAAAATAACATTGCTTTAAGATTAAGGATCAAATTAAACAACGACAATCATTTTAATGACATTTCAAGAATAATTGTCAGAAAAAGCTTGTTTAATTAGAGAAAATTGAGGATATATCAATGACTTTTGTAGATAAGATAAAGGATTTTCCACATTCAGCAAAAAGAAGCCAAGCACCAGCAGAAAGTATCAGTGGGAAAAGGAAACTTAGATGTGTGTGTGTGTGTGTGTGTGTGTGTATATATATATATATATATATATATATATATATATATATATATATATTTGAGATTATTTGAAATGCAATTTACTCAACTCAAGAAATAAAATATAGTAAGGGAAAGTGGAGAAAAATGTGACACATCAGTTTACAGTAAGGAGGAAAAGGTGCTATTTTAGTCACCGAGAGTCACAATAGACCAAGCTATTATCTGGAAGAGGACACATAAGCAAGGGTGAAAAATGAGTCCTTCATATACAAGTACAGGATGATCATAATCTGGGAGACTTTTCCAAGATAGAGTATACCAATCAGACATTTATGTTGTCTCATATTTATAATGGTATTGGCATTGTTTTCTGAACACAATTATTACTCATTAAGAGTTTCTTAAGGGGTGCCTGGATGGCTCAATTAGTGGAATTGCAGTATATCAAGAGCTTGATCTAGGGGTCATAGTGAGTTGGAGCCCCACACTAGGCACAGAGATTACATTAAAAAAAAGAGTTTTTTAAAAAGTAAAATAGGTGAGGGGCGCCTGGGTGGCGCAGTCGGTTAAGCGTCCGACTTCAGCCAGGTCACGATCTCACGGTCCATGAGTTCGAGCCCCGCGTCAGGCTCTGGGCTGATGGCTCAGAGCCTGGAGCCTGTTTCCGATTCTGTGTCTCCCTCTCTCTCTGCCCCTCCCCCGTTCATGCTCTGTCTCTCTCTGTCCCAAAAATAAATAAACGTTGAAAAAAAATTAAAAAAAAAAAAAGTAAAATAGGTGAAAAAAATATTAGCTGACCAACCTATTAAGACCTTCATTTACTACAATACTCCAAAAATGGTATCTTGTGTCCTCATAGAACAAATTAAAACAAGCTGCCTATATATTTGTTTCTCTCACTTCATACAGACAGCAAATAAAACATACTTTATTATAAGTGTTAGCATTCTGGAAAAGAGAATTGTGCAAAATAAACACTTAAAGTTTTATATGTAAATTTGTTTCTATCTAAAGACAAATCTAAGATTTTCTTGATTCTGATTCATGTTACGAAGATTTTGACTTAACTTGAAAAGTCCAGATAACTATTTTTTTAAATGATCATCATAAAAGATTAGCACTATTAGCCTTCAGAGCAACTTGATAAATATTTTAAAAATAAACTTCCCTTGGGGCGCTATTGGTGAGAGAACAGCCAAGATGGCATAGCAGCATAGAAGTTCGCTACTGCTTTTGTCCCTGAAATGCAACCAGATCAGCACCAAAACAACTTGCACACCAGGAAAACTGACTTGAGGATTAATACAACAATCTGCACAACTTGAACCACAGAATTTGGCAGGTATGTGGTGCAGAGAGGTAAACTGGGGGAGACAGAAGCCGCGGAGGGTAGGGAGCTGTTTTTTGTTTGCTGAGAGAGAACAGAGAAGGGGGAGAGTATAGGAAAAGCACTCCGCCCAAAAGCAGCTGGAGTGAAAGAGAAAGAGGGGAAACACCCACAAGGAACTGGACAAGAAAGGGAGAAGGGGAAAGGAGAGGGTTTCAACACCATTAAGACTATAAACAGGGGAGCACAGAGTCAGAAACTATGTGGCTGGATACGTGGAGGTGCTCTGGTGGGAAAAGCAAATCCCCAGAAGCAGATGGCAGAGTCCTTGGCATCCTCAGGACACATGGGAAGAGGCAGTTCCCTGCCAGGACGATATTTGGTAGAGGCTATGCACCCTCTCCACAAGCAAAAGTGCCAGTGGACCCCATATTACAGCCACGTTTGCTGGTGATGGATCAAGGTCGCTAGGGTGCAGTGAAGCCTAGTGGCAGATGCCTGTTGTGATTTACCATAGTCCCTGAACTGCTGCTGCTACAAGATCACACAAAAATTTTCTGGGGTGGGCTGGCACCTGGCTGCAGTCTCAGGGCTTCGGCAGCAGTGCGGTTGTGTGAGCATTCCCAGGGGGCAAGCTGGCACCGGCCATTGCTTGGCGAGCCCCCCCCTCCAGAGAATCTGAGTGGGTCACAGCTGCAGGGCCCTCAAATGAGCCCCATCTGAGATAAAATTCGGGACAGAGGTACTGCTTGGCAGGCTGATGGCTTGGCCGGGGACAGCGTAGAAGCAGAGAGTGGGTGGAAGCCAGAGACAAAGGAGAGGTGCTTGATTGCAGGTTGGCAAGAGCACAGAGCTCTGATGCTAGAGACTGGGAAGGTGGGTAATGCCACTATTACCTCTCCCACGCATGCACATACATCCATATTCACACCACACTGATCCACCCTGGTAAGTTAAGCAACGCCACCGAGTGGAAAATGGAGCCATTACACCAACCCCCATCCAACTGCACAAACTAAGCTCTAGAAGAACACCACAAGTCTCTCCATCTGCTTGTTTACCATCTATAAAGTGCTTCATAGTTTGACTTCTAGGGGAATCGATGCAATTTCATTCGGATTTCATTCTGTTTGTCCATCTATTCATTTTTTTCTTTTATTAATCGTTGACACAGAAAGAGAAAAAAATGATTTTTATTTCCAGTTTTTACAAAAAAGAATTTTCTTTACTTTTTTCCTAATGTATTTTTTTATTATTTGTAAATTTTTTGTCTACTTTCATTTCATTTTTTTCTATTTTATTGTATCATCTTTTTAAAATTTTAAATGTTTTCCTACTTTTTTCCTTCTTTTTTTATTTTCTTTCCTTTTTTTCTCTATTCTATCAAGCTTCTTTAAACAACGAGACCCAAACACATTTAGAATCTAGCTTCCTTTATTTGATTTTTTGTGTGTTGTTTTCAATTTTTTTAATTTAATTTTTTTTACTTTATTAATTCTTTTTCTTCCTCCAAAATCATGAAATAAAGGAATTCACCCCAAAAGAAAGAAGAGGAAGAAATGATAGCCAGAGACGTAGTCAACACAGATATAAACAAGATATCTGAACCAGAATTTAGATCACAAAAATAAGAATACTGGCTGGAGTTGAAAAAAAGCATAGAATCCTTATCTGTATAGATAAAAGAAGTAAAATCTAGTCAGGACAAAATATAAAATGCTATAACTAAGATGCAACCTCGAATGTTTGCCACGGTGGCAAGGATAGATGAAGCAGAGCAGTGAATCAGTGAGACAGAGGACAAACTTATGGAGAATAATGAAACAGAAAAAAAAAAGGAGGCAGAAGAGCATGATATAAGAATTAGAGAACTCAGTGACACATTAAAAAGGAATAACATCTGAATCATAGGGGTCCCAGAGGAAGAAGAGAGAGCTGGCTAGAAGGTTTATGTGACCATTCATAGCAGAAAACTTTCCTAACCTAGGGAAAGAAACAGACATCAAAATTCAGGAAGCACAGAGAACTCCCATTAAATTCCACAAAAACTAACCATCAATAAAGCATATAATAGTCATTCACAAAATACACACACAAGGAAAGAAATTATGAAAGCAGCAAGGGAAAAAAGAAAGTCCTTACCTATAAGGAAGACAGATCAGGTTTGCAGCAGACCTATCCACAGAAACCTGGCAGGCCAGAAAGGAGTGGCAGGATATATTCAACGTGCTGAACTGGAAAAAAATAGGCAGCCAAGAATTCTTTATCCAGCAAGGCTCATTCAAAATAGAAGGAGAGATAAAGAGTTTCCCAGACAAACAAAAACGAAAAGAGTTTATAAACACTATACCAGACTTGCAAGAAATTTTAAGCAGGACTCTAAGGGGAGAAAAGACAAAACAAAATGAAAAAGACCAAAAGTAACAAAGACTTGAAAGGACCAGAGAACACCAATAGAAACTCCAAGTCTACAGGCAACACAATGGCAGTAGGTTCATATCTTTCAGTACTCACTTTAAATGTCAATAGACTAAATATTCCAATCAAAAGACATAGGATAACAGAATGGATAAGAAACTAAAATCCATCTATATGTTGTTCTCAAGAGATCCACTTTAGACCTAAAGACACCTTCAGATTGAAAGTAAGAGGATGGAGAATCAGCTATTATGGTAATGGAGGCAAAAAAAAAAAAAAAAAAAAAAAAAAAGCAAACAAACCTGTAGTAGCCATACTTATATCAGAGAATCTAGATTTTAAAATAAAGACAGTAACAAGACATGAAGAAGTGCATTATATCATAATTACTGGGCCTATCCACCAAGAAGATCAAACAATTATAAACATTTATGCCCCCAATGGGAAAATACAAAAATACATAAATCAATTAATCACAAATACAGAGAATACAGAGAAACTCATTGATAATAATACCATAATAGTAGGGGACTTCAGCACTCCACTTACAACAATGCACACATCATCTAAACAGAAAGTCAAAAAGGAAACAATGGTTTTGAATGGCACACTTGACTGGATGGACTTAACAAATATATATTCAGAACATTTCACCCTAGAGCAGCAGAATACAAATTCTTCTCGAGTGCACGTGGAACATTCTCCAGAATAGATCACATACTGAGACACAAATAAGCCCTCAACAAGTACAAAAAGATTGAGACCATAGTATGCATATTTTCAGACCACAATGCTATGAAACTTGAAATCAACCACAAGAAAAAATTTGGAAAAATAACAAATACTTGGAGGCTACAGAACAACTAACTAATGAATTAATGGGTTAACCAAGAAGTTAAAGAGAAAATTAAAAAGTATTTGGAAGCCAATGGAAATGATAACACCACAACCTAAAACCTCTGAGCTGAAGCAAAGGTGGCCATAAGAGGAAAGCATGTAGCAATCCAGGCCTTCCTAGAGAAAGAAGAAAGGTCTCAGGTACACAACCTAACCTTATACTTCAGATCTGGAAAAAGAACAGCAAATAAAACTCAAAACCAGCAGAAGACAAGAAATAAAGATTAGACTGGAAATCAATGCTATTGGGAAAAAACAAACAAATAAACAAAGAATAGAACACATCAACAAAACCAGTAGCTGGTTCTTTGAAAGAATTAACAAAATTGATAAACCCCTAGTCAGTCTGATCTAAAGCAAAAAGGAAAGGAACCAAATAAATAAATCAAGAATGAAAGAGGAGAGATCACAACCAACACTGCAGAACTACAAACAAGAGATTATTATGAGCAATTATATGCCAATAAAATGGGTGATCTGGAAGAAGTGGAGAAATTCCTAAAAACATATAAGCTACCAAAACTGAAACAGGAAGAAATCGAAAATTTGAACAGACCCATAATCAGTAAAGAAATTGAATCAGTAATCAGAAACCTCTCAAAAAACAAGAGTCCAGGGACGGATGGCTTTCCAGGGGAATTCTAGCAAACATTTAAAGAAGAGTTAACACCTATTCTCTTGAAGTTGTTCCAAAAAACAGAAATGGAAGGAAAACTTCCAAACTTTTTCTACGAAGTCAGCATTACCTTTATTCCAAAACCAGACAAAGACCCCACTAAAAAGGAGAACTATAGACCAAATTCCCTGATGGACCTGGATGCAAAAATCCTCAACAAGATACTAGCCAACTGGATCCAACAATACAATAAAAGAATTATTCACCGTGATCAAGTGGGATTTACACCTGGGATGCAGGGCTGGTTCAATATCCACAAAACAATCAATGTGACATATCACATCAATAAAAGAAAGGACAAGAACCACATGATCCTCTCAAAGATGCAGAGAGAGCATTTGACAAAATACAACATCTATTTAGATAAAAACCCCCAAGAAAGTAGGGATAGAAGGATCATACCTCAAGAGCATAACACCGACATATGAAAGACCCATCACTAATATCATCCTCCATGGGGAAAAACTGAGCGCTTTCCCCCTAAGTTCAGGAACAAGACAGGGATGTCCACTCTCGCCATTGTTATTCAACATAGTATTGGAAGTCTTAGCCTCAGCAATCAGACAACACAAAGGAATAGAAGACATCCAAATCAGCCAGGAGGAAGTCAAGCTTTCACTCTTTGTGGATGACAAGATACTCTATCATGGAAAACCCAAGGTTCCACCAAAAAACTGCTAGAACTGACCCATGAATTCAGCAAAGTCACAGGATATAAAATCAGTGCACAGAAATCGGTTGTATTTCTATACGCCAATAGTGAAGCAACTGAAGGAGAAATCAAGGAATCAATCCCATTTACAATTGCACCAAAACCCACAAAATAACTACGAACAAACCTAACCAAAGACACAAAAAAATCTATATACTGGAAACTATAGAAAACTTATGAAAGAAACTGAAGAAGACACACAAAAAATGGAAGAATAGGGGCACCTGGGTGGCTCAGTCGGTTAAGCGTCCGATTCAGGTCATGATCTCACGGTTTGTGAGTTCTAGCCCCGCATTGGGCTCTGTGCTGCCAGCTCGGAGCCTGGAGCCTGCTTCAGATTCTGTGCCTCTCTCTCTCTCTCTCTCTCTCTGCCCCTCCCCCACTCACACTGTCTCTCTCTCTCTCCTTCAAAAATAAATAAACATTAAAAAAAATTTAAAAAAAAATGGAAGACTATTCCATGCTCATGGATTAGAAGAACAAATGCTGTTAACATGTCGATACTACCCAAAGCAATCTACATGTTCAATGTGATACCTATCCAAATAACACCAGCATTCTTCACAGAGCTGGAACAAACAATCCTAAAACTTGTGTGGAACCAAAAAAGACCCTGAATAGCCAAAGCAATCTTGAAGAAGAAAACCAAAGCTGCAGGCATCACACTCCTGGACTTCAAGATGTATTACAAAGCTGTAATCATCAAGACAGTATGGTACTGGCATGAAAACAGAAACTCAGATCAATGGAACAGAATAGAGAACCCAGAAATGGATCCACAGACATATGGCCAACTAATCTTTGACAAAGCAGGAAAAAATATTTAGTGGAATAAAGACAGTCTCTTCAGCAGGTGGCGCTGAGAAAACTGGACAGCAACATGCAGAGAAATGAACCTGGACCACTTTCTTACACCATACACAAAAATAAACTCCAAATGGATGAAAGACCTCAATGTAAGACATTTGGATACTCCAAATCCTCGAGGAGAAAGCAGGCAAAATCTCTTTGACCTCACCGCTGCAACTTCTTACTCAACATGTCTCCAGAGGCAAGGGAAACAACAGCAAAAATGAACTACTGGGACCTCATCAAAATAAAAAGCTTCTGCACAGTGAAGGAAACAATCAGTAAAACGAAAAGGCAACCGACAGAATGGCAGAAGATATTTGCAAATGACCTATCAGATAAAGCGTGAGCATCCAAAATCTATAAAGAACTTATCAAACTCAACGCCCAAAAAACAAATAATCCAGTGCAGAAATGGGCAGAAGACATGAATAGACAATTCTCCAAAGAAGACATCCAGATGGTAACCGACACATGGAAAAATGCTCAACATCACTCATCATCAGGGAAATACAAATCAAAACCACAATGAGATACCACCTTACACCTGTTAGAATGGCTAACATTAACAACTCAGGCCACAACAGATGTTGGCGAGGATGCAGAGAAAGAGGATCTCTTTTGCACTGCTGGTGGCAATGCAAACTGGTGCAGCCACTCTGGAAAACAGTATGGAGGGTCCTCAAAAAATTAAAAATAGAACTACCGTACGACCCAGCAAATGCACTACTAGGTATTTACCCAAGGGATACAGAGGTGCTGTTTTGAAGGGGCACAGGCACCCCAACGTTTATATAAACTCTATCAACAATAGCCAAAGTATGGAAACAGCTGAAATGTCCATCGATGGATGAATGAATAAAGAAGAGATGGTACATATATACAATGGAATATTACTTGGCAATCAAAAAGAAAGAAATCTTGCCATTTGCAACTATGTGAATGGAACTAGAGTGTATTATGCTAAGTGAAATAAGTCAGTCACTGAAAGACAAGTATCATAAGGCTTTACTCACAAGGACTTTAAGACACAGAACAGATGACAACAAGGGAAGGGAAGCAAAAATAATATAAAAACAGGGAGGGGGACAAAACATAAGAGACTCTTAAATATGGAGAACAAATAGAGGGTTCCTGTAGGAGTTGTGTGACGGGGGATAGGCTACATGGGTAAGAGGCATCAGGGAATCTACCCCTGAAATCATTGTTGCACTATATTTTAATTAACTTGGATGTAAATTTAAAAAGAAAAAAAATCATACTTGTTATTTATGAAGGTATTTAGAGGTATTCAGAGAGCTCTAGTGATCCATATATATAATTGTGACCTATATTGTGATTCGAATTCTAAACTGATTTTTGAGGGAGGAGTATATACAACCATTTCATAGTATTCCTGCATATCTGTGCATCTGTATCAGAGAAAATGTCCCAGATTGTGAATGTCTAAAGTAGAAGAACCAGACTACTTATATTTATATTTATGATATAATATATATTTAATTTTGGTTTTAATTTATCACTCTGGGTATCTGACTTTCTTGCATACGCAACCCTTCCATTATATACAGGCACTGTCCATTATTTAAATCAAACTTAGCATTTAGCAAACAGCCTTATTATTTGTTGGCTATTAACATCTAATCATTCCACAGATTTAAGCCAAACATTATTTCCTCTAGGGTTACCTTTTAATCTGTACAGCTTCATGGCTAGGCCCTGAGTATCCCTTAGTTTCTGCTTAGCTTCTTCCTCTACGCTCTATTGTTTTCTATCCTTCTGCCCTCCTCACTTTTATCCTATAACTCATGTCTTGATGCTATCCTTGGGACAATGTGGGAAGTGGAAACCATAAAAATATGGAGCAACCACTCAGAATATTTTTTGTTGCTAATGTGAACAGATTTTAATATGATTATTCTAGCAACAACAAAACAGATTTTTTTCAACCAGGAGTGAAAAGAAACATAAACATAGTCGTGAGAGGGAAGAAAACTTTGTCCCAGTTAGCAAGTAAAATGAAAGAAGTTAAATCAAGCATTCCTACATATAGCCTGTATAGACTAGTCAGTTTTCATAAATAAATATTTTCCATTATCACTAACAGCATTACAAGTCCCATTATCTTGAATAAATTACATAATTTGAGGAGGAGAACTGTGATCAGAAAGGTTTCCTGTCAGACTTCAAATAGCACTCTTTCACCGCACATACATTCAGCCTGATAAGTCACAGAAATCAGGTCTACTTATTTCACAGAAGAAAAAAACAATTGCATTATTATCATCAATGCTGAGCTGTGAACATCTAAAAAGCAAGTTAGATTTTTTTTTTCCACCTAATGCTGTGTCAAAATGCTGCCAGAAACATCCTGATCTTGGAATTTTTATTGCTGTTGATGATGTATGAAGTGGAAAGAACATAGCTTGATTTTCTAATAAGTGGTTAAGGTTGCACTACTGACTACATTATTAAAAAAAAAAGAACTTGGTAACTGAGTGCATATGATAGGAAAGTCACTGATGGGGAAGCAAACTAGAACACTGAGATGTGTCAGCTTTATAGAGTCACATTTTTGGAAATAGTGTCCTTTAAATCAAAGAAAGCAGGTTATATAGGAATGTTTTTAGGAGGTTACTAGTATAGCACTTTTGAATAAAATGTAGTATTTTCCTTGACAATGCTTCCAATAAAATGTAGTATTTCCCTAAAAGATGCTTCCGATGGAAAATACAGGTTTTAAACAAGAAATAAGTTATCAAGAAATATAAATCTCCACAGTCAATTTTTTTTTGGTTGTAAAACACAATTAGGCTTCAATAATCATAAGACTTCAGTGATAAGCAGTAATATGTCACATAGGACTGGGAAATACAGATGTGTTAAAACCTATGCTTGTCTTAAAAATAAGTTGCTATTCATATATTTACACATACTTAAATTTACTTTACAAGCAAAGTTTGATAATGTTCTAAGTCTTTTAGCAGTCTCATTATTAGATCCTGAATACTAAGGGGTCAACAGAATAACCAGACATAGGCAGAGTAGGTTAGAAAAATGGGTAAATCTATTCATTGTACGATTTTCACAGAAACATTTAAAAATAGTGTTGGCTCACTATTTATACTATACTATTTATTTTATATTTTATATATACACAATATTTTATATATACATAAAATAATATACATACTATTTTATATATACATAAAATAAAATACATATTTATATATTTATACATTTTTATACATTTGTATACATATATTTATTTTATATTTATATATACATATTTTATATACATATAATATACATAATATTTTATATATACATATACACATGCATATATGTATATGTGTATATATATATCTATCTACATCTTATATAATCCTGTTTTAACATATTTATATTATTGCCTCTTTTAAACCTGTTCTACATTAGCAGTATTACTTTACATATTCAGACTGAATTTCTATCTCCTGCTACACATTTACTTTTTCCTCTGTAGGAAATAGCCACAGTATGATTACAAATCATCACATTTAAATCAAACAGCAAAATCAACAGTATTTCCTTCTAATTATCTGTCACTAGCCTATTCTGAAGTCTCATATTACACATCCATCTTGGTTTGGAGTCTTTCCTTCTAGGACCCAAGCTGATGTAGCAGCTGTAATGTATGCATGTCAAGATAGTGCCAGGGCAAAAGAGCCATGGTGGAACCATTTGATGACTCTTAATGGTTTTGTTGGAAATAGTGTGCCTAAATCAAACTTCCACTCACATTTCATTAGACAAAGATTATCACATGGCCATGCCTGATGTCCATGAGATAAGCCAGTAAGGAGGGGTTTGGTAGAGAAAAGCTGGACTATTTAGTTAATTATGCAGATTAATCCAACACTCAAATCCCAAGTCCTCAAACAATGCTGGCTTTGCCTATTTACTTCATAACTTTCATTCCTTACCTCTATACTAAAACCCTTACTGCTTGGGTCAACTCAAGGTTAGCATATCTAATGGGCAGTTTTCTATCCTTACATTTTGATCTATCAGAAACATTCAAGTTCCCCACTCCCTCCTCTCTTTTTCATTTGACATTCAAGACTCCAAACTCTAGTTCTATTATTTCTAATTCTCTTACTTTATTCTTTTTCCAGTCTCCTTTGCTAACTGTCCTCTGAATGTTAGCACAACTCAGAGTTCAGTCCTCGGGTCTCTTTTGGGTTGCTGTTATTATTTTCTTTTTTTTTTTTTTAATTTTTTTTTCAACGTTTATTTATTTTTGGGATAGAGAGAGACAGAGCATGAACGGGGGAGGGGCAGAGAGAGAGGGAGACACAGAATCGGAAACAGGCTCCAGGCTCTGAGCCATCAGCCCAGAGCCCGACGCGGGGCTCGAACTCACGGACCACGAGATCGTGACCTGGCTGAAGTCGGACGCCCAACCAACTGAGCCACCCAGGCGCCCCTGCTTTTATTATTTTCTAACTCTCCCTAGATGTTCTCATGGCCTCAGATCCCATGTATATTCTGGTAACATAAAGTATTTTCAAACTTTGACCTCTTTCCTGAGTGCTATCCAATTATATATCTCAAGGAGATCTGAAACATAATATCTGTAAATACAAACTCATGATCTTTCTCCATTCAAAATGTGCTTCTTTATGTCTTGGCAGCATGTGAATTCCTTCAGGTTCTTCTAGCCAGTGATCAGTGCTTTATTCTCTAAACCTCCTTTCCCTCACCATATTTTATACTAATCTATCATAAAATGTTATTTATTTTTAGAACAACTTTATTGGGGTATAAGTGATAAATCTTAAAGTATCGGTCATATAACTCAATCTTCCTAGAATTCTCTTTAATACACCTTGTTATGCCTAATATCTATATCCATTCAGTTTTAGAGTAATAACTACTTCCTTGGAAAGCCGTGTCTAACATATTGGTGAAAATTTACATTTAGCATATGATTTATATTTTTCTGCTATTATCTCCCATAATATCCTAATTTTTTTAAATATAATTTTATAGAGACTACCTTTGGTCCCCAGCTGCACATCTGCCCTTGGGATAGAATCTATGTAGTCAGTGAGCCCTCACTCCTGTGTCCCTTCTGGACTACATTCCAAATATCTGAGTCCAGGTATTTCCTGGCTCAATAGCCCTGAGCCTACTTTCAGGACCTTTAGCAGAGCCAGTGAGTGGTGCTGGAGTTAGCATGTGGGCAAATAATGGTGGGAGTCCAAGAGCTTCCGTCTATGCTCTTCCCCTGGGACCTGGAAACATGAAGGCCAGTTCTGCCCACGATGTCCCTTTTTAAATGGGGGACTTGATGACCATAGCCAGCTATTTCTGTTGTGTCTCTCAGAGAAATGAAAAAAGAAGTCACTTAAAGATGAAGACAAATTCAGCCCTTTAGCTCTCCAGAGTCCACAGTCCTCTCTCTGCATTCAATAATCATAAAAACAACACAAATGCTAGCAGTGTGGCCACACTTCAAATTGTATTTACTTGTTTAGTTCTACATTTCCTTTAGGAAAATTTTTATATACATATGTCTTTATGGAAGCAAGACCTTATAATTTCTCTTTACACCTACTGACATACTTCATAGGAAGCCAAGCCTTATAGTTGGTATCTAGTGTTTTAAGTTTTTCCTTTCTGAGGGAGATGTACTCTCAATTTTTTACTTTTACAAATGTCAGGCTATATATTTAATTGTTCTAGATGTAAGACCACATACACCTTATATTGAAAATGTGAGATTGTCCAGTGTGCAACCAACCTTTTTGAATCTATATTTACAGAGGTCTAATTGTTGTGTATTATAGGGACAGTTTGAGTGTATCCTCTTTGTGTTAATTTGATTATTTAGAACTAATGGTTGTTTTTGGTTTTTCTCTGTGATATATCCAACATGGAAAGAAAAGGTAAAACCAGAGATTCAACATAAATGTCTATCTGATTCTAGTTCCTTCCCAGTATCTTGGACCTCACAGCTCTCCTTCAAAGCCTACATTAGTTTTTATGATACAAGTTTCCAATGAAATAATATACTTAATCTAAATTCTCAAACTATTAATATAGAAATGAACACTGCATTCATGAAATTGAAAACACCATTCTCCTAATTCTAAGCTCCAATCTACCTGTGATTATAATCTATTTCATCCTTAAGTATTTGTTTTCTTTAGAGTAAATTAAAATTCCCAAAATTTTTTGTAATTTTATTTTTTAAATATCCATTATGTTAGAGTATTAATAAATCATGTTATTCCAACCCATTAACTTATTATTTTATTTTTGAACTTCTTCTCTAGTAGCTTTTTTATTTTTATTTTGTATATTCTTTTTTAAATATCCTGGAATCAAATGCTTTCTTTAAAAATTATTACTCTTCTTTCTCCTGTGGTTTATTTAAAAGAAAAGAAAGGGGTGACAGTATGGAGCTTGTGTGGGATTCTCTCTATCCCTGTCTCTCTCTGCACCTCCCCTGCTCATGTGTGTGCACTCTCTCTCTCAATATACATAAGCAAACTTTATAAAGAAACGTAAAGGCTATAAATTTGTTCTGAGTACAGCTTTGACCAGAGCGCATAATTTTTGAAGTTTCATTAAAATCAATTAATTTGCAAAGAATCTGTAATTTTAATTGTCATTTCCTTTTTAACTCAAGAGATTTTCATAGTATTTAACAATTTCTGGTTGTCAGATTATTTCTGGTTAATTTCTATTTACAGTTTTATGATATTCTGGTCATGAAATATAGCCCATATAGTGTTTTCTTACTGAAATGTATTGAGGTTTTCTTTTTGACATGATATATAACTGATTTATATAAATATTCCCTGGGCACTAAAATTCATATTTTATATCCATCAGTTAAAATGATGTCTTCAGATATATATTACATCCATTAGTTATCTATTTGATGATCATAACAGATTACTTATTATGCCATTCAATATGTTGGAAATGTTACACAGTGGAACAAACACTAAAGGTGATTAAAACACTGTTTCCATAGTCCCTATACTTGAAAAATTCATACATCAGGGAAGCAAGTGATTAGTAATAATACAAATAACTACAATGGAGTAACCATTCTGATAGGTGATATGGAAGCACATAATAAAAACAAATAACTTGGGGTTGGGGGGGTCACGGTCTTCCCATCTGAAAGAAGTGATATGAGAATTATATTAGCTAGGCAGAAGTAGGGAGAATATTCCTGGAGTAGAGTACAACATGTGGAGCACAGCATATGTATGTTTGAGTAATTAAAAAAAAAGAAAATAGAACGGATAGGAAGTCAGGGTAGAAGTATGTTTAACCACATACTGGAAAATAATTCCAGAGAAATAACTTTACATCAAGTTTACTAAGTACTCATTAATGAGTTTAAAGTAGGTTGGTGAGATGATCACATTTTATAGAAACTTTTGTGGGCAAACCTACATTGCAAGTCAGAAGGCTAGAAAAAAGAACACGAGTAAGCTGTTATTATACTAACACAGGAAAGAGACGAAGGGAAAACGAATACAATTCCGGGAAGTGAGAGTAGAATTAACAGGACCAATTTGACAGATATTTAGGAGGAATAGTTAAAATAACTGGTGAGAAATTAGAAGGCTTTACTTAAATTTCCCTTTGAAGACACTCAATATATTTCCATATGTTTATTAATAGTATGCATTTTCTCTTGGGTGAATTTTCTTTTTACAGCCTTCCCTCATTTTCCTGTGTCATCTGTTTTTATGTTTTTAATTTGTATGGACATTTTGAATACTAAGGAAAGTACTCTTTATAATATCACATGTATTGTAATATTTTTCCCAATCTAAAAGTTATCTTTGGATATTACTACTGCGAGTTTTCCCTCTAAATGCTTTAAAGTTCCTTTGTTCATTCACTAATTAATTCATTTGGAAATTGCTCACTCAATAAGGAAAGGAAAAACTGGTTTCAAGTGCACATGTTGAAAAGAGGTGAAGGTAAGTAAAGATGTAGTTAAATATAAAAGTACATATAAGCTCACTTCATCCTACAACAACTTAGTATTGTAGACAAAAGCTTTTCAATTTTGCAGCTTAATAAATGGAGGCACAGAGTTTAAGTAATGTAAATGGGATTTAAAACAATATGTGAGTGGCTTAAAAAGCTCTTTCATTAACCATGCCAAATGTGGTGAGATCTCTGCAGATCTGTTCAATGTTATCCCTTGAGCTCTTTATCACACATAATCCAATTTCACTGATCTATCATGTATGAACAGTGAGAGAATTAACTCTAAAGAAAGACATATTATGAAGTAAGAGACCTTATATTTAAGATAAAGTACAGATACCCACATACATACACATTTTGTTTTAACACAGATATTAGGTGACTACAAACCCACACAATGTTGAATAAGCAAACATAAGATATCTATAAATATCTGAAAATCAATGATTAAATTTATATAACAGATTTACAAAAATTATTGCTTATAAGTACTTTGTCAACATAATTTAAAATATTCTGGGGCATCTGGGTGGCTCAGTTGGTTGAGCGTCCGACTTTGGCTCAGGTTGTGATCTCATGGTTCATGGGTTTGAACCCCACGTCAGGCTCTTTGCTGACCCCTCAGAGCCTGAAGACTGCTTTGGATTCTGTGTCTCCCTCTCTCTCTCTCTCTCTCTGTCCCTTTCCCCTCTCTTTGCCCCTTACCCTGTCTCCCTCTCTCTCTGTCTCTCTCTGTCTCTCAAAAATAATACATAAACATTAAAAAAAAAATAAAACATGCTGAAAGTAAATTTAGCAAAAAATGTGTCACAAAACAAGCAATCCTAAGGGGAGATGTTTTGTATTATGTATCTATTCAGAAATATGCATTGGGACACCTGGGTGGCTCAGTCGGTTGAGCGCCAGCTTTGGCCCAGGTCATGATCTCACAGTTTGTGGGTTCGAGCCCCGCATCGGGATCTGTGCTGACAGCTCAGAGACTGGAGCCTGCTTCTGATTCTGTGTCTCCCTCTCTCTCTGCTCCTTCCCCACTCATGCTCTGTCTCTCTCTCTCTCTCCTTCAAAAATAAATAAAAACATTAAAAAAATAAATAAATATGCATTGAGGGGCGTTTGGGTGGCTCAGTCAGTTAAGTGTCTGACTTTGGCTCAGGTCATGATCTCACAGTTCATGAGTTCAAGACCCAGAGTGGTCTCTCTGCTGCTGGCACAGTGCCTACTTTGGATCTTCTGTCCCTCCACCATCCACAACTGACTGTCTCTCTCTCTCTCTCTCTCTCTCTCTCAAAAATAAATATTTAAAAAATTTGAACATGTGAATATACTAGTTAATACTGAAACATGGATCCTGTCTTACATCCAGACTGTATCTGAGTATGATAGGGAAACTGTTGAGGATACTATAATTCTACTTACAGGAAGGTCTGGGAGCCACTCATCTTGATTTTTTTTCTCCACAATTTCCTTGTGAGATTAAGCTTAAGTAGCTTCACTTTGAAATGCACCTTAGCTGCTTTTCTTTCTTTGAACCACTTCTTCAATCCCTAATAGTGGTTTTTGAACTTCCCAAATAAACTATTATACTGAAACTCTTGTATTACAATCAGCTTCTGGGGAAACTCATTTTAAGATAGTTGGTATCAGAAATTTTCCTAAACATCAGATCTTCAGGATAAAATTCTAAAATTGGAAAAAAAACACCACTCAGATGACAATTAAAACCCCATAGCCGTTTTTAAATTGGGTGATATAAATCGGCAGGCTGTCTACAAGTAGCATTATTACTGTGGTGAAGTGAATATGATACAGTTAAAAAAGGAAGTGCTGATTTATGCAATGTCTCTACTATCTGGGAGAAATGATAATAACTTGAAAGACTGCAGAATTGAATGGTTACTAAAAGAACAAAGAGGCAGGGTCAACCCAGCCAACAGTCAACATAGGCCATGATGGAAAAGCCAGAATGTTTAATAAAGGAAACATAATCTGCACCAGGAGGGTAAACTGGGAAGACCGTCAAGCCCAAGACCAATTGTTGCAGTAAAAGAATTACAAAGAGGTTTTAATTCACAGACTTAACAAGTCTCCCAGGCTAAAATCAGGGCCCTAACATGGAATTAGTGAGACACTGAGACTTAGGAAAAAATATCTGAAAGTAAATTCTAACCTTGAACCCTCTGTTACATTATATCCTCTAAGCATGCAAATGTGGCCTGTACCCTTTCTAGAAGATAGTAGTTTCCTTTTGCCTAGATATCATGCAGGGGAGAACTCTTACAACATCATGACAAGTGCATGTGATAATGATTTCAAGACTTCCCCAAATCACACTAAGTTAATTTACATAAGTAAGAGTACCCAAGTACTAGTATACTGAGGCAAGAGGAATAGCAAGAGTTTTTGAAGGCAGTTGGATTCAGAATTTGAGCTAAAACTAATACTCGTGTCCAAACTAGCATTAGAGTTCTCCTATTAGCATGGCAGCATAGAGATGCTATATGGTAGATGGAATCATGACCCAAGTTCTACTCATATTAGGTTCAAATGCCTATGAATCTATCCTGTAATCATTTTCCCAAACTCTGAAACCAGAATTGAAGTGCATATGGTTAGCAGATGGCTGAATCCTTATGATAGTCCTTGACTTTTGGGTATGAAAAGCCAAGAGAAAGACCATGAAATTGTCCTCTCCTCTACCAAGATTAAAAACCAGAAGCAATTCTGCATTCCAAGTAAAAGGGTACAGATCAGTGCCAAGATTGTTGGTGGTTCCCATCATATCCCCCCCCTTTTTTTTTTATTCATCAATCTGGCCTCTACAAAAATTGGGATGAATTTGGCAGATCATGAGGGACTACCATAAACTTAACTGGGTGGTCACTCAATCTTAGCTACTGGGATAAATGTAGTATCTTTATGTGAATAGATCAGCACAACCTCTTATACTTAGTATACAGCCAGAAATTGCCAAATGCTTTATTTTCAATCCTATAAGGAAGGAGATTCAGAAATGTAATCCACTTAGAACATACAATAATATACATTCATGGTCTCGCTGCTAAGTTTTACTAACTATCCTGCTAATGTAATACAATTCGAAAGGTATTCATTTTCTGGATATTGCACAGAATATAACCATAGCTCTGTATTAATGGGAAGAAGAAAGTAGTAAGTATTATTGATGGCTTGGAAAGACACATGTCAGAATGTGAAAAAATCTAAAAATTCAAGAAGCTGCCGTTGGTGAAGATTTTAGTTATTCAGTGGTCTGGGAATGCCAGTACAGCATCCACCAAAGTATAAAGAAAGTCATTGTACTATATCCATCCTATCACTAGGATAGAATTACAGTGCTTCATTGGTCACTTTACAGTTTTGGAAGCAATGCATACCACACTTATACATGTTGACTCAGCCCATTTGTCACTCACTGTATGACACAGGAGATTCCAAGTAGCCCTATAGACTTGACTTTAAGTGATAGAACACATTAAAATCTCTAAATATACAAGAAAGAAGATTAATTCAGAGATCATTTCAAATTCCCAAACGTAAAGATTCTAAATATTGGTCACACTATTGGCTTCATTTTGATAAACCAAAACAAAGTCATTGTTATACATAAGAATTTCATTGAAACCATAAATAGGGAAACACCTAGAAGGGAATATTAGAAAACATGAATGGAATTCAGCCATAGATGAATAAAAATCATCATAAAACATAAGTAAGGGGTCTGTTCAGGTTCAAAACATCAACATATATTGAACTTAATAAGGATGGTTGTTGTCTGCTCAATAAGTCAGCTGTGTCACACAAAGAGAGAAAACAAATGATCAAGATTACCCAAGCCAGATATTGGCAAGGTGAGACTGGAGGAGAAACCCTAATGTGGGAAGCAGGAAGAGTGGAGCTGGAATTACTTGAGTGAAACTTAACTATATATCAAATTAGTAACATAACTACTGTGGGGAGAGGTGGGGACATGCAGCTTTGAGCACAACTCTAACTGTACATCATTAGTGAAATGTCTTTAAGAATAAAAAGAAATGTTAAACTTCTCTCAGTAGCTTTATTGTTAGTAAAAATAATGGTTAGTAAAAAGCATACATAGTGGTATTATAATTTTGCAACAATTATAATCAAATTGCAGGCTAAATCAAATAAGTGCATTAGTGATATTGGTGACTGAGGTTTTTCATAAAATAGAAAAGAGACTAAATTATAAAATTAAAGAAGTTAAGAAATATTCTGCCATGTTAAATTTAAGTTAGACATGTCAATAAGAACATGCTTTTTAAAAAAAATGTTTATTTATTTAATTTGAGAGAGAGAGAGAAAGAGTGGAAGAGGAGCTCTGAGAGAGGGAAAGAAAGAATACCAGGCAGGCTCTATGCTGTCAGCACAGAGCCTGATGCAGGGCTCAATCTCACAAACCATAAGAGCCGAAATCAAGAGTTGGACGCTTAAATAACTAAGTCACCCAGGTGACCCTGAACATATGGTTTTTAAGCCACTGAAGTAGCACTAATTAGCCCTAAAACCCAGAAACCTGGATCTTGGTTTCCATATACCTACTTAAATAAACCAGGTCTCTTGGACGTATTCTAGGATTAGAAGAGAAAACACAACATGTCCTTGGGACTTCTGTTGTGGAAGAATAAAAAGAAGCCTGAAGGGAAAAGTTGTCAAAAGGACATAAAAGTCCAATTGAAAGCCCCTCCTCACTGGCCAATTAAAGCATCACAAGTGGCTACTCTTGAAGGTGAAACACTGAATAAATAAAAATACATGAATCCATCATGACACAAACAAAAGAGGAAAGACAAGAAAAATATCCATTTACATATCAGGATATATCACAAAATAGTTATGTTACTATCTAAATGTTGAATACATATGAAATTATTGTATTGACTACATTCAGAAGTGCTTTCTTAAACATATCAATTAAGTTTTCTGATAAATATGGCAAATTTCATTTGCCAAAAATGAAAGGTCAGAAATACTGCTGCCTAAATTATACTATGTTTAACATGTATTTTAAGAGAAATTCAAAGTTATTTATGTATTTCCTATGGTATAAATACTGGCTCATAAAACTCATTACCATAAAGGAAGATGAAATAAATGTATATAACTTGGTGACATAATTTGTTTTCAATGGAAATTATAAACTCCTTAATAAAATCATAATAGCTTAATAATATCACTTTTATAATAATTATAGTCACTTTAACAAATTAATGTAAAAATAAGAAAATATCTGTATCATGCCAGAAATATATTTTTAAAAAATGAATGTGCCATACATCTGTTCAAAGAAAACTCCAGAAGGAAACCTCAAAGGTTCTTCATTCTTGCTGAATTTATTTCTAATAAACAATACAACCAGAGATCCTTAAATTCATGGGCAAATTAAAAAGCTCTTCTATGCTGAGATGAGGAGATCGTAAATCTATGGCACTGACATGGAAGAGAACACAGTGTTCAGAGTTTATTTAGCTATAAAAGTCAAGATGGTGGTCTTTAAATAACTTACGTGATTGGGTGGTCACTTAGGAAGCTGCAAATACAGCATTTATAATCTTTGCTAAGAAACTGCAGTTTCTCTGTGAGAATGTTTTGATTGCCTGTAGGAACTGCCTTTTTAAGAAAAAAGCTTAGTGATTTCTAATTATGACACCTTGATAAAATTCCTGTTTCTATAAGTTCTTATAAAAATAAAATGCACATATTTATATCTGTAATTTCATTAAATCCCATCATTCAGAAGTTATCACTGTTCCTTTCCAATGTATTTATAGAGACTGATTAGCAGAAACAGAAAGAGATTCCTTATTATACTTCTAGGTAAAAGGACAGAAACTGTAGGCAATTAACAACATATGCGGCAAAAGGGGATAGAGGATACGGACAACTCAAAAAACTTCTTGTAGGAATTTAGACATGATGGTTCATGTAATAACATTTCACTTCTAAAGGCATATGCAAATACCTCATGAGTAGAAAAACAACTGAAACCTATCTATGACATGTTTCAGAATACAAAAGGAAGGGCATGAAGTGCCTGTGTTTTAGGGAGGGATAATTCCCCTACAGTCTCTCTGGAACTATTGTTTCTCTGATGTAGATGGTACGGAAGTTTTTGTCCAATATTTAAAAATGCCTGGAACTAATAAGTATATGTGGCTTGAAAGGATAAGGGATACAGAATTCACAAAATACACTTCTAAAAATACAAAACTGTTTTCTTTTGGAAAATTGAGGAGCATTTTTTAAGCAACTTACTAAATATTTAATTCTCCCCGATAATGTAAATTAATTGACTTAGTGAGTGGAGCATCTGTTAGAATACAAGCAAATTTTCAGGTCAGTGTGTCTCATCTTTGGTAAATTCACTTATGTCATGGTTATTTATTGCTCCTGTTCTATGTGCCAGACACCATGCTAGGAGTTGAAAACAAAATAATGAATGAGGCAAAAAAGTTATCTATATGTAGTATATGTTTCTGTGTGGTGGTGAGAGGGAAGGAGACTTAAAACTCATATAAGTAAATACATAAGCTAATTTTAGACTCAGATAAAGCAAATGAAACAAACAGGATGTGGTAATAGGGAATAACTGGCTGAATGATGGGGAATATGCATACAGGAAGGAGACCTCTATGAGGAAGTGATATTTAAGTTGAACCTAAATCACAGCTGGACCTGAGTAGGTATGTGAAAAATCAGTTAGTGATGAGTTCCTTACAGTGACTAAGTAACTTGCCTAAGGTCAGCCACCTGGTCAGAATGAAACCTAAACTCAAACTCAGAAATTCTCACTAGATTATTCTCAGCAGAAAACATTTCTGTCCATATAACTGCAACTTATCTAAAAATTTCAGATTCATTTTCCTCCCTCTATTCTCTTCACCTCTTAGTGTGGGAGTCCTACAAGATTTGATCTTTGAAACTTCAATCTTCTCCACCTAAGTTACATCTATGTTTTCTGCAATCACATTCCATCCCTTGCTTTAAACACCACCCAAGTGTATCTCTGAAGTCTGGACCTCTTTCTGATCTCCAGACTTGTATTTCTGACTACCTTCTCAATAACAGCAATGTCTAATAGACCTATCATGTAACACATCTTGAAGTGAAATATTGGTTGTCTCCTCCAAACCAATTCAGTTAAATGCCATTCTATCCTTCCATTTGCTAAAGTAAAATGATTTATTCTAGGCTCCTTACTTTCTTTGAAAAAATGTCTCCAATTCATCAGCATATCCTGCTAGTAATACTTTGAAAAAATGTCCAGAACTTCACAACCAGGTAATTTCTTTGGATATATTTTCTAGTTTTAGCTATGTGTATTCTACTGCTCAATATACTGATATTCTAGTTCTAAAACTATATTGTTTTCCATTTATATGAGTTTCATTTTTCTTTCCATTTGCCTCTACATTTCTATTAATCATTTGTTTCTTGTTCTTTGTGATTGTCCTACTATTTAGTGCAAAGCCTCCTATATTCTCTTGCTTTTTGTTCAGCCTCTAGTAAACATACTTTATTTCTGTTACATATGTTGCCTTCACAACTCCTATATTTTATTATCTTTGTGAGCTCATGGCTTTATTGTAATCTATGGGAGTCCTGTGGGTTAAACAGGGAAAGCTTTCCTCAAGAGATTTGCTTGTTTTTTTTTTTTAAATATTAAATTTATTGTCAAATTGGTTTCCATACAACACCCAGTGCTCATCCCAACAGGTGCCCTCAATGCAAATCACCCACTCTCTCCTCCCTCCCACTCCCCATCAACCCTCAGTATTCTCAGTTTTTAAGAGTCTCTTATGGTTTGGCTCTCTCCCTAACTTTTTTTTTTTCCTTCCCCTCTCCCACGGTCTTCTGTTAAATTTCTCAGGATCCACACAAGAGTGAAAACATATGGTTATCTGTCTTTCTCTTTATGACTTATTTCACTTAGCATAACACTCTCCAGTTCCATCCACGTTGCTACAAAAGGCCATATTTCACTCTTTCTCATTGCCAAGTAGTATTCCATTGTGTATATAAACGACAATTTTTTTTATCCATTCATCAGTTGATGGACATTTAGGCTTTCCATAATTTGGCTATTGTTGAAAGTGCTGCTATAAACATTGGGTTGCAAGTGCCCCTATGCATCAGCACTCCTGTATCCCTTGGGTAAATTCTGAGCAGTGCTATTGCTGGGTCATAGGGTAGATATATTTTTAATTTTTGAGGAACCTCCACACTGTTTTCCAGAGCGGCTGCACCAGTTTGCATTCCCACAAACAGTGCAAGAGGGTTCCCATTTCTCCACATCCTCTCTAGCATCTATAGTCTCCTGATTTGTTCATTTTGGCCACTCTGACTGGCGTGAGGTGATATGTGAGTGTGGTTTTGATTTGTATTTCCCTGATGAGGAGTGACGTTGAGCATCTTTTCACGTGCCTGTTGGCCATCTGGATGTCTTCTTTAGAGAAGTGTCTATTCAAGTTTTCTGCCCATTTCTTCACTGGATTATTTGTTTTTCGGGTGTGGAGTTTGGTGAGTTCTTTATAGATTTTGGATACTAGTCCTTTGTCTGATATGTCATTTGCAAATATCTTTTCCCATTCCCTCGGTTGCCTTTTAGTTTTGTTGACTGTTTCTTAGTTTTGTTGATTGTTACCTTCACAGTGCAGAAGCTTTGCTTCTGCTTCTTTGAGTAGCTGGGAGGCTACATGGGTAGCTCTCTAACCACTTTCAGGTGAACGATTTCACTAAGAAGTCCTAGCCTCAGTTTCCACCTTGATTCCGGCTCCACACTCAGTATTTAGACTGTTTTTATGCTACTCATATCTGCCGTGCCTCTACTTACTGTCTGCATCTCTAGCACCAGTTCATGTCTTATTTACTTGGGAGGGGTTATCCTCAGAGACTGCCACTACCTTATGTGAGACAGCAATGCCTGCGTGTGTCACAGCTACGATATAGTTGTTTGGAAGTTAAAGGATCTTTCATGTCACACCACTCCACTGGAACACTGGTTAAATATGGGAAAAAGTGGTATATTTTATTTACCTTTTATATTTATAAATGGATATAGAAAATGCAATATGATTATTAATTTTTCTCCTCTAATCTGCAGTTTTTACTTTGAATTTTTCTAGGCTGTGCTTTAAATACAATTTTATGATTGATATTATTTTCCTTTTAACATGAAGTAACGTCCTTTATTTATATCTTAATTTCCCTTAAATTCTATTTTTCATATAAATTTGCTTTCGCTCGTCTTTATCTAGTGAATTCTTTTCCACCCTTTTATTTATATTCTTTTGCAACAGGTGTTCAGCTTTTAATGAGAAATAGTTATATAATTCTAATCTTGTGTTTCTCAGAAACAGTAAGTTTATGTCATTTATCTTTATTGTGGATATTAATACTAATATGCATTTGGTCTAACTTTTGCAGTCTGTGATATATGCCATGCTGCTTTTGCTTCCTTTTTCTTTTACCTTTTTTAAATTCATAAGTTCCTCCTTTTCCCCCATTACACATTATGTTATACGTTCCATTTCTAAACTCGGTGATTAGTCTTCAATATTAAACAAGCTTATTAAGTATTTCTTCCCTAGACTTCCCACAGCTTTCAAACTCTTAGTCATGTGTTGCTTATACACATCTTTGTGTGATTTTCACTTGTGGGTAAAAGATTGATAGAAAATTTGAGGCTTATAACAATTGCCCCTTAGAAGTTTTAAAATAAATTTCTATTGTCTTCTGAAATTTTTTTATTATAGATGATGTCTGCTACAATTCAGCATTTTGTTTTGTTATTTTTGTTGTTCTTAGTTATCATTCTTTTTTCTTGGGTAGTTTTGAGTTTTTCAATATGTCCTTGATATTAAGTAGCTTTATTAGAATGTATGAAGTGTATATTTCATTTTCTGTTCCACTTGCCTTATTATTTGTTGAGTACTCTCAGGTTTCTTCGAGTCTCAAAAATTTTAGCCATTATAAGTCTGAATTGTATCTCTCCAATTAGTTCTCTGTGCTGCTCCTAGAAGTTCAATAGCATACTTGTTGAGTTTTCTTCTCTCCTTTCTGTTCTAAAATTCTACAAGATTTTCTCAGTTTTATATTTCTGATTATATATTTCTATGTGCCTAGTTTACTATAGAGCTTTTCTATTAAAATTTACAATATCAACTATTAAATTTTAATTCCAACATTTTAACTGGTTAATTTTTATATTACTCTGTTATTAAGAACTACGTGCTTTTATTCCACAATTCATGGAGTCTGAAACTCCTAGATGTCTTGGGAGCAGATTCTCAGTAAAAGCAGCATGTGCCACCTCCACATGTGGCTCATAAATCTCTCACCCATGTTTTCCCATGCTCTTCCCATTTTCCTGTCATCTTCAAGATGGTAATAGGAGCAATCCTGAAGCCAAGTACAAAGATGGAACAACCACCTACAAGTCCAGGTCATTGAACAACTGTATGTGTCACACCAGTAAAATTCCCACTCTGGACTGTTTAATGTGAGACTTACCTTATCTTTTAAGTCAGTAACTCTTACCTTGAAAACTCATCTTGCATTGGAATATTTCTCTTTTCCACAAGACCACTCCTCCGTGTGCAGTATTTTCTGAGGTTATCTCAGCCCAGCCCAAGGGTTCCACAGTTCTTAAATAGGTCAACCAAATGTTTGTAACACTAAAGGACAGTATTTCTTTCTTAAAACCAGCATTAAGTTGGCCAGCGTTGAACTTGTACTGCTACTTCTTTTTACTCCCTCCACCACATACAAGCAGTCTGTTTGTTCTACAAGTGGGCAAAATTTTACCAGCTTCATTCATGTAGCTAGCCTGGCTTTGGGACTCAGGCATGAGCTATGCTGTCTGTTTTCATACGCAAACGTTTAAATTTTAGACTCAACTCCTACTTCTGAGCTCAGGGCTATAGGGCTTCATTTCTGATCGTAACTTGTAAAATCTTTCTTTTTTTGTATTTTATTTTTAGCACTGTGATACTCTTTTATCATCTCATAAACTGGTTCTATGTATTTGTGGAAGTAAGAACAGTTATGCTTGTGTACTTAAACTAATTTCATGAGTTCTCTAATTCATTCTAAACAGTGAGGTGTATGTAGAGATATATATACAAAGATATTTTAGCATTGTTAATACAAATAAAAAATGAAAATGATTGACAAAAGGGTTTGATTAAATATATCACACTATTCTGCAGAATAGAATGTGTACAGTCAGTAAAAATAATTATGTTAAAAGCTACTAAGTTGAACATATATTAATTTTCCAAATTAAAAAATAGCCATTTATAAAACATTTTATATATGTAGTTAGGCATTTTCATGTTTGAATATGTGTGTGCATATACAACATGTTACAATGATAGGCTATCAGATTATTTTAAATTTGTGGGCTCTAAATGTGCATTTTCCAAAATTTTTATGATGAACATTTTCTTATTTCAAAAACCAGGATTAAAAAATTCAGTTTCTAAAGGTAATGCTAGACTTTCATTGTGAAAAGAGTTGGTATTAATTCGTAATGTGCTTAGAAAATAATTTGATAAAAAGATATTATTTAGCTTGTGATTTTTTATTCTGTTGTTTCTGGCACCAAAATAATACTTATGCTTATTTACAACACTCTGGGACTCAAATCTGGGATCCTGAGCCTGCTGCTTCATCTGGCATATGTTTAACAAACAGATGGATCTTCCACTATACCCCAAGGGTCAGAAAACTTGGGCTCTTTCAAGCAAAGCAGTAAATTATTTAGTAACTTCCTCATGGTTCCATTAATGACCTGATAGATCAGCACATCAATGAAATGTGTAAAGTATACTAAATTGATGGTGGTATGAAAAATTCATTGAATACAAAAGGAAGAAACAGATTAATCAAAAAATAAGTGAGAAGAAAATGTGCCAACATACATTCCTCACAAAACCTTAAGGGAAATAATGAGGTAAACGAGAACAATGTAGAGAAGCATTAGGAAACAATGAGTTTAGAACCTTTGGAAGATGCTTTTTTGACTATATATGCTTAGAAAAAAATATATAAATTTCTGTTGTGAATTATGTCTTAAAAACGTAGTTGAAACAAAATCTAGAGGGCCTATGCATCGAAAAAAATTACTGGACTTGACTGCTTTTAAAGCATTCGATACAAACTAATTTTTTTGAGGGTTGGGCAAGTAACTGTAATTTTTATTTTCCAATGTATCTGCCTAGTGATCTCCATGTACTAAGTGATCATGAAATCATTGCTGAATTGAACAGAATTGATTGGAGTTTCCACAAGTAAAAAAGTGGGGGGAAAAAAGTGAAAAGTGATATATACAATTATATAAATCTGAAAAATGACAAGGCCAAATTCAGAAAATCTATCCTTTGATATAAATATTTTGCTCTCTAATGAATATTTCTGTATAGAAAGTACCTTTTAAAAATTTTTAGGTTTTAGAAAATTCATCCTTGTTTTAAGTTTTCCTGTGCCACTTATTTACTCTTTCCTTTTTAAGTCTTTTAAGACTAAGAACGGTGGGAGTAGAAATAGATGTTTTTTCAAGGTGAAACATTTAAAAAACCCAAAGTTCATAAATAATGAATGTATCTTGGCCTAGAATTTAACTGATGCACACAAAAGCTAGCTTACCCGATGAGGCTGACTTTCCCCTAAGCTTTGAAGGTAATAATAGCTTTAACCTTCTTAGATGAAGAGAAAAAAGAAAGGAAAAGCATGCCTCCAAGTAGGAGGCAGCTATGTTTATGAACCCTGATGCCTGGCTAACATATTTTTGCATAAAACAAGGCTTGCTAACCATGGAAACATAAACCTTAATCATGTTAGTCAGCTCTGATTGTGAGACACAGCTGTGATGGAGAGTCTGACTGTAAAAACAACCTTGGTAGGTTTTCATGTTGCTTCAGCTAATATACATAGGTATTCACTCTGCAAGGGAGCATGCAAACAACAACAACAACAAAACAAAACAAAACAAAACAAAAACATGCTGCTAGGGTACAGACAAAAGAAACAAATCGAAAATAAAATTTAGATATCCACTAAGGAACCCAACTTATTACCAACTTCTTAAAGGTTCCTTCGTGATATCTGGGCAATCATATATCATCCTTCACTATTTTAAATTCTCTTTAATTAATCAAAAATTTTGGCTAAGGTATTCATTTGTTACATGCAACGTACTGGCGATAAACTACAAAATAGATCCAAGAAGTCCAAGGTAATTTCTTTATATACCATTTTTATGTCTGCAAAAGATAAACATTTTGCATACATCCTGTATTTCGTATCTTTTTACTTTAGTATTCTCCCATGAAATATATATTTATTCCTCACCATTATTTTTTTTTCTTTTTTCAACGTTTTTATTTATTTTTGGGACAGAGAGAGACAGAGCATGAACGGGGGAAGGGGCAGAGAGAGAGGGAGGCACAGAATCAGAAACAGGTTCCAGGCTCTGAGCCATCCACCCAGAGCCTGACGCGGGGCTGGAACTCACGGACCGCGAGACCGTGACCTGGCTGAAGTCGGACGCTTAACAGACTGCGCCACCCAGGCGCCCCTATTGCTCACCATTATTAACTGAGATACCTCTGAAACCTTAACGAATTGCATTTTAGTAGCGATATCAACTCTTTAATAGTTAAAACTTGTCTTTAAGCCCACTTTTTGTAACCTATAGAAAAAAATAGTCTTGGCTCCTATGACTTGTTTTGAATCCACATTCTATTATAATAAGATAAATTTTGAATGATTAACCAGAATAAATGCCAGAAAGCCTACCATCCTCATAATCATAATTTCAAATATTTTATATTCCCAAACTATTTTCCATCTGGAAAGCTTACTCTTAATAACATTCCCATCACTTCTGGAATACTTTTATTTCTTCAAGATCACCAACCCATTGATCTCTTCAGTTGTTTACAATCCATCAAGGCTGTCATGTTTTCAGATCTCTCATTGTCTAGTTTAGATTCCATTGCTAATCATTTTAATATTCACTTGCAAATACTCTCAAATGTCTTGCCTTCTATTTTTTCTTTTGCAATCACTTGGCAAAATCTAAACCCAGTTCTATCTAACTATCATATAAATAGCTGAATACCTAAAATAATTATTCCCTATTCTCTTTCAAACAGAAATCCGTTACATTTTTCCTTATGCCCATACTACTCATCATGACCAGGTAATTTAGAAAAGGCTGACTCAACCCCAGATGTAAATTCTGATTGGACTAAGCCGGCTTTATATATATATATATATATATATATATATATATATATATATATATATATATATATATGTGTGTGTGTGTGTGTGTGTGTGTGTGTGTGAGTGTGTGTGTATGGTCAAGTTAGCTAACATGCAGTGTAGTTAGTCTTGGTTTCAGTAGATTCCTGTGATTCATTACTTACATATAACACCCAGTGCTCATCCCAACAAGTACCTTCCTCAGTGCCCATGACCCACCTTCTCCACCACACCCAACCCCCCACCCTCATCAACCCTCAGTTTGTTCTCTGTATTTAAGAGTCTCTTATGGTTTGCCTCCTTCTCTTTGTAACTTATTTTTCCTTCCCTTTCCCTATGGTCTTCTGTTAAGTTTCTCAAATTCCACATATAAGTGAAATCATACGATATCTTTTTCTGACTTATTTCACTTAGGATAATACCCTCCAGTCCCAACCATGTTGTTGCAAATGGCAAGATTTCATTCCTTTTCATTGCCAAGAAGTATTCCATTGTATGTATGTATGTATATGTGTGTGTGTATATGTGTGTGTGTGTGTGTGTGTGTGTGTGTGTGTATACACACCACATCTTCTTTATCCATTCATCAGTTGATGGGCATTTGGGCTCTTCCCATAATTTGGCTATTGTTGATAGTGGTGCTATAAACATTGGGGACCATGTTTTCTCATTCTACTTGTTGGGGAGTGGTTAAAGCATGTAATTATGACAGAATTTGGGGCAATGAAAGAAGTTTTCTAAGTGGCTTCTAGAAACAGTTTTATTATTAACAGTTACAAAGAGATAATGGTGTTATAGTCTACCTTCTCTGGCTAGATGTCTGCATATGGCTCTAAAACTTTGGCAACCATTTTACATCCATAAGGGAGGCTGGTCTAAGAAAAAGTCAAACACTTGGAGAATAGCCAAGGAAAGTTGCAAGAACTTTGGTTACTGTGACCCACTGACATAACTGGAATAATGAAACTTGAGACATCTTACTTGATAAAATAATTCACCCTTACTGGTTAAGTTGATTTGGGATTTTGTCTTACTTGTAAACAAAAGTATTCTGAGAAATGTGGTTAAGTTGATTTGGGATTTTGTCTTACTTGTAAGCAAAAGTATTCTGAAAAATGATACTAATTAGCAAGTTAATCACATACCTGGTTTCCCTTTTAAATTATGATCAATTACTCTGCATAGACACTGTATACCACTGAGCACCGAGCAATACCATATCCTTCCTAGTAATTTTACTTTTCTATTGATTGAAAATGCTATTTTATACCATCTCCTTTTTTTGTAAGATTTCCTTATCACTTTAATTCCATTCTTACTGATCATCTTATCAAAATCACAATTTTTTCATTCCTAATGTTTCAATCTTAGTGTCTGCATCCTACTTCTCCTTCCCTCTTGTTACATTTGAAGAAAACTTTATGCTTCTATAAAGTACCAAGCCCTCCACTGAATTCTAAATCTCCATCACCCTTGGTCTCTAAAGGACTTAGATTCCCTAAGTCTTGTTTCTTCACTCCTGTTTTCTGTAAGAAAAAAATTGTTTTCTATATTGCTCCTACTTGATCTCAAATTCAGTCTTAAACTTATTTTTTCTGGGTTAAGTCTCCATCATTTAATTAAGACCAATTTAGCAAAGCATTCAATAAATTTCATGTTTCTCAACTCAATATATACTTTTATATCATGTTATTAAAAACTTTCAACAGTATGATAGAGTTGACCACTCCATCTTTCCCAAACATTTTCCATTTCCCTTTCTCAGCCATGGTGTCAGCCTATAATTTTTCTTGTATTTCCATGGTAATTCTTCTTCTTCTTCTTCTTCTTTTAATTCTTTGCATATCTGTCTCCACTAAACCTTTAAAAGTTCAAGTTTCTTAGAGCTCAGTCTGGGGTCCTCTTCTCTGCTGAATGGACATGCTCTCCTATGTGACTGGGGACCCCCCTTCATTCTCATAACTTTTTCCCCCAAATCAAATATTACGCACACAGACACATCCATATACATTTTCCGTAATCTATAATAAGTCAAGGACAGGAGAATTCTTCACAAAACTCTGGACATTGAGGTTTCTCAGATGATGAGCTTATGACTTCTTCTCCCTAAATCTATATAATCTACCCAGGTAATTTCATTTTTACCCCATGATAAATACTGTCTTATGTTGATAATGCACAGTATCTTTACCTCCGTTCAAGAGCCATAGACTTAGATACCAACGCTTTGTGGCAATACCCAAATATATATTTCACCTCCTTTGCCTTCCTGACCCATACCCAACCACCTACTTGATATCCTTACTTGCTCATCTCACTGAAATCTTACAATGGAAATCTTGATATATTGATCCCCAGAAAATACTTATCTCAAACATAATCTTTTGTCAATCTGCCCTATCTCAGAATACTACAACTAACCCAATTACTGAAGAAAGGAAATGGGGAGTCATTTTGACTTCTTTTTCTTTATCTCCCCAACCCAATCCATCAATAGCTCCAACTGGTTTGTTGTGTATCTAAATTGTATTACATTTCATACACTTAGATCCATTTCACCTCTTACCACCTTACTCCCGCACACCACCTATTTATTTCAAAAGCCTTCTAACTAGTTTCTCTAATTTTCTCTGAACTCACTCCAATGTAGTCTCCATATAACAGCCAGAGGGATCTTTGTAACACAAATTAGATTAAATCACTCTCTATTTTAATCCTTTCTGTAGCTTCCCATTTGCATTTCAGTTATAATAAAACCCAAATTTCTTGCCAGGCCTTTGTAACTGTGCAATCTGGCCCACGTTGGCTTTCTAACAGTGTACTAGTCTCTCCCACTAGCTCACTCAACCCCAGGCATTCTGGTGTTCTCTCAGTTTCTCTAATGGCTCAAATTAGTTTCTGTTTAGGAAGCTTTCAGAATGTAATTCCCTGGAATGCTTTCCCACTGGTTTTTCACACATAGATCTCTTTTCATTCCTCCAGGTCTCAATTTAAATGTACCTTCTTGGGGAAGAATTTCTTGAATCCTATGTTAAGGGGCTCACCCTGCCCCTACCAATACTTTTTTAATATAGCAACTACATGTTTCCTTCATAGTGCTTATCATAGTCAGTAATCATTTTATCTATGTTTGTGTACTGGTTTACTGTCTGTCTCCTTTACTGGAATATAAACTATATGTTTAGTTTACTCCACCACCGTGTGTGTGTGTGTGTGTGTGTGTGTGTGTGTGTGTGTGTGTGTGTATCTCCAGTCTTTTCACTTTTAGGCAGAGCGACTAACACATAGTGTGTGCTTAAAAATTTTTCTGGAATTAGTGACTAAATATTAAGACTCAATAATATTATCCATAATTCAAAGAGAAATGTGGGGTATGATAAACTTTTTACAGAAGTCCTTTAGAACTCTCCCTGAAAAATCCTGAGATACTAAATCTTAAATTTTCATGCAACCTTTTCAATACTTTAATATTCAGAATTATGTACATTTATTTAAGCCAAGTCTCATTCTAAAATTAAACTTCAAAATCCTAAAGTACCTTTCGAAAATATAGTAAAAATTCCAAATTGAGGGAAAAAAAAATAAGGTAGGAAATTGCTTCAAAGTGGAACTAATGTATAACAGCAGTAACTATTACTTAGTGAAAAATGGTTTCATATAGACATTATGCTAACTATTTGCACTATCCTAAAACAGTCATCATACTGAGCTTATATTATCCCAGTTTTTCAAAATAGGAATACTGAGGTTTATGAAAATTAAGTAATGCCTATGACCACACAGCCAGTGGAGTGCGAATGCCACTAAGCCCGAGTGCTGAACCTACATGTTGTATTTGCCACTATGATATTGTTGCTTCTCAACAAGGAAGGAAAAATGCAATAAAAACCAAGCGTGACAGATTGTACATATCTGCTTATTGATTACTCATTCTTACATGTTTTTTAGCTTGCCTTTCTGTAAAACAGACTGTAGAGCTGAAAACTGTAATCTCCAGACTGCTTTGCAGTATCAGGCAGAAGTCTGGCAATAAACTGGAACACAATCAGTCAGCCTTTGGGCAGGGACATCTGATCTGGCGTGTATAATCACAGAGGTATGTTTTTCTGGGGCAGCTGTAGCAGTTTGTTATCTAGCTCCTGGTGTCATAAGTGTTAGGAGATGTTTCCCTTTGTATAGTTTTTCTCTGGCCCTTCTCGGGATTTTATGAACTGTTACTAATTAAATTATTTAGAATGCATTGTTCGTGCACCTAAGTACTGTGATTGGTTCAGTAATTGTTACTAGAAATAGGTTGCTATAAGTAACAGGAACTAAAATGTGGAATTGACTTAATGGATAGAGATGAAAATTCAGGTCTTAGATACTTGACACTAGAAAATAGGTCACACTTTATACACAATGGAAAATATTTGGTTGGACTGTCATCTGAGGAACTTTGCAAAGCAAACTATATACTGACTGAGTCCTGTTGGAAAGAGTGGGACTGATCAGAATGTTGGCTAGTGCTGATTCTATTACCACATTTAGGAAAATGAAGAGCTAGATGAACCCAGGTGAAAGGTAGATAGCTTGGAGGCATGGATGAGAGGAAATGCCACTTCGGCAAGAGAAGGGCTCTCTTCTCACAGTCTGACGTCTGTATTGCCAGAGAATCCTATAATTTGAACTCTTAGAAGGCCAAAACAAAACAAAAACCACACAATTCGCATCCTAAATAGAAGGCATTGTAAAGCAGCAAACTTAATCAGAGATAGGACTGGTAGGCAGCCAGGCAAATGCAGCCAGTATGAAGGCACAAATGAAATAAAGGGTTTAGCCTTTCCCCAAACATATGATTTTAAATTACACCATGGCAATAACCATTAAGTTAAAGCAAGAAGAGTGGGCAGAATGTAATGGCCAGGCAATAAAGACAATATCCACTGTTAAAAACATTGACTAGATCATATCTTTAGCTATAGTTATACCTACAGGATAGTGACTAGACCTGTATAACCTGCTAGTGTGTGACAGAATTGTACGGTGGCCAAACATCTAGTCTGGACTGTAAACTCGTGCAACTGTCATTGCTCCACTAAAAAGGTACGAAACTATTCCCAGGATCCCCCAACACACAACTGCATGTAATTATTTTTAGAAACTGTACAAGAGGCTGAACTATCACATCTGTGTAGCCCCTCAGAGGGCAGAGCTAGAGACCACAACAATGCAATGAGAGAGTACAGAGTTGGCTGATCCAGAGCTTCCTCTACCCCAGTTCAGGAGGTCCCTGCTATACAGGGTCCCTGCGGTCAACAGGACTTGAAGATCGCTATGAATGTTAATTCTCTGGGTTTTTTTCTTAATCCTCTATTCCCAAATGGAGGTTTTAATAACAGGAAAAAAAAAAAAAAAAAAGGACCCACATTTCCTAGTCTGCACTGTTTCTTTACCCAACTATGAAACAGTTCTGGTCAGTGAGAGAAATATACTAAGGATTTCTGGAAAATTTCATTTTCCTCGGGTCATAGATAGACAATCTCTAAGGATGGCCATGAAAATTCCTTCTTTTGCTTTACAGGCATGTTCCCTCACCCCCAAGAGGTGGAGGTTTAGTTCCTGTTTTCTTGAATCTGAGATGGCCTTAGTGATTGACTTGACTGACAGGATATAGAAAGGATATTCAGAATTTCTGAAAGTAGGGCATATGGAAACCTGTTAGCGGCACAAAGTTTAGTGATAGCATGCCACAGTAATGTAGAAAATAGAAAATTGTCCTAATGAATAGATATATCAGGCTAAGAAAAATGCCAGGCAGAAAGCTGAACATGCCAATTGGTTTCTGTTAGATGCAGAAGATAAGATCTAGATAAAGAAAGAATGAGCTAAAAAAGACAATATTCAACATTTTATAGAGGAATTTAGAGGATAAATAAAAGAGTTAGGACTTATTGGGCTCAAAAATAGAACTGTTTATCATGTCTAGTCTTTGCAACCTGCAAAAAGTTTCTCAAAATAAGAAACCACATCAGGGTAAAACTCAAACCCAGAATATTTCCAGTAACATGTAACAGGAGGGTAAAGTTCATTTTAGTGGTGCATTTGGAGCATCCTTCCCTGATACATAAGAAGCATTTATGACAAGCCTTCAACCAGATGAACAGGCTTCTATGAATATCACTGAATGTCTTATAGACTTTCCTAACTAAAAAATAGAGTTCCTAAGAATCCTAAAGATATGAACCCACACTATCAAGACTCTCAGACCAAAGTAGAGAGGAGCCTTTTGGGGGGGTGGGGAGGGGGAGTGGGAATGTTGATTTTTTTTTTCTAATGGAGTGAACCCTAATAAAACTGGACTAAACAAAGCAGTTCAAAACTTAAAAGAGCCCTTGGAGGCTCCGGCCTTCTGAAGGCAGAAAGCAGGCTGAGAAGACTACTCAGCAGCAAACACAGGCCAGTTGTAAAGGAAAAGAAGGGAAGTCTTAAGAGTCCAGCACCAGAAACCCAGAGGGCAGACAACTGGCACACAGCCTCATTCTCAGGGAGCAGGACTCGCCCCCACTCAAGGAACTTTTGATTCCTGTGTGCTCAGGCAGACTTCAGACTTCCTGTGCATGAGCAACTGCTATGTCTGTCAGACCGGATTTCTTTTTCAAATTGGGAGGTTTTTTGGTTTTGTTTTTTTATTGCAAATTCATACACATGCATCACCACTGTACTATTGAATGTGTTAGATAATTTATTGAGTTTATTGGGCAGACAACTTGTCTTTTTAGGCAAAAGGTTTCATTAGAGAGAAATCATGCTTGAGAAACTGCATTTGAGAAGTGAGACCCTCATCAACCCTTGATCCTGACTTAAATGATAAATCCTGGACTTTAAACCAATGTCATAATGCCTGCCACAACTTGGGAGACAGTGAAGGGCATTAGTCTACTCTGCATGTGGAAGGGACATGAATATTAGTAGCCAGAGAGCAGATTGTAGTAGATACTCTCCAAAATTGGCCACCACTGATTCCTTGTCTCCATCCCCCTGTTGCTTCTCACATGATAAGCTAGGCTCTCATGACAAGCTTTCCTTCTCATGCATATGAGTATACCTTCTTTTCTAACCAAAATAATGTGACTAGAAGTGGGGCATGTAGGTGGTTCAATTGGTTAAGCATCCCACTCCTGATGTGGGTTCAGATCATGATCTCACAGTTTGTGAGTTTGAGCCCCGCATCGGGCTATGCGCTGACAGCATGGAGCCTGCTTGGAATTCTTTCTCTCCTTTTCTAACCCTCTCCTGCTCTTTCTCTCTCTCAAAAAAATAATAAACAAACAAACAATGTCACTAGAAGCAATATTCTCAAACATCAGAGACCAGGTCATAAAAAGTCTTACTGCTTTGATTTTTAACACTTACTCTTGAGATGCTTTCTCAGAATACAGCTGCCATGCTATGAGAAGCCAAAGCCATGTGTAGGCATTTCAGCTGAGCTCCCAGACAACAGCCAGCGTCAACTCAGCCATGAGTGTGTCACCTTGGATACTCAGATCTGTTAAGCCTAAGATGCCTCCAGTCCCAGCCACAATCTGACTGTAAACATGAGAAATACCAAGTAAAAATGGCCAATTGAGCCTAAATCATTACATAGAACCATAGGTGATGATACTAAATTATTTTAAGCTACTAAGTTTTGAGAACGTTTGATATGAAATAATAAATGGCAAGAAAACCTGTTACCAAGACCAACTATTTTTTTCTGGTACTTTCTTCCTTCATTTTGCAATCAAAGGCATGATTCCTACAGCTATAACAATCATCTTGAGACCATGAAGGAAACACCAAGACATTTTTAGAGACTTTGACCCTGGATTTCTTGATCTATAAAAGAAACACTAGCAACCACAAACCTCTTGACTTCGAGATAATGAAAAAAATAATCTATTTGGATTTTCAGTTACATGTAGCCATGCTAATAAACTGATACTCCAGGAATGAGATGAATACACAAAATGATACACCATAAGGTGTTGTACTTTGCTAAACAGGGGTTGCTGGTTCAGCTTCAAGTTTTATGGGCAAAGAAAAAAAGTCAGTCATACAAATTACAAAATTGCCAGATTACATAAAATAAATATCCAACTAGCTGCTCAATGGTAACACAAATATTTCTGGTACTCAACTGAAGGAAATATTTATCATTTCCTTGTATAAAAACTGATGTGATGGGATGTCATATACAACTTACTCATTGTTAACAAGTTAAATGTAACCTTATCTTTCACAGCTAAAATTTTCATAATCTCTCTTCAGCAAAGGCATAATCCCAGATAGTCCAAAGTGATTCTACAAAATGAAAAACAAAAGCAATGAGGTACAGCTTTACAGGCTATTGGCAGTCTGAATTAATCCAAGAATTGAATTCAAAGTGTAGAGGAATTGGTGGCCAGTGGTTTCTACTTCCAGTCTTCAAAAAAACTTCTTGCTAGTAAGATTTTGATGAATCAATATGATAATATCTAGTGCTGTAAATACTTTATTATTAAAGATAGATTCAAATGCTGATATGGAGATAGAGTTAACATTCTCTTATGGAAACTGAAGAGCCTAATTAAGATATGTGCCTGGGTGGAAGACTGTAATTCAGTCCGCAGATTGGCCAAGATAGTAGTCAGTAACAGAATAAGGACTTTCTTGCAGAACATTTCTGTTCATTTTACAACACAAATGGAAAACTGAGATGCTAATAATCTAGCCCACAGAGTATAGGCCACATAATTTTTTTATGCCCCATAATTTTAACTTGGAAAAATTAAATTTTGTACTGCCAAATGCTCTCTTTGATTATATGTATATGTGAACATGGTATTGACTAAATATGGCAGGTGAAGAAGATGCTAAGGAAGATTCTGTGACTTCTGGTTTGCATACTTAAGTGAATGCTGATGTCCTTCACTGAGAATTGGAACACAGAATAAATCCTAGTTTGTGTGAGGACGATCATGAATTTGATGCCTCTATGGGCCATCCACATGGGGTGGGAAGTATATACAGGCCTTTAAATATATAGGTCTTAAATATCAGAGAAATTTAAGGAAATACACATCTGTGAATAACATGCTGACCAAAATGGCCTTAACATTCTATTCCCCTTAACTTGACTAAAATGAAAACTTCTTCCTAACTCATGATTCCTTACCTACCTTTTTGTTTATTTATTTATTTGAGAAAACATAATTGTAAATTCTCTCTCTGCCCCTTTGAGATGTAAATCTTTTTTTTTTTTTTTTTTCTTGTAACCTCCTGACAGTTTTACAACCCAGAATGTCTTTCTTAGGGACTTGGGAACAATCTGTTGGAAGCATAAGTAAACATCAAGGGAGATAGTACCCTTATCTCCCAGTTCTTGTGGGAGAGCAGGAGCCCAACTTTTCTGGGGTCAAGTTGCAAAACTATCATCATAACGATATGACAAGTTTATTTTCCATTTGGATAAAGTCAATTAGTAAAAGTATATGGCCTGTAACTTTACCAACATCCTCTAGTACTTTAGGGCTTAAGAACCCTTCTGATCTTTGTTTCAGTGGACTTTACATTCTGTTCTGGCCTCTATTCTTCTCTTTTTAACTAATTATTTATTATTTGGGGAGGGCAGGGACAGAGGGGGAGAGAGGAAGACAGGGAGAAGGAGGGATAGTGGGGGGAAGAGACAGAGAGAGAGAGAGAGAGAGAGAGAGAGAGAGAGAGAGAGAGAAAGAGAGAGAGAGAGAATCTCAAGCAGGCTCCACATGCAGTGTGGAGCCCAACATGGGCCTCATTCCCATGACCCTGGGATCATGATTTGAGCCGAAACTAAGAGCTGAATGCTCAACTGACTGAACCACCCAGGCGCCCTAATATTCTGTCCACTATTGTAACAGCTTTGAATGAAGTCTTCCTTGCCTGGTGCAATTTTTGATTTGACACTGTCTGTATGGTAAGTGAAGTCATGAGTAGTTATGCCAAACTTATGCTTATAGCCTAAGGACAGATCAAAGTATGAAGAGGAGAAGATCTAAGAGAAACCTAAAAGTAAAGAGAACTACAAACAAAAGGAGAAAGAGAGGAGGAAAAGCAAACACATGTTGAAGAAGTGATTCCTTTTATAGGTTTTTTTAAAGAATATTTTGGTAAAGGCTGACTTAGACAACATTAAGACTTACCTTCCCGTTAGTATAAATCAGTAGATAGTTGCATAAAAAACAGGATTATTTTGATTTCCTGTGAAATTAATTTTACTGAATTATATCAGAGTGTGATGCCTACAGTCTATATTAAAAGACATTTTAAAAGATGTGCATGGCATATTTTGTGAGTTTATCATAAACATGTTGAAGAAAGAGTTATCAGAGGACCTTCATTATATTACTACTTAAGAACCCAGGAAAAGAAATTTCCTTCTAGTCCCTGTACTAGCAGTAACTGAATAGCTTTACCATCCTCTTCAGTGACATTAATGGCACACTTATAGCAAGGTATGGAATTTCATAGCATAGACATGAGATAATAAAATCATAGCATGACCTTATTTTCCTACCTATTCCTTCCCTGTATCTCAATTTTCTCACCTCTGCAAATTGATTTTATCTTTTTGTTGTATGTACATTTACAAACAACCTAATCCTTTCTTTGGAAACAAAGTGAGATTTACATTAGTAAAAACAAATTTCTTGAACTTATATTCAGTAGACCGTTCTGCTACTTTCTAGCTCTTGGATTTGAAACAAATTTTCCAATCTTTCTAAGCCTTAGTATCCTTATCTGCAAAATGAGGATAATAATCTCTCTCTCAAAGAGTTAGTATGAGAATTGAATGTATTAACAAACCTAAAGCATTTAGCACACTAGTCGTTCAGTTACTATGAACTATTAGTTTTATGTGGAAAATAGGAGACAGTGAAAAAAGAAATACTGGAGTTACTAAGAGGAAAATGATGGAACCAGAATTCAGTACAAGATCTGTTAGACTCTGAAGCTCTGTTTTCAATCACAATGTGATTCATCGTTAGACTGGAAAAGGATCTCAATCTGAGTTTACAAAAGAATTGCTCATGTAGCTTTCTTTATTTTTTTTTCTTTTTTCTTTTTAGTTTCTTTATTTTGAGAGAGAGTGTGAGCAGGGGAGGAGGAGGGAGGGAGAGAGAGAGAGAGAGAGAGAGAGAGAGAGAGAGAGAGAGAGAATCTCAAGCAGGCTCCACACTGTCAGTGCAGAGAATGAGGCGGGGCTCGATCTCATGAACCGCCAGATCATAATCTGAGTGGAAATCCAGAGTTGGGCACTTAATACAGTGAGCCACCCAGGAGCCCCAGCTCATGTAGCTTTATTTTAATTTTTTTTTTTTAATGTTTATTTATTTTTGAGAGAGGGAGAGAGGCAGAGACAGAGCGAGAGCAGGGACGGGGCAGAGAGCAGGGATGGGGCAGAGAGCATGAGCAGGGACAGCGCAGAGCCTGTCACAGGGCTCTAACTCATGAACCACCAGATCACGACCTGAGCCGAAGTCAGCTGCTTAACTGACTGAGCCACCCAGGCACCCTTTAGCTTTCTAACTGTACAGATGCTTAAGCCACTCCCAGTGCCAATATAACATGAATTCTTCAGTGTGGAACCAGCAAATGTATACTTAAAATATTTTTTTTTTCCCATAGGCCAGGAACCATCACACTTCCTGCAGAAAAGAAATCTTCTTGCTCTTTAATACTTCTAGGAAGAGACCCCCTTTGGTCCTGCTAACAGTTCTGGCCTTCAGATCCCGAGATACAATTGTCTTTTTAAAACCATGTGCATCATAAACAAATTAAAAGTAAACTAAACTGTGAACAGATACCCAGAGTAGGTGCGTTTGCTTGACAGCATACTAATTCAGCAGCAGTAACCAGTGGGTTCCTATGGATGCCAGAAACAAGCTTGATTAATCAACCCCTATCTATCAAAGTCTATTTTACCACAGAGAGAAAACAAAATTACGGAATATTATGAAATAAAATTCGCGCATCCATATTAAAAGGTTAAGCCAAAGAATTGGGATGCCTACTTTTGGAGCCTAGCTTGCCATATTTCAAGGAAAAAAAAAAAATGCAGAATTTATCTTTTGTGAAAGACTGCACCTATTGATTTTACCTTAGATTTTAGGATTTGTTTAACCCATAGCATGGGTGTGGTGTATTGCAAATCTGATAAACCCTCTGACAAAGGTCACATGCCTGTTGCTTGGAAACAAGTAAATCTACAGGCTTCCTGGACCTCCCTGACCACACTGGTACTAGTCTATTTAAAATTTAGCTAATTAACCCATGAGAAGCTATTAGCTCGTAATAGTTTATCAGCTTACTGAGTAAAATGCGGTTCGAGAATTTTAGGAGATTAGATCCTGAACAGATGAAGAATTGCAACAGACTGAATGGGAAAAATACATAAAACAAGGGGATAAGAACTAAAGTCTGAAGCTTAAAGACTGCTACCCTTCCTGATTTGGAGATAAAGGATTTAAAAACAAAACAAAAACAAAACAAAACACAAGCTGCACTCTATGTCAAGAACTTTCTTCAGGCAAGGAGGTGAGCAGAGTCAAAGGATGAAGTGAACACCTAATCCTTCTTAGGTAATAACAATAGGTGGAGACTAAGGCTGCTTCAAAAAGGACACTGGCAGATTAAGAACAATAGCTATCAGAGATGTTCGGCTTACTTTACTTCAAATGCCTATTTAACAAAAGCAATCTGAGTGATTTTGTTTTATTCTTGGATGACATAGCATGGGTACTGAAAGAACCTGTATAGTAAGAATGGAGAGAAATACAAATAAAAACATATTTAGAGTGAGATGAAAAGAAAAAAAAAATCAGAGCCAGACACCTGCCAATACATCCTATACTGTGGCTTTATAATGGGATCTTTTAATGGAACACACAGCATTCAAGGTTTCTCAATGAGCTAGTCATGAAAGCTTTGGGGAGGATTCCTCCCCTAATTTCTTCCCTCTATCTTTATCTCTTGCTTTGTAACAGGCTATTCCCATGGGCAGGTAAAATATATTGACGTCTGTGGATTTAAAATGTTCAACTTCTGATATAGGAACTGATAGTGTAAAATGAGAAAATATCAAACATCTATCTTACTAAATCAAGCATAGCATCTATATTGAGAATAATTTTTGCTTGATTCTTACAAGTCACTGAAACTGTTCATAAAAGTCATTACTGACTGGGATAGCTTTGGTGGGGTAGCCAGAGAAATATTCAGGGAAATAAGTATTTTAAATATTTATGGAATGGCTTCTTTCGCTACATTCATCCCTTCAATCCTTTTTTTCTAAGTTCTTTTTACATTCCAACATAAGAAAAAAAACAAACTATCTTTCCTTTATTGTTTCACTTAGAGAGGCAAATTAGGTAAAACTATACTACATAAGTAAAAAGGAATAAAGTTAAAAAGGACCAAAAGAAAAAAAAAACAAAGGACCAAAAAAAAAAAAAAAAAAAAAAAGGATAGGTGATACAGGGTCACAGACTATACCTTCAGTGAGGCAACTAAACCCAGTAACCACCTGTGAGCTGACTCGGTGTGGTTTGAGTACCAAGCCCAACAGCATGTCTTCACTGTATTGTAGTGACTGTCTACCTGATAATTATAAGAAATTAGGCACAGAGAAGCTACTTAATTTTCTAGCCCCATGCGGTGAATGATCAGTTGAAGTGTATGACATCTATAAATTACCCCAAACCCATGTTTTCTCTAATTTACTCTAGTCCTAAACTATGACCACAATTATACTACTTTCCATTGATCTCTAATTCCTAGGGTAGGTTCTTACCAACAAATTATAGCCACAAATAAGTAAAAAAAATGAGAAAGGAGAATAGTAACAGGTTTTCACAACATCTAAGATATCACCAGGTATTTTATAATGTACACATAACTTTATAGATGAAAATCCTAACCATTTTATCAGCATGCTTGTTACATATCCAATGAAGCTAAAATCCGGCATACTATCTGGCACTTTAATCAAAGTGTGGCTTATTATGATTACTATTTAACAGATTTGCAGTTCAGTAATGATTATATAAATATAATGAAATAAGAGCATTTCTAACAAACATGCCAGAATTCCCATATTCAGTTGAAGGATATTCTCTTTAAAGTAGTCACTTAGAGAATTTGTGTATTTCTAATAAAGTTGCTGCTGCCCAAACATTTCAGTAACACCTTTTTTAATTTGTTTTTAATTATTTTTTAATGTTTTTATGTATTTTTGAGACAGAGAGAGACAGAGCATGAGCAGGGGAGGGGCAGAGACAGGGGAGAGACAGAATCTGAAGTGGGCTCCAGGCTCTGAGCCGTCAGCACAGGGCCTGACACGCGGCTCGAACTCATGGAGTGTGAGATCATGACCTGAGCTGAAGTCGGACACTCAACCGACTGAGCCACCCAGGCGCCCCAGTAACACCTTTTTTAAACCTAACTTAGAGGGGTGCTTGGGTGGCTCAGTCAGTTAAACGTCTGACTTCAGCTCAAGTCATGATCTCGTGGTTTGTGAGATCAAGACCGGAGTAAGACTCTGTGCTGACAGCTCGGAGCCTGGAGCCTACTTCAGATTCTATGTCTCCCCCTCTCTCTCTCTGCCCCTCCCCTTCTTGTGTTCTGTCTCTCTCTCCTTCTCTCCCTCTCTCTCAAAAATAAATAAACATTAAAAAAAAAAATTCTAAACCTATTTGGAGATCATTTATTAAAATTATCTTTACTTCATCTTAAACATTATTCTTCAGGCAGATTTGATTTTTACCTCCATTTAGTTTTAATTCAAAAGTCAGTTTATAAATAACAGCAATTAGTAAATTAATTATTACTATTTCTAAGATACTATAGTATATGATTTTCAAATATCACAAAATGGTAGGTAGGGGGCTAAAATTAAATCCAATATTATGTTTTTAACTACATTTAAAAATGAAGAAAGTTTATATAAGAAATCTGGATCCTTGGCTTCTCTTAGAAAACTATGAGTTCGTAGTACTGGGCGAGTGTTTCCTCATGGTAACTATTGGTGGGAGCTAAACTGAGGCTGCTCCCTTCAGAAGAGAAAATGTATTTTCACTTTTAAGTTCCTACTTAGACAACATATAAAAATACAGTGACATCAGGGGGACTAGACTTATTGTAGTTAATTTAAGCCAGTTAACATACTTGATAAAACTAAGTTGGCATTTCAGGTGGCCAAATACTCCAACTTACCTCATTGCTAGAGGATTACCTATCCTTGCCTTGTTGAACTCTGGAGTAGCCTTAGGGTGTGTTTTGGCCAATAAAATGTAGATGGAAATGAAATATATCACTTTAGGGCAGAAGCTTATGAACTAGCATGTAGTTCACCACATCTGGACATTTAGCTACGAGGCATTATTCCAGGCAGAGGTTTCTCCATCAGCATTGACCCTGAAGAAAAGACAACGGAAGAGTAGAATCACAGTCCATAACAAACGGGCAGCAATCTTTGTTGTAACCCACTGTGATCTGGGGACCATCTGTTACTACTAAACAACTTAGACTATACTGATAGACAGACACATATTTAAATTACCTCCCTGGCCTCTATCAGCAACTAAATTTGTGACCCATGCTTTTCCTGTAAGTTCCTTTCTAAGTTTTAGAATGTGGAAAACTGAAGCCCAACAGGGTTAAATAGCTTAGAGTTAATAAAGTCAGTCTCTGTATTCAGGTCTGTCTGACTCCAAAGTTTATGCACTTACTTTAATTCCTTTTTCTCCTGCACCAAAATATATGACTGGAATGTTTTGTCATTACTTCTATCTTTCACAATACTGTAAATAAATAAAATGGCCTTGAAATTCACATTTTTCTAAAATATCTAATCAAAGAAGGTATCTTAACAAGTTGCTCAATAAAATAATCTTTTTTGAAAGATTTTTCTAGAAACCATATAATATGTATATATTAATATATAATTCTATAGTCTTTGGATTTATTCTGTAAACATATTCTGTCTGTACAATGTTAAAAGAATTTTTACATCATTTCTTGTTTTGCAAACAACTCAGACATTTATTAATTTACAAAAAAACACAAATGCAAAGTAATAAATTTGGCTTCTTTTTCCCCCAAAAAATGGGAAATACATCTTGGTAAAGAAATTTTAAATTATTTTTACACACCAGTTGGTTGTTGGGATTTATAGTTTTATCAAGAAAAAAAAAAAAGGCAAAAATCCTCCCCAAAACAAAAAGTCCCCCCCAAAACCCACAACAAAACAAAACATTAACTGATTAATATATAAAACTGTTTACAACAATATGGTAAGCAAGAAACAATAACTGATCAGAAAACACCCTGCTTTAAAGTAATTTTCACACAGATTTCTACTATAGTGCAGTTCACTCCCAACAACTGTGAGCCCATTAAGAGCACTTCTGTACATTCAAAGACATAACAAAATGATACAGTATTTATTGCAAAAACAAATTAAAGGTTGTTATAATATATATAACTTAAATACCCCGCCCCTAGTGATAAAGTGGCTTCTTATTCCTTAAACATAGAAATTCTGCTCTTCATTGTAGAAAGATGAAGTCCTTTCATCAAAAGGCACATTCTTATCTGCAAAAAAACAAAACAAAAACAAAAACTGTAAATGTTCATCCCGGAATAAACTTGAACACATTTTAAAATATCCCCAAAGATTTAGCCTGGCAGGAAGGTAATGAAAGTATTTAATGTAAGGGAATTGCAATGAATGGCACTGAATAAAACAAACGATTATTTTGCCTATATTAATTAAATCAGACCCTATCTTTCGAATTATAATTCTAATATTTCCAAAGAGATTTTATATGGTAGTGACATGTAGAAGAAGTACAGGCAAATCTATTTCAAATATATAGTCTCATGTGAAAACAGGAGTGACCATAATACTTAATGCTTTGATTTATTTAAAATAGGGCCTGCAACCTATTCAGCTATGTGTGCTAAGTTTAGTACTTAAATACATCACCAAACATATACCGAGCTATTATCTGCCAGAAAGAATGCTTGATACTGGGGAAGATGGTGATGACAAAAAAGAAAAAAAGAGAAAAATAATAAACATTATTCCCTGCTCTTGATATAGAACCACAAATAAAGGGCAGAAATCACTCAGAGGACAAAAAACCTGGCCTAGAAAGGAAGTCTGAATTCTAATACCATCTTGGTCAATTATTTACTGGATAAGTTCTTCTTCTTAAGAATGGTATAAAACAGGGATGCCTGGGTAGCTCAGTCAGTTAAGCATCCAACTTCAGGTCAGGTCATGATCTGGTTCATGAGTTCAAGCCCCGCAGTGGGCTCTGCACTAGTAATGAGGAGCCTGCTTGGGGTTCTCTCTCTCTCTTTCTCTCTCTCTTTCTCCCACCCTCTCCCCCTCTCTCTCTTGCTCCCCCTGCCCCTTCCCCACTTGCTCACTCTCTCTCTCCCTCAAAATAAAGACATAAACTTAATTTTAAAAAAATTTAAAAAAATAAAAAAAAAGTAAAGAAAATGGGATAAAACAGGGGCACCTGGGTGGCTCAGTCGGTTAAACATCTGACTCTTGGTTTCGGCTCAGGTCATGATCTCATAGTTCGTGAATTCGAGCCCTGCATTAGCCTCTGCATTGACACTGTGGAGCCTGCTTGAGATTCTCTTTCTCCCTCTCTCTCCCTCTGCCCCTCCCCTGTTCATGCTCTCTCTCCTCAAAAATAAATAAATAAACAAAAAAAATCTGCTTATTAAAGCTTTTTAAAAAAGAATGAGATAAAACAGTTTCCAAGAATTTAAGGATGTCTTTTTATGGAAACCTTCAGGATGAAAACAGAAAACTATTATAATAAGAGTCCAAGAGCTGGGAAAGAGTTGAGAGATGCAGACCAATCACACTATTTGTCAGGTGACATGGTAAGGAAGAAAAGCCAAGATTCAAGAAACAGAATTAAGGAGATTCAGTTATCAATGACAGAAGCTCAAGAAGCATTTCAGTCTACATAATCATATTCTGTTGCTCCTTATTTTACCACAGCACTCCTCAGTCATGAGGATTTAGTCACAGAAGTTTAAAGATTATATCAGATTAGATTAGCTGCTCTATCGTTCTATTGACAGAATTCCCACTGCACACACATACACAAAAAGCTACTCTGTTTACATTGGATTCCTACTCATACTGCTCTGCAAAACAGCTACTCGTGAACGGTAATTCCTTAAAACACATACATTCATTCTGTGACCTCCAAACCCAAATATTTCTCTTACTAGCTGCCAAATTTAACCTTCAGAAAACATCTTGAATAGTTAGGGTGACATATTATAAGCTGTGTATTTAACACTAATCTACTTTTTGTTTGCTGATAAAAATATTGACTCATTTTTGTCTTTGTTTTTGCTAGTAAAAGGGGGTGGAGGTGTATTGGGAAGAATGTAGTTGAGAAATTTTGACTTTCTGATAAAGAGGCTGAGGTGGGGTGGGTTCTTGCCTACCACCCTCTTGTTACCCGAAACACAGATGTGGTGGCTGAAATTACAGCAGTCATATAACCAGGATAAGACAAGCATGAGGAAAGGCTGGAGAAAAGTGCATAAATTTAGACTCTGATCAAACAGCCATTGAGTCAATGTCAGGAGCCAACTACTACAGATTTCTTATGACATGACAGAAACTCTTGAATTCAGAAAAACTTCTGCTATTTTATGTTCTTTATTAAAATAGGGAAAAGTAAAAAGTTGTAGAAAATAGTCAATCATAGAGAAGCAGAGAGCAGAATGGTGGTTGTTGGGGGCTGAGGGAGAATGAAATGCAGAATTGCTATTCTATGGGTATAAAATTTCAGTTATGCAAGACGAGTAAGTTCTAGATATTTGTCATAAAGCGTTGCACCTATAGTTAATAATATTGCATTGTGTACCTAAAAATTTAAGAAAGTAGAGCTCATGTATTCTTAACACAATAAAAAAAACCACCATGCTCTTCTATGAGGTAAAGCAACTGTGCAGTTTTTAATAATTTTTATGGAAACCTCAGTTTGAGTACTTTTCAAACCTCAAGAATGTTTTGTCTCTTCATATTACAAAATGATGCAATAATAAAAAAAAGTCATTATTTTCAAGGCCAACTTAAAAGCTACCTCAGAAAATCTTAAACTATCAAAACAGCTACAAATCCAAATCAAGTTAAAAAAAATGTCTTAGTGCAGCCAAGAGTATTGTTACTCTTTATTCATTTAAATAAATTTGCAAATATTAGATGCCTGTTTTTGTTTTTCGTCCCAAATTCTTTTATTTTTTATTTTTTAAATTTTTTTTTTAATGTTTTTATTTATTTTTGAGACCGAAAGAGACAGAGCATGAACGGGGGAGGGGCAGAGAGAGAGGGAGACACAGAATCAGAAACAGGCTCCAGGCTCTGAGCCATCAGCCCAGAGCCCGACACGGGGCTCGAACTCACGGACCGCGAGATCGTGACCTGGCTGAAGTCGGACACTTAACCGACTGCGCCACCCAGGCGCCCCTCCTCCCAAATTCTTTTAAAGAAGATACAGTATCTATGGATCTGGAAGAATGAATAATATCTGAGAACACTAGGAAAGGTTAATGACTTAATAATTGTGTTTATAACTTTTCTGTCCATAAACTTGAGGTCTTTGTCCCTATATTGTCTTTAACCCCATTCAGGCACATCAGCCTCATGGGGTAGCTATGCTCTGCCTCCCATATCTGTCTATCTCAACTTAGAGGGACTACAATCCAAACAGTCACAGCGGGGTATAAATCCTGAACAAAAGCAGCAAGCATTTCATTAAATGGATCAACTGCTATATGGACAGAAATTTGTGATTTAACTGTTGTAGAAGTGTTCATTTAATAGAATTAATTTAAACCAGATCAAGCAAACATTTTTGCTCTAGGTCTGTTCTGTCCAACAGCCACTAGTCACATCTGGCAATTTAACTGTAATTTCAATTAGTTAAAATCCAGTAAAATTAAAACTTCAGTTTCTTAGTCACACTAGTCAAATTCAAATGTACGAGTCACATGTGGTTAGTAGCTATCAAATTAAATAGGATAACTCCAGATCATGCAATGAGATGAGAAAGGGCATTACCAAAAAACCTGATGTTACATAACATTTGTTAAAATAACATACAAATAATTCATGTTCTTGGGACACCTGGGTGGCTCAGTCGGTTGAGTGTCTGACTCTGGCTCAGGTCATGATCTCACGGTTTGTGGGTTCAAGCGCTGTGTCGGGCTTTGTGCTGACAGCTCAGAGCCTAGAGCCTGCTTTGGATTCTGTGTCTCCCTCTCTCTCTGCCCCTCCCCTGCTCACACTCTCTCTCTAAAAAAAAAAATAAACATTAAAAAATAAATAAAAATAACTCATGTTCTTATGCACATTGTGATGTCTAATTAATGGAGCAAGGCAAATTTTCTTCTAAGGCTCAATGTCCACAGAAAAAAACATACAACAACAACAACAATAAAAACAATAGGGGCATCTGGGTGGCTCAGTTGGTTGAGCATCCGACTTCAGCTCAGATCATGATCCCACTAATCATGAGTTTGAGTCCCACATCAGTCTCTGTGCTGACAGCTCAGAGCCTGGAGCCTGCTTCAGATTCTGTGTCTCCCCATCTCTACCCCTCCCCTGCTCACACTCTGTGTCTGTCTCTCTCAAAAATAAATAAACATTAAAAAAAAAACCCAAAAAACCTTAAGGCTCTCTTTTATTACCTTTTATTAATTATTACTTTTATCATTTAAATAATGACAAAGTTGCATAGTACCCTTTAAATGGATAAAGTACAGACTAAACGTAACATTACCAATTTTTATCTAAAATAAACATTAGTACTTTGACATACTCTTATATTCTATTTACTTTGAATACTCTTAGTGTTTATTCTGATAATATGTTTCACAGTGAAAGTAGTGTTTTAGGAATTAGAACTATTTTCAAATTGGTAACTGAATAAGACCTTCTTAATGAGTGTTTCTGGTTAAATACTTATATATCAAATCTACTTTCTAATTCTGATATAGTGATGTTAATATGAAAAAAATATTTTGTGGTCAAGTAACATTGAGCACAAATGTAATGAAGACATATATACTAAATTTAATGAAGCAGAATAGAAGTAGCTAAGAAGCAAATTTAGGGTTTTAAAAATTACATACTTGAAAAAATAGAGGTTAGAGTGGGAGAGAGCCAAAGCATAAGACTCTTAAAAACTGGGAACACGGGCGCCTGGGTGGCGCAGTCGGTTAAGCGTCCGACTTCAGCCAGGTCACGATCTCGCGGTCCGTGGGTTCGAGCCCCGCGTCAGGCTCTGGGCTGATGGCTCAGAGCCTGGAGCCTGTTTCCGATTCTGTGTCTCCCTCTCTCTCTGCCCCTCCCCCGTTCATGCTCTGTCTCTCTCTGTCCCAAAAATAAATAAAAGTTGGAAAAAAAAAAAAACTGGGAACAAACTGAGGGTTGATTGAGGGGGTGGGAGGGAGGGAAGGGTAGGTGATGGGCATTGAAGAAGGCATCTTTTGGGATGAGCACTGGGTGTTGTATGGAAACCAATTTGACAATAAATGACATACATTAAAAAAAAATTACATGCTTGATAAAAATGACTAAAACAGCCTTGAAGTGATGTAAGTGCCAGCTTTTAGAAGCTGCTACCAAGCCTGTTAAACTGTCCTGTGGTGTACATCATTATAAAATACTACTGGTTATTTTAATGTTTGGTGGAAATCAAACAGAATAGCAAGAAAGTATTGTTCCCATTTGTTGTACATTGTTTTAAACTGTTTTGGGGACTGGTTATGAGTATTTGTCTCCAATATTTTTCTTTGAGGAAAAAGGGACTTTTTAGTCAGTATATGCTGATTCCTCAACAGTTTTTCTATGCAAGAGGGCTGAAACATCCTACACAACACTTAAAAACCAACATTTGCTTTTTAGTTTTGTGATTTCTTTGTGCAAAAAATTTTAGTAACCAAACATAAGAAATCACCTCTCATTTACAAAATTAGGATATCAATAGTAAATTCAAGAGAAGTTATATTAACCAAGTTGCTCAAGTTACTTTTTTTCCCATTCATATATTTTCCCAATTTCACCATATTAATATTAATGTTTAAAGTACTACATATGAGGACACTGCTGGATAACTCTGCAATATCCACTGGAACACAAATGATAATTCTTACCTAATTATGGTACTTCCATTTTCCTTCCCAGGAGTTTAGTTTAGAAATGGCCACATGACCAGTGATATGGAAAGCAAAAACAAAAACAACCTTATTTAGAATTTCTGGGGAAACTTTTCTCATTCCTAAGAAAGGGATACAAGAGAGCAAGTCGCTAACTTCCACTGAAAGTGCCATTCTAGATATGATTGTAGAAACTGCTGGCACCGTCCTATTATCAGCCTGAAAATAAAGCCAACACATGAAGATATGCAGAACCAAGGGGACTGCAAAGAAAAGAAGCCACAGTCTTAATGTACTGTGTCCAGAGTTAACCCTGTGACATACTATTATGTGAAATAATAAATTTCCTTGAATAAACTTAGATGAAACCATATATTGGCAGTTTCATATGGTTCCATCTAATACAAAGAAACAGTGAAAATAACTACCCCAAATCCTACCAACAACAAACATTAAAATTCTGATGTATTAAAAACCAAAGTAAAAACACTCCTCTCAGAAAGAGCTGACTACAAAAAGATAGTTTGAGGCTGTGATAAAATTCTAAGCAAGGAAATTCATTTGCCTCTCTGGAAATAACTTGCTTCCTGTTATTTTGTGGATAGAATCTGGAAAATAAAGAGGAACTAATTTTAGAAAGAACTTAAACAATGAAGGCAGCATCAGTAAGAGCTGATCCCACAAGAATTACTAGCAGTTATACTCTAAGACTAATATGATTCTGCACTGCAGTTGGCAAAGTAGGCATATCATAATATTTACATTCCTTATTTTTAGGGTCCTCGTTTGCAAAATAAAGAGTAATAGCAAGTGCTGATATAAAAGACAGAATGAAGAGAATTTAGAATTATTCTCTTTATTATAAAGGTATAAATCAAGTAAATATTTAAAAAATGGAATTAGGTTACAGCAGGAAGAGAAACCTATTATTTAAACTCTCTGAGACTCAAACATCCTAACCTTTAAAATAAGACCAATGTGGGAGTGGGGGCTGGCGGTGCCTGGGTGGCTCAGTCTGTTAAGCCTTGGACTTCAGCTCAGGTCATGATCTCATGGTTTATGGGTTTGAGCCCCACATCAGGCTCTGCTCAAAAGCAGCTCAAAGCTTGGAGACTGCTTCGGATTCTGAGTCTCCCTCTCTCCCTGTCCCTCCCCCGCTTGTGCTCTCTTTCTCAAAAAATAAATAAACATTAAAAAAAAAAAAAAAAAGACCAACAGCAACTACTTTGCAAGACTGTCTTGATGATTTCATAGTACATGTAAGGAACCCAGTACAGTGTCTGCTATATCCTCCACTAAAGTAGGTAAAGTAGGTACCTACTAACAAATGACTGTTGTAATTGCTCCTATTGTAGTTCTCTGACCCCACTCAGTCCAGGCTCCCCACTGGGTTCATTGATAATATCCCTTATCTTATCCCTCTAAAGACATTTCTACCAATATCATCCATTCCCTTGATTTCTTCTATCATTTATACAGTAGGACTTCAGGTAAGTCTTTGGTGAAAGTCCTCTTTTAGGGCCTAAAAAGACCTTATAATACACTCTTCACAGAAGTACTAATTTTCCCTCTATATTAACTTTTTAAAAGTGTATTTGTTTGTTTTGAGAGAGCAAGAGTGTGTGGGCGGGGGAGGGGCAGAGAGAGAGAGAGAGAGAGAGAGAGAGAGAGAGATCTCAGGAATCCCATGAGATCATGACCTGAGCCAAAATCAAGAGTTGGATCTTTGACTGAGCCACCTTGGTGCGCCTCCCCTCTTTTTAATGGGAGAAGCAAATGGTATCAACCCTGATTATCTGTTACTAAAGTCAGTCACAATGAGATCTGTATGTATCTTTCCGACAAGATAAATATGAAATGTTGACTAAATTGATGGAATTATTCATGTTTATGCATGTTTAATTTCTAACACCAACATTAGAAGATCAGAGCTTTGCTCATTGAATCAGCTTCAAATGAAGTAGCTGAGTTTGGACTGTGTATCTCATTACAGACAATAATCTCTAAACTACAGAAGGTAACAGGAATATAAACACATAGCTAGTCACAAAGTAGAAAAGAAATGTGTCCACCTTCCCCAAAGTGAAAGACATTTCAAAAAAAGGGTCTGTAACTGTACAGACTATGAAAAAATTCAAAGCAGAGGTTCAGAATCAGTGTAGGTGTTATTTAAATGATGCTTAATATTGTTTGAAAAGGAATGAAAAGGGAGAATAGAATAATGGTTTGATGTTTGCTTCTTGGTGTATGGAAATATCCATCTCATTGCTCATTTTGCAAAAGTAGCTCTGGCCTAGTGAAGAACATTACCCCTGATTGTGCCAAGATCAAAAACCAATTAGGTGAGGGGTTCCTGGGTAGCTCAGTCGTTAAGCGTCCGACTTCAGCTCAGGTCATGATCTCACAGTTTGCGAGTTCGAGCCCTGTGTTGGGCTCTGTGCTGACAGCTCAGAGCCTGGAGCCTGCTTTGGATTCTGTGTCTCTTCCTGTCTCTGCCCCTCCCATGCTCATGCTCTCTTTCTCTCTCTGTCTCTCAATAGTAAATTAAAACATTAAAAAAAAAAAAAAGGGTGGGGGGGCCTGGGTGGCTCAGTGGGTTAAGCCTCCGACTTCGGCTCAGGTCATGATCTTGTGGTTTGGGAGTTCGAGCCCCACGTCGGGCTCTGTGCTGACAGCTCAGTACCTGGAGCCTGCTTCTGATTCTGTGCCTCCCTCTCTCTGCCCCTCCCCCCATTCACACTCTGTCTCTCTCTCAAAAAAAACAAATAAACATTAAAAATTTACCAAAAAAAAACCCAATTAGGGGAATCTCAAGTCTAGTCAAGATTTCTTTGTTCTGTATTCCTGGCGTACTACATTGTTAACTATATAAAGATGCTTTTTTTTTTTTTTTTTTTTGTCTAATTTTGTTTACCACCATATATCTTAGTAGAGTATTTGGGGACAAATGACAGGCAGTTTATCACTGCTCTTAATGAAAAAATAAATTCATGAAATTTGCTATGTCCACTGGGATGCCTTATATTTTCATGGTTAAAACTGATTTTCACACTCTTTGACCCATAATCTCAGTACTAGAAATTAACTCTGAAAATGCACATACACAAGGTTATTCATCGTAGTATAACTTGTAATTGCAAAGTAATTAAAACTATCTAAATGTCAAAGCATAGGCAATGGATTGAATAAACCATGGTACCTACACACCACGGGGTACTATGCAGGTGTTAAAAATGAAAAATATCTTTATGAACTTATAAAGCATGACTCACAGGAGATATTACAAAGCAACAAAAAGGTATAAAATAACATATATTATACCTTTTGTGTAAAAAAGAGGAAAGCATAAGAAATACATATTTCTGCCAACTTCTACAAAAAAAAAACACAGGGTAGATAAACCATAAAATAATGAAACTGATTACCCAAAGGGGTGAGGTGGGGAAAATGACATGTAAAGAATATAAGAGGGAATGATATTTCTGAGTGTATGTGTGTGTATATTTTTAAAAAAAAAACGTGTATAGTTTTTACTTTTGGAAGCATGTTAGTACTTTTCATATTAAAAATGCCAATGAAAATGGGAAGGGGAGGAAAAATCTGAAACAGAAAGCAAACTCAAAATGATTTAAATTATATTTCAAGTGATTATGATAATCACACTAAAGAGGGGAGGAAAAGAGAACCAAGCCAAATCACGTACATATCTAACTATATATTCTGTCTTGGGCAAGATGAGGTTGTAAAGAGAGAACTAACAAACTCTAAACCTTAGCTGGCTTGTTTATCATAGTGCCATAGGTAAAGCAATTCTGAAACTGTATTAATATTATTTTAGGAATAAGCAAATGAGTAAATGTGCTGATGTTGTTGGGATCCAGAACATTGTTGGAAGTCATTCTCGTGACAGAACAAAGAGAATGCAGCTATGAAAAAGGAAGAAGGCAAGAAAGAACCCAGTGCCGATAGACCAGCATGATAGAATGGGAGGTATGAAGTAATACTATGTAAAGTTTATGTATATATGTGAATACCCATGTTTATATGGGCATGCGTGTGTGTGCCCACACATTTCATAGCCCTATTGGCTGAAAGGACCAAGAAGTCAGGACACACTTTAGTAACAAAGAGCTCATTTAGGGGCCACTAACAGAAACCAAAGCTCTTTGGAGAAATGGCTGATTCCATCACTAGGGCAGGATAGATACAAAATGAGCCTGGAATAGCTTATTAGGCCAGAAAGTAAGGAAGTGCTTTAAAAACAATGGGAGCAAATCACAAGGACACAGAAGCCAGCTTGAAGAGGCTCCCACTGGCAAGTACAACAATGAATTATACACCACTGAGACAAGAGAAGAATCATGATTCTATACTGTCAATAGTTAGATAAATGAATGCAGAAGGAACGAGGAAAAGCTCTTGCTTACACTATAGTGTCAATGCTAATTGGTAAATATGAAGGAAATGTTGAAGTCGGAAAATCATTACTTTGCAACTATCACAGTGAAGATCAGATCCGGCAAGAATTAAGATGAATGACTGCTAAACCTAGGGGAAAATTTTGATAAGAATATTTTCTGGGGTGCCTGGGTGGCTCAGTCAGTTGAGCGTCCGACTTCGGCTCAGGTCATGATCTCGCGGTTTGTGAGTTTGGGCCGCGTTGGGCCCTGTGCTGACAGCTCGGAGCCTGGAGCCTGCTTCGGATTCTGTGTCTCCTACTCTCTCTGCCCCTCCCCAACTTGTGCTCTGTCTCTCTCTGCCTATCAAAAATAAATAAATGCAAAAAAAAATTAAAAAAGAAAGAATATTTTCAGGATTTTAAAATATCTTCTTGGTTGCAGTGAGGAAAAAAATTGTAACATACTAGAGAAACTGGGCAAAACTTTAGATAGGTGCATCAAAATTACTACTGCTAATGAAGGAAAGAAGGACATTGTGTGTCTCCAGATATGATAGCCTGAGAAAGTACTTCAGGTAAGAATGTATAACCTGGATCTAATTACAAGGAAACATCAGAACATTAGGTAAACATAAAATGAGGGAGATGCATTTTTCTGTAGCTACACTATGAGGTAGAACACAAAAGAAGAAATGTAGTAAAATGTGTTGTTTTTATTTAAATTCTAGTTAGTTAACATATAATGTAATATTGGTTTCAGCAGTGGAAATTAGTGATTAATCACTTAGGTACAACACCTGATGCTCATCACAGCAAGTGCCCTCCTTAATACCCATCACTCAGCCTATCCCCTGCCTACCTTCCCTCCAGCAACCCTCAGTTTGTTCTCTACAGTTAGTTAAGAGTCTCTTAAGTAAAATGTTAACAATAGGTAAATCTAGATTTAAAAATAATAGGATATTCTGGGATGCCTGGGTGGCTCAGTCAGTTAAGTGTCTGACTTCAGCTCAGGTCATGATCTCACAGTTTGTGAGTTCAAGCCCCGCGTCGGGCTCTGTGCTGACAGCTCAGAGCCTGGAGCCTGCTTCAGATTCTGCGCCTCCCTCTCTCTCTGCCCTTCCCCCGCTCTTGCTCTGTCTCCTTCTCTCAAGAATAAACATTAAAAACCATTGAAAAAAAATAATAGGATATTCTTTGTACTATTTTTATTCTTAGGACTTTTCTGAAATTATTCCCAAACAAAAAGTAAGTTTTTTTTTTTTCCTAAAGTAGTGCATAAATATATGTTCTTGGGGGAAAAAAATCAACATAGAAAGATATAGAAACAAAAATGAAAATGAACTGTCAACCTCCCAATCTCAACCTTTCGTCACTAGAAGTTAACCTTCACAAAGTTAGAATTTTTTTTTTTTCTTTTTCTGTTCTGTTTTTGTTGCTCTATTGTATCCCAGGTCAGCGCTAGGCACTAAACAGTTGCTGTGTAAATTGCTTCTCAATCATTCATTTCTTGGATCAATAAATGAATGAATGAATGAATATGTAAGCACTGTTTATTTACTGTTCTCCCTACTTTAATCAAACATATCTACATTAAAGTTTTTTCTACGTCTTTTTTTAAATAAGTGGAGTCATACATAGTAGTAAAAGATTATCACTGGGGTGCCTGGGTGGCTCAGTCGGTCAAGTATCCGACTTCAGCTCAGGTCATGATCTCACACTCCGTGAGTTCAAGCCCCGCATCGGGCTTTGTGCTGACAGCTCAGAGCCTGGAGCCTGCTTCAGATTCTGTGTCTCTCCCTCTTTCCGCCCCTCCCCTGCTCATGCTTTGTCTCTCTCTGTCTCAAAAGTAAAAATAAAAACATTAAAAAATAATAATAAAAATAAATAAATAAAAGATTATCACTGATAATTATAATTACCCCTGAAACATGCTTTCCTAGTATTATAACCATTTCTCCCACCTTAACCCTCCAAACACAATTTCTAAATCTGGTTCCTAATACCTTTCAAAGGCTCTTGAATAATTAACTCCTTTCCATTTCTCTTGCTATCACTCTACTACTGGCCACCCCATGTACTTGCACCATCTAACTGGTCTTCCTGGTTGCCTTACTCCTTATCTTACTTTTCTCCAATCTATGTAATCTTCAAAACACAACTTTGATTATGTTTCCTATCTTAAAATTTTCTAAGTGGCTTTTCATAACCTGTAGAATAATTTCTCACTGATTGTCATGGATCATGATCTGCCTTTTGATTCTTTGTTCTTCCTTGCTCATCACTCTTACTTTTGCATTCAAAGCTCAAAAATTATTCACTCATTCATTTATTCTCACATAGATTAACATAGCATCTATTTAACTTCTTTTAGTTATATTTTATTACTTTTTAAACTTTATTTTTTAGAGAGAGGGAGTGAGCAATCAGGGCAGAGGGGGATGGGGAAGGGGGAAGAGAGGAAGAGAGAAAGAGAGAGAGAGAGAGAGAGAGAGAGAGAGAGAGAGAAGGGATCTTAAGCAGGCTCAGCGCTCAACATGGAGCCTGACATGGGGCTCAATCTCACAATTGAGCTGAAATCAAGAGTTGGATGCTTAACTGACTGAGCCACCCAGGCACCCCAGCATCTATTTAACTTCTTTTAGATTCTTGAATACTCTATATTCTCTTTTGCCTCTTGTGTTGTGTGCCTGCTGTTCTCTCTCCAGCTCCCACCTCTACATCCACCTTTAATGTTGCTAATTTTTGCTCATTTTTCAGTATCCATTAACATATCACATCTAAGAGGCTTTTCTGAACCATTAGTTTTTGCTTAAGTGTTCTATGTCCCTAGTACAAGTTCTCATACCACCCTGTATTTACTGTTTATGTAACTCTAATGTCTAGCTCCCTAATAGAACACAAAATTCATGAAAAGTGGGCAACAAGAGTGGTGTAAGTATTAGAGAAAGGTCTGTGGTGAGGCAGGATACAAAATAAAAGATAACTACAGCTAATTACATTTCATGGAAACCATTCCCTCCTTTATATGCCTCCTATATTCCTTGGTTCTGTCCCTCTCCATCCTTCAGCTCTTCTACGCCACCTTCTCCACTACTATAAGACATACTCTTCTACAACATGAATCTGATTACCTGATTACATACACTCCATACAACACCAATGGTTCCCCATTGACAGCAGGTTGATACCAAACTCTTTAGCAGATTATAAAACTACGCATTTCCCTCAAAAACAAAAAACAAAAAACTTGCACATTCCTATGTCCTGCCAGAGCTGATCCTCCCATCCTTACATGTATAAAAATCCAAGATTTCTGTACTCATGGTATTTGTAACTAAATCTGGACTGTAGTTTTCTTTTGCCCAAAAAAATCTCCTCTCTATTCCAACATGTCTTTCCCTATTGAGGGGATTTTTTTTACTACCTCCTTTCTTCATTCCATCTGCTTTGAAACTAAGTCCATAGCCGTTTAACTCTGCTTATCCAAACTTCTTAGGAAGCATCTTAACAGTCAGCAAGAATAGATCTGAGAATAGATATCAGACCATTAGCTACACTATCAGACCACTAATACCACAATTTGCACAAAAACATGATTTACAAATAGAATAACAGACTAAAATCAAAATATTTTCAGAATGCAAAAAGAAAATCAAGTTTATTAATATTTCTCTTTCTTTCTCTTTCTCACGCACATACGCACACACAGACTTACTACATGTTACACGTAGCAGCTGAAAGAACAAAGCTCTACAAGGAGACCTACAATGAAGATTTCTTGCGGGGATGATATTCTGTTTATACCTATTTTAGCAAAGCAGTGTGCATGTGATCTATTGGTTGGGTAAAACAAAGAACTTCATTAAATAGAACTAAATAAAATCTGTTAGGATAAAAACTGCTAAATGAAATACTGTATTTTTTCTACTTTATTTTTTCACTTTACTTATCAAGAACTTGCCTCCTAATTCATGGAATGAAACTGTCCAACACTTACTTACCTTCGAGGATGATTGGCATCGAACAAAGTGTTATCATCATCCTCATCATCTTGTTCTAAAGGTGTCAACTCCATGTTTTCTATGTTAGTATCCAAAACTCCGTATCTCCTAGTCTTTCGGTTTCTTCTTCTCATCCTGTTAAATAGAGCATATTAATAAATAAAAATTATTTGGATATGGCATAATGATCCTTATTTTATATGTAGTTATAAATGAAAAATAAATTATCCCTCTGTTGCTGACATACGAGGCACTCAATATCAGAATGGCTACATTTTAGAAATGGAAATGATCTACTACCTAGGATTATTTATGAAACAAAATCTATCCTAATCCTACATGTTGTGTACCATTTCTTCTGTCTGACACATTCTCTTCTCAATAAGCTTATGGTATAGACAGATAAACTTTTAAGCCTTAGTTTGGGTACCATGTTTTCACCGAAGCTTTCTATTCCAGCCTTTTCCCTACTTCCTCTATGCCTTCTTCCCATTGGGCAGGATTAGGTATTTTCTGCCCCACTAAGAAACTCTATGTGATACATGTTCAAATTCTACACTAAGTAGCTTACAAACCTGGCTGCATATTAGAATCACCTAGGGTATTTTAAAAAGCTCCACACTTAGTCCATATCTCCACATAATTAAATCAGATTTTCCAAGGAGAGGAACTAAGCATCAGTATTTTGTTAAAGTTCTCCAAGTTATTCCAATGTGCTGAAAACCACTGTCTCAAGTCAGTGGTTCTTGAAGTGTCATTTCCTGGACCAGCAGAATCATAATCATCTAGGAATTTATTAGAAGTGTAAATCCTCATGCCCATTCAGACCTACTGAATACGAAACTTTGAACTTGGGGCCAAGATCCCTACATTTTAACACTTCTTGTCAGTAAGATACATGCTAAAGTTTCAGAACCACTGCCTTAGAGGACAGAAAATATTTTAGGGTGCTAAACATTAATCATTATTTGAATTCATATGGAAGTCTCTGACTTAGGATTGCACTCTAAGTTTTCTCTCACATAACTTGTTCTTTTCCTTCAATTATTTATCTCAGTTTGCATTTATATTTATTTGTATATATGGTTATTTGAGTGTTTATTTGCCTCTCTCTTCCACTAAGTTCCAGGAGGGCAGCTATACATGCCTTGTTTGCCATTGTATTACTGCTTTGTACAACAGTTTCTGATTGATTAGGACGCTCCTTAAATACTTGAGGGTCTGAATGATACATTCTAGCTCAGTGATCCAAATCTGATCCTACAATCAATGCCTAAGTCACCTCCAATGCAATAACCTCAAATCCATACACAAGAAAATATGTTTTACACAAGATTCTATGGGAGGTTAAAAACAAAACAGAAGATATTTCAGTAACAACATATATGTTTATGCTTCTGGGTCACTTTATATGATGTAGTAAGTGTAAAAAGATATACTATGACTACAGTGCCAACTGGGAAAAGCTATACAAGCCTCTGTAAAGATGACAGTGGATCCCCTGAGAGACAAACTGTCTCACACATATATACATACTCAAGAAATATTTGACTCTTATGAAGCATCAAGCATTGTGCTAGCTTCTGAGGGTAAAGTACCTGGTCTCAGTAATGAAAATTTAGAAAATACTACTAAGTCTGGACAAAAACCAAGAAAAGATCCACCAGTCACTGCCTATAGATCTATCTATATGCCTACCCAAACATGTTGGAACAGGAAACAAGAAGTTTCAGTATAGTATTTAAAACTACAAATGCAACCAATGTAAGAGTTAATACTAATGTTAAAACTAATAAAATAAAATAAAATAAAATAAAATAAAATAAAATATAAAATAAAAATAGCAAAAAGTAAAAACAGCAGTAAGTAGTATAAGCTAGTCTTTTATATGGCAAGAAACTAAATGGTTAGGTTGTTAAATTAGTAAGCACATCCATGTGTGCATGTCTGTATGTATGTATATGTGTGCAAGCACATTCATACACACTCACACCCATGTAGAGATCAGAAATCTAAACTTTTTCTGCAAAGGATCATATAGTAAATATTATAGACTCTGTAGCAATCACATACAGTCACTTGTCACATATTCACCTTAATTTTTTGCTGTTGTTACTTTGGTTTTTTACAACCCTATAAAAATGTAAAAAAAGAAAAAAATCTTGACTGATAGGTCTTAAAAAAATAGATCAAGAAACCACATGTGACTGATGGGCCACAGTTTACCAACCTGTGATTCAGACTAACAAAGGTATTCACAGAAAAACTAAGAAAATAAAAGTACTGATCCCGGAAATAGGAAAAGCACAAGGGAGATATACCTAACTAATGGTTCTTTTGAACTACATAATTCAATAACCTTTGTCATGCATTCCTTTGGTTTCAAAAAGTGAATACACAAGAGTAAGTGAAGGGATGTGGCAGTGTAAGTTAAGGATATTCAGAGTTAGAATTTCTCCTCTTCCCTTTTGCCAGTCTTTCACTCAATTTTCTAAATCATGTGGCTTTTCAAACATTCTGGCATTTTCACTAAACAAAGAAGAAATTAATGTCACATGAATTATTTTTGATCCTTCCAGGTCATATATTATTTGTCAGAGTCAATATGTCAGTAACCTAGTCATAGTCAGTCACAGGATACCTTGGCAAGTCTTAAAAAAGGGAATGATACAAATGTAGACCTTAAGGACTTGAAATTTTATCTCAGCTGACACTCCTCTCCACTCCCAAGGTCTTCATTGTTTCTTGAATGAATCTTTCAGTGAGTGGCTGAACTAATCTGGCTAATCATGCTATTTTCTATACTTTGTATAGTGTAAATGTTTGACTATATTGGTATGAGTGAGCACTCTGTTACTTATTTTAGCTTGCACTGTCTTTTATCATTTATATAAATGCTGTCTTCCAAACATGAATCTAAGCTCTTTAAAAACAAGAACCTACAGAGAAACTACATTGTTAGGCACCCAATAAAGAGGGGAATGCTGTTCAATTTAAGTGAAGTTAGCATCTTGGGGCGCCTGGGTGGCTCATTCGGTTAAAGCATCTGGCTCTTGACTTAGGCTCAGGGCATCATCTTATGGTTTATGAGATCGAGCCCTGTGTCAGGCTCTGTGCTGACAGCAGGAGAGAATTTAAAGAACGAAACTTAATTTAATAGAATTTAAAGTTGAAATGCAATTTCTCAAAAAGAAAAAAAAAAAAGTCTTTCCTAAGTCTAAAGATCTAGGCACTGATGGCTAGCTACATGGCTCTGATAGTAACATGGGTATAAAAACACCAAATATATCCACATGCAGTGATTTTTCTCAGGGAAGGTCAAAAACACTTGTAAACCTTTAAGTTATTGGGCCGATTTAATAAGCCATCTACTTAAAATAATAATAAATATTGAACATAAAATACAAAACACAAAATAAAAGTACACATTTTAACTAAAAAGGCTACTTTTATCTTAATATGCAGTGTACCTTAGTCTTAAACAAAAATATAAGGGGGCTTTAAAATTCATGTAATTCTAACAGCTATGGTTCTTTTGTCACAATTGAATGTTTTCTTTAAGCTCATGACATCCCATCTTGTCTACATGTATTGATAATTACATAAAGCCATAGTTACACTTTTCTATTAAACATAGTAAATGCATATTGCAACCTGAAAAAAAAATTGTTGGCTCTCAATTAACAAAAAAATGAGGATTTTATAAATGTGTAGAGGAAAATATAGAAGATTAAAAGGGCAAAAGAAAATAGCTATATGGTTGATTATATTGAATGATATTCACTCATCACATGGAATGCACAGGTAAATGATCTTGAGATCCCTTCTAGGTAGTCAAGTTAATAGCTAACCAATATAGTTTGAAAATTCTTCAAAATTTTATTTTACTAAGGTTGGTAGGAATTATTTCCATTTAAATAACATGTAAAAGCTACAGTACAAAAATAAAACTAAACTACTAAAGTAAGCTTGATAAAATTTTATGTAAAAATGTATGAGGCTACATAAAATAAACACAACAGAATAAAACTCCATTTCATTTTACTACTCTATGAAAGAGAGAAAACTGATCAATGTAACTTGCAGTACCCATCTGGTCTTATTCTTTTTGTGTTCTTTTAAATGAAAGCCTGTAGGTATTAAGTATGGAATAATGTACGTAATATTACTTAATTTCTTCCAAAGCATATTCAAAACTAAACTGAGGAATATATCATCTACTGGATATTTTATACACAGAAGCTTCTCTATATGAGAGACATAATGATTAAGCTGAGTAATTTTTAAAAATTTTTTCTGGGGCGCCTGGGTGACTCACTCAGTTGAGCAAACGAGTTCAGCTCAGGTCATGATCTTATGGTTTGTGGGTTCAAGCCCCATGTTGGGGTCTGTGCTGACAGCTCAGAGCCTGGAGCCTGCTTCAGATCCTGTGTCTCCCTCTCTCTCTCTGCCCCTCCCCCACTCATGCTCTCTGTCTCAGAAATAAACATTAAAAATTTTTTTTTTTAATTTAATGTTTATTTTTGAGAGAGAGAGAGAGGGAGGGAGGGAGGGGCAAAGAGAGAGGGAGACACAGGATCTGAAGCAGACCCCAAGTTCTGAGTTGTCAACCAGAGCCAATGCAGGGCTCAAACTCACAAACCGCAAGATGATGACCTGAGCCCAAGTCAGATGCTTAACCGAATGAGCCACCCAGGTGCCCAAGCAGAGTAATTTTTTTTTTTTTTAGTTTTTTTATACGTTTATTTATTTTTGAGAGACAGAGGGAGACAGAGCATGAGCCAGGGAGGAGCAGAGAGAAAGGGAAACACAGAATCCGAAGCAGGCTCCAGGCTGTGAGCTGTCAGCACAGAGCCCGACGCCGGGCTCTAACTCATGGACCATGAGATCATGACCTGAGCCAAAGTCAGATACTTAACCGAGTGAGCCACCTAGGCGCACCAGCAAGCAGAGTAATTCCTAATAAGTAAATGTACAACTACTACAAAATTTTTGACTTCACTATTTTTGGCAAAAAAGTAAATCAGTGACCAAGAATGATTTTGAAACTGATTACTTTGCCATTGTAACATAATACAAATAAAAATTAGTGAGCCACAATTTAGCCGCTTATAATTTATCAAGAAATCCAACTCAATTGGATATATAACATATTATAAAAATACTTTTATCTGACCTGTCTCTCATTTCCATATCCCATTGCCAAAACCGAATCCATCAGTTATCACTTCAAGTTCTTCAAGAAGTAGACACCAACAAGAGATAAGACTATGTTATGGCTTGAACTGTGTCTCCAAATTCATATGTTGAAATCCTAACTCCTAGATCCTGAGAATGTGACTTTATTTGAAGATAGAGTCTTAACTAGTCAATTAAGTTAAAGTCATTTAGAATGGGCCCTAATCCAGTGTGACTATTGTCAAAAAAAAAAAAAAAAAAGAAAGAAAGAAAGAAAAGAGAACAAAGAAGATGAAATTTGGAGACAGACTTCCAAGTGAAGATGAAGAGTCAAGGAGAGAAATCTGGAACAACCTTCCATATATTAATCTGCTCAGGCTACCATAATGAAATACCATAAAATTAATTGCTTAAACAATGGAAATTTATTTGTTACTATTTTAGAGTCATCAAGGTATGAGCAAGGTAGGTTTCATTCTGAGGCTTCTTCTCTTGGCTTGTGGGCAGCTGCTATTTCACTGTGTGCCCACATGATCTCTTCTTTGTGTGTACAGGGAGAGAGCTCTTGTATTTCTTCCTTTTCTTATAAGATGCACCTGCCCTACTGGATGAGGGCACTGTCCTTACGACCTCATTTTACTTTTATCCCATCTTCAAATATAGTCACATATTAATTTGGGGGTAAATAAACATTCAGTTCAGAATATTCCCTCATAGCCTTCAGAAGGATACAAGTCTGTTAATTAATAGAGTAGAGGAGATTTATTAGGGGGAAGGCCTCTGAAGGACAGATGGAGAGAATAGGAGATCCTACAAAGGCTAATGCAGGCCTTAGACCTGTGCAAGAGAGTGGAAAAGAAGCATAATTGGTTAGGAAGAGCAGTAGACAATAATGCAATTATGAGAAAGCTTTGACCAGGACAATGGGATGTCCTCACACAAAGGCTGTCCATTAGAGGAGGGAGTCCTCTGTTAATCAGGATGCCAGATTTAGCCACAGTCAGTCACTGGTTGGAAAAGGCCTAAGAATTACGGCTCTGGCATGGATGCAATGATGGATCCAAAGCTGTGGCAGCTGGAAGTTGTTGGTCAACTATGCCTCCTACAGCAGGGTCTCTTAAAGGGAAGTCTATTCAGTGTAGCTTCATGGCTGTCACAATCACAAAGTCCTATTGATTGTACTTCCTGAGAATTATTGAAATCCACTTACGGTCTTCACCACTGCTATCACCAATTGCCTTGACTATTAAAATAGTTTAATAACCATAGCACTATCTACCTGGCCACCCACTAACATTCCCTCCATTTTCTAAAATCTCCAACAATTTCCTTTAGCTTAGCAGTGATGATTGTGTAATACGGCCTATAAAGTCCAACACAGCATGGCTCCTAACTTACGTTGCTAGCCTCACCTTGCTGTTTACTCTACATTCTGCTTCACCTTCTGCACCCCATCCACAAAGCCTTCTAACTCATTCCCATATAATGGCCATACGTGCTCTGTCATTGGCCTCATACTCTTCCCCACACACCACACTGTTGCTGAGTTAATGCCTATTCATGTTTCAGCTCCAGCTCAGTTATCACTTCCTTAGAGAAGTCTTCCTTAATCTACCTAACTAGGTCATACATAAACACCTAGTACTGGCTTCCATAGCACCCCTGGTACATGTCCTTTGAAGTATTTATTAATGATATACTTGTATACTCTTTTGTGTAAACTATTTGTGTTCCCTACTAGATTTAATTTCAGGGGAGCAGGAAGTAAATTTGTTTTTGCTCACCGTGATAACCACAGCACACAGGGAATGGCATAAAGCAGATGCCTACTATCCGTCAAACTAAAATATATGGATTCACATATATATTGCATTTTCTATGTGTACCAACAAAACCTACAATTTTATATGTTAATCATCACCTCTGGGGTAAGAGAAGCCTGAAAAGAACATCATCTCCAAAATTATACCAAAACCTATAGGAGTTAGCCAATTGTTAAATCAGAATACACATAACAGCCTTCTGGCTCAGAGGGGAGGGGGGAAAGGACTAGAATAATTAAACATATCAAACATGCACTCACTCCAGGACTTCTTAGATACTCATTTAGGATGTTTTAAGTTGAGCCCGGGTGATTCTCATACGCTATCCAAACAAGAACCACTAGTATTCAGCTTGCAACCTGTACTGAGTAGTTTCATTTTCATCTTTTGGGTATGTAAAATTACCATGTTGTAATGTGTGGTTATACTTCATTTAGATTCTAAATAATTGAAGTTTATCCATTCAAAGCCAAACTGACTTTTTCCTTATTTTCTTTTAAATTCTCTGCATTCTACATGGAGATATATCCAATGCTAACAATATCTCTACCCTATTATATAGGATAAAATGAGCTAATTCTACTATTTTAGATGTCTCAATATTATTATGATTATTCCATTTTGCTGTAAAATAATGCTCTCAGGAGCAATTGACCCCATGTTGAAGTTCTCAGACTATGGTGCTTTTTAAAAATTCTTTTGGCTTCCTTTCATAATTATAATTGGGTCCTCTCTATTGGCCTATCAGCTACCAAGCTCTGTCACTATCATGACCTTGACCAAGTGCAGCACTAAATAGAAGATTCCCTCAACAAAGTATCCTGCCATTCTTTATCTCCAGTAAAATGTTCACTGCTAACACCTAAAAGTTAAAAAAGATCAAATGCATGTTCATCTATGTTTAGGATACTGCACTATTTTCTCTGATCTCTTCTCACCCAGCTCCCTGTAATTTAGCACATACAATCAGTTCCTGTGTTTAGACTTGTCTCCTATTTTATGTTATAATGGTAGATAGCCCCAGGTGAAGTAAATCCTAAATAAGTATCATATAGCTTAGCTAGGACATGTCATGTAGTAAGTGCATAGCACATAGCTCCCTTGTTCATTTCTTGCCTTGGTCTTTACATGGATATCCTAGTGTTCTTTTCCTGGCACTAAAACTTGGGATGTGAGGCTTGATAAATTCTTCTGACCTCCACTTCTAAGAATTCAGCATGGAATTATTCCCCAACTAACTTTAAAGTACTATTTACAACTCAGCATTTACAAAGTTCATCCTATTACACCTCCCACTCTAAGACCAACCCCTCTAGTGGATTTCTCTTACAATCTCCTCAGCTCCCACCCTGTCTCTAATAATCTTGCCAGTCCTAACGTCTTGGTGATCATAGGTATTTTAGGAGGTCAAATACTACATGTATAAAGAATGGTGTGAAGAGGTATCAAAAAAACAGAGTAAAAACCCCAAAATATATTACAACTCTAGACATACAAAATCACTAGTAAGGTTAACATTTACCCGGTCTGCACATATGACAGGCAGTGAGCTACGCAGCTTACAAGAATTACCTGATATAATCCTCACAACAATCCTATAAGTACCTTCATTTTATACATAGAAAAGCAGGACTTGGAAAAAATTAAACTTGAGATAGTAAATGGTAGAGCTAGGATTCAAACACAGGCAATTTGGCTCCTGAGTCTGGGATCTTAAAACATTAAGCAAGACTGTCTTCCTAATGAATCAAAGTAATTTTAAACAAGGTCACAAAATCAGTTACCAAAACAGTCTTCTGATCCCTAATATAATTATCTCACACTATGCCAAAATGAACATATTATTTTAGTGAACTGCATTTTCTGGTTCATCCTTTTGCAGTAAAACTAATAACCCAGTAGCTACTTGCATTAACAAGTACATTTATGTTTTGGTAAGGCCATCTCTTAGTTCTGATCACAGAAACAGAATCTGCCTTTTGTTTATCCAAAAGGAAACCCTACTTTGCTTTAACAGAATCATGATTTTGTTTACAGAGCAATTGGGCCCAGCCCTAAGAGATACATAATGATCATAATAATTGGTGTAAACCTATCATGGAAATATAATTTTCCTTTTGCCAGTCATTGTTTAGGGCTGAGCAGATAAAGCAGTTCAGACAAATGAGATAGAAGGGGCTGACTCTAGCAGTGTGGTTTCTGGGAAAGGCCCCCTTCTTTTTTGTGTTTGAAACACTACTGTGTGAGAACAGAATGCTTAAAGCTGAGGTAGCCATCTTATGAAGAGACAAGGATGGAAAAACCCAGAATTCTTGATGCTATCACAAAATCACAGAACCATGTCTGAGCCTTGTTCATATTCATGACAAGCAAATAACACCACCACCAAAATATGTCCTTATTTTAAAGTCACTTTTAACTGGCATTTTATTACCTACAGGTAAAAACCTCCTAACTGATCAGGGCACCTAGCATCTTAGCTTCTCTGAGATGGGCTGACAATCTTCCATAACTCAGATGTGTATTTCCTTCTGATGTTATTCTTTTTTAAGAATCTTTTAGGTAGGTTCTATTACCAATCCCTCCATTCTGAATATATTACTCACCTTTTTTTCTTAGCAGAGTTCGATAAAAAATCAGTGCCACATAATAAGCCCACTAAAACTTTTCACTTTCATTCTACCCTTGTTTTTCCAGGAATTCAGTAGTCTCAGCTCCATCTAGATCATCCAAACCTTTTCAGTTTTTTCTCTCCTCAGAGACTGAGCAGCCCAAATTCATGAACACAACAGTTCTTAAATTGGACTCCTCAGAGTGCTAGGTTTCAGTGGAAGTATAGCCAGCCTCTACCACTAAAAAAGATGGAGCTCTAATATTAGAACAAGTCCTGCTATCATAAGACCTGTCATGTCTGCTGTCCCTATCCTAAGAAAAAATTACTTTGCCTACAAGCTTTTTTGAACGAGTAACAACAGTTAATGGTATATTCTACTGTGCAAAAGTCCCCTACTCTCAGCCATAACTAAAACTATCCTAGGATAGATACTTTTTTTCAAGGGCTATCAGTCAATCTCTAGAAGGGATTGTGACCCATGATGTTGCCTAGCCCATAAAGATAAGCCAATCAGAATACTCTTTAGGGAGTCAATGTAGAAGAAAACACATGCAACTATGGGCAAAAATGAACATGAGGCAATTTGAAGCTGCGATGGAGATTAACTCTTTCTCAAGAGTTAGTATAGTTAAAAAAAAAAAAAGAGTTAGGATAATTTTCCAGTGGGGATCAATGTGCATCCATTATAATGTATCCTATGGGTAAGAAAACATTGGGAAATAGTACAGACTAAGCTAACTGCAAAAGCGTTATTTAATTGTTTATTATTTTCAGTATCATTAAGAATTTGTTTTCCTGTTCTGTAAAATACAAATTCATCCCAATGAAAAAGTGATCAATCAATCACTTCAAAAACTGCTGTGCAATATAGAAGGAACACCAAAAATAGAATTCAAACTCTGGATTCTGCAGGAACTTGGATACTTTGTAGCTCAATGACCTTTGATATATCACTTTATATGGCAGACATTACTAGGGCTCATCAAATCTGGAACACACACACACTCTCTCTCACTTTGTCACTTCCCAGCTCATCATTCAGTTAGGCTACTTTCCAGGCAGAGGCAATCAAAGCCCCTGGGCATTCTTTAGTCTCTTTTACCAAGGTCTGACAGTGTAGCGGGCTTAGGTTGAAAGGGCAAAACCCTAAGATCAAAGTCAGCCAAACTGCTGAGTTGCTATGCAGAGGACAACTGTCCTGGAGGAGAGCCCAGGCCTGCAGCTGCATTTTCATAAGGGAGAAATAAACTTTTATTCCATTAAGTCATTGGAACTGAGACTGTTTATTATCTCAGCATAAGCTATGGTACCCTGATTAAAATATTCAGACTCTCAAATGCATTCCAGTATCTGTAAAATCATCTACATAAGAGGTGAGGATAAAGTAATATAATGTTGATTTAAAAAAAAAACTTTATAGTGGTGTCTGGGTGGCTCAGTTGGTTAAGAATCCAGCTCTTGATTTCAGCTCAAGTCATGATCCCATGGTTCGTGAGATGGAGCCCCATGTGGGGCTTTGCATTGACAGCATGAAGCCTGCTTGGGATTCTCTCTCTCCCCCCTTTCTGCCCCTTCCCACAGCTCATATGTGCTCGTGTACTCTCCCAAATAAAAAAAAAAAAAAATTAAAAAAATTTCTATGAAAGTTCTGCATAAACATACATGAACTAATATGAACTATATGTCTAATGTGCCTAATGAAAAGAAAAAGGATATAATTGATAACATAGGATTATAATTATTCAAAATATAGTATTGCTAACATGAATTGATATTTACAGGCTTGAGTATAAAAGAGGAGTAGAAGCCTACATGGAATAGTACACATGTACACATTTGTATGTACGTACGTTAGCCAGTACAAAAGTTTATTTTTCACCTTTTGTCTTATTACTGAGAAAATCAGTGAATAAATAAAATTATAATATAAACTAGAGACAAGCCACAGTGCATTTTTACTTTAGAAAAACATAACACAGTTTGGCCACCTCAAAGGAATAACATTATCTCTTAAGTAGACTCAGTATCTTCATGTTATTCTGAGAATTGCCAAGTCTATGCCTATTTATTGGTATAGAAAAAAAAATAATATGAAAGAAATTAACAGTAAATATCTCTGAAAAATAACTAGTAAAAACCTAAATGATTTATTTTAAAATGTTTTATTTATTGTGAGAGAGAGAGGAACACAAGCAGGGGAGGGGTAGAGAGAGTAGGAGAGAAAGAGAGACAGAGAGAGAGAGAGAGAGAGAGAGAGAGAGAGAGAGAATCCCAAGCAGGCTCCACGCTGCCAGTACAGAGCCCAACACGGGACTCAAATTCACGAACCATGAGATCGTGACCTGAGCCAAAATCAAGAGTCAGTCATTTAACTGACTGAGCCACCCAGGCGCCCTGGAAAAACCTAAATGATTTCTTAGGAAAATGATTTTAATTACTATAAGATTCCAAATTTATGATTGAGGTATTTTTCATGCTATGTTTTACATCGATACTGAGCAATGCAACTTATCAAGACATACCTTGCAACCCAACTTTAACTTTTTATTGTCTTTCTCATATTTGAGAAAAGACAAATTAAATTAAAAACATGAAGTTGACAGTATCAAAAATAAAGTTAAAGGCAAATGCTGTAATATAGAAGATAAATACCAACAAGGGCAATGGACAAAACAACTCAAACTCTGAAGAGAAGGAAAAGCAGAGGTTGTATTCTAGATATTCAGCTATTTAACAACTGCAAGACGTAGAATCAACTAATCAAGACAGACAATGGCTGTAACAATTGGTCCAAATATACTGGAGGAGTATACTGGAATATACCATCTGCATATTAGCACTAAAGTTTCATAATTCTATTTGTTGATTATTTTATTTTCAGAAAAATTCCATTATAACTAACAAGATGCTTCTCAATTCAGTTTCTCCTGTATGTCCCAAATCCAAACTTTCTTAGTTACCAGAAAATGCATCTCCCAGTTACACTTATACAACTCATCCTGATTACTGCATTTATCTTAGATATATGTAATGAATATTATCTTGAATAAATATATACAAATATTTATGTATTTTAAAGGGCCCCAATTGACTTTTCTGCACAGCCACAGATGCTGAGTCCACAGCTCTTCAAGTACAGAAAATATGTGAAGTGGGGCACCTGGGTGGCTGAGTCAGTTAAGCATCTGACTTTGGCTCAGGTCATGATCTTACAGTTTGTGAGTTCAAGCCCTGTGTTGGGCTCTGTGCTGACAGCTCAGAGTCTGGAGCCTACTTCGGATTCCGTGTCTCCTTCTCTCTCTGCCACTCCCCCACTCATGCTCTGTCTCTCTCTGTCTCTCAAAAACAAATAAACATTTAAAAAAATTAAAAGAATCAATAAAATCAGCTAGGAGACACTGTTTATGAATCAAAAACTAAGCCTTAGCCAGGTCCCAAAAATGTCAGTACCATGATGTTGGACTTCCAGCATCAAGAATTGTGAGAAATAAGTGTCTGTTGTTTATAAGCCACATGGTCTGTGGTACCTTTGTGATAGCACCCTGAATGAGCTAAGACAACAAAGGGGTCTGGCACCACAAAGGGTTTTTGATACAGCTGATGTTTTATTTCCATCTTAAAAGAAATGTTAGATAAAACAAAGAATGCATGCAATCTCTTTGTTTGAAAAATACATTTCCATAAAAATATGGCCCATTTGAGACTAGAACACAAGATATACATGGAAAATGATGAAAACAAGATTGAGGAGGACCTTACATGCTAAGCTGAGGAATATGAACCTTATCCCATCAGATGCCATAGAATAACAATGCCCAACAGAACTTTCTGCAATGATGGAAATATCCTACACTGTGCAGTCCAATATGGTAGCCAATACACTCATGTGATTATTGATCTGTGAAATGCGGCTAGTGCATCCAACAAATAGAATTTAATTCTAATTTACTCAAGTTTTTAAAGCCACATGTAGTTGGCTACCATATTGCACAGCCATAAAGCACAAATTATAAGCACAGAGAATGATTGGATCTACACTTCAAAAGGAATGCTAGCGGGGCGCCTGGGTGGCGCAGTCGGTTAAGCGTCGGACTTCAGCCAGGTCACGATCTCGCGGTCCGTGAGTTCGAGCCCCGCTTCGCGCTCTGGGCTGATGGCTCAGAGCCTGGAGCCTGTTTCCGATTCTGTGTCTCCCTCTCTCTCTGCCCCTCCCCCATTCATGCTCTGTCTCTCTCTGTTCCAAAGATAAATGAATGTTGAAAAAAAAAAAAAACATTCAAAAGGAATGCTAGCTGTTTAGAATGTAGGTTGAAAGACGGATATACTTGGGAGTGAAGAGACAAGTTAGAATAGTACCACCAGTAGTCAAATGATATGAGCCTAAAGGAACGTGATATTAGTGAAGCTGGCCAAGTGGTAATGTAGTCAAGAGCTATTTAGAAAATGAAACTCTATGAGTGGATGCAGAAGGTAAACAAAAGGGAGACTTGGCATGGCTCAGGTTTCTAGTTCAAGAAACTATGTATATGGTGATACCATTTACCTTTAGAGAACAGGGAGGCAAAAGTTTGGGGACAAAAATGATGGTTACAAGTTTTAACTTTATGAGTTTGAATCATACATCCAGTAAAAGTTGGGTGGTTATACATGATGGAAACTCAGAGGCAGTTAATAAATTAGAGGTGGTATTTAAAGAAGTGAATTTTTGATGGATCACTCAGAACACATGGGCAGAGTTAAGGAAAGCAGAGTTAACTGCATTTTCCTTAACTGCAGAGTTAAGGAAAGGACCTAGTAAATTCCCAAATATAAAAGAGGTGAAAGTCATTCTCTTCCACAAACATTTAATAAAGTCTTTGTCTTCCAGGAACTGGGTGGGGTCTTTAGGGAATAAATATGAATAAGATATGGACGGTTCTTCAGATTAGAGGTGTAAAAGAATTCTAAGAGCAGGAAGAAGAGTCCTTGGAGAAATAAGTTCATGGATAACATGGACAACAAATATTGAAAGAGTTAAGAAAATCAGAAGATGAAGTAAGAGATAAAATATTGAGTGCTACAGGAAAGACAGGAAAAGTGTCCATGAACTGATGTGAAAAGGTTATTAATTATCCCCTGCAGGGACACTTTTAGAATGGTAGAAGTAAAACCAGACTTCAACAACCAGAGGAGGAAATGAAAGGTGTGAAAATAGGGACATTTCAATGGAGGTTATCTCTCCCTTCTCACCCACGCTATTCCTACACATTGGTTTTATTCAGATTCTTTCTCTCCATGATTTCTGAAGGACCTTCCTTTCCTTTAACTTCAATATTTCTTTTTCTACTAGCTCTTTTCGTATTACTAATATCTAAATATACTTCAACATTACATTCTTAAATGAATACTCCTCTCTCTTCTATTCAATACTTCTCCCTGACAGCATAGCCGAGATTGTTAAGAGTGACCAAAACATATCCCAGGAGAAAAGGCCGACTGAAAAGTAGATTCAGTTATAGGGAAAGTTTTTAGATCGTTCATGTTGATTAGGAATAACAAGCCTTCTATTCAAATTTAATATTTTTTGCTGTATTAAGTGACTGTCCAAGTAGTTTTGTCTATGGGAATGAGATTTCCAAGCAGCCCCACCAATTAGCTTGATCTCTTGCAACATACTCCTAAAAGTTCAATGTGTTATCACAAAAACCATCTACTTTATCCTAGATGTTAAGCTCCTTGAGAAACAATATCATCTTACTTATCCTTTAAGATCCAATGCCCAGAACAGTTTATGAAGTGACATAATAGTCACTCAAACTTAATCATGAAATGATTTGGCTGGAATTAAACGTGGCCCATACAATAACTTGTCCAACCACTTCTTTGCATAGTCACATACATCACTATTTTACAAACACTCCCCAACCACTGTGCCACATATGAAAATGGCTTACTGATGTGCCAAAACAAAAATACCCTCAGCCCTTGGGTTGCTATCAGGGTTCAAGGTGGACAGAGATCAGGGTAAATAGTCTCAAGCATTTACCCCACATGGATATTAATTTCTAAGTATGGCATGACATGGAAAAGGTTGGGAAGCATTGCCCTGGCCCAGATACCCCCAACAAATTAACCTCATTGCTTTTGCCTCCCAGAACTGCATACCTGATGAACACTGCTTAAATACAGAAAATCCTGTTATCACATGTAAAAAACAAAAACAGAGGGAAGAAATAGTTTTAAAAGCATTCCCTAAAGCCAAGATTATTACAGGTGAAAACAGAAAAGACAAGTGGAAGAGATCAGAAAAGAGTAATGAAAGAAGAAAAATAATAGTTATCACTATTAAAATTCATTAAGCAGTTATTATGCCCCAGGAACTGTGCTAAGTGTTTTGTAGAGATTCTTCACACAATCCTTTCTGGTAAATACTATCATTTTCTCTATTTTGCAACACCTAAGCTAAACCTTAGGGTTGCCATTTAACTCATCCAAGGATATACACCAAGTGTATTCTCATAAAAAGCTACTATAAGAATTCAGGGAATCTGACTTCCCATCAGGCTACACTGAAATGGGATCATGATAGCATAATGGAACAGAAGTCAGGAGAGGAAAAATTACTCAAGAACTAAATGATAACAAATACAGCCAAACTGTTCAGAATAAAGACTCTCCTTGTAGAATAAAGAACACTTGGGGAGGCTGGGTGGTTCAGTCAGTTGGGGGTCCGACTTCGGCTTAGGTCATGATCTCACCGTTCAGTTCGTGAGTTCAAACCCCTTGTCGGGTTCTGTGCTGACAACTCAGAGCCTGGAGCCTGTTTCATATTCTGTCTCTGTCTCTGTCTCTGTCTCTCTCTGCTCCTCCCCTGCTCATGCTCTGTGTGTGTCTCTCTCAAAAAGTTAATAAACATTAAAAAAAAATAAGAAAAAAAAGAACACTTAGTAATTTGAAGGTAGTGACTTTACAGACTGGTGGTAAAATTGCAGTATACTTTTTGAGCCAGGCATGAGAACTGGCACTTTAAACTGATGGATTAGGGGCACCTGGGTGGTTCAGTTGGTTAAGCATCTGACTTCTGCTCGGGTCATGATCTTGCAGCTCGTGAATTTGAGCCCTGCATTGGACTCTGTGCTGACAGCTCAGAGCCTGGAGCCTGCTTCAGATTCTGTATCTCCCTCTCTCTCTCTCTGCCCCACCCCCACTCACACTCTGTCTCTCTCTCAAAAATAAATAACTGATAAAAAAAATTTTAAACCGCTGGATTAAAAAACATCTAGCAAGATGGGTATGAATTATTTATATTCCTCCTTGAAACCTAGAGCAAAGATGGATAAGGGAGGTAAACATCTGTTGTTTTTGGTGACTGCATCTTTTTCCTGTTTGCACTCATATTCCTTTATTGGTAGTATCTCTACCACAATAGTCTGGTGAGATATTAGGATTGCTACCATCTCTGCTAAAAGATAGGCCAAATTTATTTCTCCATCCAAGGAATTCGGTCCCTGAGCTGAGGGACAAAAAAAGTGAAAACCACTGCATATCTATACAGTAGGGTGGAAAGAAACTTCTGTTTTGGGTTCTTATCTCCTAAGCTGCTTTTAGTTCCTACCTATTATCCAAACCTGATTCTTTAGTTACTCTTTGACTTTTTGAGATATAAATAAATAAATAAATAAATAAATAAATAAATAAATAAATTCCTTCTAGATTAAGTTAGCCAGGGCTGTTTCATGAAACCATGTTTTATGGCTACTATTTCAACCAAAATAGTAAGTGATACAAGCAGTAACCTAATTCTTTAATATTAGAAGGAAGCAGGAAAGGAAAAGTATATATAAGGAGATAGATGAGGGATGTCATTTCTTTCTTTCTTCGAGGGAGGGAGGGATGTTATTTCTTTTGAGAAACCTAATGACTATTTTCCCTAACTAAACATTTATTTTCTTAGTCTAGTCAAACCTATTCCATTTATTAAATATCTGGGTGCAAATACTATGCTTAGTCCTGGATGAAAAATAAGTAAATTGCCTCTGCTCTCATAGAGTTTCTCTAAGTTCTCCATCAACTTCATTTCTCAATGATCCTGGACATATGAGATTGGTATATCACTGATACATAATCACCTTGACATTTTGGCATTTTACCTCAAAGCCAAATTAACATTTTACAGTATTTTAAGTGTACGGCTAAACATTTTGGGAAGGTTAAGTTTCATCTGTGCAAAGAATATCAATTCTTTAAGAATGTATACTTGTTAAATATATTTCCAAGCTCTGAGTCTTTGTATAAAACATTCAATGTATACTACCTAGCTGAACAAATGATGCCAAACCAGGACAATTTGTACATGTTGAGAAAATTCCACTTTCCAAGGATGCATAAACACATAGAATGGAGTCCCAAAAAGGCAGAGACTTCTCGCATCTTGAGCCCTGCTAATTCTCACCACAAGGCCCACCACTGACACAATTTAAGTGCTCTAGAGTATTTACCAAATAAATGGCAGTGAGAAAATATATAAATGTTAAATAGTGAAAGTATTCCCTATTTTTGCCTAAAATGAGTGATTCCTATTGATGTCTTATGATTTGACAAGCTTCTTGTAAGTAACCAGATGGGAAAGATATCATTACCAATCCCGCATCCATAATTCAATAATGAATTGCTCCAGGAGGAATTGAGGTAGAAATATGTATGATTGGATTAATAGAAGTTACTGTAAAATAACACTACTCCCAGACTGTGTCTAGCAAATCAAGAAAACCTTTGGAGGAGGGATGGGAAGCAGGGAATTGAGGTAGGATATTAAATTATTTGAGGTAGGATATTAAATTATTTAATATAGGATATTAAATTATTTATTAATAATCAATAAATGCCAAGGTTAACTCACTTTTTAAAAATAAAATTTGAGACTTTTAATAGTCACAAAACTCACTATGTTTTAAACAGAAAGATACTGTGCATATAATATTCACTTGTTTTTTGTTCGAAAATAAGCTAGCCATCCTTATGTACAGTATCACTTTAAATTGGTTACTTTAAGTAATCACAGGAAGCAGGATGGTAACTAGGCATGTTGGAAAAGTTCAGACAGAGCTAGGTTTCAATGCAGTTTTGCCATGGCCCAACCATGTGTCCTTGGACAAATTATTTAAAATAATGTTAAAAAATAAAATAAAATAAAATAAAATAAAATAAAATAAAATAAAATAATTATTAAATTAAAATAAAATTAAATTAAAAAATAATGTTTCAGTTAGAAAGTAAGGTTATTTTAAAGAAAACTAATTTTGTGTCTTAGCTTATTGGTATAGGAACAATTAAAATTAAATTAATATTGTGTAATTACTAGACACTAGGTATTAATAGTACTTGCCTTTTATTACTTTTTCATAGCATCCTGTGTGTTCTTCATTATAACAATTGTTTGATTAGTGTCTCTCTGCTCCTCTAGTCTATAAGTGCCATGGAGGAAGAAATGTCTATTTTGCTCACAACAGATCCCCAGTGCCTAGTTATGAGCAGCTGAATAAATACTGACTGCCTAAATAAAGGCCAGCATACTAAATTTCATGCTCATCTCCACTATATAAAGTACCTTTCTTTCCCCATTTTTAATGAGGAGATGTTACACTGGAAAGGTTAAGTGACTTGCTAAAGATCAGAAAGGAAGAAAGGACCAGGATTGGAATCTAAGCCTTGGTCTCCTAATATACCATATTGAATACAAAATGAAAAAGCATCAATGCCATGGCATGAAAAAAGAAATAATTTCCTGCTTTTAAGGCAAGGACCATTCTTCACAAAGTTATACCAAAATTTCTTATAATAATTGTTTATAATAATCAACCTACATGCTAAAAAATATTGACCCTACAATTTTTTTTCTTGCTTTATAGATTTTACTGTGACAAGAATGTCCTAGAGAGAGAAAGGAAATCTAAGTATTAATGGAGATGTTCATTCCTCCTTATTCTATCAATAAGAAGCAAATACCATTAAATTGCTAAATCTTCACCATCTATAACTAGATAAAAAAAATAAGAATGCTCAACCATTAGACAACTACTTATACAACGCCTATCATATGTTGTACATAATATTTAGCACTTAGGATACAGCAGAATATAAGACAGACAAGGAGCCTCTTATCATAGAAACTGGGTATTTTTAATATTAGGAAGCCTACTCTTTCCTTTGTATACATTTTCCAATTTCTACTGAGATAATCTAATTGTTCTTTGGAATATTTTCAGGTTCCAAGTTAATGTTATTTCTAGTTACATATTCATTGTAACTGAGTTAGATTAAAACAAAACAATTTGGAAATTTCATGGAGTTCAAGTATTTTACAAATAAAATATTCTCCTCATAAATGTTACCATATAAGAGTTAGGGAAATGATTTTCACCCATTCTTTCCCGTGACACAAATAAACTAGCACTGGTGTGCTGTGACAAATACTTTTAAAGTGGGGAGGCAAAATGAGCATTCACCGAAATAAATAATTCACCAAAATAAATAATTTCATCCCATAATCTGGAAGCAAATATATGAGTTCTGAACATTGCCCAAACACTGTCAGCAACAATCAAGCTTTGGACATCAGGTAGCCAGCTAATTTTAGGATTTGAACTGAATGAATATATTAGATGCTGGTTAAAGAGCACAGTTTTCCTAAGCTATAGTTCAGAATTTGGCTTTTAACATACACTATGTTAGTGAGTTATCCAATAGAATCATACCGAAAAGTCTGTGCTCTTCTGAGCATTATAGAAATGAAGACAGAAAATCAATGGCAATAAACATTACATATAAGATTTATAAAAGCAAATTATAGAAGCAAAATAACAACATAAGGCCAAAGTTATCATCAGGCCCATAATTTACAAGTATAAGAAATATAATACTCAGGGTACTCTGGACTTTCATAGGACTATAAAGATAGCACTAAATAACAGATAGTGAGAAAAATAATTTCTGCTTCAATCTTTATATCAAAGTCTTCTAATCTTTATATCGGAAACAAAGTCTCAGTTTGGTGGTAATGTCTTTAACACCTCACGAATATTTACTTACTTCCACTTTAACAGAAAGTGGACCTGGATTCACTGGCTTTGTGAACCAATAGTACCCACCTCAGATAATGCGATTTACACCAGTGGTTCTCAAATGTTTTGGTCTTTTAAATTCTTAAAAATTATTCAGGATTCCAAAGAATTTATATTTATGTGAACTATGCATATCAATATTTAATGTTAATTAAACGTAAGAAACTTTTAAAATATCATTTAAGATAAATCCATTACATGTTAACTTTTTTATGAAAAATATATTGTCAAAAAGGAAACCAAAAAAGTGAAAAAGTCACACTGACAGACTTTTCCAAATCCCTTCAATGTCTGGCTTAAACAAACAGAACTACATAGAAAAAGATAAACTGCCAGGTTTTCATATTTTCTCCTGCAATCATTTCCAATGTGTTTGGTTGAAATATATGAAGAAAATTGCTGCTCACATAGATATGAACTTGGAAAAAGGAAGAGCATTTTAATAGCCTTCTTAGATACTAGTGCGTAGTTTGTTTTTTAATACTACACCAAAACTCCACAAGAGGTAAAAACTACTTAGTGCTTCCTCAGCACTTTTCTTGGATGGATCCTTCAAATAGTGAAGCCTTGGCTCTGTAAGTCAACTCTTCAGAGAGGGAGTAACCAACGAAGCCACTTTAATCATCTTACAGATTTTCAACGTTGTAAGTCTTATTACAGATTTGTTCTAACTCAATCTTATTACATGGAATATTTAAATATTATGATTGATGCCATAAAACAATTTACATCAGTAATAAAAGAATGTATCAAATGAACGTTATTATCATAATAAATGTCACCGATTGGATTATATCATTCCTTTTCAACTTTATAAGGCATTAAGTAGAATAATAAGTGGCAATCAATCATCTACTTTTATTCATAACCTGGTATTTACAACAATAATGACCTGGTCTACTTAATCAAAAGTCTGATCATATGTCAGACCTAGACATCTTGTTAAAGGGGAAAAAAAAGAGGGAAAAAAATTCAAACAAAGAGTGGAATTTACAATCCTGGATTTTCCTTAGACCCCGTGGGACACTAGATAAATCACTTTACTCTCCTGAGTCATCTTTGTCATATTTAAGGTGTTATTTAAGTCATCATTTCTGTTCCAAATCTAATATTTAAAGAACTCCACAATCTAGCAAATATAGTAAGAATAGGCTCAAAAAATTTATTTTGTAAATTTAAACTTTTGAATGACTTAGAACTATTATTTATAGATGAATTCATTTTAGAAAGGATTTTTCAGAGGGTGAAATATCAAATTTATCCACTTACTAATTCAAAATTTGGTATATTTAAAGTCAGATATGTTTAGTTTTGTTAGGTATTAAATAATTGCTCCAATATTAAAAGTGACTATATTTGCCTTTTTTTTTTTTCCTTTGCCACATAGGAAAGGAAATGTTACCATGCAACTGATAACATTGTGCATTTAAATACTTTGTGCCATGCAAAATGAATGCTGTTTCTGACTAATGGGGTATATGACATAGATTGAAGCATACAAAATTGTTACTTTTCCAGGTCGAAAACAGTGGAATGCAGGAAACTTCATATAGTATAAGCAAATTACTTAAGGGAAGATTAAAGACCAATAACAAGAAAATGCTAGTAAGGAATAACTTTTCTTCTTTTATATTTTATGAGATAAAATATTCATAAGGTTTTTCTGCACTACTATTATTCCAAATAATAATGATTTTCTAGTAAGTAACAGTACCATACAAAGAACTCTAGGACTCACAGACGCTACTAAATAGGAATCCTGCCCTTAAGAGGTCTGCATTCTGACAGGCAAAATGAAGTACGCAACAATATATAAAGCAGAAAGACAGAAGTATTACAAGATAGTGTGGTCAAATACAAAATTAGTTCCTAAGAGGAAAGCATGCCCTTTGAACAAGGTAAAGAGATTTGGAGGTGAGGTATTAATTTATAATTTATAAATGAAAGCGAGTAACTATTTGGTTGTTTAACTTCTTATGGTACATAGGCCTTTAAAGACAACCGTCATGATAATGGGGGCATGGAGGAGTAACACCAGGTAACACCAGGTCAAAGAAATCTGCCTTGCTAGGTCACCAGGCAGCCCATCTTAGGCCTGCAGGGAAAGCTCACTGAGGCTTTGCCTCACCTGACCGTCCTGACGACGAAGTACACCAGCACCGCGCCGCTCACCACCATCAACACGGTCAGGGCCCGCTGGGTCATTGGCTTGTCGCCGGGGTTGGGGCTCACAGAAAGGCTGCCACCCAATGAGTCTTCTTCCCCGGCCTTCCCTCCTGAGTCTTCTGACGCAAGTCCTGCCCGGGGGCTGCTGCCATTGCCGCCCTCAGAGCCCCGCGGCCCTTTAGCTTCTGCGGGAGCGCGGCCCGTGGACTGGGCAACAGCGGGACCCGGAGGCAAGGGCGACAGGGTCCGCGGCCCGCGGTCCGGAGGCCCGGGGTCCGGCGCGGCCTCGGCCGCCTGCAGCAGCACAGCCAAAGGCCCTCCCAAACCTGGCAGCAGTAGCAGAAGCAGGAAAGCGGATATCAAGAGGGGACTGAGGCAGCAGTTGCAGTGCGGGGCCTTCATCGTCCCCGGACCGTCCTCTCACCACGCGGGAGCCGCCAGGCTCGCCGCCCTGGCTCCAAGAGGAACCATGGGCGCAGTGGAGAACGAAGAAGAGGTGACCAAATCGGGAACTGAGGCCCAGCCGTGGCAGGTGGTAGGGGCAGCAACAGCGGCAGCGGCAGCGGCCAGGAAAACCGGAAGTTCGTACATCTCAGCAGCCAGTGATACTACAGACGCTTTAGGTTGCTAACAAGTAGGGGCAGGCGCGTCCAATGACGTCAGGCGCGCCTGGTAGTCTGCGCACGCGCTTTGCCAGGACAAGGGCAAATCTTTCGGTTTCGTCACAGGTAAGAAAGTAAACACGAAAGGATGGTGTAAAGTGTGCAGCAACTCTGCTTGGGAAAACCATGAGAAATTGGAAGCTCATAATTGAGGTCCTTGGTGCAAAACTGCAGAAACACAGCTAATCATTGGTCAAGCGAGCTTGACTTTGCCTCGGCTCAGGTACAAATTACGGTCATGTTTCCGACTGTCTCTAAGACCCTGACTCCCTTTCCTTAGTGCATTTACTTTAGAAACTTGTGATTGTAAATTCATTCTCTGCCTTTCTGAGATACAAATCCTTTTAAAAGTTCTTGCCAGTTTTACAACCAAAGGCTGTATTTCTTAAGGAACATCTTTTTTGAAATGTGATCAACAAAGAAGACAGCCACCCTAGTAAGTCCCAGGCTCTGTGGAAGGGTAGGAGAGCCTAACTCAGGCAGGCCCCTTGACCAAGTTCTAAAACTACTTTCTGTCACAAAACTATGAGAAAAATTAACCACTTCCCTCCGGGAAGACCAATTAGTAAACACAAGTGTTCTATGATGCACCCTACCTCAGCTTTTAAAATCTCCAGCCGTTTCTGAGGACTTGAACTAGAATAGAGTTGTGCGATAATTTTGAGTAAAATCTTCCTTATCTGTTTAACTTTGACATCAGTAATATAGAATGTTGGTTTGAGCAGATAACTATAAACAAAAGAGGCCGGACCGTAAGCCAAAGTGAATATTTGTTCTTATTTAAAAAACTTATTCAACAAATTGATTAGAAATTCTACTCCTTGATTAGCATTGTGGTAAATCATGTGTAACGGACAATAGACAAATAAGATTGGATCCTTGCTCTTATAGCACTTAAGTTCAAGTAGGGATAACACAATGAGCAGTTGCATTAATTCTGAATTCTGAAGTGTTACAAATGACAAGTACAAATCTAGGGTAAAACTTTTGTAAAGGGCTTTTGTAGGTAGTGTAGATAGGATAATATCTTTTAGCCACTTGGAAGTAACAGAGTAATGCAATTGCTCCTGTCTGGTAAAATTACAGGGACTAGACATCTTAATTCTGGGTTGCAGTGTGAGGGAGAGCAATAGTGACACACCCTAATTTTAGCTTTCAACCTGGCACTTATCAGTAATAAAATGGCTGTTTGGATTTTCTATCTTCCTTGATTCACAATTTTCATCAGAGTCGTATATAGAAGAATGTTGGTATTATATGCTCTCCACCACCTCTCAAAAACCTCCAGTATACAACACATCAACCCCCCCACCCCCCAAAAAAAGGTATCATCTTTCCTTCCTTAAAATATATCATTTTACCAGTGTGTACTTTATTTTGATTTGATGGCATTATTCTTCTCCAAGATACTCAAGTATAAAATCGGAGTCATCCTTTACAATTGGTTTACCATCTGCAGCAGTCTTTGCCAGTAACTGGAATATACAAAGTACTAAATAATTTAAATAGCAGAGTCAAATTATTGTTTCTAAATGATTAGAGTATGTCATGTTCTGATTTTTTTCCAAATATTACTCTCAGCCACCTGAATCAGAATCTGAAATGGAGTATGTTTAAAATGCAGGTTTAGGTCACTATTCCAGAAATTCTGAGCTAGAATTCTTGGGATTGGGGACAAGGACCATCTGCATTTTTACTAAGCTCTCAGAGTGATTTTCATTTGCATTAAAGTTTAAGGATCTTTTTCCTTTCCCTTGCCACATGCATCCAGATGTTGTCAAATCTTACCCACTTCCCTCTCATCTTTTTCATTAATTCTTTTTTGTGCTTCTGACAGGGAATCATTTTTTTATATTGCTACAGCTATTATGTTGGTTATTTGGGTCCCAGCCCTTTTTACCTTTAATTAAACTTTATGTACTACTGCTGGGGTAAACTTTCAAGCTCAGATCTCTTTTAAAATAACAACACCGGGGCGCCTGGGTGGCGCAGTCGGTTAAGCGTCCGACTTCAGCCAGCTCACGATCTCGCGGTCCGTGGGTTCGAGCCCCGCGTCAGGCTCTGGGCTGATGGCTCAGAGCCTGGAGCCTGTTTCTGATTCTGTGTCTCCCTCTCTCTCTGCCCCTCCCCCGTTCATGCTCTGTCTCTCTCTGTCCCAAAAATAAATAAACGTTGAAAAAAAAAAAATAACAACACCAAGTATATTTTTACCCAGAGATTTTTAGTCCTCAACAACAGTGAGGACTGCAAACCAGCTACAAATTATTGTGTTCTTGGAAGAACACTATTATTTCCAAAGCATAATGAAAAAAAAATATTTTCAATTTCATCACAGGAACTAGGAGCAAGTTTCCCGGGAGAAAGTACTATATTTTGCTTGTGTATAAAATGACAACTTGAGCCACACATGTCTATTTAAAAAACATTATATAATTATACCAAACTATATAATTAGTGTTTCTGAATTATCACTATTAACAATAAAACTACATGTTCATTTCCTTGTTTTCATTTGGCTTGTCAACAAGTTGTGCCGACCAATAGAGATTTAGAAACGTATAAGTGAGAAAAATTCTTATAACAAAGAATTTATATAAACTTACCTAAGTTAATATGCATAATGGGAAAAGGTTGCCATTATTCTGATTTATCAAGGAATACCTCAGCTGACCGACAACAGTCTTCCATGAAAATACAGTGGCCTGCTGAATAAAGTCTAAAGCCTACAGTCTGGTATTGAATAATGATACTGAGTACTAATTAAGTATCTATTGTGTACTAGAATTCATATTATAAAATGTTAAGCTATTATGTGTTTAATCCTCACAAAAAGCCATCATTATTCCTGTTTCATAATTAAGGAAACTGAAACACAGGATCATCATTTGGGTGAAAATCCATTTGAGTGAAAAAGAGCTGGGCAGTCTAGCAGCAGAGGGGGTCTATTTCCTCTTACATTTTTATCTTCTCCTAATTAAGAGTTTCCAATTTTTGACCCTAGCTTATAGTCTCAACCAGCTTGGTCTCGAATCAGTGCTCCATAACCAATAGCAAAAAGATCTCAGTGGCATACAGCAAATAGGCATTTATTTTGCACATGTTTGATGAAGCTGAGGTTGACTAATTTAAGCTGACCTTGTATAGGCTTGGTTCCAGGCCAAAGACTGAGTTCACTTTTACTCCAGGCACCTCTCATTCTGGGATCTCATGGCCTCCTGGGTCATGTCCTTCACAAGTCTAAGATCAGAACTTCACGAAGCAGAATGGGTGAGTGGAAAGGCAATAGGCATAATTCTCAAGGAGACAATAGGCATAATGAGAAATGAGGAGCCATGTGCATCTTTTTTTAAACAAAAACAACTGGTTAACCACAAAGTCCTACCTTATGCCCTTGACATGCATTTCACTGGAAAGAGATGTGTTACATGGGCACTTCTGGCTTTCAGGAATCTGGGAATTTTAATATTTAGATGGATGTTTTCTAGTCTCTAGCCAAATTGTATTTATGCTAACAAAGAAAAAAAAGTTTATATTGATATGTATTTCATTTTTAGTTCAATGTAATGGCAATCAAGGCTCAATAAGTGTTCCCTAGTGTTAGAATCTCCTTGTCCACTAAAATGAGGGAAGATGGGAGGATGGCTCAACTGTAATAGTCATTCATAGTCATATCTGACTGAAGGAATCTCTTACCTTTTAAGGGGCAGAAACTTCCATATCAGTGGATTGTCTATATCCTGAAATCCAAAAGTAAACAGAGTCCAATTGTCCAGAAAAGAGAATATGAACTGATTACATAACCAAGAGGCCAAGAGAATTTACTGAAACCTAGAGTATAAAGGCAGAATTGGAATGTCAGTTAGACAACTAAAGAGCAATAGTTCAAGAATAAGGGAACAGTGCTATTGGGATAAGTACAGCATAACCAAGTAGGAACATGAATAAATGTTAGAATTAAGTGTCTAAAAGAAAATTATCACACTAATGGGCTATGGTTCCTGAGAGGAAAGAAAAAGGTGAGTCTACAGTTGCTCTGGACCTCTGTTTGGGGAAAATTTCCCAGCTCCAATGCAGTGATCTGAAATTCAGTCAGAATATGGAAGTCTTTCTTATCTAAGGAGGCAGAGATGAATGAGAGTTTGAAGTGGTTGGAATCTGTGGGGCAGGGATTAAGAGAAGGAGTCTGTAGAGTTATGTCATTCATATGAGGGTTCCCCATAAGTCCTTTACTGAGAGCTGGGCTGGACAGCCACAGGCATGGCCCCTCAACGCTTATAGGAGAGTGACTGCTACAGAGGTGAGAGCAGAACAGAGATGTTAAGACATTAGAGTGCTGAGGACCTTGAAATTTTGGCCCAGACATACTGAATAGACCTTAATAACTCCTAACAACATGGAAATCAAGTTGAGTCACTGCTGAATGATAAAGGCCACACCCAGAGAAAGGCCCACTCCAACAAAGCTTAAAACCAAGGCCTAATATGATTCTTAGAGGACGCAGAGTTTGGAGTTCTAACCTCTCCAGTTTAGAGGGATTTGGAACATAGAAAATATAGCCTCAGGAACAGAGATATAAAGATTCAAGAAAAGTGAACAGAACCTCATGATCTTAAGGGACACTATTATATGATTTAATATGTGCATTGGAGCTCCAAAAGAAAAATCAGAATATAGTGAGGCAATAAACATTTTTGAAGGATGAGAGCAGAAAATGTTTACTTACAGTGCCAAGACGATCACATCAGAATACAAAGAAAACTACCTTTAGGCATTTCAGACTCCTACAGACAGTCACAAATATCAGAATCCAAAATAGAATATCTTGAAGGGAGATATATAAAAAAAGATGCATTACATTAAAAAAATAATGATAGAAATGAAGGCATACATTTAATTAGAAACAATGTAGACCAGGAGACAAATGTAATGACATCTTTAAGTTGCTAGAAAAATAAAACAGCTATTAATCTTGAATTAAACAGGTGATAAAATTAGCTTCTACAATATATGGTGAAATAAAAATATTTTCAGGCAATTGAAATACAGATGCCATTGTATAACATTGGGTCAAAAGTTTACAAATATTAGGTTACAGCCAATAATTACCCTTCAATAAACAAAATACATTTTTAAAATCTCTTCATCAATAGGGAGTAAATAACACAAAACTATTCCATATGATATAATCTACACTAGTTAACCACAACTGCATTACTGGTTTTCATTGGACACAAATTGGCATATCTAACTTCTCTGCCAGGCTTTATAAAGAAAAATAGTAAATAATGACAATGTGTGAGCTCACATATGGTAAAGGTAGAAAATCATTGCTATAAAAATAGTGTTACTGCAAAAATTCATGATCTTAATTTCACTTAATTGTATCTGAATTCCATATGTCTAGTGTAAATTTATCCTTAAAAAGTTCTGCCAAACAGGTAAAACAAGAATGTCAAATTGTGCAGAATTCATCTGTATTATGTACTAACAATCAGGGTCTTTTTATATCATTTTACACAAAATTGTTGCCTTCCAAAGTACTCCTTCCAAATGGGACAGTGTTATATGAGTGAGATTTTAATGTTTCTAAAATTCTCTTTTCTAAAGACTTTTAAATTGAAAGATAACCTATCGAAATGAGATTCATATAAGAATGCCTATTGGATTCAGTGCAGCTTGAAGTTAAGCTAGGATTTCAAAATATTTGAAGCTGAGAAAACTGCTAAGTGCTTGTTTTTGATAGCACAAAATGGGTTTAAAGATTTTTTTTTATCATTTGGGAGGGATTTTTTTCCATTTCTTTATTTTTATATATAATTTATTGTCAAGTTAGCTAACATACAGTATATGTAGGGTGCTCTTGGCTTTGGAAGTAGATTCCTGTGATTATCACTTACACAAAATACCTAGTGCTTATCCCAACAAGTTCCCTCTTCAATCCCCATCAACCATTTTCCCCACGACCTCCTCACCCCAATCAACTCTCGGTTTGTTCTCTGTATTTAAGAGTCTCTTGTAGGGGTGCCTGGATGGCTCAAGTCATGATCTCATGGCTTGTGAGTTCAAGCCCCCTGTTGGGCTCTGTGCTGACAGCTCAGAGCCTGAGGCCTGCTTCAGTTTCTGTTTACCTTTCTCTCTGCCCCTCCCCTGCTCACACTGTCTCTTAAGGTTTGCCTCCCTCTTTGTTTGTAACGTATTTTCCCTTGCCTTCCCCTATGGTTTTCTGTTAAGTTTCTCAAATTCCACATCTGAGTGAAAATATATGATACCTGTTCCTCTGACTGACTTACTTCACTTGGCATAATACCTTCCAGTTCCATCCACATTGCTGCAAATGGCAGGATTTCATTCTTTCTCATTAACAAGTACATTACATTGTACATATAAACCACATCTTCTTTATCCATTCATCAGTTGATGGACATTTGGGCTCTTTCCACAATTTGGCTATTGTTGATAACGCTGCTATAAATATTGGGGTACATGTGCCCCTATGAATCAGTGCCCCTGTATCCTTTGGATACATTCCTAGTAGTGCTATTACTGGGTCATAGGGTCATTCTTTTTTTAATTTTTTGAGGAACCTCCACACTGTTTTCCCCAGGGGCTGTGCCAGTTTGTATTCCCACCAAAAATGCAGAGCGTCCCCCTTTTTCCACATCCTTGCCAACATCTCTTGTTTCCCAAGTTGTTAATTTTAGCCACTTTGACTGGTGTGAGGTGGTCTCTCAATGTGGTTTTGATTTGTGTGTCGCTGATGATGAGGGATGTTGAGCATCTTTTCATGTGTCTGTTAGCCATTTGGATGTCTTCTTTGGAAAAGTGTCTATCCATGTCTTCTGCCCATTTCTTCACTGGCTTATTTGTTTTTCAGGTGTTGAGTTTGGTAAGTTCCTTATAGATTTTGGATACTAACCCTTTATCCGATATGTCATTTGTAAATTGACATAGTAATGAAAAGCCATTCTGAGGAATACTGTATTATTGAAGATTGGTAATGAGGACTGGGAAATTTAATCTCATTCTGGAAAAGAAACCTGGAGATTTATACTTTGAAGTGATAGAGAGGTAAGTGTACACAAACTGCAGATTCTTGGCCAATTCATATTAAAGCAGGTATTAGACATTTATTTCTAGTCACTAGAGAGTGGTATTGTGTTAAACATCAAGGTAAAGGCAAATGTGTGTAGTAGATACATTAGGAGAATTTCAGAATTAGATTTTAGACTACTCAGATGAAATCAGAATGCCTATGAAGAAAATTGCTTATCACAAAAAGATATAAGGAATAGTGAAAAAGTATATTATTAACTGATTTCAATTTTTAAGTGTTCATTTAAAAACACTGTGTTATTGGGGCACCAGGGTGGCTCAGTCGGTTAAGTGGCTGTCGGTTCGGGTCATGGTCTTGTGGTTCGTGAGTTCGAACCCCGCGTTAGCTCTGTGCTGACAGCTCAGAGTCTGGAGCCTGCTTCAGATTCTGTGTCTCTCTCTCTCACTGCCCCTCCTCTGCTCACACTTTGTCTCTCTGTCTCTCAAAAATAAGTAAACATTAAAAAATTAAAAAAAAACTGAATTATTAAGAGACAAACATACATTACTTTAAGAAATATACATAGTGTATGTACATTTCCTATTCCTGTGATAAGCTGAAAATCCTTTTTCACACTAACATGGAGAGTAAATCTAGAGCAGACTTTGGGTATTAGTCATCTTGGGTCTCAAAAGCTTGGGAATAACCAGTGAGCCCCAAGCAACCCCATTTCCTCTTTGTGTCCATGAATCTGTCATCCTCAAGGCACTCTCATTCTCCCAAATCTCCATCCCCAACATGTTCAAAATTTGATTATAGAAGTAATGCCACTGAAACCTGGGAGGAGATACCAGGGAAATGACACATTAGTGGCTACCTGAGAGAATAAGAGATTTTATTTCTAGAACTTCCTTTCACTTTAGTGTTTATTGTGTCAATTCTGTTATACTCTTCCCCTTTGCCTATTCTCCAAAGAGAGCACACCATCTTAAATTTTTGTTTTAATCTTTTTAAATCTTTTCATGTGTCTCTTAGTCATGTGGATGTCTTCTAAGGTGTCTATTCATGTCTTCTGCCCATTTCTTCACTGGATTATTTGCTTTTCAGGCATTGAGTTTGGTAAATTCTTTATAGATTTTGGATACTAACTCTTTATCTGATATGTCATTTGCAAATATCTCCTCCCATTTTGTTGGTTGCTTTGCAGTTTTTGTTGATTGCTTACTTTGCAGTGCAGAAGCTTTTTATCATGATAGGGTCCCAGTAGTTTTTTTTGTTTGTCTGTTTGTTTGTTTTTTTTATTTCCCTTGCCTTCGGAGACTTGTCAAGTAAGAAATTGCTGCAGCTGAGGTCAAAGAGGTTGTTGCCTGTAATCTCCTCTAGGGCTTTGATGGTTTCCTATCTCACATTTAGGTCTTTCATCCCTTTTGTGTTTATTTTTGTGTATGGTATAAGAAAGTGGTCTAATTTCATTCTTCTGCAGGTTGCTGTCCAGTTCTCCCAGCACCATTTGCTAAAGAAACTTTTGTTTTGTTTTTTTTTGTTTTTTTTCCACTGGATACTTTTTCCTGCTTTGTTAAAGATTAGTTGGCCATACATTTGAGGGTCCATTTCTGGCTTCTCTATTCTATTCCATTGGTCTGTGTTGTTAGTTAGTTTGTTTTTTTATTGCCAATACCATACTGTCTTGATGATTACAACATTGTAGTACAGGTTAAAGTCCGGAATTGTGATGCCTCCAGCTTTGGTTTTCTTTTTCAACATTAGACTGTTTGGGATGTTTTGTGGTTCCATACAAATTTTAGGACTGTTTGTTCTAGCTCTGAGAAGAATGCCAGTGCAATTTTGATTGGGATTGCATTGAATGTGTAGATTGCTTTGGGTAGTTGTAGAGAGACAGGTCCTAAAGGTGTGGTGAGGAGAGAATTAGAAAGCACGGGGTTAAGACTCTCCAGGAGACAAAGCACCGGTCTCCTGGCTCAAGCCTCATTTATTTTTGCAAATTGTCTGATAAAAGCAAGCACATACAACATAGTATGTGGCATCCTGATGGGTCGTGCACCTGCAGTGTATTCCATACTGGGTCATGAGTACATCTGGCACCAGACAAAACATTCCTATCCCAGGCCTGGTGCCCATATGATGTCTTTCTGGAAAGAATGCACAGTCCTGGTGGCTTTCCACCTGGGAATGGAACTGCTTTTCTGCTCCATCCCTTTCCTTCAAGACATTCTTACAGTGCCTCGGGCTTCTTGTCCTCCAAGAAGTATTATTGACATTTTAACAATATTTGTTCTTCCAATCCATGAACATGGAGTGTTTTTACATTTCTTTGTGTCATCTTCAATTTCTTTCATAAGTCTTCTATAGTTTTCAGCATGCATATCTTTTACAATCTTTGGGGTTTATTCCTAGGTATTTTATGATTTTTGGTGCAGTTTTAAATGGGATTGACATCTTGATTTCTCTTTCTGTTGCTCATTATTGGTGTATAGAAATGCAACTGTTTTCCGTACATTGATTTTATATCCTGCAACTTTGCTGAATTCATGTATCTGTTATAGCAGCTGTTTGGTGGAGACTTTTGGGTTTTCCATGTAGAGTGTCATATCATCTGCAAAAAGTGAAAGTTTGACTTTTTTTGGCCAATTTGGATCCCTTTTATTTCATTTTGTTGTCTAATTGCTGAGGCTAGGACTTCCAACACTATGTTAAACAACAGTGGTGAGAGTGGACATCCCTGTCTTGTTCCTGATCTCAGAGGGAAAGCTCTCAGTTTTTCCCCATTGAGGATGACATTAGCTATGGGCTTTTCATATATGGCTTTTATGATGTTAAGGTATATTCCTCTATCCTTACTTTCTTTAGGGTTTTTTTTTAAGAAAGAATGCTGTATTTTATCAAATGCTTTTTATGCATCTATTGGCACAATCATATGGTTCTTATCCATATATATATATATATATATATCCGTATATATCCATATATATATATATATCCGTATATATCCATATATATATATATATACACACTACACACCCTGGGTTCGGTATAGTGCCACTCTGCCCAGCTGACAAAGGGCCTCTGGCTGGTGGTGGGTGCCTGCAGGGTCTTTTGTCCTTGGAGGGGCTATATGCCCTCTTCCCACAGCACTCGAGGGAGGGGACTGCCCCCTCTGACTGCTCCTGTGAGCTCACTACCAAGCCGGAGCTGGCTTCCCCTTCCCCCCAGTGCACACAGGACAGCCAGCCCCAGTCCAGAGGAAGTCGTACAACCCTGGACCCTCATTGTTAAGGCTATTTGCAAGTTAGAAATTGGTTCTTTCTCCTTTTTTTTTGTTTTTTTGTTTTGTTTTGTTTTGTTTTGTTTTGTTTTGTTTTGTTTTGTTTTCTGTTCCCTAGTCCAGTCTGTGGTCTGGGGAGGTTTCTCTCTTTTCCAAATACAATCCTAGGCTTCCACAGCCTTTCTTTCTCTGCCTTTGTCTCTCCACAGAAGGGGATACCTCCCCTCCATGCCTACACTGCCCATTTTATCTCTCTCAATTTGCAATCATGCACCTGTGGCCCACCAGGTTGTCCCCATGGGCCCCTGGAGATGTTTCTGTCACTCTGTAGCCCAGATTCCTGGAATTAAAAGTCTTCTGGCCTCAATACTGCTGTGTTTGAGGGACTAGGGAACTTCTGGTCCCCCGACTTCACCATGTTGACCTATTCCCCCTATTTTTTTTTAATGTTTATTTATTTTTTAAAGAGAGAAAGAGACAGAGACAGAGAGTGTGTGAGGGAGGGGCAAAGACAGAAGCAGACACAGAAGCTAAAGCTGGCTCCAGACTCTAAGCTGTCAGCACAGAGCCCAATGTGGGGCTCAAACTAATGAACTTCAAGATTATGACCTGAACCCAAGTCGGATGCTTAACCGACTAAGCCACCCAGGCACCCCAGTACTATTTTTGTACATGTAAAAAGAATATACAGGTTTTGTTACAAAAGTCTAGTAATATTGAGGATGATATTCAAATCTCTTGTATCATTTCTTTGACTCCTCAAGCTATTGAAGTCTGAGGTAAATAAGTTGTTGTCTCCTAACATTAAGTTGTCTTGGAAGGCGGGAGGGTGATAATCTTTGTTTCTAATATTTTTACTTTATATATTTTGCTTCTACATTAAAGGGATGTGTGTTTATAAATGGTCATAACTTTATAGCTTTCTTGTTGTGACAGATTTATACTCATCCCATGAATACAATATAAGACATTTTCTTGAGTACTGTGTCATTTAATATAAAATTCCCATTTTAAAATATTTTTATTTTCCTTTATCTTCTTTTTTGCTTCTGTGTTACTTATTTCCTTAGTTTTAGTTTTCCAGTATAAAACTACCTGCATTTTACTTTCATTTTCTTCTTTAATAATATGTAAAAGGTTTTTAATCTTAATTTACACTTATCATAAGCTCTTACTTAATTATCTTGATTGGTTTTATATTCCAAGCTATTAGGTTCTTATGGGTTTTTTTTTTGTCATTTATGAATTTTGCTAAAATAAGACTTTTTATTCATTCCATTTTTCTTTTACACAATTGAAATGTTTTTGTTTCAAATTTGTGTTTTCATAGGGGTATCCTTAATTTTTTAAAATGTATTTATACCTATAGATTTTAAGAAATGTGATGCTTTTCTGATCTTCTTTATGTGTAGTCTGTTTTTCTATTTAAAAACTATTTAAAAATAAATTTCATGTTACAATTGTTCTGAAATGTCCCTATGTAATGGTGAGATTTTTGCATATATCATTGTCATAATTTATTAAAAAGTTGTTATGATTATTCTCACCTTTATACTCTTCCCAGAATCTCAAAACTTCATCTATGAATGTTGAAACTTTCTCTTATTATCCCATTGTAGCTGTGAAACAGCAATTTATGTCTGAACTTTTATGTCCAAGAAATTCTAGGCAAGGAAGTCTCTAGAGGAAAAAGAGGGGATCTTTGAATATGAATACCTGACTTTTGCCCTGAAACCTTGTCAGTTTATTTTGGAAGATGCACATATAACCAACTTATTCAAATCCAAATATATCAGTAATGAGTAGAGATGAACTGGGGTCAGAAAAGAAAATAAGGACAGAAGGAAGAACTTAAAAGAATAAGAGAAAGTGTGAAATGACTGGCATATTCACACACTAAGTAGTGATAGAGTGAATGTAAAGACGAAACGGCATGGGACTGAGTGGCAAGGGATCTAACTAGGAATGATAATGGATATGTGAATAAGAGGATTGGGACTATGAACTTCATCCTTTATGCAGTTAGAATAATTGAAAACTTTTGTTCAAGGGAATGATATGAAAAGGCTTACGTTTAAGGATAACTCAGATAATGAGTGGAAAGTGACTTAGAACTGAGATGAAAAGTCTGTGAACAAGGGTAGGGAAGAAAAAAATGGAAGCAGAGAATTTATTTAAAGACATTTTTGGTACCAACTTACCGAAATTCATAAATAAATTGCATGTGGGTATTATTGGAGATGGAATGGTCAGAATTATCTATTATACTTCAGGTATGAATAATTGTTGGATGCTGTAGCCATTAACTGAGCTTTAAACAATGTGGGAAAGCAAGTTTCATTGTACATAATTTTTTTTAATTGGGAAGCAGTAGAATTCAGCAATAAAATTCAAATGAAATAATGAATTAAAATCCTTGCACTTGCTTTTACTGACTTTTTGACATTGCTCACATTACTTAACCATTTTTAGTTTCATTCATCAAAAATACATAGAGTAATTCCTTTGAAGGGATTATTATAAGATTAAAACAGATAGTATATAATAAATCCATTACTATTTCTATCATAACAATATAATAATTATCACTATTACTATTTTTTTACATAATATACCTGAGATTTCTATTGGAGAGCTATATAGAGTTTCAGAGTTTTTTTTTTAATTTTTTAATATAATTTATTGTCAAATTGGTTTCCATACAACACCCAGTGCTCATCTCAACAAGTGTCTTCCTCAGTGCCCATCACCCACTTTCCCCTCTCCCCCACCCCCCATCAACCCTCAGTTTGTTCTCAGTATCCAGGAGTCTCTTATGGTTTGCCTCCCTCCCTCTCTGTAACTTTTTTTTCCCCTTTCCCTCTCCCATGGTCTTCTGTTAAGTTTCTCAGGATCCACATATGAATGAAAATATTTGGTATCTTCCTTTCTCTGAGTTATGTCATTTAGCATAATAACCTCCAGTTCCATCCACATTGCTGCAAATGGCATGATTTCATTCTTTCTCATTGCCAGGTAGTATTCCATTGTATATATAAGCCACATCTTCTTTATCCATTCGTCAGTTGATGGACATTTAGGCTCTTTCCATAATTTGGCTGTTGTTGAAAGTGCTGCTATAAACATTGGGGTATATATGCCCTTATGCATCAGCACTCCTGTATCCCTTGGGTAAATTCCTAGCTGTTGCTGAGTCATGGGGTGGTTCTATTTTTACTTTTTTGAGGAACCTCTGTTTTCCAGAGCAGCTACACCAGTTTGCGTTCCCACCGATAATGCAAGAGGGTTCCCGTTTCTCCACATCCTCGCCAGCATCTATAGTCTCCTGATTTGTAATTTTAGCCACTCTGACTGGCATGAGGTAGTATGTCAGTGTGGCTTTGATTTGGATTTCCCTGATGAGGAGTGACATTGAGCATCATTTCATGTGTCTGTTGGCCATCCGGATGTCTTCTTTGGAAAAGTGTCTATTCATGTCTTCTGCCCATTTCTTCACTGGATTATTTGTTTTTCGGGTGTGGAGTTTGGTGAGTTCTTTATAGATTTTGGATACTAGCCCTTTGTCTGATATGTCATTTGCAAATATCTTTTCCCATTCCCTCGGTTGCCTTTTAGTTTTGTTGATTGTTTCCTTTCCAGTGCAGAAGCTTTTTATCTTCATGAGGTCGCAATAGTTCATTTTTGCTTTTAATTCCCTTGCCTTTGCAGATGTGTTGAGTAAGAAATCACTGCAGCTTAGGTCATAGATTTCTCCTCTAGGGTTTTGATGGTTTCCTGTATCACATTCAGATCCTTTATCCATTTTGAGTTTATTTTTGTGTATGGTGTAAGAAAGTGGTCTAGTTTCATTCTTCTGAATGTTGCTATCCAGTTCTCTGAGCACTGTTTGTTAAAGAGACTGTCTTTTTTTCCACTGGATACTCTTACCTGCTTTGTCAAAGATTAGTTGGCCGTACATTTGTGGGTCCAGTTCTGGGTTCTCTATTCTATTACGTTGGTCTATGTGTCTGTTTTTGTGCCAATTAGAGGTTCAGAGTTTAGTAGTTCAACCAAAATGAGCCTTGCATCCAGGAGAAAGTTAAATACTGGAGAAATAATTTTGTATAATGGATATTATGGGAGAGACTGTATAAAACCATAACAGGAAAAAGATGGTCATCTGTGGATAAGAGAGCATATGAAAAACTAATGCTAAGCCAGCCAGAAAAATAATTGTAAGTGTTAAGAAGGAAAATCAAAATAATACTGCCAGTTAAGCTAGAAAAGAAAAGAATATCTGGGAAGACAGATATCACAAAGAAATAAAGGCAGGAGAAAAATGAAAAGTCTATTTGACAATCCAGGAGTCAACTTCCAGTAGTTTCAGTGGAGTGGTAGAGGGGGGAAAATACAGTGCAGTGGATTCAAGACTCACTGAGAGGCAGAAGAGTGAAAAAGGTGGTATAGATTGCTCTTGAGAGTCTATTGTCAGAAAAGAGAAAGAAGTAGAAACTGAAATACACTGATCATTTTGTTCATTTTCTGGAAGGAGTGGAAAGGACTAAACATGTTTGTAGGCCAAGGTGAAGGTATCAATTAAGAGATAGGCTAGGGACTCAGGGAGTGTAGTAAAGGTACAGTGAAACCAATAAAGAAAATGGGAAGAAGTCAATAAGAAGATGTTGACTTATGATTATATAGTTACGTGCAAAAGTAGAAAAAAGAAAAAGATCTGCATTCAAATAAGAATTGAAATAACATCTCAACACAGAGCTCTGTATCTTATATTTTCTATAGTTTCCATTAGTCTTTCCTGTTATAAGATGTATATATCATTTCTATGACCCTCGCAAGTATGACAAAAGCCATATAATACTCTCTGATTTTTAGATTTTGTTTTTAACTTCTTTTCTCACCATTTATTATGCCTAATCCATCCTATATTTGACTATCCAAGTTTCTAAAGCATGCACATTTCACGAAGGAATATATTTCCATTTTTTGCTGCAGGCACATATTCTGTAGAATGTTACATTACAAATGCAAACTTTGGGAAAAAGTGAAGAGTCAGTAACTCTGATGGGCGATAGAAACAGGTTAGAAAACAGTGGATGTAATCATCTGTTTTCTGCCACTCCTTACTGACAAGATGGACTAAATTAGCATTTATTGACTTTGAGAAAGTTGCACTTGTCACATGGAGCATCTGAAAAAGAAAAAAAAAGATCAGAGTTTTCTTTGGTTTATTTATTCAATGGCTAAATAGTTAACATGTAGGATTCATTTAATTTTTGCAGTTCTGTTACCAAGTAGAATAAAAATCGCAGTGAATTAACATGATATTCATTAAGTAAAGGGATGTTTGTGGAATCTTTTCCTTTACTTAATTCTACATAAGCAAAATTATTATCCCTTACAGTGTCAGGAGACATCTAAATTGTGATTGTATTGTCAGACATTTTTATTATGATTTTTGTCCTTGGTGATCCCTGCATTTTTCAGTACTATTGGGAAAGCTAATTTGGAGCATATAAAATCGCATTTACCAATATTGAGCTGTAATGATGTAAAAAGATTCGATTCAGTAGTTTTGTCATATTTGGTCAATTGCCAGCAATTGCCATTAGTGAGAAGTGAAGCACCTACAAGAAGTACCAAATCGGTATGAGAGACAAATCAAAAGGAGATGAAATGATCCGTAATGAGCAGAGAAAAATCAATAAGGGAAGAAAAGAGCCTCTCTCTAAAAATGAATGAAGAAGAGTTGGGCTGATGTTTGAACTAAATTTATTCCATGTAAATGGTGAGTCTGAGCAGTAAAGCTTCACACAAAAATATCTGTTCCTTGTTCTAATTCTCCCTGATTGTGAGTCCATTCTAAAACCATACATTCGCTGTACCTGGTAATACTTTGAAAAATCTGTGTCTTATTAAAAAATCCTGTTTAAAGGGGCAAACTTAAAGCAAGATCTACACTGTATAAAACCATCTCTATACAATAATGAGCAATGCACCTTATTGTCATTCTAAGACAACACCACTCCTACTAGCCTAGTTAAGATTGAATAAAGAACAGCATGTGAATTCTCAGCCTGGTTTGTAGGTTCACCTTGGAGCTAACTTAATTCAGTGTTCTGTCTTGAAGCATATACAAAACTTATCAGGAAAACATCAAAGAAGAATTCATACATTCTCAAAGAGCTAAAGTATTTCATGGATCCCAGGAGGATAAATGGGAACTTTGACAAGAATGGAGAATGTAGCATCTCAGAGGTGCAATTGCTCTGCTGTTCTGTTCAGCAGCTCCCATTAAGAAAACTGCTTCACCTTCTGATTAACAATAGGCTTTTCTAGTAAATTCATTGCTTTAACTAGAGAATGCACAAAAGCAGAATTCAGGATTTAGGGGAGCATTCAGTGCATCACTTCATTTCTCAAATACACTATTACTTTTTGTCTCCCAAGGATTAGACAAAATCAGGTGTATCCAGTACCTTTAAAATAGAAGGGCAAGGGTCATCTTTTCTAATCACAGAAATTTGGGAGAAAATAGGGAAAGTGGGTTTCATCCTTCATTAACCCAAATCTTTGGGTTCCAAGTCAGGGGCTTTGTGGTAGTCAGCCTTAAAGATGGCCTCTAATGCCTCTTGGTAGTCACACCTTTGTGAATTGTACTAGAGTTGGTCTGTTTGGTGAATCAAATATGGCAGAAGGGATGGTATGTTACTTCTGAGTTTAATTTATAAGAGATTATAGCTTCCAGCTTTCTCGCGCTCTCACTCTCTCTTGCTTTCTCTGATCACTAGATCTGGGGGAAGCCCTATAGAGGCCCACATGATGAGGAACTGAAACTTCTTACTAATAGCCATGTGAGTGGGCTTGAAAACAGATTCTCCAGCCCCATTTATAGAGATGCAGACCATCTAAGAGCTTGACTGCAATCTCATGAGACATCCTGAGCCAGAGACACATGGCTAAGCTACTTCTGGATTCCTAACCCTCAGACACTGTGTGACATTATAAAGTTTCTTGTCTTAAGCTGCTAAATTTTGCAGTAATTTGTTATGCAGCATTAGTTAAGTACGTTGGCTATTTTTATCTATACTGGAATGTAAGCTTCTCCTTTATGATTTTTTTAAAATAAATTATGACAAAGTTTCTTTCATTTTATGATTGTCACTTATAGAGTGGGATTATATCCTTTCAATAACTGGGATCCAGGACTTTTAAAAGAAAAAAAATTCTATCCTGGTGTTCATAATTTTAGTGATCTTATTTGCTTCATCTGTCCAGAACACATGGCAGGCACTAAGATTAGGGGCAATCTCTATAAAAACTGTAAAGGTATACATTCTGCTATTAAGTATTTTTATTGTCCTTCTTTCTCCAAGTAATTCTGGCTCCTTGTACTAGTCTATATGTATAAGTTGAAGACAATAATAGTACTGAGTTGTTAGATAAAATAAGTAAATATATGTAAAATATTTTAAACAGTGCCTGGAATTTTGTAATTACCATGTACATGCACATTCTTGTATTATCTCCATCTCATCATCCTGACAAACAGAGAAATTATTAGGAAAATCTTAGCCTGTCACTGTGATCATCATTTTTCATCCAGATTTTGTTGTCCTAGAATGTATTCTTCCGCATTATCAAGATCTTCGTGTTTCTTAAGATAATACCTTAACACTCGAGATTTTGGGTCCCTCTCTGCCAGGATCAATTTATTGGATAATATTCAAATTTAAATATAGCCTACGTTTTAAATAAGATCTGAAACATTTTAACATAAAAAGGAACTGTCAATAATCATGGGTCCTTTAATGAGAAGAGGAATCACCATTTGACTTAAGGCCTACAATGTCAGTTAACCCCAGAGGGTAATAGAGAAATATTTTCAAAGTAGGTTTGAATGCACACTCTGCCATATAAGCCAGGAACCCAGAATAGAGCCCCAGTATAGATTTTGACATCTATCCTTAGTGTAAAAAATAGATTTTTTTTACTATAAAAAAATACTTTAACAATATAATAATTTAATCAGAAAGTATTAAGGAAGTAAAGTTTTAAAGGAACTGAAAAGTCATATAAATCTCTATCCTGAACTTGGAAATAATTCCTCTAGTGCTTGGCCTGTACATATTTCATCCAATCTAAGATATCATCAATTGTAAGTGTTCCATTACATTATGAACCACTAAGAAAGAAAAGAAATATGCTGCCAATTAAAATTATGGTAAAATACTTTCCTGTGACATATCATTTTTACTTTTATGTATTAAAAGCCTTTTTTTGCAATTTACCAAATAACTTTAGTCGCATATAGCACTTGTACATGCAAAAGAAAGAAAATATGAGCAAGATAACTTGGTTAAGATACTCCTAATTTGTCTTTACATGAGATACAAACTCTATTGAATCATTGTTTGAAGTGGCCCTGTACATGTTTTTACCCATAATTTCTGCTGGACTATGATGCAGTACTTTTTACAAGAGTGTTCTATTGTCTTCTCTGAGCTCTTCTTTCAAGCTATGGACACTGTAAGTTTTGTTGCACGTACACAGGGAAATGCAAATAAGTCAGCTTTGCTCTCTCATCAACAGAAAATGATAATATCTACTATTTCAGAGATGTTAGAAAAACAAAACAATGTCAGCATCAGTTAGCATCCAGTCAAAAAACAGAACTAATATCAAGAAATTCAATAGAAAGAATTTAATGTAGATCTACTTAGAGAATTTTTAGAGAGCTAAAAAGGCAAATAGAGGTAGATAAGACAACCAGACAGCCAATGAGGGAAGCTACTCTCACTTTTAGGGTGGACACATAAAGGGATGAGGTGTTATTTGTGCATATTAGCCAATTTGCCTGGCAGAAACTGGAATCATGGAGGGAGACACTGGAGCTAGAGCCCCAGAGGATATGTCTGGCTGAGGATGCCTTCTGTAGCAGGGAGAGGAGAGAGACACATTGCCTCTTCTCCTTCCCTTCCCCATTTGCTCACACATAACTCCCATTACTTAAACCTGAGGAAGTTAGCTGGCAAGGAGTAAGGAGTAGGTTTTCAGAATCAGCAGAGCAAGGGATGGGTGAAAAATGGATCTGAGAACAAACCTGTAAATCACCAGCAAAAGAAGCATTTTAGAATTGATTAAATATGGTATTTATCACTATCTTCATCTCTATAATGAATTTAATCATATAATGTATGCTCTTTTATAAGCCACCTTTTGTATTCACACTGAGCCGTGTATGTATATATCTACTATTGAGGCTCTATTTGTCTTTTTTTTTTTTTTTGGTTGTGTTGGGTACTGCATTGTTTGGATAAATTTATTGAATATATTCATAAAGGAGTTTGTCTTTATCTGTAGCTCTATAAACCTTTACTCATTTTTACATATCCTTTGCATAATACACATTTTTGTTGCCCTCCCCTTAAAAGTGTAAACCCCTCAGGTGCTTTTATATTTCTTGACTATTTCTAATAAGGATGATTTTTAATCATTTTTTAAAATTTTGCTATTAAACACTAGCATATGTATTTATTAAACTAGAATGGTTGGAATAAGTAGACATCCAAATTATAATTATTCTGAGGCCATTTGTTATAGTGGAAAGCTTATGCGTGCATTTTAGAGTCATATGAATGTTTCACACCATTCTGTAATTATACATGCTAACTAGTGATTAGTTATTTGGGTGAGTTATTTAAACTTTAAATTAGGTTTCTTCTACGAAATGGACATAATAATTCCCACCTCTTAATTTATTGTGAAACTATATAAAATATGCCTGGAACACAACATATACTCAATGTTATTCCCATCCCTCCAGCATCAATCTTAGTTCCATGCAGTTTTCCCTTTATGTCTATTTTGTATTGAACAAATGATGAAACTTGCAGTAAATTTACTCCCAGTGAGTTCTGACATTGTTTCTTCCTACTAAAATTTAAGGATTTGCCAAGGAGCAAACAACAGGAAAAATGTAGCCTACAAAAAAATAATAATAGTAATAATAAATTAATCAATTAAAAATAAAAAATGTGATCTATAGCAGTTGACTTGTTGAAAGCAGCTGAACTATAAAGTCCTGCTTCATGTTATATGTAGTAAGATTCAGTGATACAGTCTAATCATTGCTTTATTTTGATTTTGATAATGCAGAGCTCTGGAACTTGAAATGATTAGTGCATGGATGTTAAACCAGCTACCAATTCTTCCATCTGGTTATTCACCCACTGATTAATCAATTTAACAAATATTGATTTAGTGCCTTCATGTTTCAGACACTATATTGGGTGCTGGGGATATGATGGAAACCAAAACCAAAATCAAACCCAAACCAAATCAAATGAGGAAGAGAGCAAGAGAGCGCGCTGGAGCGCACACACAAGTGCATGGGCAAGCCATCAAAAGTGAAAAAACAAGAAAGCAAGCAGCACTCACAAGACTCACAGTTTCTAGGGGTGAGGAGTACTGCTATTAAATAATTGTACAAAAGTATACAAACTTAATTCATAACAAAAAGCTATATAAAAGTAAAAGGTAAAACTATGGAAATCATAACAGCACCCTGGTTTAGTTTTTCAGCTGAAGGAAAGGTTTCTGAAAAAGACATTTAAAATATACCTGAAAGATGAGTAGTAGTAACAAGGGAAAGTGGAGTACATTTGGGTGAATAAATCAGCTAATTTATCCATTTTTTTAAAAGCAAGCTTCTACTTTCAGTATATTATCATTCTATTAGCAGATATTCCATCTAAACTGTTTATAGTAAACTCTGTTCTTGACAATTAACATTCTGGGTTTTTTATGTCAACTTTTTTATTTGAAGAGTAGCTTAAAGTAGAATGATTTCATTATTGAAGTCTATATTATTCCTTACTGTGGAAATTTCTTTTTTTTTAATTTTTTTAATGTTTATTTACTTTTGACAGAGAGAGAGAGAGAGAGAGAGAGCGAGAGCGAGAGAGAGCGAGCGAGCGAGCATGAGCAGGGGAGGGACAGAGAGAGAGGGAGACACAGAATCCGTAGTAGAATCTAGGCTCTGAGCTGTCAGCACAGAGCCTGACACAGGGCTTGAACTCACAGACCGCAAGATCATGACCTGAGCCAAAGTTGGACGCTCAAGCAACTGAGCCACACAGGCGCCCCTGGAAATTTCTTTTGAGAAGAATATTAAATAATGTGGAACTTTTGTCAACTTTACTTTGTCCTTTATCTCAGTGACTTATACTTAATTATAGGTACATATATCCATACTATTTGGTTTGAAATAACCAAAATTTGACATAGTTTAATTAAAAAATGGAATGTATTGGCTCATGTAAATCACAAGTCTATTTTTAGGCATTATTCTTAACTGGATGTATGTAGGTACTTAAGCATGTTTATCAGAATAATCTCTAAATTTATCTCACAGTGTCCAATACCTAAGAAGAGAGCTATTTGGAATTGATGTAGATACCTCACTATTGATTTTTATACAGTATATTAATACTTTTGTAAAAAATCAAGTTTGGTAGGGAAAATTGTGACATGCTGCCACTTTTGCCACTTTTTTGAATGTGTCCTTTAGGGGTAGAATAGAACTGATTCTCTTCTATGCAACTGACAGGAATCCATTTTCTTCAATTCGGAGCCATCTGAATTGATTAGGTAATTAATGTCAGAAAGAATAAATTCAGATCAGCTCTTATAAAACCAAAAGCATATGTTGGCTTTTGGTACATGTCTTCCAACAATTTACTGCTTTATATCCAGCAATAACATGTATATTGAAATATGTACTATGATCTTGTATTATTAAATATTTGTTGGTGCTTTGCTAAAGAACACACACACACAGATCCACACTTTTTTTTTAAGTTTATTTACTTTTGACAGAGAGAGAGAGACAGAGCATGAGTAGGGGAGGGGCAGAGAGAGGGAGACAGACACAGAGGCTCCAGACTCTAAGCTGTCAGCACAGATCCTGATGTGGGGCTTGAACTCACAGACCACGAGATCATGACCTGAGCCGAAGTCGGATGCTCAACCAACTGAGCCACACAAGCGCCCCAGATCCACACTTTTTTTTAAAATTCAGAGAGCATGACTAAAATGAGCTGTTCATTTCTTCTAGAATAAAATTGTTGCCATCATTTTTCCTTCAGACCTTAAAGTTTTCACAATTTATGCTTTCATTCAATGGTGTGATTCCCCAGTAGCCCTGTGGGGACCTCAGAAACTGTTGTGTGTCCTACCTCAGTGCAGAGAAAGAAAGACCTTCTATTAGATTAGGCATTGTGTGTGTGTGTGTGTGTGTGTGTGTGTGTGTGTGTGTGTGTGATTTTTAGTGTCTCTGTCACTATCTTCTTGTATCTCTCTCTCTTTCTCACTCTCATAAAGGTGTGTCATTTCTCCTTCCTGCTTTCCTTGTTAACTCCTTTGTGGCTTTGATTTAAGAGACCACACAGAATGTGTGCACTAGAGTTTATCAGGGAGAATAACCTCAAACTCATTACTGTTCAATGTCTCAGAGTCTTTGTGGAAATAAACACAGGATTTCCTGAAATTTAAGTAATCCATCCATTTTTCTTGCTCAGAGATTTTTTTTAGTTTATTCCTTTTGTGAGAGAGACAACGGTGGGAGGGGCAGAAAGAGAGAAGGAGAGAGAGGGAGAGAATCCTAAGCAGGCTTTTGAACAGTGAGCATAGAGCCAGATGTGGGGCTCCAACTCACAAACTGTGAAATCATGACCTGAGCCAAAATCAAGAGTCAGACACAACTGACTGAGCCACCCAGGCACCCCCCTTGCTCAGAGTTTCTTAACCTTGCATAAAAGAGGATTTAAGAGCTTCTTAAAATTACATACATATTTTATGCATTTGAATTTAGTGGGCAGTCTATTATTTTCACCAAGTATTCAAAATGGTCTGTAATTAAGAAATGGTTAAGAATCATCTCACGTGATGTTTTCAAATCTATAACTGGATTCAGCAAAAAGACTATAATGCTATGTACTGTGTGTGTGGACTTTGGTACTCCAGAAATGCGTAATTTAATTGTGCTTAAGTTGACTATTAAAATTACACACACACACACACACACACACACACACACACACACATTTAAAAAAACAATAACATAAACAAAAAGTATCACTTTGCCTCCTACATCTCTTCTAGAATAAAATTGTTGCCATCATATTTGCTTCAAACCTTAAAGTTTTCACTATGCTTTCATTCAGTGGTGTAAAGATATCTACCTTTGGTGTCCATATGAACAATAAATGTGCTTTTTTGAAAAACTGGCCTATCTTCATATTTTGGAAGCAGTGGGTCAAGTAATTGGTTGTGTTTCCTCTGGCTTTGCTGTTATAGACAGTGAACTGCCAAATTAGAGGCTTGAGATGAGCTATTATACTCCAGGGCACACATTTTCTATAACTGTTGAATTTATTCTTTTGTTTCTACCTTTATTTATCTTTGCTACAAATTCTTTACTTCTTTTTTCTTATGCATTTTGTTGTACTGTGTATATTTATAAGTTGTGTTAAATCACTTCCAAAAGCACTGAGAATACAAATATAAATGAACAAATAAATAACAATAGTGACTGAGGCAGCATACAAATCATTTTGTTTGTTTTGTACATTTTTTTCACATGGTCCATAGTTTCAATATGTCTTCAGAAATGGTTTCTTTAGCAACATACTTTTGTAGTTTTTTGTTGTAAATATGTATTTAGGTGTAAAATCTACTAACCTATCTTTAATAAAGTAGTAAGATAAAGGGGGCCCACACAGAAAAATGAATCCAAAATATTTTAACTAGAACGGTGAAACAGGGAAGCTCCTTTTTCTCTGTTAGGTTTAAAAACCTATTTTAATAGGGGCAGGGGCGCCTGGGTGTCTCAGTTGGTTAAGCATCCGACTTCAGCTCAGGTGTTGATCTCATGGTTTGTGAGTTTGAACCCTGTGTCAGGCTCTGTGCTGACAGCTCAGACCTGGAGCCTGCTTTGGATTCTGTGTCTCCCTATCTCTCTCTGCCCCTCCCCTGCTCTCTCTCTCTCTCTCTCTTTCTCTCAAAATTAAATAAACATTAAGAATTTTTTTTTAAAAAATTAAAAAAAAAACCCATATTTTAGGAATCACTGCTTTGGGTAAATGTGCTATTTTGCAGTTGCTTATTCAGAAAATCTATCAAATTGAACATACTACCCATAATGTACCTATTCTGTCTTCTACTTACAAACATAATTATGAGTTTCTACCTTGGGAGGTATTTTGGTACACACCAATATATTTTGCATATGTGTGTGTGTGTACAACTGAACTTTTATCTTTTAGTAAAATTGCAGTCATTTATATAGTCTCTATTTTTATTTCTCTTACCTTTAAACTTGTATTTGTAATAGGTTAACAATGGTGTTGCTCCTTTGTTGCTGTTGGTATGAATGGGTTGCTAACTATCTTACTGTATTGTGCTAAGATGTCCTGATGAATGGGAAAAGAGTGTAAAAAAGGAATTGATTTTTCTTTTTATGCCCAAGTAGGATTCCCAAACTACATTGGTATGTGTAGAATAATCATTTAAACCTGTGTTTAGTTCGTAAGTCAAAACCCAAACCTTGGGCATAGCTTAGCTAATAAGAATGCTATAGACTATACTGTTTACTGTCTACTATAAACCACTTCTTTCCAGCAGCATATTGTGCTACGGAAGCATTAAGGGTTAACCTAGAGAAAAGAATGAAAATCCTATTCATATTACACGAAACTTAGGTAAAATTTAACAAGTAAATATACCATGGGTAGCCTGCATGCCCAAGAATGCTGAGTCCTCAGGCAAACTGAAAAGCCTTCCCTCATCACATATTGCATTCCAGGCAAGGCCTAGGCTTAGTTCCACTATGCATGTTGCATAAGTGCTCAGTGAATACTTGTAGAGTAATTGATAACACTGTAAGGAGAAAGAACAGCCCTATATAGTGCGCCTGTGACTCACATACAGCTGTCAGGAAAGAAAAATGAAGTGCCCAGGTTACCCAAAACTAGATTTGCTAGAATAAAAGGAAATGGCTGTCTGGTAGCTCCTAGGCAGAGAGCTAATATCCACTGCTTCCTTTCATCTTATGGGTGATTTAGTACTGTGCTAGAAGATGTGGTCATTGCTCTACTCTGCTTCTACTAGCAATATCACAGCTAGGCTGACCCTTAGAAGGAAAAGAAAATGTGAGCATCGCTTCCTTTACAAGTTTGCAGTGAATTGCTAAACTGTAAAGACTTCACTTTTAATACACAAAGAGAAAACCTGTGGTAGTTATTTTTAAGGTCTGCCAAAAATAGCCTAAGGGACAATCTCCCCAAGTAGTTGCAAGTAGGCAGAGAAAAGGAGAACCAAGACACTTCAGAGTAAACAGTCTAGTGGGCTAGAGAGTACATATCTGAAGGAATAACTATTAGAAGCTATTTTCTTTCTACTTTTGGAGAAACTCGGTGTTACCGTGTAAAGTAATCTCTAAAATAAAATAAGGACTGTAGACGTATGAATTCAGGGCTATGGAATCAACTCAAAGAAGATAAAGGCATGCTTCTACGTTTCTTCTGCTAACTGCCTTTGAGAGTGATTGGACATTAATCCCTTTGATTCATTTCTTCATTTCACTTCATTACTGCTTTATCTGTAAGATTTTGCCCTGAGAAATAGAATCACTATGAGTAATGTAGAGTAGAGATTTATCATAGAGACCTGTACCTCACAAGGTTGTAGTTGCTGGTGTAGAAGTCTCTGCAAGGCTGCTGCCTTTGTGATCTTGTGCTAGGTTTCAAGTCTCAATAGGTCAGCTAGGCCCAGTCTGGGCTTCCTAAGCTGAATGTATATCAGGGGAAAGCAGAGAAAAATTGGAACCTTGTGAAGACAGATTGCAACCCATGAAGCCAAATGGGGACCCCCACCTGTCTTTTACTACTACCAAACCTGTGATGCACGTAACCTGTAGGTGAAGCTGCTGCTATTTGCCAAAGAACTGCATAAAAAGCTTCAAGTTCATGGTTAGCATAAAGTTCTTTGATCATAGCATTTTATCAGCTTACTCCCAACTTTCCATTCCCATTCTCCCATCTACAAACTCTTCAACTCCCCATAGAAAATTAAAAATTTTCCAAAAGATTTGAAAAAGCCTACCAAACAACATCTGAAATTGAACCACAGTTATCTGCAAGAAGCAGAACCCATTTTGAGGTACTTTTAAACTCAAAGTGGTTTTCCAAGAGGATGATTTTCATTACAGACGTACCCAGGAGTATTGTAGGTTCAGTTCCAGAGTGCAGTAAAGCAAATGCCACAACAAAGTGAGTTAAATGAATGTTTCTGTTTCCCAGTGTATATAAAAGTTATGTTTACACTGCACTGTAGTCTATTAAGTGTACAACAGTGTTATGTCTAAGAAAACAGTGTACATACCTTTATTAAAAAATACTTTTGCTAAAAAGGCTAGCCAATATCTAAGCTTTCAGGGATACATAATCTTTTCGCTGGTGGAGGGTCTGGCCTTGATGTTGAGGGCTGCTGATTGATCAGGGTGGTGGTTGCTGAATGTTGGGTGACTGTGGCAGTTCCTTAAAATAAGACAGTAGTGAAGGTTGCCACATAATGGACTCTTACTTTCATGAACAGTTTCTCTATAACATGTGAAGTTGTTGGATAGCATTTTACCCACAGTAGAACTTCTTTAAGAGTTGGAGTCAATCCTGTCAGACACAGCCACTGCTTTATCAATTAAGTTGCTGTAACATTTTACATCCTTTGTTGTCATTTCAATGATCTTCACAGCATCTTCACCAGGAGTAGTTTCTATCTCAAGAGACCACTATCTCTGCTTATCCATAGTAGCAACTAATCATCTACTGTAAGTTTAAAATTTCATTAAATGTTTATTTTTGAGAGAGAGAGAGAGAGAGAGAGAGAGAGAGAGAGAGAGAGAGCGCGTGAGTGGGGAAGGGACAGAGAGAGAGGGAGACACAGAATCTGAAGCAGGCTCCAGGCTCCAAGCTGTCAGCACAGAGCCCGATGGCCCAATGTGGAGCTTGAACTCATGAACCGTGAACATGACCCAAGCCAAAGTTGAATGTTTATTCAACTGAGCCACCCAGGCACCCCTTATCTACTATAAGCTTAATCATAAGATTGCAGCAATTCAGTCACATCTTCAGGCTCCATTTGTAATTGTAGTTCTCTTGCTTTTTCCACCGCATCTGTAGTTACTTTCTCCACTGACATCTTGAATCTTCAATTTGTAAACACTGCAATACCTTTGAAGAGCACAATAAAACAAGATATTGGAATCTTTCTCTTAGTTTTGGAATCTTTGTGCAGCAGTGGGAACATTAAAAGAAGATTCATTGTTCACATGAAAAAGATAACTCTTGTTGTGTTTTGTAGCAATCTCCACAAAGACCATGTCCACCAGATTAAACCCCGATCACATGAAGACTATCCTTTCGCAGTCATCCACATGACCTGTGTTGTAGTACTATGCTGTTCAAGAATTTAGTGCCAGCTAACACAATGACTGGCTGAGTAGTGTAGCTTTGATGTGCACCGTCGTAATGCTATTTTTATTCTTTCTTTAGGGAGGAATGTTGGAAGCTGGCTCTTTAAAAGTAACCAGTTTAGAATGAAGCAACCATATGATTGATTACAATGGTGCTTTTCATTTTGGTTCAGTTTTGGTTAAGTTGGAATCTGATATCATAGGTACTCTTTCGTATAACAACAGAACAAAGCCTAGGCATTTTAATCTTACCATTTATGTTTGTATATAAATCTTAAAATTCAAAAGATAATATGAAGGACTAAGCATTATATACATTTTAAAATTATAATATCTCTTAAAATTTTCATATTTGCACAATGCCTTACTATAGAATTTTAAAATTATCACATTTATATAATATCTTACTGTAGTGTGTACTGTAAAGTAATTGTAAGTTTGGTGGGAGATTGAAGAAAAGAAATGAACATGCAAAAATTATTCCTTAAAGAATGTGTAAAACAGTTTACCTAATGCAGGTAACTGGAATAAAGCAATCTATATACCAGCAAGTTCACATTTTTAGGTTCAGTTCGCATTAATAAGAACATTTAAAAAGAGATTCTTTGATCACATAAAAGAGATGGTTCTCGCTCTCATTTCTTCCAAGAACCAATCAATGTTGTCTTTTATAGTATTTTCCCCCCTTTGGTGATGCTTTCTCATAAAATGAAAGATGTAGAAATTAGAAACTAAAGAGAAAATAAAAGAACCATAATCTATATGTATTGTTGCAATGATTTTTAATTTGTTCAAATATTTTTCCATAAAGTTTGCAAAAACTATGTTTCCTAAGCATGAATGCAAGAACAAAATGCGTAAAATTGCTATAGTAAGTTTTAGATACAAAAACTTGATAATATTAAAGTTTTTATTGAAAATTTGCCTTTTGAAAGACATCACATTTATATCATATCTTGAAATATAAATGCGATATTATTTTTTATCATAATATCGTGACATTATGTCTGTCTTTCACATAATGTCAGGTATTGTTGAATTACTCTCTAAATAGTTTTATTCTTAGACATTAAATATCCTTTAATTTTTAAAAATTAGTATTTTTGTGTAAAACAAAAAGAATATGGTGGGGTTAAGAAAAATTTGAAGATATTTCTGTTATTTTTAGAAATTTGTGTCACTAAAAGATATTGAGTAACTTGGTACTTCAAGTATCAGGTTTGTCAGTAATGTTTGACATTGGAAGTTTACTAGAGCCTGTAGGGAATTATGACCTTGACCCTCTCTGGAAAGCCTTCATCTATCAGACAGTCAGTCAACCAGTTATTCTATAAGTCAGCCAATCAGGAGGTCAATCAGTCAACCAGTTAGTTTACATTTACTTGTTGCTAGGTGGAACATTTGGAACATAAAATGCAAACTTTCTCAGCATCGCAACCAAAGGATTTTATTCCACATCCAAGCTGATATATGGAGGGTGGGAGGGCACAAAGAATCACTTAATAGGTGAGAAGTTTGATAGGATAAAATGCTGATCCATAATTTGTTTGATTCAGAAATGGTACATGCAAATGCTATTCTTATCATTGTATTCCTGCCATTTTGGGGAATGCGTGGTCTATGGCAAGGCAGTGGGCTGTGGTGTATACAACCCTAGGTCCAAACCTTGGTTTAGGTGCCAACTCATTTGAGGATTTTATCAAAGCTAGTGTTTGGTCCCTGGCCTGTTTAATTAGAGTGTTGGCCTGAATAACTCCTATGCCTTATAATTCTAGAATTCTATGATCTTTTTTTTTCTTCATGTCAGTATATAGAATAGGGCTTTTCAACAGCTTCTTGTAGCTTTCTGGTATACTGTGAGCTCTTTTCAGCATACCACCTCAAGTTGATCATTATGTAACATTTCATTTTGTTCCAATCAAGTTTGCAAACTGTTTTAGTGATATCCATCAAATAGATCATTTAGATGAGTGGATTGTGGTATAGAATTGGGGATACCTTGTTGCCAAAATGTAAAAAAGCATGGGATAATATTAATCCAGTGCTAGAAAAAATAATTTCCTTAAGAGGATATTAGGAAAGTCATGTTAAGTTAGTAAACAGGAACTGAAACTACATCACAATGCTAAGTGTGGAAATGTGTGTGGTGTAATAACTGTGAATAGTTTTCTAGATATTCTGAGAACTTGTTATAGCTTAATAGTGATTGTGTTATCACTATAATTGCCTTATATCGGGCCTTAAAATTTTTCCAATGTACTACTAAATAATTTTGGCATTCATGGGGATTTAACAAATACAGAAAGTTTAAGATTTAGTATAGAGGGGTAAATAATCAAGCTGATTTGTAATAAATTTAACTCAAACTAGATGGAATCCTCTGAATCAAATCTTGAAATTTAAGAAAGCACATGTAGAGTCAGACCAATTTAAGCCCACTGTGACATAGTGCAGCATATTTTTCTGAATTTAATGTAAACAAGGAAATTTATAAAAAACAAAACTAATGGTCTGTTAAGGAATTTCACTTTGAGGACTGTGTATTCCAGTTGACATGCTGAATAAGTATTCCACTTGCACTCATATTCAGACTTTGAAGTTGTTTTCTTGATATTTAGATATTTCCCCAAGTTATGAAATTCTTACACTTACATTAAACAGTAATAATCAGATTAAAAAATACTGGGACTTAATAATAATTATGAGGAAATGAAATGATTCGGCTCAGAAATGAGAAAATGAAAAGCATGGATCAAATTGTACAGCACCTCCTTGATGGTTTGACATGAGGCTAGAAGCAAGAGTTTACACTAAACATTGGTTTTAAAATGCAACCTTCAGTGTTATTTGATTTTTTTTTCCCCAAGCGGACTAAGATGTGAAATTTAATAATCCTTTCTGACAATTTTATAAAAATGGACTGCCATGCTTAATTGATGATAGGCCTCTTCATCTGCCACCCCCAGGCATTCGCTGTAAGTTAGTGATAGAGAGTTCACAGCCTCTATCCATCAGATGTTTGACTGCATCTGTGTTATTAACCTTTGGGTTGATCTGAGAGTGGCATTGCCCCAACTAACCGGCTGTCATGTCAGTTTGGCAGCTGGGCTTTGCATGTTCTCCTTCACTTTCACTTTGTCTTCCAAGACCATCTGAACAGATAGGGACAAAGCAATGTAGCCAATTACCTTGTAATTTCTAGATTGTACAGCCTTTTTTTTTTTTTTTTTTTTTTTTTGCTTTGCTTTTTCTGAAATAGTGCCAGAAGGCACTATTCCATTTCCAGGAGGAAATAAAATTCTAAAAGATGTGAGTAGTTGATGCCTTAGAAATATAATAGTCAAAAGACTTTGAGACTACAGGTTCTAATTTCAGCTCCAACTCTGTGTGACTCTTTGCTAGATACTTAACCTCTTTGGAACTCACTGGTAAAATAAAGGAAATTATTTGGAAATTATTTGGGGCAAGAAAATTATTTTGGGGCAGAGACAGTGAATTTTCATCCAGAATTCATTCTCTCTGTGTATCTTTTATAGGTGAGCTCTATGTATCAGGGGAAGATTTATCTTTTGAAAGTGTTAGGGGAAAAAAAGAATGTGAAATAAATAAATGAATAATTTGCTAGCTCCCCCTTCCCCAGGAGCTTGGAGGAAGCTCTAAAAGTTATATCACATTAACTTCACAGTGATTCCCAGTAAGTCTACCTTAACCAACTCCATTACTATACACATTATTTTAGAAGGACTACTGCTCTCCCAGCTAGAGACTACGTTTCTTAACCTGCTTTGTTACTGTGACTATCTGACCTTGTTCTAGGCAAAAGGGGTACACAAATGATATATGCAGCTTTCAGATAATATTCTTTAAAACCCCTGCTTGTCTTTCATTTTCTGTTTTCCTTTTCTCACTTATGGGAAATGACAATAGTTGGATGTGGGAGATGGTACCATCTTGGACTCAGAGGTAGAAACTCTACCTTGAGTCTGGCAAAGCACTCTTGGGATCACCCTATGTACTAAATGTTCCTTGAGAGAGAAATAAGCCTGTACTTTTTTAAGTCAATGTATATTTGGGTCTCTGTTAGTACCTTAGTCTATATACTAATAAATATAAATATCTATGTTTTAGCATTTTTATGAGGGTCAAAAAATATAGTGCAGGTAAAATGCTTTCATGTGGTATTCTGAAAATACTAGCTTTCTTGCAGACAGACAGAATTTTTGAATTATCTAGTTTTGTTTGGGAAAATAAGTAATCCTAAGATCAATAGAGAGGTTAATCCTTGGATACTTTTAAACCAAAGTCATTCTAAAATTTAATTCAATAAATGGTTATTAGGTTTAAAATAAAATTACTTTAACATGTAATCTTTTTTTTGTTCAACGTTTATTTTTTGGGGGGGACAGAGAGAGACAGAGCATGAACGGGGGAGGGGCAGAGAGAGAGGGAGACACAGAATCGGAAACAGGCTCCAGGCTCTGAGCCATCAGCCCAGAGCCTGATGCGGGGCTCGAACTCACGGACCGCGAGATCGTGACCTGGCTGAAGTCAGACGCTTAACCGACTGCGCCACCCAGGCGCCCCATTAACATGTAATCTAATAAACAGTTATTAGGTGTCATCGTGCCAGGAACTGTGCAAGCATCAGAAATACAAAATTAAATATAGTTTAGTACGATAGGTATACTAATTGAGCATGTATACGTGGTAGCCTGAATGCAAAAGTGAAACATATTGTATACTTATTTAGATAGGAAAACATGAGTTAAGTGTTATTTCCTTGTCTGCATAACCATGTGTATTTAATTTATGCCCTCATGTTTTACTAGTTGTGGTTTTTCAGGGTATAACTGAATTTCTACAATAGGAAAGGGGATACATTTTAATTACCATCAGGATCTAGTATATGTGTTTTTCACTGTAGCAATCACGTTCTTACTTCTAAACTATTAAGAAAAGTACTGTGTACAATTGATTCAATTTAATCGTGATTGTTTGCTAAAAATATAAGTTGACAGAAATTTACTTGTGTGTAGATGATTTTCAGTTATCTGAAAATAGTATCTACATGGATTACTGACTATGGGATTTGTTTTCTTATCCTGTAAGTTTATATATTTATCCAACCTTTCCATAGTGACTTTTCTGCCTCCTATACAGTTACTACTCTAGAGACCCCAACTATTCAAATATTGAGAGATAACATATAATGATGAAGAGAAAGGTAGTTAATTTTATGTAAATGTTTTGATGCTTGATATATAATATGTAAGAGTAAATACAAGTTTAAGTGGCTTAATTCACCTATGAAAAATAAGGGAAGAGATGTCCTGCCTTTCCTTTTTTTTAGACATTTACTTTAGAAAATTTGTGGTTATTTTCCTTCCATCTCTTTAAAATGTATGTAAATCTTTTTAAAGGCTAAATAAGTCCCTTGTCATTTTTACAATCGGGGAATGGCTTTCTCTAGGACCTGGGAGTCCTCTCTGAAATGTAATCATTAAAGAAGATAGTACTCCTATATCCCAATTTCTGTGGGCAGGTAGGAGGAGCCCAACCTTGGCCAACTTGCAGAACTACCTCCTATCATAAAGGTAAGAATTGAATTTGTTTTTGAGTAAATTCAATTAACTAACACAATTACTCATCTCATTATCAGGTGAGTTTAGAATGAACTATGTGTGACAAATGATGCTGTCAAATCCTCTTCCTTGAACAATAGTTATTGTTTACCTTGATAACACGTATGAAATGTGTTGTATCTGCTTGGCTGTGTAAGAATGAGATTTCCTTCTGCCTTTGCAGTTTCTTAATGGATTTGCAGTTACGCTCATCATATTCTGGTGTAATGCTCATTCAATAAGTATTTTCTCTCCCACCTTTGTGGAAATGTTTTCCTGGGTTGGCAGAAGATTTTGTTTATATATTTCCCCAGCAAAGATGAACACAGATATTATCCATTCATTGAACCATTCATTGTTTTTTGAGAGAGGGAGAGTCTGCGTGTGTATGTGTGTTGAGCACATGTTTTGGGAGGGGCAAAGGAAGAGGGAGAGAGAGAATCCCAAGCAGGCTTACACTGCCAGCACAGAGTCCGATGCAGGGCTTAATCTCATCACCGTGAGAGTGTGACCTGAGCCAAAATCAAGAGTCAGAACCCCGAACCATTTATATTTTTAAAATGTTATTTGGGACACCTGGGTGGCTCAGCCAGGTAAGCATCTGACTCTTGATTTCGTCTCAGGTCATAATCTCACAGTTCGTGGATTCAAGCCCTGTGTCAGGCTCTGCACTAATAGTGTAGAGCCTGCTTGGAATTCTCTCTTTTCCCTCTCTGCCACTGCTCATGCTGTCTTTCTCTCAAAATAAATAAAAGTTAAAAAAATTATAAAGTATTACTTGAAAATTGCTCAAAAACTATTTTAAAATAAATGAAAATATACATGTACATATGTATTGAATCATTTGATAACTGTTATAAGCAAAAAACAGTTGAATATCAGCAATTTCATGTGTTACAACCTGAATTATGTGAGTATAGAGATATGTGTGGAAGAATCTACATTAAACTGTTAAATCAACTGGTTGCGGAAATATATTACATTTTCTTTTATGTATCTATCCTCATATTTTATATCTTGTTGCAATAAGCTTGTACTATGTTTTTTTCTTATTTTACAAAGAATAAATGATTAGGCAAAGATGTTGATTGCATTTGCAACATCAATCAAGGCAGAGACACTTTCCCTTTTACATATATATGTGCATATGTGTGTGTGTGTGTGTGTGTACAAAATGATGTGTACAACTTTCGGTTTATATCCTTAAATGCTGCTTGTCCTTCATTTCATTCTTTTGCCTTTTCCACTGGCTGGGAAATGACAATAACTGGATATAGGAAATATCACTATCTATCATCTCTCTCTCTCTCTCTCTCTCTCTCTCTCTCTCTCTCATCTATCTATCTATCTATCTATCTATCATCTATCTATCATCTATCTATAGTGCAGCATTATGGAAGGAATTATATATGTACACACATATATATGTGTATATACATAATGTATATGTAAAAGATATATATAAAGATATATACATATATATGTATAAAGATATATATTACAAGTTAGCCTGTGTAAATATGCGTTAAATGAAAAAATACATGAATGAATGAATGACCATAGCCAGAGAAGTTTTTTGAGAAATACTGAAGATTTAAAGAAGCTAAACTGGAATGGGCTGACAGATGTTTGGAAGTAGAAAAACAGAAACAGTACAAATAAAAATATTTTTTGAAAAGTTTGGCCAATAATAAGGCAGGAAAAGTAGACTTTAATATCAGTTAAAAGAGACCTTTTGTACGGTAGACTCTAATAGTGGTTAAAAGAGATCTTTTTGTAGTTGCGAATTCCTGGAGCAAGCACATTAACAGGATTTTTGGTAGCATAGACTTGAAGAGGCAGACAGGATAACTAAAAGCTGCAGATCACTGAGAAAACAGGTCCTAGTCTTCAACTGGCTTGCACAGGATTCCTCTATTATTATGAAAAAGGAAAGCCTTCAGATGTAGGTCTGTTTGCAGATTTGCTGGAGGATTGGGAGGATCTCTGCTGATGATGACTTTCTGTTTCTGTGAGGGATGGAGATGAGATAGGATGCATCTGTCTTTAATGCTGAAGTGGCTCTTGCTGAGCTTAATATCTGCACGAGCAGAGATGGTATTTTACATGCTTTCAAGGTTAAAACTTTTAGTTGTCATTTGCATGCCCAGCTAATAATTCCAAAGCCTAGTCATTTTACCTGCTTGCCTAGGACAGATGATTTTTGTCCTTAGTTATTCATTGCCAAATAAACTGTGTGGATATCCCTGGAGCTGATTACAGGTCACCAGCCTATTTCCAACTTTTCCTCTTGGTGTGTTCCTGTTTGGTATCCTTGGTTTTCTTTCCTCAATCAGAACCACCAAAAGGAGATGAGTTCTGGATTCCTTTTCTTCAAGAGTCTCTATATCTATTGGTGTTCAGTGAGGAAACTAGAAAAAAACAAAACAAAACAAACAAACAAACAAAAAACAAAACTCTAGCTGTTTCACACGGCAAATGGCTTAATAGTGGGTATTAAAAAAACATTAAAAGGTCTGGGGAAGAAGAGGTTAGAGAAGCCACTGTAACATTTAGGAAACCAGAAAATTTTCAGATTATGAAAAATCATTGCCACTGATTTCACTGCCTCCTGCATTAAAGCAGGTGATTTCCTTGGAGGACACCAGGAAGCTCCTAGAAAAGCCTTGGTAATTGCTGTCCACAGCCATGAGAATAATGCTCTTGCTTTTCTTATGCCTTCCAGAATTACACTAGTGCCTCTCATTGGCAGAATCTAACCTAAGACCATACTGGCAGGAATTCTTGAAAATGTAGTCCCCAGGCTTCCAGCTCCTATGATAGGAGACCAGAGAAGGAGAAAAATGGGGCAGAGTGGCCAACACAATTTCACTCAATCCAGCACATTTCTCAGCCAGATTACTCACATTCTTTCCCAGGAAGCAGTTCCCTTTTGACCTACAGTAGGAGATGCTGAGTATGTGAATAAAACAGTACTAATTCAGGGAGACCCTAGTAGAAACTTATGCCAATAAGTTGAAACTAGTCAAGCATTAGAGGGCTAGGTTGATTTGCCTCTAGTTCCATTATCACAGCTCCTTAGCAGCAGCCCCAAAGGCATGGGAGATTAGTGTAGGAGTCATTTGTAGAGTTGCCAAGCAGAAACTTAGTAATATATCTATGCTTCTCCTGACCCCCACCAAGTTGTTTGAAAGCCAAAATAGGGGGAAAGCAAGTATGAATTTCAGACACTAAACAGTTGCATTCAGAACAAGTTACACTTCTCCGTCTCTAAAGGTAGCTCTGTTGCATGTAATAATTTAATGAAAACAGTTTGTAAGAAAGGTCAAAATGAAATCTTTATAGATGAGATTGCTTTAAAGATTCTGACCTAAAGCAACTTTGTGAACTAATACTGGTAAAGAAAGAATTTTAAGAAAATTTGGGCAGAATGCAAACAGTATCTTTACTCAGAGTATTATATTAAGTAGTCCACAAGGAAGCATTACAGTTAAACTTAGTAGGGAAACTTTGGAAAAGCTCAGAACACTATAATAAAATCAGTGAGTTTTATGAAACTATGATCAACCTCTTCAATTTTATGAAATGTCAAGAATTTTTTATTTCTATATTTAAATCTGGATGTCTTAGATATCCTGCCACTTACTTCTTCCACAAGAATATTGGCAAGCATACCAAATAACTATCTTGCCTTGTAGGAGCCTCATTTTATTTCTGTTTAGGGAAAAGTCCAGATTCTAAGAAGAAGATGGTGATCATAACAGGACCATTAGTTGCTTAAATTGAAACTGATGTAAAAAGAAATGGAAGACTCAGAACATATTTTTTAGTTTTAGGAGAAACTGAATTTAAAGGTCATGCTTGGCAATGTTTGAACCTCTGTCTCAGTAAAATACACAATTTAAGACCTCTGAAATACAACACATACAGCTTTTAAAACATGGGAATGCCAAAATAAAAGTCTCTGAAATTCTCACCTTTTTTGTTTTCACAGTGGAATAAATTTCCCATTTGTTTGTACTCTGCAGCCTAAGAAATGTGAAAATCTGGTTTTTAATAAAACATTACTTCTAAACTTATTAATGTAAAAGGTACTTTCTCAAAAATTGAGAATTTCTTTATTGGTTAACTGTCCTAAAACCTTCTGTAAGAGATTTTATAATTTAAAATCAAAAGCAATTTAACCTGATATATATATATATCATAATCATATGATTATATATCTTATATATGTATGCATTGCCCATTTTATTTAAAAATACTTAGCGACAACAGTGACTATTTTAATTTAATTGCAAAATATTTTAATTTTGTGCAAAATGCATAAATCAAAGGAAATGCATATTATTCGTTTCTGTGAGGTAACCATGACCATGAAAAGACAAGCTGCTTAACCCAGAAGAGATTTCTAATTTCATCTAATGGCAGTATATATTTCTTTAAGCAAAACTATGTAGAATTAAATGTTTTAACTGAGGTTAGAAAATCTAAGTTAAATTGAAATTAAATATTAAAATTTGGTAAAATGGTGACGCCTTGGAGTGCTTTGCCAAGTAAAATGAACACAGCACTTAGAAGCGTTTGAATATTTCATGACTCAACAAAAATGAGGAGGCTAATCTGGCTTGAGGAATGGACTCTCTCATTGGAGGGAGTAACAATTAAAATAACCAGATATGTGCAAGCTTGATCTTTCTTTCAAGCCTTTATAGAATTTTCTGCGTGTGTCCTTCAGTTAGTAATTCTTTTATATTATTCTCCAATTTATATATCAATTTGTATGAAATCTCTACTGATTAAGTAAACTCTTATGGGCCAGAACAAGATTTCATACTTCTTTATAATTTTCAATTGTGCATGGCACAGTGCATATTATAGGCATGCAATAAACATTGCTGTTGGCATGGTTGATTATGATAATGATGATGTTGGACAGGTAGAGTAAGACATTGTTGGATAATTGCTTGGACGCCGATCTGGTAACTTTAGATACAACTTTTTATTATTATTATCTAAGGTTAGAAAAGAGTTATGGAAAGTTTATGTGATGATCAAAATTTTAAGGAAGACTCTATAGTCACATGCATAATGGTATCAAGTGTGGTGGGGAAAAGAAAATCTGTTGCAAGAAATTCAATTAAAAAATGTACAGAGTAAGGGCTCCTGGGTGGCCTTGTCCAACTTTGGCTCCGGTCATTATCTCACAGTTCGTGAGTTTGAGCCCCGCACTGGGCTCGGGGTTGTCAGCACAGAGCCTGCTTTGGATCCTCTGTCCACCCCCCTCTTTGCCCCTCTGCCACCCACATTCTCTCTCTAAAAAATAAATAAACATTAAAAAAATGTACAGAGTATTTGCCAGAGGAAGAGTAAAACTAGTATTTCAGGTATTTTAGTACATCAGAAATGAATTAATAAGGACTTGAACCTCAATGACATTCATGGCAATGAAGATAAAGCAGCGGATAATTTAAATCATGACTCCGGACTTGAAATCACAATGTTGATGTGATCAGGATTCCCACATCCCTAATATATCAGGGCTATTGTTACATTTTCTATATGGCAAACAATATAGAATATATATGTGTGTCTGCCTCCTAATCACTAATGGTTTTCTCACCTTTGAATGTAGTACAGTTAGAACATATGTGGTTTACAAATAGATATTTTTTTTGTCTCTTAAGCTTAATCTGAATTAGAACATGAGATGTATTAGGCAAACTGCTTTGTAACATTTTTATGCTAGGCCTGCAACCTTGGTGTCTTAGCATACTTTGTGTTACCACCCTGACTGAGAAAAACAAGAGGAGATGGGTGGGTAGGGGGAGATGTGAAGGGCTCCATTTCCCTATGGCATCTGCCAGAGATGACCTAAGATTTTGCTTGCTCTATTCTTTGATCTCAAACTCTTTCTAACCTTTTTTGCATTTCAAGTAGAACATCAACTCCCAGTTTACAGACATTACCAAGATCAGTGTGATCACATCAGTCACTCTCAAAAATTCTCTGGTGCTTCCCTGTTGCCTTCAATAGGGAATGGAATGTGGAAATGGGAAAATGATCTAAACCCCATTTATTCTATAGTTTCTTAGTTCTTATTCTGCTATATATAGCCATCATAGATTTTTCAACTTTTGCGTAGTACTTGTAATTCTTAATGCAATTTTAAATTAAGCAACTTAAAACATTGGCAGTTTTATTTCATAACCCCCAATGATGGGTTCAGGACATGCTACCCCATCATGGCTCCTTGGTATATTAAGTATTTTAAGCTAAAGTAGTTTGAGAGAATAACAGTGGCAGGAAAGTCTCCCATCCTCCCTCCACCCTTCTCCCCTGAAACAGATCATAAAACCCTCATGTGAGAGTCATCATCCCTATATCCAGAGGAAAGCAGCCTCCAAAAATGAAGCGATGCCAGGAAGAATCTAGATAAACAGGCCTTGATCAATTTTCTCTAGTTTACAACACTTAGCTCATACTCCTTGATCTGTCATATTTCTGCACAACTGCCCACTCTTCATGAAACCTACCATAAAATACTAAGATCGAACTGTTTCTTCAGGTCTTCATTTCCTTATGAAGGCTCCATGTCACATAAAACTTACATTAAAGAAATGTGGATACTTTTTTCCTACAAACATGCCTTTGTCAATTTAATTTTCTGTTTCAGGCAAGAACTCTTAAGGAAGTTGAGTAAAACTTTGCCCTCCCCAACACTGACATAAAAAATATACCAATTTACTTAGTATAAAAGAGAGTATCCATGGGTGCATGGGTGACTCAGTCAGTTAAGTGTCTGACTCTTGATCTGGGCTCAGGTCATGATCTCCTGGTTTGTGAGTTTGAGCCCTGGATAGGGCTTTGCACTGACATCATGGAGCCTGCTTGGGATTCTCTCTCTCCCTCTCCCTCTCCCTATGCCCCTCCCCTGCTAATGTGCTCTTTCTTTCTCTCAAAATAAATCTTAAAAAAACTTTAAAAGAGAATATCTATAAAAATGTGTATATTAAAAAAAGCTTTATAATAACCTTAAATAATTTTGTTATTCTTTAGAGATGCATGAACCACACTTTGGGAGCTTAGCATTAGAGGCCAAAATTTATCATGAAAGAATTACAAAGGCAAAAACATCAAAATCTTGGTAACTGAGTCTGGCTAAGAAGGGCACAGTTAGTACAGTAGTTAACTGCTAATATTTAAGTGTTGAAAATTAACGGGGTGATTGGAAGGGAAGCTAGTTGGTCGAGAAAAAAGAATAAAAGTTATTTTTAATAAATTTGTCATAATAATGAGAAAAGTGAAAATAGCAAGTATATCACTAAATATTGTAAACTGATATTTATATAAGCAATATAGATTTAGGATTGATTGCCCTCTATTTGAGATCTGATAAGCCAATAAAGGAAGTTTTAGTTCTCTTTTGTGGAAAGAATAAAGAGAAAAACAAAACACACATATTTCATAATGTGGTATATGTATTCCTGGAAAACCTTATATTCTGCCAAATTGTATGCAACAAATAAATCTTACATGAAAGATAGAATTGGGGCCAAACCCATCAAACTCTGCAACTTTGTAACCAGAGCAATAACAGAATAAAAAACAATTCTAAACTTAACGCTGACAGATTTTTAAAAAGGCGAATTCCTAATGAATGAATAAATTGTACTATAAAAATGATTTAAAAAACAAACAATAAAAGGAAAAAGCTTGATGGAAGGTGTGTAAAGAAAGATGTGGGGGCACCTGGGTGGCTCAGTGGGTTAAGCATCTGACTTTGACTCAGGTCATGATCTCACAGTTCGTGAGTTTGAGCCCTACATCAGGCTTTGCGTTGACAGTGCAGAGCCAGCTTGTAATTCTCTCTCTCTCTACCTCTCTGCCCTTCCCCACTTTTACTTTTTTTTTTAATCTCTCTCAATACAAATAAATGAACTTAAAAAAAAAAAGAGTAGGAATAGACTCTTTCATAGCCTCAGTATTTAAGAAAAAATAAAGGAAAGATGTGGAGTTACACAGACGAGAACATTATAAGGATTGGTGAGAAGTAGAAGTAGGTAGTAAAGACTACGCAAGGGGCCAAACTGAGCCAAGACAAAGAACATGTGGTGACATGGTTAAATGCCCCTCTGTGGCTTGCTATAATTTAGCTGCATGTGGTAGACAGAATAATGCCCCTCCCCCATATCCATATCTTCATCTCTAAAACCTGTAAATATATTAGCTCATGTGGCAAAATGGCAGTCCTTACATGTAAAGCCTTTGACATTGAGAGATTGTCCTAGATTATCTGGGTACCCTCCATCTAATGACATAGGTGCTTAAAAGCAGAGATTCTTCCCTGGCTGTGGTCACAGGGAAATGTGAATGTTAAAGAAGTTCAGAGAGATACTTTGCTGGCTTTCAAGTTTGAGTGAGGGGACCTCAAGGCAAGAAGTGTGGGCAGCCTATAGGAACTGGGAAAGTCAAAGGAGCCGATTCTCCTCCAGAACCTATGGAAAGGAATGCAGCTCAGCAGACACTTTGATCTTGGCCCAGTGAGATAAAGAGCTGTGCCAGACTACTACTGCAGCTAGTCCTGCTACTATTAATGCTGCGACTACTACTGCTATTACTACTTTCAATCTGTAAGGGTAAATTTGTGTTTTATACCACTAAGTTTGTGATAACTTATTAAGCAGAAATAGAAAACTAATACAACATGTTTCTGTATTTTATGCTTTGTTCTCAACTGTTATTAGTGGTGCCAGAAAATAGAATAGGCTAGAAAAAGTCATGCATCATCCCATGTGAATTTTATGTCATATTCACTTTACACTAATTTATACTAAGAGCATGTAAAGTCATTTGTACTATAGAAACATGTGAAAGCAGAAAAGGCCACTCTCAAAACTTGTATCTGGAGAAAGTATTTAAAAAACAGCTGAAAAAAAGTGAAGCAAGGTACAAAAGGCAGGGCAAATGGAACATAAAAGTAGAATCAAATCTTATCCAGGATGGCCTACAGGATAAGGGTTTTGTGATTGTATGAGTAGAGAATTCTATCAATGTTGAGTGGTCATGGAGAGATTTTCAGGTATTTGGTCTTATCACTAGGGTTGTCAGATAAAATACAGATTACCCAGTTAAATTTGGATTTCAGATAAGCAGCTCATAATTTTTGTTTGAGTATAAGTATGTCCCATACAGTATTTGGAACATGCTTATACTAAAAAGTTATTCATTGTTAACCTGAAATTCATTTACCTAAGTGTTCTATATTTTTATTTGCTTAGTCTGGCAACCCTACTTGTTTTTAACATTCTTAAATTTAAGACATGTTTATTATTAATGTATCAAGAATGCTAAGAATCTTTCAGGTTAGGTATTTACTGTTTAACTTTAAAATCTCTTGCTAAATTCATGATGTATCTTACTTGGCATCTTAAAACCATGGAAATAGGCATAAGCTTTTCTTATGAATATTTTTCCATATATTTAACATTTATATCTAATTGGTCAATTGATATTTACATTTAATTGTCTTAATCAATAGTGCATGTATGTCTGTGTTTTTATGAACTGTTTCTGGCAAACTAAAATTGAATCTATGATAGTGAAAACATTGAATGAGAACATTCATTCTGTAATGTGTCGTTATATGAGGGTAAAGCAAATTTGTTGAATTTGTGTTGTGTAAGGCAGCAGGTATTTGAAAATTAGATGCGCAGTGGGGCAGGTTTGCATGTTTCTATGTAGTGTGTGGAATTTGTAAGGCTTCCAAAAAGAGCCTGATGCTGACAGAATTTTCAGCCATGACTTTACACTACATCTGATCTTCAACTTGAATTGTTTTCCAATCACATAAAGTGTCCAAAGAATTTTATTCCAAAATTCCAATTATTTGAATTTTTTTCTTCGTGTTTTCTATTTATTTTTTAAGTTTATTTATTTATATCTAGAGAGAGAAAGAGAAAGAGAGTAGGGGAGGAGCAGAGAGAGAAAGGGAGAGAATCCCAAGCAGGCTCCACACTGTCAGCGCAGAACCCATTGCGGGGCTCAAACTCATGAACTGTGAGATCATGACCTGAGCTGAGATCAAGAGTCAGACGCTTAACAGACTGGACCAACCAGGTGCCCCAATTTTTAAAATTTATTTTAAAATTTTTTCTTTTTCCTCTATACTTTTTCCACACATGTAAATATATCTAGACTTTTAAACCTTTTCTGAAATTTATATTTCAATTTATATGGATCAGGAACTGTATACATATTATGAACTGATTAGGTTTTAATGACTTCACCAACTGAGGAAAAAAGTACCAGGAAAACCCGAAAGAAAATTATCAGTATTCCTTATAATTTCCAAATGCATTTATGCAAAAATTTCTGGCCATAAACTTCTTCAAATAAACTAAGCTTTCAGGTAAGTCTGAGTAAATTTACTCTGAGGTTTATATCATAGGCATGTAAGTGACAAGAAATGCACTCTGTATGACAAGGTGGTACAACGGATGGAAAATTTTAGTCAAAAATTATACATGGGAGATTTTCTTCTATGTAAATGATCCATATATTCATCTGTCGATGGCCAAAATTTGTCTCCAAATTGAAGATTAAAATTAGAGGAACTTCTGAAATAGGACTTCTAAAAATATATATGTAAATTAGCAGGACAATTTCTTTTAACCAACTGTACATGCAGCTTGCCTGATTCATTCTGGCTATTAAAAAAAAAGGTGAAGAACATGCATACAACTTTGTGGTATTTCATATGCATTCTTCTTTTTCCTTTTTTCAGATTTGCAGTTTTATTATTTTATACATTGTCATATATACAAATTAAATACAAAACATAAGGACCCTTAATGGTACGCTTTTCAGCATTGTAATCTTGCAGAAATACTTTCATATAATATTTGACAGTAAGTTGAACAACACCTCTCCCTGGCTTATGAAAACACAGCGTCAATGGAGTACAGGCTTAATTACAAAGGGCATTATTTCCCAGGAGCTATGAAGGATTAAACAATATCTCAATTTGTGGCATTCTATTTGGTATCGTATTACTTTGAACTGTCTAAGGTTTCTTTTGAAAAAAAAAAGAGAGAGAGGAAAAAAGAATTGCATTCCTTTATATCATGGCTACTAACATCTGTAGGAGTTGCTGTATTACATAGTCAATAGCAGCTATATTTAAAGGCAGAAAATGATTTTGTGTGTGTATATATTTTATATGTCGTGACAATTTTTTCAACAAAAAGTCCCTTTGTACTTTTATCTTATAAATGGACTGTATTGCTTCATAAACAAAAGTATTCTCTCAAGTCATATTTAAGGAAGCAAAGATTTCCAACTATAAATAGTCACAGCTTTAAAACAGATGTTTTTCAAATTTCACTTGTATTTGGTTGGTTCCATTTTCAGGGATACATTTTCACTTGTATTAAATGTTGGAAATCATGGTTTCATTCCAAGTAGAGTCTGAAACAGAACTAAAGATATAAAATAAGAAGATGACCTATATTTCCAAATATTTTGGAATTATAGTTTAGATTCCAGAACCCATTTATTTATTCCTTTTCCCCTTCCCTTGCCACATGTTACCAAAAGTAGCATAACACCCAGGAAGTAATAAAGGCTTTTGAATCAAAAACATCTAGGTTTGAGTAGGGGTTTATTTTTGGCAAGTTCCTTGCCATCACTGAGCTCTGTTTACCTTTGTAAAGTAGGGATAATGACAGTGTGCTATTGTTGGGAGCAGCCCTCCATAAGTTTTTTCATATTTGTGTATGGTCTGGGTTTTCTGAACAAAACTCACTGGAAAACTTCATTAAAAGGATGATTACTAGCAAACATAGTTTGAAAGCTGGAGATGGCGTATTGTTCCAAATACTTAGAGACATATTTCCCCTGAGGCCATTTGCTGTTCCAGCTTTGGTAGGTTGGGAATTTTCTCTGCCTTCTCAGGAAAAGATTTACTTACATTCCTGCTTAAAGGCTTCTCTCTCTCTCTCTGTTTCTCTCTCTCCCTCTCTCTCACTCTATCCAAGGGAAGGAGGGACAGATATGTCCCATACAACTTAAGAATCTCATAAATTCAGGATTCCTACTGTGTGGTACAAGCACACAATAACATTAGGCTCTTACCATGTTGCTCATTGGAGATTGGAGTTTGGAGACCTAGTGCCGAGATGCTCTGTTTTTGTTTGTTTGTTTGCTTGTTTGTTTGTTTTAATGTTTATTTATTTTTGAGAGAGTGAGAGAGAGAGCAGGATCAGGGATAGGGCAGAGACAGAGGGAGACACAGAATCTGAAGCAGGCTCCAGGCTCTGAGCTGTCAGAACAGAGGCCAGTGTGGGGCTCAAACTCACAAACCATAAGATCATGACCAGAGCTGAAGTGAGATGCTTAACCAACTCAGCCACCCAGGCATCCCCCAGAATGCTCTGTTTGTAATAATGATCTGTTTTCTGATCCAGAAACCTTATGTGTCCTATTAGAACCTGCATCTATCTACCTACCTATATTTATCTATAATAATATATTACATAAAAAAGAATATTCCTACCTAAGAGAACCTAGAATTTGTTCATTGATGATGTTCCCAGCCTCAGAAGATGATGCATGTTTCTATTTCTAGTATGTGCTTAGATAGACTAGTCCCCCTTTCCTCTAGTTAATTTAGAGGTAGGTTAAATAACCAAAGATATCAAAGGAAAAAATGGCCAAGTCAGTGGTAGTTCTATGAATGATTTTCCTCATAAATAAGAAAGTGCCATATTACAAGAATCCCTTTTCTCTCCTGATTATTTGCATCTTGGAGCTTGTCTTATGAGGATATGATATATGGAGAAGCAGCAGACACGTTGTGACCATTAGAAGCAAATGTGAAGAAGGGAACCAGCAGACTGGGGATGGAAGAATAGAAGAATGTCATATCAGTGAGCAAAATAGCAAAATAGTGTTCTGGACAACATCTTTAAGCTGCTGACTCAACCCTGAACTCATGCCTTTGGATTTTCTATTGAATATAAAATAAGTGCCCCTACAATTCAAACAAGCTCTTATTAGTTTCACTTATTTAGAACTAAGTGGTACAAGAATCTAGGAAGTGTGAAGCTTAAATGAAATGAGAAATAAGTAACTAGAATAGAACCTAGTAGAAGATTAGCTAAGGAAAGAAAAAAAATGCTGCTGCTGATGCTACTACTGATGGGGATTATCCCAGGTCTGAGCACCTGTAGGCCTATTGTAAAAGTATCTATATCATAGACCTGGGGCTCTAGTTTGGGAGGGTTTGTGAAAGATGGTTATTTAATCACAAAGACAGGAATGATGGGGCATGTTGGTAAATGACAGGAACATTAGGATAAAATATAAAAGGTGTTAATATTTAATTAGAGCATTTATCCTCAAACAGGAATGCTTTAAACTCTTCTAATAATTATTTAGAACTCCAAGAAGTTTTGCTTATATGAGTTGTCTATATCAATATTTACTGTATTAGAATTTAAAATTGAGAAATTTTGGGGGCACCTGTGTGGCTCAGTCAGTTAAACATCAGACTTCGGCTCAGGTCATGATCTCACGGTTTGTGAATTGGAGCCCCTGGTTGGCTCTATGCTGACAGCTCAGAGCCTGGAGACTGCTTCAGATTCTGTGTCTCCCTCTCTCTCTGCCCCTCCCCTGCTCATGCTCTGCCTTTCTCTCTTTCAAAAATAAGTAAACATTAAAAAATTTTTTTTAACTGAGAAATTTTAAAAATGAAATTTGTTGAGTGCTTCATTTTAACTTTATTTAAAAACATATTTTATATAAATTTTTTTTCCCAAAATTAGAAAAAAAAATGAGAAACATCATTGTTTAAACTTTTTGCAAATCACTTTACTGTTTGGCTTCTCATATCTGTCTCTGCATTCAAACTGTTTTTGTACTGTTTGGCTGAAGTATAGCGAAGAAGGTTTGGTTTTACACAGATATGCAGTTAGAGAAGGAAGGAGTATTGTAATAATCTTTAAGATAATCATTAAGTGTGTGTGTGTGTGTGTGTGTGTGTGTGTGTGTGTGTGTCTGTTTGGAATTGCACCAAAACTTGTCAATTGATAGTTTCTCAAAAGTTGATTATAATGTAGAATTTTGATTTACAGCAACAAATATTTCAAAGCAACAAATGTGAAATACATTGCTGTATCTTGCATCTTAATTACCCTTTACTCATGCATAATTCTGTAGCATCATGCTGCATTGCTATTTGGAAAATACTGGTTAACTGAGTTATGTATATCTTTAAAAAATTGGCAAATTCATTATTACATTTGTTAGCATCACTGGTGTTCTCATAAGAATATTATTTAAATATTGGGAAATTGTCAAGTTCATGGTGGCAGACCTATATTTTCCAAAATGCTAATTTTTCCTTGAAAGCTTGAAATATATCATTGCAACAAATATTGTCAGTTGTTTTCCTTGAAATGATAGGCTCACTTCATTAATTTTTGAAACGAAAGTCTGTCAAAACATGTCTGAATAATTATAGTGTGCCACTTGTGTTTTCAGGTAAAAATGTTGCTCCACTGAAAAAGCAGCTAGTTGAGCTTGCATCTGAAACAGTTGCACAAGGGCTTTTACTGGATACAGACACATGTTTCAGATTGTGGCAGAAGTGTTTTATCTTTATCTCACATTTTGTCATATTCTCTATTAACAGAGGAATGTATGCAAAGGTCGAGCTTAATTAAATTAATTTTACTGCTTTATCAAGAACACTGTTAGGTGAAATTCAGTGTGTTTCTTTTTTACAAAATTATGAGTGCATGGCAATAGATAATACAATGACTCCTAGACTACTGATATAATTTAGTGCCTACTGTCCTGATTCATGTTGAGGTGTCAGCAGTTTTGCCACCATTGTTTTTGCACTATCAGTGTACATATCAGCCAAGTGAAAAAGGCAAATTAGGTCTTGGTATTATGAAATAGTTTTGACCTCATTGGCCTCTGAAAGGGTCTCACCAGCTGTTTTTGGCTTTACAGATCATATTTGGAGAACAATTGACTTAGGAACAAGGGGATGGGAGGGAAATGTATCAGTGTGTCAAAATATCCCTAATATCCTGACATAGGCTAATAGAATGAAGACTTCACGTCAAGCCCATTAAAAGAGCCATTAAAAGAGAGGGCCACTTATATGGATTTATCAACCATCCATCCCAGTAATCCCTAGTTCTTGTTCCCAGAGATATATGTGATTCAGGAATCTTCCATTTAGAGAGATATTGTTGGAGTAGGTGTGATGGTTATGAACCTTTAACCATTGATTCATGATATCTGGGTCTCCTAATGTAGTTGAAGGGAGAAATCAAGAAGTGTTTGACTTTTATCAAGTCCTTCAAACACAGTGCTTCCTGCAGTGAGTTCAAGTTTTACCCAAGCTTCATCATTTTCTTGTGTTGTCTTTACTTTTCTGTCATCCAATGCAGGGGTCTGCTGCATATTTTTCCTTCTCCCCACAGACTTACTTTAGAAGCAGGTAGGCTTATTTTTGCATTATTTACTTATAACATCTGCTTTGTAGAGACAGAGAGTAATTCTTGTTGACTCAACTATTTTATCTTGCTTAGTGAGATAAAGTTCAGTAACACCCAAAGCTAAAACATTTTTGTGGTCAGCAGTTACTGACTGGTACAAAGTTATTACTTTTATGTACTTATCACAGTACTTTCGGTTCATGAACCGCTGACATTTGTTTTTCTTATCCCAAGTTAAGAAAATCACACAAAAAAAACCTGTAAGAACTCTGCTCGGTATGGTAAGTAAAGTTGAAATTTGATTTCTAGAGGCTAGAGAATGCCTCTTTATCCAAAGCATAATGCTCCTTACTGATATATTCCAACATTTGTATACTCTTACTAATAATGAGATACTAATTTTTATACCAGTTTCAATAGTTACTTTGTTTTTTTATATTTAAATGTATTCCATTTTTGTCTCATCTACTATTATTTATTGCTGATTGCAATTATTGATCCCTATTAAACACTGTAAATTTTTTAAAACATGGTAAAACATAAGCAAGTAAATAAACGTCTAACAATGACTTCTCATATGCTACTCTGTTCAAATTCTCCCTTAATCCCAATTTTTCACTCTGAAGGCAATTTTAAATGGCACGAAGAGTCTGGTGGTGTGTCTCTGATATTGATGTATAAAGATTGTGCACAAGACCATGATTGTCACAGCTATGTGATAACAGAAATAGGCAATGGCATTTTGGGGATACTAACGGAAAATTAGTATACCTCAGGAAAATTAACTCATGGAATATGAAATACTCCTAGTCATAAATCATAGAATGTTATTTCTTTCCTGTGAGAATTAGTAGAGAACACATGCATTTAGACAATTGGTTGTAAGCAATGTATGCTGAAGGCCACTGAAAAGAATATGTGCATTTTGTACTAAGGAAGAATAAATAATCCTCTTAAGAACTATACATTTCCTTAGAGAGTCAGATATTTGCTTAAAAGATTTCAAGGTTTAGTTATAACTGTTCTAGTATAAGACTAAATTAATTTTACCTTTTAAAACTTTCTGCATTGAAGAAGATATATACCTGGTTTGAGCAAATCCTATAATAGTTTTGAAGTAAGGGTAAGACAACATCACATGAGGAAGTAGCAAACATGGGCAGCACATAGAGAGATAGTCTCTACCCTGAATCTCCTTCCTTGTATTTCCTTTCCTGTTTCCTCTATACTACCGGTCTCATTACATGCAAGTGGGGTTTAGAATACAGTAAGTGGGGGATGAAGCTTGAAATTTGGAAGAGGAAAAACAAGTATCACAAGAAAAAAAATGCCTCCAAAGAGTGTAAGACTCTTTTCTAGGTTATCATTCATACATGAAAAACTTAAAGAATTCATAGGTAAATCTGGGAGTGACTGAAAAGTATTGACCTTTTCCTTTCATTCCATCTTTTAGGAACCAATAATATTTAATGAGAAATTAAAATAGCATGCTCATTCTTTATTCTTTCAGGTTATGTTGTATATATATGTAAGATATATATCAGATTCTCACATTAATGTAGGAATCCAGTAATTACTTTTACACTCTGCCATTAGTGTTGCTATGTTATACATGGTGGCCTTAAAGCTTAAAGCTCTTCCCACCCATTGTTCAAAGAAGTTTCCAGATTATTTATTTTCCCTAGATGTCAGAAGATCAGGGAAAATCCCAGGTACTAAAAACATTATTCTTAAAAAATTCTGCTCTAAGCACATGATGAAGAGCTGTAATACAATTCTAATTTGTTACACTAAGGTTCTTTTTTAGATTTCAGGTTCTTGACAATTTTTTTTTATATTTTATTTTTTTATATGAAATTTATTGACAAATTAGTTTCCATACAACACCCAGTGCTCATCCCAAAAGGTGCCCTCCTCAATACCCATCACCCACCCTCTCCTCCCTCCCACCCCCCATCAACCCTCAGTTTGTTCTCAGTTTTTAAGAGTCTCTTATGCTTTGGCTCTCTCCCACTCTAACCTGTTTTTTTTTTTTCCTTCCCCTCCCCCATGGGTTCCTGTTAATTTCTCAGGGTCCACATAAGAGTGAAACCATATGGTATCTGTCTTTCTCTGTATGGCTTATTTCACTTAGCATCACACTCTCCAGTTCCATCCACGTTGCTACAAAAGGCCATATTTCATTTTTTCTCATTGCCACGTAATATTCCATTGTGTATATAAACCACAATTTCTTTATCCATTCATCAGTTGATGGACATTTAGGCTCTTTCCATAATTTGGCTATTGTTGAGAGTGCTGCTATGAACATTGGGGTACAAGTGGCCCTATGCATCAGTACTCCTGTATCCCTTGGATAAATTCCTAGCAGTGCTATTGCTGGGTCATAGGGTAGGTCTATTTTTAATTTTCTGAGGAACCTCCACACTGCTTTCCAGAGCGGCTGCACCAATTTGCATTCCCACCAACAGTGCAAGAGGGTTCCCGTTTCTCCACATCCTCTCCAGCATCTAGAGTCTCCTGATTTGTTCATTTTGGCCACTCTGACTGGCGTGAGGTGATACCTGAGTGTGGTTTTGATTTGTATTTCCCTGATAAGGAGCGACGCTGAACATCTTTTCATGTGCCTGTTGGCCATCCGGATGTCTTCTTGAGAGAAGTGTCTATTCATGTTTTCTGCCCATTTCTTCACTGGGTTATTTGTTTTTCGGGTGTGGAGTTTGGTGAGCTCTTTATAGATTTTGGATACTAGCCCTTTGTCCGATATGTCCTTTGCGAATATCTTTTCCCATTCAGTTGGTTGTCTTTTAGTTTTGTTGGTTGTTTCCTTTGCTGTGCAGAAGCTTTTTATCTTCATAAGGTCCCAGTAATTCACTTTTGCTTTTAATTCCCTTGCCTTTGGGGATGTGTCGAGTAAGAGATTGCTACGGCTGAGGTCAGAGAGGTCTTTTCCTGCTTTCTCCTCTAAGGTTTTGATGGTTTCCTGTCTCACATTTAGGTCCTTTATCCATTTGGAGTTTATTTTTGTGAATGGTGTGAGAAAGTGGTCTAGTTTCAATCTTCTGCATGTTGCTGTCCAGTTCTCCCAGCACCATTTGTTAAAGAGGCTGTCTTTTTTCCATTGGATGTTCTTTCCTGCTTTGTCAAAGATGAGTTGGCCATACGTTTGTGGGTCTAGTTCTGGGGTTTCTATTCTATTCCATTGGTCTATGTGTCTGTTTCTGTGCCAATACCATGCTGTCTTGATGATGACAGCTTTGTAGTAAAGGCTAAAGTCTGGGATTGTGATGCCTCCTGCTTTGTTCTTCTTCTTCAAAATTCCTTTGGCTATTCGGGGCCTTTTTGGTTCCATATGAATTTTAGGATTGCTTGTTCTAGTTTCGAGAAGAATGCTGGTGCAATTTTGATTGGGATTGCATTGAATGTGTAGATAGCTTTGGGTAGTATTGACATTTTGACAATATTTATTTTTCCAATCCATGAGCATGGAATGTCTTTCCATTTCTTTAAATCTTCTTCAATTTCCTTCATAAGCTTTCTATAGTTTTCAGCATACAGATCCTTTACATCTTTGGTTAGATTTATTCCTAGGTATTTTATGCTTCTTGGTGCAATTGTGAATGGGATCAGTTTCTTTATTTGTCTTTCTGTTGCTTCATTATTAGTGTATAAGAATGCAACTGATTTATGTACATTGATTTTGTATCCTGCAACTTTGCTGAATTCATGTATCAGTTCTAGTAGACTTTTGGTGGAGTCTATCGGATTTTCCATGTATAATATCATGTCATCTGCAAAAAGCGAAAGCATGACTTCATCTTTGCCAATTTTGATACCTTTGATTTCCTTTTGTTGTCTGATTGCTGATGCTAGAACTTCCAGCACTATGTTAAACAGCAGCGGTGAGAGTGGGCATCCTTGTCGTGTTCCTGATCTCAGGGAAAAAGCTCTCAGTTTTTCCCCGTTGAGGATGATGTTAGCTGTGGGCTTTTCATAAATGGCTTTTATGATCTTTAAGTATGTTCCTTCTATCCTGACTTTCTCAAGGGTTTTTATTAAGAAAGGGTGCTGGATTTTGTCAAAGGCCTTTTCTGCATCAATTGACAGGATCATATGGTTCTTCTCTTTTTTTTTGTTAATGTGATGTATCACGTTGATTGATTTGCGAATGTTGAACCAGCCCTGCATCCCAGGAATGAATCCCACTTGATCATGGTGAATAATTCTTTTTATATGCCGTTGAATTCGATTTGCTAGTATCTTATTGAGAATTTTTGCATCCATATTCATCAGGGATATTGGCCTGTAGTTCTCTTTTTTTACTGGGTCTCTGTCTGGTTTAGGAATCAAAGTAATACTGGCTTCATAGAATGAGTCTGGAAGTTTTCCTTCCCTTTCTATTTCTTGGAATAGCTTGAGAAGGATAGGTATTATGTCTGCTTTAAACGTCTGGTAGAACTCCCCTGGGAAGCCATCTGGTCCTGGACTCTTATTTGTTGGGAGATTTTTGATAACCAATTCAATTTCTTCGCTGGTTATGGGTCTGTTCAAGCTTTCTATTTCCTCCTGGTTGGGTTTTGGAAGAGTGTGGGTGTTCAGGAATTTGTCCATTTGTTCCAGGTTGTCCAATTTGTTGGCATATAATTTTTCATAGTATTCCCTGATAATTGTTTGTATCTCTGAGGGATTGGTTGTAATAATTCCATTTTCATTCATGATTTTATCTATTTGGGTCATTTCCCTTTTCTTTTTGAGAAGCCTGGCTAGAGGTTTGTCAATTTTGTTTATTTTTTCAAAAAACCAACTCTTGGTTTCGTTGATCTGCTCTACAGTTTTTTTAGATTCTATATTGTTTATTTCTGCTCTGATCTTTATTATTTCTCTTCTTCTGCTGGGTTTAGGCTGCCTTTGCTGTTCTGCTTCTAGTTCCTTTAGGTGTGCTGTTAGATTTTGTATTTGGGATTTTTCTTGTTTCTTGAGATAGGCCTGGATTGCAATGTATTTTCCTCTCAGGACTGCCTTCGCTGCGTCCCAAAGCGTTTGGATTGTTGTATTTTCATTTTCGTTTGTTTCCATATATTTTTTAATTTCTTCTCTAATTGCCTGGTTGACCCACTCATTCGTTAGTAGGGTGTTCTTTAACCTCCATGCCTTTGGAGGTTTTCCAGACTTTTTCCTGTGGTTGATTTCAAGCTTCATAGCATTGTGGTCTGAAAGTATGCATGGTATAATTTCAATTCTTGTAAACTTATGAAGGGCTGTTTTGTGACCCAGTATATGATCTATCTTGGAGAATGTTCCATGTGCACTCGAGAAGAAAGTATATTCTGTTGCTTTGGGATGCAGAGTTCTAAATATATCTGTCAAGTCCATCTGATCCAATGTCTCATTCAGGGCCCTTGTTTCTTTATTGACCGTGTGTCTAGATGATCTGTCCATTTCTGTAAGTGGGGTGTTAAAGTCCCCTGCAATTACCACATTCTTATCAATAAGGTTGCTGATGTTTATGAGTAATTGTTTTATATATTTGGGGGCTCTGGTGTTCGGCGCATAGACATTTATAATTGTTAGCTCTTCCTGATGGATAGACCCTGTAACTATTATATAATGTCCTTCTTCATCTCTTGTTACAGCCTTTAATTTAAAGTCTAGTTTGTCTGATATAAGTATGGCTACTCCAGCTTTCTTTTGGCTTCCAGTCGCATGATAAATAGTTCTCCATCCCCTCACTCTCAATCTAAAGGTGTCCTCAGGTCTAAAATGAGTCTCTTGTAGACAGCAAATAGATGGGTCTTGTTTTTTTATCCATTCTGATACCCTATGTCTTTTGGTTGGTGCATTTAATCCATTTACATTCAGTGTTATTATAGAAAGATACGGGTTGAGAGTCATTGTAATGTCTGTATGTTTTATGCTTGTAGTGATGTCTCTGGGACTTTGTCTCACAGGGTCTCCCTTAGGATCTCTTGTAGGGCTGGTTTAGTGGTGACAAATTCCTTCAGTTTTTGTTTGTTTGGGAAGACCTTTATCTCTCCTTCTATTCTAAATGACAGACTTGCTGGGTAAAGGATTCCCGGCTGCATATTTTTTCTGTCTAGCACCCTGAAAATCTCGTGCCAATTCTTTCTGGCCTGCCAAGTTTCAAAAGAGAGATCAGTCACGAGTCTTATAGGTCTCCCTTTATATGTGAGGGCACGTTTACCCCTTGCTGCTTTCAGAATTTTCTCTTTATCCTTGTATTTTGCCAGTTTCACTATGATATGTCGTGCAGAAGATCGATTCAAGTTACGTCTGAAGGGAGTTCTCTGTGCCTCTTGGATTTCAATGCCTTTTTCCTTCCCCAGTTCAGGGAAGTTCTCAGCTATGATTTCTTCAAGTACCCCTTCAGCACCTTTCCCTCTCTCTTCCTCCTCTGGGATACCAATTATGCGTATATTATTTCTTTTTAGTGTATCACTTAGTTCTCTAATTTTCCCCTCATACTCCTGGATTTTTTTATCTCTCTTTTTCTCAGCTTCCTCTTTTTCCATAACTTTATCCTCTAGTTCACCTATTCTCTCCTCTGCCTCTTCAAGCCGAGCTGTGGTGGTTTCCATTTTGTTATGCATTTCGTTTAAAGTGTTTTTCAGCTCCTCGTGACTGTTCCTTAGTCCCTTGATCTCTGTAGCAAGAGATTCTCTGCTGTCCTGTATACTGTTTTCAAGCCCAGCGATTAATTTTATGACTATTATTCTAAATTCACTTTCTGTTATATTATTTAAATCCTTTTTGATCAGCTCATTAGCTGTTGTTATTTCCTGGAGATTCTTCTGAGGGGAATTCTTCCGCTTGGTCATTTTGGATAGTCCCTGGCGTGGTGAGGACCTGCAGGGCACTTCCCCTGTGCTGTGGTGTATAACTGGAGTCGGTGGGCGGGGCCGCAGTCAGACCTGATGTGTGCCCCCAGCCCACCGCTGGGGCCACAGTCAGACTGGTGTGTGCCTTCTCTTCCCCTCTCCTAGGGGTGGGATTCACTGTGGGGTGGTGTGGCCCGTCTGGGCTACTTGCACACTGCCAGGCTTGTGATGCTGGGGATATGGCGTATTAGCTGGGGTGGGTAGGCAAGGTGCACGGGGGCAGGAGGGGCAGGCTTAGATCGCTTCTCCTTAGGTGATCCTCTTCAGGAGGGGCCCTGTGGCAGCGGGAGGGAGTCAGATCCGCTGCCGGAGGTTTGGCTCCGCAGAAGCACAGAGTTGGGTGTTTGCAAGGAGCGAGCAAGTTCCCTGGCAGGAACTGGTTCTCTTTGGGATTTTGGCTGGGGGATGGGCGGGGGAGATGGCGCTGGCGAGCGCCTTTGTTCCCCACCAAGCTGAGCTCTGTCGTCAGGGGGCTCAGCAGCTCTCCCTCCCTTTGTCCTCCAGCCTTCCCGCTTTCCGAGCAGAGCTGTTAACTTATGACCTCCCAGACGCTAAGTCGCGCTTGTTGTGGGAACACAGTCCGTCAGGCCCCTCCGCTTTTGCCAGCCAGACTCGGGGGCTCTGCTTGGCCGGCGAGCCGCCCCTCCGCCCCGGCTCCCTCCCGCCAGTCCGTGGAGCGCGCACCGCCTCGCCGCCCTTCCTACCCTCTTCCGTGGGCGTCTCGTCTGCGTTTGGCTCCAGCGACTCCGTTCTGCTAATCCTCTGGCAGTTTTCTGGGTTATTTAGGCAGGTGTAGGTGGAATCCAAGTGATCAGCAGGACGCGCAGTGAGCCCAGCGTCCTCCTAAGCCGCCATCTTGCCGCTTCTCCTTATTGACAATTTTTTAAACAACTTTATTGAGTTATAGATTACAAATCATAAAATTTACCCATTTTAAGTGTACAGTTTGATAATTTTTAGTAAATTTAAATAGCTGTAGAGCCATCAGCACAATAAACCCAGAAAGAATCCCTGTGTCCATTTTCAGCAAATCCTCATTCCCACTTTCATTCCCAGGCAACCACTAAATCTACATTTGTCTTTTTTTTTTTTTCCTTCTGGACCATTCATATACATAGAGTCACACACTATGTCTTGCATCTGACTTCTTTAGCTTTAGCATGTTTCTGAGGTTCATCCATGTTGTAGAATCATAGTAGTTTCTTCCTTTTTATTGCAGAGCAGTATTCCCTTGTATGGATACACCACATTTTGTTTAGACATTTATCAGTTGGTGGACATTTGAATTGTTGCCACATTTCAGCTACTAGGAATGATGTTTCTGTGAACATTCATATGAAAATCCTTGTGTGGACATATATTTTTATGTATTCTGGGTAAGTGCTCAGGAATGGAATTGCTGGATCATATGATAAATTTATGTTTCACTTTTTAAGAAACTGCTGAAATATTTTCTAAAGTAACTGCACCATTTTCCATTACTATTAGCATGTACAAAGGTTCCAGTTTTCTGTATTCTTGCCAACACTTCTTATTATATGTCTTTTTTATATAGCCATTCTAGTGAGTGTGAAATGACTCCTCACTGTGGTTTAAATTTACATGTCTCAAATGACTAATGAGATTGAGCATTTTTATGTGTTTATTGGACATTCATAAATCTTTTTTAAATGTCAATTTAAATATTGTCAAGTGACTACAAGTTAACAATAAGGTAGAGGGTCTTGCTGAATTCACCTTTTAAATCTTCTTGATGGTCAGCCTCTCAGGCTTTTCATGGTAAAATGCTACTTTGCTCTTCCATGAGATAAATGAAGCTTTCGAATATCTGACACTGCGATAACGTACGCTCTCTTCTGCTTACATCTGTTAGGAAGAGTTACGTAGGCCTGGTTTCCCACTTTCCATATTTTCCTGCAAGACTGACTTTCTTTTGAACAGTGTTATGATTTGTAGGCAAAAAGGCATGTACCTATTTCCAAAAGTGGAATAGAGTAGCACAGAGAGTTCAACACTACACAGTGATTTTTGTGTCAGTAATTAGTGGCCCTATATAAAATCTTAATTGCATTTATTTGCATGTAGACTTACCAGCTGACCTCCTTGACTTGGTCCTCTGCCTGACCAAACCTATCATATATACATGACTTACACATATAAACTTGAGGACTTGAACCTGGATACTCTTGACTCTCCGCTTTTCAAGTTTCTGAACATGAGACTTTTATTCTGATTGCCATAAATAAGACAAGAAAATATTAATCTCTTTCAAGAGTGAGATTACCACACTTTTTTGCATATTTTGATGCCTGTCACCACACACCAGAAATACTAATTGAATGTTTACAAAAGAAATTAGCATAATTTTGGGAAGTTTTTGTTAGATAATATTTTTGTTACATATTATTTATTAGATAAAATTTCTCCCCCTTTCCTGTACTACTGAGATACATATATATCACATATAGAGACATTTGCCCTCCTGTGTTACCAGCAACTATGTAATAGACTGCGGTATTATAATTCTACTTTGTGTCATTACAAAATAACTGCTATTAGACCTGTTGTGCTACCATAAATTACTGCAAAGATGGACTGTTTTCAGATGTGGTGGGAATCACTGAAAGAAAGAAAATAAATGAGATGAGCTTCATGATTGCCCTGGTTTTCTGCATGAATGCATATTCCTGACTGTAGTTCTGGGAGAGGAAGCCCAAAAGTAGTCTTGTCAAATTGAGGAGACAGAGATCAGAACTTGAGGCTACTGACTTGGCTAGAATTTTCAGAGCAGGGTATCAGAGAAAAGATATTTGTCTAGAGAAGGAGGTTCAGAAATGCGTATGCAACTCACCTCGGGTCTTTGGCTACAGACTAAGCTGAACATGTGCAAATGACGTTCCGAGAGGCTTCATACCTACTGACTGCCAAAAGACACACAACTATTAGGGAGCCTTGAGCCAAACAACTGCTGCAGCTGGCACAGAACAGATGTTGTGATTCCAGGTAGCCAGTGTGGAGAGACTTTGTTTAATATGGTAGGTAGCAAAGAGATCATGCTTTACTGGTGATCTAATTCTGGGTCTCAAAGCCTGCTCTCTACTGCAAGTAACAAGGATTTTTTTTTTTTTAATTTTTTTAAAGGCTTGGAAAGGTAAAGGTATGGGTGAATAAACTAACTGTCAGGTGGGACAAAATAAATGCTTCATTAAGGAAAGCAAAAACATGTAAATAATCAGTAATATAATATTCATAATGTCCAGTATGCTGTGAAAAATAGACATGCAAAAACAACTAATGAGACCCGTATCCAGGAGAAATACCAATCAATAATGAAAATGACAGAGGTGTCAGGATTAGCAGATGATTTCATAACAGCTATTTAAAATGAGTACAAATTTTAGAAGTAATTTTAAGGGCAATTTTGACTTTAAAATTTAATATCCTATATAAGATGCAACTTTTCCAAACCTTACATTAAATGAGTACATAGTAGATGAATCAAAGAATATGTGCATACACACATACAAAAAATAGATATATTTGGCTGACAGGGGAACATGAGAACATTGTAAATAGGAGAAACATCAGAGTAGGGTATAGAGAGGAAATTGACGTGTTCTGTAAGATGGGTTGTATAGGAGGATAGTGTATTTGAAATAGTAAAAGATGAAATTTGAGAGTTATGAAGGAGCCAGTTGATACGGATTTTGAAACCAGATTGACGGGTTTGAATTGGCCCTAACCATAGTAGGTATTCAAGAAATATCTTGATTTATCCAATTTTTATATGTGATAAGTGTGGGAAATGATATACTGGATAAGTAAGAACCCGTTGCCATTGCTGGAGGTTAGGAAGGGTAGTTGCCATGTATGCAAATAGACCCATGTGTGCATCACATGTTGAAAGTGAAAGAACCGTACAGTTAAAGACATCTGTCATTAAAGACATGTGCCCTCTGGCTGAGCACAACACAAAGAAGAAAAGACTATTTTCTATAACTTCTGATGATTATTGCATCTAGGTAAATTAGTGGAATGGCTTCCAGTCAAGGCTTAGGATCATCTATGCCAGGGAATAATCATTATCAACCATAAATGAATAAGAGCCCTGCCTTGTAATTATTGTCTTATCAACATTGTTGTATTGTAATAACTTTGGGATACTGCTTATCTCTCAAATTTATTATGAAGTGTGCCGGCAATTTTAATATTGATAGTGATTCAACTTTGAAGCACGCTTTTTCTATTTTTCTAGTAAGCATTTATTTCAGGTTAGTTAAAAAATATCTTGAGATTTTAAGGTAGCAATTGTAGCTGCTTATCTGTTTGAATCAGAATTTTATCCATGTTATGCAATCAAAATAAAAAGAAAGACATTAGATGTTAGACTAATGTATAATAGCAATCATAATTTCAGTTGTTGTTTTCAACTTTTTAAATCTAAACACTTACAATTTTCTCATTGACATGATTGAAATGATAAAGAAATGTTACAAATGTCTTAAAAACAAATTTATGTTAACTAGTGCCCATGTTTATATTTTTACTTATTGAGATTCCATGTAAGATTTTGCTTGAAAAGAAAAGTGTTCATTTGTTGACAACATTTAAAACCACTATTCTGAGTTACTGATCAAAAGGAACCTGAAAAAAGAAAGGTAGCACTGTTAGAGAATTAGGAATTCTGTGAAGATAAATCTAATTTTAGACAAGTAGAGTTGGATGAAGTGACATTAAGCTACATTATATGTATTTATAAGTTGTCTTCATTGATTTCCAAGGAAAATAAATATGGGTGGGGCCTCTAAAGAAGTGGAAAAGGAAAGAGAACACAAAGAGCTCTGTCTAAGTCTTGTAGACATCTTAAAGTTGGAGAAATTTCACAGTGTGTATTGGCAAATTTACCTCATAAAAACCCAGTTTGAAATACACCGAGTTTTACTCATACATTTGTGTTCATGCCCTACAGCAAACATGGTGACTGCAATTAGGGCCTGGTTAGAAAGCCCTGGCACAATGGGCCATTGCTGCTCTTCCCATTCAGAGATATGTTCTCTTTATCTAGCCCTTTGAACCTGGTCTTGGGTCTTGCTTTTTGATCAATGGAATGTGACAGAAATGATGCTGGACAACTTCTGAGACCTTGCACTCTCTTGTCATGTGGACATCACATCTCTGGAAGTCCAGTCTGATCTAGTCTCCTGGATGAAAAAAGACATGTGGAGAGAGCCCTAGATATTCTAGATGTTACAGCTCAACTCCAATCCCAACCAACTTCTCAGCTGTATGTAGCATCCTGAAGAAGCACATGTGAAAACAGCACAGGAATCATCCAATCACACCAAAGATATAAGAGAAATAACAAATAATTCTTGCTTTAGGCTTCTGAGTTCTGAGGCAGATTCTTACACAATAATGTGTAACCAACACCCTGGGTGAAACAGTTTTTTTTTTTTTTTTTTTTGTTCATGCCACTTATTTTTAATTGTTTTATTATATTTTTTAAATAAATTTTTAATGTTTATTTGTTTTTGAGAGAGAGACAGAGCACAAGGGGGGAGGCACAGAGAGAGAGGGAGGCACAGAATCTCAAACAGGCTCCAGGCTCTGAGCTGTCAGCACAGAGCCTGACATGGGGCCTGAACTCCTGAGCAGTGAAATCATGACCTGAGGCAAAGTCGGAGGTTAACCACTGACCAACCCAGGCATCCCTCATATAACCTATTTTTAAATTCACATGTGTCATTCTTCCAACTGTGTGGTTTGATGAATAGTGCAATATTGTGTAAGGTTTTCTATAGTAGTTGAAAGTAGTAGAAATATCAACAATTATTTGCTCCTTTTGTGTGTAAAGGCATATTACAATATAAGGACCAACTAAATTCTCTAGAAGAAAGAATTCAATATATAGATATAAGAGAATCAATTTAAAGGACAATTTGAAAAGGATTTGCTTTCTGAGTAATTTGAGTCAAGTTATTTCAGATCTCTAAATCTCCATTTTTCTATTTGATTAAAAAAAATTTTAAGACAGATAATTCCCAAGTTTGTAATCCTATATTTCTGTTGTTGCTTATTTCCATTTATAGGTGAATAAATTTCTTCAAATTTGTTGCCAGTATTTTATTTATTTTATTTAGCATACAATGTAGCTGAATGTAAACTATGAGGAGATTACTGAAGATACTGTCCCAGGTATTTTACTGGCAAATATCTTAAGTGATTGAAACAACTTTTATGGCAGGTTATCTATTTCAGTACTAAGTTATAGTAGCATTTTATTCACATTAATATTAATAACAATATAATTTTTAAACTAAATAATAAGTGAAACTAATGTATCTTCATGACTCTGAAAGCCACAAGCTAAAACCATGAATACTGAGTGAATATATGAAGGCTAAAATAAGATATATCATCCATATGCATTCGTCAAATGATATATTCATGTGGTAAGAAGGTTCTGCCATGGACATCTGGGTGTGGCATCTTATTCATTGCTGGCATGATAATCAATCATCTTTTGAAATATGTGGCAAGTCAAATAAGGAAGAAAAAGTACTTGCCAAAATACTTAAATTATTCAAATGTAAGCAGATTTACTCACAAAGAGGTGACACCAGCAACCCTTAATGTTGGCAGTTTGACAATTATTTTATGTCAATCATAAGCTTTGGTTTTGCTCCCTGTGATTATTACAATGTGTAATGTGTAATTCCTGTTGTATGCAAAAACTCACTTTCTCACTTACAGATACTTGTGTAATACATGTCATACATTTAAAATTTCCACTTTAATTTGAATTTTCACTCTAAAGTTTAGGAGAAAAAGGAATTTAGAATAGTGACTAGTAGAATTGGATGAAGTTGGGATGTATAATTATTATTGGTCTCCTTAAACAAACTTATGAATGGCTTATAAACTATTGGAAAAGTAATTAAGGGTCCAAAGTATTTTATGATATTGTGAGATGTTTAAAGATACTGGGTATTTATTTATTTTTTTTTAATTAATTTTTTTCAATATATGAAGTTTATTGTCAAATTGGTTTCCATACAACACCCAGTGCTCATCCCAAAAGGAGCCCTCCTCAATACCCATCACCCACCCTCCCCTCCCTCCCACCCCCCCATCAACCCTCAGTTTGTTCTCAGTTTTTAAGAGTCTCTTATGCTTTGGTTCTCTTCCATTCTAACCTCTTTTTTTTTCCTTCCCCTCCCCCATGGGTTTCTGTTAAGTTTCTCAGGATCCACATAAGAGTGAAACCATATGGTATCTGTCTTTCTCTGTATGGCTTATTTCACTTAGCATAACACTGTCCAGTTCCATCCACGTTGCTACAAGGGGCCATATTTCATTCTTTCTCATTACCACGTAGAACTCCATTGTGTACATAAACCACAATTTCTTTTTCCATTCATCAGTTGATGGACATTTAGGCTCTTTCCATAATTTGGCTATTGTTGAGAGTGCTTCTATGAACATTGGGGTACAAATGCCCCTATGCATCAATACTCCTGTATCTCTTGGGTAAATTCCTAGCAGTGCTATTGCTAGGTCATAGGGTAGGTCTATTTTTAATTTTTCGAGGAACCTCCACACTGTTTTCCAGAGTGGCTGCACCACTTGGCATTCCCACCAACAGTGCAAGAGGGTTCCCGATTCTCCACATCCTCTCCAGCATCTATAGTCTCCTGATTTGTTCATTTTGGCCACTCTGACTGGCGTGAGGTGATATCTGAATGTGGTTTTGATTTGTATTTGCCTGATGAGGAGCGACGTTGAGCATCATTTCATGTGCCTGTTGGCCATCCGGGTGTCTTCTTTAGAGAAGTGTCTATTCATGTTTTCTGCCCACTTCTTCACAGGGTTATTTGTTTTTCAGGTGTGGAGTTTGGTGAGCTCTTTATAGATTTTGGATACTAGCCCTTTGTCCGATATGTCATTTGCAAATATCTTTTCCCATTCCGTTGGTTGCCTTTTAGTTTTGTTGATTGTTTCCTTTGCTGTGCAGAAGCTTTTTATCTTCATAAGGTCCCAGTAATTCACTTTTGCTTTTAATTCCCTTGCCTTTGGGGATGTGTCGAGTAAGAGATTGGGACGGCTGAGGTCATAGAGGTCTTTTCCTGCTTTCTCCTCTAGGGTTTTGATGGTTTCCTGTCTCACATTCAGGTCCTTTATCCATTTTGAGTTTATTTTTGTGAATGGTGTGAGAAAGTGGTCTAGTTTCAACCTTCTGCATGTTGCTGTCCAGTTCTCCCAGCACCATTTGTTAAAGAGACTGCCTTTTTTCCATTGGATGTTCTTTCCTGCTTTGTCAAAGATTAGTTGGCCATACGTTTGTGGGTCTAGTTCTGGGGTTTCTATTCTATTCCATTGGTCTATGTGTCTGTTTTTGTGCCAATACCATGCTGTCTTGATGATGACAGCTTTGTAGTAGATGCTAAAGTCTGGGATTGTGATGCCTCCTGCTTTGGGCTTCTTCTTCAAAATTACTTTGGCTATTTGGGGCCTTTTGTAGTTCCACATGAATTTTAGGATTGCTTCTTCTAGTTTCGAGAAGAATGCTGGTGCAATTTTGATTGGGATTGCATTGAAAGTGTAGATAGCTTTGGGTAGTATTGACATTTTGACAATATTTATTTTTCCAATCCATGAGCATGGAATGTTTTTACATTTCTTTATATCTTCTTCAATTTCCTTCATAAGCTTTCTATAGTTTTCAGCATACAGACCTTTTACATCTTTGGTTAGATTTATCCCTAGGTATTTTATGCTTCTTGGTGCAATTGTAAATGGGATCAGTTTCTTTATTTGTCTTTCTGTTGCTTCATTATTAGTGTATAAGAATGCAACTGATTTCTGTACATTGATTTTGTATCCTGCAACTTTGCTGAATTCATGTATCAGTGCTGGCAGACTTTTGGTGGAGTCTATCGGATTTTCCATGTATGATATCATGTCATCTGCAAAAAGTTAAAGTTTAACTTCATCTTTGCCAATTTTGATGCCTTTGAATTCCTTTGTTGCCTGATTGCTGATGCTAAAACTTCCAACACTATTTTAAACAACAGTGGTGAGAGTGGACATCCCTGTCGTGTTCATGATCTCAGGGAAAAAGCTCTCAGTTTTTCCCCATTGAGGATGATGTTAGCTGTGGGCTTTTCATAAATGGCTTTTATGATCTTTAAGTATGTTGCTTCTATCCCGACTTTCTCAAGGGTTTTTGTTAAGAAACGTTGCTGAATTTTGTCAAAGGCCTTTTCTGCATCGATTGACAGGATCATATGGTTCTTATATTTTCTTGATTAATGTGATGTATCACGTTGATTGATTTGTGAATGTTGAACCAGCCCTGCATCCCAGGAATCAATCCCACTTGATCATGGTGAATAATTCTTTTTATATGCTGTTGAATTCAATTTGCTAGTATCTTATTGAGAATTTTTGCATCCATATTCATCAGGGATATTGGCCTGTAGTTCTCTTTTTTTAATGGGTTTCTGTCTGGTTTAGGAATCAAAGTAATACTGGCTTCATAGAATAAGTCTGGAAGTTTTCCTTCCCTTTCTATTTTTTGGAACAGCTTGAGAAATAGGTATTATCTCTGCTTTAAACATCTGGTAGAACTCCCCTGGGAAGCCATCTGGTCCTGGACTCTTATTTGTTGGGAGATTTTTGATGACTGATTCAATTTCTTCTCTGGTTATGGGTCTGTTCAAGCTTTCTGTTTCCTCCTGATTGAGTTTTGGAAGCGTGTGGGTGTTTAGGAATTTCTTCCAGGTTGTCCAGTTTGTTGGCATATAATTTTTCATAGTATTCCTTGATAATTGCTTATATCTCTGAGGGATTGGTTATAATAATTCCATTTTCATTCATGATTTTATCTATTTGGGTCATCTCTCTTTTCTTTTTGAGAAGCCTGGCTAGAGGTTTATCAATTTTGTTTATTTTTTCAAAAAAACAACTCTTGGTTTTGTTGATCTGCTCTACAGTTCTTTTAGATTCTATGTTGTTTATTTCTGCTCTGATCTTTATTATTTCTCTTCTTCTGCTGGGTTTAGTCTGCCTTTGCTGCTCTGATTCTATTTCCTTTAAGTGTGCTGTTAGATTTTGTATTTGGGCTTTTCTTTTTTCTTGAGATAGTCCTGGATTGCAATGTATTTTCCTCTCAGGACTGCCTTTGCTGCATCCCAAAGCGTTTGGATTGTTGTATTTTCATTTTCATTTGTTTCCATATACTTTTTAAATTTTTTCTCTAATTGCCTGGTTGACCCACTCATTCTTTAGGGTGTTCTTTAACCTCCATGCTTTTGGAGGTTTTCAAGACTTTTTCCTGTGGTTGATTTCAAGCTTCATAACATTGTGGTCTGAAAGTATGCATGGTGTGATCTCAATTCTTGTATACTTATGAAGGGCTGTTTTTGTGACCCAGTATGTGATCTATCTTGGAGAATGTCCGATGTGCATTCAAGAAGAAAGTATATTCTGATGCTTTGGGATGCAGAGTTCTAAATGTATCTGTCAAGTCCATCTGATCCAATGTATCATTCAGGGCCCTTGTTTCTTTATTGACCATGTGTCTAGATGATCTATCCATTTCTGTAAGTGGAGTGTTAAAGTCCCCTGCAATTACCACATTTTTATCAATCAGGTTGCTTATGTTTGTGAGTAATTTTTTATATATTTGGGGGCTCCGGTATTCGGTGCATAGACATTTATAATTGTTAGCTCTTCCTAATGGATAGACCCTGTGATTATTATATAATGCCCTTCTTCATCTCTTGTTACAGCCTTTAATTTAAAGTCTAGTTTGTCTGATGTAAGTATGGCTACTCTAGCTTTCTTTTGACTTCCAGTAGCATGATAAATAGTTCTCCATCCCCTCACTCACAATCTGAAGGTGTCCTCAGGTCTAAAATGAATCTCTTGTAGACAGCAAATAGATAGGTCTTGTTTTTTTATCCATTCTGATACCCTATGTCTTCTGGTTGGCGCATTTAGTCCATTTACGTTCAGTGTCATTATAGAAAGATATGGGTTTAGAGTCATTGTGATGTCTGTATGTTTCATGCTTGTAACGATGTCTCTGGTACTTTGTCTCACAGGATCCCCCTTAGGATCTCTTGTAGGGCTGGTTTAGTGGTGACGAATTCCTTCAGTTTTTGTTTGTTAGGGAAGACCTTTATCTCTCCTTCTTTGCTAAATGACAGACTTGCTGGATAAAGGATTCTTGGCTGCATATTTTTTCTCTTCATCACATTGAATATCTCCTGCCATTCCTTTCTGGCCTGCCAAGTTTCAGTAGAGAGATTGGTCACGAGTCTTATCGGTCTCCCTGTATATGTTAGAGCACGTTTATTTCTAGCTGCTTTCAGAATTTTCTCTTTATCCTTGTATTTTGCCAGTTTCACTATGATATGTTGTGCAGAAGATCAATTCATGTACGTCTGAAGGGAGTTTTCTGTGCCTCTTGGGTTTCATTGCCTTTTTCCTTCCCCAGATCCAGGAAGTTCTCAGCTATTATTTCTTCAAGTACACCTTCAGCACCTTTCCCTCTCTCTTCCTCCTCTGGAATACCAATTATGCATAGATTATTTCTCTTTAGTGCATCACTTAGTTCTCTAATTTTCCCCTTATACTCCTGGATTTTTTTATCTCTCTTTTTCTCAGGTTCTTCTTCTTCCATAATTTTATCTTCTAGTTCACCTATTCTCACCTCTGCCTCTTCAACCCGAGCCATAGTTGTCTCCATTTTATTTTGCAGTTCATTGATAGCATTTTTTAGCTCTTCCTGGCTGTTCCTTAGTCCCTTGATCTCTGTAGCAATAGATTCTCTGCTGTCCTTTATAATGTTTTCAAGCCCAGCGATTAATTTTATGACTATTATTCAATTCACTTTCTGTTATATTGTTTAAATCATTTTTGATCAGTTCGTTAACTGTTTTTATTTCCTGGACGTTTTTCTGAGGGCAATTCTTCCGTTTCGTCATTTTGGATAGTCCTTGGAGTGGTGCGAGACTGTGAGGCACTTCCCCTGTGCTGTCTTGAATAACTTGCAATGGTGGGTGGGCCGCAGTCAGACCTGATGTCTGCCCCCAGCGCACTGCTGGGGCCATGGTCAGACTGGTGTGTGCCTTCTCTTCCCCTCTCCTAGGGGCGGGATTCACTGTGGGGTGGTGTGGTCCGTCTGGGCTACTTGCACACTGCCAGGCTTGTGGTGCTGGGGATCTGGCGTATTAGCTGGCGTAGATCGGCAGGGTGCACAGGGGTGGGAGGGGCTGGCTCAGCTTGATTTTCCTTCAGAGATCTGTTTCGGGAGGGGCCCTGTAGCACCGGGAGGGAGTCAGTCCCGCCAGAGGGATGGATCTGCAGAAGCACAGCTTTGGGTGTTTGCATGGTACAAGCAAGTTCCCTGGCAGGAACTGGTTCCTTTTGGGATTTTGGCTGGGGGATGGGCGAGGGAGATGGTGCTAGCAATCGCCTTTGTTCCCTGCCAAACTGAGCTCTGTCATCCGGGCTCAACAACTCTCCCTCCCATTGTCCTCCAGCCCTCCTGTTCTCCGAGCAGAGCTGTTAGCTTATAACCTTCCAGATGTCAAGTCCCGCTTGCTGTCGGAACACACTCTGTCCTGCCCCTCTGCTTTTGCAAGCCAGCCTCGGGGGCTCTGCTTGGCCGGCGGGCCACCCCTCCACCCCGGCTCCCTCCCGCCAGTCCGTGTAGCCCGCACAGCCTCTCCGCCCTTCCTACCCTCTTCCGTGGGCCTCTCGTCTGCACTTGGCTCCGGAGACTCTGTTCTGCTAGTCTTCTGGTAGTTTTCTGGGCTATTTAGGCAGGTGTAGGTGGAATCTAAGTGATCAGCAGGATGCACAGTGAGCCCAGAGTCCTCCTACGCTGCCATCTTCCCAGTATCCCCCAATACTGGGTATTTAAAAATTGTAGTCAATTAATGATAAAGAATGAAGAATGAAAATACCTTTTTGAAACATATTTGCAAAGAATTTTTGTTAAAAAATTTAGAATGATAGTACAGATAGTTAAATAAAAGTAATTAGTCTCATATAAACTCAGTTTTGTTTGTAAAACTTTCTTGGCCCTGGGGCGCCTGGGTGGCTCAGGTCATGATCTCATTGTTCGTGAGTTCGAGCCCCGCGTTGGGCTCTGTACTGACAGCTAGGAGCCTGGAGCCTGCTTCAGATTCTGTGTTTCCCTCTCTCTTTCTGCCCCTTCCCCGCTCATGCTCTGTCTCTCTCTGTCTCTCAAAGATGAATAAACGTTAAAAAAATAAAAAATAAAAGAAAGTTTCTTGGTCCTATTTTTTTTTCATTTTACATCTCTTCGTAAATGTTTTGTCGCCATATTTATCTACATTTAAGTATGATTAGATTACAATAACCATGAATTTTCATGCATCCATTAGGGTTGTCTCTCAAGTTTATTTCTTCAAGAAAACACAAGAGAACTGAGGAGAAAATAGAGGTTTATTATATTCTGTTAATTTCTTTATAGAACATCTAATACTCTTGATTGCTATGAGAATGGAGCTGTGTTTATTTTTGTACTTCTTTAATTAATACATAGAGTCAAACCAAAATTTTTTCATCAAAACACCACTATTTCTTTAGATCAAGAGCTATATCTTGCTCTCACTTCAGAAAATTTTGTTGGACTATAATCCCTATGCTTTACTCACATTTATAGAGCAAAGTGGCTTACTAAGTTTAGTCAATAGTTTATATTCTTAATATCAATGACATTGTAGCCATTGATGACTATACTGTATATAATACATATGTTTAATAAGTGGTTTTATCAATCATTAAAACTTAACAGTTAGAATAAGTATGAGATGAGAAAAATCCTTCCAAAGCACTGTGAACCTTCATGAATGTAATGATACAGCTCTCTGAAGGCTTAGAAAGGACAATGGGGAGAAGAAAGATCTCTCTTTATAGAAAGTAAAACAAAGAGATGTACTCAGTGATCAAAATAGCTCTTCCACAGGTTTTTAAAGCAGAGATGAATCTCCCAAGGTTGGAACACTGAGGGTTGGATTTTGGTATTTAATTCATTGGAAACAAGGTAGCTTCTAATAACAGTGGTCAAGCTAACTAAGAAATGTCATATGGTTTATATGACATTAATATGTCATATATGCATATATATGCATATATGCAAATATAAATATTTGCATAAGAAGAGTCATATAGAAAACTGAATCTGAAGTCAGAAGATAACCATCCATAGTCTGGCTCTCTAAGTACTATTGTTGGAATGGCCACCAGAAAATCACTTATTCTTTTTAGACCCAAGTTTCTTTATCTGTAAAATGAAGGATGTAGATCTACTGATCTTTTTCAACCTTAAAATTCTATGATTTTTGCTGATTGGTAAACCGTATTTCCAAGAGCAAGTAAGTTATATTTCCTTATTATTCAATGGAGTTAAACTAAGATAAAGATAAAACACTAGTAGAAGAACTATTATTTACTATTTCTTAAGCATACATATCCTGATCCTAAAAAAAATATTTATGTTCTCCTTGTTATTTATACTAGATATTATTGGGCATCAAAATACAAATTTTATTTAAAAATATATAAAAAAAAACTAAAGCAACCAGTTATCCTTTGTGCTGTGAAGATATCAGCAATGAAGGGATCTATTGAACTCATAGCAATGATTTAGAGTACCTAGTAGAAAGTAACACTATACCACCTGGAAAATTACTGAGATTTTACATTTCTTATTTATGAGTTTTTGTTCTTGGTAAGGAATATCTTGTATAAGATAAGTCTCAGAGCAAAAAAAAAAAAAAAAAAAAAGTCATCCCTTAAGTATTTGCTCACTTAGACTAAAACGCAACTTCTTAAGGTACAGAAAGTTAAAGGGCTTATTTCAGTGCACACTGTTGCATTGTTGGTGTTCTGCGATGTTTATCGAATCAATAAAGGTAAAGAACTGTGCTATCACTTGGTTAAATGATAGAGGTTTAGTATTCATGGTCATGTTCAAAGGGAAGCTATGAAAAGAAATTCACAGAATTGGTTTTGTTTTTTGTTTTTTTTTTGTTTTTACTTTTAATAGGGACGTTTCTAAAGAATATATTAGAATATGTATTGGAGAACAAGAAAAATGAGACTATATGAAATAAATGGAGAAGATGCTGAGGAAAATTGGGGTCATTATACACTCGATGGAAATGCTAAATATGTGATTCTGTTAATTATTCATTTTATTGACAGAATGCATGAAGTGTGAACTTAAGATTATTGAACAGATAAATTTATTAATTTTTTTGTCTATTTTCCAAAATCTTTTGAGGCTTGGGCTTACCTGTAGTATTTGGAAAGATTTCTGACATTACTGATAAAGCAGTTTCCTACATCACCTTAACAATTTGTATAAGATGCAATTGCAGAAACATGGAGAAAATATAAATGCAGAAGAGAGCAGCATTTGTGAAATCATTAAGACTATTTAATATAATTTGAGTAAATATCTAGGCCAAGATTTTGAAGATAAATAGGTATTCACATAGTGAATAATAAATGATATTTTGGCACATAAATATATATAGAGTTATGAGGCAAAAATAGTGTATCCAACTAACTACTAATGTTTTTGTATTGCTGGAATATAATGTCCAAATATCAGAATACAGCAAGAAAGGAGGAAAGAAGTCAATGCAGTAGTCCAGGCAAATGTAGAAAGGACCAGATCTAAGCAAGTGGCATAGAGTTGGAGAAGAAAAAATAGATTCAAGTGGAACTTAGGAAACAGGACCTTTGACATTTGGTGACTATTGGAATTAGGAGATATTTTAAGTGCTTTCTTTTAAGAGCCTTATTGATCCTGAAATAAATAATATGGCAAGATTTATTAGGGCAAGAATTGTCCTTCAGTGTTTACATGATGGTTATTATGGGAATATGCTTGCCATTTAAAAACCTAGATGGTTAGGGGTGCCTGGGTGGCCCAGTTGGTTAAGCCTCCAACTCTTGCTTTCAGCTCAGGTCATGGTAACATGGTTTCATGAGTTCCAGCCCCACATCGGGCTCCACATTGACAGTGTGGAGCCTGCTTGGGATTCTGTTGCCCTTTCCCTGTCTCCCCCATTCACAGTCTCTCTCTCTCTCTGTCTCTCTCTCTCTCAAAATAAATAATAAACTTAAAAAAAGAATTTTCAAAATAAAATAAAATAAAAACCTAGATGGCTAAATTATTCACTTTTCATCCATATATCTTATTGATGAGGAGACAGAGGGAAGCAGTTAAGATTACAGTGTGATACGTTTTAAAAATAGTAACCATAAAAGATAAAATATATTAAATTTAATTAGTATGGATTTATTTAAATCCTAAAGCCAGTTAAATGGCATACAATTTTTTTATGATATTCAGTACTTTCTAAATCCTTTTTACTATTTTGAGAATATATTTCAAAAATGCCCACAAACATCTTTGCTTTTAGTTGCGATATAAAAGGATAAAGTAGCAATTCCTTTCTGGCAGAAAAACAAAACCACAGCAACTTTTGTTTCTTTGATGTATGCATCTTTTTTAATATCTCCATCTGTGTCCCCTTCCACAATATAGCTAATTAAATTTTTGTTTTCTTACACACTGTAAATGCAGCTGGAATGCCCTAGTTACTAAAAATGAGTAAAGTAATGTAATTCTTGGTGGAATTCGTTTGATTACAGACTTGCTCACTACAACCAGGCAACAGCAATTCCTTCTTGAGAAAAAGAGGAAATATTTTATAAAAATCTATTTCAAAATATTTCATTGTTTAACAATTATCTTTGTTGGGCACAGTCCTAAGAGTTATTTTGTTCCTTAAAAAAAAAGGAAATTATAACAGTAATGTAAGAAGTATTTATAAGAAGGTATCTACTCTATTTAGCTGCTTTCTAAAATATAGTCAATATCAAGTAATATTTATGGATAAGATGTTTTATATGTGTATATATATATATATACATATATATATATATAGAACATATATATATATATATATATATATATATATATAGAATATATATATATATATATATATATACCCACACACACAGCACCACATTTATGTGTGTTTATACATATATGTGTGTCTTACTATTATTGGATATAGTCAATAGATACATTTATGGGCTATATTTTGCTGCCTAACCAACAACCACAAAACACAGTAGACTTAAATACTTTTTTAGCTCCTGATTCTGTATATCCTCAATTTGGGTAGGACTCAGCAGGTAAGTTCTCACAATGGCTTAACTTAGGTCTGCTCATGCATCGTCAGTCATTAACTGGTCAGGTGGACAGCTCTGCTTTTAAGTGTTGATTGACCATTGGCTGGAGTAGCAGGCAAGTAGGTTATGAATCTCTCATTGTTCAGTTGGTTCGTTCAGGTTTGTTTCAATGATGGTGACAGATATCAAGAATGGAGAAAAGGCAAGCCCCACTGCTTAATTACTATTTAAGTCTCTGCTTGCGACATGTTTGCCACTGTCTCATTGGTCAAAGCAAGTCACATGGTCAAGTACAAGGTCGGTGTATCATGAACATTCCAATAGGGTAGGGATATGGAGAGACATGGAGACATGAACAAATTAGTGACAATTATTGCACCAGTTTGTGGCAACATGATACTCAGAGGGTATACCTATGTCTGTCTTCTATCTGTATGCAAGTCAATGGAGTAAATGACTAAATTCAGGTTCTACCTTTATAGTACAACCACTGACCCACCATAGCCATTTCACTGAAACTAAGGGCATTATTTGAAAGAAATTATGTGACCAGAGCAGCACCTCTTTAGCTAGCATTTTGTATTTTGTAAATACTTTCTTCCTTCCTAATTACTAATGCATCTACTAGTTTTTAAATCTGGAAATATATATGATTTTTCTAACTCCAGTTGGAAACAGACACTGAGGTAACCCCAGGGATTCTTTCTTTCTTATATAATCCTCTTACTTGTGACTTGCTTCTTATTTATAAACTATGCAAAAAAGGATGTCATTCTCATGATTACATTGCATTTTATAAGCTTTTTTTCTTGCTGGCTGTCTTCTTCCTAGTTGAATAAGTAAACTTCTTTGTTGTGAAATGCCCATGGAAGGTACCAGTTGGCGGGGAACTGAGTGACCTTTCTCTAGGAGCTGAGGGTGGCCTCTAGCTGACAGCTAGCAAGAACCTAGGGCCAGCAGTTACAACTCAGAAATTGATTCATTCCCTTTTAAGTTTCCAGTTGAAAATGAAGCTCATATGGAGACTTTGCACATAGCCTTGTGAGAGATCTTATCAGAGAATCTAGTAAAGCTATGCCTGGACAAGGCAACTGAGATAATAAAAGTGTGTTGTTTTAAACCACTAAGGTTTTGGTAATTTGTCACATTGGAAAACTAATACACAGGCAAATAATCCACTTCAGTTAAGATCTACACTGAAAAATGTTTAAATTTGGACTTGGTTATTTTTGTTTAAGGGTTATTTCTTCACAAAACCAGTTAAAAAAAAAACACTTTATGTTTTGTTAGTAAATGGAAATGTATACATTTCTTTCATCACACATTTTCCAAACTCTGTCAACATATTTTCATACATTATACTTCAGACTAAGGCAGAAGTTCTATTTAATTAGCTTTGGGAATAGAAGACTTAATCAAAAAAAATTTGAAAATTGTTATTTCCTCACTGTATTCAGCCCTAAACCCTGACATGATATATGTGGCTACAACCTTATTTCTTCAAAAATATTAGGAAATAATCACTTTCATTTTCATTGTAAAGTACTGTGAATTTACAATGGCTAATCTCTCCAAGTTAATTATGCATTTAACCTGAAACCATTTTAAATGTATGCAGAGTTCTTCATGTGTTATGTCAAGGATATGTGTTCTATTCACTATCCAAGGATGAATTCAGTGAAACAAAGGACTAGAGCCAGTTTGTGGGCCATAGGAAAAGAAAAATGTGATACTAACAGCTCATGTTTTGAGGTCCTTTACAAAAGAATATTTGACTATTTTAGCCTATCATTGATTAAATTTAGCTTATATTGATTATAAGTAACAAGTTTTTTTTTCTTGTATGCAGTTATTTTGACAGAAAGTTGTACTACAATTTTATTATATTCATCTTATATAAATATATACACTATGCTCATTTTTATGTTGTGTGAAATGAGTATCAGCTGGTAAAAAATCATGTTGATATAATTTTGACATTGAAGCATTCGGTATCCATAAAATTGATACTGTGATGGTAATGTTAATGAGTTAAAAAACCCAGTGGAATTTCAAGGGATATATTTGGAAGAAAAAAGGCAATAGTGTTATTGGGATTAATAGGATTACTTAATTAAGATTAAGTATCTTTCAGTTGTTTTCTTTTTCATATGTTTTCCTTTATTCTTTTTCTTTTTTGTTTCTACTTTTTTCCCCAAAATTAACATGTCTGTTTGAAATGGAAGTTTCAGAATTAAGTCCTATAATGGTATAATGGTATATGGTAGAGTAGCAGAGGTAAGCAGAGCTTAACAAAAGTGCATCTGTCTTGAAGTTTATTTATTTATTTTGAGAGAGAGAGAGAGAGAGAGAGAGAGAGAGAGAGAGAGAGAGAGAACACCAGCAGGGCAAGGGCAGAGAGAGAGGGAGAGAAAGAGAGAGAATACCAAGCAGGTTGTATGCTGACAGCATGGAGCCCAGTGCAGGGCTCGAACTCACAAACCATGATATCATGACCTGAGCCGAAATTAAGAGTTCAGTGCCTAACCAACTGAGCCACCCAGGCAACCTGAAAGTGCATCTGTTTGTTTGTTTTTTAATTTTTTTAATTGTTTTGTTTTTGAGACAGAGACAGAGCATGAGCAGGGGAGGGGCAGAGAGAGAGAGAGAGACACAGAATCCAAAGCAGGCTCTACGCTCTGAGCTGTCAGCACAGAGCCTGACGTGGGGCTCACACTCACAGACTGTGAGATCATGACCTCAGCTGAAGTTGGATGCTTAACCTACTGAGCCACCCAGGTGCCCAAAGTGCATCTGTTTTAAATGATAAACGATTGTCATTGTCTTCCAGAGTTACTCAGAAGAGAAAGAAAGCCTAAGTGAAGAAAGAGTAAGAGACAAGTGCAAGTGATGACAGCCTTGTAACTATATGAGAAAAATGAAGGTTTTAATTTTTTTCTCAGCATCTATTGATTCATTTTTTTAGTGTACAATGTGATATTTCTCTTCTAAATGTATGAACATGGTGACTTGATATATGTATATATTGTTAAATGATTACTATAATCAAGTTAATTCATAGATATATCACCTCAAATAGTTCTTGCTTTTCTGTGCATGGTAAGAACATAAGATACACACAATTTGCAAGTTTCAAGTACACAATACAGTGCTAACAGCCATAATCACCTTGCTATACATTAGGTGACCAGAACTTAATTCATTTTATAACATAAATTTTGTACACTTTGACCAATATCTCCCCATTTCCCCCACCCTCTAGGCTCAAGATCCATTGTTCTACTCTCTGTTTCTAAGTGTCAACTTTTTAAATTCCACAAATAATTGAGATCATACAATATTTCTTTCTATGTCTGGCTTACTCCACTTTGCATTATGTGTTTCAGGTTCAACCATGTTGTCACAAATGGAAGCCTTTCCTTCTTATTTATTACTGAATAATATTTCCTTTTGTGTGTGTGTGTATATATATATATATATATATATATATATAGTGAATAATTCTATAGTGAACAGGGAGTACAGATATTTATCTGAGATATTGATTTTATTTCCTTTGGATATATATTCAGAAGTGGAATTACTGGATCATATAAAAGTTCTATTTTTAAGTTTTTCAGGAAACTCCATACAGCATTTCATAGTGGTTACACCAATTTACATTCCTACAGTACACAAGTACTCCCTTATTTCATACTCTTGCAAACATTTTATATGTAAGAGATAAAAGATAAAGAGATACTAGGTGTTCTAACAGGTATGAAGTGATATCTTACTGTAGTTTTGATTGGCATTTCTCACATGATCAGTAATGTTGAGCACTGTTTCATGTACCTGTTGCCATTTGTATGTCTCCTTTGGAAGAAGGTCTGTTCAATTCCATTGTCTATTTTCATTTGGGTGTTTAGTTATTTATTTTTGCTTTTGAATTTTACAAGTTCCCCTATATATGTTTGAAATTAACCACTTATCCGATATATGATTTGCAAATATTTTCGGTCATTCCATAGATTGCCTTTTCATCTTGTTGGTTGTTTCTTCTCCTGTACAGAAGCTTTATAGTTTGATCAAGCCTCCCCTGTTTATTTTTGCTTTTGTTAACTTTCTTTTTGGTGTCTTATCCAAAAATCATTTCCAAGACCAATATAAATGAAAAATTTACCCACATTTTTTCATGAAGTTTTATATTTTTGTGTTACATTTAAGTCTTTAATCCAGTTCAAATTATTTTTTATGTATGGTGGAAGGGTCCAAATCAGTGTTATCCAGTTTACCAACACTGTTTATTGAAAAGACTATTGTTTCTCTATTATTCTTGGTGTCCTTGTCAAAGATTAGTTGATCATAGATTTGTGAGTTTATTTCTGTGCTCTCAATTCTATTCTGTTGGTCTATGTGTTTGCTTTTATGCAGATACCATACTGTTTTGTTTACTATAGCTTTGTAATATTTTTTGAAATCAGAAAGTGTGATGATGCTTTGTTGTTCTTTCTCAAAATTGTTTTGGTTTTGGGGATCTGTTTGTCTATTTATGATTTCATACAGATTTTATAATTCGTTCTATTTCTGTGAATAATGCCATTGTAAATTTGATAGGAATTGCAACAAATCTGTAGGTTACTTTGCATAATGTAAGCAGTTTAACTATATTAATTCTTTTGATCCATGAACATGGGATATCTTTCTATTTATTTGAGTCTTCCTCTATGTATTTCATTACTGTCTAAAAGTTTTAAGTGTGCAAATTTTCTACCTGTGTAGTTTAATTTACTAAATATTTCACTCTTTCTCATGCATTTGTAAATGGAACGGTCTTAATTTAATTTTTTGATGCTTTATTGTTAAGGTATAGACATGCACATGATTTTTGTGTATTAATTTTGGACACTAACTTTACTAAATATGTGTATTAATTTTAAATGATTTTTGTTGGAGGGTTTTATCTATATATGATCAGGTCATCTACCAACAGGGACAGTTTAATGACTTCCTTTCTCATTTGGATACCAATTAGTTCTTTTTCTTTCCTAACTACTCAGGCTAGGATTTCCAGTGATAGTTTCAAAAGAATAGAAGTATTGTTGAATGGTATAGAAGTGGGCACTCTTATCTGGTTCCTGATTTTAGAGGAAAAGCTTTCAGCTTTTCACCATTGAATATGTTAGATGTAAGCTTGCTACATATAGTCTTTATTATGTGGACATTTATTCTTTGTATACCTAATTTATTGATAATTTCCATCACAAAGGATTTTGAATTTTGTCAAATGCTTTTTCTGTGTTTATTGAGCTAATAATATAGCCTTTAGCCTTCATTTTGTTAATGCAATTGAGCCCATATGTTGATTAGCATATATTGAATTATCTTTTTATTCCCAGGATAAGTCCTACTATATCATGGTATATGATTCTTTTGATATGCTGTTGAATCCGATTTGCTTGTATTTTTTTTAAATATGGCCCTGTAATTTTCTTGTCTTTTACATACTTCTTTATCAATATAATGCTAGTCTCCTAAAATAAGTCTCTGCAATTTTTTTGGAAGAGCTTGAGAAGAATTGTTTTTAAAATGTTTGGTAGATTCAATTGTGAAGCCAGCTGGTTCTGGGCTTTAATTTGTTAATTTTTGTTTACTGCTTCGATCACCCTACTTGTTACCGGTCTGCTTAGATTTTCTATCTCTTTGTGATTCAGTATTGAGATATAGTATGCTTTTAGGACTTTATCCTTTTTTTCTTGGTTATCCTATTTGTAGTATATAATTGTTCATAGTAATCTCTTTTGATCCTATTTTTGTGGTATCAATTTAACATTTCCTCTTTCATTTATACATTTATTTATTTGAGTGTTGTTTTTTTTCATAGTCTAAAAGTTGGTTAATTTTGTTTATCTTTTCAAACAAAAAAAATTCTTAGTTTTTTTGATCTTTGCTATTGTCTTTTTTAAAATGTATTTATTTAAATTCAAGTTAGTTAACATACAGTGTAGTATTGGTTTCAAGAGAAGAACCCAGTGATTCATCACTTACATGTAACACCAAGTGCTCATCCCAACAAATGCTCTCTGTAATACCCACCACCCATTTAGCCCATTCCTCCACCCCACACCCCTCTGGCAAGTCTTAGTATGTTCTGTATTCAAGAATCTCTTATGGTTTGCCTCTATCTCTCTTTTAATCTTTTTTTTTTCTTCCCTTGCCCTGTTTATCTTTTGTGTTTCTTAAATTCCACATATAAGTGAAATCATATTTTTGTCTTTTTCTGACTGACTTATTTTGCTTAGCACAATACATTCTAGTTCCATCCATGTTGTTGCAGACAGAAAGATTTCATTCTTTTTGATCAACAAGTAATATCTCATTGTATGTATGTGTGTGTATGTATATATATGTGTATATATATATATGTGTGTGTGTGTGTGTATATACACATTATATATTATATATATATATATATATATATATATATATATATATATTCTTTATCCATTCATCAGCTGATGGACATTTGGGATCTTGTCATAATTGGCTATTATTGATAGCACTGCTATAAACATTGGGGTGCATGTGCCCCTTTGAAACAGCATACCTGTATATTTTGGATAAACACCTAGTAGTGATTGCTGGGTCATAGAGTAGTTCTATTTTTAATTTTTTGAGGAACCTCCATACCATTCTCCATAGTGGTTGTACCAGTCTGCATTCCCACCAGCATCACAAAAGGTTTCCCCTTTCTCCTCATACTCACCAACATCTGTTGTTTCCTGAGTTGTTCATTTTAGCCATTCTGACAAGTGTGAGGTAGTAACTCATTGTGGTTTTGATTTGTATTTCCCTGATGATGAATGATGTTGAGCATCTTTTCATTTGTCTGTTAGCCATCTGAATATCTTCTTTCAAAAAGTTTCTGTTCATATCTTTTGCCCATTTCTTCCCTGGATTATTTGTTGTTTGGGGGTTGAGTTTGAAAAGTTCTTTATAGATTTTGGATACTAACCCTTTATCTAATATGTCATCTGCAAATACCTTCTCCCATTCCATTGGTTGCTTTTTAGTTTCGCTGATCGTTTGTCTTGCTGTGTGGAAGCTTTTTATCCTGATGAGGTCCCAATAATTCATTTTTGGTTTTGTTTCCCTTTCCTCCAGAGACGTGTTGAGTAAGAAGTCATTGCGGCCAAGACCAAAGAGGTTTTTGCCTGCTTTCTCCGCGAGGATTTTGATGGCTTCCTATCTTATGTTTAGGTCTTTCATCCATTTTAAGTTTATTTTTGTGTATGGTGTAAGAAAGTGGTCCAGGTTTATTCTTCTGCATGTCGCTGTCCTGTTTTCCCACCGCCATTTGCTGGAGACTTCCATTGGATATTCTTTCCTGCTTTGTCAAAGATTAGTTGGCCATATGTTTGTGGGTCCATACTGGTTCTCTATTCTGTTTCATTGATCTATGTGTCTGTCTTTGTGCCTGTACCATACTGTCTTGATAATTGCAGCTTTGTAATACAGTTTGAAGTCTGGAATTGTGATGGCTCCAGCTTTGGTTTTCTTTTTCAACATGACTTTGGCTATTTGGGGTCTTTTCTGGTTCCATACAAATTTTAGAATTGTTTGTTCTAGCTCTGTGAAGAGTGCTGTTGTTATTTTGATAGGGACTTCATTGAATGTGTAGATTGCTTTAGGTAGTATAGAAACGTTAACAATATTTGTTCTTCCAATCCATGAGCGTTTCCATTTCATTGTGTCTCTAATTTCTCTGATAACCTTCCTATATTTTTCAGTTTATAGATGTTTTACCTCTTTGGTTAGGTTTTTCCCTACATATTTTATGGGTTTTGGTGCAATTGTAAATGGGATTGATTCCTTGATTTCTATTTCTGCTGTTTCATTATCGCTGTGTATAAATGCAACTGATTTCACTACATTTATTTTATATTCTGTGACTTTGCTGAATTCATGTATCAGTTCTAGCGTTTCTTTCTTTCTTTCTTTCTTTCTTTCTTTCTTTCTTTCTTTCTTTCTTTCTTTCTTTCTTTCTTTCTTTGATGTCTAAGGTTTTCCACATAGAGTATCATGTCATTTGTGGAAAGTGAAATTTTGACTTCTTCCTTGCTGATTTGGATTCCTTTTATTTCTTTTTGTTGTCTAATTGCTGAGGCTAGGACTTCCAAAGCTATGTTGAGAGTACAGTGGTGACAGTGGGCAACCCTGTTATGTTCCTGACCTTAGAGGGAAAACTCAGTTTTTCCCTATGGAGGATAATTTTAGCTATGAGTCTTTCATGTATGACCTTTACGATGTTGAGGTATGTTCCTTCTATCTCTACTTTCTTGAGGGTTTTTATCAAGAAAGTATGTTCCATTTTGTAAAATGCTTTTCTGCATTTATTGAGAGGATCATATGGTTCTTAACCTTTGTTTTATTAATGTGATGTATCATGTGTTTGACTTGTGGATATTGAACCAGCCCTGCATCCCAGGAATAAATCCCACTTTATTGTGGTGAATGATTTTTTAAATGTATTGTTGGATTTTATTGCTAGAATCTTGTTGAGAATTTTGGCATTCATGTTCATCAGGGAAATAGGTCTATAATTCTCCTCTTTAGTCGTGTCTTTGTCTGGTCTTAGAATCAAGGTAATGCTGGCCTTATAGAATGAGTTTGGAAACTTTTCTTCCACTTCTATATTTTGGAACAATTTCAAAAGAATATGTATTGACTATTCTTTAAACGTTTGGTAGAATTCCTCTGGGAAGCCATCTGGCCCTGACTCTTGTTTGTTGGGAAAGTTTTGATTACCGATTCAATTTCTTTACTGGTTATGGCTATGTTCAAATTTTCTATTTTTTCCTGTTTCAGTTTTAGTAATTTATTATTTTAAGGAATTTATGCATTTCGTCCAGATTGCCCAATTTGTTGTCATATAATTGCTCATAATAGTCTCTTACTATTGATTGTTTTTCTGTGGTGTTGGTTGTTATCTCTTCTCTTTCATTCGTGATTTTATTAACTTGGGTCTTTTCCTTTTTCATTTTGACCAATCTGGCTGCAGGTTTATCAATTTTGTTAATTCTTTCAAAGAACCACTTCCTGGTTTCATTGATATGTTCTACTGTTTTTTTTTTTTTAATCATTAATTCCTAATTTAATCTTTATTCTTTCCCTTCTTCTGCTAGTTTGGGGCCTCATTTGCTGTTCTTTTTTGACCTCCTTTATGTGTAAGGTTAGATTGTGTATTTGAGATATTTCTTCCTTCTTTATTAAGGCCTGAGTTGCTGTATACTTCCTTCTTATGACTGCCTCTGCTGCATCCCAAAGGTTTTAGACTGTCATATTTTCTTTCATTGGCTTCAAAGTATTTTTATTTCCTCTTTAGTTTCTTGTTTAACATATTAATTCTTTAGTAGGATGTTCTTTAATCTCCAGTGTTTGTGTTCTTTACACATTTTTTTTTCTTGTGGTTGATTTCAAGTTTTATAGCATTTTGGTCTGAAAGTGTGCATGGTAGTAAGATCTTGATCTTTTTGTACTTTTTTGAGGGCTGATTTGTGACCCAGTATGTGATCTATTCTGCAGAATGTTCCATGTGCACGCAAGAAGAATGTATATACTGCGGTTTTAGGATGAAATGTTTTGAATGTATCTGTTAAACCCATCTGGTCCAGTGTGTCTTTCAAAGCCATTGTTTCTGTTTTGATTTTCTGCTTAGATGATCTCTCCATTGCTGTAAGTGAGATGTCAATCCCCCCTGCTATTATTGCATTATTATTAATGAGTGTCTTTATGTTGTAATTAAGGGATTTATATATTTGGTTGCTTCTAAATATTACAATAGTTGTATCTCCTTGGTGGAATAACTTCTTAATTATTATATAATACCCTTCTTCATCTCATGTTACAGTCTTTTTTAAAATATAGTTTGTCTGATATAAGTATGGTTACTCCAGCTTTCTTTTGATGTTCAATACCATGATAGATAATTCTCAATCCCCTTATTTTCAATCTGTAGGTGTCTTTAGGTCTCAAATGAGTCCGTGTAGGCAGCATATAGGTGGATCTTGTTTTTTTATTCCATTCTGATACCCTATGTCTTTTGACTGGAGCATTTAGCCAATTTACATTTGGAGTGATTATTGAAAGATATGAATTTAGTGCCCTTGTGTTGGCTGTAGAGTTGATCTTTCTGGTAATATTCTTTGATCCTTTCTAGTCTTTGTTGCTTTTGTTTTTTGTTTTGTTTTGTTTTGTTTGTCTTTCTCCATAAAAAAAGTCCCTCTTAAAATTTCTTGCAGGGCTGGTTTAGTGGTCATGAACTCCTTAGTTTTTGTTTGTCTCGGCAACTCTTTATCTCTCTTTCGTTTTTGAATGACAGCCTTGTTGGATAATGAAGTCTTGGCTGCATATTTTTATAATTCAACACATTGAATATATCCTGCCACTCCCTCTGGCCTGCCAGGTTTCTGTGGACAGGTCTGCTGTGAATCTGATTTGTCTTCCCTTGTAGGTTAAGGACTTTTTTCACCTTGCTACTTTCATGATTGTTTCCTTGTCTGTGTATTTTGTGAATTTGATTATGATATGCCTTAGTGTTGGTCAGTTTTTGTTGAATCTAATAGGAGTTCTCTGTGCTTCTTGGATTTTGATGTCTGTGTCCTTCCCCAGATTAGGAAAGTTTTCAGCTATAATCTGCTCACATAAACCTTCTTCACATAAACCCTTTTCTGTCTCTTCATCTTCTAGGACTCCTATGATATGAATGTTATTCCTCTTTAATTAGTCACTTTTATTGTCTTTCTAATCCTGTTTCATTTATTTTTGTTCTAATCTTTATTATTTTGTTCTTATGCTAATTTTGGGCTGATTTTGTTCTTTTTTTCTTTTTTCTTGAAGTGTAATGTTAAGTTGTTTCAGTCTTTTTCTTGATGTAGGTGGTTATCACTATAAACTTCCCTCTTAGAACTGCTTTTGCTGTATCCCATAAGTTTTTGGTATGTTTTATTTCCATTGTAATTTGTCTCAAGATACTTTCTGTTTTCTCTTTTCTTTCTTTGGCTGTTCAGCAGTGTGTTGTGTAATTACTACATGTATGTTATTTTCCAGTTTCCTTCTTGTTATTGGTTAGTTTCGTATCACTGTGGAAAGAAAGAAGATTTGATGTGTTTAAAAATTTATTATGACTTGTTTTGTAGCCCAACATATGATCTGTGCTGGAGCGTGTTCCATGTGCATTTCAGAAGAATGAATATTCTGATACTGTTGGGTGGATTGTTTTATATATACCTATCAGATGATCTATTTATATTTATAGATCCATTCGAGCTATAATATTATAGATAATGTCTGTTTCTTTATTGATTTCCTGTTTGGATGGTCTAAACACTAATGAAAGAGGGGTATTGAAGTCGCCTTCTATTATTATATTGCTGTCATTTTCTCTCTTCAGTTCTATTAATATTTTACTTATATATTTAGGTGTTCCATTGTTGGGTACATATATATTTACAATGGTTGTATCCTATTGATGAATTGACCCATTTATCATTTATACTGACCTTCTTTGACTCTTGTGACTGATTTTTATTGAAAGTCTATTCTACTAATATAAACAAGTATTGGCACCCCTGCTCTGTTTTGGTTACAATTAGCAAAATATCTTTTATAATTCCTTCACTTTCAGTATATGTGTGCTCTTAAAATTAAAGTGAGTCTCCTCTAGATTTCATATTGTTAAATACTATTTGTTTTATCTATTCCACCACTCTGTGTTTTCTGATTGAAGAACTTAATCTATTTACTTTTAAAGTAACTAATGGTGATTCCCTCTCTCTCTCTCCCCTCCTCTGCTCATGCTCTGTCTCTCTCTGTCTCAAAGATAAATAAACATTAAAAAAAAATTAAAAAAAAAAGGGATGCCTGGGTGTCTCAGTCAGTTGGGTGTCCGACTTCAGCTCAGGTCATGATAGCACAGCTAATGAATTTGAGCCCTGCGTTGGGCTCTGTGCTGAGAGCTCAGAGCCTGGAACCTGCTTCGGATTCTGTGATTCCTGCTCTCTCCCTGTCTCAAAAATAAATAAACGTTAAAAAAATTTTTTAAAGTAACTAGTGGTGAGTACAGACTTTACTGCCATTTTGTTAATTGTTTTACAGCTTTTAGAATTCCCTTTGTTCTTTTCTTTCTCCATTTCATCTTTGTGATTTGTTGGGGCTTTGTGGTGACATGTATTGACTTCTGTTTCTTTCTCTTTTGTGTGTCTACTAGAGGTTTCCTCTTTGTGGTTACTGTGAGGTTTACATAAAATATCTTCTATTTACAATAGTCTATATCAAGCTGATAACCACTTAAGTTCAATGGCAAAACCAAAACAAATCAAACAACTCTATACATATACTTTCCTCCTCATACTTTTTCATCTTTTGATGTCCCATTTTACATATTTTTATATTTTGCATCTGTTAACAAATTAGCGTGGCTATTTTGTTTTTTTTTTTAACAAATTAGCATGGCTATAGTTGTTTTTTAATACTTCCATTTTTTAAGACTTACAAGTGATTTATATACCATCATGACAGTAGTTGAGTATTCTGAATTTAACTATGTATTTACCTTTACCTCTGAGTTTTATTATAATTTTATATTTTTCATATTGTTTGTTAGTGTCCTTGTTTCAACTTGAAGAACTTCTTTTCACATTTTTTTATTAGGCAGGTATAGTGGTGATGAACTCCCTCAGCTTTTGTCTGTTAAGGGATTTTTTACCTTTCCTCATTTCTGAAAGACATCTTTGCTAGGTATAATGTTCTTGTTTGGTGTTTTCTTTTTTTCTTCGAGCACATTGAATATATCCCCCACTCACTCCTGTCCTGCAAGGTTTCTGTTGAGAAATGTACTATAATCCTTGGTGGCAGGAGGGTGCCCTTGCATGTGAAAAGTCACTTTTCTCTTTCTGCTTTCAAAAGTCTCTTTTTTATTTGGATTTTGACAGTTTGATTAGAGTGTATCTTGGGATAATCTTCTTTGGGTCACTTTTGCTTGGGTCCTTTGAGCTTCATGTATCTGTATGTCCACATCTCTCCCAAGATTCAGGAAGTTTTCAGCTATTGTTTATTTATTTTTTTTAAATGTTTATTTATTTCTGAGACAGAGAGACAGAGCATGAGTGGGGTAGGGGCAGACAGAGAGGGAGACACAGAATCAGAAGCAGGCTCCAGGCTCTGAGCTGTGAGCATAGAGCCCGACGTGGGGCTCGAACTCAGAAACTGTGAGATCATGACCTGAGCCAAAGCTGGTCACTCAACCGACTGAGCCACCCAGGTGCCCCATGTTTCTTTAATATGCTTTCTAACCTTTATTTTCTATTATAGTTCTTGAACTCTAAAAATGTGTATAAATTTGTTCTTTCCATAATATCTTATAGATCCCACATCCTTTCTGTACTCTTTTACATTCTTTTTTTCTTTTTATTTCTTTAACAATTTCAAATGGCTTATATTTGAGGGTTTATTTTTATTATTTCTTTTATGTGACTGAGTGTGCTATTGAGGTTCTCTATTGACTTTTTCAGCTTTATCATTGTATTTTTCAGCTTTAGGATTTTTGTTTGATTCTTTTTTGTGGTTCTATTTCTATATAAAACTTCTCATTTTATTTACTCATTGTTTTCCTGATTTTTCTTACTTGTGTATGTGTATTGCATCTCACTGAGCTCATTTGAGATAATAATTTTTTTAACGTTTATTCATTATTGAAAGATAGAGACAGAGCATGAGCAGGGGAGGGGCAGAAAGAGGGGGAGACACAGAATCCAAAGCAGGCTCCAGGCTCTGAGCAGTCAGCACAGAGGCCGATGCAGGGCTTGAACTCACAAACCGTGAGACCATGACCTGAGCCGAAGTCGGACACCCAACCGACTGAGCCACCCAGGCGCCCCGAGATAATTATTTTTAATTTGACATCTGACAACCCATGGATCTCCATTTCTTTGAGGTCATTTACTAGAGATTTATATTAGTTTATTTTGTCAGTGTCACATTTGCCTGATTCTTTGTGATCGATGTAGCCTTGTGTTGGTGTCTGTGCATTTGAAGGAGCACACTTATTGCAATCTTACAGACTGGTTTAGGTTGTGCAAGGTTGAAGCTAAGTCTTGTGGCTGGTTCTGAACTACAGTCTGTGTTTAGAGAACTTATTACCTGGGTCCTGAGCAGGTATGGATCATCTCTGGTCCTTGGGTGAACAGGTCTTCCAACAGGACTGGACAAGTGTCCACTTCAAGACCTGCAGATAGTGGGTCTGTTACCTGGTGCATGGATGGTTGTGGCTCCTGACAAGTTTCTGGGTGGACTTCTGAAAGATTACTGGACAGCATCCTAGGTGGGCAGGATTAGCCCTGGAACATGACTGAGAGGGGCTGGAACCATTACAGGGCAGCTTCAGCATCCACTATTGGGACTGAGGTCAGTGGGCCTACCTCTTGGAACAAAGATGAGTGGATGCCTGGGCAGTCAAGATTATTGTGTGACTATAAGTACAAGGGACTAGAGCTGGTTACGGGACTGCTTGAAGTTCTATGGTTTGACTGAGATTGATGGGCCCATCTTTGGAGTTTGGGTGGGTATGCCTCCTGGTAGATCCCTGAGGGGGAAGGAGTGTTCTCTACCTATGAAAGAGAGGAGCTGGAGCCAAGTTTTGGGATTGGCAGTTGAACTGACATGTATTTCATGGGTTGTCCCTGAGCAGTATGCAGGTGTGACTGGTGACCAAAAGTGGCTAAAGTCAAGCCTTAGGCCATTTCAGGGTCTACAATTGGGACCAAGATTAGAGGGCTTGTTATCTGTAGCATGGATAGGTATGACTCCTGGCAATTTCCTGGCGAGATTTTGCTGGTGGCAAGACAAAGGCTAAACATGCTATAGCTGAACCCACAGTGGAGCAGAGCTGTTTCTGTGTTTGCAGCTAGGACTGTAATCTGTAATTCTTTCTCCTGCGCGTGGGTGTGCCTTCTGAAAACATCCTTCTTCAGTCTTGGGCTCTGGTGAGGTTTCACCATCTCTTACTTGCATCTCAAAGTTCCCACAAAGTCACTTTTGTCCATGAATTACCAAATTATTGTTGGATATTGGAGAGAGTATCAGTGGAAGACTTTCTGTTCTTCCATTTTTCTGATGCCACTCAACACATGAGGATTTAATTGGGATGATAGTCACTTAGAATGTCACAGATAGCTGCAGTGGTTTTCACTTCCTTAGTATTGTTTAAATTTATGGTTTAAAGGTTATATCATTAAGGTATAGAAGAACAGAGAAAATGTAAACAAGCAGTAGATTCAATTTTTTTTAAATTTTTTCAAAGGACATTATAGTGTTACTTAAACTAAGCTGCCTACAAAATAAGCACCATGATGAATTACAACAAAATGTTGTAGCAGGAAGGAGTATTCATGTGGGTGAGTAAGAATCAGCCAGTGTCAGTTTTGATTTCTCCAAATCTTATAGAGCTGATTAGACAGAAGAAATTTATGATTATATTATATATACCATTCTACAATTTCTGCATTTTTCTAGGTCATTTACTTGAAGAGAGATTTCATCAAAAGCAAATATATTTCATTTTATTTGGGATGCCAAGATGGTGTGATGTTTTTGCAATTGAAAATAGTATTGGTGGAACAACACAATTCAATACTTGATAAATATCATTTTCTCAGGCCAAAGGCATTTAAAGTTTGAGTATTATAAAGTCTATTGCAGGAAAAAAAAAAGACAAAATGGAAAACCATAGTGGTTATTAAAACTAAGTATTCAAGTTTCAAGGAAGGATAATTAACTAAGGTACTTAAAATTTCACCATATTCAACTAAAAAACACAAGACTGAAATAGTAATGCATTTGAACAGAATAAACAATAATAGATTTCAAAATGGTAGTATTTACATTAAAAATACTATCAATAATACTATAATGTTTTTTCAAAACAATCTTTTGCAGATGAGTGGAACTCAACATATGAGTAGTTTACATAAGTTTAGATCTCATAGAATATATGGAAAAAGAAGAGAATTTAGAAATGATCTAATGATGTTTTCTCATTGTATCTATGAATAAACTGAGACCAAGTATGATGAATGACTCATCCTAAACTACTAATTGTGGCAGAGCCAGAATTCTAAACACCTGACCTGAACTCTGTCTTCTTAATCTATATTATGCTGCAGTTTTTAGTTCCAGCATAATATCTTCTCATGATAAAATTGAATATCTTATAGCTCTAGATGTAATACATATATATCAGAGTAAATTTGTAAAGTTTTGTGAATATATAGAAGATAACCTACTTATGCCTATGAATCTGTATATATTTAGTATAAATATATACCTGTATGTATATACAAATGTATTTTATAAATTATGGATCTCTATGGTTATAACAAACATATTTATAAAATATCTGATTTATGACATAAGTTTTCTAGTTTTAATATAAAACAAAAAAACAAAAAATCATTTGTCCAATGGGTGAAGGACACCATATGACCGTTTCTTCTATTCATGAGTTATCTCATGAGATCTTATGTATTAGGTAGATAATACCCATATGTGATAGATATTAGGGCAACTAGATGAATTAACAATTGATTGTCGCTAACAACTGATTAATGAAAATCAGTTGTTAGTAATGATATCCAAAATTTATTGATTGATGTCCTACCTGGAAAAAACATTTCTAATAGTATAAAGCTTATCATGACTCTCTTACTCATTTTTTTCTGAATGATTTGAGTGAAGATTTATAAAACTTTGTGTACCAAATTTTGTTAGAATTTGTCACAATATGATAATGTTGTTATAGAGACAGAATCCAGAAATACTGTAGAGAGAAAAGGAAAAATCTGAATTCGATGAAATGAAACTTAACAGAAATGAATATAAGACCGTCTGTTTACACTGAAAAAAACTGAATAAATACCAGTGCCAGAATTTAGGCAAAGATATAGATATTTTAGTCAGCCATTAATTAACTCGGTATGGGGAATTTAAATGAATTATTGGTCCAAACGTCAGGGGGAAATCCAGGTTTTTTGCTAAATCCTCAATTAACAGAGGAGTAAATGAAATTTGCAAAACACTAAGAGATGTATGCCAATAAAAAAGTTTTTCAAAATTATTCTTGAAATCCATGATAAATTATGGAATACAGTATTATTCATAATTTTCATTATTTCTTTACATTATTTCATGTATGTATTTGCAAGCAGTAGAGACTGACTCCTCCTGCCCACCCACTGTCTTAGGAGATGTAGAAAAACTTATTAGTCCACAAAAAGTTTCTCCAGCCTTTCCCAAATTCCTCACCTTACAGAAATAATAAACACAGATGATTTCCGATTGCAACAACTTCTTTCCCACTGAGAGGCAGGCATCTTCTATCATTTATAGAGGTGTTACAAAATAGAAAAATATAAAACTCTCATCTCATATAAAAATATTTAAAGTCATAGAGGATCTTATACTTGTGTCCTATCCTTTTGTAATTTATCCTAATTATCTCATTGAAAGTGGATAGCCTAGTCTTTATGAAGCTGTATTCTCCTAGAAACATAAATAGAAATAATTTATATGAACTGATAGTAGTGTTCATTCTTGTTTTTGTCTATAAATCCACAGTATTTTGGTAACTTTCAGGTGTTAAATTTAAGGAGATACTTCAACAAATAGAACACATTCAGGTGATAATGATAAAATAGAAGGATGTGTCAAAATAATGTGATGTAAAAAATGATTGAAGAATATGCAAATGTTTTATCTGAGTGAATGTGTTGAGGTAGCTGCCTTCCAATACATTTTTGTTCTACAATTTTAAGGACAGAATTAGTGGAATTAGTATCTACGATAATAAAGTATAGTGGGGCAGAAACAGCTCTATAAAATGAAGGACCTCTGTTACAGAGAAGTGGGTAGGTTACATGGGCAGTTTCGTGATCGAAAATTTCTGCTTAAGAAGAGAGTTTATGCAGAGGTTTGATGGTCATTTGTCAGGATGCTGATTATTTAGCAGTAGGTGTCCCTTCCCTATAAGCCCAGATTCCTATGATTCTGTGTATTTCTCAGTACTACTTTTCATCCAATGCCATAGGCTGACACGAGATTTATTTGACATAGAATTGTAAATCTTACATATTAAGAGGCACATATAGCAATCTGTGAAATTGGAAGTAAAAGCAACATGGAGATTTTAAAGAAAAGTCTTGTGCTGCTTATTCCAATTATGAATGAGCCTTTCTTATATGTTTCTTTTTAGCATGTGTGTGTGTGTGTGTGTGTGTGTGTGTGTGTGTGTGTTGACATCAGTGTACATAGGTACAGCAGGGAAGAGGTGAGCAGAATAACAGAAGTAGAGAACTTGCCATTTTTTTCTTGAGTCTAGGAAGATTTAGATCTTTATGATATTTGGGCCAAATTTTCTCATTTTAACTCAATCCATTTGTTCATACCATACCTCAATAATCTCCTCACTGAAATGCTCAATAATTCTTTGTCTTCCTTGTTCTTATACCTTTCAAATATTTGTAGGCTTTTATCATCTTACCTTTTAGTCATCCTTTTGCACAGTTATAGAGACTTTGAGTCTTTAATCTTCTTTCATAAGTCAGAACCTATATTCCCTTAATCATTTCTGTTACGCTTCTCTGAACTTCCTCTACAAGTCTTTTATCTGTAGTGTTCTGGTACTGAGATGTCTAAAACCAAGCCTTTAATAATAAGGAAAAATGTGTAAGTGTAACAAACCTGGTCTTGAGGCTTTCTACCTAGGGAAATAAAGAAGGTTACTGTTTTTCTATGCTATACTAGTGTATAGAACATAGAAGGACCTAAGTTTCTTTCAAATGCCTTGGTTAGAGGGAGAATCAGCAGTGCTAAGAGATGCATTTTTTTTCCTGAATCTGGTTCCCTGTGTTGCATTTCTTCTCAGAGTATTATTCATGCTTTCTGGTTTTAATTCAGTGATCAGTGTTTAAATTTATTCAATTTCTTGTTCCTCTTTTCCTGTTATTTAGCACTATTTCTTTTAAATTATAACTTGGATTCAAACATTTTATAAGATAATATCCAACTATATCTAATAAAATGTGGAGTATGGGAAGGTTTACAATAAGTGTCTTAAAGAAGAGTAAAATTCAGTTACACTCTGGATGTTAAGCACATTTGAGAGCAGCATCTTCAATTTAAAAATTCCTCTTTTGGAGTCTATGGCTGGAAGAAGAAAGGATGCAGTTTTCTTTCCTTTTTTTCCCCTGCCTTTTCACTTATTTTCAGCTAGCTTCTGAATATCAGCCCTGATTTCTACAATTTTCATCAGCTCACACATCTTTGAGACATTATTTTATTTGATGAAGGGCCTTATTCTTCTCTGCCCCACAGTCAAATTCTTTCTATACTTTGACTTTAGGTCTCCAAAAGACTAAATTAATGTCTTTGCTTGAAACTTGACCTGCTTTCACTAATCATTTTTACTTCTTCAACTTTGTCATTTTCTGATCTTTAAGTCAAAGGGAGGAGTCACCAAACATGTAAATTAGGGAACACTTGAAAACCTAAGAGTTCTTAGTTAAGTACTACCTTAGAAATATAATAGATTTGTTTTTGTTAAGTTCATTTATTTTGAGAGAGAGAGAGAAAGACAGAACAAGTGGGGGAGAGGCAGAGAGAGAGAGAGAGAGAGAGAGAGAATCCCAAATAAGCTCTGTGCTGTCAGTGCAAAGCCTGACATGGGGCTCGTAACCATGAACCATGAGATCATGACCTGAGCCGAAATCAAGAGTTGGACGCTTAACTGACTGAGCCATCCAGGCGCCCCTATAATAGATTTCATATAACTGTCCATTAGACTCTGACTAACCAATTAGCTCTTACTATGCAAATAAACTACACAATAGTTTCTACAAGTGATGGGATTAACTTGCAATATGCTCAAAGTGAGTGTAGCCAATATATACATGCATCACCTTGTTAATATTTCAAATGACTTAATTTACTTAAGGCAGTGATGTCAATCATGAACTGAAACAGAGGTTTATGCATTTTTTTTTTTTGACATGGTGAATGGGACAACCAATTTAAGTAATTCCTTCAGGACCAATGATCCATGGTGGTTATTTTTACAATCCAGGTTACCTGAATAATGACAATAGCTTGTTTTGAAAGGATAGAATCAGCTTCATTTTTGAAACCATGGTCTATAGCTGAAGATATAGATATACTTTGCTATTCACAATACTTTACAGACCACGAATTAAATATGTATATACACACAAATACATAAAGGGTTAAAAAATTCAAAGCAGGCAGTACATGCATCAGGTAATTAGGACTAATATGTTGTTTGGAATTAAAGTCGAATCTTTTTAATTGGCACATCTCAGTGGGAATAGAAATACAAACTTGTAATTAGGTGATTGGCCTGATTATCAAAGCTTCATTGGCATAGATTGTACTGAATCTTTTTTCTCAAACAACTATAGCATGATATGGGGGCTGTGCAGAACAACCATAACAGGGCTTCAATGTTGCCTAAAAGGAACAAATGTATACAGAGTGAAGAATGTAAACTGGCCAACATTATTTCACAACTGTATGTGAGAATCCGCATTTTTGGAAGAAAAATATGTCTGTGTTATTTTAGTAAAATAATCTATTCTTTATAATCAGTTAGATGTACTAAATTAAAGCCTCTGACAATTAAGTGGGTATGAGGTAGGTTTGTAATTTATTAGGCACCCAGGAATTTCAACCCTGATCTGTATTCAGCAGTCCAACTGCATTACTGTGAGGTGTACAGATGGAAGTCAATAAGCAAGGATGAGAATTCTTCTTTTTAATCAAGTATAAAAGTCTAAGGAGGTGGGGGAGTGTAGAACCCCTCAAAAGTTAAAGAGCTGTAAACAATCAATAAGTAACTATAAGTTGTTTGTATGAATGCATTATATAGCTATTTAACATGTTATTGCCATTTCTGTTTTCTTCATGCCACTATCTGTATTCCTGAAAGTGGAAATCAGGACTTCAATAGATAAAAAGTCATCTAATTCATATTATGACATAACAGCCCAAAAGAATTCATTGAAGGTCAGTTTGACACTCTTAATTAAGAATTTTAACTAAAACAGTGATTGTGGGCACAAGATCCTGTACTTAGGAAAATGGATTTTAAATAATAGTAATAGTTCACATAAAAGCTTAAAGAATATGTTGAAACATTTAAGAAAATAAACTATATCAAACAATTTAGAAAACTTATTTATATTTAATTCTAGTGTTATTTAGGAATTAATTTTTACATTCCCTAAATGCTATTTAGATATCCTATTTCTTATTACTATATGTAGCTGAGTATGAATGTCGTGTGTGTGTGTGTGTGTGTGTGTGTGGTATGTTGCTGTATTTCGTGCAAATAAAAAAAGCTCTATGATTTATAGCAAATTGGATTATATGAAAGCAGGGAGGACAAAATTAAAATATATGAGTACAAGTTATTTTCCTTGTCGAACACACTGAGGGGTAGTATCATCATTTTCAAGGAACCACAGAGGGCTCACCTTTAAAAAACAGAAAACAAATGGAAATATAAAGTCTTATTTATTGTGGTTATACACTGTAGACAGGTGTTCTGGGTGAAATAGATGTTGCCTCACCCCCAGTCATTCACGTTTAGCTCTGTAGGCAGTCAAAGACTATTTATACCATAAAAATTGTTTGTTGTTATTTTATAATGGAAATCTGGCTCAATAATGCTCATAATAACTCTCTACTCCTTAAAAACAATGTTAATAGACATACCAGTAAAACATACAGATGAACTTGGACTGTTTTTTGGGTTAAAAGGTCACCTCAGGGAAAGATAATCATTTTCTATTAATGCTCAAACCACTATGCACTTCAGTGAACTATATGAAAGGACACAGTGTCTTATTAGAAGATTAGTTTACATTATAGGCTGACAAGAATGGCTTGTAAAGTGTGATTCATGCTCTGAAACAGCACACTAAAGATAATTTCTCCCCTGTCTAGTCTGTAATAATGAAAATAACCAAGAAACTACATCCTAGACTTTATAGGCCCATAAACACATACAAAATCAGGTCACCCTATGCCACTATTGTCACTTTCCATTCATATTTACTATGGTTATTTCTTTTATCCAGAACCACACTTGTATATAAAAGTGAATAGGATCAGCCATTTAGTTTTCAGGAATACTTTCTCACTTCCAGAATGAGCAAGGAATCAAGCCAAATGATAACAGGAGAAACTACCACTTAAATATGCTCTGTGAATTTAATCTATAATTTGTCTGCTGATCTATTCAGTGTAAGAATAATTTTGTCCACTTGATGGAGTTACTTAAGACCAAACAATATTTAGGGAACTATAAAAACAGCCTAAAAATAATACAAATAGCTCATAATCCTTATTATTAAAAGGATATCTAGTGGTATTTACTATTATAATTCACGTAATTATCATTGTATAGATTATAAAGAAATCTGGAGGAGTGAATTTACAGTATACTGGCCTACTATAAAAATTTCCATTTGGCTAAAGAGAGATATAATAATTATGAATTAAGTCAGCTTTATAGTTATTGGTTACTCATTATAGAATTATTTACCATATTAGTCATTGAATAAAAATGCAGCAATTTGTAATATATATTGCCACACAGAATATACCTTAACTGAGATGGAAAAGATTATTTGCTACTTTATTTGTTACATGTTTTAATACATAAATGATAACTACATTTGGTGGTTTCCTATCATCTAAAATGTAATAATATCTTTTAGTATTCTAATTAATATTACTTAATGGTAACAATATAATTTAATTGTATTTTCCCCACCCCAAAATTCTACTTATTCTTTGAAACCAGGTTAGGTGCCATTTCATTAGTTAAGATTCTCTGGCCCAGCCTCAAAAAGAATTAATTACTCTTCTGTTTCTTGTGCAGGTTTCTATTATACATTTCACAATATAATTTAATCATTTATTTACATGTAGACTCCATTTTGAGATTTTGAACTTATGGAAAGAATGTGTCCTTATATGGGGGTTACTTGGGACAAGACTTAAAATACAATAACATGATATGGCAAAGCCCCAGTGAAGAGGTTACATTGGAAGAAATGAGACTGATCATTGGGGTCAGATATAACAGTTGAGGTGAAATGGGTATGTTTTCAGCCATCTTCAAGAGGCCTCAGATGTTTGCATGCACCTTCTTGCACATGGTCATAAGAACAGCCTAACCTAACCCTGCAGGTCTAGTAGACATGCAATGGGAGTACACTCCGGGGGATGTGGTCCATGTGACTGAGAGAGGGCTGTCTGTCTGCCCATTGTAAAGTGAAGGACTAAGAAGTGGGAGACGTCTTCTCTTTGTGCCTCAGTAGACCACTCACAGCTTACCTGACCAGCCAGAACAAAAGCGTGAGGCCTTTTCCTCTTGTTGGTTTGCCACTGCTGGAGAGAACCCAATAGTTCACCTGAATGAGGAATGTGGGAACACCAAATTGTGAATAATCAAAAGAAAAATACCAATAATAGTCATAGTAACTTGACGGATGAAGACCAAGCCAAAAAGCCTAGACAAGTGGAATTTGCGGGGGCAAAAGTGATGAAGTAGAGAAGGATTTCAGAGAAATATTAATAATCTTCAAAAAGAGGCACTTATAGCCAACCCTTTCTCCAAAATCCTTCAGGAGTCAGAAAATATGATTTCCAAATTGAAAGAAATCACTCACACAAGCAAACAAAGACCATGACTACTGTTGAGGAAGAAATACCATCAATATGAAAGAAATACGATAAGTGAAAATCTTGAGTGAAGAACTTTAGAATTGTTGGACTTTATCAGATTGTTCCAAGCAGCTGATGGGGTACACATGTGCTCAAATATTTACTCCCTACAAACACTGGGTCAGTTGTAAAGGGCTTCAGGTGGTCAGTGGGCCCAGACTGCTACCATGAGCAGCCTGCTCCATTTGCTGCTAATGCTATGAAAAAGAAATGAAAGAGGTTGGGAGCTCTGGTTCAAAAGCTATATCTAGAGAACTCCTGTGTGAATAAACAAAGTTCTAAAAGGAAAATAAGAAAGGGGAGAAATAATGAAGAAAAATATTCCATCAAAAATCAGGTGAACTCCACAGATGAAAAATTTCACTAAGGGGCAGACACCATAAAGTGCAAACACAGTCATAGAGAATATACTTTCATATACCCAGTTTAAGGAAAGTACTTGAAAAAGTGCTACAAACAAATGAAATTTGAAGCATAAAAAATATCGAAGATGTAGAAGTAGAAAGAAAACTGAGAAATTAACATTAGGATGTTAATTAAATTAAACTTATAAACTAATATTGACTCTGGAATTTATGTAAGTATTATATACATTAATATTAGGATTGTGTAGTTATATACAAATATATGATAATTACATGGCTTGGAATTTGTAATACTAGAAGTAGGCAAAAAAAAAGAGACACTGGGGAAAAAAATCTCTAAAAATACTCAAGTTGGAGTGGGAGTGTAAGGAGGAAGAATAGAAAAATAAAACATTTAGGGGTGCCTGGGTGGCTCAGTTAGTTAAGCATTTGACTGGCTCAGGTCATGATCTTGCAGGTCATGATTTCAAGCCCCACATCGGGTTTTGTGCCAACAGCTCAGAGCCTGGAGCCTACTTCAGATTCTCTCTCTCTCTCTCTCTCTCTCTCTCTCTCTCTCTCTCTCACACACACACACACACACACACAAGAATAAACATTAAAATAATAAAATATTCTAAAGATTTTTATTAACATGGGAGAGAGGGTTGAGGGAGTTAAACATTTTTATGTTAGGTTCATAGTTATTATTTAATTTAAACAAAAAACTGGTGATGTAGGACATGTTAGGATGGGGAGATGTAGCAATTTGTTTTAGTACCAGCCCAGGTCTGTGCACCTCCCTTGTATTCCTGCCAAAATGATTTTGACAATGACTTAGGGTAGTAGAGCTAGTTTGCTGCAGCTGCTTCTATGTACTGCTAGGGTGGAAGTACTGGAGTATGGGGATTAAAGAAAAGGGACCACTGCACTCGTGGGTCTGGTACCTCCTGTATCTGCTCACAGTGTCTTGCCTTGCATCCAGGCTGCCTGCCTTTAGCTCTAGTCTCGAGGCCTGCAAAGTATCCGATGTGTGTATTTCAGAACTGCTTGTGAGTTGACACCTCATGAAGCAAACTTCACCAGTAAAACTGGGGAGATGACGTACCATCTTCCATCACTTGGCGAGGAGCTCTGCCAGCTCAGCTACGTGCTCCTCTTCTCATCTCTCTTTTGGTCCTGTGTCCCTGAGATTGCACTCACCAATGGTGTTAGCACATAAACCTTTGCCTTAAATGTTCTCTTCTAAGGAAGTCATATTAAATCAGAAGATAAATACTGATGACACTTAAAAGAATTGCAAAACTTCCAAGCTAATGGGTCAGGAAAGAAAAGAGAATGAAGAGAATCAAGTACAATCCAAAAAACCATAAAGATGCCTGTAATGAAGAGGTAACAACTAAAAAGTAAAACAACTAAGAAAAAAACAATAGTGAAGAAGGATGCAAAACAACATTATCAATTAATGATGTTTTTAAGGTATTGATTTTTCTGTTATAAGATCTATACTTTACAATTGTGTTAATTACACAAAATTCAGCTACTTACGTTCCACTAGAAACTTAGGTACTGGGTTAAATCCTAGTAACAGGGTATAAATAAAGGGATGGGTAAAGATGTTTCAGGCAATTGTACATTGACAAAAAAGCAGGAATCCCAATTAAAACTTATGTAAAATGTAATTCAAAATTACAAATATTAATTGAAGCTGTTAAATTAAGCAGAGGCTATTAGACTGAGGTGGTCCTAATATTTTTAGCAGCCTACCTGAGCAGATCAAAACGTAAGCCTGTAAATGTATCAAATTTAAGAAATTTAAACCTAAGTACAACCAATCACATACAGTGAACGGACTTTCCCAAATAAGGCAGCCCCTTAAGCTATAGCCAATCAAGTAATTTCCTTTCTTTTTTTGACCTCTTCTCTAAAAGTCTTTCCCTAACTTCTGTTGGTGGAGCGCTTCTAACCACTTCCAGTTTGTTTGGCATTGCCTGGTTAGAGTTGATTTTTGCTCACATAAACTCTAAGATTTTTAATATGCCTCAGTTTACCTGATAAAAGAAAACACAACTCAATAATAAAAGGTACAGAAATAGGGCGTATTTGCTACAGTTTGTGATGTTATTGTGCTGTTCCCCTAATTAGAACTTGAAGTTGTATTATAAATACTGCCATGGGAAAGCTCACTAAAACTAGACATGGCAATGTGCCTGCACAAATCAGCAATCCAAACATTTTTGCAATCTTTCTTGTCCTGCTTCAGGCTACTTTAATTGAATAGTGGACTACTAGTCAATAATATAAGTTGCATACAAATTGGTATCATACTATAATTTTCTATCTAAAGTTCATGCCTTAGGTGAACATTAAAACAGGAGTATTTAGGATCTATTTGAATTTGACTTTTCCCTTGAAAGGAAATGAGAAACATAAAATACTTTTTTAAAAAGAACTAAAATGTATAAAGTAGCTGAACTATAATTATTTATTGATTAATCATACATTGATAGATATATAAAGTGACCTTGGCATATGCATATCTAAAACTTTAATTAAAAAACCATTTCAAAGATGTATAATCTTCAGTGTTCAAGAAAAGGTACAACCTAATAGTATTTTAGACTCAGTTAAACACATATTAAAGCTCTGACCTAATTATAACCTCTTGGTTTCATACCAAAAAGATCAGAGAATGATTTTTTATATCCTTCTCGAAAAGTAAGGATGGTGAGGAGTCTGGCTTTTGGTTAGAAGCCTATATGCAAGGCCTCATCATAGGCATTGCAAAGGCTCTACCTGGTGGGGCTCACTGGGGATGCTGCCCGCCCCACACCGGATTTGGTACACAGCTCCTATTTGTTTGAGGCCTCAGAAGACGTCATGTTCAGCTGCCTCTGCAGAGTTCTCCTTAATGGGGGAGGTCGGGAAAACTTTGAAGACACTTTTCCCCACTCTGAATCAGTGCCCAGTACTTCTTCACTTCCAGCTTTCTCCCTTGCCTTGCCCCCATCCCACAGTCCATGAAACTACTAGAGCCTTTTGTTGGGACTCTGTCACCAGTGAGATACCCCCCCACATCTGTGCTATCCCACCTGACCCTTGACTGGTGCACTGTTCCATGGGAAAAAATTAAACAGGGGGAGCTGGCATTTTCTCTGGTTTTAGACTCTTGCACATACCATTGCATTAAGCAATTAAAGGCTTAACTCTTATTTTTTGGCTTTTTTCTTTAATTGGTTATTCTGACACCTGGCAGCTCAGCTCCCTCTCTCAGTTCAACTGAAATTTTAACAGATGGGATAACTCTTAAAGTAAAAAAAAAAAAAAATTAAAAATTAAATAAAATAAAATAAATATCTACATGAAGCAGGAATATTTAGAATTTAGTGTGTCTTGCAATGCCTGTGAAAAGAGCAGTAACTGGCAGGGATATTTAAGTCAGAGGTTGATTTATCATCCCCTCTTATATTTAAGCCAAGGGCTAGGTATGATATAAGTGTTCTCCAAAAGTCAGGGCATCTTTTCTGATTCCACTTTTCTTCAGTTATATTGTAATTATTCACAGTGCAAACTATTCCTTCTTCTCTTCCTGCTTTGTACTTGATCAGAAGAAAAACTACACGAGACTAAAAAGATAGTGGGAGCATAGGACTTGCCTTCTCCAATCCCTATCTATAAAGCTTCTTAATTAAGAATATGCCTGAAGTAAGTTAAATGACTGTAAAAAAAAAAATTTATGCCCTACATCTTGCAAATGTCTCAAAATAAATTTAAAACATCTTATAACCCAATCTTAGGGTTATAAAAATGTGGATAACCTTACATGATAATCTGTACCCCAGTACACTTAATAGTAAAACATATACTTCATTCTTTTAATTCATGCCTGTACTTTTTATAGAATTGTAGTTGTGGAAGTTTGTAGCTAAATTTAGTTGCTCAGAATCAAGTCACAAGACAGCAAGGATGCAGCAGAGCAAAGGGATAGTAATTGTTGCCATCAGGGAATTTATTTTTCTATTTAAAGGATAGACTGTGCCTTTTTTTTTTTTTTTTTGAGAGAGAGAGAGAAAGAGAGAGAGAGAGAGAGTGCAACCCAGCAAGGGAGAGGGATATCTCACTGTTTTCAAAGTGATAGAGACAGATTTTAATACTATAGCACTAGAGTCTGGACCCCCAATAATGCCATCTACTGTTGCAAACTAATAGAAATTTCTATTATTTTCCTCGTTTTGAATTTTTTCTAATTTTTTTCAAGTTTTTTAAAAATTTATTTTGAGAGAGACAGAGAGAATTCTAAGCAGGCTCCTCACTCTCAGTTCAGAGCTCGACAAGGGGCTCCAACTCACAAACTGTGAGATCACGACCTGAGCCAAAACCAAGAGTTAGATGCTTAACCTGCTTACCCAACTGAGCCACTCAGGCACCCCAATTTTTCCTAATTTTTTAAGTAGCAACATTTAATTTTTTTAATCTTAAATATTTTTAAGAAATACATAATATAAAATTTATCATCTTTTTAAAAAAATGAGGTTTTATGATGAATAACATAATAGTTTCAGGTATACAACATGACTCAGTATTTGTATATATTGCAAAATGATCCCAAGTCCAGTTACCTGTACTCCATCACCTTACATCGTTACAAAAAAAATGTACCCCCTTTTAACAGATAGGTTATTTTTTATCATGTTAGGGTATCATAGTTTAATTTACCAGACTTCTGTTGACAGACATTCAGGCTGTTTCCTGCCCTTTACCACTATGAACAATGTTGCAACAGGTAACATACCTAATATATCATTTTGCACACATAATAAGCATATCTGGGGCCAACTTCCCTAAATTGAAATTGCTCAGTCAAAGGTATGTACCTTTGAATATATACATATATATATAAAAGCTATCTAATTTCCCTCCTTAAGTATTCTGTTTTGGGATTTTATCATTTTGCAATGTGAAAAATGCCATTTCAGGGTAAATGTAATTGACATTTCACATATGATAATTGAAGTCAGCCTTGCTTTAATGTTAAGAGTCATATGTACTTCATTTTCCATGACTTTTCTTGATATTCTTTGCCTCTTTTCTATTGCCTTTTGGTCTTTTTCTTCCCCTTTTGCAAGAACATTTTATTTATTGTAGATTTTGATCTTTTCTTTTAAAAAGAGTTAAAGTTTTTGTTTTGCCTTCTATTGTTACTTGCTTCTGATTTTTTATTGTTTATGGCAATTTTTGATCAGGTAGGATTTCTATTTATTTTAATTTTGATATAGCCATGCTAGAAATTAAATGAATGTAATTATTCCATGTGTTCTTTTCATACATATCACAGTACTGCTCTTAAAATTTTTAGAATTCAGTGAAAGGAAAAAGAAACCCAACAAAATGATGAAGTGGTATATGATAAGGGGGAGGTAAGTAACGGGTATTATAAGAATATAGCTCTGCTCTAGCTATGAAGCCTGACATAATCAATAATGCCATACCCACTGCACCTATAAAATAATATTATTACATACTTTACACCAAATTTTCACTTGGCTGGTAAAAATCTCTCAAGTTGATTTTTCTTCCTTATATAATTCTAATCTTCTCAAGCATAAACAGACTGTTTTACTTGATGTACTCAGAGACAGGTATTAGTTTTAACATTCAATAAATGTACTGATTTAATTAATGCAATGTTTGGGAATGTGTTTCCCTTTTGGGACATGGAATTTTCTGTTTTTTTTTTTTGTTGTTGTTGTTGTTGTTTTTGTTTTTTTTTTTTTTACCAAATGAATGATTAAGTGGAATAAGTATCTAGATTTTCTGAGTCTAAATTCTCTGTGGTGCAAGAATTTATGGTAGCATCAATTCAATTGATCTGAAAAAGAAGCATGTGCCAAAAGGAAGAAAGTGAAAAGTGACCCTGTAAATCACACAGCTGTTGATAAGAATTCCGTGTAAGCCCCTGAATGTACTTAATAGAATGGTGGCCCTGCCGTGTGTATTTTTGGCATATATAGCCAAGATTGGTTTCTTCTTCAACCATCAACCTAGCTGTATACGTTTCTGAATTTGTGTATTCAGACATCCTAAAATTTTCTCTATATCCAAATGAGATATATCATTTTAGAGTAAATTCCTGCATTAACAATAACCATTACAAGAAAAGAAGTAACAAATTTAAAGTGGTTATATTTTGCTAAACAAAAACTATATGACCGGTTCTTTATTTTATCTCTAATTTCACAAAAATCTTGAAAGTTCTTCAGATAATAAAACTGAACTAGAAATAGTAAATTTTCTTTGTTTAAATTTAAGGTTAGTCTATAATAGAGGTAGGATTCAGGGGCGCCTGGGTGGCGCAGTCGGTTGAGCGTCCGACTTCAGCCAGGTCACGATCTCACGGTCCGGGAGTTTGAGCCCCGCGTCGGGCTCTGGGCTGATGGCTTGGAGCCTGGAGCCTGTTTCCGATTCTGTGTCTCCCTCTCTCTCTGCCCCTCCCCCGTTCATGCTCTGTCTCTCTCTGTCCCAAAAATAAATAAAAAACGTTGAAAAAAAAATTTAATAGAGGTAGGATTCAAATCTATGCTATTTTGATCCTAAAACCATTTTTTCCTCCCATCACGACCTCCTCAGAATTGTTTCACTGAGTTAAGATTTAATAGTATGCACTCAGGTTTTATAAGATATTAAAGTAAAAAAAATGTGTTTGGGTGCAATTTGTGCATTTTTAAATAATAGTAATGGAAAATATTATTAATTACATTTTTGCTGCTGCTTACAGAATAATAAAATAGATTATTAATGAATTATTTGCTATAAAGAGGTTTTTAAAGTTTTGTATCAAGCAGGATTTGCCATAAAATATACTCCATTCAGAGCATTGAAGTAGATGTACTTTAAAGATGGTTTAAAGATGGAGCAGCATTAAGAAAATAAAGAAAATGTCTTTGTCTGTTTGGGCTGCAGTAACAGAATGCAACAGACTGCAGGCTTATAGGCAGCAGAAAATTACTTCTCACAGTTCAAAAGCTGGGAAGTCTAAGATCAAGTTACTGGCACATTTGGTGTGTGGTGAGAACCCATTTCCTGGTTCGAGATGGCAGTCTTCTCCTTGAGTCTTCAGATGGTAGAAGGGACAAAGATCTCTCTGGGGTCTCTTTTGTAATGGCACTAATGGTCCCACCCTCATGACCTAATCACCTCCCAAATGTCCCATGTTTAGGTAATATCACATTGGGCATTAGGTTTCAACATTTGAATTTTGGGGATGCAGAATCCTTCAGTCTATTGCACAAGGAATATTGAGATATTCAGAGATAAGTGACAGAGAAAGACATATTCCTGCCTCTTCAGAATCAAAGTAAAGAAGGAGAAACGGCAAGAGCTGGAGCCAAGGATGAGGGTTTACTTAATGGGACATAAACTTATGGCACAAGGGGGCTTCAACCAGAGAAATAGTTCTGATGTTGGGAGGGAACTGGAAAAAAAGAATGAAAGAAATTCTCTCCTTTCTTCTTTCACTATAACCTTTGTGTTCAGGGAACCTATATGAACCAATCCATAGGTGTCAGCCTCCTAAAGTATAGAGCAGAGCAGAGGTAGGTAAAGAACAGAATGAGTCAGTGTGTGTGTCATGAGAGGAGTCAAATGACTAAACAGTCCAAGCTTTAACAGTAAGCACAAAGACATGTCTAAATATGTTTTCCTGTTTGCATTAGCTAGTAAGAAATGTACAGATAAGATGAATAAACTTAAAAAAAAAGAGAAATGTACAGATAACATTCTTTATCCAACTATAATAATTAAATTATCTCCATTGTTTCCTACCATATTATTCATTTGTTGTGGGTTTTTTTTCCCTTCTAACTAAACCTTTTCATGTTGCATTAATTTTGGAAGATGTTATAAGTGCCACCTAAAAATACTCAGGTTATAAAGAAAAACTAATAATGATATAAAATAGTCTAAAATGACATAGTATAAAATGAAATAAGTAATATAATAATAGTATAAAATGGTATAATAGTATAAAATGATGTAAATAATATAAAACTAATAATACAAAATGTAAAACTAAAAAATTATTTTCACAGATCACACATATTACATATATTATTATATTCAATGCCTTAAAGTGAATGTTTTGTACTTATTAGCAAATCAGTAAAAATAAAATTATAATCTTCCTGCCTGGCAAGTAATCATCATCCTCTATCCTTTTCTTTTTCTGAGTATTTTCAGTAATAATAAAACCACTAGATGACCACATCTTAACTTGCCCATATTTGATGGGTTCTGAAATCTGAAAAGAGGAGATGGAAAAGGAAACTATAGACCACTAAAGATGAAGCAGTAACTCCACTTGTTTGTATAATGAGGAAATTGAGGTCCATACAAGTTATATAAGTTGCCCCAGTGTCAAATTTAGTATTAGAACCCAGATTTCTTGATGATTGTTCTGTTCCTTTGCCTTAAGCCCAAGAGATTTCTCCTACATGAAGAGCATTTTCATTTATTTATCTATCTATCTAGAGAAGGAGAGGGGGAGAGCCAAAGGAAAAAGGAGAGAGTGTGTACATGCGTGTACAGAGAAGGGGCAGAGTGAGAGGGAAAGAAAGAATTTTAAGCAGGCTTCTCACCCAGCATGGAGCCTGACACAGTGCTCAGTCTCACAACCCTGACTATGACCTGAGCCAAAATCAACTGAGTCTTAGCCAACTGAGCCACCCAGTCACCCCTGTGAAGAGTATTTTCCAACTTGATCAGGATAAAGAATTCAAACAAGGGCCCACAGGGTTAGGGGACATCTGAGATTGAATACTGTGGCAGAGGCCTACATTACTTGTAGAGAATTTTCAACAGACAAGGCTACAACAAGTCTTTAAACCATAATAATGAAGTGTTTGTTCTTATTGTAAAGGCGATGGTTGAAACTTTGATGATTTCAAATCATGTAATCATATGATCAATATTTTAGAATGCTCATTTTAGCTACCGCATGAAGAATCAGTTTGAAAAAGCAAGGCTGGAGGTGGGGAGTTCACATAGGAGAAAACAAGTGCTTATTGTGTCGATAAGAAGATAAAAGAACAAGTCATATTTAAGAGTAATTAAGTATAAAGAATCAATATGATTTGTTAATTGATTGGATGAAGGAACTAAAAGAAAATGGGTAAAGTATAATTTCCATGTTTATGAATAATAAACTAGGTGGACAATGTTGTCATTCACTGAGATTGGAATTGAACTGGTGTATGCAGATGTGAACAGAAGATAAAGAATTCTATTCACGACATGCCAAAGTGAAGTGGCTGTAAGTTATCTATATAGCATTGATTTTGAGATAAAACATAGAATTTTCAGCCATTCACATGGCACATGTCTGAGCCCATGGATGGTTTCAGACAATCCCTAAGTAACTTGAAATAGCAAACAAGACAATGTATATGTGTGTGCACATTTTCAGGAGAGAGCTTGCTAATTTTCATCGTATTCTTAAAGATTCTCTAGTCCATTAATACTTTCTGAAGTCTTGCAAAGATATGAAATCACTATAATCTAGGGAAAGTTGATAGATACATGTACAGGCATGCCTATATTTTGTTTTTGGCCTAAATATTTCTTCACATTGAATGGAATTTTGTGACATTACTGAATTTATGAATGATAGCAAGTTTACTCAAGATGAACATGTATGATATGCCTTTGATTCTATACTGATCCAAATATTTTAAAAACCTTTGGCCTACAGGATGCCACAGACAATGTTAGAAAGGATCCCTAATTCATGTAGTTTATAAGACTTTCAACCAAGACACTCTAGGTTGGAAATAAATAACTCCCATGTTATGACATAAAAGATCTTTTTTATCGTATTTTAAAAAATATTATAGTTGAACTTTTCCAAAAGTAGCCCACCAATATGTCAATGTACAATTGTGTAAGTGTGGGTGCCACAAGGGAGATACCTGTGGGACAATGAGTTTTCAATTGTTTATGCAGGAATCACATTATTTCTTTTTCTTAGAACTCTCTGCTGCTTGTGTGAGAATTAACTTGATATCCCTGATAATATACCTCCTTTCTTCCCAGTTATCTTGCTTAAAGATGCGGGGTGAACCATCCAAAAACTGAGGTGTTGACCCAGTACAATAGGGAATTCTTTCTAGCACTTCCATCATTCATTTCTTTGTACATGGAGGAGAAATTAAGTATACAATTTATTGAGATAATTTTGAGTGCTAGACAATGGATTCATCACTAGCAACAGTGAACATGACATAGTCTCTGATTTCATAGAATTTACAATCAAATAGGTGATACATACAAGCAAACAAATAGTTATAATATTGTTTTGAGTGTTATGATAACATTAGTTATTAAGATATTAAGGGTTCTAGGAGTATTCATACAAGAAGCTTTCATACACTCTTTGGGATTTCTCAGAGAAATCAATATCTAAGTATAGACTCTATCTGATATAATGGGGTAACCAGGGAATTTTTTGTTGTTAATGTTTATTTATTTTTGAGAGAGAGAGAGAGAGACAGAGTGTCAGTGGGAGAGGGAAAGAGAGAGGGAGACACAGAATCCAAAGCAGGCTCCAGGCTCTGAGCTGTCAGCACAGAGCCCAACATGGGGCTTGAACCCACGAACCGTGAGATCATGACCTGAACTGAAGTTGGACGCTTAACCAACTGAGCCACCCAGGCGCCCCACCAATTGAATGCTTAAAGCAGAAGAGAGATACAATCAGATGTGCACTTTGGAAAGATCAGTACCATGTTAAGGATTCTTGCAACATTACCACTGTTTATAGCCATGTTCACAAGTGACTTCCCAAAATTGCAACCTGACTAGCAAGGGTGGGGGTGAGGTGAAGGCAGTAATTCTTAGCCTCTAGGTTTGTGAGGTCAATTCTAGGAAGAATTCAGATTCTAACTGTTAACACTGCTACCAGAATTTCAGTTAGGATTGAATTTAGTGGCATATCTAGTGTGACCATAGGTTCTGGTTTGCCTGGGACAGCTGTTTGCACTCAGAAGTGTTCTTTACACTCAGAATATGTGGTCACCTTTATAAAATCCCTAAATAACTGTGGATTAAACTAAATATGTGTTCCATTCTGAGTCTAGTCAGAAAACAGTAACATTTTAACATTAGAGAGAACTTAATATAAAACTTTTAATTAAGATATCACACAGATAGCAATTGCAGGTGCCAACTACTCTGCTTAGAGCTGGGTAATCAAAGGGGGACAGTTGAAATTATTAAAATTTAGTAGCTTGGGGAAGGGACCAGAGGAAGTTGAAAATCAGATATGTGAGGAGGAGCACTGGCCAGTAGCTGCAATTGTCTCTGAAAGCCTGTGATGGGGCTGATTCATTAAGTAGTAAGAAAATGCATAGTAGACTTAATTGCTGGAGCCACTAGAACAAATTGTCTGTCAAATGTCAAAAAGTTAGACTGAGGCAAAACTGATAGGAACAGGAAGTAGGCGGAAAGCTCAAAGGACGCAAACAGCTTCCAGCCCTTCAGTGTCCCTGTGGCTTTCCCTGTTGGCTGAGCCTGTCAATGTAGATTGGCAAAGCATAGATGGTCCCAGCCCCAAAGCTGCATGCTCATTTACTGCGCATTTACTGGCACACCCAAAAATGGGTATTGTGTTTGATATGGTTTTAAGATTTGGACCTATGCAGTGGAGGTTATTAGTGTATCACAACCATTAACTGGTTTTGCTTCAAACTCCTTCTTAAAGCACATTATTTTTAAAGGAATATATATATTAAGTATTGGTTTAGATGTTATGGTGCAAGTAAATACTTTCTACATGAACCTTTGAAGGCATTTCTTTCACCTAATTTACTTAATCTATTTTTCCATATGGGAAATAATTTAGCTTAAGTGTAGTAGGCATATCTATGTAAGCGTTCTGTTTTTGCAAAATTAAAATTTGCTTTGCTCTGTTTTTATTGCAGATAAACACATATGCACACATAGTCATGCCTTGAGGTATAAGCAACACATTAGTAAAACTGATTGAATTTTCACCTTCTTTGCAAGCATGGCCATGTTTCTTACTTTGCATGTCCTTCAGGCCTCATCAGAGCACAAAGTTCCAAGTGACTTCAAAGGGTTTTCTGTGCTCAGATCAGCTCTATGGGGCATGTAGGAAGGTGCGAAATGAACCGACACCAGAGGTGCAATGAAAGGTAAAAATGCTAGCATCACCACAGCTCTTGAGCTAAGCTGCAGGCTAAATTTTTGCACCTGGATATAGGAATCTCGAAGGGAAAGGTGGTAAGCAGTTAAGGCAGGAAATAAATCTGAGTTTTTTTCACTGGATTCAGGAAGATTTCCTCACCAAACAACATAGGTAACATTTCATTATTATTATAGGGATCTGTCAGCTTTCTTGTTTAGAAAAAGAAAGAACAGATAAATGTAAATCATCAAAAATAAAAGCAAAATATAGTATCTAGCTATTATAGTGCCTACCTATAATACAATATGCATTCCATATATGCTATTTGGGTTAAAATAAGTCATTCAAAGCCCAATAAATGTTTTCAAGTGTTTATATTTACAGTGGTATGAGTTCTAAGGATATTGAGGAATTAAAGACAGACTCAGAAACATATAGAAGAAATCTTATCTTTCCATTTACACCAGCTTTTCTCTCTCTGAAAGACTGGCTTGGGGAAAGGGATGAAATAGGTACAAAATGAAGATTAGATTCAGATTCTATGTCCTCTGACACAAATACTTGAAAAAACTCTTTTTAAATGAGCAAATATAAAATTTAGCAGTGTTTATATGCATGCAAATGCTTAATCAAAACACAATATTGCAAAGTGAAGTGGTTTATATTTTTAGATAGATTGTACATACGCTTGATAAAAATTATAAAGGCTTGAATTTTTGAGAACTTAATTCTTTAAATAATTCTGATTTGATATTGATCAATCTGAAAGTCCTTTTCTGGAATTAAGATTTTTATTCTTCTATAAATTCAAATATTTGAACTTGTGGATATTTAAACTTTTTCTTTGTTCTCTTGAGGGTTCTTCTCACAAATATTACTTTGAGGGTTCTTAGAGCTCATACTGATACTACCTTACCGTTAATTGATAAAGGCATGGAATTAGGGCTCATCAGAGACTTTGGAAAGCTACAATACGCAGGAGCAAGTTTCTTTTAGGTTTTTAACTGGTTTACAAAGAATATATGTTGAAAATAAACATTTAAGAATAGCCATACCTCATTCTTTATGGTCATCATTGACCAACATTCCTACTAGAAGATCAGTAGTTTTGGAATGTGCCTTAGAGTATTGACAATAAACATTGAATAAGATACATTTTAAGCTCAATAACATACATTAAAATTATTAATTCTTCATTAAAATTATTAATTCTTCAGTCCAAAATATTGCTTATGCAAAATTAAATGGACATGTTGTCTTTTTTTTTTTAATGGTTTTTTTATTTTTGAGACAGAGAGAGGCAGAGCATGAACAGGGGAGGGTCAGAGAGAGAGGGAGACACAGAATCTGAAACAGGCTCCGGGCTCCAAGCTGTCAGCACAGAGTCCGATGCGGGGCTCGAACCCATGGACCGCAAGATCATGACCTGGGCCGAAGTCGGACGCTCAACCAACTGAGCCACCCAGGCGCCCCGGACATGTTTTCTTAAAGCCAGACATGTTCCATCACGCTCTTTGTCATTATAAAAACATTTTTTCTATAATGCTGTAGCAATTACTCTGCCCAGTTTGTGTATCCTATATCTTACTCCCCTTCCTGTTATCAGAGTTCACTTGTACTAGAGATTTAGTGTATTGCTAGTAGCTAAGGATGGAATTATGTGATGAGAAGAAGAGAATTTTGATAATTGGCAGTAGATTTCCTCCTCTATATTGTTAAGTTTCCCCCCTTATTTCTGGGATTTGGCCTCTGGGTACCATTTGAAATTTACAGTATTGTATACCTCTGGCAATTTTCCAGATGCCTGGCAGCTCCACAGGGCCCTTATTGCAAGTTCTTCAGCCTTTAGGTCTTGAAAAATCCTCTTACCTAGTTTCATATGTACTAGAAGAGAGCATCTGAAATACACCACTTGCCATTGGACTCTAAAATCCACATCTGGGGCGCCTGGGTGGCGCAGTCGGTTAAGCGTCCCACTTCAGCCAGGTCACGATCTCGCGGTCCGTGAGTTCAAGCCCCGCGTCGGGCTCTGGGCTGATGGCTCAGAGCCTGGAGCCTGTTTCCGATTCTGTGTCTCCCTCTCTCTCTGCCCCTCCCCCGTTCATGCTCTGTTTCTCTCTGTCCCAAAAATAAATAAACGTTGAAAAAAAATTAAAAAAAAAAATCCACATCTTTAGTTCTGATGTCTCTAATTTATGCTCCTTTATTTCTGCTTGAATAATCTCCTTTCATCATAAAGTTAGCTTATGAAACTTTGAAGGAACCGTGCTAAAGCCCAACCATGGTGTCCAAGGACAACGTGTCTGGATGAGAGAGGAGTTATTTTAAGTCAATAATGATGAGGGAGTGTGGGGCAAGCTGAGGGCCAAATATAGGCTGGAACACACCCCCTACCCCCAGGTGGAATATGTGTGATGTTCCTTGGACACTCCTGGCTGCCCAAGAACAAAGGAAAGGGGTTTAAGTGTTTGCCATGGTCATGTGAGAAACTAAGGCCAATGAAAATTAAGTTCCCTTACTGCCTACGGTCCATTGACAAGTTCTTGAAACTGGCAGAGTGACCTCAGCCGCCTCAATGATGACACTTTGCTAGGGGTAAAAGGGAATCTTAGTTTAACATTATCCCAACCTCAAGGATCCTATAAGTCTACTTTCTTTATCTCAGCTGCCCCAAGATATATGCTGGCAATCATATCCAAGTGTATGGCACCCTGAAATATATCTGAAGGGTCTCATGACTAAGGTTTTATTAAATGGTAATAAATGGTGTTTCCTTAGCCACAGCTAGCCCTTCAAGGTCCTGAAACCTCACTTCCAAAATTTCTTAGAGACTTACTCTATCCCTGACCCCCTCCCAACCTGAGGGTATGTAATGAGTTACATGTCACGACCCCAGTTCAGCTCTTCCTGCCCATGGACCCTGTCCCCATGCTTTAACAAAATCACCTTTTTGCATCAAAGAGGTCTTCAAGAATTCCTTGGCTGTCAGCTCTGGACCACCCCACCATCACCCCAAAACTTCATCAAAAACACTAGGATCATTCCCAGCCGACTTTCTAAGGATTTATTAATCATATACTAATAAAAATAAGAGAGTCAAAATAAGAAAGAAGTTATTCAAACTGGAGGGTGCACAGAGAGGGCAGGGCATCCCCTGTGTTGGTGCCAAAATGTCAAACGAACAGGAGCCAGAGCCATCTTTACTGGTCTCCATTTTCAGACATCACCTGTTACCGATCGTGGCACAGTCATTGACAGCTTTAGCAGCACTTGCAGTACCTTCAGAACTTATTAGCAAAAGCACCCTTCAACAGACAGTGGCAGCAATTTCAATGATTCACTTCAGAGGGCTTCCTAGTTTTTTTAAAGCTGGAAGTAACTAGAGAAAATGAGAAATGTCATATGACTTACACTTGAGAAGACTAGATTTGGGAGCACAAGTAAAAGAGCCTCTAGTAAGTAACTTGCAAAACTGGGAGGAAATTGATACACATGATTGGAGTTCCTGTGCAGAAATGGAATGAACTTACTACTATAGGGTAGCATTTATTATGGTCCCACATTTACTTCTTATCTGGTATGCCTTGTGAGATGCAAACCACACACAATTCTTTTAGTTATAGTTTGTCATTCTTGATTTCTTGCTGTGATGGTAAATGGATGCTCAGCAGGATTTCATTTCTCTAGGAAAATGCAAACAAGTGTCTCAAGTTGCTAATTTATTCATACAAATGCCTCGCAGTAGGTGATCTCTGCTTCATGCTGTAATGGTTAATATTAGAAATTCCCTCATAGTCTTAATCTAAAATTGCTTTTATTATCAGAGACATTCCTCCTCAATTTCCCCTGTTCCATTTGGCACTATTATCCTTTCAGTATTACAGACAAAACTTTTAGAGTCACCTTTGACGACACATCATTGTGACTGCATTGCACATACATGAAACTTAAGTAAATTATAAGAACATAAATCACTGACATACAAGTCTCCTCTCAACTCTCACAACTAAAACATTAAGTAAAGGATTAATTGTTTTCATTCTTGGCTCATAATAGCTTCTTCAAAATATGCAGCCAAGAATTCTTTAATCAGCAAGACTGTCATTCAAAATAGAAGGAGAGATAAAAATTTCCCAGGCAAACAAAAATTAAAGGAGTTTGTGACCATTAAACCAGCCCTGCAAGTAATTTTAAGGGGGACTCTTTGAGGGGAGAAAAGATGAATATATATATATATATATATATATATATATATATATATATATATACATACATACACACACACACCCAAAACAATGAAGATTAGAAAGGACCAGAGAACACCACCAGAAACTCCAACTGTACAAGCACCATAATAGCAATAAAATCATATCTTTTAGTACTCACTCTAAACGTCAATGGGCTCAATGTTCCAATCAAAAGACATGAGGTAAAAGAATGGATAAGAAAACAAGATCCATCTATATGCTGTTTACAAGAGACCCACTTTAGACCTAAAGACACCTTCAGATTGAAAGTAGGGGGATGGAGAACCATCTGACATGCTAATGGTCAACAAAAGAAAGCCAGAGTAGCCATACTGATTCAGACAGTCTAGACTTTAAAATAAAGACTGTGTCAAGAGATACAGAAGGGCATTATAACATAATCAAGGGGCCTATCCACCAAGAAGACCTAGCGATTGTAAACATTTATGTGCCAAATGTGGAGCACCCAAATATATAAATCAATTAATCACAAACTTAAAGAAGCTCATCTATAGTAATACCATAATAGTAGGAGACTTCAACACCCCACTCACAGCAATGGACAGGTCATCTAATCAAAAAATCAACAAGGAAACAATGGCTTGGAATGACACACTGGATCAGATGCACTTAACAGATATATTCAGAACATTTCATCCTAAAGCAGCTGAATATACATTCTTCTCCAGTGCACATGAAATGCTCTCTAGAATAGACCATATACTGGGACACAAATCAGCCCCAAGTAAGTACAGAAAGATCGAGCTCATACCATGCATATTTTCAGACCACAATACTATGAAACTTGAAATCAACCACAAGAAAAAGTTTGGAAAGGTAACAAATACTTGGAGACTGAAGAACATCCTACTAAAGAATGAATGGGCTAACCAAGCAGTTAAAGAGGAAATTAAAAAGTATATGGAAGCCAATGAAAATGATAGCACCACAACCCAAAACCTTTGGGACACAGCAAAGCCGGTCATAAGAGGAAAGTATATAGCAATCCAGGCCTTCCTAAAGAAGGAAGAAAGATCTCAGATACACAGCCTAACCTTATGCCTTAAGGAGCTGGAAAAAAACAGCAAATAAAACCCAAAACCAGCAGAAGACAGGAAATAATAAAGATTAGAGCAGAAATTAATGCTATCAAAACCAAAAAACAGTAGAACAGATTAATGAAACCAGAAGCTGGTTCTTTGAAACAGTTAACAAAATTGATAAACCACCAGTCAGTTTGATCAAAAAGAAAAAGGAAAGGACCCAAATAAATAAAATCCAGAATGAAAGAGGAGAGATCACAACCAACACAACAGAAATAAAAACAATAAGAGAATATTATGAGCAATTATATGCCAATAAAAAGGACAATCTGGAAGAAATGGACAAATTCCTAGAAACATATACACCAGCAAAACTGAAATAGGAAGAAATAGAAAATTTGAACATACCCATAACAAGTAAGAAAATTAAATTAGTAATCAAAAATCTTCCAAAAAACAAGTGTCCAGGGCCAGATGGCTTTCCAGGAGAATTCTTCCAAACATTTAAGGAAGAGTTAATACCTATTCTCTTGAAGCTGTTCCAAAAAATAGAAATGGAAGGAAAACTTCCAAACTCTTTCTATGAGCCAGCATTATCTTGATTCCAAAACCAGAGACCACACTAAAAAGGAGAACTATAGACCAATGTCCCTGATGAACATGGATGCGAAAATTCTCAACAAGGTATTAGCCAACTGGGTCCAACAATACATTAAAAAAATTATTCACCACGACCAAGTGGAATTTATACCTGGGATTCAGGGCTGGTTCAATATCCTCAAAACAATTAACGTGATTCATCACATCAATAAAAGAAAGGATGAGAACCATATGATCCTCTCAATAGATGCAGAGAAAGCATTTGACAAGATACAGCATCCTTTCTTGATAAAAAAGCCTCAGGAAAGTAGGGATAGAAGGAGCATACCTCGAGATCATAAAAGCCATATGTGAACAACCCAATGCTAATATCATCCTCAATGGGAAAAAACAGAGAGCTTTTCCCCTAAGGTCAGGAACAAGACAGGGATGTCCACTCTTGACACTGTTATTCAACATAGTATTGGAAGTCTTAGCCTCAGCAGTCAGACAACACAAAGAAATAAAAGGCATCCAAATCAGCCAGGAGGAAGTCAAACTTTCACTCTTTGCAGATGACATGATACTCTTTATGGAAAACCCAAAAGATTCCACCAAAAAACTTCTAGAATTGATTCATGAATTCAGCAAAGTTGCAGGATATAAGATCAATGCACAGAAATTGGTTGCATTCTTATCCACCAACAATGAAGTGAGAGAGAGAAATCAAGGAATTTATCCCAGTTACAGTTGCACCAAAAACCATAAAACACCTAGGAATAAATCTAACCAAAGAGGTGAAAAATCTATACACTGAAAACTATAGAAAGCTTATGAAAGAAATGGAAGAAGACACAAAGAAATGGAAAAAGATTCCATGCTCCGGGATAGGAAGAACAAATATTGTTAAAATGTCAATACTACCCAAAGCGATCTACATATTCAATGCGATCCCTATCAAAGTAACACCAGCATTCTTCACAGAGCTAGAACAAATAATCCTTAAATTTGTATGGAACCAGAAAAGACCCCGAATAGCCAAAGCAATCTTGAAAAAGAAAACCAAAGCAGGACGCATCACAATCCCAGACTTCAAGCTATACTACAAAGCTGTAATCATCAAGACAGTATGGTAGTGGCAGAAGAAAAGACACTCAGATCAATGGAACAGAATAGGGAGCCCAGAAATGGACCCACAAACATATGGCCAACTAATCTTTGACAAAGCAGGAAAGAATATTCAGTGGAATAAAGACAGTCTCTTCAGCAAGTGGTGCTGGGAAAACTGGACAGTGACATGCAGAAGAATAAACCTGGACCACTTTCTTATACCATACACAAAAATAAACTCAAAATGGATGAAAGACCTAAATGTAAGACAGGAAGCCATCAAAATCCTCAAGGAGAAAGTGGGAAAAAATCTCTTTGATCTTGGCCACAGCAACTTCTTACTCAACTCCTCTCCACAGGCAAGGGAGACAAAAGCAAAAATGAACTACTGGGACCTCATCAAAATAAAAAGCTTCTGCACAGTGAAGGAAACAATCAGCAAATCTAAAAGGCAACAACAGGGGCGCCTGGGTGGCGCAGTCGGTTAAGCGTCCGACTTCAGCCAGGTCACGATCTCGCGGTCCGGGAGTTCAAGCCCCGCGTCGGGCTCTGGGCTGATGGCTCAGAGCCTGGAGCCTGTTTCCGATTCTGTGTCTCCCTCTCTCTCTGCCCCTCCCCCGTTCATGCTCTGTCTCTCTCTGTCCCAAAAATAAATAAACGTTGAAAAAAAAATTAAAAAAAAAGTTTATTAAAAAAAAATAAAAAAAAAATAAAAGGCAACAACAGAATGGGAGAAGATATTTGCAAATGACATATCAGATAAAGGGTTAGTATCCAAAATCTATAAAGAACTTAGCAAATTCAATACCCAAAAAAATAAATAATCCAGTGAAGAAATTGGCCAAAAGCATGAATAGATACTTCTCCAAAGAAGACATCCAGATGGCCAACTGACACATGAAAAAATGCTCAACATCACTGATCATCAGGGAAATACAAATCAAAACCACAATGAGATCCCACCTCACACCTGTCAGAATGGCTAACATTAACGACTCAGGCAACAACAGATGTTGGCGAGGATGCGGAGAAAGGGGATCTCTTTTGCATTGCTGGTGGGAATGCAAGCTGGTGCAGCCACTCTGGAAAACAGTATGGAAGTTCCTCAAAAAATTAAAAATAGAACTACCCTATGACCCAGCAATTGCACTACTTTATATTTCTCCAAGGGATACAGTCGTGCTATTTCAAAGGGACACAAGCACCCCAATGTTTATAGCAGCACTATCAACAATAGCCAAGGTATGGAAAGAGCCCAAATGTCCACTGATGGATGAATGGATAAAGAAGAAGTGGTATATATATACAATGGAGTATTACTTGGCAATCAAAAAGAATGAAATTTTGCCATCTGCAACTGCATGAATGGAACTAGAGGGTGTTATGCTAAGTGACATTAATCAGTCAGAGAAAGACAAAAATCATATGACTTCATTAATATGAGGACTTTAAGAGACAAAACAGATGAACATAAGGGAATGGAAAAAAAATAATACAAAAACAGGGAGAGGGACAAAACAGAAGAGACTCATAAATATGGAGAACAAACTGAGAGTTATGGGAGGGATTGTGGGAGGGGGTATGGGCTAAATGAGTTAGGGGCACTAAGGAATCTATTCCTGAAATCATTGTTGCACTATATGCTAACTAATTTGGATGTAAATTTAAAAAAATAAAAAAATAAAACAAGTTAAAAAATACAATACAATACAATACAATACAAAAAATAAAATAAATACAATAAAATAAAATAAAAATATAAAAAAAACAGAAATACCTATTTCACAATTTAAAGATGCAGATGTATGAGGAAATGCTTAGCAGGGCAACTGACCCCTACTATGCAAAAAATAAAGTGCAATTTTATAAAAAAAAAAAATAGCTTCTTAACTGTCTTTTTACCTCTATTTTTCCTTTCTTTAATTCTTTACACATATTACTGCTAGCTTAATCTTCACCAAACTAATTTTATCTTGACATGTAACAGGAGAAAAATATTTCAATCCTCTGCTCAAAATCTTATAATATCTTTATGTTGTCTATCACATTAAATTCTATTCTGATTTATGTAATTTTACATGATCTGGTCTCAGTTTTGTTTGTTTGTTTGTTTGTTTGTTTTCAGGTTAGCCTATTACTGAGTCAGAAACTCATTTAGTGAGTTGATATACTGAATGTATATACTGAATGTAGTTGATATACTGAATATATACTACTAATTTGGTAAATCCTGCCTTCTAAATGAGAATGTAACCTTCACAAGGGCAAGGATAATGACAATTACTTCTCTTTATGTTTCACTGGAACTATCAGTAATAAAAGAACCCCATAGTTTTAAAATAATTACAGATTTATAAATTAACTTTGGAAAAAATTGAAGTCAATTTCTGTCACTGAAGTCTATTTATTTCAAATCAATTCAAATGATATGAAGTAAAGGAAATAAACTTTCAAGGCAAAGAATTTGTATGGCTCAAGAATTAATTTGTATCATCTGTAGTTTAACATTCTTTTCCTATAAATGAGGAAATTAGTTCACCATGTTTTCTTAAAAAGAAATGATTTTAAATAATAAATTGTTTAGAGACTTCTTTTCAAAGCTCTATCTACTGTCATTTAATAGGAAAACTGCTTTCTGTTTCACAATAGTTGTGGAAATTCCAGTGCACAGTTACTGCATCTTTGATAATTGCATACTCCAGTGTCACTGGGTTTGTCAAGCAGACTTACAAAGTTGAATCCATTTAGAATTTAACGCAATTCAAATGTTGTTAGTTTTGTTTTGATTATCTATAAACAAATCTTCAATCTACTCTTTAAAATACATTTTTCTTAATAAATAGCAGCTTATGGTCATCTAAGAACCACCTTACATTTCATTTCTGAATGTTTTAAGACTGTCACAACTTTTGAGGTTTATTCACAGATTTCCAGCTTTCATTTTGTATTGTGTAATGAGTTTATTCATCCCAAAGACCTTGTGGCATAGTTAATCCATTGCTTTTAACACATTGAGATACATTTGTTTTTCTTCCCCATGTTGCTGTCGAGTAAATGCTATTCTGTTCACCTAATACTTAACTCAAAAGCCAAATCCATTATTTTTACCCAACACATTTCTCATTTCTCAAATACCCCAAAGTTCTCAATGATGCTTTTCCCTCTTTCTCCTTCAAATAATTTGCTGGATAATTATCTTCTCTGAGTATCTTAAAGCGAGTGAAATTATATACATACATGTATGTTAGGTATGAGAAAATTCCAAATGTTTCTGTGTTTTTATTGAATTAACTCATTCTAGGCATCAACTAAATGGTTACTAAATGGCCATAAGAATCTGTGTCAGTAGGAATCTGTAAACCTGGGATCTCCTCCAACCCTACTAAGTGCTAACTGGAAGTAAGTGCTTTAATCTCTTTGGTCCTTCATCCTTCATTTGTATATTAGATTGTTGAAGTATCTCTTAGCAGTCCTTTTAACATTGAAACTGGTCATAACTAATTCAATGGATCATAGCAAGTCTCTGGAGTGCCTCCTCATGGCTGAGTAATTGTGGATAAACAATACTGGAACTCCCACTACCAATACTGCCCACAAACTTTGGGTTTGTGTCAAATAATCACCAGCCACCTTACATATAAATTTTATCTTGCTAAATTAAAAGAATAATAGCTTTTAATCATAGTACTCTGAGGTCTATTTATGACATTTTTCATACTAATATGGGTGATTATAATTAGCATTTCTCCTCATAAGCATTTGAATTTCCTGAATTCCATCTCCTTTTTTACTAGTGTGGAAAAGGAGAGATCCATTTCATCCTCTGAAATGGAATAAGTTTAGAAATGTGGAAAGAAACTATGTTCCTTTGGCAAGATCCCCTGGGCTAAGATGCCACCTTCATTTTTCTTCATTGTTTAGAGTTAATTTGGTTTGGCTCTGTTTGCAGCCAGTGCAGTGTCATTTGAAATCCAGGAAACAAGAAAAAAAATACCATCCTCGTAATTCAGTATATTTAGCCCTTGAACATAGTCATTGGGAAAAAAGAAAAAAATATATATTTAGTTAGAGAATATTGAACATATATCTGTAAAATCTTCCACATGATATTAAATATTATACCTACCTGACTAGGTCAGTTGGCTCAGAAATTTACAGCCGTCATGTTTTATCTTCTCATGTGGAATATTGAAAAATATGGAAAATCTACCAAGATGCCTAACCAGAAGAAATGATTCTATTTTTATAATGCTCTATTGAAGTTAACAATGTATAAACACATAATTATTTTAGAATGGATTTTATAATAGATTTTATGGAGTACACGGAAAAGGAGATGGTATGATTAAAATTATGTTCTGCACAAAACTGTTCGGTATATGAAAAGAAAAGTTATTATAGTGGTGTTTCCACTAATGATCTGTTTGGTTTACTGCCATACAAGAATAAGAGTCTATTTTGGGCTTTTATTTCAGTTGCATTAAATTTCCATCAGAGTTAGATTTGTTTAAAATAAGTTTCTGGAATAATAAGCCTTTTTGAGAAAACAGTATTATTTAAATACATTTGGAAAGAGGCAAGATTAGGAAAACAGGAAAAGGTGGCAGCTTGAACATTTCCTGCCTTGCTGTCATTGTCCTAATTGCCACCAAACAACTTTATCTCTCCCATGCCTTACATGTTAAACTGAAGCATTGAAGCTGGTAGCAAGGCCTCAAGCTTAACTGGAGTCCTAAAGGACAGAGTTGGTACAGTTTTTGTTTTTTTTTTTCCCACTAATCTTGGTATCACATTGGGACAAGGGGAGGGAAATTCAGGGTGAGGAAGTTTAGATGGATTCTGGAAAGCACCTGACCTGCAGGTATTCATGAATCCCATCCCCCACAAAAGGAAGTGCTGCATATTGGTTCACTGAGGACCTGCGGTTCCTCTGCATTGGAAGAGCTGTGGGAAAGTGACCCTGGCATGTTGGATTTCTGTACCTGGGAAATATTAGAGTGACATGAGCTGACACCTTGACTGTTGCCTCTTCCAAGAACAGGAATAGAGCCTGCATACCTCTCTCCAGATTGCTGCCCCCTCACTTCAGTATTTGAACTGAGCCTTAATGAGCAAGCAAGGGAAAATAATGTTGTTGTTAAGGGGCCCTAGCAGGTAGAGAGAAGGAAAAAAAAGGCAGTTTAATGAATTAATAATACTGCTCTAAATGGAAGGCATTGTCAGCAAAAGGAACAATTTTAATTTAACTTAAATGCAATTTTAATTTACACTAGCATTTAAAATCTGCAGCTTGATCATTTTGATCTGATTTGAAGTCCATGGCCAATATTTTTTTCAGTTATTGTCCTGCTCTATTATTTCTGTCCCCTTGTAATGCAAATTCAATTACATGAATGATAGACCATTAACTTTTTTATTCTTTTATATATTTTCCCAGATATTTATTCCTATATTGTCCTCTACTTCACTGGTCTTCTCTTCTGGCCACTATTCTGCTTTTAAATTCATTCACTAAATGTGTAACTTCCATTACTGTATTTTCAGATTTAGAATTTTCAAAGATTATCTATTCTTATAGATCTCAATTTTCTGATACAGATTTCTGTATTTCCCCCTCTCTTCTTTTGAACATATTAATCACAGTAATTTATTCTTTATTTTATTTTTTTTAAGATTTTGTTTTTAATAACCTCAAAACCCAACATGGAACTTGAACTCACAACCCTGAGATCAAGTCACATGTTCTTCAAACTGAGCCATCCAGGTGTCCCTTAATCACAGTAATTTAAAAATGCTGCCCAAAACACTAATATCTCTGTCATTTCTGGGTCTGTTTCTTTTGTCTGATTTTTTTTTCTCTTGAATTTCTGTTATTTCTGTCTAATCTCCTGACAATCCTAGAGATTATTTATTTAATGCCAGCATTGTATTTGAAAAAATTGTAGAGGATGGGAAAGATCCTATCTTCCTCTATAGTCTATTTTACTTTTGGATTACAGCTAGAAGCAGGAGAAAATTGGTGTGGGATATTTCAGTCTTTATGAAGATTAATCAATTGCCTCTTTTATTTTATTTAGGGCAATCCTAGGTTACACCTCTTTTCTGACCATAAGTATCAAGAAACTCCCTTTTACAATTAAAAGTGTTTGGATGAGACCAAGGGTCAGCAAACTTTTTCTGTGAATAATCAAATAGTAAATATTTTGGGCTTTTCATGCAGTGTCTGTCATAACTAGTAGGTTTGCCACTGAGACACAAAAGCATACATAGAGAAAACATAAACAAATGAGTATGTGTTTGTTTCAGCAAAACTTTATTTACAAAATAGATATTTTGCTGAATAACCTGTGGGTCTTATTGCTGATATCTAGTTTAGACTAAAAATATATAGTCCCTCAATTTACGGGCGCCTGGGTGGCTCGGTCGGTTAAGCGTCCAACTTCTGCTCAGGTCATGATCTCACAGTCCGTGAGTTCGAGCCCCGCATGGGGCTCTGTGCTGACAGCTCAGAGCCTGGAGCCTGCTTCGGATTCTGTGTCTCCCTCTCTGTCCCTCGCCTGCTCATGCTCTGTCTCTCTCTGTCTCAAAAATAAATTTAAAAAAAAATTAAAAAAAAGATTTAAATATATATTCCCTCAATTTCTTAGCCTTAGTCTCAGGACTTTAAGAAAAGAATATTACTTCAAGGAGAAAAGTGAGTGGTACAGAATGTTGGACTCACTTTTCTGCAGTTCCCTTTTCGACAGGGTCTTTCTCTTCTAATATTAGAGCACTTTGTACCTTGAATTGCAATTATTTGTCCCCCTGGCCCCATAGACCACCATAAGTTGTGAGCTTGTTTATACTTGTTTACTAAGTTTCCTACTGTTATTTTATTTGAATGTTTATTCACTTTTAAGAGACAGAGAGAGACAGAGCATGAATGGGGGAGGGACAGAGAGGGAGACACAGAATCCAAAGCAGTCTCCAGGCTCTGAGCTGTCAGCACAGAGCCTGATGCAGGGCTAGAACCCACTAACTGTGAGATCATGACCTGAACCAACATTGGCTGCTTAACTGACTGAGCCACCCAGACACCCCCCCACCCCATTGTTATTAATCAGCAAAAACCTGGAAAGAAAAGTGGCATAAAAATATCTGGATCTTTTCAATACTTTTGTCTTCTCCTGAGATCACTGCCCCGTGAGATTCTGGCTTTTCTAAGTGTACTCTATTAAACTCTTGAAAGAGCTGTTTTGGTATTTCTTATAGCTTTTTTACTTATTCTTGAAGGGACACATTAGTCTAATACAAGCTATTCTATCATAGTGGGAAGCAGAAACCCCCAAAGAGAATATTAAAAAAAAAAAAGCAATTTGTAGCTTTTGAATAAACCAGCAAAATCTAGAAATGGAAAACTATGATAACAATGAAATGACATAAAAGTAAACATTGAATACATAGGTAGAATGAAAGTCAAGTATATCAAGTATTACACTATATACAAAAAACTACTCAATCTTACTCAATAATATAGAGTAAATCTGAATAATAGAATGACATGCCATGCTTTTGATACAAAGATTAATACAATGAAATTGTCAATTCTCTCTAAATTGTACCATGTATTTAATGAGTTTCCAACTAAATCACAACATAGTTATTTTTTAATTGAGTAAAATGATCTCAAATTCTTTTCAAAAAATAAATGCCTGAAAGAAGCCAGATAATTATAACAAAGAAAATGATTATAAAAGATTAACTTCATAAGATACTGAAATAATATAAAATCATCAGAACTAAAAAAAAATTGTTGGTAAAAGAATAGAAAATCAAAAAATGGCACAAAGTGAAGAACAAATAGATTTCAATGTATATGTAATTGAAATTTTGTTTGCATTAGTGTGTTTTAATTTTGTGGAAACATACTAACATATTTAACAATATGTTGACCCAATTGGCATTCTATATAGGAGGGAATAAAGATTATATTTCATACTACTCACATATCTCATACTACTCACAAAAAGAAAATTTAGGTAAAACATAACACAAATGTAAAAATTAAAAATTTTATAATAAAATGTGAGAGGTAAATGAATATCCTATTGATTAGAAATAATTTTAACCATGTCACAAATCCTAGGAACTATGGAAAAATGTAGATTTGTTTAACTCTCTCTATATATTTTTCAAATATGTTACATCACAAAAGATACCATAAACAAAGCTAATATGCCTATTATTGATTAGGATTAGTATCTGTAACTGAGTTAACATCTATAACATAATGTGGTCACAAATTCTTGAAACAGGCAAATATACATGAAAAATGGCTTATTGATATTACATTATAACATAAGATGCATTCAGTGTGTTTTATCTCATTAGCAACACCTACCATGAACAGAAAAAAAAAGAAAATGCTATAATATATTGCCTATGGAAATGTTGTTTTATAGCGCTTAGAAATCCATATGTCAAAATCCATTAAAATCAAAATGTATGCATTCAATATTTCTTCTGTGAACACACCCTATGGAAATATAGGCGTCACTTATATAGCTATAAGGATGTTTATTATAACTGTGTTGTGGCAAAAGTGAAATAAGATGAATATTGGTCTATAAGAAAATAGTTGAGAAGCATCTGGGTTGTTCAGTTGGTTGAGCATTTAGCTTTTGGTTTCAGCTCAGGTCATTATCTTCCAGTTTGTGAATTCAAGCACTGCTTTGGGCGGGCTCTATATTGATGTTGTAGGGCCTGCTTGGGATTCTCTTTCTCTCCCTCTCTTTGCCCCTCCCCACTCTGTCTCTATCTCTCGCTCTCTCAAAATAAGTAAACTTAAAAAAATGGTTGATTAAAATATGGCATATCTAAAGTATAGAAACTATGAAGATATTAAAAAGAATGCTCACTTGTAAGATTTTCCATCTCGATCTACTAAGTGAAAACTGTAAGATGCAGAGAGGTATGTGTAATATGATCACATTTTTATAAAACAAAGAAATTTTAAAAATACTTAAACCTCTAAAGATAGTTTTATGTGATTTTATTAGCATGGAAAAACAATAGAGATGCGTATATATTAATTTCTTTGAGTGGAGATAAGGTAGGGGGATGGGTCCAGAAAAAAACATTCAACTTCTTCCTCCCTTATAGACAATGAAGAAATTTAACAATGAAGTCTATGTATCTAAGAGATTCGGGATACTAATGATAAAATTAAAACACTTGAAAGAATATGGATAAGAAATCTCTCAGCACACCAGTGGGAGGCAAGTCCCTCTGGGACACTCAAAAGAGGATCATGAATGGTATCAGGCCTATCCCTTAACCACACTCATTATAACCAGTTCCTTAGAGCCTTGCTTCTCAAAGTGCAGTCTATGAATTAGCAGCATCAGTGTTACCTAGGAACTTGTTGGAGAGGCAGATATCTGGCACAACCCATAATTATTGAATCAGAATCTTCATTTTTTCCAAGCCCCCCCAGATGATTGATATGTACATTAACATTTGGAGGAGCGCAATGACTTAATGGATGATTGTAGACTAAAGTCAGTACTCATAGTCTATCTTTTTAACTTAAGTATATATAAGTGTGCATAGAAATATATATAAGTATGCACAGAAAAATATAACAAGTTCTGATTTTGAAAATCTTTATAATTGACAAAGTAAATCTTAGGGAAAAACAGTAAATAAATCCAATAATAACTCTGTGACAGATTTTGGTTGGGGGGGGCGCAATCATTGTTATAATAGACAACATAGCATTTAGCATTGTGCTAAGCTACTAGAACCTCAATTCTCTCAACTACAAAGTGGAATTTTAATAAATAGAACCTGTTTCATTGGACTATCATCATAACCAAAAATGTGTGCAAAAAGAATTTGAATACTTAACAACTATATAAATATATAAGCAGTGGTGTTTTCATTTGGGTTTTATTAAATGCATCAAATGCACTTATATCTTTTACTTTGGTTTTTTACTTCACTGTTTTTCAAACTGGAATTTTCCAGAGGGTTATGGAAGTATTTTAGTCAGTCGAGAAAACCAAAGGCATACAATATTACATACCTATGCATTGGCACATATTTACAGATTCATAAACTTGGAAACTCTGTCTCCTTCCTATGTTTTATGACTTGTGTTAATGTAATATTGCTTTAAATTTTTTTAATCTTTATTATTTATAAGTGTATGAATATTAAATTATATGCTATTGGAAGCTGGATTATTTCAACAGAAATAATACATCTGGAAGACAAAGTGATTTAATATGTGATTGTGTCTCTGCATCAATAAAAAATAAAACATCACATTTCAAAATATAAAATATCTTTAGTAATTTCAGAAAGTACCTCTATGTAAAGTCCTTACTTTTGTTAAGCTGCGTGTGGCTAAAATCACACTATAAATTGAGAGTTTAGGGTTTTTTTAATGGTTACTTATTTATTTTGAGAGAGAGAGAACAAAAGTGAGCGAGCAGGGGAGGGGCAGAGAGAGAGGGAGACAGAGAATCCCAAGCAGGCTCTGGGCTGTCAGCACAGAGCCCGATGCGGGGTCGAACTCACTAACCGTGAGATCATGACCTGGGCTGAGATTAAGAGTCCAAGCTCAACAGACTGAGCCACCCAGGTACCCCAGGAATTTAGTTTTTAAAGAATAGGAACAAATAATTTTTAAGTGAAAAGTATTTTGTGGAGAAAATAATTCAATTTTCTCTCTACATTTTTGTCTGACATTAGATTTTAATATAGTGTTTTAAATGTGTCTTTGCACTTTTCTTTTTCTTTCTGAAGACTTATGTTTCTGCCACAGTTAACTGTGCAGAAATTTAAGAACTTTATCAGAAAATAACTACAAAAATGAATGCTTGAAAACCTGGGCCATGTTTCTTCTTTGGAGCCAAGCCAGGATTTGTTAACACTAAGGAAATGAGACAATATTTCTGTTGTTCACACATAACCACATTTACCACAAGCAGTAAAGTAAAGCTTCACATTGGCAGTAATGGAATTTGGCCTGGCATTTTCAGCCCCAATGCTCTCAGCTGCATGGTACAGCCCCAAAAGAAATGAGCAGCTATTGTTGTCTCTTGCCAAGATCAGAATTTTTGAACTGTAACCAGGAAGAAGTATTTTCCTCATTTATATGCACACTGATAATTAGGCTCAAGGAAATGAAGTGCACAGAATGGAAATTGAGATTATGTTTTTTAATGTGAACTTGTTTGATACCAGCTTCTACTCTTCTGACAGATGGATTCTTTTTGGCAGATGATTATGCAAACTGTTCCTTTCGTGCCCGTCTACATGAAGTGTATTCTATAAACACATTGAAGCATCGTGCTCCTCTGAGTCCTCAGTGCTTGGGAATATATTAACACCATGATGATTTGAATGGCAGGATTCAAAAGTATCTGAGAGTAAAAGCTAAAGGAATACTAGTGTGATTGCTTTGGTACTATCAAGGGACCTGGTAGTTAATAATGTGCTTCCCTAGAAATTTTACATGGGGCATTTTCATGTCAAAGGAAGAGAAATGAACTCACAGATGATAGAGGAAAATCCAAACAATCAAATCATAAATAGTTTTTAGTAAGTGTTTTTAACAGATACCAAAACACTAACACATTTGGAAGGCAGTGCTCAGGAAAATTTAAATACCTATCAAGCACTCATAGGGTTGTCCTGTCTCTCATGATCTAATTATCAAGGTCATATTTCCTCATGATTTAACGGTCTTGTAATGATTGTTCTAATATTTAAGTGACAAAGAGACCTTGCTCTTCATATTTCTGCAATCAAGAATGTAAGACCTGAATCAGTGTTTTTGCAACCCAAATTTTAGTGGATGTTTTCTTGAGGAGGTAACACACACACACACACACACACACACACACACACACACACACACACATTTACATACACACATACATAGACACACAAATTCATATTTTAAGAGAGAAAACAGATTGCTGCAACAAGTCATGGGTAACTTGGGCAGTATAGTCGTGCTACATTATATATTCAGTGGGTCAATGGGATCCTAATTCAAGGTCTGGTCTGCTGCCGTATATAAAATCCTGAATGTTAGTCTCCTTAAGGGCATTATAAGAACTTTACTATTTCTTTGTTATTAACTGACATTTTACGGGATTTTGTAGAGGATAAAGGGGAAGGATGTGAAGATGAAAGATTTTCTAATGTCCCTTCAGTGAGGATTTGCTAAAGACATGTAGGACACTGAAGGGAAGTAAAGAGAGTAAAGGGCTATGTCCTCTGAATTCCACAAGCATGATTTACAGTCTGAAAGTTAGATTTTTTTTTCCTTGAAATAGAATATAACCTTTTATCTTCCACTAATGAAAGCCATGCATCACAAAGATGACACATGATTATAGATGTGTCTGAGCAAGTGTGATGGTGACAGCAACAATGCTTTAAATTAGGTGGAAAAGAGTGAAAGTGTGTGTGTGCGTAAAACGATTATCTAACTCAAAATGTGTGTGAGCTTTCGTAAAAAAACAAACAGAGAGGCAGCCAATCCATGAGAGATACTCAAAGCACATGTATAGCCACATATTGGACACCTTCTTGTGATTGAATTAGGGATTTGATGTTGTTTCCAACTTATCACTACACATTTAAGCAGACCAATTCAAAATTGGTTTGTAATGAGCTAAACTGACTGATTGCAGCTATCTGGACATTTGGATTGTAAGTATAAAGTATCACTATGACTGACCAATTATTGAAATCTGATTCAGTTGGAATCTAGTTCCTTAATCTGGTGGCTCAATGTTTGAGAAACAATTGGAATAGCATTTGGAGATATAGAAGATGAACCTATAAGCCTCTAGTATTCTCTACTTCTATTACCATATAATCAGATCCTCTTTGATACTGATGAAGCCAGTAGAATGGAATTAGTAATTAATGTATTCAATAAATGTTGAATGTTAAGAACATGTATATTGAGGTATTGCTTTAGGTAAAAGAGATATAGCAAAGAACAAGGTAAAAATTTCCTTATTTTATGTAACTTATATTCTAATTTAGGTGGGAGTAGATATAAATAGATAGTAAACACTTAAACAAATGATGAAAGAACAATGTGTTGGGATTGAGAGCATAAAAATACCTAAGACTGGGAATGCATTTGAATGAGTACTTAATGCTGAACAGAAACTAATCCTGCAAAGATTTGTGGGAAGAGAATTCTACATGGAGGGAACAGAAACACGATTCTGAGAATACTCTTGGGGTTCCAGTTATCTATTACTATGTAATACATAATGCAAAAACTTAGTAGCTTGAAATGTGAACTTTATTTTGCTCATGACTTCATGGATGAATATACAATGGGTTCTGTAGTGTGTATATCTCTGCTCTATGTTCTATCAGCTATGGTGACTCAATAGGGCTGGAAGATCTACTCACATATCTGATAAATATGTGCCAGCTGATTGCTATGAGCTTAACTGGGGCTCTTGGCTTGGCGCCTCACTCTTCCTCATGTGGATCTCTCCAAGGCTTTGCTTCAGCTTCCTCCCAGTAACATCTAAGAGTTAGTGTTCCAAGAGACAGAAAGTGGAAGTTTCCAGTCTTTAAATGTTTCTGTTTCATTTCTGCCGTACTTCAAAGTAGTCACAGATCCCACAGATGCAAGGAAAGTGGGTAGAGACTACAACTGTTAATAAGCAGAGTGTAAAGAACTTAGCCTTCTGTCTAAAAATTATTTATGTTACTCCCACATGAAAAATACACTCACTTCCTCCACAAACTCCAACTTTCCTTCCCAATATAGCATCAGGTTCAAGATCAGGATCCAAGATTTCATAAACTAAATCAGGTTTAGGTGTTGACGAGGCTCCCCACGTGGAATAACGAGTTGGTGCTGACTGCTGGCTGGGAGCTCAGCCATGCTAGTCCTCTCCATGAGGCAGCTTTGGCTTTCTCATAGCATGGTGGCTGACTTCCAAGAGTCAGTGTTCCAAGAAACATGAAGTGGGAGCTGCCAGTCTCTACAGGCCTGGAGCCAGAAACAGGCAGAGCAAAGCTTCTAATATATTCTATTAGTCAAAACAGTCACACTTGATGGGAGGAGCGTCAAGGAATTTGTGGCTTTCTTTAATTTGCACATCTGGTGCTTTCAAAGGGCAGAAAGATGAATACTTCAACAATATCCCATACCGTTTTTTTGTGTGCTTCTAATTTAAAATCAAATCCTTTTAAGAACTCAGAAAATATGGCTAGTGCTCTAAATGGCATCTATGAATACATACTAAATAGAAAACTCTGAAAGATATAAAACCACTTTAAGACTATGATGAATCAATATGAGCGTCAACCAAACTAATAGGCACAGAGGTCTTGCTTCTAGAGTTCCAAAAGGGAAGGGAAAGTGCATTAACCCCAAGTAGTCAGGAGCAGGAGGGGCAACAGAGCAAATAGGAGCTCAGAACTGAACTGAGAGGTGAAATTGGAATCAGCTTAGAAGTCCATTGGATGGACGGTGGACAGTAGGTCACAAATTGATCAAAAATTACAAGTTGCAGATCAGATTCAATTGCAGTGTAACAGGAAGTGAAAACAAGGGAAAGAGGAAAGTAAGAGACCCCTTGTTTGTTGTCATAAGCAGGTACCAGCTTCCTAATACTGCTTCCTATTTCCACTCTGAATGTTTAGTGAGATCTGTTTTAAAGTTACAGAACAGAAAGAAGCAAGGAATTATTTTCTAACTTTGGACATAAAAGTAGGTAATTATATTTTGCTTGCAATAAAACATTCAAATATCATGTGGAAAAGGTGGATTCCCAACCTCCAGAATATGTACCTGTAGTTTTTGGTATCTAATGGGGAACCTATCTGTTATTTTGGTGAATACTCTTTACACTTTGCTGTGGGATCTTCTAATGATTATTTTCTTGCACACAGGAGTATAAAATTGAAAGGAAGAAACATAAACACCAATCACAGTGAATAGAACAATTTAGTTTTGGAAATGGGTATGGCCACAATCATTATAATTTGTTTCCTTTGCAACTGCAGGAATGGATCTACTTGGATCTAATGCCTACTTATCCTTCAACATAACTGCTTTTTTCTTTCCTTTTAAAAACTTTCTTTGGTGTTTCCCCATTTCTTCTAATATGAGTTTCTATGTTCCTTTAGTCACCCTCTGTCTAATATTACATGCTTCATACTATACTTAAGTATTATACTTAATTGTTTTCTCCTACCACTGTGAAAATGTGGATACCATAACTGTTTCTTACTGTCATAGATCTGCTCTGACCAATATGGTAGCCATTAAACACAACTGGCTATGATTTAGATTTAAATATAAAGTATTTAAAATGACATTAAATTAAAATTTGATTCCTTAGCTCTACCAGCCACATTTCTGGGGCACAATAGCCAGGTTTGGATAGTGGCTACCACGTTGGAAGGCATAGATATAGAAATGTGTATATTCATAACAATTCTATTGGACAGTATTGCTCAAGGTTTTTAATAATGTTTATGGAATAAAAGAAAGATGTCTATGACTCAAAATTACTATAGTTATTTGGCCTCATATAGAAGATTCTGAAAATAAACACATCATACATATATATTAACCTTCAGTTTTCTTGGCATGACATTAGTAGCTATTCATGAAATATAAATTGAAACTTGGTCATGCTGCATAGACACATTTTAACCGGGGTATCTGGGTGGCTCAGTCAGTTGAACATCTGATTTTGGCTCAGGTCATGATCTCACAGCTTGTGGGTTTGAGCTCAGTGTCAGGCTCTGTGCTGACAGCCCAGAGCCTGGAGTCTGCTTCAGATTCTGTGTCTCCTCTCTCTCTGACCCTTCCCAGCTTGTGTTTTGTTTTGTTTTGTTTTGTTTTGTTTCTTTGTTTGGTTGTTTGCTCTCTCTCTCAAAAATTAATAAACTTAGAAAAAAGCATTTTAATTCACAGAAATAGTTAATGACCATATAGAACTATAAATTCTACTTATTCTGAAAAATACTTGGACAGCCTGGCTTGGTTAGTAACTGAGATAAAATCTTGAACTCCTTAATGGCCCACATTAAGGATCTACACTGAAGAAGTTGATGTAAGAAGATGGATCTGTATAAATCATCATGCCAAACGTGAGTTTAAGTCACACTTAAAGGTACCTGGATGTTGAAAAAAGTAATAAGACACCATCTCCTTCTTCCAGGAGTAATGCTTCCCTATATCCTACATAGTAAAGTGCAAACATTTTATATTGATAATATTCAGATTACTTCACAGTCTTACCCTAACTCATACTACCCCTTTTATGGATAAACTCTCAAGTTTCCAAATTCTCTAAGCCAGTCAAACTGGTTACCTGCTCTCCTCCCAGCTAGAATAATTTGTTCCTCTCTCTACAACCCTTTGCCCATAAACTACTCTTTCCTTTCCAACTCTACTTTACCCTAATACAGTACTCTACTTTCCAACACAGGATGCCTTCCTTTCTTCCCTTTACCCATAAAAAACCCTTAAGGAGGTGGGTCAGTTCAAGTGCTTCCTCACCAGATCCTTTCGAGAGTTGAATGTGGAGATGACTTAAGTTCCTCCACCATAAAATTCATAAATGCATTTTCAATGGGAAGCCCTCCCAATAATTTAATTTGAACATTTGGCAACTATAACATTCCTTGGCAGGTAGCTATACAATAGGGTAGATGCTGTTATAAATGATATTAAGCTGAATGTGAAATGGAAACTAGAGCTTCCTCCTAAGATAGATTTATCCCTTTGTCTTTCTTATCCTATATCTAGAGTCTTCATTTTATTAACAGTTTTCAGAACTAAACAAAATTTTTTCAACTCCCAGCTCTAACCCCGTTTTTTGATGGGCATGGGGACAAGTGTAGAAAATTACAGCATTAAAAGAGCTTGCTTTCATTTTTCAAAAAGGGGTGCCACCATTCATAACACAGTGTCTCATAACTCCTACTTGAGTTTCCAGATTTTGTAATAATAAAAAAAAATCTCTGTGTATTACTTTATCAATGTGATTTTTATGATGCTGGATAACTATAATTCAAATGGAAAATAAACAGCAATATACGTACACACACAAAAGAAGGTACCTGGCTGTTTATTTAAATCTACCATAACAATTACCCTAAGATACAAAATGCTTTAAAATAGCAATTAGGGACAATGCTGTAATGAAGACTGTGCTCAGAGTTACAAAAATTCTTTTCAGACGCAAAGAAATCTGTCATATTAAACAGACAGATAAGAATCAGCAAATAAGGTGAAAGAATTTACTAATGGTCTCATCTTTAGTTATTTGGAAAATTACAGAAATGATCTCATAGCTTGTTCTCTTCATTAACTCACATAAATAAGACAGTAATGATAAAACAGTTGAAGGAATTTGCCCATTAGTCCTCACTGGGACCTGTGCTCCTGCTTAGTGACTGTCTAGATCTATACATTTTGCTTATTCAGCTGGAAAAACATACCAGAATCTGAATTCTAAATGAAGAGTGGAGAGAAAATCCCTATCCTTTGGAAAATATGAGAGAAAGAAAATTAAATATTGACTAAAGTGGAGAATTTCTAATTGGATGGGAAAAGTTAATTTATGTGGAATAGAAAATGAGACCATATCTCAAAATGGTCTCAGATACATGAGCATTTACTAGTCATATTTTTCCATTGTGTATTGCCACGGATTTCATGGTAAATCTTCATAGCTGTTCCTGTGTTGCATGCTTTCTTATCTCCACTATTTTTCTATCAATAGACTAAAGAGAGCATACTCCTGGTTAAATATATACAAATCAACTGTCTCTAATTGTAATAATTATGCAAGCAGAGTTTATTGCTTTTGCTTTCATTTGACTGAAATTCATGTATACAAAACTTTATTTTACACTATATGTACTGAATCCTTATTGTCTTTTACTTTCACATTTCATAACTTGCCTTTTTAGCCAGTATTCTTTCATATATACCCCTATATACCACCCATATATACCCCATATATTTACGCCCTCCCCCTTGAGCTACAAAGTAGTCTTTAGACATATTGATAGCTTTTTACCCCTTGCTAAATTGATCTGTTTTTTTAATATATATATATATTTAATATATATATATATTTAATATATATATATTGACATTTATTTGTTATTGAGAGACAGAGAGACACAGAGCGTGCTAAATTGATCTGTTTTTTTAATATATATATATTAAATATATATATTAAATATATAATATATAATATATATAATATATATATAAATAATATATAATATATATAATATATTATATATATATGATCTGTTTTTTTAATATATATATATATTTAATATATATATATATTTAATATATATATATTGACATTTATTTGTTATTGAGAGACAGAGAGACACAGAGCGTGCTAAATTGATCTGTTTTTTTAATATATATATATTAAATATATATATTAAATATATAATATATAATATATATAATATATATATAAATAATATATAATATATATAATATATTATATATATATATAATATATAATATATTTAATATATATATAAATAATATATATATTATATATATTATATATAATATATAATATATATAATATATATAAATAATATATATATTAAATATATTATATATTATATATATTTTATATATATATATATTTTATATTATATATATATTATATATATATATATATAGACATTTATTTGTTATTGAGAGACAGAGAAGCACAGAGCGTGAGCAGGGGAGGGGCACAGAGAAGGGGAGACACAGAATCCGAAGCAGGCTCCAGGCTCCACGCTATCAGCGCAGCGCCCCACGGGGGCTGGAACTCACAAACCTCAAGATCATGGCCTGAGTCAAACCCGGATGCTTAACCAGCTGAGCCACCCAGGCCCTAAATTGATCTTTTTTTTTTTTTTTTTTTTTCTTTTTTTTTTTTTTTAAATCCGTGCATGAGGAGCCTGGGTGGCTCAGTCGGTTAAGCGCCCAACTTCAGCTCAGGTCATCATCTCACAGTCCTTGGGTTTGAGCCCCACGTGGGGCTCTGTGCTGACCGCTCAGAGCCTGGAGCCTGCTAACGACTTTGTGTCTCCCTTTCTTTCTGCCCCTCCCCTTCTTATGCTCGCTCTCTCTCTCTGTCTCAAAAATAAATTTAAAAAAACGTTTTAAAAAATCCATGCATTGTAGCTTATCCTGATATAAAATCCAAGTCCTATCATTTGGGAAAAACAATACGCATAATAAGAATAAAGTCCGGAGCTTTGTTTTCTGTTCTTTGTAGCAAGATTATTGTATAGTAAAACTTTATATGTTAAAATTTTTAATCTAAGTATTATTAAGATATTTAATTTGTTCATTACTTTTACTCAATTTACATGATTACTTGTATATTATACTCTATTATTAGTTCCAGAATTTTGGAATTCAACCTGATTTGGTTCCTTCCTACTTACTGCTCTAGTCAAAATCAGATTCTGCATTTATCATAGATGTCATAAAAAATTAATTTTTTTTAGCCATCAAATCTGATTTTGAAAATAGATGCAATGACTCTACCATAAAACTTTCTTGGCTATAACAATTAGATTTCTTCTATATTCTGGCCTCATCAAAAAATTTTCAAGGTCATTTTCTATTACAGCAAATTTGGAAGCACAGGTAATTGGACATTTGGATGGCAAACAGTTACTTTCAGAAATATAGGAGACCTTTTTAGTGGAAAAGGATACTATGAAGTTGTCAATGTTGAGGAGAATAGAGTACCTCTTTGAATCTGCTTTCAAACTGTGGTTTCACTTATCTTTCTGAAACAAAATATGAGCATAGCACTAATCCAATTAAATCCAATTGGACTAATCCAATTAAAAATGTCCATGGATTCCTACCACTGCTAGAGCATAAACTTCAAATTCTACAGCATGCCTTGTAAGTTTAAAAGATATTCTTAAATTATTTCTCCAATCCTGTCTCCCTCTATTCCCTGACTTCCCTATGCTGGTCATTCCATAATAAACAACTGGTAGTTCTCCAAGACATCATACTCTTTTTTTTCTTTCTTTCTTTTTTTTTTTTTTAAGTTTATTTATTTTGAGAGAGCGCTAGCCAGCAGTGGGGAAGGGCAAAGAGCAAGAGAGAATCCCAAGCAGGCTTTGTGCTGTCACTGTGAGCCCGATGCAGGGCTCCACCTCACAAACTGTGAGATCATGACCTGACATAAAATCAAGAGTCAGATGCTCAACCAACTGAGCCACCCAAGCGCCCCAATACTCTTTCATTTTAGGCCTTTGCACATGTACCTTTCCCACTACCTAAAAACTCATCCTCCAATTCACTCTCCCATCCTCAGATATATACCTAACTTCTGATCTTTTGATTGATTTCAAATATCTGCTCAGTCATATTCTCCCCTCAGTGAGCCACTGTCTGACTACCCTTTCCTATATACACAACGAAGTAACTACAGTTGCCCCATCATGGACCTGGAATGGATAGAGAGGAAGTAAAAAGGTAATTTTTCATCAAAATATGAAATGAAAATCTATCATTGTTGCATCTGAATAATATATGATTCCTGCCAAATAATTTGATCATGGGATATCTATGGGATATATATTTTTTAAATCTCCTCAAATATTTCATGTTTTCTGTTAGAGAAGCTGCTGTCACATCATATTTGTGATAGATACAGAGATGGACAGCCAAAATCTCCTTCAAATAAGAACTTGTTGTTGGGCTTCAGGGAGTATGGTCAGCACATGGTCTCCATTTATGAGCTACTTCAAGATATGCCTTAGCTGCAGAAAGTCATCTTGCCTGAAATCATATATTTTCCTGGGGCAGCCTGTATGGTGACTGATTGGGGTATAATATAAAGTCCCAGCTACTTATTCAGATAACTGCCCAAGAAAAGGAGGATAACCAACTTAGGAGACTGAGTACAAGGAGAGTAAAAGCATGTGAATGGACCTATGAGAATGGACACAATGTGAGTAGATCTTTGTATTACATGTTTATGACCACAAGAAAGCATCTACCACAGAAGAGACTGAGCATTCATGCGGACAAAATGGACCAGGTGACATCAGTTTGTGTCTATCACCTGATATCTCAGCAAATGAACATTTAAATAACTGCTAAGGTGGTGTGAAACAAACTGCACCCACTCCACTAAATTTGATCTACCAGCCATCAACATCAGATACCAATGCTGAGTTCTCCATAGGGACCATTTCTTGAGGGACAAACTGGGTACTAGGTGTCAACTACCTTGTTCCCCATACATCCTGGAAGGGCCTGTGGTTCATCAGAAGAGTAGTCACATATTCTAAGTACAGGTTTGCCTTTCTTGCCCTCATAGTCTCAGCCAGCACTATTCAGTGGCTCACAGAGTGTTTTAATGACTGGCACTGGAACCCATATAATGATATGTCAGATTAGGTAACGCATGTTCTACAAAGGAAAGCAGACATGAGTCCTTTATATCCATATCACCCAAGCTTCTAGCATGATAGAGAATTGAAAAGGTTTACTGATATTCCAGCTTAAGGGGAAGCCTGGAGGCAATGTACTTCAGTGACAGGATTTCCTATATCTGGATGCAATATATGCTTGGAATTAAAGACTTTTATATGGCTCTGCACTAGCAGTAGGAAGAATACATGGCCTCAGGAACTGGGAAAGAAAGTAGGAATGGCCCTTTACCCTCACTTCCAGTAATTTACTGAATGTTTTTATGGTGGAGTATGGTACATATGGAGATGTGCAGCTCACATCCCCCATAAATTAAACACACTGGGAGTAACTTGAGAGATAGTTTCTGTATGTTAGATCCTCAGGGGCTGCTTGGCTACAGAAAGCACAGCTGCCCAAGGTTATATACTTTCTTATGTAGCCTGCATCTGGTAGTGAAGGACAAAGGCTTGGTTGTATCACTTGTAGACAGGACACTTTGATGTCAATACTTGCTTTAAAACTTTCTACTAAGTTGACCAAGACTTTGATAGTCCTGCATTGTATGGCTCAACTTTCTCTATTGCCCAATCCTGTTACCTACTCACCCTTCATTTCACAGATATTGGTTCCTAATAAATATATTGCACCTCAACCTCTGTGCTAGCATCTGCATTTTGAGAACCCAACTTATGACAAGATTATAGTAGCTTTTTTACTTTTTGTAGAAGAGGTGCAGTTATGAGGCTGGAGTTGTGTCTTCTTTACCATTTTATTTACAGATACTATCACACGATGGGCCTTTAATATGTTTTAGTAAATACTGAAAAAATGAAAAAAATTAAAATGTGTATTAAAGTTAGGAAACATGTACATTCTAAAGGATAATGCTTAAATTAGAATTCTAAGAAAATAATATTATATGGGTTCAAATAGCAAATAACTTTTAAAATGACAAGATAACATATTACATAATGTACTTTGTGTGTAGATGTAAGTTACTCCATAATGTTCTTGAGTCCATAAATGTAATTGGATAGACAATAGATCTCTCTAGAATGTCATGATGCCCTAGTGATAATTCTGCTGTTTTCTTTAAGATCATTTGTATCTATAAGTAATTAGGGGAAGGAAATGTCTAAAATTAACCCACAAATGGAAGAGTATATGAGGAAGTCATTTTAAAGTTCTTTAAGTTCTTGTTAAATTTTCTTGCTTTGAAAAATTTAACTTTTGGGTGCATTATATAGCAAAGAAAACACATCTTCTGTCATTGTCAACAAACATGAATTTTTGTATCAGAATTGAATTTGTTTTTAATGTGATTCTGTAAGGTATAGCTTCATATAGCAAAATTTCTCCATAGTAGGGAAAGGCAGGTACTGTGATACTTTGATAATTATGATAAATTTCTGATTAGGCTAGTGGTTCATACTTCCCCCAATACAATGTCTTGAAAATATTTTTTTTATGAACAAGTGCAATGAATATCCATCATTGAAATATCCTGCTGTGTTTAAAAAATAGAAAAGGGTCTCATTTGATTTCATGAGTGAACAGTTAAATTTTCATATATTAGAATTTTGTATAATATTGTAATAAAAGTTTTTGTTTTGGAATAAAAACTCATTAAATTAATAATTTTATAATTAATAATTAATATTCCAATGTATTATCTAATATATCATATATTAGATATAATATAATAATAATAACTATGAGTAAATTTATATTTGATCATTTAATTAAATGTGCTTGCATAAGACAGATTTTTAAATTATATTATAATATCAAAATGCTAATATGAAAAAAAAATTACCTAAAAAGCAGCATAATTAATGGATACATCTGGTCAAAATTATGAGAAAGGACAATTATCTTAATTCATTATAGCCTTTATAGAATAAAATAAAATGTTTCTTTAAAGCATATATGTGTTCACATTAGGGGGATATTTTGTAGAAGACATAATTTGTACTCTAAGAACATTATAGTTTGGTATGGTGATTTCACAATACCGTAGAAAGGCCATGTTTGGAGTCAAAAATACTAGAGATCAGGTCTTGGTTCAGACAAGACAAGATTTTGGGCAAGTTGCGTTTTTCTGAAGCTCAGAGTATTTACCTCCAAAAATCCAGATAAAATTACTTTTCAGGATGTATTTCTTCTCAGCCTCTTTTATAGGCTTTACTGTGTTGACCTGTAATCGAAAAAAAGAGTTCATTCCTTAAACGTCTACTCTTGGTCCATATTTTTCTTTATCTTAACATTTGTGCTAGCTGATACCATCCCTTGATATCAAACTGGGCCCTTGGGCACTCTAAGTGATAGAAACTGACAAGAGGTCAGACAGGAGTTTCAGGCAAGGCTTTAATGGGATTTAATGCTGGAGCAGGAGGGAGGAAGCACAAAGGAAACAGTCCTTTGAATGACTTCCCAAGGCGAGAGAGGTCAGGGAGAGTTTTTTAAAGAAAGTGAGGCTGATGTCTCAGCATGTAGATGTGGGGGTTTATTAGCACTTGTGCACTTAAAAGTCATACTTCTTCAAGTGTCACATGTCTCATTAGAATGTTAAATCTCCACCCCTGAGCATGATTTTTAGTATTATAATGAGAGAAAAAGTCCTGAAAATTCAGTACCAGGGTCCAACTGGGTGCAGACTGGTTTGGTCTGGTCTTTGCCAGTCTTTGTAGCAAGCATCCTTCTTTCAGTAAGCATCCTTCATGATTCCTGTAAGATAACCCAACTCAAGAAACACAGAGCCTTAGCATTTTTTTTTTTTTTTCTTTTTGTCAGAGAGGCAGCCAAAGGGCACCGGATTTTGCAGTCAGGGTTGAGAGGATCTGAGTTCAGGCCCTGCTCTGTCTCACATTGATAAAGTGTTTCTTTTCCTCCTATTTACTGATAAATCCCAAGGTTAAGTTACCAGGCGGGAAGTCTTCTCTGAGTTGGAAACTTCTTTCCCGCTGGACGTATTCACTTGGTTGATCCCACAGGCACCTAACAGTGAATCTGCATAATTCACTTCCTCATCTCTGCTACACTTCACTCCCCCAATTTTTCTCCATACTATCAACACCTTCATCATCACTTTACCAGGAAAATCTCTCCAAATCAAATTTTATCCCTGACAGCTTTGGTACCCTGAATTCCTCCTTTTAGTGTTCTTATCCAACTTGCTTTCATGGAAGGTGCAAATGCCTTCCATCAGTATAGTCACCCATCTAAACCAGACATCAGACCATCACACTCCAGGTTAAAACTTCCAAAATATCTTGCTTTCCAAAATATCCTTATTATCAGTTAGTTTGGCATGTAAGACCTTGTATGAGCTGCGTCCTACCTTATATCAAAAGCTCTAGACATTTCTTCCTCTCTCTTCTGCAGTCTGATAACATAAAGTTTACAGAATTACTTTGTTTGTTTTCACAGACCATACCGTTTTGTACCTGTAGATGTACCTGTGTTTTTTCTTTTACTTGGGATATCTTTTTAAAGATTCTTTGACTAACCCTTTGGGATTAATCAAAGCATCCCCTCATTCATAAGGCTTTCTGGAATCACCATGTTGAACTTAGCTCCCCTCTTTTTCGCACCTGTTACATTTTAATGAAATTATTCACTTACATACCTACTCTCACCAACACCCTCCACACATGGTTATGGTGTTTGAAGAGCAGTGATAGGTCTCTTTTATTTTATGTTCCCTCAGCAGCTAACAAACTTCCCAACAGTAATTGGTAGCACTAGGCTGCTCAGTGATTGGTAGCCCTGAGACTCTAAGAAATAATAGAATGAAAAGTGGCTGGGTTGTGGGGCTTTATTTAACACTTTCACCATTAATTTCTCTCAGAAATCACCCCAATAAATATATCAACCAGGTAAAAACAGTTGTTTACGACACAATAGTAGATTATAGATAAATCCCTTAATCTTCAACTTCCAACCAGAATGTTATCCACTCATTTTGGATAGAGAAATTGTGGAGATATCACTGAATATTGATTATGTTAATTAAAATAAAACCAAAATGCTTTTGTAGCTTTAAAAAAAAAGTATCCACCTTCACTGTAATTAATATATTAAATGAGATTTGCCGTTATTTCCAATCACAAATTATTTCCAATTACAAATTTTTGAAGGCAAGGAAGCGACACTATAAAAATAGTAAGAATTTTTCCACTCACAAAATTTATCTATTTTAGAACAACTTATATCTGAAGATATTTTCTTTTTATTATTTACATAATGCTCCACCACCATCAAAATGCTCTATCATTTACATATAACGTAAGATCAAAGTGGAAAAAAAAGAACAGTTTAACAGCCTTACAACTCTGAACTTATTTCCTGCCAACCTTACCATTTATTTACATTTTTGTGCAATTAAACTTTATTCTAGAATAATATTAATAAACACCTGTAGCTATTTTTTTAAAGTCCATTTATTTATTTTAAGAGAGAAATAGAGAATGAATAGGGGAGGGGCAGAGAGAGGGGATGACAGAGGATCCAAAGAGGGCTCTGTGCTGACATCAGAGAGCCTGATGCAGGTCTCAAACTCACAAACTGTGAGATCATGACCTGAGCCGAAGTCAGACTCTTAGCCCACTGAGACACCCAGGGACCCCTCTGTTGCTATTTTTAAAATAGAATGCTTATAAGGGGCACCTGGATGGCTCAGTTGGTTGAGCGTCTTTGGCTCAGGTCATGATCTCGTGGTTCGTGAGTTCAGACCCTGCATCAGGCTCTGTGCTGACAGCTCAGAGCCTGGAGTCTGCTTCGGATTCTGTCTCCCTCTCTCTCTGCCCCTCCCCCGCTCACACTCTGTCTCTCTGTCAAAAATAAATAAACATTATTTTTTTTTAATAAAATGCTTATATTCATAATACTTGGATCAAAACCTATTTTGGTTCAATATGGTAGGGCATAAATAAGAATAAAAATAGCCTCTAGTATTTTGTTGTTGTTGTTTTTGTGTCTCATCAAGGAAAACTTTTTAAGGCCTCAATTTTTTCTAATAGGTTATTTACTCTGCTAAATAAAAGTACCTTTACAATGTCTGCTCCAGTTTTTAAAATAGCTCTAAATGGACTCAGAAGTTCCACTGAGCCCATATTCACCTATTGTTAGGGAGATACGTACTTGCAGAAGGATAAGGCTCAACCAAAGATGTGAATCATGCACCTCAAGACTCCAATTAGAATATGTCAAATAGAATTGCCAAATCAATTACTCAGAAAAAAGGAACCGAATCATTTTAACAGCAGGAAAGAATAAAAGAGGAAGTAATTATTATGGTTCTATAGTACTTACCTTGATTATAAGGAACAATTTGTTAGCTGCTATGAGACAATGTGCCTTGTTTACCTCACTCTTAATGGGAACATGTTAATATATCTGAATTGTTGCCAAAGAATCCAATCATCATCATACTGAAACAAATGACCATTTACTGACATTAATGATTCTATTAAAGGCATAATTATTTGATTTCAACAAACAAATCATTAGAGTTGATCACAAAAATCGTGCTCAAAGTGCCTATCATATAGATAATTTGATCATTTCTTATTGAAAATATTAGTTCCTAATTAAACTTTTGATATAGCATTCATCAATAGTTACACTTTTGAAAATGCAGGCTTATATTATAAATGAGGATGGGAGCATTTGTCAAAAGAAACAAGACATTATATTATATACCATGGAAAGATTTCATACTTAGTTCATTTCTGAAAGATGAAAATGTGTAATTTAACATGTCAACCTTTGGATGTATGAACAAGCTTTCCATAATCCATCATCCAAAATAAATATATTATTTAGGAACTTTGTAAAGACAGACAAGCTAAAATCATGTTTTACAAATATAAGGATTTACACCGTGTTAATTTCTCATGAATGCAAAATGCTATTATTTATTTATTTATTTATTTATTTATTTATTTATTTATAAATGCTTACTTATTTTGAGAAAGAGAGGGAGAATGGGTGAGGGGCAGAGAGACAGCTGGAGAAAGAGAATCCCTAGTAGGCTCTGCACTCTCAGCACAGAGCCCGATGTGGAGTTCCATCTCACAAACCATGAAATCATGACCTGAGCTGAAATCAATAGTCAGATGCTTCACCAACTGAGCCACTTAAATACCCCAAAATACTTTTTATTTATTTTTTTTTAATTTTTTTTAACGTTTATTTATTTTTGAGACAGAGAGACACAGAGCATGAAGGGGGGAGGGACAGAGAGAGAAGGAGACACAGAATCAGAAGCAGGCTCCAGGCTCTGAGCCATCAGCCCAGAGCCTGACGAGGGGCTGGAACTCACAGACCGCAAGATCGTGACCTGAGCTGAAGTCGGACGCTTAACCGACTGCACCACCCAGGCGCCCCCAAAAATGCTTTTTAGAGATGTACGTGAATTGTTGCTTTTTATTTAGGACCACCAAAGTGGCTTCATAGTTTCAAGCTGTGCTTCCAAGGTGTGCTTCAGTTTCTATTAAAATCATCTGGCCAGTTAAGTAAAATTGACAGGAATCTGTGTAAACCATATTGAAGAAGGAGGAAAGAAAGTTACTGAGCAGTATATACAAGATCATCCTATGTGCAGGGTTGTGGTAAACATATACATACATGATCTGAATTAAAGGGTTTTTAGTTTTATATTATACATGTCATGTTACACATTTTTCAGTTTTATGTTATATTTGTCCACAGTGTTTGAATTTTTTAAGAGAATCAACCTAAATTACGCCTGAAATTAGGAGAAAAATATATTTTTTAAAAAAAGGAAACTGTATATATGTAAATACTAAAATTCTCTACTCTCAGTGAGCTTCTGATACCTTCTCTAAAATTTACTCTTTACATAACCTTACTTCTTTGCTTCATATTTTTCTCCTTAGAGCTATATACTACCTGAAATATCTACACCTAAAATGCTTTTTTATCATGTTTATTTCTAGCTTCTCATTAAGAATATAACTCCAAGAAGGTAAAGATTTTTACCTGTTTATTCACTATTGAATCTTCAGTGCCAAAACACAAGCATATAATGGTGGGTGCAATGAAGGAAAATGTATAGTTTTATTCATTAATTCATTCAAAATGTGTGCATATGCATACTAGTGTGCATGTATATTATATATTAATGTGTATATATAGTAATACATAGTTATATATATAGTAATACATAGCTATATATACTATATATAATACATAGTTATATAATCTCTCTCTATATACATGTAATATATGTAATATAAATGTAATATATATGTAATATAAATGTAATAAATGTATATTATATATTAATGTGTATATATAGTAATACATAGTTATATATATAGTAATACATAGCTATATATACTATATATAATACATAGTTATATAATCTCTATATATATACATGTAATATATGTAATATAAATGTAATATAAATGTTATATATATATATATATATATATATATATATATATATATATATTTATACACACACACACACACACACACAGAGTCATGGTCTCCAACTTTTGTCTGGGCCCCTAACTGCCTTTTTAAGAAAGGGAAAAGGAGATCTAAAACCCAGAAACAACCAAACCCCATGGAGAATGCTATCTATTTATGTAAATAACTGCTATTTTTAGGACTCATGACAGAGTTGAAAGAGTGCTCTATGAGAACATTTGAAAAGTAATCTTTGAAACAACACAAGAACAAATGAGGCATTTGATATATTTATGATTGTAGGCATAATTGTTGCTGCCGAGTATGCATATATCTGAGTTTTCAAAATTCATTTTATTTCTATTACAGCCTTTGAAAATAAAGCAATTTTCCATGATACACTATTTGCATCCTGCTGAGAACAAGTGTGTATTGAGAATAAAAACATGCCAAACATCAGGAAAGTTGCCCTTTGTCTGAATCTTGAGCCTTTTGAAATTAAACTATGAAATTAATTGATTCACAAATATTACTATGTGCCAACAGAATTAAAAGATCGTGATTAATTTCTTGAAGTCAGAATCACATGCTGACCTTTATATATGTATATGAAGGGGATGCTACCTGCTGTCCTTCCTTTCTAGAGCATATAATTTAAATAGTTTAATGAAAACTTATTAAAAACCAACTGTTGGGGCGCCTGGGTGGCTCAGTTGGTTGAGCGTCTGACTCTGGCTCAGGTCATGATCTTGCAGTTCGTAAGTTCAAGCCCCACGTTGGGCTCTGTCTGACAGCTCAGAGCCTGGAGCTTGCTTTAGATTCTGTGTCTCCCTCTCTGCCCTTTCCCCGCTCATGCTCTGTCTCTCTCTGTCTCTTAAAAATGAATAAATGTGGAAAAAAAATTAAAAACCAATTGTATGCGCCCTTATGTTTACTGAAACATTATTTACAGTAGCCAAGTTGCAGAAGCAGCCTAAGTGTCCATCAGGAGACTAAGGGATACAAAAGGTGTAGTGTACCTACACACACACACACACACACACACACACACACACACACACAGGAAGATTACACAACCACAAAAGGGATGAAATTTTTGCCATTTGCAAAAAACATGGATGGATGTAGAGGGTATTATGTTAAGTGAAACAAGGCAGACTGAGAAAGGTAAGTGTGATATGATTTCACTCATATGTGCAATGTAAAACACAAAACAAGTAAACAAACAAATAAATAAAAAGTAGAATCAGACCTATAAATACAGAGAATAAACTGACAGTTGGCTAGAAAGAAAAGGATGGGGGATGGGTAAAAAGGATTAAGGGGACAGGGAGATACAAGATTCCATTTATGGAATGAATAAGTCACAGGAATAAAGGGCACAGCATAGGGATATGGTCAGTAATATTGTAAGAGCATTGTATGATAACAGATGGTAGCTACACTTGTGGTGGTAATAGCATAACATATAAAGAATTTGAAAGATTATGTTGTACACCAGAAACCGATGTGTGCCATTAGTTTTGTGTCAACTGTACTCAAAACACAACAAAAAACAGTTTTAAAAGACCCAAATGAAAGATCCTGTTAGATGGTAGTTAAATAATACCAATTAAACAACTAAATAATATCTGAGCAGAAAGAAAGAAGAACCAACTATATTGAGAGATATCGTGGTAAATCCTTGGGAGGAATACACAGATGAGTGCCATATGATCTCTTCCCAATAATACCACCACCACCATCCAAACAACTGACATTTATTGAGCACCTCCCATACACCAGACACTATGTGAGGCATGTTATTTTTACACATGATAACAATTGTTTGAAATACAGTAAAACCTTGGATTGCAAGTAACTTGTTCTGCGAGTGTTCTGCAAGATGAGCAAACATTTCTAATAAATTTTAACTTGATAAGCAAGCAAAGTCTTGCAATATTAGTAGTATGTGACATTGAATGTCACATGATCACTGAGCCAATGGTTATCTCCCTTTCTCACTACAGGATTGTGGGTGATCATCTCCCATGCTCAGAGGCTTGGTCTCAGCCCATGGTGTTTGGCAGAAATCAATAATTTTTCAGAATGTTAGATGCCCACAACTGGCACCTGACTGTTGCATCCAACTGTTGCATTGTGAGCAAAAGCAAAAGGTTATGGAGGAGACCTTGTCTGCAGAGGAGGAGGAGAAAAAGGCAGAGGAATCCCTCACTTCAAATGAGATTAGGGAGATGTATAAAATGTGGGAAACTGAAAAATTTTGTAGAAAGGCATCACTTAAATAAGGCTGTAGTAGTCCGAGTGTTGAATCTGTTTAACGATAATGCAATGTCACATTTCTGCAACATCCTGAAAAGGAGGCAAAAGCAAGTGTCATTGGATATGTTCCTTGTTAAAGGAAAAGATTTCATTGAGCCAACAGGTAGCAGTGATTTTGTTAGTAATAGTGAAAGCCATCCTGCACAATAACTCTCCTCTCTCTTGTCTCCCTCAGACGGGCCATGGTATTCAAAGATAAGTACAGGTTAATTTGTTTATTTTTCTTTATGTTTTGTATTTTATTTATTATTTTTATTATATTACAGTGTTGGAATTATTTTTCTATGAATATTTTTGGGTTGTGGAATGTATCATCTGAGTTTCCACTATTTCTTATGGGGAAATTTTCTTTGATATACAAGTGCTTTGGATTGCAAGCATGTTTCTGGAATGAATTATGCTCGCAAATGAAGGTTTTACTGTATTCCCTTTAAACAACGTATTGTAATCATCATTTCATAGAAGAAATTGAAGTTCAGTTTTTTTTCAAAATTACCTGATATTAGTCAGCTGCAGAATAATGTGCCTATTTCTATGAGAACTACTTTGTCACCCATAACAGATATAAGATACTTGCCGAGTTCATAATATGCAGTCCTTTCTCAGGTATAGACACTGGAATCCATGGAAGCTATTAATATTCTCTTAGGAACTGGAATTTGGGACTTGATCAGGAATAGACACTGTAATCAACAGAGGCTATTAATACTCTCTTAGGAAGTGGAAATTGGGATAGAAAGATGGCATTTCATTTGCCCAGAATAATTAAGCTCACCTGAAATAAAGTCAGGATCTGTTGTATGACACTTCATCTGCAAAAAGAAGCAGGAAGAGCTAATGTTTAAGAAGAATGAAGCAAACATGTAAAATGTGAGCTTCCTTTTTGAGAGTATTTTGATTTCCTTTGGTCAGGGTAAGTTACATTTGATGACTTGGATACTTTCTTATTTTGAAAAAGATCCAAGAAAACTGTTGTGCAGTTCAAAAAACATCTGCGACCATGTGGTATTAATTTGCTAGAATACAAACCATACTTCCAGTCCAATATGCTATTGCTTTTATATATAATTACTGATAATTTTAATAAGGAATGATTTCATTTATCATGCTAACTCATTTTTCTCTCATGCCAACTCATGTTGATGCATGTTCATCGTGATTGCTATTTTTTTCTTTTTAATTTACCACATAAAGACATTCATGAACCCTGAAAAGATCGTTGTATATCAAATTTGGATCCTTCTTCTAGCATATCACTTTAATATTAGGCCATCTTTGATTCAACAGTGTCATATGTGTAAATTACCTGTTCTCTTTTGAAATAGATAATGTTTTTATAAAGCTAAGAATGGTGTATCTGAAAAGAAGTAAGTAGCCAATTATTTCTGTTGCCTGGAAATTTTAATATGTATCAAAAAATGCTTTTAAATTACCCTTCTGTTGTAGATATATTCTCACATTAGGTATGGGGGAGAGTGGCACAGGTGAAACAGTACCACTATGACCTAGTGTTTATTACTACTACCATTAATACTACTGCTACTATTAATGCTACTACTACTGTCAATACTACTGCTGAAACTATTACCACTACCACCAAAACCACCACTACTACTATGGCTAATACTTATTTACCAAGAAATATTTACCACGCGTCAGCACTGTTAAAAAAAATTAACTCAGAGCTAAGGATGTCAAACCAAACCATTGTTAGTTAGTTCATGTAGTTCATAGAGTTGGTACTGCATTATCTTTGATTTGGGAAAGTCATTGTAATTGAGAGAAATCTTCCTTATCAGTATTATTTCAGAAGTTTTATAATAATTAAATGATGTGAAACACATAGAAGTGCTTTCTGAAATATTCAACATTATGCACATTCAGTTATTTATACTATGCTGTAACCAAATGCCTACCACTGGGGTTATTAACTTTAATAGTAAAGAAAGTTACAATCATGATAATTGGCAACTTGTACCCTAATATAATTAGGTAATTTATATGTAAATTACCTTCCAGTAATCAATTATGAATATTTCTACTATTTCTAACTCACAGTATATTTATTTTATATTTCCAAAAACATCAGGTAATCACTCCGATTTTGAATAATTACTATTATTTTAATATCTACTATATATGTGATAGTACATTTGAATCTCCATCTCTGCCAGTATACTCAAAGTTGACATTTGGTGTAACGGATCCCTGAGTTTCTTCAATATGTTTCACATCTAGCCACATGAAATGAGAAGCTCTGCTCCATAATTAATGATGCAATATACTCCTTTTAAATAAGGATTTTATCAGCCTATATAACTAATGACAGAGTCACCTAAATGACCAGTTGGCATCATTAAATTTACCAACTACTGTGCTATCATCAATTCCAATTAAATCCTAAGTATGTCTCTCACCAACATGTAAACACATTTTCTAATTGGGAAGTACCATCATGAGTAAATTTAATGGTGCCAAGTTGGCCGTTTAAGTGATTTAACAGTTTAGTGGGAAATCATTTGGCTTTGAATGTATTCCTTTTCCTATTCTTCACATTTGTTGCAGTTATCCATGTGACAGGGAGTGCTAGGGAAACTGATACTAGTCTCATATAAAGCAAGTTTACTACATTTAGCAGTGATTTTGGGTGTTTTATGGGAAGGTGTGTTAGCCTAGCAGCTGAACTGAAATTATGAAACCCCAAAGGGAGATACTGGATAGTCAATATGAGTATGTAGGACAAGTAAAATTTTTCAGGAGTTTGACTGTCAGCTGATGCTGGAGAAATTATTTTTACCCATGAAGTTTCAAAAAAAAGTTTGGGCAGCCATCTGGCCTCATTTACTTGCTTGTTTATCCTCATCACCTAGAATACTATCAAATACATGAATCACAGAAAGAACCCAGGGACAATATCACTTTCTGTGTTTGAACATCTAAGTAAAGGACTTTCAATAAAAATAATAGCATCTAATATTTGTTGAGCTAATTACATTCTGAGGACTGGAAGAAGAATGTTTTACATGTTCTATATATACTTTGATGTTCACAATAACCAAAACCAGAATCAGCCAGGACTTTGGACAGAAATCAGAACCACCCTAGATATTTGAAGTAAAAAAGAGTTAAGCAAAAGGAATTCTGTTTTCAAAACTTAGTGGAGGTTGAGACGTGGACTCCAGGATGGCATCTAGGAATGATACCAAGCCTATAGCAGAACCTGACCACTACATAGTTACTACTCTGCCACAGCTACCTTCAACATCCTCAAATCCAGAGACTTAATGAAGACATCTCCACATCTTTACTTGCCAACAGAATATAGCTAAAGTAGCTGGAAGATAGTCTCTGCCACATTTATCCTTTTAAATCTCAGAGGAGAGTACTTAATTTATAGTAAGTCATTTTTTTTCATTCAGAATTTTAGCTTCAAGGAAGAAAAATTATTTTTAGGTTTTTAGCCTTTCCTTTATATAGGAAGGAATGATGGTAGGCAGAAAAATATTAATAGCACCACCAAATATATTTATCCCAGACTTTACTCTTATATCCAACTATGAAAATTATAAGTCAAGAAGTTTAAGTAACTTGCTCATGATCCCAGAATTAGCATTCAGTGAAGCAGGAATTAAATTTCACATGTATTAGCATGTGCTAGGCTGTAGAAAGTACTACATGAACATTTTACAATTTCAAAGGCATGTATATATATACACAATATATATACGATATATATATATACAATATATATGATATATATACACTATGATATATATATGATATATATATATATATATATGATATATATACACAGTGTACATTGTCTTCCTTCTCTGGAATGGCCACAGCTGTAGTGTTTAGGTCATAGTGACAGAAGAAAATAAAATGTGATGGACACAATGTTGTCTCTTAAGCTTCTTCCCAGAAGTGATACACATTATTTTCTCTTATACATTATTGGCCAAAATAAATCCCAAAGCCACACCTCAGTTCACTAGCATAGGGTTGGAGGTATATAACTCTGTCAGCAAGGGGAACCAAATATTTGTGAACAAAATGGTCCATAATTGCAGATCTGTCTGACTGTAAACTCTATGCTCTTATCTACTGCAATTCTTTTCTTATCCCCTAAGACTTTGTGAAAAAGACCCAGGTAAGTGGAAGTCCTGGCTTCCTAGAAAGAGGCTCTGGTTGCTATTGACTACTCCATTCTGGGCTCAAAGTCTACAGTGAGGTGCTGTGAGCAGCTAAATTCCTTCCTTCCGGGACCAGCTCTTTTTTCACAAGACTCTTGGGACAATCTGGGCAAGTGATGGTTTTAGATAAGACTGTTTGGATTCAGAAAGATGAAGGTTCTCGTCTTCTGGGGACTTACATTTCTAATCCATTTGGATCATTACCTTTGATGAACTGAGGAGTGACTAGTACAGCCATTCTAAAGCTCTATCGTATACTTAATTGTTATAACTTACAAGGTAGGTGCTACTATAGATCTCCAGTTCAGCGATAAGAGAACTGAGGCACAGAGAAATTAAGCAACTTGCCTAAAGTCGCCCAAGGAGGAGTCAGCACTTATATTTGAACTCCATAGATCTTGCTCCTAAATTCACAATCTTAGCAGCTGTGTTTTATTGCTTTTTCTTTTGCCAGGCATTGTCTTAGGTCTAGGTTCTGAGATACAAGGATGGTCAAGCAAACATGATCTATGCTCTCTTAGGACTAATCTAGAAAGGTAGATGTGTGTGTGTGTGTGTGTGTGTGTGTGTGTGTGTGTGTGTGTGTTTGCATATGTGTGTATGTTACAGAATCACAAAATCATGTAACTACCAACTTATGCTTTGAAAGAAAAACGTAGAGTATATGATAATATAAAACATAATAGATAGAACTTAAAACTTTGTGTTATTGAAGTCTTCTCTGTGTAAGTAAAGTTTGAGCTGAGAATTAAATTTAAGTTTACTAAGTAAAGAGTGCTGGAGAAGAATATTTTCACCAGTGGAAACAGCAGATGCAAAGGCCCAGAAACTGGGGAAAATGATAGATTTTAGATACTGCATAAGGGCTAACATGAATAGGATGGTCAGGAGATGAAGCTAGAAACAGGTCATGGTCCATATTATCTTATTAAGACATGTAGGGCAAATCAATGATTTTGGTCTCTATTTTAGGAATAACAGAAATCCACTGAAGGGCGAGATGGGACTATCATTTTAGATTTGCATTTCATGTTCATGATGATTTTTTTTTTTGAAACAGTGATTTATTTACCTGCCTAGTTTTCCTGTGTCTCAGTACTTATGTAAGCATCTTTACCCGGAATTTTGAGCTATTATCAAGAGAAATCACTGTGTGGGTGTGAGTGGTGGTGAAGAGTGTGGCATATTGAAAGTATAATATCACCGCCTGAAAGACTGACAAAAAATTATGCAGACACTTTCAGATCAAGAACCAGTGAATATGTGAGAGGTCCACTGTGTCACAGAAACAATTACCAGAAAGGATTTCACATTAAACCTGGTGTAGCTATCCTGGAATTGTAAATAGGGCAATGAGGTAAATAGAGGACTGACTGGAATTGTGATTAGACTTAACTAATAGGAACTTGACCAAAGCAGGAATGAATTTTTCTAGAGCATCTTCCCAGAAATAAGTATTAGGTGATTATTAGAATCAGACCTCAAATGTTAAATTAGGATTAGGGACTACCCTACTTTGACATTTGTGAACCTGCAAAGCACATCTTTGCCTATAGTTCTTGGTAGAAACTCTGAATTTTGGTTGCCAATAAAATAAAACAACTTGTTTTATTATTTTTTTAGTTGAGGGAAAAGGGGGAAGTTATTAGAAAAGAGAAATTAAGGAATAATAATGAAGCTAAGACATGAAGAAGGCATGAAAACACTTAGGTCTTAGGAAACACATGGAAGCTAGGAATCAAACATCACCAAGAAGCTAGGAATCAAACATCACCATTACCTTCATTTTTTTTTTCACCCCACTGTCTCTGCTCTGCAGACTAGCTTTCTTAACTAGGCAGGAAATATGGAAAAAGAAAAAAGAAAAACTTGGCAGGAAATATGGTCAACAGCTATAAATTATATTATATTATATTATATTATATTATATTATATTATGAATTGTATTATAATATCATATTAATTATAGTATATTGTAATTTCCATACAATGCCGACCACTAAAAGGATAATTTCTTAAACTGTTTTTGATGGTAAATCACAAAATTTGGGGGCAGAAATTCATAGCAGGTTGGGTCAGGTGCTACCAACTGTGACCACAGGATCAGAGTCATAGAGATCATGATTTAGGTCATAAATTCCAATGTAAATGGTACTTTTGGTGACAGATACTTCACCAAAGGAAAAGGAGGTACTCCTGGGCAGAAAAATACATGATTTTCCATTCTTCATATATTTGCCAAGACATATTATTTCTTGACCACCAAGACTACAATACATGTCTCTTCTATTGTTTTGTAGTTATCCCCATCATGGTACACATATAGGTATATTTTTCTTGCTTGTGTCTTCAGCTGTATCCCTTATAAATGATAAGTTCCTTGAGGACAGAGACTTTACTTTGATAATATAATGGCAAAAAGACTGGCACATAATGTAATGAAATAGAAATTGATCTTTATTCTAATTGGATACATTTTTGCAGGAACTTTGCTGATAAATTTTATGTGGATTATCACATTTATTCCTGACAATAACCCTATAAATCAGTTAGTGTTATTATCTCCATTTTACATAGAGGGAAATTTAGACTTAGAGAGGGCTTGAAGCTCAAGGTCACAACTAAAGTGTGTTAGAGCTGGCATTTAAATCCAAGTAGTCTGACATTAGAATGCTTACTTTTATCATTTTGCTAAACCTGCATTCTTTTAGCTTTAAGAAACATAAAAATTATATGACATAAGCCTGAAACATTTCATTTTGTTTTATGAAGCTTTAATCATGAAAATTTATTATTTATTTAAAGAAAGACTTGATTAGCTCTAAAAACTGGTGGGTAATAGCATCTGTGTAGACAAAGTAAAGAAAGAAAACAATTCTTTGCATAATATGGGAAAAGAAAACAAAATGACATTGAAGGCAGAGTTTTTCTTAAGTTTAACTATGTCAGTCACTGTGCTAGAAATTTAAACATTATTTCCCCAATCTTTCCAATAAAACTGTTGACCACATGATTGTTAAATTGATGCTAAGATAGACATTATAATGAGTCTGAAAAAACAGAGCTTTTGAAAGATGGCATTGGTATTATATCCATATTTTGCCATATGATGGTGATAATTCATAATTAGTTCAGTATACTATACTAGCTAGGGAGGTATATGATACATTTACATGAAGAGCTCAAATGGACTGGATAATTTCACTTTGTAACCAAAATGTTATATAAAAAATGCATATAGTAATGTCTTACTGTGTTTTGGCCAAAAGGTTTTATAGATAATATGTATAACTCCATAATCATATATTTACTTATTCATTATATTAATTACAGATTTAGAATAGATAGATTTGCAGCACCAATGATCATTCATCTTAAGGAACAAGCATAGCAAAAAATCGTGAGATTTTTAGCTCACTTAAATTGTAAATTTATAAGATAGTTATCCTAGATATACAGTATTGATGCAAGCAACTCTTAGGTTATAATAATGCACCCTAAAAGTTATATATATTTTGAAGCATAAAGGTAGTAAATTCTCCAAATGATAATAATCTGTGTGGCTACGGGACAAAATAATTTGTATTAATAACCTGCACATCATGAAATATATCAACACTCAGTTTGATTCAAAAATAAATTTCTGTCTTGAATGTTCCAAAGAAATGCTGTAAATTTATAGCTCCTTCTGAATTCACAGTTATCAGATAATGAAATCAAATAACTGGATCTTTGGATTATTCTGGTGGCATTTTACCACAATAATGTCAAACATTCGTAGGAGCTTTTTAAATTGATTTAATTGGAGATATTAAAATTAGAATTCTGGTTTTGATAAGATATATAGAAATAGAAATACAGACAGATTTATGTTGTTTTTAAGAAATATATCTAGCACACAAGTTTAAAATTAAAAAAAGAGATGAATCACATTTATACTAAAAATTTGAAAAAATATGCTAATCACATTTAGATCCAGAGACATACATTGATCATTCACATACAATATGTCTATTTAGGTGTCTTGTGGCTCATTTGAAAATTCTGTAAGTATTCATTTCCTTAATCTTTAAACAAATTCAGAATGTTGTAAACTATCTGTGGTAGAATTGTCAAAAGATTTCTATAGCTTTTGATGTTAAAATGTCCTTCATTTTATACTTTAAAACATGTTCTATTTACATTTACCTTTACAACATAAAATATAATACTAGCCACTTCTTGGCAAATGCTAAGCCTGAGAAATATTTTTCTACCCATTATTGATTTCACAAGGCAATATACATTTAAATTTCCCCTCAGACTAAATATTGTCACTGTTCTATTTTATAAAAATAAAATGTAGTGCCAAGTACTAACAACTATTTTTAGGGTTAAGCCCTTCTCATAATAGTATAATACTACAATCTTTATTCTTCAAAATGGCTGTCATGGATATAGAAAACTCTGTGCCTTCCTTTCTAAATAGACTCTCAGTGACCAATGGGCCGACCTGGTTATATAAAGACTTTCACTTTCAAATGCTCCCATAATATTGGCAAGTAATGGTAATGCAAGTGAAATGGCCAGGTGTTAGAGAACTTGGGGAAAGAGGAGTGCATGTGGGTGACCATAGCAATTTAAAGAGTTAATTATTTATTTAAAGGAGGGTGCCAACTTCTGCTCCAGTCAATTTTGATTACTGAAAGAATTTGAAATCCACATTATCTGTGAACTTTCTCGATTTTTCTAATACTGAGTAGAACTCATAAGGCTACTTATGGGCCATTAGTTTGCAAACCTGGGCTGATGTCCCATGTGTTATAAAAAGAATAAAAAAAAAAAAACTAACATACTCATAGTTATTCTCAAGTTGAATCCACAGTTTAGAAATAAGGGACAAGGGGGAAGGGAGAAAGGGATAGGAGACACAATCACTTTCTTATTTTACCATATTAGCAATTGTTAATATTTTATTGAACTCTCTGCAATAAATTAAAATCTCAAAGAATACACTTTTTTAAAAAACATATTATATGGGCATCTTCCAACAACTAGTCATTTTAACTCTTTGAAAGGGATTTTTGTTCATGTTGTTGAATTCCACTGTCTGTTTCCTCCTGCAGGAAATCATTGTTTTACAATTAAGAAAATAGCCGCTGAGAGGACTCCTAACATAGAGTTGGGCTTAGAATGGCACTTTTAGGAACAGAACCCACACAGCATATAACCTCCCTTCAGACTTTTGTCTAATTAGAATACAACTTCATTTTACCATTTTCTGTCTTAGCGAAATACAGAGCCATCCTGATATAGGGTGAGTATGTTCATTTATCCAATGTGTGATAAAGAGAGGTAACTACCAGGCTATATGGTTTCTCTGCCCATCACTTCTAATCCATCACATCATTTTATTGAGCTAATATTTAATGAGTACCTCTTATCTCTCTCTTTTTTTATTTATTTTAAGACAGACACACACAGAGAAAGAGCATGTGAGCAGGGGAGGGTCAGAGAGAGGGGAAGAGAGAATGCTAAGCAGGTTCTGTGCTGTCAGCATAGAGCCGGACCTGGGGCTTGATCTCATGAAATGTGAGATCATGAACAGAGTCAAAATCAAGAGTTGGATGCTTAAGTGACTGAGCTATCCAGGAGCCCCAAGAACATATTCTTTATAAAGAAATTTGTTAGGCATAATTAAATATTATCCTGTAGGATTCCTTGTTATGTAATGACTAAAGCCTATGTTACAGAATAAACTTTTAAGCAATAATAAATACGTGGGTCAAGCTCTTAGATTATTTGGGGAATATTCTTCTTTTTTCTTAAACATTTATTTTTATTTTTAAAAATTTTTATTTATTTATTTTGAGAAATAGAGAGAGAGAGCAAGCAGGAGAGGGGAAGAGAGAAAAAGAGAGAATCCTTAGCAGGCTCCACAATGCCAGCACAGAGACAGATGGGAGGCTAGATCTTGCAAACCGTGAGAGCATGACCTCAGCTGAAACCAAGAGTCTGACACTTAACAGACTGAGCCACCCAGGAGCCCCTGGGGAATACTCTTGTAAAAGTAATGTATATATGTAGCACTTGTCACAGCTATGTGTGACAGTAAATAAATAAAATTTATTATACTGCCACAAAGAAAAACTTACAAGTAGTGGAGACTACTAAATAAAATTATTAGCCATATTCCATGGCCCCATAATGTTCTTTCCATAAATGCCTTATCGTGGAAGTTGATTCTATACTCATTTTTTCCAGACCTATAAAAAGAGCACAACAATCTCTAACATATATACTCTTAATTTTTTCTTCATGCATTGTGATAACTATGCATGGTGCCAAAAATAATGCACAATATCAATGTTTAATACTGGAATCTCCTTTCCTGATAATACATTGAAGATATGTGAGCAGTGTATATCTTCTGATGACTATGACGTAATCTGGTTTTGGCCTAATATTTAGCTGCCATGGTGATGTGTTAAAAACAGTTTGGGGTGATAACAACAAACAAATTTGAGATTTAAATGTTTTATTTATTTTTGAGAGAGAGAGAGAGAGAGAGACAGAGTATGAGTGGGGGAGGGGCAGAGAGAGAGAGACAGAGAGAGAGACAGAATCCTAAGCAGGCTCCAGTCTCTGAGCTGTCAGCACAGAGCCCAACGTGGGGCTCAAACTCGTGAATTACGAGATCATGACCTAAGCCGAAGTCAGATGCCACCCAGGAACCCCAAACAGATTTTAGATTTAGAAAACATAGTTGAAATTTTATTTTTATGAAGTGTTTAAGTTTAACAGTAATTGGATGTTGTTCAGACTAGAATGTTAACGTAGCATTTATTAGAATTAGATTTGAGTGCATTATCCTTTCATGTTATTAAAAGATGAAACATAACTCAGAAATTGGTCAAATAATAAAATTCCTTTTTTTTCCTTTAGTTTCTTTCCAAGTCTTGACACACTATCAAATGCTTTATGTGGGTATTTGAAAAATGATACAGCATTATAAACTTCTAAACACATCTTACCTCTGGGATTGTAAAGCAAACACACATATTTCAAGGTGCGTTGGCTATTAAGTTGAGTATATATATATTTTTTTACTAGCCAGATATAAACTGATACCAAGCATCCCTGCTAGGGCATATATGTTTATCATACTGTTTCAGTACACGAGCTGTGGCACTTGGGACAACAGTCAGCAATTGTGTAATCTACAACAGAGTGGTCTCCAAAATTTTTACTCATGTATTACTATCATTAAATTCAGCATATACACACATATACATAAACACACATATCAATTACCTATATCCAACACCATATCACTATATAAATTATATGTATCTATCACTATATAAAATGGACATTGTAAATCATATATAAAATTGGGAATTAAAATTATTAAGCCATAAATGAAATAAAATTTTCTTGAATTTATTTAATTATGGCAAAAAATTTATAATCTGATTTTAATGGCTGTCAAAACTAAAAAAAATACTTTACAAAAATTAAACATCCAAATGAAAGAAATGTACCCTAGGTTGTGCATACTTAATCACAGTCCTCATTTTTTAATTTCATACTTCAGTTTTGCAAACTTTTTTGTCAAAATCCAGTTAGTACTTTTTCTTGAAACTAAATTACAGGCCTTATAATTTAATTTGAAGGAAATTAATTTAACATTTAACAACGAGTTAAAAAGCTACTGACCTTCATCCTTTGGAAATTTTTATACAAGTTGACATATTTTGTCTCAGTTTTTCTGTTTGAAGGTTGTAGAGATTTGCAATTATTACAAAGTATTTTCAAGAATAAAATTGTTCAATAATCAAAATATATCCAAATAATTTTTCCCCAAATCTCCCCTATATGTCTTGCTAAGTACAAGTAAACTACCTGGGTATTACATGTAAAATAAACCTAAAACTTGTTAAGTCTGGCTGGGGGCCTCATAAATGAGAAACAACACAATAGAGCAGAAGTGGCTATATAGTTATCAAAGTAGACTTCAGAGCAAAGAAAATAACCAGAGCCAGAGTGGGACATGATAATGCACCAAGAAGACATAGCAATCTAACTATATGAGCTTTGAACAACAGAGATGCAAACTGTGTAAAGGAGAAATGATAGAATTGAAAAAAAAATAGACAAATCCACAAGTACAGTTGGAGGCTTAACCACCCTTTTCACAGTAAGCCATAGGATAATTAGATACAAAATCAACCAGGAGGGGCACCTGGCTCAGTCAGTTAAGCATTCGACTCTCGATTTTGGCTCAGGTCATGATCTCGCAGTTTGTGAATTTGAGCACCATGTCAGGCCATGTGCTGACAGTTGGAGCCTGCTTGGAATTCTCTCTCTCTCCCTCTGTCTCTTCCCCCTACCCTCAAAATAAATAAACTTAAAAAAAAAAAAGGAAAAGAAAAGAAAACCAACTAGGTATATGACTCATTAACACCATCAAACCAACAAGATCTAATGGATGTTTAGGTGTTATATTCAACTGATAAATCACTAAATTCTACTCCCGAAACCAATATTATACTATATGTTAGCTAACTAGAATTTAAATAAAAAATTGAAAAAGAATAAAAGAAACTAATGGATGTTTGTAGAACATTCCAACCAACAAAAAAGAGTAAATTCTATTCAATTGCTTGTAGAACACATAACAAGATATATTCTGGACCATAGACCAAATGTCACTAAACTTTAAAGAACTGAAATCAAACATTATGTATTCTGCAAATACAGTGGAAAAAATACTAGAAATCAGTATGAAAGATAAAATAAAAATTTCCAAACACTTAGAATCTGAACAACACACTTCTAAATAATCAAAGGTCAAAAAGGAAGTCTCAAGGGGAATCAGAAAATACATGGAATGGAATGAAAATGAAAATTCAACATACCAAAACTTGTGGGACACAGCTAAAACAATGCTGACAGAAAAGTTACAACAGTCTATGCCTATAATAGAAAAGAGTAAAAATATCAAACCAATACCCTTAGATTCCACCTTCAAAAAAGGAAGAGCAAAATAAATACAAGGCAAGCAGAAAGAATGAAATAAAGGGCAGAAATAAGTGAAATTGAAAACTAGAAAAAAAAACGAAAACTGGAGAAAAATAGAGAAAATCTTTGAAACAAAAGTACTGGTTCTTTGAGAAGATCAATGAAATTGATCCAGCTCTCACAGCAGAACTGATGAGAGAAAAGGGGGCAGTGAGAGAATGAAGATGGGGGCAAATTTCCATTACCAAGAATGAAACAGGGATATTGCTGTAGACCCTGCAGAAATCAAAAGGCTATGAAGAATACTATTGTCTTAGTCAGATCAAGCAGCCCTAACAAAATAGCACAGAGTGGGTGGCTTATAAACAACAAATTATTTCTCACAGTTCTGAAATCTAGAAAGAGCCAGATCAAGTCACCGGAAGATTGTGGGAGTCAATTTCTGATTCGTAGACAGCCGTCTTTTCACTGTGGTCTCACGTTGTGACAGGGGTATGGATCTCTCTGGTATCTCATTTATAAGGTCATTAATTAGGCACTGCCCTCATGGCCTAATCACCTCCCAAAGGCCCCATTTCCTAACACCATCATCTTGCAGGTTAGGACTTCCAATATATGAATTTTGAAGAGATATGAACATTTAGGCCATAGCAACTGTAAACACATAAATTTGACAACTTGGATGAAATGAACCAACTGATTCAAAATGATGAACTACTGAAGTCCTATGCCAATATGAAATAGATATTTTGAACAGGCCTATAACTATTAAGGCCAAGTAGAGCAAGTGGTTGCTGAAAACTGAAATGTGAAATTCATATAGAGAGGCCACCTAGAGGGATTATTCAAACTTTAGCTGAGGAATACAGCCAACCGACGACAATATCAGAGGGAAGGACCAAGGAAATATGTATCATGATGGTGCTCAGTTTTGCCTTCCAGCTCCTGATGTTCCCCATTAGTCAAATCCAACAGAAAGCCAGAGAACAAGGGAAATCACTGATGAATATATGCATGTCTACCTTCCTGTGGCAGAAAACAATGAGATATTTAGTATACTCATTGGGAAATAGACAATAGGTGCTAGGAAGGGATAGTCCAACATATACTTCATTTTTGTGTCCTACTTTTTTTAGACTAGAGATACCACATTTATCTAGTTCACAAATGAATTTTACATCAAGAGAAAATATTGTTAGTCACCCCTTAGTGAATACTAATGTTTAAATATGAGGATAAAGTTAAGTTCAACAATTAGATTGATTAGTTGTTTTGTCACACCATGTGATTGGATTTACCCCTCTATTGATGTTAGGTGTTGAGCTAAGTGAGAGCTGGCAGGCCGAATATAAGCTAGGCAAGTACATAACTTGAAAAAGTATTTAATGCAAAGTGTAAATACTTGTACCTCAGCTCTGAGAAAACCAGGAGCTTATTGATTCACAGGAGAATGGCCTGGCCCGTAATACTGCAGAAAGATCTTTTAAGCAGTGAGAATTGCATATTGTAATTAAGGATCCTGATTGAACCTGTTAATTCTTATTTTATAGCAAACAATCTGTAAAGTAGGTAGAGACATCTACTTTATATATGAAGAAACTGAGTCAACAGAAAGTCAGCCTTGTCCAAGGTCAAACATTGATTTACTTCTGGAGTCATGATTGAAAAGAACTGTCTGGACTTTCAAACCACCATTACCTCTTTCATATTATGTTAAATATCAGTAGATATGATGATAATTATATGATTAACCTATGGCCTTGCTCAAATGATTATATTAATATACAATTTATGTTCAGTATAAATATTTTTTTTTGGCTCAAATGAAAGATACTGGCCTAAATGATGACTCTAATTTTTGTAATAATTATCCCTTTATACTGGACATAATTTAGCTTATTGCTCAGCATAATAAACAGACCATTGAATACTATATATAACTGAGTTAAAATAGATTGCTCTTTATCTGAATTTCATTGGCTAGCTTAATGGGCTTTATTAACAATGACAATTTGTAATAATAGTAAGGATAATGTTGTGTAACCTAATTCTTCACCATGAATATTTAACTGATACTTTAACTGGATATTTTTATTTAATGATAAAAATAATTCAGGGTAAACATTTAATTATCTTATAAATATGCAAATAATAAAAATTAAAAAACAGATGGTTTTAAGTGCTTTCCTATAAAAAAATATGTAATTGACTGGCCCTCTGAGGAAGTTTTACTTTAAAAAATATGCTTAAATATAGATACAGAAAAATAACAGAAAACATACATTGAAAGTGGTAAGAGAATAATCTTCAGATACATGAAAATTTATGGAAAGAATGGGATAAGATGGGTAGTAAGAGGAAAAATCAATAGTTTCTCATTACTGATTCTGCCCAAGTTTGGGTGGGTGAAAAGGGGATGGAAGGTGAAAGATATTTCAATTAACAGTGAAAAAATTTTAAGGAACTTCATCTTTTGGCATGGTAGGTTATAAATAGTATAATTCAATCAATAAACTTTTATTAATTCTCTTAGCATGAAACATTTTAATAAAATAAAATAAAAATTAATAATATAAATAGTGTAAATTTCTTCTTTTTTTTAAGATTATTTATTTATTTTAAAAGACAGTGAGAGTGGGGGAAAGGCAGAGAGAGATGGAGAGAGAGAGAATCCCAAGCAGGCTCTGCACTGTCAGCGCAGAGCTCCACACGGGGCTCAAACTCATGAACCGTGAGATTATGACCTGAGCCGAAATCACGAGTAAGAGGCTTAACTGACAGACGCTCTGGCGCCCCAATAATGTAAATTTCTAAGGAAAGAATATCAAATTGAACAGAAACATCTCTTTTAATGATAGTAAAAAATTTTTTTCTCATAAAGAAGTAGCTGAAAATTATTGTAGGATCTAGAATACCTTTTCCCACAGGCTCCAGATTAGATACTAAGAACACCTCTAAAAATTTAAAATGTAATAGAATAAGTTATAAAAGCTTAGTTTTATTTTAAAGTTATGATAATGGCATTGAAAAAAATTTTATGGTTAAGCAGAATAATTAGTATATAAAAAGTATTTATTGAATTTATCACATCCCTTTGTATTTCTTTTAAATGTATCTTGATATACTGTTTGTGTATGTTTGGTTACTCTTTTTTGATATTTTAATTACTTGCTAGCATTACCATTTCAATATAATTTATAATATTTGAAATTTATTCTGACAAATTATTTTTTATATGATGAGACATAACAGAATATATTAAAAAGGCTTGAATATTAATTTAAGGGAAGCTTTTTGGTGATCCTCTTTATACTTTTTCATTTAAACTACCCAATATACATGGAAATGTATCTACCAAAGAAAGTCTCTTCTCAATTATCTATTCTCAACTATTATGAGAAAGCATTAAAATGTATATTATTTTATAGTTCAGTATGTCATCATTTTTTTAGCTATTTATTGACGCTGAATTTTGTTGGCAGAATTGTTTTTTTATCCATTTTAAGTTCATTTTGTATCAGTAATTTGTAAGTAAAGAGAAACTAGAAAAATCACAGTTTTTATTATGCTTTTTCTTCTTAAGTTATATTATACATATGAGCAGAATATTTCAGATACTTTGTGAGAAACCACCAGGTTTTAAGCTGGGTTTTATGGATAGATTTAACATATTACTACACTTAGATGAGAAAAATACTACATCTTTATTTTCACCCACCTCTAACTGAAATTTAGCATTTCATTTAATTATAAACATAGACAAAAAACTTGATGGTGTTAGTATATCTGTGTCTTTCATGATTGTGACAGATACCTTGAAGTATTATTTATGACTATCATATATTCACAATTGTTCACCTAATTGGAGTCTTTCACTCTTCAGACTCAGGTAAGGTCCAATACAGCTGTGAAGCTATCAGATAATTCTGTATCTAGATTATCTTCTTGTATTTCACGTTCTTACATTAAAGATCCAGACATCTTTCCTTTATTCTATATCTTCCTTTACTGATAGGTAGAAAGAGGTGGGTAATTGTTTCTGCATATCATTTTTTTCAAGCCTGGATAATGAGAATTACTCCTATTTGTAAGAAATTTTATAACATGTATTGCTGCTATTAATATAACTTATAGACTGGAAAAATTTGAATATGTCTAACTGTCTAATTCTTTTTTTAGTCAATACTCAATTAATTTGAGTTAATTTTTTGGCTTTATTGACATATGATTGGCAAATAATCATTATATACATTTAAGGTGTACAACATGATGTTTTGATATACATATACATTGTGAAATGGTGCCCCCAGTCAAACTCATTTACCTATCCATCAACATCCATATTTACCTTCTGTTTGTGTGTGTTGGGAGGGAGGGTTTAGGAACTATAGTTAATAATGATGTATTCCAACTTGAAATTTTCTGGAAGAGAATATCTTGAGAAAATGCTTTGTGAATTTTATTTAAAGTAACTTAAAAAATTGCTAATACATTGTACCATCATATGAATTATTTGCCCTGCTGGAAGTTCTAAGGGTTCCTTTTATTTTTTTAGCTCTTGGCTCCCCATTTTGTTCACCATCTGTTATGAAGTAAAGGATTTCCTACTCAACATAATATTCTAATAGTTGCCTTGTATTATAGTTTTGTGGAAATATTGTACATTTAAAAATAAATTGGCAAAATAATCTGTAAAGGATATCAGATATTAAAATTATTGCTTATAGAAAAGCCTAGACACATGTTTCTCTGTCCAGTCCTACCATCCTAACACTATAATTTCATCTATACTGAGCCACATGTATCTTTTGTTAGTGTTACATAGTTTTAGAAAGAATAATGTAACTGAATGGTGATCATCTGATCTAAATATCACCTAGCTGTATGCTTAACAACCTCAATTTTAAGAAAGCAAAAAGAATAAGAATTGCATTAGCATGATAAAAACTATTTTGGAATATATTAAAAGATGGATTGATGTTTTGAATGAATTAATAATTTTGATCTTGATGTGATGTGGCTGATAGAATAAATAACAAAACATGAATGAATATGATGCAGGGATAAATGATGATATGTTGGAAATTTTAAAAGACACAAGGAAGTAACAAGATTTCTCCAAAGTCTGAGCTTTAGCAAACCTATAGCTTTGAGCTATAGGTTTTATTTGGTATGTTTAAAATATATTGAACTATATTTCTGATATAAAGGCCTGATATTTACTTAAGACAGCTCTTTTACGAGTAAGAAGCATAGGGTGACATCTAATAATCATCCATCAAATTCTAATGTGACTATCATTAAAACAGACTTACTTTTTGGTATATGTACGTTAATGATTCAATTAGTTTCAATTACCAAAGCCTGTCAGGCAACTAATCAAATATGTGGAAAGGACATTTTTATTTTACCCCTAACAATTTTGCATAGGAATCAGAGCTGAGAGGAAGAAATATAGTTTTTTCAGATCTTATGTAAGCAAAGTGATATAATGCATATATAAATACTAAAGGGAGTATAACTTCCTATCATTGTTTGGTATACTTGATTATGCACTAATAGATACTTACCATAATGCAAGACTAATGCTTTCAAAATATTGGCCAGAAATAAAAGACTATTGGTATAACGAAATAAGAGTTGGACCAGGAAGGAGAAGAATGCAGTTTCAGAATGCAGTTTGTTTAGCTGTGTAACAAAGACAAGTCCATTTAGAACAAGTCCACTTATGTCTCTGGACTTTGGTTTAACTCAGAGAGAGAGAGAAAACAGAGAGACAGAGACAGGGATGGGAAAGATAATGTGTGGATGTGATATAATAAATGTGTTTTTTTTGTTTGTTTCGTTGGTTGGTTGGTTCAATGTCTTCTTAAAGAATCTGATGAAAATCTATAGGCTCTCTACCTAGACAAATATACCTATGTTGACACACATATTTGCCTAAAATTTTAGAAGTTCAAGGATACCCAGAATATAATTTTCATGGTTTCCAAATTGAAAAGAAAAAAAAACAATCTCTGAACCAATCATTTCCAATTGGAAACTCAGAGTTCTTCTTTGTCAAGTTCTAATGTAAATTTATTAATGACAATTGCAGACAGCTTAAGTCAGATATGTCAGATCTAGGAAGGACCTGAGTCTATTCCATATACAACAGATTTTAATTACTGACTTTATCTATAATTATAATTCCATCACAGAGCTAATAATACTGGAATTCTTCTCTCATAACCCAAAAATGGCATTTGAAGAAGTAAATTATAAAAAGTATGTAGATACTTTGGCTTCCATTAAAAAAATATCAACGTTAAAAGTACTTGGTAGAATCTCTGTTGAAAGCTCAATGTATTTCTTCAAGTGTCAGGTTTTTTAAGGAGATAAATTTATAATAATACTCAGTTTATACAAGGTCAGCATTTAGAATCCAATACCATAATCTTTAATCACTGTGATATATCAGCTATTTTGAACATGATAATGATTAAAATGATGTAGACTGGGTGTTATATGTGAGTGATGAATCACCAAGTACTACTGAAACCAATATTATACTATACGTTAACTAACTGGAATTTAAATAAAAACTTAAAAAATAAAAATGAAATGATATAGAATGTTTCTTGCATTACAATAGCCAAAAATTGTATTCCTTTTATGTGTCCCCACTTATGTACGAGTAAATCACTTTCATTTCACCCTAATCATATCTCATAATTTATATTAGGATTGAGTATTGCTGTACAAAGTTGAATAATAAATTACAAAGGAAGGTATTTTCTTCTTAAGAAAAAGAGAGTATGCATGCACACAATCAAAACCTAACAATATTAGTGATGAATTATCTTTCCACATTGTCTCATCTCTTGCTTGTGTTCTAGATCAGCTGACACTTTTCGTACTCATTTGTTTGAAAGAGAATACGAATTTTCTCAATATAACCTAAAGAGTTATAAAACACTTTAAAATCTTCCCTTTAAAATTGACTTGTTGTCCTCCTTTATAGAATTTCTGGTGACTTGGGAAGATGACGGTGTAGGAGGATGCTGGGCTCACCACGTCCTGCAGATCACTTATTTTCCACCTACACCTGCCTAAATAACCCAGAAAACCGCCAGAAGACTAGCAGAACGGATTCTCTGGAGCCAAGTGCAGACGAGAGGACCACGGAAGAGGGTAGGAAGGGTGGAGAGGCAGTGCGTGCTCCATGGACTGGCGGGAGGGAGCCAGGGCAGAAGGGCAGCCCGCTGGCCAAGCAGAGGCCCCGAGTCTGGCTTGCAAAAGCGGAGGGGCCAGATAGAGTGTGTTCTGACAACAAGTGGGACTTAACATCTGGAAGGTTATAAGTTAACAGCTCTGCTGGGAGAGTGGGAGGGCTGGAGGACAACAGGAGGGAGAGTTGTTGAGCCCCGGATGACAGAGCTCAGCTTGGCAGGGAACAAAGGCGCTGGCCAGTGCCATCTCCCTCTCCCCTCCCCCAGCCAAAATCCCAAAGGGAATCAGTTCCTGCCAGGGAACTTGCTTGCACCCCGCAAACACCCAACGGTGTGCTTCTGCGGATCCATCCCTCCGGCGGGACGGACTCCCTCCTGGTACCACAGGGTCCCTCCCGAAGCGGATCTCTGAAGGAAAAGTGAGCTGAGCCTGCCCCTCCCGCCCCTGTGCACACTGCCTATCTACCCCAGCTAATATGCCAGATCCCCAGCACCACAAGCCTGGCAGTGTGCAAGTAGCCCAGACAGGCCACGCCACCCCAGAGTGAATCCTGCCCCTAGGAGAGGGGAAGAGAAGGCACACACCAGTCTGACGGTGGCCCCAGCAGTGGGCTGGGGGCAGACATCAGGTCTGATTGCGGCCCCACCCACCAACGCAAGTTATTCAAGACAGCACAGGGGAAGTGCCCTGCAGGTCCGCATCACTCCAGGGACTATCCAAAATGACCAAACGGAAGAATTCCCCTCAGAAAAACGTCCAGGAAATAACAACACCTAATGAACTGATCAAAAATGATTTAAACAATATAACAAAAAGTGAATTTAGAATAATAGTCATAAAATTAATCGCTGGGCTTGAAAACAGTATAAAGGACAGCAGAGAATCTATTGCTACAGAGATCAAGGGACTAAGGAACGGTCAGGAGGAGCTAAAAAATGCTATAAATGAACTGAAAAATAAAATGGAGACAACCACGGCTCGGATTGAAGAGGCAGAGGAGAGAATAGGTGAACTAGAAGATAAAATTATGGAAAAAGAGGGGCACCTGGGTGGCTCAGTTGGTTAAGCAGCCAACTTCAGCTCAGGTCATGATCACGGTCTGTGAGTTCCAGCCCTGCGTCGGGCTCTGTGCTGACAGCTCAGAGCCTGGAGCCTGTTTCAGATTCTGTGTCTCCCTCTCTCTCTGCCCCTCCCCTGTTCATGCTCTGTCTGTCTCCGTCTCAAAAATAAATAAACGTTAAAAAAATTGAAAAAAAATTATAGAAAAAGAGGAAGCTGGATAAAAAAAGAGAGATAAAAAAATCCAGGAGTATGAAGGGAAAATTAGACAACTAAGTGATGCACTAAAAAGAAATAATATACTCATAATTGGTATCCCAGAGGAGGAAGAGAGAAGGAAAGGTGCTGAAGGTGTACTTGAAGAAATAATAGCTGAGAACTTCCCTGATATGGGGAAGGAAAAGGCATTGAAATCCAAGAGGCACAGAGAACTTTCAGACGTAACTTGAATCAATCTTCTGCATGACATATCATAGTGAAACTAGAAAAATACAAGGATAAAGAGAAAATTCTGAAAGCAGCTAGGGATAAACGTGCTCTAACATATACAGGGAGACCGATAAGACTCGTGACCAATCTCTCTACTGAAACTTGGCAGGCCAGAAAGGAATGGCAGGAAATATTCAATGTGATAAATAGAAAAAATATACAGCCAAGAATCCTTTATCCAGCAAGTCTGTCATTTAGAATAGAAGGAGACATAAAGGTCTTCCCTAACAAACAAAAACTGAAGGAATTCGTCACCATTAAACCAGCCCTACAAGAGATCCTAAGGGGGATCCTGTGAGACAAAGTACCAGAGACATCGCTACAAGTATGAAACCTATAGACATCACAATGACTCTAAACCCATATCTTTCTATAATAACACTGAACGTGAATGGACTAAATGCGCCAACCAGAAGACATAGGGTATCAGAATGGATAAAAAAACAAGACCTATCTATTTGCTGTCTGCAAGAGATTCATTTTAGACCTGAGGACACCTTCAGATTGAGAGTGAAGGGATGGAGAACTATTTATCATGTTACTGGAAGTGAAAAGAAAGCTGGAGTAGCCATACTTATATCAGACAAACTAGACTTTAAATTAAAGGCTGTAACAAGAGATGAAGAAGGGCATTATATAATAATTACAGGGTCTATCCATCAGAAAGAGCTAACAATTATAAATGTCTATGCACCGAATACGGGAGCCCCCAAATATATAAAACAATTAAACACAAACATAAGCAACCTTATTGGTACGAATGTGGTAATTTCAGGGGACTTTAACACTCCACTTACAGAAATGGATAGATCATCTAGACACATGGTCAATAAAGAAACAAGGGCCCTGAATGATATATTTAGAGCTCTGCATCCCAAAGCAACAGAATATATTTCATTCTCGAGTGCACATGGAACATTCTCCAAGATATCACATACTAGGTCACAAAACAGCCCTTCATAAGAATACAAGAATTGAGATCATACCATGCATACTTTCAGACCACAATGCTATGAAACTTGAAATCAACCACAGGAAAAAGTCTGGAAAACCTCCAAAGCATGGAGGTTAAAGAACACCCTACTAAAGAATGAATGAGTCAACCAGGCAATTAGAGAAGAAATTAAAAAATATATGGAAACAAACGAAAATGAAAATACAATAATCCAAACACTTTGGGATGCAACGAAGGCAGTCTTGAGAGGAAAATACATTGCAATCCAGGCCTATCTCAAGAAACAAGAAAAATCCCAAATACAAAATCTAACAGCACACCTAAAGGAACTAGAAGCAGAACAGCAAAGACAGCCTAAACCCAGCAGAAGAAGAGAAATAATAAAGATCAGAGTAGAAATAAACAATATGGAATCTAAAAAAATTGTAGAGCAGATCAACGAAACCAAGAGTTGGTTTTTTGAAAAAATAAACAAAATTGATAAACCTCTAGCCAGGCCTCTCAAAAAGAGAAGGGAGATGACCCAATAGATAAAATCATGAATGAAAATGGAATTATTACAACCAATCCCTCAGAGATACAAACAATTATCAGGGAATACTATGAAAAATTATATGCCAACAAATTGGACAACCTGGAAGAAATGGAAAAATTCCTAAACAGGCACACACTTCCAAAACTCAATCAGGAGGAAATAGAAAGCTCGAACAGACCCATAACCAGGGAAGAAATTAAATCAGTTTTCAAAAATCTCCCAACAAATAAGAGACCAGGACCAGATGGCTTCCCAGGGGAGTTCTACCAGATGTTTAAAGCAGAGATAATACCTATCCTTCTCAAGCTATACCAAAAAATAGAATGGGAAGGAAAACTTCCAGACTAATTCTATGAATCCAGTATTACTTTGATTCCTAAACAAGACAGAGACCCAGTAAAAAAAGAGAACTACAGGCCAATATCCCTGATGAATATGGATGCAAAAATTCTCAATAAGATACTAGCAAATCGAATTCAACAGCATATAAAAAGAATTATCCACCATGATCAAGTGGGATTCATTCCTGGGATGCAGGGCTGGTTCAACATTTGCAAATCAATCAACGTGATACACCACATTAATAAAAGAAAAGAACCATATGATCCTGTCAATCAATGCAGAAAAGGTCTTTGACAAAATTAAGCATCCTTTGTTAATAAAAACCCTCGAGAAAGTCGGGATAGAAGGATCATACTTAAAGATCATAAAGCCATTTATGAAAAGCCCACAGCTAACATCTTTCTCAATGGGGAAAAACTGAGAACTTTTTCCCTGAGATCATGAACACGACAGGGATGTCCACTCTCACCGCTGTTGTTTAACATAGTGTTGGAAGTTCTAGCATCAGCAATCAGACAACAACAGGAAATCAAAGGCATCAATCTTGGCAAATATGAAGTCAAGATTTCACTTTTTGCAGATGAGATGATATTATACATGGAAAATCTGATAGACTCCACCAAAAGTCTGCTAGAACTGATACATGAATTTAGCAAAGTCGCAGGATACAAAATCAGTGTACAGGAATCAGTTGCATTCTTATACACTAATAATGAAGCAACAGGAAGACAAATAAAGAAACTGATCCCATTCACAATTGCACCAAGAAGCATAAAATACCTAGGGATAAATCTAACCAAAGATGTAAAAGATCTGTATGCTGAAAACTATAGAAAGCTTATGAAGGAAATTGAAGAGGATATAAAGAAATGGGAAACATTCTGTGCTCATGGATTGGAAGAAAAAATATTGCCAAAATGTCAATACTACCCAAAGCTATCTACATATTCAATGCAATCCCAATCAAAATTGCACCAGCATTCTTCTCGAAACTAGAAGAAGCAATCCTAAAATTCATATGGAACCACAAAAGGCCCCGCATAGCCAAAGTAATTTTGAAGAAGATCAAAGCAGGAGACATCACAATCCCAGACTTTAGCCTCTACTACAAAGCTGTCATCATCAAGACAGCATGGTATTGGCACAAAAACAGACACATAGACCAATGGAATAGAATAGGAACCCCAGAACTATACCCACAAACCTATGGCCAACTAATCTTTGACAAAGAAGGAAAGAACATCCAATGGAAAAAAGACAGTCTCTTTAACAAATGGTGCTGGGAGAACTGGACAGCAACATGCAGAAGGTTGAAACTAGACCACTTTCTCACACAACTCACAAAAACAAACTCAAAATGGATAAAGGACCTGAATGTGAGACAGGAAACCATCAAAACCCTGAGGAGAAAGCAGGAAAAGATCTCTCTCACCTCAGTCGTAGCAATTTCTTACTTGACACATCCCCAAAGGCAAGGGAATTAAAAGCAAAAATGGACTATTGGGACCTCATGAAGATAAAAAGCTTCTGCACAGCAAAGGAAACAACCAACAAAAGTAAAAGGCAACTAACGGAATGGGAAAAGATATTTGCAAATGACATATCGGACAAAGGGCTAGTATCCAAAATGTATAAAGAGCTCACCCAACTCCACACCCGAAAAACAAATAATCCAGTGAAGAAGTGGGCAGAAAACATGAATAGACACTTCTCTAAAGAAGACATCCGGATGGCCAATAGGCACATGAAAAGATGCTCAACGTCGTTCCTCATCTGGCAAATACAAATCAAAAGCACACTCAGATATCACCTCACACCAGTCAGAGTGGCCAAAATGAACAAATCAGGATACTATAGATGCTGGACAGCATGTGGAGAATCGGGAGCCCTCTTGCACTGTGGTGGTAATGCAAATTGGTGCAGCCACTCTGGAAAACGGCGTGGAGGTTCCTCAAAAAATTAAAAACAGACCTACCCTATGATCCAGCAGTAGCACTGCTAGGAATTTACCCAAGGGATACAGGAGTACTGATGCATAGGGACACTTGTACCCCAATGTTTACAGCAGCACTCTCAACAATAGCCAAATGATGCAAAGAGCCTAAATGTCCATCAACTGATGAATGGATAAAGAAATTGTGGTTTATATACACAATGGAGTACTACGTGGCAATGAGAAAGAATGAAATATGGCCCTTTGTAGCAACGTGGATGGAACTGGAGAGTGTTATGCTAAGTGAAATAAACCATACAGAGAAAGACAGATACCATATGTTTTCACTCTTATGTGGATCCTGAGATACTTAACATAAACCCATGGGGGAGAGGAAGGAAAAAAAAAAAAAAGAGGTTAGAGTGGGAGAGAGCCAAAGCATAAGAGACTGTTAAAAACTGAGAACAAACTGAGGGTTGATGGGGGGTGGGAGGGAGGAGGGGGTGGGTGATGGGTATTGAGGAGGGCACCTTTTGGGATGAGCACTGGGTGTTGTATGGAAACCAATTTGACAATAAATTTCATATATTGAAAAAAAAGAATTTCTGGAGCCGTATTTACAAAATTATTAATATTTTATTGAAGTTTTCTGCATCCAAAGTTTTTGTCAATAGCTTTCAAAATGTAAACATTTAAATATAATATTATCCTGAACGTTTTATTGCAGATACATTGGTGAAATTCTTTATTGCAGCCAAATAGTACAGTGTTGTGTAGAGATAATTTATCAGTGAATAGTCTTGGGCAAAGTATGCAAAGTTATGTTTTTATATGTAAAAATATCAGCTGTAGCATTCAAAGTCATCTTTTTTTTAATGCTTATTTTTTTTTGAGAGAGAGAGAGAGAGAGAGAGAGAGAGAGAGAGAGAGAGAGAGAGATCAAGCAGTGGAAGGGGAGAGAGAAAGAGGGAGACCCAGAATCTGAGGCAGGCTCCAGGCTCTGAGCTGTCAGCACAGAGCCCCACGTGGGTGAATGTACGAACCGTGATATCATGACCTGAGCGGAAGTCGGACACTAACTGACTGAGCCACGCAGGCGCCCCTCAAAATCATCTATGCCACTCATCCAATAATGTGTCAAGAAACTCAGTTAATATATATTTACACTAATCTAAAAAGTTACCAAAGAAGGGATTACTAAAGCAGGGAGCAGGTAGAAATAATAGAAAGGAAATATATTACAATTTAGAAAATCATTAATAATTGAGTATCTTTTTTATATGTGTGTACTCTCAAAGTAAGTTGGATTAGGATGGAAAGCACTGTGTCATACTGAAGAATGTTTTCAGATATACTTTTATTCATTAATCAGGAAAAGAAAAATAAATGAGCTACCAGTTAGGAAGTAAGAATTTGCATTAAGCACCCAGCGTGTTGTTGTCATTTTGTTAATGTCATTTTGTTAATTTTGTTACTGTTTTTGACAGTCATGAAATTCATGTAGAAAACTCCTCAGTTCATAGTCATTTTTAGCACTGACCCATGCACAATTGTCATTATTTTGTATCTCTCCTCTGTCTTCCACCTTCAACTCAGCTTTTATACACCATTTTTCTTGATTGCAAATAATTAATTAGAAACTGATAATATTTTCATGCCTGTTTTACATCGATGGTATTGGCTGTACTTTTTTTCTTTGTTTTTTGGCCTAATATTATGTTTTTGCAAATTACTCATGTTGGTTTATGTAGGTAGATTCATTTCTTTTTACCACTGTGGAGTAATCCATCATCACATTATATATTTCAGTTAAGCATTCTTCTTCTAACAGATACAATAGCTTCTTATTGCAAGTTTCCAACAAGCAGAGTTTGGGATGAAAATTTTTGTGTGTCATTTATTGAGGGAGTTCTCCTAGGAGAAACTTGTAAGGTAGTGAGGAAAGCAGGTAGAAAAGTGGTTTCAGGACTCATCTAGCCTGATCCTAAGGGGCTCTTGAATGTGAATTATACTTCAGAGGTTGCCCTGCCCAGAGGCAAAGAATTTGGATTATTTATGTCCACATCAATCCATTACTCATAGGTTAATGGATGGCTTTGAAACAGAACTAGATAGAGAAAAAGAGTGGAAAGGTGAGTTTGGAAACCGTGTAGGCACCTCCTGGGTTGGAAACTTCTGTCAACCAACGTTGATCCTCTGAAGAAAGGTGCAGGTGTGAAGTTTTTAGTGACCAATACCCATGGGAGTTGTGGGATGGGTACACAAGTCCTACAAAGAGAAGATGGTCAGGACATCAGTAGCATCTGCTACAATTAGGTTGCTTATATCTCCTTACTATCAAAACTATAATAGGATGGATATTTTTGTTCATGGTCCATTTTGCACTGTTGCCAGTGTTGCAATATGACAGTCTAGAAGTGGAAGTGCAACACTACCTTTCACTGAAATCTGCTAAATAACACATCTACTGTTGAGTCATTTACACTACTGCCTGCAATGCATGAAGATTCCTACCTTTTCCTATATTTGCTGGCACTTCATGTTATTCATGTTATTCTAATATTGGGAAAAATGATGCGTATTAAGCTATATTTCATTATGGTTTTAATTTTTTAAGTTACTACTGAGTTTGAATATCACTTCATGTAGATATTGGATTGCCTTTCTATTAATTATACATTCATATTTTGACCATTTTTTTATTTCCTTTCTCATTTGTGAGAATGCTTTGCATAAATTTTATTTTATTTTATTTTCAATATATGAAATTTATTGTCAAATTGGTTTCCATACAACACCCAGTGCTCATCCCAAAAACTTTGCACAAATTTTAGATATCAAGGGCAAGATAGGAATTATCCAATTTTTATGTGTTCACTCAAATATTTATATGGCCATCAGTCAACATACAATATTTATATAACAGTATCAACACCATTGTTGATTTCCTTTAACTTCTTTTATATGGAATTTTCAAAGGAGAAACTGTACCTTAGTATCCCAAATTGAACTTGGATTGTATCTTTTCATTTCAAAGGACTATATCCATTTTGTTAATAGAAATTATAAAAAGATTAATGACCCATTTTTCTTTGGTGACAAGAGCAGCTTAGATTAATACAGAGAAGTTCAGTCAGTACAGAAATGACAATATTTGGTTAAAAAATATTTGAGACCTTTGTAAGTGTGTGAACCAAGCATTTAAAATATATTGGTTGACAACGTAGTGAAATTCAGTTCTTTTAAGAATTACTTGATGGCAAATTAATTTTTATATCAACTATTAGGTGGAAACATGATATTCTTGGATTTCTTTAAAAAGATCACAAAAAAACAAAACAGTTTCTCTACAAAGCCTTCACTAATCCTTGACGTGTAAGGTACTATTTGAATATAAATTGAATATAAAAGTATACCGCAAGGCATTTTTATTATATTTTACATAGAGTGAACTGGGGGTTAGGAAGGTAAAATCAGGTTTTTAACATCAAAACTGGCATTCAAACTTTAATGTGTCTGATTCCAAAGACTGTCCTTAACCATTATGCTTCCCTGCTCTTCCTCTCCTTTCAGAGGACTGAGATGTGTGGATCTGGGCTGTGTGGAACTTGGTTCAAACATATGATTCGAGGGAAAAAATATCCAATTCATCACTGTATGCTCTTTGGGTTTCAGACTACTGAATCTTATAGCTCATGCAAAGACTCTGCCCAGAGAGCCTAACAGGTGAGTTTTTATTTTACAACTTTTAAGGCACCACTTTTCCTTGTCACAAATTCTCTGCTAAAACAGAAAGAGGGTGAACACTTTCAGTTCTTTCCATGACACTTGTATAACTCTGAACAAAAATCTGAAAAAAGATATGAAATAAAAATATTGATTTGTCTTATAACCTCACATTAAAAAAAAAAACCTAGTCACACCTAATTCACAGAAATTTTCAGACTAATCTGTGGTAAAATAGAATGCAAGAATGGGCCAATATAATGAAATCTGTTATAAATTCCATCTCATCTTTTTAAATGTTTTAAAAACTATTTCCAAAATCTAAAAATACCAAAATAGAATAAAAGCTCACAGTAAACTAAAAAAATAAATACAATAACAACTTTACATGAAAAGTAATATATATAGAATAGTAAGTAAGACTTTACTTATTTTTAAAAACAAAAGGCCTCTCCATTAAACTCCAGTCCCTTAATGACAATATTTTAAATATTTTGAAATTTGTTAACAATGAAATATGAGATATAGAAATACTGACATGAGTTTAGCCAAAATGTTAATAGTATATAAGAGAAATTTCCATTCAATTCATATTAATATCCTTTAAAGAAAGGGTACATTGTTCTGTACATAGAGTGGCAATGATTGATATTCTAAAATGATAAAACTCTCCTTTTGCAAAGACATGGATGGAGCTATAGAACATTATGCTAACCAAAATAAGTCAATTAGAGTAAGATAAATACCATATAATTTCACTCATCTGTGGAATTTAATAAACAAAACAAATGAGCAAAGGGAAAAAATAAAAGAGAGAGAGATCGGTAAACCAAGAAACAGACTCTTAACTATAGAGAACAAACTGATGGTTATGGGAGTTGGGGGGGATGGGTAAAATAGGTGATGGGGATTAAGGAGGACACTTATGATGAGAACAGGTGTTGTATGGAAGTGCTGAATCACTGTATTGTACACTTGAGACTAATATTACAGTGTTTGTTAGCTAACTGGAATTTACATTAAAACTTAAAAAAATAAATTCCAAGATCACACAACAAAATTTTTAAAAATGATAAATTTCTCCTCCATTTATACAAATTTATTTTAGATGGATTTAATATTAAAACAGAAAGAAATAAAATAATTGCAATACAGTTGAATGATTCTTATCTTTGAATGGGAAAATCATCTCTAAGCATAAATACTGTAAACAAAATTACAACACAAGTGTCAGCCTTGCTTCTAGTTGCCTCCCCTTGACTTGAGTTTTCGGGCTAGTAAACCAGGCCTGACAGGCCTCCACAAAGCAACACAGGCAAGGTGAAAGGGCCACATTTATTCTGACACAATTGCTTACGACACTGCTAATGCAGTAGCTTTCAAAATGTGATGTTCACCATTCCCATAGCAAGTGAGTACTTTCTGTTATCCAACAGCCAAAATTCTTGGAAGAAAACAAATCAATGGCCAGATGTCTATCCTGCTAATTAGAGAATCAGATCAATTAACAGCTACAATTCCCTAATTCATCTTTCAAATTCCCATTGAAATGGCTGAACCTAGAAATGCAATGTGGAGAGTAAAATTTATTTCTTTACTAAATATACTGAATTATACTCTCCAATTTTAATAATAAAAAATAGATCTGAAACATGTTAAAATCTCTAAGTTGATGAGTTTGAAAACATCAGAAGGATCTGACTTGATGGCAGGAACAAATGTTAAGTCAGGTGCAAAAACAAAGTGACACAGACATCCAAAATTATATAATCAATCTCTTAATACATTAAATGTGGTTGAGAATATATGAAGACCTAAAACTTTATCTTGGAAATAAAAATTATAAAACTTGTCTTTATCCAGGATTGAAAAAAGAAAAGGAACTTAGAATGATAATTAAGTTTCCACTTTGGTTCGTTAAATTTAAAAGGCCATAAATGATTAGATGAAAAATTCTTATTTCTTTACTATGTGTATATATTGAAAGGAAACCTCAGATTCTAATATAAGTTTTATGGGAATTGTTTCAGGATTGCTACTTTAATGCTGATACTAGATAAGTTTTAGTATCTCAAGTCTTCTCTAATCTTCTGGGACCTGAATTTCTCTAGGATTTTGAATTTGACACTTCATTGACTTGCTGTATAATAATTGACATGTGCTACAGCACTGATTTATTGGAATCTTCTACAAAGTCAAGTATAATTGATAAATCTGGCTTAAACACTATAATGTCAAAAGGGAGACAGTTTTCATCTAATGAAAACATGTCAGATTCATTGAGCTACCATGCTCAACCTAACACCAAGAATTAATATAACTCAAATTAGTTCCAAATGGTGCTTTTTAAAGTTTCAGCATATGTAGCATAATTGTAGCAGTTTAAAGATGGTCCATTTGAAGGTATATTTGAATTTCTTAAAAAGAGGCACTGTCTAGAGAAGCCAAAATAAGGCAACACTTTACAAATTAGAAAGTGTACATTTGAAGGACTTACTCTATTAGTCAATATATTTTTTGATATTTAAAACAAAAAATCAGGTGCATTCTGGAAAGTAAACCTCACCTATGCTTCTATGCACAGGAAATTTGAGAACTACACGCATCAACAACACTCTAGTTCATAGAGTTCCAAGTTGATGTTCCCATGTTCCAGACTGATTTTAAATTCCCAAAGAAAGGAGATATTTTCTATCCATAAACCCAACCCAGAAATAAGTCAATCATATGAATTTCAAGTTATTTATTTTTTTATTAAAATTGTTTTTAATGTTTTTATTTATTTTTGAGACAGAGAGAGAGCATGAGCAGGGGAGGGGCAGAGAGAGAGGGAGACACAGAATCTGAAGCAGGCTCCAGGCCCTGAGCTGCCAGCACAGAGCCCGACACTGCCCGTAGACTGTGAGATCATGACCTGAGCTGAAGTCAGATGCTTAACCGACTGAGCCACCCAGGCGCCCCCAAGTTATTGTTTATAAGGAACATTACTTTATGCTTCATATTTTGTGCCCTTCATCTGTTTTGGAGTATACATTGTATTTGTCTACTTACTCTTTCAAATTTTCACATTATAGAATTTGTTTGCATTAATCACAAAAATTTTTTTTTGTATTTATTTATTTTTTAATGTTTATTTATTTATTTTGAGAGAGGGAGAGAGAGCGAGAGAGAGAGAGAGAGAGAGAGCACGTGCACACACGTGTGCATGTATGAGCAAGGGAGAGGCAAAGAGAGAGAGATAGAAAGAGAGAATCCCAAGCAGGCTCCTCACTGTCAGCTCAGAGCCCAACACAAGGCTGGATTCCATGAACCATGACATCATGACCTGCACTGTAACCAAAAGTCAAATGCTTAACTGACTGAGCCACCCAGGTGTCCCACAAAATATAATTTTAAAAAGGAGAAGCTGAAAAATAAAAATAGCATACCGGGATAAATTTGAAAAATGTTTGACAGATAAATATTTTTGGTATTAAAAATATTTATAAAAACTAAAATAAGAAAAATTTGAATACCTGAATTGGGAGGCAGGCCAAGATCACAGATGGGGAATTCAAAAATAAATATTAATATTAATGATATTTTTGAGAAACTATTCCATTTTACTAGACAACAAAGATTCTAATGAGATCTATGAGATACCAGTTTTTTTAAATCTATCATGTTGGAAAATATTCAAATCCAGTGATTTTAGAGTATGTGCATAAGTGCTATCAAAGTGACATTTCCTTATATTATTGGTGAAAGTGTAAAAAGGCATAACTTTTCTTAAGGAAAATTTAGATATATACATGAAAACCTATAAGGTTGTTCTTATCCTTTTATCCAATAATTTTACTCTTAGTAATTTTTCTAAGAAATAAAAATAAGACATAAGTGATACATTTTTGTAAAATGTGTTCATTAAAGATGTCCTTTTGGGGCACCTGGGTGGCTCAGTTGATTAAGCATTGACTCTTGATTTCAGCTCAGGTCATGATCTTGTGTTTTATAAGACTGAGCTCTGCATTGTGCTCTGCTCTGACAACGCAAAGCCCACTTGGGATTCTCTCTCTCCCTCTCTCTCTCTCTGCCCCTCCCCTGCTCACTCTCTCTAATCCTCTCTCAGAATAAATAAATAAACATTAAAAAATATGTCCTTTTAATAAAAGGAAAGTTTGTAAATAGAGCAGGGAACTAAATAAGAGTACTCTATCAGTTTATATTGAATACAGTTAAGATTATGTATATTTTATGGAGTTAATGTTGATATTCAAATATTAATTTAAAATTACAATTACAGAGTACTTCATTGTGGATATAATATATTTAATTCCTCAATTCTCTGTTTTGTTTTAATTTTATTAATGTATTTGAGAGAGAGCAAGAATACACATGTACATTTGAGTGAAGGGCAGAAGGAAAGAGAAAGAGAGAGAGAGAGAGAGAGAGAGAGAGAGAGAGAGAGAGAGAGAATCTTAACAGGCTCCATGATCAGCACGGAGACCACTGTGGGGCTGGATCCCTGACACTGGGATATTCACCTGAGCCAAAATCAAAAAGTTGGAGGCTCAACTGACTGAGGCGCTCAGGTGCCCCTCCTCAGTTCTCTGTTAAGGGTCAATTTGGTTGCCTCCAACCTTTAATTATTTAATACAATACTGCAATGAATATCTTTGTGCAAAGGTTATTTTATAACTTTGTAATTTGGCAAAAATTCCTGAAAATGGTACTATTGATTTAGACAAATACACATTTTTCATTTGATATTGTATAGTCCCCTTATGAGTTGTACTACTTTGCATCACCATCAGAAAAATAATGATCATTCTTGTTTCCCTACACCTTAGCCAAAAAATGTTTTCAAACTTTTATATATTTCTAAATAAAATGACTTTTCCCTTATTTATTATTATTATTTTTTGCTTATTATGAGTGAGATTGGGCATTTTAAAATATGATTTTAAAATCCATTTGCATTTATTGTTCTATGATTTATTTGTTTGTATATTTTGCCTATATTCTTATTGAATTGTTAGCATTTGACTTAATTTCTATGACTTCTTTATATATTAGGCATACCAACATTTTGTCTTCGAGAAAACTTATAAATATTTATCTCATTTTGTCATTTGCTTTTCCTCCCAAATGTTTCTTTTCTTATTGTTTTTTGTTTCTCCGGACCTAACTACCAATCATTTCTTTATTTCTTCTAAGTTATAAGCCATAGTTAGGAAGATTTTTCTCTAACTCTTGAATAAAAGAAATTCACCTGTGTTTCTCCTAATATATATCTAGGTTTACTTATTTTTTCTTTTGAATTAAAAATCTATTTTGAATTTATACTGATTTTTGATGTGAGGAATTTTAATTGTTTCTATGAAGATATGAAGTTGTATAATACTATTTATATAAAAGTCTATCTTTTCCTTACTGGTTTGAAATGCCACCTGTACCATATTCTAATATTTTTTTTTTGTTTTTTGTTTCTTCCCTGGGGTCTGTTTTTGAATGTTTTTATTCTGCTTCATGCTATCTGTCCATGTTCTAAAACATAATATTTCTTTATTTAGAGGTAGGACTAGTCTGTTCTCATTGCTCTCTTTTAAAAGTTTTTGACTACTCTTACTACTAGTTTTTCATATAATGACCCATCTATTTCTAGGAAGAAAAATTTAAAAACCTAATAGTATATTTGTTGGGGTGAAATTTACAAATAATCATCTTTATGATGTTGAGTGTTTGTATGCATGTGTTTTCATTTGTTCGAATCTTCTTTTGTGTCTTTTAGAAATATATAATTTTCCTTATAAAGACATTTCCTTTTACACACATTTCTTAAGTTTAAGCTTAGTTTTTCCCCTATTGCAAATATACTTCTAGCTTTCACCTAATTGGCTATCTGCTTATTTGAAGATTATTGATACCAAATAAGACATTCTTCAGTATATTTCTACTGTGAAATAAGAATAGTACCTGGTTGTGGTATTATACTATAGTTTTTCAAGATGTTACCGTTGGATAACTGGTACATGTTAGCTCACTGTATTATTTCTTTCAATTACATGTGAACCTATAATTAGCTCAAAATAAAAAAAAATTAAAAATAAAGATGGCTATATTGGACTAATTTGTTATGTACTTGTTATCAGACATAATTTAGGTAATGCATGTTTAAGTAATTTTCAGTGTAGAAAACAATATAGAAATATAGAATACAATTATTACATATTATGTTTTTCAAACAGCCTAAAATCTAAGAACAATTGAGTCAGAAGTCTACAACTTAGAGAAAGAACTTTATCTAACCCATAAATGCAGGATGTTCCAAAGTTATTTTCTCTTAGGTATTCTTTGGGCATGCAGTATATGATATGAATGAAATAGAAATGTCTTCTGGTACAGTTTCAATATTTCAATACTTCTTAAGATGATATTACAGTGACTTAGAAAATTAAATATGCATAAACATTAAAACCATAAGTATTTTGTGATGGTAATAAAATTTATAAGCAAGATTAAATTCCTAGAATCTGTAAAAAAAGGAAAAAGGCATTAAAAATAAGACATAAAAGTTACTGCAAAACAAAAATATCCTGAAATGATAATATAAAATACAAACTGGAGGGAAATTTTTACTCTAAGTGGTAGACTTAATACAACCAGAGTTTGAACAAATCACAAGGAGAAAAGAACTAACAGCCAAATAGAAAATATACAAAGGACATGATTTGTGAAGATGAGGTATTGCTTTTCTTCTCTTACATTGTTAAAGTCCACTGTTTGATAAGACAGCATTGCAGGGGTATAGGAAAACAGTTCCCATTGCTAAAAATCTAAATTAGCTTGACAGATTTGAGAGCAACTTGGCAATATACATCAAAATATGTAATCACAATACCCTTTGATTTAGAAATTTTAATTTTAGTTTTTTATCATATAAAATAAGCCCATTTATGTCTTTGAAAATACATAAAAAGTTCCCCATTGCTGCAGTATTTGTTATATCAAAAGACAAAAAATCTTAAATACCCTGCAATAAGGGACTGGCTATATTCACACCAGGAAATACCATACAGCCACCAAAAATTGAGATAAATCTCTCGTACTGATATTTAAAAATTGGTAAATGTATTCTTGAGAGAAGAAAGCATACGCTGCAAAATAACCTAAGGCACATAACATATATCATTATTTATATGATACTTATATGTGGGAACCTGTACATATATAACACAATGCAAAGAGTGTTTGTATGTGGGGAGGATGTATCTAATGGGGTGAAAACATTTGTTGCCTTTTTTTCATTTTTAAAATGTTTTTTATTCATTTTTGAGACAGAGAGAAAGCACAAGCTGGGGAGCGGCAGAGACGGAGAGGGAGACAGGAACCAAACCGGGCTCCACGCTGACAGCAGAGCCTGATGCGGGGCTCGAACTCATGAACAACGAGATCACGACCTGAGCTGAAGTCAGAAGCTTAGCTGACTGAGCCACCCAGGTGCCCCCTTATCTTTTTAATATTTGAATTTTTACCTATTTTGTTTTTCTAAAATATACTATTAAAATGGGAAGCTTCATGAAGGTTTTGACTAAAAGTCCAAGAAAAGTCCAGCCATGAGGTGCCAGGCCACATAAAATAAAACTTGCAGAATAGAAAACCAGGACCTAGTTTTATAACCCAAATGTAGAGAAGAGAAGAGATCTATATTAGAACAAGAATTTATTTTTTTATGTTTATTTATTTATTTTGAGAGAGAGAGAGAGAACTTGAGCAAGGAGTGGAGGGGCAGAGAGAGAGGGTGAGAGAGAATCCCAAACAGGATCCATGCTGTCAGCAGAGTCTGACGTGTGGCTCAATCTCAGGAAACATGAGATTAAGACCTGAGCCGAAATCAAGAGTGGGGTGCTTAACCAACTGAGCCACCCAGGAGCCCCTTGGAAAGAATTTCTTTGAAGACTATTGCAAATATGTAAGAGGGTTTGGAGAATCCTTCTACCAAAGTTTAAGTCAATTGAAGAGGTTTCAGTGAGACTTCTTAGAACTTGTCCTCTTTGGTTTATAAGATACATTGGGATCATAACTGATTCACCTTGAGGCAATGAAAGACCAGAGGCTGTTTCTTTTTCTTTTTTTTTTTAATGTTTATTTATTTATTTATTTTTTTTGAGAGAGAGACAGAATGTGAGTGGGGGAGAGGCAGAGAGAGAGAGAGAGAGAGAGAGAGAGATACAGAATACAGAGCAGGCTCGGTGCTCCGTGCTGTCACCACAGAGCCCAATGACGGCTTGAACTCATGAACCATGAGATCACGACCTGAGCTGAAGTCAGATGCTTAACTGACTGAGCCACACAGGCTCCCCCAGAGGCTGTTTCTACAGCCACAGTCTCTGATGGAAAAACAAGAGGTAGTTCTGTGGGCTCTTAGAATATGTTGGAATAAACAGTGAGATTGCAGAAAAAAAAAGTCTGAATAGGATTGTATCAAATGCCTAATAAATGAAGGAAGAAATATACATGATTTTCTATAGATGATGATTACCCAAGATCAAAAGAACTGCTGGTGAGTGTTTCCCAGCATTGAGAGTAAGTGGAGGGGTCTCCAAAATTACTATATGAAAGCCCAAAACTTGATAGAGCATCAGCTTAAAACACCTGAAAAATGTTGACAGATATACACATATAGATATACATACATAGATATACATACATACATATGCACATGTGTATATATGCATGTGTGTATATGTATATATAGTCATGTAACCACCACTATAATTAAGATATAGAAACTTTCAGTTACCCCAAAATTTCCTTCACTGCCCTTTACAATCAATCCTTCTCACACTCTGGCTTTGATCTATCTGCTAAAGATCTGGCTTCTATAAGCATGGATTGTCTGCTTATTCTAAGACTTCATGTACTAAAAGCCAGCTAGACACTTAGCCAAATGAAATAAAATGTATAGCAAGTCACTGTCTCAAAGATTTGAGAGTCACATGGGAAAAATGAAAGGGACAGAACAAAGATTCTAACCGTCTAGGCTTTGTCAGAGAATGAACTGTAGATGTGTGCACATCCTTCATACACAATGACTTGCCAGGAATATTGAGTCACAACATCCCCAAACTATTGGGCAGAAGATATTTTTTAAGATTTTAGTTAAATATATGGTTCTTTGGCCTATTTTCTAGTCGCAGATGATTAAAAATATCCAGTTTCTGGACTTCTTCATGAAGTTCACCTCCCACTGCATTCATATAAAATTGTACATTTACATCAAACATGATGTAATTAGCTGATTTGTTTCAACAAAGATTTGGAATATAGTACACTATAAAATGATAAAAACACAAAGGGCTAAATTTATTTCCATATTTGAGATATGAGTCCTTGGTTACATGTAAGGTTTGCAAGTATTTCCGCCAAGTCTACCTTATCTTTTCATCTCTTATTATTATTATATTTTTTACAGAATGACAAAGTCTAATTATTGATTTTTTTTTCTTTTATGGATCATTTCTTTGGTGTACTGTCTAGGAACTCTTCATCAAGCCCTGGATCCAGGATATTTCTGCTATTTTCTAGGATTTTTACTGTTTTATGTTATATATTTGAATCAATAATGTATTTTGAGTTTTATTTATTTGTTTATTTATTTAGTTTATGGATCTCTCATTGCTCCACCATCATTTGCTAAAATGACTTATTTTTTTTCATGAAATTGATTGTGTATCTTTATCAAAAACAACTGACTATACTTATGTAAGACCATTTCTAGGCCCTCTTTTTTTGTTCTATTGATCTATGTGTCTATCCCTCTGTTAACATAATGGTCTTGATTATTGTGACTGTATAATAAGTCTTGAGATCAGGTAGAATAATTTATTATGTTTTCTCAAAATGGTTTTGATATTCTAGTTGCCTGACCTTTCCATATGAATTTTAGAATCATCTTCTCTATATCTACAAAAGAACTTGATGGAATTTTCATAAGAATTGCATTAAAACCATATAAATTGAGAATTGATTTTTTTTACCACATTGAATCTTAAAATCCATTTATAGTGTTTCAATTTATTTAGATCTTATTTCATTACTATTTTATAATTTTCAGTATGCAAGTCCTATATACACGTTTTGTTGAATTTACACAAAAATGCTTATATTTCTTGTTACTATACTCCCATGGTTGCCTCGGAGGGGAGCTGTGATATTATTAGTATGTTAAAGAGCGCTTAGCTCCACTTCGGCCCACACAGCTATGCCATGAAGGGTCTCCACCTGGCTGCCCAGGTGAGGCCCCCTCCAGACGCAGGCCATAGGGGTCTCGCGATCAGGTGCGGGATTTTTGCTGCTCCTGTGCTCTGGAGTGCCTCATGGTCAGGTGCAGGCACTCTCAGAGGGTCTGCAAAATGCCGTAATGGGGCTTACAGTGAGGTCTTGTGGAAGCCCTCTTCTGGAACATTTGGTGTGAGGACATTATACTTTGTATGCTGATGATGCTCCAGTTTTCTCCTTTTTAGCCCCCTTGCACCCAGTGACAATGGTACTGTTTTATTATTATTATTATTATTATTATTATTACTATTATTATTATTTCAGTTCCCAAGTATTCATTTCTAGGATATAGAAGTTCAATAGGTTTTTGTATGTTAATCTCATATATTGTGATTTTGCTGAATTAATTTATTTGTTCTCAAAGTTTATATTTTTTTCGGAATTTTTAAATTATCTGCAAAAACAAGACAAGTCTGTATTTTCAAGACATCAAATTATCTGCAAAAAGTGGGGTTTATTTAAACATCTAATTTGTGTGCATTTGATTGCCTTTTCGTGCCTTATTGAACTGATTAGAACGTGAAGAGCTATCTTGAACAGCGGTGACGACTGTGGAAACCCTTGCCTTGTTCCTGAACTTTGGTGGAAAAATTTCTCTCACAAGTTAAGTGTTATTATTTGCCTTATGTTTCATGTAGGTGTTCTTTAACTTGTGCGAGTCTCTCTATATCCCTATTTTTCTGAGAGCTTTTATCATGAATAGTTGTTGATTTTTTTTTCTAAATGTTTTGTTAGCCTGTTGATATAATGGATTATATTAACTGATTTTCCATTTTGAGCTAGCGTTGTATACCTGGTATAAACACCACTTGGTCATAATATGTATTTTTTTCATTTATTACTGAATTATATTTACTAATATTTTAAGACTTTTAAAAAAATTTTGTCAATGTTTTTATTATTTTACTTTTGAGAGAGACAGAGTGTGAGCAGAGTAGGGGTAGAGAGAGAGGAAGACACAGAACGCAAAGCAGGCTCCAAGCTCTGAGCTGTCAGCACAGAGCCCGACGCGGGGCTCGAACTCACGAACCGTGACATCATGACCTGAGTCAAAGTCAGATGCTTAACTGACTGTAAGACTTTTTTTTACCGGAATCATGAGGGATATGGTCTTTACTCTTTATGTATTGTCTCCCTGGTTTTGATAAATGATAAACTTCATAAAATGAGTAGGAAAATGTACCCCTTCCCCCAACTTTTGGTAGAGGTTGTGTAGAATTGATGTTAATTTTTCTTTAAATATTTGATGGAATTTGCAAGTAAAACTGTCTGGGCCTGGAGATTTCTTTTTTGAGAGTCTTTAAATTAAAATTTCAATTTCCTGAATAGTCACGGTGCTATTCAAATTATCTATTTCAAATTGGGTACATTGTGGTAGTTTGTACTTTTCCCGGAATTGGTTCATAACATTGAAGTTGTCAAATGTGAGTATTTGCTTGCATTATTACCTTATTATGTTTTTGTTGTGTTTGTGCAGGGTCTCTAGTGGTATCCTTTGTTTTATTGGTTTTCTTTACTGCCTTTTTCTTTTCAATTCCATTGCTTTTGGCTCTTACTGGTATTATTTCCTTCCTTACGATTGCTTTGTATTTTTAATTTGTTCTTCTTCTAGTTCATAAGTGGCTTGAATTTTTTGAGACCTTTCTCTATTTAAATGTAAGCATTTAATGCTGTCTGTTTTCCCTCTCAAAATTACTTTAGCTGCTTCCAACAGATACTGATACATTATATTTTCATTTTTATTCAGTTCCATGTATCTTTGAAGTTTTTCTTTGTTTCCTTGTTTATTTAGGTGTGTGTTGTTGAGTTTTCAAGTAATTGGAGATTTTCCTGTTCTCTTTCTATTACTGATTCCTAGATTGATTCCGTTGTGGTCAGAGAACACACCCTATATGATTTTAATTCTTTAACATTTGTTGAGGTTTGATTTATGACCCAGCATATTTTGATATTTGTTTCTTGTAAAGAATAGGTATCCTTGTGCTGTTGATTTGAGTGTTCTGTAAATATGATTAGATTCTATTTGTTGCTAATATTATTGAGTTATTCTATATCCTTGATGATTATCTAACTGTTGTATCAGTTTTTAAATGTTTATTTATTTTTGAAGGAAGGAGAGACAGAGCCTGAGTGGGGGAAGGGCAGAGAGAGAGAGAGGGAGACACAGAATCAGAAGCAGGTTTCAGGCTCCGAGCTGTCAGCACAGATCCTGATGTGGGGCTCAAACTCATGAACAGTGAGATCATGACCTGAGCCGAAGTCGGTCGTTTAACTGACTGAGGCACCCAGGCACCCCTGTTGTATCAGTTTTTAAAAACCCTTGTGTCCAGGGGCGCCTGGGTGGTTCAGATGATTAAGTGTCCGACTCTTAGTTTTGACTCAGGTCATGATCTCCCAGTTTTTGAGTTCGAGCCCCACATCTGGCTCTGTGCTGACATTGCGGACCCTGCGTAGAATTCTCCCTCTCCCTCTCTCTCTCTGCTCCTCCCCTACTTGCTCTCTCTTTCTCTCTCTCTCAAAATAAGTAAATAAATCTAAAAAATTTAAAAAATATAAACCCTTATCTCCACAACTGATACAAAAGTGGAATTGTTATTCACTTTGTTTACTGATATTTTTCAGTACTGTTATTTGATGCATACACATTTAGGATTGCTATACACAGACTAACCCTTTTACCTTTATGTAACGTCCCTCTCTGACCCAGTAATTTTCTGTTTGCAAATCTACTCTATTTGGTAAAAATATACCCATTTATGCTGTATTTGATTAATGGTTGTATGATGTGGTTTTTTTCCCAGCTTTGTATTTTCAGCCAAACTCAATCATTATATTTGAAGAGAATTTCTTGCAAACATTGTATTGTTGGATCCTTTTTAAAAATAAGTGTTGCTTAGGATGTCTGGATGGCTCAGTTGGTTGGGTGATGGGCTCTTGATTTCAACTTAGGTCATGATCTCATGGTAAGTTTTTGAGTTTGAGCCCCCCATCTGGCTGCTCTGCTCCCACAGTTTGGAGCCTGCTTGGAATCCTCTCTCTCTCTCTCTCTCTGACCTTCCCCCGCGTGCAGGCGGGTATGCCTGCACACACACACAAGATTTCCCTCTCTCTCTCTCTCTCTTAAAAATAAATAAGTGTTAAAAAATTTAAAAAATCAGTGTTGCCAATGTCTTTTATATGGCTTATTTTAATGTAATTTTTGATATATTAGGGCTTAAATCTGCCACTTTATTTTCTGCTTATTCTTTCTGTTTTGGGGCAGAGTTTTTTGTTTATATTTTATATCCATGTTGGTTAGTGGACCATTTGTTAAGAATTCCATTTTGATTTTTTCATTTTGATTTACAGTGTTTTATGTGTGTTTCTGTCTCTCCCTTTCTCTACATACATATTTTTTCATGGTTGTTCTTGGTATTACACTTTATATACAAAACATATCACATTTTATTGGAGTCAACATTTTAAAAATTCAGTTAAATATAGAATCTTTCCTTCCTTTTGTCCTTCTGTTTTGCTCCACCTATAATTTCATTGTCTTAAATATTTCTTTGAAATACACATTAGAGACTATTGTAATCTTTATTTCAATCGTCAAACATTTTAGGAAACCCAAAAGGAGGAGAAATATCTATTTTATTTCCCCATACTTTGTTTTTTCCTTATTCTTTCTTGTTTTTTATTGCTCAAAGTTTCCTATTTTTTCCTTTCTGTTTAAAAAATTTCTTTTAGCCATTCTTTTAGGCTAAGTCTACTGGAGAACATTTCTCTTAGGTTTCCTTCACTGGAGAATGTCTTAATTTACCCTTTTTTGTTTGTCTATTTGTCTGCTTGGAGGCTTTTTACCAACCTCTCTCTATTTCCTCCAACTCCCATCCCCTGGTAACTACCATTCTAGTCTCTGTTTCCGTGAGTTTGGCTTTTTTAGATTCCATATATAAATGATATACAGTGTTTGCCTTTCTCTGTCTTATTTCATTTAATTGGCAAAATGCCCTCAAGTTCCATCCATGTTGTTGCAAATGACAGGATTTCCTTCTTTCTCATAGCTGAATATTGTTTCATTATATGGCACCTTTTCTTCATTCTTCTGATCATGGATTCTTAGGTTGTTTCCATATTGATGAAGTTTTGGGGTGATGTTGGGGTCCGGAGTCCAAGGTCAAGAAAGAACTCTTGAAGATGTACAAAGGTGATTTTATTAAGACACGGGGATAGGACCCATGGGCAGGAAGAGCTGAACTGGGGTTGTGACAGGTAACTGATTATATACCCTTAGAAATAGAATAAGTCTATAAGGTATTTTGGAAGCAAAGTCTCCAGGACCTTGAAGGGCTGGCTGTTGCTAGGAAATGTCATTTATTACCTCGCACATGAGACCCTTCAGATATATATCAGGAGGCCATAAGCTCGGAGCCAGCCAGCATATATCTTGGGGGAGTTGAGATAAAAGGAAGTTTCCAAAGAAATTTTTGTATGTTAAAGTAGACTTAGAGGTTCCTGAGAGAATCAGGATAATGTTAAGCCAAGATTCTCTTTTGTACCTAGCAAAGTGTCATCATTGAGGCAGCTGAGCTCCTAGAGGGAAGTCACTCTGCTGATTTCAGGGACTTGCCAGTGGGCTATAGGCAATAAGGGAATTTAATTTTTCATTTGCCTTTGTTTCCCACACCACCAGAGCAAGCACTTAAACCCCTTTCCTTTGTTCTTGGGTAGCCAGGAGTGTCTGAGGAATATCACACATACTCCACCTGGGTGGGAATGCTGTTAGCCTGTACTTTGTCCTCAGCTTGCCCCACATTCCCTCATCAATATCTTGGCTATTATGAATAATGCTGCAGTGAACATGGGAGTTCTGGCATCTCTTTGACATCCTGATTTCATTTCCTTTGGCTGTATGCCCACAGTGTGACTACTGCATCATATCATAGCTCTATTTTTTAATTTTTGGCAGCTCCTCCATTCTGTTTTCCCTTTTACTTCTGAAGTATATTTTCTCTTGATATAAAATTCCTATTTGACAATTTATTTTCTCAGCACTTTTTTCCCCCTCAGTACTTTATTTCTGAAGTATATTGTCACTTGATACAGAATTCTTGTTTGACAGGTTTTTTCTTTTTCTTTTTCTTTTCTCTCTTTTTTCTTAGCACTTGAAAAATATGCCAATTCTTTCTGGCCTCAGTGAATTCTCATGAGAAATTCTCTATTATTCAAATCCTTTATTCAAATTCTTTTTTCCCCCTAGGTAGTAAGGTTTCTTTTCTTTCTCTTTTCCTCATTTTTTTTCTGACTGCTTTCAAGAGTTTTTCCTGATCTTTACTTTTTAGAAGTGTGACTGATGTGTAATCGCTTGCATTTATTTTGTATTAACCTGTTCAGGGTTTTCTCAACTGTTGAATCTGAACTTAATGTCATTTGCTAAATTTGGGAAATGTTTAGCCATTATTCCTTCAAGTACTTTTTCTGGCCCAATTTTCTTTTACCCTTTGGGACTCCAATAACATGAATGTTAGATCTTTTGTTATATTCCCACATGTCCCTGAATTGCATTTGTCTTTTTTTTTTCTTCAGTCTGTTTTCTCTTTTCTTCAGATTGCGTAATTTTTATTGTTTCATCTCAAGGTCACTGTTTCTTTTATTTTTCTTCTCTATTCTTCTGCTGAGCCCATTCATCGAGTTTTTAAAATTTTTGACATGCAGGGTTGAGTAGAGAGGAACTACTCACAGCTAGACAGGTGGCTGGTTGGGTTGCTGTGCTGTTTTGCTAGTTCATGCTCCCTACTAGATCTCCATTGATAGTATCCTACGTGAGAGGAGAGGGAGACCATATTACTGCTGGAAACTATCGGAAACTATCCCTTTGGAGAGAGCAGGGACACGTCATTGACACATGCAGAAAAAGTATAGGCTTCCCATGTGATCTTCACCGACATCACACTCGGGGCTTACTGCCACTTATTTTGTGTGAAAGGCCCAGTTCCATACTCACAACACCCTGATAGAAATTTGTGAGCCACTACAGTCTGATAAGTTTGGACATGTAGGCTTTCCACTTGAATTTGGGGAGAGGGCTGGTGGTGGGGCCACGGTATTTTCTATTGTGCTTGCCTAAAGTAGAGGAGTTATCATTGAACTGTTTCCATCTTACTAGCCTCTACTTTTCCTGGTCATTTTTCTAGAGAGAAAAAGGTTTATTTTTCTTCTTCTTCTTCTTCTTCTTCTTCTTCTTCTTCTTCTTCTTCTTCTTCTTTTTTTTTGTCCCCATTGACATTTCTAGATTGGTGCCTTTACCAGTACTCATCTATTCAGTCTGATATATATGAGGCAAAAAGAAAATGAAATAAAATTAAATTAAAATTAAAATTAAAACAAATATTCACAGAAATCACCCCAGTTTGGACTCTTAGGATCTGATCCACCATTTTCTCTCTACCTTTGTCTTTTGACTCTTGAAGGAAAAACAAAATAGAAAAAAAAATCAATTCAACTAGGTATTGGGCAAAGAACATAAAGAGCTGTGTAAGTGAAGATGATATACAAATGGAAGGTAAAGCACATGGAAGGATATTCAACCTCACTAGCCATTAGGGAAATGAAGACTGAGACCACAGAAACATACCATTATACATCTATTACATCAACAAAATGAAACCTATGAAAACCTATGAAAAATAATCTGTCACTTTCCTTTAAAAAATGAAGTAAACATATACTTACCATATGACCCAATAATCAGACTCCAGGTCACTTATTTTTGAGAAATTAAAGCATATTAAAACCTGTTCATAGCAACTCGATTTATAATAGCCCAAACCTGGAAGCATTCAAAATGTTCCTGGAGAGGAGAATGATGAAACAGTGTCTGCTACAGCGATACTGTGGAATACTACTCCGTGATAAAAGGGAATGAACTAGTGATACATGCAACTACTTGGATGGATCTCAAGGGTGTTTTTCTGAGTGAAGAAGCCATTTCAAAAGGTCACTTACTGTTTGATTCCACTTATATAACATTCCCTAAATGATAAAATTATAGAGCTAGAGAACATATTAGTTTTATTCAGCATTTAAGAATGATCTATTGAGTTTCCTAGAGTTCCTGTAACAAAGTGTAGCTTTCCCTACTATCCAAAAGTAGAGTGTTTCGATGAAATCTTTCTTAAGCCCAAGTGGTGTAAAGGGAAAAAGCAGTTACCGTTAATTTACATGGAAAACTTTTTAAGCATTTCTAGACCTCCCCAAAAGCACTCTCTTAGTCTTTTCTGATACCTTAGGACACATCTCACTAATGGACGCACAAAATAAATCAAGATAAAGCACAGATGCTCACAGACACAGTTCACAGCTATGGTAGCTTGATGCTGAGTGTAGTGATCAGGAAAGGAGGTTGGTGACCTCCTGTAAGGGCTCACTGATGCTGAATGCTTTTTTCACTTTTTGCCATTTTCCCTCTTCTTTTTGTAAAAGAGAAAGTCCTCTTTGGATTTCTTTCAGTTAACAAAACTAGGTACTAATATAGATCCTTTAGAAAAGCATAGTGGCATACAGAGGGGAGGTAGGTGGGGAGATGGGTGAAATAGCTGAAGGGGTCAAGAGTACACTTACATGATAAGCATTCTGTAATGCACAGAATGGTTGAACCATTATATTGCACACCTGAAACTAATGAACTGTATGTTAACTATAGATTAACTGAAAAATAAATTAAAAATAAGTAAAATAAAGGCAAAGTGACACACTGAACTTTCAAAAAGCAAGGGATACTGTACCACAACCAGGCGGCTTGGAACAACAGTAATTAATCCTCACAGTTCTGGAGGCCAGAAATCTGAAATCAAAGTATCAACACCATTCCCTCCAGAGTCACTGAGAAAGAAATTTTTCCACACCTCTCCTGGCTTTTGGTGGTTGCCAATAATCCTTGGCTTTCCTTGGCTCATTGTTCCATAACTTCAGTCTCAGTCTCTGTCTTTACATGACTTTCTTCCCCGTGTTTTTTATACATCCTCTCCTCATAAGGCCACAAGTTGTTGGATTTAGCTTCCATTGTTAAGTATAGCATTTTTTCATCTAAAAACCTTTAACTAATTGTTCCTGCAAAGACCCTATATCTATGTATCCTTATTGGACACATTCTTTAGGTTCTGGAAAGAAACACATTTTTGAGGTATGTTATTCAACCGATTATAGAGTGTGAGGGGGAAGGGGGTGAGTGTGCCTATAAAAGGATAGAATGCAGAAGATCTTTGTAGTGATGAAATAGAGCTATATCTTGATTGTATTATCTTGATTGTTATTACTAAAAGGATTAGTAATGAGTCTACATGTAAGATAAATGACATAAAACTTTTTTTATGTTTATTTATTTTGAGAGACAGAACTCAAACGAGTGAGGGAAGCAGCAGAGAAAGAGGGAGAAAGAATCCCAAGTAGCCTCCACACTGTCCGTGCAGAGCCCAACTGTGGTGCTCAATCTCACGAACTGTGGGGTCATAACCTGAGCTGAAATCAAGAGTCAGAAGCTTAACCCACTAAGCCACCCAGGTGCCCCAATGACATAAAACTTTTAAACATTCATTGTACAAATACCAGTTTTTTAATTTTGATATTCTCTTATAATTATAGAAGACATAACGAATGGGGAGAAAATGATAACAGATGCATGGAACCTGTATGTACTCTCTTTGTAACTTCTTGTGGGTCTGTTATTTCAAAATAAAAGTTAGAAAATAGGGTCTAGTAATTTTCTTAAGGATGGCAGTTTTTCCTATAATCATATGTAAATATTATTTGCTTTCTTTTATGTTTAATACAAGAAAGAGATAATCTATGCCTCTTGAGGTAAGGAAAAAAAAACACATCAATAATTGCTAAAGTGTATCAAAAGTCATATGTCTAATACTATAATAGATTGCTTATGTTGTCACAGATTTTATACATTTCCTCAGTGCTATAGGGATGAGATTCAATAATTGTTTTACTGGCTGCTCTTGAATTGAATATCAGGCCTAAAGTGTCATTTTCTATATAATGAAGCCAAATTAAAACCCAAATTAACTGTAAAGTGTCATAATGCATCTTATGTAGTCAAAACTCTTTTCTACCCTCAAACTGATTTATGTAAATTTGATGGGTTAGTTGAAAAGAGGATGATAGAACGATTAAAGATTTTTAAAAGCGCAGAAGCTTCTCCCTAAAGGTAAAAGGAGAACATAAGCAATGTCTGTCTCTGCATAAACGTTTTACAAAATAGATGAAATAGGATGTTGTCCAGGGAAAATTATTATCACTGTAAATTTACAAAAAAAAAAGAAGAAATATAAGAAAGAAAAAAAGAAAAGAAGGAAAGTGTTCAGTGGTAAAACTGCCATTTAAAGTGATTTAAATGTTACTATGTTATTACTAAACGGATTATTTGAAAGCCATTTTCCTACTAAAATTTTTTGAATTTCTAAAATACAGAAGGACTTTCTGTGGCTTAAAGCCATGTGATAGCTATATTTTGGTAACTGATTGCCAGGTGTCTGTTCTGTTAAAATGAGATTCCTCCTCCTCTGTCCACCTCAAATTTAACACAAAATATGTTACCAAGGGGAATTTAGACCTGATTAAGATTGACATCACTTTTCATAGAAAATGTCCATAGGTAGAATCAAAATGTCATGTGGGGAATAAAGCTCTATCAGAACAGAACTGCAAACAGAGGAAAAAAGAATCACAAGTCAGGTTATGGATCATTTGTAAGAATGATGATATTTTCTAATTAGATTTGACTTTCAAATTTTCTATTTACAGACAGAAATGAGCCATGAGTTATTATTTTGAATTATCATTCTTAATCTCAATGATTGCAGGCTTACAATGAATTTTTAAAATGATACTTTTTCCCACTTAGTATCATAGCATAAATATTAATATCAAGAATAGTACCCTGCAGTTATCTAGTGTTTTCAATGTCAAAACATCCAAAGATATTTTACAGATTAAGTGCCTCACCTTTGTGGTAGAATTCATTAGAAATTTAAAAGCAGTTACAGTACATTGCAAACTGAGGTGAAGAGTATAATTTATTTTTCAAAATCAAATCAAGTTAAAGTGGCCAAGATAAAATAATTAAATAAATAAAAATGTTAAATATGTTTTATGGATAAATACTGAACCATATATTAAAACCCTTGCATTAGAGAAACCATTCCAAAATTTAAGGATGTTATTTAGGATTCAAATGTTTCAGCACCCTTATTATGCCAGATTATTGAGTGTGTCTTTCAGCTCAGGTTGCTATCACAAAATACCAGAGACTGGTCTATGGGTTAAACAACAGACATTTGTTACTCCTGGTTCTGTAAGAACAAGGTGCTGACAAATTCAGGTGTTGGTAAGGGCCCCTTTCCTAGCTTGTAGAGTGCTACCTTCTTGCTGTGTGTGCTCTAATAGCCTTTCCTCAGTGCTTGCTTATGGAGAGAGAGATCTTTGCCTCCTTCTTATATGGGCACCAATCGTTTCATGACATTCCTATTCTCATGACCTAATCTAAATCTAATCCCACCTCCAGATAGCATCACATTGGGGGTTAGGTCTTCAACATAAAGATTTAAGGGGGGGTGTGTGGACACAAACATTTAGTCTGTAATATTGACTACTACAGAGCATAATGTGAAAGGGATTGGTGGTGAATTAGGAATTAGATCTTGCATTGGTTAAGCTTTTGTATGCAGTGTTTTCCTTGGTGAATTACATTGTAATACAGTAAAATAGTAGGGTAAATTCATTTTTTTAAGTGTTTTCAAGATGTCCATATTAACTTAAATTTCAGGCTTCTCTGAGACCTAGAGCTAGTTAATGACAGAATCCAGAGTATATTAAAACCAAATTTTTCCGTTGTGTCATCTTGGTCCCTTTGTTCCTTATTAGTTACTTCTACTTTATTCCTAATCCCCAGCCCAAAGTGATCTCTGTCTCAGTCATCCATGACTTTCCATGTCAGGATAAATCTCTTAATTCATAGTGCTATCTTTAATACTTATTTTATAGTAAAATTATTTGAGTGTTGGTCTCCATCACTAGTCAGCTCCTTGAAACTAAAGACTGAATTATTCATATCCATTCTCCCAACTGTCTGCTGCAATGTCTGGTGCATCTGACAGCCTTTTGTTCCAGACTGCCTCCTCAAAGATATTTTTATAGCAAACAGCTTTGGAAAATAAAGATAGTGTCTTCTTCCAGAGCAAGGACATATTTTTTGTACTGTCCAGGATAATAAAGATAGTGTCTGCCTCCCAGGCAAAGGACAGATTTGTTTGTAGTCGATTATAAAATATTTAACTTCCCTAAACCTAGGGTTCCTCAGCTATGATTCAGGCGCATGGCATGCTCAGTATCTATCTGGACCACTTCATGTCCTCCCCATGGGATTTGGGTTGGAAAAAAAATGATGCAAATATAAAGTTCATGGAGTTTTCTGTGCCCATATATAATAAAATTTTTTGACTCTGTCCTAGGAATCCCAAGTCATGTCATATCCATAAAACTATGGCAGGCTAACTTAACCGCATTCAAGTAGAGTAAAATCTTAGACCCTGTACATTTATTGACATTGTACTCAATAGATGTATAGTAAATGTGTTGTATTGAATTATGGATGGAAAAAGGAGAAAAAAAGCCTACTCGGTTATGAAGTTCACAATTCTCTTCACCGACTTGGACATGATGAATCTGAGTTTTGGAAATTTAAGTGACTCATCCTCTGATGTGATGGGTAAATCTTAACTTGTCATTTCTATTTTATTCAAAATGTTTGATGAATTTTATGATCATGTATAAAACAACTATAAATGCATTTTGCCATGTGGTGATGGTTCTGGTATTTATTATTGGCATTCATGGTCAGATTGACACCATGATGTACACCTTTAATTGTTCAGGGTAATAAGAAATGAAAAAACAAGATTCAATATACACATAATGAATTCATGATAAGGCCAAGTGTTTTAGTAGTTTAATGAGGAAAAAAAGGTAAAAGAAATAATTTTTAAATGGTCTGTGGTAGTATAAGCATGTACATTTTTGGTGAATCAATATTATCCAATACATTAAATAAAAATTATTGATTTACATTTTATTGATTTTTAAATTCTGATAATATTCAATATGTATTTTTTTAAAACTTGTATGAGGTATGAACATGAGATGTCTTTATTTATATTTTGAAATGTAGGTAATATTATATTCTAAGAATCTAAATTAACAGGGAGAATTCACAAGAAAGTTTTTTAAAGAAATCTATTATGTATATTAACTTACATTTCAGAAACTCTGCTTTAAGCCATAAAGCTAAAGACAAACACAGATTTTTCAAACCAAGATCTTTCGAAGATCTTTCCATTGTGTCATTTTGATCTCTTTATTCTTTACTATTTCTCTAAAGAATAAAAGAAAAATATCCTCCACGTCTATTAAACATTTGTGTAGTGAAATTTAGTTTCAGAATCTAAAGCTATTTGGTTCTGAAAACTAGTAAATGGTCTGGTATTTGTGATTCAGATGTTTGAAGTTCCATTGACAAAAAGATGTGGCAAAAATATAAGTCATGGCTTTATTATTATTGATTCTCTATTGCAGTGTACTTGAATGCAGATTTGTGAAAATCAACATACAGATAAATTTTATACAGTCCCTTTACTTTCTCATAATAAGATCACAACTTAATCACATAATTAATATTCTCCCCTTTTCTCAAATATTCAAAATATTTAAAGTTAAAAGTGGTAGTTTTAGATATAATCCCATTTTCTTTGATTTATTCATTGACATTGTTAATTATCACATATAGTGTTTGTTACTATATGCTCCTTCTTTGTGGTACAAGTTTTTATCCTTCTCAGACTTCTCACCTGTCTCTGTTGTACTCTCCTTACTTTTTATTGTGACTGTAATTATGAGATAGCAGAATAAATTAAAATATCCTTAGGACTGAGTCTTAATTTATATAAAAATGGATATAAGTATATTTTCAAGTTCTTGTATCTTAAGTTGATTTTACATTTTGAGATTTAATCCATGACTTAGGTTAACATGACTTCCCCCACAACAATGATGACTCTTTTCAGTGGCAGAGCCAGAAAGAATTGATCTTTTTAGGCCAAATGTTAAACTCTAAGATTTATTTTATTTAAAAAGAAAATTTCCTCACTAGTAATTGAAATGTATTGCCTTTTACTTTATTTTTTTTTTAGTTTATTTTTATTGATTTTGAGAAAGTGATAGAGAGCAAACAGGGAACAGACAGAGAGAGGAGACAGAATCCCACCCAGTGCAGGGCTTAAACCACTAACTGTGGGATCATGACCTGCACCAAAGTCAAGAATCTGATGCTTAACTGACTGAGCCACCCAGGCACCCCATACATATTACCTTTTAAATAACATACATCTTAACAGACCTCTGCCAAAGAAGGCTGGGCTGGCTTAATGTGTGGAGAATTTACACCATTTCTTATATTGTACTAAAGTTGGGTTTCTTAAGCCAGATTCTTATGTATTAAAAAGAATCAGAAGCCATTTAAGAGGAAACAAAAACCTAACTATACTTTTGTTTTAATAATAATACAATAAATTAACAACAATGGATTCTAATTTGGGGGGTTCAGAATCTACCGTTGCTTATTGATTGTAGAAAGCCCTGCAACCTAGTGTCAACAAAACTGATGGCGGTAACATTTAACAATCTTTAAATCTTGGGAGGTGGCTGAGGAAAGATCTTAATGGTCTTGGTGAGTCTTTTTTTGTTTGTTTGTTTTTGTAATTTTGGGAGTTTAGTGGAGAACCTGCTCAGTAGATCTGAGTTTAGTGCAAGAGATTAGGCTGATGCCAGCAGCTGTGTTTTAGAGGCTGCCCCATTGTAACAAGGCCACAGCCTTGACAAGAAAACTTCTGTTGTCAAAATTCACATAGATTTCCCTTTTCTACTTTATTGCTGCAAATATGTAAAACAGTATGGAGACAATGCTCTTTTCCCACTTGGGCATTGGCCATGATGTAATTGGAAAATTTTTGTCTAGCATAAGCTTTAAGATAATTGGATTTTCTAGATATAGACGATGCACTTCTCTACTGTTTATTTTAATGTAACAAAACTCTTTCACACATGGACTACACACACACACTACCACCACCAACAAAAACAATAATAAACACTAATTGGTGTCAGGATAGGAAAATGTAATCTTAATATACATGAATAAAATTATATATTGGTTTTATCTAACTTTACTTAAGAAAGACATAGCAATTGATATGTAACTCAAGACTGTCTTGAAGATATTCAGGGAAAAATCATGAGGCCAAATCCTGCAAACATACTAATCAGACCTTCAGATAGCATTAATTAGTAGAAATATTATGTTGTCTTTGGAATTCTTTTTGTGGAGTATGTCTAGGTTGCTCATGGCAAATAAATTTTGACTTAATTTATGGAGCACGGCCTACTGGGAAATGTCAGTGTCTATTCCAAAATTTTTTAAGTAAGAAGTATAAATCAATTTAACAATTGAAATAGCTCTTTCTATGTAATTGATGCCCTGTATGCCTTATGTAAGTTCTCAAATATTATGTCTGGGCCAGAGTTTATCCTTATGCTCCAAGGAAGGATCTGAAAGTTCTAGGTTTTGCATGCTTTGCCTGTGTGTCATGATTTTCTGTATTCTTCTCATTTTTAGTCAAGTTTGATGCCAGAAAGAATACCTGATTCTTATGAGTATGGTTTGACAATCTGACCTTTTGCATTATTTCAGTTACATTTTGAAAGAAGCTTTCTTTCAAAGAAGAATTGTTCTTTGTTCAGAGAAATGATTAATGTTGGCCTTGTAGCTACTATGCAGCCTAAGGGGAAGACTTCCTAAGGGGAAGTGTGTTTTATATAGATTGATTGCACTTGCTCACTGGTATGATCCTAGATGTCTCAAAAATCTTCCAACTTGCCGAAAAAATGTATGTATGGTTTATTTAATCCTTAATGAATATATGGTATAGGCCAAATCTTTTGGCTATATTATGCTATTTATTCATAATAACAAATACATGAGTTCTGTATTGATAACCCCTTTTGACGTTTAAGAAAACCGAAGCTGAGAGAGGCAAGCAAACTTTTATTTGGAAATACTCGTGGTTGTCAGTGAATGGGAGATCCTCCTCTTCAATGATGTTTAATTTTGTATATCAACATGACTGAGTCATGGCATGCTCAGCTATTTGATTACATGTTATTTTGAGTTGTGTCTATAAGGGTGTTCCTGGATGAGTTCAGCATTTGAATCAGCAGACTGAGTCCAGAAGGTTGCCCTCCCTATTGTGGGTGGGCATCATCTAATCTGCTGAAGGCATGAATGGAACAAAAAGGTGAAGAGGGGGAGAATTTGCTCTCTCACTGATGATTAAGCCTGGGAAATTTGTCTTGTGTCCTTGGATTAGGACTTATATTGCAGGTGCTCTTAGTTCTTAAGTATTTGAACTCAGACTGTAACTACATCTCTGGATTTCCTGGGTTTCTAGCTTGCAGTCTGCAGACTGTGGAACTTTTCAGCATCTATAATCACATAAACTAACTCTTTACAAATCTTTATAAATCTCTAATAGATAGATAGATAGATAGATAGATAGATAGATAGATAGATAGACAGACATATATAGATGGATATAGATACAGACATAAATCTATTTCAATATACATACTTTTGATTCTGTTCCTCTGGAGATTTTGAGAAACATAATTTTAAGGATAGGTTTTATGAATTGATTTTAGGGTTTCTGGAATTGGCTCTTGAATCTGATTAGATTTAATGATCTTAATGACTGTTTCTAGTAGTAAGATAGTGCTGGTAGTTCATAGCAGACACTGGTCATAGAGACACACAAAATGTCTGTGTTGGATACTTATAACCAACTACTTATAAGCAGGGAGCTGGGTAATTGTGTGCATGTTACTTTCAAACATTTGTGGAAAACTATAGAACATAATGAGATAAGGTTGTTACTCCTAATGTCACTGGATAAGGTGGTGAAAGATAAAGATGAGCTCAGGGATTTGAGTTTCCAGGTCAAATAAGACACAAATGACCTAAAAGATTCTATTGTTTCCTGAAGGAGACCCTTATCTCCTATAGTTTCAGAGCTGTGATTACTGAAATTCAAATGCAGAATCTCATTTACCCCTGGTTAAATTACAATATAAGTTGAATGCAGAATCTCACAGGGTGTCTACTGGTAAAGTGATTAGCAAAGAATGGGACCTGGTAAGCAATGATAGGGATGTGTAGGAAGACTTTGATGAAGCTACAGACGGTCTAAATTCTGGTGAGTTTTCTTTGCCAGTGGAAGAGGGCTTCCAATCACCAATGATATCAGCCAATCCATCCCTGACATCTGCGTCTGAGGCAATTAATATTACATTGTCTGAGGAAACTGTAATGGCCTCCCCTGTGGCAGTTGTCAAGCAAAACAATGCTGATTCTTCTCACTACCCTTCTTCCACCACCCTTCTTTGCTTCTAGACCTATTACTAGACTCAAGTCCTAAGAGGACATTAATGATGAACTACAAAATATGACCCATGGGACAGTGCATTGCACTCTAAAAAAACTACTTGTGTTTTCTAATTTATACAGACAGATATTAAGGAAACATGTATGGGAATGTATACTAAAGGTGTGGGATAATGGTAGAAAAATATAAAGTTGAATCAGGCAAAATGTATTGATACAGGCTCATGAAGGAGAGATTTTGCATTTTATATTGCAACTTGGGGAGTCATGAAGGGCTGTGAAGGTTGTTTGGTTAGTTGAAACATAGGTGGCCCACAGTGAGTAAATCAGAAGTGTGAGATCTGTTATGGTTTAATGTAAAGGAAGCGATTAAAAAAATATAGGGGTTATTGAATGTTAGAGTGGATTTGTCATTTAAGACCTACTCACCCATACTGAGAGTGTCCAGAAGACATACCTTTTACTAATACTGGAGAAATAAATTTATGAGGGGAGTTTTGACATCCTTGAATAGCTCTGTGATTGTTTTTCTCTGTAGTCCAGACCTTATAGTGGGAACTATAGCCGCTGAGTTAAGAAACCTAAATATAATGGAAATAATTGGATCCCAGGGTGGCAGGGACGAGATGAGGGCACTCAGTTACCAAAGGCAAATTAAGTGTGGTTAGCATAGTGGGCAGCAGAGTCAGAGCAGCAATTAGAATACCCTGGCTCATGCAGACCTGTTGTGTTGGCAAGTTGATTATGGTGTTCCTAGAAGAGAAAGAGAGAAGAGACATTCTAAATTCTTACTTGATCTTCATAAATAGAAAAATTCCAGGGTAAGTGAACAAAAGTCTTACAAAATCATAAAAACAGAGAGGCATTTGATCCAGGTTTCAGACCCAGAATCCCTAAAAAGGAGCCTGGGTCTCCCTAAGGATGGACCTTGGTAAACTATCAAACATTTATACTGTTAATCTTTCTCCGAGTTCCCTATGGACTTGTTCTAAATGGACACTAATTCCAGGAGACTGAAAATGTAACTGTGGTCCATAGTCAGAGTAGAAGCTTGTGCAAGTCAAGTAACTAGTGGAATTTTAGCTCATGTTCCTCCCACATTGGACATATTACTACTTATCTTGTAGTTATTTCTCCAGCCTCAGAAAGCATAATTGAAACAGTGTGCAGCTGGCAAAATCTCCACAATTGGCTCCCTAACCTGTGCAGCACAGAAATATTATGGTGGGAGAGGCCAAGAGGAAGCCTCTATTACTGTCTCTACTTAAGAAAGTAGAAAATCAAAAGCAATAATACATTTGTGGAGGGATTACAGAGATTAGTGCCAGTATCAAGTACTTGAAAGATCCATGGGTGGTAGTTCCCATCACATCCTCCTGAATTTGGCCAGTACAGAAGACAGAGATCTTGAAGAATAGCAGTAGATTATTGTAACTTTATCAGGTGGCGATTCCAATTGCAGTGCTGTACCAGGTATGATTTAATTATTGAGGAAATTAATACCCTGGCACCTGGTATGCAACTATTGATTTTTCTCTCTGTCTCCTTTACCTTCACAAAGAACACTTCACTTCTGACACTCTGGACAACAAATGTTTGGAGATTTTGCCTCACAGAGGCAATTCTCTTGACACCAAATGGGTGTCTTATGATTTATCTCCATTCTGACACTCTGCACCCAGAGATAGTATCAGATCCCAAAGGTTAAGGGCTCAGTCCCAAAAGACTGACCCCACTATACTTCTGATGCCAATTTCAACTAGTAGGTCCTCAGGTAACCCACAACTTCTATCTGATTTGGCTACATATCCAAGGCTTCCATGACCCCTCTGCAAGATCAATTAATTTGCTAGAGCTGCTTACAGAATTTAGGGAAACATATACCTTTTACCAATTTAGTAAATAATATGATAAAGGATTCAGATGAACTTCCAATGAAGAGCTATAATTTAGTGAGGTCTGGGTGGGTCCCAAGCACAGGAGCTTCTGTCCCCATGGAGTTGGGTGTGTCACTCTCCTGGTGTGGATGTGTTCACTAACATGAAAGCTCTCCCAACCCAGTATTTTTGGGAGTTTATGGAGGATTCATCATGTAGACATGATCGATCATTAACTCCATTTTCAGACCTTCCCCTTTTGAAAAGAATGGGGGGAAAGACTGAAAATTCCAAGCCTCTAATTATGGCTTGGTCTTTCCAATGACCAACCCTCATCCAGGAGCCATTCACGAGCCCCCCCCCCCCTCCGGGATTGCTTTATTAGCACAAAAGTCACTCCCTTCATGCAAGAAATTGCAAGTGTTTCAGGAGGCAGTGTCAGAACCAGGGTCAAAAACCAAATATTAGAACAAAAGATGATCCTAGTGCTCTTACCACTTAGGGAATTGCAGGGGTGTCAGGAGCTCTATGCCTGGAACTGGAGGCAGAGACCAATGTATATATTTTCTACTATTTCACACTTATTGGTATCTTTGCCAGGATAAAACTGGTGCCACTAGTCTTTGAGTATGCATAACATTTATTGCCACTGACTTTGGGTTCTGCCTTCTTTTCTAGTCATTGAGGCCTCACCGTTGGCAGCTGCTCAACCAGGTGATTGGTGCATGAGTTTGTTGGACTTTAAACTCTTTTTTCCTCCATGGAAAGGATTTGCTGTAGACATAATCTCTTAATTTCTTGGGGCAGTATTCCTTGGTCAACATTAAATAGTGGGGACATAAAAATCAAGTTTACTGATGTAAGCAAAGCAAAACAAACACACAACACACATTCATTGGGATGTATTTAGAAATATTATTACCTTTACACATAAAATTAGTTTCATATAATGTGGACTTGATTTTTAACATAAATTTAAGTCTAAGAAGTTATTTGTTATTATAATTTCCCATTGGTCCCTCTCCTGCACAATAATTTCTAACCTGGATTAAGTAACAATTTATAGTTATTGTTCATACAATTCCAATCAATACCAAAATCCTACAATGAAAGGCAAAAAACAGTAAAATTTTTTGAAGGATAAAATGCACTCATGACACTTACAACATTACTAGGGAACCACTAAAAAATCCCCACTGTAAATTATACTGAACCTTTTTATTTATAAGTACTACAAGTAGGATGGTCATAAATTTCATGGAACTGGAAAACTGTGAATGATTCATCTGGCCAATAAGAATGTCAAATGCTTTAATAATTCTTTCTAAAAAAAACACAGAGTTTCAAAAGGTTTCCTTTCAAATTCTGCTAAGAATGAAATACTTGTAATTTAGGTATTAGTTTTTCCTTTGTCTAATAAAGGAGTTCAATTTCAGTCAAAGGCTTCTACTTTCCAAGGGAGGGGCAAATACTGTTGAATGTATAGGGAGGAATCATTAACAGTCAGAAGAAACCACGAGAAATACATCTTTTCTTCCCCTGATTATGTGAAATCTCAATAGCTTCTGTAGCTGTTACTTTATTTTTTTTTTAGTTTTTTAATATGTTTTAATGTTTATTTATTTTTGAGAGAGAGAGAGGGAGACACAGAATGTGAAGTAGGCTCCAGGCCCCAAGCTGCCAGTACAGACCCCGATGCAGTGTTCAAACTCATGAATCTCGAGATCATGACCTGAGCCAAAGTTGGATGCTCAACCGACTGAGCCACCCAGGAACCCCGTAGCTGTTACTTTAAAACATGGTATACATAGTTGGAGAGAACAGTATCATTAGACATGCATGAGAAGTAGTTTTCCTGTTATACTGTATGCAAGGTAAACCTCAAAAACAAAAGAGAAAATTGGTGTACTATTAAGCAATATTAAATGAAACTCAAACATATTTTGGAATCACCTGAGAAGAATAAAGCCCCTGGGATTTGATTTAATTGGTGTTGGATATGATTGGCCATCAGGATATACAAAAGCCTTACAGGTTATTCCATTCTGCATCCAAGGTTATGAGAACCACTGAAGCCACGTGTAATTTTGATGATTTCAATTTTCAACTGAAACATTTTAGATGAAAGATAAGTAGTTATAATTGTAAGTAGAACATATCTCGTTTTCACATATGATTCAGCTTCAAGCGGAATGTAAAATAAGATTAAAAATAAAGCCTAAAATGAGCAGATAGTATTGTACCTGTTTAAATAAAATGTACTTAATATGACTTCATAGATCCTCAAATTTTCAAATATACATTTCTACATGAAAACAAATGTGATCCTATTTGAGATTATTGTTTCCCAAGTGTTGAATATTGATGGTTATTAATTTGTAATTCTTTCTTTAGATTGAAAGATATTTGTGGCACACAATAGAAAAAAGAGAATGTGAAAAGAAGAAAAACAAGGTTAAATTGATATTGTGAAGCATGTTCCCAGGAGAAATTCTTTGTAGTTTTGTTTGAGGCAGTGAAGCCTAAGTCCTCTGTCAGAGGCTGGTAAAATGCAGTGCATTTTAATTTTGACTTTATTAAAATAAATTGGTATATTTTGTTACATCTTTCTCTCTATGCATAAGCTACTTTCCATGATTTTAATTACACTGCATATACAATTTGCAACCTGATAAAACAATATATATTATATGGTGCAATTAACAATAATTCTCCAGAGAAATACAGCAACTTTTTGAATTAATTGAAAAGGTTGGATATAATTGTTTATGTAATCAATTTACCTATAATTTACTTTTAATTAGACTTCTTATATATAATTTTAAATATAAAATAATTTTAAAAATATTTTTTAAAGTTCTTTTTATTTTTTTTTAAGTTCATTTATTTTTGAGAGAGAGAAAGCACATGCAGGTGCTAGCAGGGGAATGGCAGAGAGGGAGGGCAGAGAGAGAATCTCAAGCACGCCCCATGCTCCATCAGGCCAGAGTCCAATGTGGGGCTCAGTATCAAAACTGTGAGATCATGACCTGAGCCAAAATCCAGAGTCGGACGCTCAACCACGTGAACCACCCAGGTACCCCTAAAAGTTCTTTTTCTATTGTTTTTCATGTATTTATTATTATATTCTATATCTTTTGGAGCAGAAGTGGTCAACAGAAAGGAAATAAGAGAAGTTATGGAAATAATATATTTAGTCATTAATGATCTATGGGCCATGCCAAGTGACTTGGGTTATCTATTATTATGAATGTGTTTTCCATGAAGATGAGCTTTCTACCACCTCTCCTCTGGTAGAAATGCAGAAGATAAATGTGTGAGTAAAGGAGTACATACTTTTATTTTTGTATCCTGTCTTAAAACAGGAATAACATCATGTAGAAATGATACACTGATGCAAATTACACTTACAATTTTTTAAATTGGGTGTGGAGGAAAAGGAATTCTTGTGGACTGCTGGTGAGAATGCAAAGTGGTATAGCCACTGTGGAAGACAGTATGGAGTTTCCTCAAAAAGTTAAAAATAGAACTACCCTACAATCCAGCAATTGCACTACTGAGTATTTACCCAAAGTATACAAAAACACCAATATGAAAGGATATATGAACGTCTGTGTTTATTGCAGCATTATTTACAGTAGGTAAGCTGTAGAAGCAGACTGTGTCCATTTATAAATGAATGAATAAGAAAAAGTGCCATATACACACATACTGGAATATTATTCACCTATAAAAAGAGATAAAAAGAATGAAATCTTGCCATTTGCAACAGCATGAATGGACCTAGAGTATAATGCTAAACAAAATATGTCAGTCAGAGGGATACAAATGCCATATGATTTCACTAATATGTGGAATTTAAGAAACATAACAAACAAACAAAGGGAAAAAAAAAAGAAACAAACCAAAGGACAGACATTAACTATAGAAAACAAACATATTTAGTTTACAAGAGGGGAGGTATGTGGAGGCATGGGAAAAAAATAGGTTACTGACATAATAAGCATGGTTTATAGGATGTAACAATGAAGCAATGCAGGCTGGCACAATGACTTCACTGCTCATTCTTTGGGCATTTAAGATGCTATATTGATTTCATATTGCAAGATACAATGATTAAGAAATTAAATTATTAACTCTATATAATAATCAAAATTTCAAACGTAATTAAAAAATTGTTACCCTGCTTCCTTCAGTTCAAAGGTATTTGAATTAAGAAGTCTTCATTTCGGAAAGAAATGATGTAGTTTTTTTTATTTCATAATCTTCTGGTCTTGGCGATCCTAGCATTATTTTGCATTTAGCAGCTAAAACGTTTTATAATAAACTTACTAGACTTGTGTTTTATGTAGATAATTAAAGGATAATAACTGAGTCTTGGATATCCATCTTTCAACCTACCTATCTATTCATCTGTCTTTCAGTTTACTTATATGCTTATTTATGTTTTTAACTCATATGAAATGGAATTTTTGTTAATTTGGATAACCATTTGGCTATATAAAATGAAGGTAGTTCAGCCAAGAGATAATCTGACTATGAATGAATGAATGAATGAATGAAGAAATAAAGAAATAGAGAAGAGATTTTAGTACCACTAAAGTAAATGCACTAAGAATTTTCACATGCCTGAGGACAAGCTGCTGAACATTTTGCTTTGGGTTTTTGAGTAGATAAAGCAGAGAGTCAATGGAATATTTAATTCAGTGCCCATGAAATGGAAATGAATGATTTGTTTAGAAGCAAACAAATACTTGGAAGAACTTTATTGTCTAAGGCCTCAATAATGGACACTAACCAGTATTTCAGTTTTGGGGCACCTGGGTGGCTCAGTTGGTTGAACATCGGACTCTTAATATCAGTTCGAGTCATGATCTCACGGTTTGTGAATTTGAGCCCCACATCAGGTTCTGTGCTGATGGCATGGAGCCTGCTTGGGATTCTATCTCTTCTTCTCTCTGCCTCTCAACTGCTTGTGATCTCTCTCTGTCTCTGTCTCTGTTTCTCTCTCATAATAAATAAATATACAAAATAAAATAAAATAAAAGTTTTAGTTTTAAAACAAAATATTCATTATAAAAAATCATGATGCTCATGCAAACATAAGATGAAAGTGTCAAATACTATTCCATTAATTCATTAGTAAGGAATGAGTAAGATACGATAGCTCAAAGCTAGGTGTTTTAGGTAGTTTTGGATAAGATTGCTCAGTTAGATACAAGTTAATATCCAACAAGACCACACACTGTAATCTATGGGGTGGTTTGATCCTGGAAAGTATTTGCATCTCTACCAGACAAGTTCTACAAGGTAGTCATAGGCTAAAGAGGTGTAAAATAACCCAGGAGATAGAAACATAAAGCCATTACTGTACTGAAAATACATCCAGTAATTTCTTAATAAATCATTAAGTCTTAACAGAGCATTAAAAGAGAATGAGGATACCACTGGGAAAATAAAGAATAAAAGGAAAATGGATGAATTATGTTGAAATTTAGATAAAGAATAGCAAAATAAAGAAAAAGTAATGTAATACTTAAACAGGAAAAAGTATTTTAAAAAATTCATAGTCTCTTTTGGTTGAAAATTTGCGATATTTGTAAACTTTCCTCTATTATAGCTTACAAATAAACTATGCCTGTGAATCTTATAGAGAAATTTATTTAATTAAAGGCAATTAAGGGGTGCCTAGGGGCTCAGTTGGGTAAGCGTCTAACTCTTGGTTTGGCTCAGGTCATGCTCTCTCATTTGGTGAATTTCAGCCCCACATTGGGCTCTGTGCTGCCAGCTTGGATTCTGCTTGGAATTTTCTCTCTCTCCTTCTCTCTTTGCCCCTCCCCTGCTTGTACTGTTTCTCTCTCTCTCTCTCTCAAAATAAATAAATATTAAAAAAATAAAAATAAAGCCACTTGAAATACAATTTTTCTCATGCATAAAACGATTTTCCTTAAGAAATGAGGAAATGCATATTTAAAAACTCACGTTTTTTAGTGAAGAATTTAAAATCACGTAAGTCATTTTGAAAGCTCTAATCCCTAATTATGTTTAGTTATTATTCTCAGAATTCTGTGCCTGTAGTTGATCTTCAGTTAAATGTACTTAATGTATATCACAGGAAACTAATAAACTCATCAATAATTGTAAATGAAGCACATAAAAAAAAGAGATGAGTGGGTACTATCAAAATACTATTTGTGTCAAAGCCCAAGAAATCATGTTTTTATTAAATACCTATGACATGTCTCACAGTGTCAATCATAATATACATGACAAAATTCTAGAATTGAAAAGATCCTTAGAAATTATCTGGTTGGACATTATGAATGGTAGTGAAATATGTAGAGCGGGTTATCTTTAATGCTTGTTTATTTTGAGAGAGGATTAGAGAGAGAGAATGTGTGTAAGTATGTGAGCAGAGGAAAGGCAGAGAGAGAAGGAGAGAGAAAATCCCAAGTAGGCTCCCTGCTGTCAGCACAGAGCCTGACATAGGTCTTGATCCCACAAACCTTGAAATCATGACCTGAGCCAAAATCAAGAGTTGGATGCTTAACCAACCAAGCCACCCAGGTGCCTTTAGAGCAAGTTATCTTTAGATGTCTTGTTGAATACATCTAATCTTTGGAAATTTGCTACCATATGAGACATTATTGAAATAATTTTCTCACATTCAGATGAAATCTTTATTCCTATCATTTCTACTTATGGGTTTTATTTGTTCTCAAAACCAAAATAAATAATTTGTCTTCAATATGACAGGAGTTCAAATATTTGAATTTGGTTATTATGTTATCATGACTTGCCCTAATGTTTTCCTTTGTGTGCAAAACATATCCAACATTTTTAATTGTTCTTCACATGACTTAGTTCTCATTGTATACTCCATTTTGTTCCCATAGCTTTGGTCTGGCTCAAAGCCATCTATAGCTTTATTAAAATGTATTGTTTAAATCAGATAACATTATTTCAGACAGAGATTCCTGGTTGATTTGATTACATATATATTTAAATTTTGGGCAATAGTCTTTCCATCGCTAGCAGGATGGAGAAATTGATTATAAGTCAACATTTCATCTCAGAAGAACTAGAAAAGCTGGATGAATTTGTGAAATTGTCAGGGAAATGAAAATTTGAGTTTGAGATATCAGGTATTCTTCCGATGTATTTACCCTAAGGAGAATTTGTTAATTCTGCACATGGGCTAACCTCTGAAAATTTGGGCTTCACAAGGAAAAGGCCTGGATAAATCCATTTGAACTTTTAAATGTGGTGGGGCTGACATGACAAAATTAGAAATTTGAAAGGCCTTAAATACACAGCCAGTTTCCTCCTTGAGACATTTGCTGAATTCTGTAGATGCAAGGGCAGAGAGGGTAAAGACCTGAACAAAAAAAATTATGAAAAAGCAGATTAGAAATACCTTATGCCTCTGGTTCCTGAGGAAAATGTGGTGTTTCAGGATTGTCAATGAAAGCTCTGGAGACAATGCTGTAGAAATAAGGATAAATCAAGAAGTAGTCTGATTATTACCCAAGGAATAGGCTGTCTCAGTGCAGCTCAGTTTCATAATTGGACTAGTATTATCAGTGTTCCCACGTATCCAGCTATTGGAGGAATGGAGAAACTATTTTTGGCATGTTAATGTATTCTGAAGATCTTTATTTTGTATTTTTTTTCAAAAATTCACAATTTCCAACATTTAATTAAAATTAATAGGTGTTAAAAAGATAAGACCATATGACCTCTAACTAGGAAAAAGAATAAACAACAAAAGTGAACTAAGACATAAAGATATTAGCATTAGTAGGCAAGTATTGTAAATTAACTATAATTAATACACTCAAAAAAGGAAGAAATGTGGAGAAAATGGTAAAAAGCAGAAAATATTATCAAAGAATTGGAATCTGTATATAAACAAGCAAATGAATATTCTAGTCTTGAAAACCACCATATTTGAATTTAAGGACTTTTTGGATAGGAGAGCAGATTGAATACAATAGAATACTGACAAACTGACTGGAAGACTGTCAATAGAAAAGTTCCTAACTGAAGCAAACAAATGAAAAAAAAAGTAAAGGCAAAAGAATTTAAAACATCTGTTTAAGTCAAAAGTTTTGGCATTTGTATAATAGAAATTTCACTTGGATAAGAGAAAAAATGAAAAAGAAACAATATTTAAACAGGTAATAGGTCGGAAGCATTTAAAAGAGATGAAAGATACCAGCTCACAGATTCAAAGAAGCTTAGTGAAATTAAAGAATAAATACAAAGAATGTTGTAACTTATGTACATTATAGTAAAACTTCTGAAAACCAAAAACCAAATGATAAAAGCAGTCAGAAAAGATACTAACATTATGACTAATAACCATCTTTACTAACTAAAACAGTGGAATCATGTTTCTGAAACAATGAAAGAAAAATAACTGCTGACCAAGAAATTTTGTACTGGTGAAGTTATTATTCAGAATGAAGTTGAAATAAAAACATGTGTTGACAAATAAAAAATAGAATTAAGCCAGTAAAGTTGCATTAAGTGAAATAATATAGGCAGTTTTTCGCACAGAAAAATGTTTATTCTTAAAGGAGAAAGCAAAATGAAGGATGTAATGAAGAAGAGTATTAGAAAGGTAAATGAATTGATAGTGTGAATGAATATTAACTGTATTAAATACTGCTAATAATGTTTTATGAAAGATAGAAGAGATGCAGAATCGAAAGCTTAACAATATTAACAGAAAAAGTAGGAGGATTAAATGGAATTCAATATTCTGATGTAAATATTCTATAGAAAATATAACTTAAATACTAAAAATTAGAAAATGAAATAAGAGAAAGGTGCTTAAAATTGGTTAGGAACTTGGCATGTGTTCTGTGCCCATGTGATTTATAGATTGGTGTGTATTACAGTGGAACATTACTATTCTGGAAAAAAAAAAAGTCTGTGAAGGTCTTTTTATTTTTTCTGTGGTGCTTTAGTTTCTCCAGGGAAGAATCCTCCAAATTTCTTAGAAAAGGAGGATGACAGGATGGAAAATAGAAAGTAAATACTTGCCTCTGTGTATTTTAAGAACCAGTTAGTGTTATAAGCTGAGACTCCTACAGTTTAATATGCAACATTCATTAATTGTACTCTTCTTAACCCTGAACCTATCATGAAAATTTATCTACCTAGTATCCCACATTGATAGTTCTAGCTGAAAGTTTCAAGATAAAAGCTTCTCTTCTCATGGAAGATGAGGTGTGGTGGCAAACATCTGGTAATTTGGGAGTGGGGATGGTGACCTCGGTACTCAAAGATTTTTTTGCAGACTTTTAAACTACCTTTTTTTTAAAAAACTTTATGGCTTATCCTTGTTTTCTAAGTTATATCCTCATTTGTCTTGTTTTTAGATAATTTATTTGGACATAATTGTGTTATCCCATGTGTTTGCTCAACATAAACAAATTTAATTTCTTTTCAATTATTTTGGATTTTAAAAAATACACATTTTTCTTACAGATACATGTATATGTGTTTGTAGATGTATGTACATATATGTATGTATATATAATATACATAATATTAATAGATCAATCAGTACCAATATATAAAGTATATATGTTATATGTCAATGTATAATGTATGTGAGATATGAATGTGTATATATGTTAACTTGTAGGTATTCAATATATGTTATACTTTTTTTTTAATGTTTATTTTTGAGAGACAGAGACAGAGAATGAGTGGGGCAGGAGCAGAGAGAGAGAGACACGGAATCTGAAGCAGGCTCCAGGCTCTGAGCTGTTAGCACAGAGCCTGATGTGGAGCTTGAACTCATGAATCATGAGATCATGACCTGAGCTGAAGTCAGATGCTTAACCAACTGAACCACCCAGGTGCCCCAATATATGTTATACTTTATGCATGTGTATTGGTACTGATTGACTGGTCTATCAATTGGAGGCATATGATTATTTATATATATCATATAAATATATACATATACATATACATATACATATACATATACATATACATATACATGTATTTTGTGTAGCTTAGCACCAGGAAAATAGACAGACATAGATACTGTATTAAGGGACATCAAGGAGGTCAAAGAAATGAGTCTGGAGACATAGAATATTTGAAAGAATTAGAGTAGAAGAAAAGGACACGTGAAAGAAAGAGTATGGAATAAAGTAACGGAAACAAAGAATATTCATGTGGTGCATCTGACTATAGTTCACTGAGATGCTGTAGGCCATCTTATTTTCAACCCAAGCCATATCCTATTTTGAGGGGATTTGCTTGTATAAAAATAAATCTTTCAGATGCTATAATATTTTGGCCAGCTTTAGGTCTTAAAGTAGCACAGCTACTTAGATAGCAATGACCATAGATCGGACACTTCCCAGATCTTTCTGCCATTGTCCCAACAAGATAAATGTTCTACAAACACATTTTCTAGAAACACAATGTTCTACAAACACATATAATATTTACATGATGGTTGCGAAAAATAATTTTTTAAAAAAAAATTTTTAACGTTTATTTATTACTGAGAGACAGACAAAGAGTGTGAGCAGGGGAGGGGTAGAGAGAGGGGAGACACAGAATCTGAAGCAGGCTCTAGCCTCTAAGCTGTCAGCACAGAGCCCGACGCAGGGCTTGAACTCACAAACTGTGAGATCATGACCTGAGCCGAAGTCGGTCACCCAACCAACTGAGCCAACCAGGTGCCCCCAAAAATAATTTTTATGGTAAAATATTTTACATTATTTTCTGGTGTAGAAGACAATACTTAAAAGAGCAAGACAAATTTGTTGATATTAGTTTAAGCTTGGCTAAACTACAAGTGACAATATGCAATTATAATGATAATGGAAAAAATAGCCACAGAAAGCACGAAGTACAATCTTAAAAAGCAGAACAAGACTTATTTGTGTTTTGTACAGCTTATTATTTAATTTTATTCAAATATAGCTGAATATGATAACAAATATTTCCATAATTAGTAGGTCATATATGTTATTCAACTATATTTAATAATAGATACAATATATGCATAACAGTTATTCATATTACTCATACTATTCTCAGACTCGAAGCAAGGGTATAATTTTTTAGGGAATAATTTTCATTTTTTTACTTAAGCTTGATTTCTGTCATAGTATTCTGTATTTCAGACACTTTAAAATAAAATACATTTATACACATACAAGATTCAAAAATAATTTAATGACAAAGTATATTTTATGCCTACTATGTGCCACGCACCATGGATTTTATATTGAATTTTAATTACTTTGAAAGAGCATTATGGCAACTTCCCTTAACATATGTTTAAAGATCACTGAACTATAAGGGCATTAAATAATCAAAAAATAAAAGAAATCATCTGACATTTGTTAATGCCAAGAATAAAATGATTATGTTTGTTTTTATCTGGATATAAATGCTTTCCCCCCTAAGAGTTCATCATTAGTATGAGATGCTTTTTTTTCCACATCATAGTGGGAGTCTTTATAAATGCCTCTGTATTTTTAAAGACATACTAGGTTATACTCCAGAACTGTATATTACAGTCTACACAAAATGTCTGAAAAAGGTTCCATGCTGTTGGAAGGACATAACTTCAACCTTATAAACATCAAGGGCACTAAGAACCAATAGGAGACCTTTTTTTTAATCTCAAAAAAAAAAAAGTAGTAAGAAAATGCTTTGGGTCAAAAAAATTCAAGTAAAGGAAACTTTTTTTTCATTTTTTTTTAGGTAGACACCAGTTTTATTTATCATTTTACCGAAGATCAGAAAGTGTTAGCAAAGTATAAAGGGAAATAGGCATTCTTGTGTACTGCTGATTATATATATATATATATATATATATATATATATATATATTTTGACATATTAATTCAAATTAAATATGTACAGATTTTTTTATTCCAGTAATTTAATCTCTAAGAATTTATCCTATAGCTACTCTTGGTCACATATATGTAAGAACTTTTCTGAATGTCCATAAAAGACTAATCAAATTAATTAAGGTACACTCATGCAATTTTTAATGCCATTCAAAAGACTGAGGGTTTTTTTAATTAAATTTTAGTTGATACTCAATGTTACATTAGGTTCAGTGTATAGCATAGTGATTGGACAAGTCTATAGGTTGTAAAAGACAGTGGATGAGAATTCATGAGACATGGATTCTAAGCCTGAAATTTCAGCTACTGGCCACTATTGGGCATTATGATGAGCAAAGATTTAGATTTCGTGGAAGTCATTTTCTTCATGTGTAAGGTAAAAGAATTTACCGATGACTCATATTTTCTCTACTAGCTACTTTAGGTATATTCCTATTATTTCATGTCTCTGTTACCAATATACTAATCATTTAAACTATAATTTTATAGTTAAACATAAGAGTGACTTCTAATACTGTCTCTTAATTTTTTTCATTCTTTGGATTATTAAAGTACATTTAAGGGGAAATTGATAACTTGCAATATTTAAATGTGAAGACCTGTTAATGAATAGGATAGAGTTTCACATAAATATATTTGTGGTGCAAATTCTTTATCCTTTATCATTTGAATGATCATAATTATCATTTGAATAATCATAACTATAAAACTCTGTCATATGAGCCATAATTCATCCTGATTTTTACTAAAACTGCCTTTTGAGAGAATTTCTTCATCTTATTTCCACAAATTAGTAAATATATCAATGACTGATGACTTAGCTTACATATAAACTGGTGACCTTGAGGTAAAAGTTATAACATCTCATTACAAATCTACTTCCTGAGTCTTTTTTTCTTCCCATTTGTGTTTTGTTGTTTAAGCTATTCTGTGCATGCCTGAGGACTATTATTTAAAGATGTATTAGTGCTCTTAAGAACATATTAGTAAGTAACTCTAGTTGCTCTCTTGTTTTCAGGAGGATGTATATTAAATATTTACCATCAGAATAAACAAAACGACTTACATTGTAATTGCAATTCTTCTAAAATAAATTTTATCATATAAGTGAAATAAACCATTTGTCAGCACTCAGAAATAGGTCTTTATCTCCAGATTGAAAACAAAAGTGTTATTGTAGTATTATTGAATATTATTTCATTCAGGGAATAAGATCTTGTCATTCTTTAGCAAAGCTGGCAAGGAAAATTCTGGAAATATTTGCTTTCCAAAGAGTAAAATCAGAGCATGTAAAATTTTCTTCTTGAAAATGCCATACATTTGTTTATCCATTATCCATATTTCCCTTATCTATTCATCCATCCATCCATGCAAGAAATATTTACTGAAATCTCCCTTGTCTCAGATACAGTTCTAGGTGCAGGAACAAAGCAAAACTCTCTCATCAGGGTGCCTGGGTGGCTCAGTCAGTTAAGCCTCCGATTTCAGCTCAGGTCATGATCTTGCAGTTTGTGAGTTTGAGCCCCACAACAGGATCTGTGCTGACATCTGAGAGCCTGGAGCCTGCTTCTGATTCTGTCTCCCTCTCTCTCTGCCCCTCCCCTGTTCACGCTCTGTCTCTTAATAATAAAAAAAATGTTTAAAAAAAGCTCTCCTCATGTAAGAACGTTACATTTCATATAAATTTCACTTTTGATTGATTAGACAGAGTAGGCTTCTATTCTTGTCAATATATAGAATGCTGTTTGACACACTGAAATATTGGACATTCTAGATTTATTTGACTTATCTTTTTATTTCTGCCATCTCTCTTTTCTCTCTTTCTTCCTAAATCACACCTTTTTCCCCCTTGCTTCCGTTTGTATTACCTAACCTATCTCGTATTGCACTAATTTATTTTACTAGTCACATCCTCTACCATTGTTTTTTACTTTCAGAGCTATGTTTCTCTTGCTAGAGAGTTTTCTATCTCAAATATTTTTTGTTGTAATTTTATTTTATGTTGTTGAAAGTGTAAATATTATCATTGAAGTGCTTTATTTTAATATTCATATGAAAGTATAATTAATACTTTTACAAAACTCTGTTTTTATAATTTTTCTATTTGTTTTGCCTTTACTGAAATGCATTTACTCTATTTTCCTAGGTCTCTCTTTTTCAGTTGCTGATTCCTTTTATTTGTTGATTTTAATTTGTTCAAGTTGCCTGCTCATATTTATATATCATAATATATACTTCCTGTTATTGTTAGCTAGTATGGGCTCTCCACAGCAAATATTTCTGTCACAATTTGATTTTCTCTGGTAAGTCATGCTCGCTCTCATCCCCTCGGCAGGGGCCAGTGGAATATTATTTGGTCCTTCTCAAGGTCAATAGAAAGTTGCTCTTCTCCTTACATGGGAAGAAGAAGAATGGTCTTAAAGAGAACCTACTCTTCAGTTCAGCTGGAGATTTCAGGGTTTGGTAGGCAGTTGAAACCTTCATTGGTCTTCCTCTGATAACAGGAAGATGGTTAATAACTTTGCCATTTCTGATGTCTATCTTAACAAGCACATTAATTTGCTTCCTTTCGGTTCTACTGACCGAGCTAGCCAGGTGCCCCCTTCAAGCACATTAATTGGAGTAGAAGTCAATAAGCATCCTTAGAATAAGGAAGTGGATATAGAGATTTCAGGCAAAAGAACATATTCCTTCATTAACTCTCTCATAAGCATCTCTTGAATTTCTAGGTGAGGCTGATATATCTTTCCAGTTGGCTACACTTAGGAAAATTAGGGTAAAGAGAAGAGTTTACATGCTTAGATCACCTCCTGTGTCTTTTCCTACTGTAATTCTAATTTTCACAGTTGCTTCAAACTTAAAAAAAAAACTACAATAAAAATACTGCATATTTTTAGCTTCTAAAAATAAGGGGACAAAAATACTGTGGTAAAAAATGTCTAGAGGAGTGCACTTCTTAACAATATTCAATTGCTAAGTAAGGAGAGAAGATTTTTTTCCAGTTTATGTACTGATGTCAGATAGCTATGTGTTTCGGAACATTGAACTCTTGTGTGTTTGCAATTAGTCTTGAAGGAAGGTCTATTAAGTAGGACATAACATTCATTGATTGTTTTCAGTGCCATATTTCCCTGCTAAGAATGCTCCGGCCAGAGATGGCTGGGTACCATGTAGCATTTGATTGTTTTGGGGGGACAAATACAAAGATTTTTCTACTTCTTCAAAGTAAACATTTAAAATAATTTCTCTTAGGGATGCCGGGTTGGCTCAGTCAGTTTAACATTTGACTCTTGGTTTTGGCTCAGGTTTTATTTTGTAATTTCCTGAGTTTGAGCCCCTCGTCCGACTCTGTGCTGGCAGCGTGGAGCTTGCATGGGATTCTCTCTCTCTCTCTCTCTCTCTCTCTCTCTCTCTCTCTCTCTCACTCTGTCTCTCTCTCAGCCTCTCCTGCACTTGTGCTGTCTCTGCCTCTCTCAAATAAATAATAAACTTTAAAAAAACTACATAAATAAAATAATTTCTCTTGGACCCTCTATGGCCATTAGATCTATAATTCTCAATATTGCTCCTTAGTGCATATGTGCATTATCATGTTTCGAAAGGTGGAGTACTAGGTATAGTCAAGCATAAAGTTTTATTTGATTTGTCATTCAAAAATTATGTGCTATCTTTTATAAAATGTGTGAGAGGAGGCCTTAAAGGATAATACTCTTTAGAACTTTATAAATCATGTAACTCTAATTTCAAAAAAATGCATTTTTAAACATTATTTCTATTCTAATAGAAAAATGCAGCAATTTTTCACTATCATTCAGCAGTCTTCTGTTGACTCTCTACTTTGGGAAACTTATTTAACCCTCTGTAATTTAGGTGTATGAAAATATCAGTAACCTTTAATGATTAAGTTGAAGCACAGCCCTTTATTTATTTATTTATTTATTTATTAAAGTTTATTTATTTTAAGAGAGAGAGACAGCACAAGTGGGGAGAGACAGAGAAAGAGGGAGAGGGGAGGGAGAGGGAGGAAGAGATAAAGAGAGAATTCCAAGCAGGTTCTGCGCTGCTAGCACAGAGCCCGATGTGGGACTTGAACCCACAAACTGCAAGATCGTGACCCAAGCTGAAACTGAGAGTCAAATGCTTAACTGACTGAGCCACCCAGACTATTGGTATTCATATTTAAAACCATAAAACAAATTAGTGTTAGAGGAGATTGACATTTTGGTTGCCATTTGTATATGTCGGGTGGGGGGGGCTGGTGTGTGTGTGAGAATATATTGAGTCCTGCATAGCAGTTTTTACTTATCTTAGCACAACATTGTGTGATACTTAATGTCAACTGATAACTTATATTGCAGATATATGGTCTCTACTTGTAGGTATGTCTATATGGAGCAAATGTATTTTAGTTTATTATCTGGAAGCTAAAGAAGATGGTAGTAGAACTCCCAAATGATTGATGGGAAAGAAATACATTCACAACAACAGATGAAAACAGTATTCAAAAGAAAAATAAAAGAGAATAGAATACATTTGTCCAAATATTCTCATCTATATTCATGTGAAATATTTAATATTCTAATAAAATAGTAATGGTAAAAACTGTCCTTTCCTCAAGCCATAAGCTTGGTAGTTTAGCCTAGTTTGCACAGACTGGGTAATGGTTAACTCTGGCTCTGACTTTTATACTAAATAAAGCAGATAAAGCATCATGGCAAATCTGCCTCTACTTCTTTTGGACACATAGCTAGCCAATATTTTTTAACTGTTTTTTTTTTTATAGTTAGGTGTGAGTATTTGAGATTTTTGGGAATACAATGTCAATTGAAGTTATTTATGTAAACCCTCTGGTAGAATAGATAAATTATACTATTTAGCAAAGGAGAAGGAGAAGGAGAAGGAGAAGGAGAAGAAGAAGAAGAAGAAGAAGAAGAAGAAGAAGAAGAAGAAGAAGAAGAAGAAAAGAGGAGAAGAGGAAGTCATCACTTGTATTAAGGTAAGGTTGCTGCCAGGGCACCTCAGTGGGTTAGTCAGTTAAGTGTCTGACTATTGACTTCTCAGGTCACAATATCTCAGTTCATGGGTTCAGACCTTGCATCAGGCTCTGCACTGAGGTGTGGAGCCTGCTTGGGATTCTCTCTCTCCCCCTCCCCTGCTCTCTCTCTCTCTCTCTCTCAAAATAAAGAAATAAACTTCAAAAAAAAATAGGGTTACTGCTGTAACAGTTAGACCTCCCCAAAGCATTAAAATTTATTTCAAAAACCTCCCATATGAGTTTCTTTTTGCACTTTTCCAACTTGGTGCAGGTAATTACAGGACCCAGGATATGGTGGAACCCCAGCTGAAAAGAACATGAGTCTGTAAATTACCTGATGGAAAAGAACTACTCATGATTTATAACACTTCTTTTGTATTGTTATGAAAGTAGATAATTATCTTCTATTTTATTGGAGATGTTGTACATTTTTAAGGCATTGTTTGTGATAACTTAGCCTACCCAGATGAACACAGCATCTTTTTAGCTAAGGAGAGGTCTCTTACAAGTTCAACTTCCTTGTTGTTTTATTCTCCTCCAGATCATATTCTTAAATGTATTCGTTTGAGACATTCTAATGATTTTTGTTATATCCCTTCTTAAGAGTAGTGTCTACCAGCTCCTTTATATTTTAATCATTAAATGTTTTAATAAAATAATAACATAGTAATGAGAAAGTAATACAAGAGGAATTGAAAATGCACATTTTGTAATTCTCAGAATATTATTATATCTCCTTTGGAGTATTTCTAAGTGTTTTAAATTAAATTATGTATCTAAAACTCCTTAGGATATTGATTAACATGTAATTGGTACCTGTTAAAAGCAGGCTAGGTTGCAGAACAAAAAATAGAAATAAAACAAAAGGCAAACAAACACATAAATAAATAAAATGATTTTTAAGAAATAGAGGTTTATTCCTAATTCATGTAACAATACTGGGCAGGTAACAGGTTGGCAGGGTGGTCCTCCTTCAGTAATCATGCATGATGATTAACACTGGCTTTCTGGGTTGTGCTCACTACGGTCCAGCTACTGAGAAAGGCAAAAGATCATGGAAGAAGATCACTTCCATAGGAAGTGTTGTATGGCCTAGAGCAGGCGCAGAGTTAGTTTTGCTCACATTCCACTGGCTAGCAGTCACATGGCCATAAGTAAGATCAATGGAGACTTTGATCTTTTGGAGCCTTTTCACTTTTTCCACAAAGAAGAGAAACTCCTGGATTTGGGAGAGTAGCTAACAATTTTGCCATAAATATCTTGTCATTTCTAGTTCACTGTCTAGTGATTCCTGCTCCACAGAAAATTAGTCCAATTAATTTCCATGTTATTGACCTTAGATTTGTCACAGAGTTAACAACATGTGAATATAATAATCAAAGGTAGAATTATTCAAGAAAATAAATGTGATAAACAGTAATGCTCTCTATCTTACTGAGAACCTATTGACATATAATATTTTAATTATGGTGATCGTAAGTTTTAATGAGTTATTTTAAGAAAGTCTCCCGTATTTATTGTGTAACTATTTTCAATTATTGTCGACAATTTACAATTTTATTACATGTAAAAAGACTGGTTTTTAATCTGTTTATATTTTTGATGAGAGATTATTCTGCAGTGATGAGAGATTTTTAGCAGTGTTACTAAACAATGCATGTCTATATGGTATTTCAGGTTAGTGGAGAAATGAAGTTTTAGTCTTCTGGAAGAAAATATAGTTTGACCATTAAGTCAGACATATTCAAAAATAGTTTGATGGATTAAAGACTTAAGTTAAAAAACAGAAGAAACTCTTAGAAAGAAATTTTATCTATGCAAAAATTAAAAAATTTAAAGAACTGAACCTATGAAAAATATTTTAATAGAAATTATACCATTAAACAAAGTAAAACATAAGTTCATGGTACAAATATTGCAACTCTCAGTCAGTTAAATAGTTTATAATGTACAATTGTTGAAATTAATGAAACAAAAACTCAAAAGATATTTGATGGAAACAAAACACAGTAAAAAAGATAGGCATTCAAAAAACAAATATAAATGATAAATAATAATATAATAATTTTACATAACCATAATAAGGAAATCCATTGTATTGTAAGACCTCCCTTTTTCACTTCTCAGAATTTCTAAAATTTAAGTGTGAAAATACAGCTGTCATGCTCTAATACAGTGTGGTTGGAAACATGAATAGGTACAGATATTTTGGAACATTATCAGACATTATTTATTAAATCAAAAGATGCATATGCTTGCTGACCCAGAAATCATACTCATGAAGTTCTGTCCTATGCAGATTAAGCTACCAATATGTAACATTGCAAGAACAGACATATTTATCACAGCATGGTTTCTAGTGCAAACGAGCGAGAAACAATCTGAACAAGGGAATAATAGAATATCATATGCCATACTATGGAATACATGGCAACCAAAGAAATGAGTTAGAGCTGTCGTATATTTTCTCAAAAGGGTTGCAGTAATGATGTTTTAAGTGTGAAAACAGTTTTCACTTAAAAAAAGTGAACTGTTTTTGTAAAATAATGATACATTTCTACTAAATGACTGAAGTGTAGATGTTTAAATGATTATATATTTTGTAGATATTTGGGGCAGATTGAACCTGTAACCAGTGAAATTAGTGAGGAGCAATGTAAGTAAGAATAAAAAATTAACTTCATGTCAAAATCTGTTGTATATATATTCTGTATTACCTATCTGTATTAATATTCTGTTGCTACATAACAAATCACTGTAAACCTAATGGCCTAAAATACCGCAGTTTGATTATCTCACAGATTCTCTAATTCAGTAGTTTGAGTAAGAGTTAGTTTGGTCCTCTGCTGCAATTAAGGTTTTGTTTGCTGCTGTGATGCCTTCTGGTGCTAGGGGTTGGTCCTTTCAGAAGGCTGTGTCATGGTAATTGACAGAATTCAGTTCCTTATGGTTGTAGGACTGAAATCGCTCCGTTTTTTTTCTGGCTGTATGCTGGGGGGTCTCTCAGGTCCTCGCTGTTCCCCATATTTCCTTGCCATGCGTCCCAATAGTCTACTCATAATATGGTGGCAGTTTGACTTTTCCTTGGGGCCAACAGGACAGCATCTCTCTGATGTTTCACTTTCCTTTAAAAAGTGTGCTTTATTGGCTTAGCCCCACCCAAATTCTCTCTTTTGCTTCCCCCAAAGTCAGCTAATTAGTACCCTAATCACAGAAGTGATATCCCATCATATTTAATGGTCCTGCTCACACTAAAGGAGAAGAGGAAATTATAGAAGATGTGTATACCAGGGGGTAAGAAGGGGGCAAGAATCATCAAGGCCATTTTTTTTTCTGCCCACAACCAAAAACAAATTTAAATTATATGAACCAACTTCGATAGTAATGCATTTATATACATACATAATAAATTATAAATACATGAAAGAGTAGGGCCATAAAATGTCATTGGTAATGGATTTGAAGCAGTGAGGTTTTTCTTGTTTTTCACATAATTATCACGTTTTGTCTTAAGCTTTTCTATACAACCTAAATTTTATTTTGCTTTATCATGAGCATATATTATTTATATAATCAGAAATAAAGTAGTTATTTTTATTTTAAAAATAATAGCCCTATGTATTAAGCTTAAATTCAGGTTATAAACAAATGTTTTAGAAAAGTGTATAGTGAGTGTAAATGGGATTATTTTGGGTAACATCCTTTGGTAAATTGTATAATCATATAGTTACAATGTGCTTTTTAATTAATTCAGAAGAGGTTAAAAGTTTAATCAAATTCAATCCCATTTAATCAGAGTGGTTCCTCTCTATGTCTAAATAAAGCATATCAACTTGGAAAGATTGGTGTACTTCTGAGTCAAAAAAGATCCAGGGATTGATTACATTTGTCATACGGTAAGTGTGCCCCCAGTCCTAAATGAAATTGTGTTTTATTTCTTAAAACCTTATACAGGTTAATTTTAATCATTTGTTCTTTTATTATATTTGGGGATTACCGAACAATACTCTGCTGCTCTGTCCACAAGGATTGCAGTTGTGACTATGTACGGCCAAGGTTATATTAGTGTTTTGTTTGTTTGTTTTTGTTTTTTACTTTGTTTCAGTGTACTTAGTAATCTTCAGCAGTATGGCAATCTTAAAATAAGTTTCCTAAGGATGTTTTCAAATAACTTGTGTTGTCTTTTACATCTCATATCATTTCTTAGATGTAGCACTTAGTGAAAATCGTGTCATTTCATTTTCTTTTAGGATATTAGAAAGAGTAAATATACTTCTGGAAAAAAGTACACTTCAATACCAACTGAGGGTATTTTCAATTTTCTCAGGAGGCATATCAGTAGACACAATTATTTCAAGCAATTTACACAATTCACTTCAAGTAATTTTACAATCAAGTCACATATAACACTAATATTATTTAAGAATTAAACCATGAAAACAAGCTCTTTTGAAAGTTAATTCCTCTGTGACTATCTACTGAATCATTATTTTAGCCAGACTCCAGTATAGACAGGAATATGCACATTTCTACTCATAGTCCAGCAAGATATATCTGCTAACAAGATAGAGTTAACTTTGGATGTTATGAAGTAATGTTAAGGCAAGAAAGTTCTGTCATAGAAATTGCAGAATAACTTATTTTTATAATACTGTATCTTTTTCTTTCATTATTTTTCTTTTACAGTTTCTCATAAGTCATTGGACCAGTTGATTAAATAAAGGACTTGAAGTGGAATTGCTGAGATCCAATTCAAGTTCAGACTTTTATTTACACGCTTAATTTTGATTTAAGGTCCTTTTCCAATATGTAGAACATCCCTCAATGCATAATTCTGAGAATAATCTCTCTGGAGAATTTTTCAATCATAAAATAATAAATTAAAAATTGGGGTGGAGAAAGGAAAATAAATGCATCATTCTGAGAAAAATCTCTCTAAAGGATTTATCAATCATAAAAAAAACAAGAAAATTTGGGTGGAGAAAGGAAAATAAATGCACATATCAATGCACTTTAAAAAACATATATGCGTTTGCTTTGTAAGGTATAATAGCTCTATCTTACACTCTCTAATTTCTGTATCATCTACTTAGGTCTTACCTCAAAGGATAAAGGAGAAGTAGTAATTTAAAGGAAAAACAGAGGAACATTAGCAAAAATATATTTTAATATATTTAATATGTTTCAAAAATACATTTAAACTTGTGTCCTTAGTCTTCATTGTAAAAAGAGAAAGCAGGAGTAGTCCGTATAGTGTAAACTCAATATTCATGTCTAATTTAGAGAAAACAGTCTTTCATTTTCTATATGCTATTCAGAAAAGTGATGTTGTTTCAGGTGTGTTTAAAGCATTTTTCAAGTGTGTGCTTTACTATTTCTCCATCCTGTTAAAGCAAAGCCAGAAATATGTAAATAGATTTTTAAAATTATGAGACCATTGACACACGATTTCCAGTTTTCAAGCTATATCCTATTTATGTTAATAATAATATTTACTGGCAAATATTCAGAATATTCTTTTTACAGCTTATGCTGCTCCTAACAAAGTCAGAAATGACCACTGTTAGAAAGGTGAGATGATTTTACATAGCTTCATGGCTCTTTAATGACATGACAAAGCATCTCTTTTCCCCACCAGAGCTTGCAGCAGTCCATGATTAGGACTGCCTTCAGAGAAGTCTTTACATCCTAAAACTATGGACATGGACAATTGTCTTCTAGTGCCACGTGAATCTTGCTGAAGAGGACAGGTTATTACATTGCAGCATATGTGGAAGCCACCATTACGAGGTAAGTAAATATTGCTTGGAACCAGGAACATAAAACTAGTTCTGAATGAGAATAATAGAGAAGCCTGACAAAGGAGTTCCTCATACTTCCTGTATCACATGAAATGGATTATCTCTAACTGAGCCTGTATAAGGTCCTTTATTACAGTATGTTAGTCTCCATCACTGTGCAATGTGTTATGAAGAGCTAGGTTGATTATCTGCATGATTCTCGTATAAAGCTATGGGAATATGTGTTAAAAGTAATTAAAATACACAGAAGCTTTGAGAGACCCTTAATCTTTCCTATAATTTATAGTGAATTCTTTAAACTTTTGCCGTCTGTCTCAAACTACTTAACATAGTAGTAAGCACAAAATAGTATGAGTTTCTTGTGGGTTCAGGAGCAAGTATCCAGAATAGGGCTCAATAATTATTGGTGACTTTGTGTTAATTTTCACAGTTAATACTAAGTGATAATAAGCTTTTAACATACTATAATAGTAACACCTTAAATCTGTAATAACTTATTTTTTTGGTAATTTTCACTCTAGCAAGATTATCTGTTCCTGGTAATCTTCATCACTGTACAGTTATTAATCTTTAAAGAATTAAATAGAATGTGGCAGTGATTCACTATTTATATGCCTTTCTAGTAGTTTTTATTTGTGGGTATGTGTCACAGAGAATGCCACAGTAATTGTCATTACCATCCTTGTAATTGTGTTTCTAATTCTTGCTTCCTGTATCACAGAGATCTCAGGAAGATACAGGAAGCAAGATTAAAATGTAATTATGAAATTGAAAACAAAAAGAAACAAATAAGCTTCCTTTTCAGGAAGCTGTGATAAGCACATTGCTCTTTCCCTGTGAGAGGTGGTTTTGGAATCTGTGTCTCTGAGAATAGGTTTTAATATTTGTTTGTGATGCTTTGTAATCAGTATAATTCTCAAGAGGGGAGAAACCATCTCCTGCAGAGTCTGTTTGAGTTTCATGAGCGCTGCCTTGATACAATGACTCTTTCAAAACTTGCTTTATATTATATGAGTGAAGTCTCCTGGCTACTATCACCTTGTGAAATGGAAGCACAGTCTGTTTGCTTTGTTACATAAGCCATCCTTGAAATTTGGTCAGAGTTCATTTGGTACTTGTACCTCATTGAGGCCAAGGAGGCGTGGAGGAACATAAAACTAAAATCTTAGCTTGTGGCAGAGATAGAATAGATTTCAGTTTTGTAAGGAATTAGAAATCGCTTTAGGCTAGATGGACTTTACAGATAGGAAATAAACGTCCTCAAAGGAAAAGTAGCCAATAGAGGGAAAGAATGTAAAGTATAAGGAGAATGCTGGGAGAAGGGACAGGCAGGCACACGAGAGGATGAAGATGACAAAGAGGTGTGTATGAAACCCATTAAGAAGGAATAGTATGGAATAATATGAAAGTGTGCATATTAAAAAGCAAATGCAGCACTGGCCAACTGAAGAGAAATAATGCTCATATATCTGGCCAGGGCTGCAAAAAGGAAATAAATTTGAGGAAAACAGTTATTATTGAACATGTATATGAAACAAAACAAGGCCGTAAAATACCTAAGACTTGGAATCGTATGTACTTTGTTACACGTGTGAGATTGTGACAGTAACAGAGACTTGACAGGAAAATAAATAACTGTGGTATCAATATAACAAAATGTAAGCTGCTTTGGAAATACTCAGAGGGGTAGTGAGAAGATAGAACTCTAAGAAACACATGCTCCTCCTGCGGCTATTCCTTTCATGTAAGAAAGTATATTATACATAAGTTTTATACTCAACCGATTGCCCTGCTGAATAAAAACTGAAGTTAAATTGGTTGGCATTCTTAGTCAAGGTTAGATGGTAAAAGGAATCAATACCCTAAGCATGCTTTTAATGGTGCTGCATTTTTAGTGCTTCCTAAATGCATACTGTAATTTTTTTTTCTCTGTGACTTATAGGTCTTTTGTTTATTTGTATCTTTGCCATTTTCCTGTGACCAGGTTCCTCACTCTGTATAATGTCATAATCACTGCCATTTTTAAATAATATTTGTTATTTTTCTATCTACCTATCCTCTATCTGTGTATCTGTTTATCAACCTATTGTTTTTCTAATTTAAATTCTACCTATATCATTTTTTCTAATTCTATAGACACACACAAGGCATACACATACACATATACTTATTTGTTTACTATTTTAAAAGTCTATTTATTCTAGGGTGAGTTGGGAGCCTTTTAAACTCTTTCTGTAAGGAATTTAAGGACATGATTTGGGGAAATTTGGGACGAATGAGATATTCCTCTAATTTCCCACTCTGTAGTGTTTGTCCACCAAATGGATAAACGTTAGTTTCGAGGACTGGCAAGTAGACCGATTTTCTAGCCATACCGCACTTTCTAATCTTTAGATAACAGATCTCTAAAAATCATCCATAGAAACCTGTATGGAACGTTTTGGGGTTTTTTGTTTGTTTGTTTGTTTTTAGTAACAAAGTGAAAAACTATATGTGTTTAGTCTCACACGGTAAAATCTTGCTTTACAGCTTCTAATTTACCATGCTTAGTTTTCTGAATGAGGCAAGTAACTTTATTTCTCTGCGCCTGTGGTTTCCTCATATGTAAAATAGAACATATAAAAATTGCCTTGAAGTGTTTTTTTTTTAATTTTTTTAACATTTACTCATTTTTGAGAGACAGAGAGAGACAGAGCATGAGTAGGGGAGGGGTAGAGAGAGAGGAAGACACAGAATCCAAAGCAGGCTTCAGGTTCCGAGCTGTCAGTACAGAACCCGATGCAGGGCTAGAACTAATGGACCACGACATCATCACTCGAGCTATAGTCGGACGCTAAACTGACTGAGCCACCCAGGTGCCCTTTGAGGTGTTCTTTTTAATAAAATAATAAATGTAAGTGTTTATCACAGTGTCTGATGTGTAAAAAGTACTCAGTGAAAGTTAGCCATTAGTAGTAGTAGTTGTGGTATTACCTGATTAGTTGCATATGTATAATTACAGAGAAAGATAGTAAATTATAAAGTGGTTCTTACCAAAATTTCAGAATATTTCACTCAGCGTCGAATAAGGGAAATACCAAGATGGTTTGCAGACATGGGAGGAAGGACAGCTAGATAGAAGGATGGTTGGTATTGACACAGTAGGAGCAGAATGAGAAAGGCATTATTAACTGAAGTGCAAGGCAGTTAGTGTCACGGCAACAAACTCTCACGTGCTGTGACTCTAGAAGAATTAGTATGTAGCTCCGGTTTTGAAGCTTAGTCGATTGTCTTAATACATTTTGAGTATAGCAGTGGTATTCTGAGAATCTTGAATTTTTATTTCGGCCCAGCTGGAATGTGTTATGCATGTTTGATCATGTGCTTTTCCTTTAAAGATAGATGAAATAATCCCCCAAGTGTTGCAGCAGTCAGATTTTTTTTAAATAATTTTCGGTCTGGTGATATCTCCAAAAACAGGTTAATTATCTTTGTGCTCTTGCCCATCTCCAAAAATTGTAAAAAAAAGTTCTCATTTAAGCTTTTTGCTTACCATCATTTTTTCCTGTTTTACTGAAACTCTCCCAAGATACATCCCGGGTTTTATTGAAATTCACTACATTGTGAAAGATGATCTTTGTCAGAATTGAGAATCAAGAACATAATGCTGAGTATTGGCAAATTCTTGGATATTTATAACCGCATCAGAGATGATAGACACAGTTGAGTAAAGATGTAAACAACATTTCAGCCACCACTGTGGAATTTCCTGCTTCGTTTGTTATGTGAAAAAAAAAAAAGCTTTCTTGTTTCTTCAGAACAATGGCTATCTCCTGTACTCCTTCTCTAAACTCCAAATTTATAAACTTCAGAAGTTTGTTTCTTTGTGTTTTGCACTCTTGTGTTGCATTAGTTGCCAAAGCCTTAAAGTTGAAAACAAATTGAAAAATATTGATTCAGCTTGGCTTAGAGACTGTAGCTTAGAAAAATAAAACCCCATGTATCATACATCTTTGTTATGAAGCAGTAATTTCTTTCTTTGAGCCCAGGCACTTTTAAAAGCAAGTTTGAAGCCAGTCTGTATGTAGACATCATGGTCTCCGTTTTTCACAAAATGTAGATAACTAATATACCGAATAGATTAATAATGTTTAAACAGAGTATTTAAGATATTTGTTAGCAATTTGTATTTTCTCTTCAAAGTAAAAGTGCTTTGTAGAATGTGTGGTGACTAGCTGCCACATTTTGCCTAAAACAGAGAGATTACCTGGTTTGTGCATTTAGTGCTCAAACCCCTGTTTTGGGTAAACCTGGACGGTTGTCTATCCTAAAGGTATCCCACAGCAAAACAAGAAGTATATACAAAATAGATGAACAACTCCTATTTGCCGTCTCTGCCATATAACCACATTTTAAATTCAACCAATAGTTATTAGTTCCAATTCTTAGATAGGATTCTGTATGTTCTGTTTTTCTTAAAGAGCAACTACTGTTGGGGTATCTGTGGTCATTTTCAAATGAAATATATAGACACCAAGAAAATCAACACTTCACCTTAATGATAATATTCTTAAAGTTCTTGCTATTTTAATTCAGGTGAGATCATAAGTGAATTTTGAGTCAGATTAAAAGAGAAAAGAAATGTAATACGAAGCTGAGCAGATGGTGGTCACAGATACTAAAGGAAGAGAGAAGTAATAAAGAAAAACATACAGTTGAAATCTACCTGTTTCTGTTTATTTCCAGAGACCTATTCCATTTCCAGAGTCGATTAAAATTTAAGGTAGCAATTTAGGAAAACCCAAGACAATCAGATGCTAATCTAGGATAATTTGTTTCAGCTGGAATATTGATTGAACCATACAATATTTGTAGTCAGATACTTTACATTATTTATGAGCATTTGCTAATAAGCATTTCATGTATTCCTTCAACTATGTTAACAAAGAAAAACAACACTGACAGCAGTCAACAGATACTTGGGACTTCTGAAGGCCATTTGGGAGACATTTTTTTTTTGTGTGTAAAAACTTTAAATCTCTCCTTGACATCTATTAAATATCCACATATTGTTTCATTTCTTTGCTTTCCATCACAGCAAAACTTTGTATATGTATAGTTCATGTTTTCACACTCTCCCTTTTCATATATCATATTCCTATGTATATAGTTACTTATATTTCTGGCAGTGATTTTTTCCAGTATGCCCAGAATACATAACAAAATCCCTATTAACATCTTAGCTTCTCTACTATATTGTCCTGTAGCTATCTCAAGCATCATAATGAGGCAATATCTAATCTTTGATCTCAATCTGTACCTTTCTTCCTCATCTCAGTAGCATGCATTGTCAACCACCTGCCATTTACACTTTTAACTCCTATGCTTCTTTAATGACAAGAAACATTTTAATATCACTTTACAATTTATGAAGCACATTCACAAAATTCCTTTGGTCACTTGCTCATCTGTCCTGAGAAGATACTGAAGATTGTAAGCCTCTTGAAAGTAAGAACCATGCCTTCATTCCTTTATCCACAGCTTGGGATATAGTAGAAGTATAATGAAAGTTTTTTGATAAACAGAATGACTTAAAAATCTCCATAATGAGTAATGAGTGGAGCCAGCACACAAACATTCATTTTAGATCCTTTTAGTTTATCTTTTTGAATCATTGATAGTATTCACACACAAAAATGAAAGGTGTGCCTAAGAAAAATTGTTAATATTGAAAAAAAATTCATGACTTTGCTTTGTTTTGTTAAACTGTTGTTAGTTTTCTTGTAGCTCATTGTCTCAGTTGACTACATCTCATTCACTGTGATGAAGGGACACTGAACTTGCCTACTTTGTCTTAGGTAAGACCATGGCTACCAGTAATTAATGTCCCAGACATGGCACTTGATCTATCTTGTCTTGTTTCTTCATAGGCTTGAGTAGTTCGGGCTAAAATATCTTGAAGGTCCAGTGACCAGAATTTCAGTTTGGTTTCTGTGCCAGTCAATTTTATCTTTTTATGTTTGGAATTAAAAGCCATGCCCTCAAAATAAGTCCCCTATTATACTCACTCACGCCATTGATCTCAAGGGAGCCTGTGCTGTAGGATATAACACATCTGCTCAAATATTTCCTTACTAATGAAAATAATTCAATTTGTAAAATACTTATTTAAGTTTTGTATTCTTTATGATTACAGACAAGTATAAAACCCATATATTAAAAAACAAATATAACAGATAGGTCATTCAGGTTCAACTAACATGTAATTTCCATAGGGATACCTTACCTGGGAGCCTTATTAAAGTCACTGGCCCCTGCATCCTCCTATCATTCTCTCTCATATGGTGCTGCTTCACTTTCTTCATAATATTATATAAAGTAAAACTACCTCAGTGTTTAAAGTGCTTTATCTTCTGCCCTCCCTCCACTCTCACCCTGATTAGAATGTCAGCTCTCTGTCACAGGGACCTTGTCTAGAATCCACACCCATATAAACTCAGTGCTTATCATCTAATAGATGCTTAGTATTAGATCTTTGAAACAAAGAACAAATGGAAATTCTGAATATCAATCAAGGTTCTGAATATCGATCAAATTCTGAATTCTGAATATCGATCAAATTTCAAGAAAATTGAAAAGAAGATGATATATATATAGAACAACTAAGTTTTTGATAGGATAATTTTGACAACTTTCTTACATAAGCAAAACCCAACCAAGCCAAAACGAAACAATAAGCAATCCACTTCTAGAATGTGAGACCAGTCAGAATGTGGCTTTAAGTTCTGATATTCTTATGTCCCATCACTCAACTTTTACTTTTCCAGTGTAAGTTGGAATTTTTTTTTTTTAAAAATTACAATGGCTTTTGTCTTAAATACTTTGTACTCCAAATTATGCAAAGTCCTTAATTGGCCAATCAATGTAACGATATTTTTTATAATTTACTCCTTCATTAAAATGATCACACCTGTTGGAAACTATCTCAACATAAATAATGAGAAAATATAAATTATACCAAGGTTTGAGTGTACCCCCACAAAATTCATGTTGAAACCTAACCCCTAAGACAGTAGGGCCCTTGGGAGGTGATTAGGTTACTCTGCCCTGATAATTGTGATCCTCACCCTCATAAAAGAGGTTGAAGAGATCACCATTTCCCCCTCTGCCATCTGAGGATACAAGATGTGTGAAATCTGGAAGAGAGCCCCCATTGGACCATGCTAGGGCTCTAGCCTCAAACTTTCAACCTCCATAACTCTGAGAAATAAACCCACACTTACACAGTCAATTAATTCGTGACAAAAGAGGGAAGGATATACAATGTGGGAAAGACAGTCTCTTCAGTAAATGGGGGGAAAACTGGACAACAACATGCAAAAGAATGAAATTGGACCACTTTCTTACACCATGCACAATAATGAACTCAAAATGAATCAAAGATCTAAATATGAGACCTGAGACTATAAAAATCCTAAAAGCACAGGCAGTGATTCTCAGACTTAGGACATAACAACATTTTTCCAGATGTGTTTTCCAAGTCAAAGGATATAAAAGCAAAAATACACTATTAGGCTACATTAAAATAAAAACGTTTTTCAGAGTGAAGGAAACCATAAACAAAACAAAAAGGCAACCTGCTGAATTTAAGGTGTTTACCAATGATATATCGGTTAAGGAGTTAATATCCAAAATATGCAAAACACAAAAGTCAACACCAAAAAACCCTAACAATTCTATGTAAAGAGTGGGTAGAGAACCTGAATAAAAGTTTTTCCAAGGAAGACATATATATACCACTGAACACATGGCAAAGGATCTTTTTCTAACAACTGTTTGATGCAAGTGGATTTTCAGAATAAATGACTTTTTTTCTTTCTTTCTTTCTTTTTTTTTTAATGTAAGATAGGAAGGAAGCAGAGTTGAAGGGATAGAGGGAGGAAGAGCAATAAGGAGTATTTTCATTACAACCAAAAATTATTCTTGAAAATTTTATGTCTAGTTCTGCAGTATTACTGTGGCTCTTTTAAGGTGACATGACCCTTCCTTAACCTGTGCCTCTTTTTTCTCCTTTTGTGTGTGTGTTTGGCTGTGTGGTTCTATCTCTTGTTTCTTTAATCCTCTTTTTTTTTTCAACTAACATCTTACAGATGTGGGAACAGAATGTGTAAGTAATTACACACTCATAAGCTTTTGCCTCACATATTTATTTAAATTAAAAATAACCTAATAACCTATTAGGAATCATTAATTCTGAAAACATAATTGAAATATTTTGTAACTGAGTACTAATTCATTCTGTCAGTGGTTTGACTAAGTATTAGCCATACTCCATATTAATCTTATTAAGCTTTATTGAAAAATCACAACTGATAGCAATTATTTTTTTGCATATTTAAATTATTCCAAAAATGTTATGCCTTTGTTTATCTAGTGAAGATTCTATTTTTCTATTATTTTGACTATAGTGCACTTGCATGCAGAATTGCACTGTAGTAAACTGCAAAGGACATGGCAAATACCTTTTTCAATCACCGTCACCCAATCGATAAGAAACCTTACCTTAGAACGTTTTACTTGTTTGATTAAATTGTTCAGTTTTCAGGGCACCTGTGTAGCTCAGTCAGTTAAGCGGCTGACTCTTGATTTCAGTTCAGGTCATGATCCCAAGTTTTGGGCTCTGTGATGATATTGATGAGCCTACTTGGGATTCTCTCTCTCTCTCTCTCTCTCTCTCTCTCTCTCTCTCTCTCTCTCCCCACCCCCTCATCTGCTCTTATTCTCTCTCTCAAAATAACTAAGCATTAAAAAAATTGTTCAATTTTCTTTTAGTTATAAAATATCAATCCTTGGGGTGCCAGGCTGGCCCAGCAGGTTTGGCATCTGATCCTTGATTTCAGCTTAGGTCATGATCTCATGGTTTGTGGGATGGAGCCCCACATTGGGCTCTGCACTGTTAGTGCAGAGCCTGCTTGGGATTCTCTCTCTCCCTTGCTCTCTGCACCTGCCCCACTCTCTCTAGCACACGCACTCTCTTCCAAAATAAATACATAAACTTCAAAAAAAAAGTAAATCAATCCTTTCTTACTACTTCAATCTCTCTGATTAATGTTTCCTCTCTCCTCAAATGCTGTTTCTTCAAAAGGCACATGGTTTCCCCACTTTCTCACCTTATATTTCCTCATTACTCATCATTCAACTTTTATATCCCCAACTTTTATGTTCACCATCTCAACTTAAGCATTTGTAATATATCATATCATATCAATTCATATCATATCATCCAGTGGAACTTACTGTCTTTCATGTGTTCATTACTGTTGAACATTACTGTGGAAGTTGTTTTGAAATCACAGTCTTTCCCTTCATCTGTGTCATTTCCTGGATTCTTTTGCTCCTTAAATCTTAAACAGCAGTTTCTGTTTCCCAGGCTTATTTTCTCAGCTTTCTTTAATTTTCTTTTTATTTTATACTACCTCTTTGAGAAAACCATACACATTCTTCTTTTCAACAAACTATTGAAACTAATAGACAAAACTAGACTCATTACCATTTATCCCAGACTATTTCACCTTGTAAGATATCCTGATTGCTCTTATAACAACCAGGTTGCTATCAAGGCTTACTTCAGATTTCTTCTCCCACATACTCTGCAAATTAAGATTTCTTTTATTCTTTTTTCTTCATAAGAACTGCTAAGATATTACCTACAAATGCTCATTATATTTTACTTGAAAGCTGTAATCTCCTAACTATTCCTTCTGCCTATATACTTTAATCCTTCTTTTCAGTTCTCTAAAAAGCAATTCTTATTTCACTACCTTTGTTAAAAATCCTATAATGCCCTCTCTAATTTGAAACATAACAATAATAAATTCTTCAGTATAAGGAGAGGCATACTACACATTATCCCTTAGCAGCCTAAGAAGGAAACAATGCTGAAGACACCTTGAGCTTGGACTTCTAGCCCCCAGAACTCTGATGCAATTAATTTATTTTGTTTAAGTCATTCAATTTGTGGTACTTTAAGGCAGCTGTAGCAAAATCAATAGCTTTCATACACAAAACTAATAAGTTAGAGGTCATTATAGTGAAGAGATACTCATTAACAGTAGCAACAAAGATGATTAAATATGTAGGAATAAACTTAAGAAGAAGTGTTTAAGACATTTATGAATAATTTTTTTAATTTATTTATTTTCAGAGAGAGTGAGCAGGGAAGGGGCAGAAGGAGAGGGAGAGAGACTCCCAAGCAGGTTCTGCACCATCAGCACAGAGCCTGATTTGGGGCTCGAACTCACCAACCATGAGATTATGACCTTAGGCAAAATCAAGAGTCAGACGCTTAACGGAGTGAGCCACCCAGGGGCCCCTATGAACAAAAATTTCAAATACTACTTAAGGGCATAAAAATATATTGAGAAAATGGAAAGAAATTCCTGGTTAATAGATTGGATAAGTCAGTTCACCCTAAATTAACTTATTGATTAAACATAATCCTTAAAAATATGCCTGTTTTTTTATAGGGTTGGACAAGCTGATAATAAATTTCAGATAAGAAAACAAGCATGAAAGGATAGGAAAGCTGTGAGAAGGAACCAGACCAAAGAGATATTAAAAAATACCAAAAGTCTCTACAATTGAAAAGTAGTGATATAAAGGAAGTAAGTTATTGGATTTAAGTAAAAAGCCCAGAAATAGACTAAAAAGTATGGAGATTTTAGGTATCATGTAAGTTAAATTTCATATCATTGGAGCAAAAAACCTATTCTTCAATGAATTATGTGTGATCCATATCTCATATCACACAAAGGATAACCTGCAAATGAATTAGGGATCTAATGTAAAAAATTAAATCATGCAGGTACAACAATCATGGGTGAGTTTCTCTTTAAGATTGGTGTAGGTAAAGGGTTTTGAGCTCTTACTTAATTTTCATGGACTATAAAAGATTCATATATTTTTACAAATGAAATAAGGTGCATTGCAGATAACACCAAAAACAAAATCAAAAACTGAAAAAGAGAAGACGGGCACTGGGTGGCTCAGTCAGTTAAGCATCAGACCTCTGCTCAGGTCATGATATTGTCATGATATTGTGGTTCATGAGTTCAAGCCCCACGTGGGGCTCTGTGCTGACAGCTCAGAACCTGGATCCTGCTTTGGATTCTCTGTCTCCCTCTCTTTCTGCCTCTCTCTCTCTCTCTCAAAAATAAATAAACATTAAATTTAAAAAAAAACAAAAAGTGGAAGAAAATAATTAGAATATTAACTGGAAGTCTTCATACCTCTAATATATAAGCAAGTCTTAAAAACTGATAGGCATAGGAACAAAATCCAAAAATAAAATAAGAAAAATGGAAAAAAAAAGACATGAACAGGAAATTCTTATACACACACAAAAAGATGTAGAAATGGTCCTTAAAAGGAAAAATCTCTCATCTTTCAGGTTGGTAAAAATTTTAAACTATGGCATTTATGAGATTGTAGGGAAACAAGTATATTCATACTCATACATTGCTGGTAGAAATGCGATTTGCTACACCTCTTCTGGAGGGACATTTGGTAATACTAAACAAAGTATATATGCCCTTACCTAAAGAAACTGTATATGCACCTTACATATATCCTATTTTCATAGGAGTTATTGTCAGAACCACACTCATGTTTCCCATACCCCTCCTACGTTCCATGTATAAATAATTAAAATCAACAAGGATGAGGATAAGGACCGATCCAGTATTGAACACACACAGTGACACAGGCACTTAATTGTATTACAAGTGAATGACAAAACATAGTGAAGAGGGTTGGCAAGAGCTAAGTTATATAATTTTGGGAAACAGTACTTTGTATATTTTAAGGTTTAAGACTAAACAAAATATACACAGATATTTTACTCTAGTTAATACATGTTTCTTACAGGGGAATCGTTTCTGACTCTGAAACACCTTCATGCACGTACATATTTTTAATGTATATTACTACAGTAACTAAATATATTGTGCATAAGGATAGGTTTTACAATATCAGAGGAAACAATAGCAAATAAGGAAAGGAAGGCTAGATTGATCCCTGTGATGATTTCTAAATTGTAATTAGAGCTATCAGTGCGCGCACACACACACACACACACACACACACACAGAAATGGATAGATACAGGATTACATAGATGTATGTATGTTAGTATATAGGTATCTAGCAGCAGTGAGCACTTGTACTATCTAACCCTACATACCATTTGTCAAAATAATCAGGGCTCCTTGGAAAAATGTTCCATTTTCATGGTGAGGTTAACAAAAGTACAAGATGAGCCTAGAATATCTAATAATGGTAATTAATGACGTGCTCAAAAATCTGATATAGTCATTAAAAAAAAGACACAAGTAGGGGCGCCTGGGTGGCGCAGTCGGTTGAGTGTCCGACTTCAGCCAGGTCACGATCTCGCGGTCTGTGGGTTCGAGCCCCGCATCAGGCTTTGGGCTGATGGCTCGGAGCCTGGAGCCTGTTTCCGATTCTGTGTCTCCTTCTCTCTCTGCCCCTCCCCCGTTCATGCTCTGTCTCTCTCTGTCCCAAAAATAAATAAAAAACGTTGAAAAAAAATTAAAAAAAAAAAAAGACACAAGCACCACATGAAGCAGCTCCCAATGGCCAAATCTGGGACAATTTAAGAAACAAAATAAATAACAATGTTAATTTATGGATAGTTTATGATAAATTATGGATATGCAAATTATGGATAAACTGGGCTAATTTAAATATTCAGAATATTTTTTTTAAAAATGAATAATTAAAAAATAAACAGAAGAGAAGATCAATTCTTTCTTAAAGTAGAATGTAGAAAGGACAGGGAAAATAGAATATTACCATTAGGCAAACACCTAAAGAGAAGCAAATATTGCAGCCAAGATTTATCAAATATGCTAAAATAGTGTGTAAAAGTCCGATAAGAAACAGATAATGTACATATTATTGTATTCAAGGACACTGAAAAATTTGTTGAGGGAAAAATGAACGAGGATTACATTTAAGTAGAAGATACAGTAAAAATGATTAAGGGGAAAATTTTGGTTAACGATATGATACTATTCTAATATAATTAGGCATGAATATTTGGAAATGTTTAAGTGGAAAATGGAAACTCTCTGCTATGGAAATATTACTTGAAGATATATACCTTTTGTGTGCATGGAGCTGTGTAATTGTGTGCAATGATCAGTCATAGGTGTCAGAGGGTGAAAAAAACATACAAACTATTGGATGCCTGGCCCTAGGTTTTCTTAAGTCAACATGTTCTTGATATATTTGTGAAGTGATAAATATAAGAAAATTGTGACATCAATTTTTTTAAATTTTTCTTAACATTTACTTATTTTTGAGAGAGAGGGAGAAAGAGAGAGAGACACACACAGCATGAGTGGGGGAGGGGCAGAGAGGGTGACAGAATCCGAAGCAGGCTCCAGGCTCCCAGCTGTCAGCACAGAGCCCCAACAGAGCCCCACGTGGGGCGCCACGCAGGGCTGGACGCAGGGAGGAACTCATGAACTGTGAGATCATGACCTGAGCTGAAGTCAGACACTCAACCGACTGAGCCACCCAGGCGCCCCAATTTTTTAACCTCTGCTTTACTATACGTTGTAGGATAGTCTTTGGGTATTTGGTTTTAGTTTTCCATGCAATACATTTTTGTAAGAGTATCTTTCTCTTACTTTAATCTTTTAAACATTTTAATAAAAAAAATTGATGTGCATAGGCAATTTCCCTACCTTTCATCAAAAATGTTGGAAAGGTAAATGTGTTAGAATAAAATCAAGCATATTTGAGTTAAAACAGATGGTAAAACATTTTTTTTAGAATATATACAGGTAACTTTATATTCAAGAAAGAAAAAATGAAACGAGATAATATTAATAAATTTATCTCATCTCAGACAAATAACATGAAAATGATTATAGGTAATTTGTTCAAATGGATGTACTTTATTTTTATAAAAGAGTAGTAATCAGTGAGTTAAACCCAAAATAAACTCTGTTTTAATCTAGGACAGGCAAAGTGTAGTATAAGAATAGTATATGAGAAGACTTGAAGGAGTAAGCCATACAGAAGGGACTCTGGATATTAAAATATTTAGCCCAGTTTCCAGAAGGGAAGTCCAATGACTGGAAATCCTGCTGCATATGTAAAGAGAAAAAACTATTTATTGTGGAATGAAAATAAACTACTAACAAGTCCTATTAGAAGGGAGTAAAAATGAGAAGAAATATAAACTAAACACATAAACATAATGTTAAAAAATTAAGTCTAAAATAAAATACCAAATGAACACATTAATAAAATTACAAAATAAGGCTAAATATGGCATTTTTCTTTAATATAGAATATTCATATTTCATTTAATTATCACATTCAGTGTCTGGATTCAGTAGCTCTTGTCAACCTTCTACCACAAAAATAAAGTAAACCATGGATTTGATATTATTACTTCCTTAGTGGAAAACTTGTAAAGCTTCATCTTGTCCTGAACTTGCAGGGTCATAAGATTTCTATTCTTGGATTAATCCATTGTTTGTTTAGAGACCATTGTGGTTCAGTGTGCATGTGTGTTCTGATCAGTGACAAAGTAGTTAAACCTGTTTGGTTGATCTAAGAAGGTAGTGATAGTATGTGTGCAAGTGTAAATGCCATCTTATTCTCTCAGGCATAGATTTTATCTCCTTACCAAGGGACGCGTAGTGTGTCATGTTTTGGTGTGCACCTGTACAACTTCCCAGCTTCATCTCCAGGATTCTCTGTTTGGAACTCTATCACCTGCAGCACTCCAGGCCCATTCTCCTTCATGCTTAGGCTTGTGATCCTCACTCAGTCTAACATAGCCTTGTCACAAATCTCCTACCCCATCTCACCTTCACTTAAAACTTGCCCTTCCCAGCAAACATTTTTGCTCAGCTAATTTAACTTATCTTTTGGTCACAACATAGAACACCTGTTACTTGCTATTTATATAATCAACAGAGTGCCTACAGCGTGCCAAATACTGTCCTGGACTCTAGTGGTAAATCTGTTAAAACAGAGGTTTTTTTCTGTCCTTGTGGCCCTTGTGCTCTAGAAATAATTAATTTTTACAAGTAATTGTATATTTATACTTGAAATAGGCTTTATTGATGAGAGAAGTTCATATACAAATCATCCTGAAATCTTCCAGGTATGCTGAGTCCTTCTATGCTAACATGTCTGTGTTTTCTCACTAGAATATAATATTTTGGGGGCAGGTGTAATGTACTGAGTACAATGATTCATCCTTAGCAGGTGTTTAATGGATGTCTGTTTAACTTAAACATGTATAATAATCATCCATAAAACATCAGGAAATGATTTCCTTGATATCTTGTTAATATATGTACCTCAAAAAAAATCTTTGTAGATTCATTTTCATGATGCATTCATTTTCATATAAGTGAATTTTTACTCTTCACTGGGACCTGAGTGGAAAAAAAATTGCCACTTCCGTCCTTTTGCTATTTTCCCCCTAAAATGAAACTTTGTATAAAAGACTGACTTACACAAGATAGGAATACCCAGGACATTTTAGAAACAGAAAAGTGTGTCAGGACATAGCAATAACTGGAACAGTGTCAGAGACTCTGGGTCTAAAGTTCTCTCTTATGTAGCTAAAGAGTGGGATACAGGATTGAAAGTGAGAGATGGATAATTTATGGGAAAAAACAAGAGCCCCAAATAAGGGTCTTTGCCCCACTTTTATTAGGATCAGAAGGCTTACAAACATGGTGATGAACATGCATAAAGAGACAATGAATCCGTGAACATTAACTTGTGTACGTGAGGGAAAGGGGGTCTTGAAGATATTTGGGGTTAGGGGTTTAGGTTAATACAAAGCAAAATCCTGACGCCAGGCAGTCTGGCAGAAGGTTGTTTACAGGGAACATGAGGCACAACCTCTGTTTATCTTAGCTAGCCTAGAAGATGAGACAGGTAGGGGAAATAAACTCAGAGTTAACAAGGCAAATTGTTTTATTAATCATCTCAGCTCTGGGCTGCTACAGCTGTGGTCTATAGCCCAATTTACCTGTTTACCTAACTTGGTCCTTTCTTCCTTGAAAGCATTTTCTGCCATAGTACTAAAATGGGGGTGCTTCCACCTTGAATATCTAATCTTGTTTATTTCATATACCTATGTATTGGGCACCTTTGCACCCTTATATTTGGGCCTTTGCCCCCCCTCTCTATTCCAGGAGCTCTGCACCTCCTCTCTATTCTGGGGTGCCTTTGCACCTCCCTATTCTTGGTTGCCTTGTCTTGTTTACCCAAACTCAGGTGTGAGCATCCTATGGTTTTATATTTCTTTATGCCTTGTTAACCCATTGGTGTAAGCCTGGGGGATTCCTAAGTTTATCCTCCACAGAATAGCTTAAAAAAATTATTTAAATGTGGTTTGCTTTATTGCCTGAGGCATTAGAGACAGACATATGGAAGAACATGGATGAACTCTGAGCATTTATTGAGTGTTCCTCACTAATTCATCAGTTAGAAGGTATAACCAAACAGGCTTCACTGTACTTATGAAGTCTGTTCAGGGTTGCCACTAGCTATCATCTGTTTACTTACATAGAAAATAAAGATCATTATATACATTTCTCAAAAAATCAGCCCTAATTTCTGGTATGCCCAAGTTTATAAAGGCATGCAGGCAACTCAAGAGAATAGAAGGGAATCAATTTAAGTTATTAACACAGTTCATAATATAATCAAATATTTGACTGATATTTAATTGGTTCTTGCTTCCATTTCCAAATTTGAAGGAGGTCCTAGACCAAGAGGTAAATGTTGTCTCTTAGAGTATTTGACAGAAACTCCACATTTAGTCGTTGGTACATTTTTCCATGATTACAGGACTGATTTTCTGTGGTGTTTGTTTCCATTTCAATGTAAAGTTGAATTCTTAGGGCACACCAAAATTTGGTACTGCAAATAATACATACCCTAATATTGATGTAATTTTTATGTAATTCTAAAATTTTAAATTTCAGAATTTTTAAGTGTATTGGATATTAGGTGAAAATGTTGCATGATAAGTATATTCTGGCTATAGCTGGCAGGTCATTCATTTAGGTACTATATTAAAATTTACTGCAATAATTTTATTAAAAAGGGCAAACAAACTGAGGATATATATGAACAATATACTTGGAGAAAATAAGTTAATATGATTCTAATTTTTACATAGTTGGTTAAGACTTTTTTTACTCTGACATATGTTGGTATTTTCTAAAATGATTAATACAACTTTCATAATAGCTTGAGACAAATCTTGAGTTTATAATGTACAGTGAAGATTTTATTCCAATCTCACTAGCAAAAGCTAATTTTAGATGAATTTTTAATTTTTTTTTAATGTTTATTATTGAGAGACAGAGAGAGAGACAGAGTATGAGCATGGTAGGGGCTTAGAGGAGGAGGGACAGAATCTGAAGCAGGCTCCAGGCTCTGAGCTGTCAGCACAGAGCCCGATGCAGGGCTCAAACCCACAAACTGCGAGATCATGACCTGAGCCGAAGTCAGATGCTTAACCGACTGAGCCACCCAGGTGCCCCTAGATTAATTTTTAATAATAGTTCCAAAAATATTTCTTAAAATATTATGCATGCATACATGGAAAACACTTATGTATCTATGCTGGTCCTACCTCAAGTCTCCATGTTCTAGATTTCACCTAAACTCAGTATATCTCATGCAATAAACCTGAACCTTAAATTTTGTTCTCCCATTTGTTTCAGAAAATTTTTTTCTTTCATCTTCTGTGAATAATGATATTTGGTCAATTTTCTCACCCATGTTCTATTTGGTGGGTCCATTAAAATTTAACTTCACTTACATTGCTTCAATAAATAAAAAGTTAATTCATAGAAGTGAAAAAGCTAATCAAAGACCAATTTAGTGCTTGATATGTACTAGTTACTTATGTACTTTCGGGAGGCCATTTGGGGGAGCCATGGAGACATAAGATGACATCCTACCCATTCAATAGATCATTTCTGTAGGATCTTACATCCTACATTGTACATGTGCAGCTCACATCATAGTTTTAGCTCAGTGTCACTCACCAAGGAGTGTATACCAAAATTTCCTGTAGAGTTTTTAAAAAGTATAAATTCTTGAGGATCTAGCTCAGAGTTACAATATCACAATCTCTGAGGATGAACTCTGATCACAGTTTAGTTAAAGAGTACTGATTTTTTTGTGGATCCATTCTTATATATAGTATCTATATATTTAAGTTTTAATTGTGGAATGTAATAAAACATTTATATTTTAGAACTAAAGTAGATGGTGTTACATTGCTGGGGAATTGTTTTAGTCCATTACCCAACCAGACTGCTAGCATCTTGCAGGAGAGAAAATGGTTTATGCCACTGAAATATCTCATGACAGTTTTGGTTGTTTTTTCTCTTAATAATGTTTGTTGCCTTATTGATGCACTCTTCTTAATAATGGATTATATTCACCCTCCTTCTACCCATCCAATTTCTATCCCAACTTGACACTCTTCTATGTAGAGATTAGAGCTCTAGAGAGCAAGAGCATACTGCTGAGGTAATTAGTGGGATTCTAGGCAAGCATTTGGGGGAAGAGAGCCATACCTATTTATGATCATCACAGTTAGAATATCTGCATTGTATAGATACAGGATATTTGGAGATCCTCCACTAAGAAAATAAAACAATAGTTCTGTCACTGTGGTTTAAGTCTTGTTGATAAAAGGCTGTTTTTGATCACAGTGAGTATAGAACTAAATCCAAGCTCCAAAGTGCCTTTAAGGTTTTGAAGAGTTTTCTTAACATGAATGATCAGGAAGGCAAGTCGGCTCCAGAGAGGTTTAGAGATCCTCATTCCTTTGTGGTTGCTATTACAAAATCACTTTCAATGATAAATAAAAACAGGGCCGCCTGGGTGCCTCAGCCAGTTAAGTAGACAACTCATGATTTTGGCTCAGGTCATGATCCCAGGGGTTGTGATATCGAGCCCTGTGTGGGATTCTCTATCTCCTCTCTCTCTGCCCCTCCCCTGCTCACGAGCATGCACTCTTTCTCAAAATAAACAAACAAAAAATAATAAACAAAAACTAATAAAAATAAATATTAAGTTCAAATATTTAATAGTATATCACAGCCAGGACTTGTGCTAAGTGCTCTAGAAACACCATCACATCTTATCCTGATAATAGGAGATGGGTATTGTTATAGCTTTTGTATTAGGAATGTTTGCTTACGTGTAACATTGACATGAATTGATGAGAGTGGTCATAAAAATATGGATTCTCTGCACTCATTCAACAAGCATTTATTGAGCCCTTTTGTAAATTATATATGGAAATAATGATTATAAGGATGAGGAAATCTGAAATACCATTATTTCAGCAATCATCCCCTGTTATAGCCCCAATACTGTGCTCATCAAAGAAAAGCAGAATGGTGGTATATGTTGGTAGATGTGGCTCACTTCCTTTGCTTCAGTCATTTGGGGAAACAATGTGAAGAACTCAGAATGGGCATAATAACAGCATGAAAATGAATCAATAAAAAAATATACAGATTAAATGATAGGATGTGCAAATATTTATAAAAGTAATGTGGGCGGGGTGATGGGAGAAATTATGCGCTGATTCAGATAAAACAATATTGACCATGACTTGTTAACTGTTGAAACATATGCTTGGTATGTTTATATAATTTTTAATAATAATAAATTTAAAAATAGAAAAAAGATCAATATGCAATTTAAAACCCTGATGAGTTCACAAGCAACCAAATAGTTGTTTCATTTTAATATTATAGTTCAATTCAGCAAGTGCATGAATTTTTCTTCCTCAACCAAAATGCAATTAACATCCATGAAATTATACAATTTTCTATTTGCCTTTGCCCACCTATAATAATTGTGGCTAACGGCCATCTAAATTATTCATTTTATGTGGTGAACAAGTGATTATTCTTAAAACAGATCCTGTGCTCTTTTAAATTGCTTTTCCTCATTCTCCAGTTGGCCCAGACCATTACTGAGTTAAATGTTTCTTAATGAAGAATACTGCCTCACTGAACTTGGCTTTGTCTGTGAATCACAGGAATAATTTGAAATTCCTAAAGTCCAGAACGGCATCTCAAAACGAGATGGCAAATGCTAAAATTCTATATCTTTATTCTCTAACCTTTTTCTGAAATGCTTTTTTTTTCTTTTTTCTTTAGAAACAGTATACTCTCAGAGAGTGTATTTTAAATCTATAAACCTGGATATAAATAGTCGGCATACTGATTGTTCTAAGAAGTTGATTGTATCAATCAAGACATAAACAGAGTGTATAAAATGAACAGAAACATGATGTATGAGGGAAGAGAGGAAAAAGGGAGGCATAGAATAGTGTTTCTGCTTCCTTCCTCCCTCTACCCACTAGCCTTTCCTATAGAGAAGAGAAGCTGCTAATAAAATTGCCTCAGTCCAAGGCAATGATAAGAGTTATACTTTTTATATTTATTTATTTATATTTTGAGAGAGCTAAAGAGTGCGTGCATGCACACATGCAACTGAAGGAGGGACAGATGGAGAGGGAGAGAGAGAATCTTAAGCAGGCTCAGCACCCAGCTCGCCCTGACCCCTGGCGCAGGGCTCAATCTTAAGACCCTGAGATCAGGACCTAAACGGAAATCAAGAGTTGGACATTTAATCGACTGAGCCACTCGGGTGCTCCTAGAGTTACATTTCAAAAGATGAGATTGAACTGTGTTCATGCCATTGTGCTTTATCCATTCTTTTTTGTTTTCCACTTCTTTTGTGTACCATCCACTTCCATGTGGTGAGGTTGTTATGCTGAAGTTGACTATACATATTTGATAATGTCATTGCCCTCTTACTTTGATTCTTGTTAGGTGGAAGATAGAGAAAATAAAGAGAATGTCTGAGAAACAGTGGAAGTAAGGATTTCCATTTAACTATGATATATGTATCAATCACAGCCCTCACCAGACCCTATATCATAGTGTGGGTTTAGCCTATATGTTAATAACCTGGAATTTTCATTTAGATGCTATTTCTTTCATATATCCCACTCTTCCTGGTGTATGTGTGTGTGTCCAAGTGAGGGCCATCAGAGGTTATTAATGACATATTCCTGGTAAGTAGCCTGGATAAAAATAATGTTAAACTAACACCAGAAAACCATAATTCTACACACTGTGCATGCACACTTAGCAACGGAGTTATTTTAACACTATATTATTCTTTGTTTAGTGGCTAAAGACTTGGCTTATTTTATGAAATTATTTTGGTGAGCAAATAATTAATCTTAAATTTGTGGGCCTGACTCAGTGGCTTTGTAAACAATTGGTGCAAACATACCAAATTATAACTTGAAAGTTACAAAATCTGAAAACATTTACTTTTATTTTACCTGTGTTTGCTTGAGCTTCTGGTTGACAGAGCACCTTTCTAAGATATGGAAATCGCTTCTCCTTTGCTTCCTTCAGGTGCCAGAAATTGATTTTTGCAGTCAGCAGGAATATCATGCCCAGCTGTGTCCTTTTTCATTTCTGCCTTTCCCTTGACTTTACCTTCTAGTTAGTCAGAAAGCAATCACATAACCCCAACAGTGTCAAAACTGTAGTATTCTAAATGTCTCAGCTAGGTATCTCCAAACTTCCAAAAACCTCCCGAATTTTCTTGTCATCAAGGACCCATGTATGCCTAATCAAGTGCCTTCATACAGAGACACTCATTTAGCTAAATTATTATGTGTTGTAATAAAAAAGTAATCATTTTAATGCAAAACTTTTCACTATAGTGATAAAATATTCATGCAATATTTAAATATGAAATAACAAAACTAAACACGTAGACACATTTTATTATACCTGATGAATGTAATAAATTAGCATTCTGTGAATATGTGATTTTTAAATTAGAGTATTTTCCCTCCACTTTGGTTATACAGGAAATATATTTAAACTTTCTTTAAAGTAATAAATATGAAGGCATAATCAAATGTAAAGTTTGGCCTTTATACTTATATCACTTTTATCCGTATTTGTTCCCACTTATTGTTAACAAGGGCAATTGCCCACGAAAATAGTCCTGAAATAAGCAATTAATTTATATGGATAATCGTACTGAAAATCCTATGATGTGCAAATATATTGGGCTGTTTAAGGTATTTAGTAGATTTATATGGGGTAGATTGTATTCTAGGAATGGAGATATAATATACCAAGTTCCATAAATGAGATTTCATATCTCTCAGATATACCAACCATGGATAAGTGAAATGTTCTGATGGAAAGTGTAAACACAGGGCAGAGGCCACAGCTGGTGATTCTATTGCCTCAAAAACTTATACCAAGTAAGGCTTCATCTCTAAACCCACTACAATTGCTGAGTAGTGCCAGTCATGCTATATATCTCTGTTTATATATCTTTTGATTTAAAAAATTAAAACTATGGCACGTGGTGTTTGGGGCTCAGTTCTTTGGGTACAAACCCAACTGAGTAGTGCCAGCATGAATAAAGTTGCTTCCTAGAAAAGTAAATAAATAAGCCAGAAGTTGGTGGTTGACAATTATGACATATCCCACTTTGCAAATGTTGGCAAAAAAAAAAAAAAATCTGGCAAACCTTCATATAGGCCAAACCTCCTCAAGCAAAATTAAATTTATCTTTCTGAGGAATTCCATCTGAAAATGACATGTAGACACCAGAGGTTTTGGGGATTTTGTTTATTGTTATTGTTGTTATTGTTTTGTAAATTATTTAATTGATTAATTCTCCATTCAAAATCCTTTAAAGTTTTTCTATAGTGCATTAATTAAATACTGATTTCTCAGCCAGCCATTCACTTTCCTCCACAATATAGACCCAGCCTCGCTTATCCTTATATCCTTCTTTTCTCATACTGGTTTCTGCTTTTCTTGATACTGTTTTCATAGATTCAACTCTTCCGTTTTTGTTTCAATGCTCATCTTGAGTGCTATATTGCTTAGAAAGTTTTGTTCCCTCCTCTGGCCACATAATTGGATGTTTTTTTTTTTTTTCCTTTTCCTGAAGCACAAGGAGATATTTATCTTCTCAAATGATGCTTATTTCAGTTTGTTCACTGGTTATACAGTTGCTTGGGTATTTCACTGACAAAATGTCTAAACTTAGGGGCACCTTCTAGTCTAAGAACATGCCTAGTTTTGTCTTGGAATATTAGGGTGTTTTCAGTGTTGTAGGTATAGTGGAGAGTAAGAGAACTAATGTGTACTGAGTTCTTATACAGGGACGGGCACTTGGCTTTAGTACTGGCAAATACTCAAATTGTTTTGATTCTGCCAATGTTCCATCAGTTTAATTAAAATAACTGGTATATTTGAGCTTTAAGAACTGATGTATTTGCTGGGAACTTTCAGGCAGAGAAAGGATACTTGATACATGTATTCCATATCTATTCATTTACATACTACCATGTTCATGGGTTAACTGGAAAGCCTGTTACGATGATAAAGTGTTGAACAAAATGAAAGCTGTTGGCTATAATATGAAAAAATAAATAAAATGGGTTCTTCTTGGTTACTATTTTTTTAACATTACTGAAAACATATTATGCCTATTCTTTACGAAAGGAGTATTATCTCAGAGAATTATCAGTTATCCCATGCTGTAATTTATGCTAGCTCCAACTATTTCCATCAGGTTGAACCATTTGCTTCTGTCTAGCATTCTTCCACTTACTCCATACAGGTTCCAGAATTATTTTTGTAAAATACATATTGATCATGCTGCTTCTCTCCTGAAAGACCCCTCTCATGGCTTGTCATGAATTTTAGGATGAATTCTAATTTCTTATCAAGGTGTTAAAGAATCCGTATAATCTGAAGCAATCTGTTTCTCAATCATTTTCATCTGAAATCCTAATTTATTGGACAAATTCATTGCCTTATCAAAAATATGTTGAAACTGTATCAATCAGAGTTTAATCCAAAAGACAGAAAACTCTCTAGGTATTTTAACATAAAGCAGTTCAAAACAGGGAATCAAGTGATTATAATATTGTTGGAAATGCTGAAGGCCAAAACCAGATTCTAACTCAGGGTATAAGAATGATGCCCACAGCAATGAAGAAGTGATTCACTAGGGTGCCACTCCCCCTGAAGCCAACACAGGAACTAATGTCAGAATCAAAAAGTCCCTGCCAGAGCTGACACCTCACTGTCAGAATACTGAAAAATGATCTATGGAACAGAGTTTCAGAACAACTACCATCAAAATTGGTCTGAAAATTGGCCTCTTCTTCATTTCCTCCTTTCAGTTATCCTTTTTTATCATCGTTTTGGGAAAAATCAACTTCCTCCTTTGGGGAGAGAACAAAAGTCTCTGGGAGAGGGTAGTTGTCCTTCTTGACACTTATATTTACAGTTTCTTTTTCTGATACATGAGCATTTGAGTAAGTTGCTCAAATGTTTATCAATCTCATTTAGAAAGAGAGAGAGTGTGGGGCACCTTGCTGGTTCATTCAGTTAAGCATCTGACTTTGGCTCAGGCCATGATCTCACTCGAGTTTGAGCCCTGCCCTGGGTGGGGCTCTGTCTGGGATGGGGCTCTGCTGACAGCTCAGAGCCTGGAGCCTGCTTCAGATTCTGTGTCTCCCTCTCTCTGTGCCCCTCTCCCAGCCACACTCTGTCTCTCTAAAAAATAAATAAACATTAAAAAAAATTTAAAAAAAGAAGGAGAGTGTTCTTTGGTGGAATAAATAATTTAAAAAAACAGAGAGCTTAATAGAGTGGGAGACAGAGAAAGAATTCAAATATATGAAAATTTTAATAGATTCCATTTCTGTTTCCTAATATTGAACAGCATAAGAAAGATTATTTTGTGGCCTACCCACTTTATACCTGTTACCTTTTGATCTGTCCACCACTTTTCATCTACCATCTTTGCAGCTATTCTTATCTTAATTCAATAGCAGAAGAAAATTAATCTCAGGGGAATAGATTACCCCATGTTTAAATAGAAAAGGTTAGCATTAAGGTCATTATGATTGCTACCAAACTTCTTTGTTATGTAAAATAACATTCATTTCTTATGTTTAAAATTTATGCCAGGAAAAAAAAAACATTAAAAACTTCTTGTGGCCTTGCATTGTTTAAAACTGTGGAAGAAAAGTAAATGGCAATAAACACGTTTCGCTTAAACCCAATAAAAAGGTAAATTATTGTGAAAGAACAATGTACATTATTTAAATGGTGTAGAGAGGATTATTTGGCAAGTATTCAAGTTCCTCACAGGGGAAAAGCAATACTATTTCACAGTGTGGACAATTATTGGTACAATGTGTATTTTTTCCCTTTAATAATTACGTGTTCCCTTTTGTCACAACTGCACAAGACAGAATAATTAAAGTACATTAGCTACATTGTGGAAGGGACATTTGGTTTTAATTAACATTGGACCGTAAGAAAAGCAATTTGCTTTATATTACCATTCATTCTTTGATGCACACATACACACATATACACAGAGTCTATGTGAAATGCTACAAAGCTTCTCCATCTGAAGTTAACAGCAAGGCTAACTAAAATGTACAAGATGTTGTATGCAGGAGAATCACTTTCTTCTCTTTGGTATTTTAGACAATTGCAGCCTAATGTAAAATGACTTAAAACCAGAGTCAGTTTTGTGTGACTATTCCAAAAGTGGACTGGACAATCAGCAAAGCCACCTAGTATTCATATGGCAGGAACAGAAAGCCAGAACTCAGTAGAGAGTAAAATTACAATAAATACTCATTTTAAGTTAGAACCTAAAGAAGTAAGACTGACACCTCTGACTTGTTAATACAATTTGGTGAAAAAGAAGTTTATCTTACAGTAAGTAAAATGTCAGTGAAAGCTTTTCATACAGGTTAGGAATGCATATAGATTCCCTGCATGATAAACTAATTTAACCATACTCCCCACCAGAAGGATATTGACCATGTATCAGTTAGCTTTTGCTGCATAACGTACCACTTGAAATACTAAGGGTTTAAATAATGACCATTTATTTAACTCATGATTCTGTGTTTTGGCAATTGGGTTGGCCTTATCTGGGCAATTCTTGTTTCAATGGCTCAGTCATACGTCTGAGCTCAACAGTGCGGTTGGCTTGGAAGTGGTTCTGTGGAATGACTGCAGCTGGAAGAGTGTCTCTGCTTCCCCATGGTCTTGTACTTCAGCAGACCAGCTGGAACTTGTTTACATGACAATTGGGCAGGATTCCAAGAGAGAGTAGACATTGATTCTGGACTCCTGAGACCCTGTCCTCAGAATCGGCATGTTGTCACTTACACTACATTATATTGGCCAACTGAGTCACACAGCCAGCCTACGTTCAAGAAATGGAAAAAGAAACTTCACTCTTTAATGCAAAGAAATTCCAGGTTACATTGAAAGGGTGTGAACATAAGGAAGACTGAAAGATTGTGGCCAGTTTTTCAATCTACTGTACCACATTGGGAAATATATTTTATTGGTGCAATAGTTCTCTTCATAATGAAGTGAATGATAATGAAACCTACAAACAAAAGTAGGCATCAGTGGAAGGATGTGTATATATCGCTCTTTCAGTCTTCCCATACATTTTCCAATGTCACCTCTGGTTCAGCCTAAATAATCTTCTTTGACTCCTAAGTCAGATTCATTCCAAGAACCTTAGACCACTGTTAAGCAGTTCTACACTTACATCAATTTAACTTATTTTGACATCCAGATCTACAACATACATATTTCTAAGTGTGTCCTTTCTGAGCCCCACAAGTTGATACCCTGAGAATCTCTTTAAAAATTCAGATTATTCTGTGTTTTCATGTAGTTTCTCACATCTGTATTATTATCAAATTTACTTCATACTTTTAGATGTATTCTATACAGTTAAGGTCTTCCCTGCATAAGACTCATTGAGTTGAAAATGTCTTTTTTAATTACATTTAATTTTTACCTTCATTTGAATTCACTTAGAAATTCTTTATATCTCATATGTTTTAAGTATTTGTTGATAGAAATGGTTTTCTCATCTTTCTATCTCCATTATAATACCTTGTAGGTAAGGATAACATTATTCCCTTTGTAGAATTTATAAAATCTACTACTCTAGGTATTAATTATTGTTAAAGCTAAATTAATATCTGTCATCTCTCTCTCGGCTATATTTATGTGTGTATGTGTATACACACATATGCATATGCAAATACATATCCGCACACACAAATATGCATGTGTGTATGCATGTGCCTATAAATGCGTGTTTATAGTTAGATGGATATTTAAATAGATAAATGAAAATATATATATTGACACTTCAATTACTCCTTTGAATGTCAGCTGTAATAGCAACATATTAAAATTTCAATATAAATGGACTTAGATAGGCATTTTCTTTTTTCACACTTTGAAATATTCCTGATTAACAGTAACCATCTACATATGTATGTGCATAATAGAGCCCATGGTGAAATTTTAAAATTATTTTACTTTATTTTAAAAAATTTTTTAATGTTTATTTTTGAGAGACAGAGCATGAGTGGGGGAAGGGCAGAGAGAGAGAGAATGAGAGGGAGACACAGAATCTGAAGCAGGCTTCAGGCTCTGATCTGTTAGCATAGAGCTCATCGTGGGGCTCGAACCCACAGACCATGAGATAATGACCTGAGCCAAAGTAGGACACAACCGACTGAGCCACCCAGGTGCCCCTAAATTATTTTTGACTCAATTATAGAAAACAATGTGATGGTTAACAGAGGGGAGGGCTGTGGGGGATGGAGAAATAGGTGATGGGGATTAAGGAATGCACTTGTCATGATGAGCACAGGGTAATATATGGAACTGTAGAATTACTATATTGTACACCTGAAAAACTAATACAACACTGCATGCTAACTAGCTGGAATTAAAAACTTAAGTAAAAATTATTTTTGACAAGAATGATAATAAAATTTACACTCTGAATAAGGAATTAATAAAGGGCAAAGAAGTACGGAATGACAAAAGTAAGACTCATGAACATCAGTGTGCTGGTTTAAGGTGTTTTTTTTAAATTTAATCCTCAGTACATAAATGAAAATTAGAATTAAAGTTTAGATTCTTCTAGAAAAATATCTTTGGCTAAGTCTGAATCTATATAATAACAGAATATAAATATTATGTCATGACTTTATTATACTTCAATGCAATAGAAATCAAAATTCTAAGTTCCTGCATATATCAGAGATATTCATTTGTTTTAAAATTGGAAAAGAGAGCTGTCTGGGTTGCTCAGTTAAGCATCGACTATTAGTTTTGGCTCAGGTCATGATCTCGTGGGTTGTGAGTTCAAGCTCCACGATGGGCTTGTGCTGACAGCATTGGAGCCTGTTTGGGATTCTCTCTCTGCCCCTCCCCTGCTCATGCTTGCTCTCTCTCTCTCTCTCTCTCTCTCTCTCTCAAAATAAGTAAATAAACTAAAAAAAAATATTTAAAAAATAAAGATTGTAGAGGAGCTGCATTTTTATCTTGATGGCTTGTACTTGGATATCCCTAATCACACTTAAACTGTAACCCTTTCCACTTTCAGAGATACTAATAAACTAGCTGTTAGGAGCTAAAAGTCTTGTGTCAGATGATCCCGGGGTTAAACCTCTGTTCTGCCACTGAAATATTATTTTTGGTAATAAGTTATGTAAGCTCTTTAGTGCCCAATTTTCTCATTTGTGAAATATGAGTAAGAATCACATATGTCTGGTTATGGTTATGGATAAATGAAAAACTATATGCATTATAAAACTGGCAAAGAGTTGGTATTCAGTTCAAGATGATGATGCAAATATCAGATGAAGTCCCCTAACTTTCCTAAGTACCAATGTGTGTATGTTATTCTTAGGCTTGCTTTGTTTGTTAAAAATGGAAATTAAAAATAAATACTTCATGGTAATATACACATACATTAATAAGATAATGTGTATACATGCACTTAGAATAATTTGTAGTAAATGAACATTCAATAAAAGTTGATTTCCTTCTTAAAAAGTCTTGAGGCCAAATTGTAATGGTAGACTCTTTAGCAAGATACGTACTGAGGACAAAGCCAGGTGACAGTGAACAGTCTATGGAAAATACTGTAAATATCTATGTGCCACAGGACCCTGAGAATCACAGCATGGTATGGTTGGCCAGAACCATTCATATGGATAATAACACTGGTAGGTATATATTCTAGCATTTTGAAAATGAAACCAAAGTCTGAAAAGCTTAACATGCCTAAGGGCATCCAGTTAGGTTTTTCAATTTGGTCTAATCAGGCTTCTGTTTCCAAAACTCACGATTTTTTCCTCACTACATCATACACACACACACACACACACACACACACACACACACACACACAAAACAGGTAAAACTTTTTTTTTAAAAAACAGACTTATAAGCAGAAAACTTTTGGTTTAAATTAACCTCTTCTGACAACTGATCTCTTCTTCATATTACTGATCTGTTTTCACCTATGAGCATATGACAAAATAAATAATTGGAACAGATTTAAAATAAATATATTTCAAGGAGGCCTTGGGCATTTATAAATTAAAACATCCATCACAATATTTACAAACTCAAATAAAATGGAAACTATTATCACTCCCAAATTATAGTCTGTAAAACAAAGAATTTATGGAATTTAATGCATACTTCTCCACACTCAAGTTATTATTTTAAATTATATTTTAATAATAAGCCCTGTCAAACACTTGACTTCGTCTTATCTTAAAGACCATCTTTGTTGTTTTTAAAATGATTTTTGCTTACATTTTGTTTAATTAATATTAGAATTTGCAGGAAAGGTAATGCATATAAAAACACATTTTGTTGAAGCTTCTAAATCTTCTAGCCAGACCAAATAGTCTTCTGTTATGTAGCTTAACCCATGCACAGAGCAAAGACGTTCTGCCTCTTCAACAGTGAATTCTCACACCACCATGTCCACCTCTGCTTTCTCTTCATCTCTTCAACAACTTTCTGGTTCCAACCAGAGCCAAAGGGTTATAGCCACCTATTACCAGTCCACAGCCAGCTTCCTGGGCTCCATATTGCCACCACAGTCTGATTACAGCAGCAGTAAATCCTTTCCACTGTGGACTCCAACTATCAACAACCCTATAGTGGCCAACCTGTAAATGCTAAGCCATCCCAAACTGCAAATTCTAGGATCGTATCAAGAACTCCCAACAATGAAATACCAGGATCAAAAGAAAAGCTTTGAGTCAAGATTTGGAGAGAAAGCTGAAATGTAAAGACAGCATTCTTCATAATGGAAGTCAATGGCTAACATATGAGAAGATAGATTGCAGATTACTAGAATCACAGAATGTAGTTGCTGTGTTTCAAGCTCAAAATGATAGAGAGCACAATTTCAAACACACACGACTATAAGTTCCAATGTCACAAGTAAGAAGTAGATCATTTTCGAAGGGATACATGAATGATCAGGATTCAATCCAGAAGAAATCTTACCCACCATATTTTATTCAAGTGTGAGAGAACATGTTGACTGAATTGGGAGATTCTGCAGCATGAACTTTGTAGAGAGTGGACCACCAGCTCCTAATATGTCATTCTGTATAAATGGAAGACCAGTTTAATCAGATGATTTTCACAAAATGATGATGTCTGAGAAGTGTTATCATTCATTCAACTTTGAAGTGATGAGAGCTTCAGATGCAGGGTTTTTGCATGTGCTGCTTGAGCCGAACAGGAGAAGTCACATTTACTGTGCTGGTGAGCGTCCTTGCAAAAGAACAGAGAAGAGCACCAACTTTCACCTTTAGACAACAAAGCAAAAAGGTTTTTGAGGGAGATTCAGTGAAGCTAGAATACCAGATCTCAATAGTTCCTCCACCAAAGCTTTCTGGAAAAGAAATAACAAAATGGTGCAATTCAATGCTGACCAAATAAATTTATAGCATGATAACTATAGATTAGTTACTTTATTGATAAAAGTTGTAAAAAAGAAAGATTCTGGTGTTGGTAGTTATTAAAGATAAGTTAATGAGTGACCACACATAACAGATTAGATGTTGTAGCCTGTGCAAACCAAAATCTTCCAACTCCTAAGCTGTTATGTGCTCAACCAACTTTCAGCAAATATTTACCATTAAACAGGAAAAATTTAGATGTGAAATAAACTTTTAACCCATAAGGAGAATTTCAGCATCTGGCAGCTCAGTCTGGAATCTGTGAAAGTGAAAAACCTGAATCACTCTATCAACATTGGAAAACACATTGATATATTTGATTAAATTTTTGAAGTAAGTCCATAGGTGTTTTAACAGAATATGGTTTTATTAGGTAATATAACTGATATATGTGTGTGTGTTTTCATATTTATTTATTTTTGAAAGAGAGAGACAGAGTGTGAGTGGGGGAGGGGCAGAGAGAGAGGGAGACACAGAATCTCCAGGCTCCAGGCTCCCAGCTGTCAGCACAGAGTCCAATGCAAGGTTCAAACCCACAGACCACGAGATCATGATGTGAACTGAAGTCAGACACCTAATCAACTGAGACACCCATGCGCCCTGATATGTATGTATTTTATATGTATATGTCATACATACACATATAATATATATATATATATGTGTATAAATGTATATGTATATTATTTATTCCTTGACTCTTACATATTCTAGCTGTTGATCTGGTTTGTGAAGCCTACAGAAAATCTGGGTTTATAATTGAGAAGACTATTTAAAATGTGGACTTTTAACCTTTAAGTCATACACACTTGACAGTTGCAGGTTATGAATTAATACCAACTTTTTAAACATATTTAATGCTTGTTGTAGGGTTTATTGGTACAGTCTATAAATACTGTTTAACCTGTTTTCTCTTATACTTACTAATATGGTATAGATTATCAGAGTGTTCCATAGTTTTATATCAAAAGAGAATTAAAATCCAAGTATAGAAACAACAACAAAAAACCCCACACATTTCTTCTCACACCAAAACAAGTAGCTAGTATCTAGGTAATTTTTCTCAGGGAAAAGCAAGCAAAATGTTAATTATGATTGATTTCATTGTTTCCTCTCAGTCTTTTGTCTCCTTTCAACTTTATTCCTAAGTTTCCTACTACTTTATTTTCCATTGGATTTATTTTTTTAACAAAAAAATTTTTAGAGAGCTGTATTAATTGGGGTAACTTTAAAGTTAAGAAAGTTAAGGATGAACCCTAGGAGGGTAGTAGGTGTAATTTCACAGTCAACAAGGCATCATCTGAGTCTTAGATTTGCTGGCTTTTAGAGTATTCACATCAAGGGGTGCCTGGGTGGCTCAATCGGTTTAGCATCTGACTTCAGCTCAGGTCATGATATCACAATCTGTGAGTTTGAGCCCCACATCAGGCTCTGTGTGCCTACAGCTCAGAACCTGGAGCCTGATTCAGGTTTTGTGTCTCCCTCTCTCTGCCCTTCCCCTGCTCACATTCTGTCCCTCTCAAAAAATAAAATAAAAACATAAAAAATTTAAAATATTCACATCAAGATGGTAGCTTTTCCTTTTTTGCAAAAGATGATATATTGCTTTGTTGAAATGAATATATATACTTTTATTTAATTTCTAATTACTAATTCAAAATGATGCATAACCAACACAGCTATGTAGATTTTGGCTACCAGAAGAGAAGGTGAGTAACATTTTAGTATTTAACAGGTCATGCATTTTGATAACTTACATTTATTATCTGACTCTTTCAAAAAAACCTTGCAAGATAAGTTTCATCCCCACTTTACAGATTAAAAAACTGGGACTTAGAAAACTCAAGGTACTTGTTTAATAGGATGTATCTATAATTGGGAGAGCTAGAGTTATTTCTTAGCCAACGTGATGCAACACAATGCTGTGATGACATTCATCCTTCTTAAGACATATTTTCATTTTTTATTTTTTTAAGTTTATTTATTTATTTTGAGAGAGAGAAAGAGCTTAAGTGGGATAAGGGCAGGGAGAGAGGGAGAGAATCCTAAGCAGACCCCCCCCACCCCCCATCGTTGCAGAGCTCAGGATGGCTCTTGATCCCAAGAACCGTGAGATCATGAGCTGAGCCTGAAATCAAGAGCCAGGCACTCAACCAACTGAGCCACCCAGGTCCCCAAAGACATATTTATAAAAATTATCATTTGGATGACCGAAAGTCATATTTTCAAAATATGATTATAATAGGCACAACTAAAATTCAAAGGACATTAAGACAGCTGATAAAAGATTTATGCAAAATTACTGTTTTCAATCATAATTATAGGTAAATTATGAAGCTACCCACACCCTCATGAAAGGCAAGATAATCTGTTCTATTTGTTTTGGGAACAGTACAAAAATAATGAAAGAGAAGGTACTTTTTTATTTTAAAGTGTCTCTCCATCATTTTCTCTTGTACATAAAATGGAAAATACTGCTTTTCAAGCTGAAGAAGATGGAGATGAGGTTGCATGAGCAAGACTAGTAGCATAGAGAAGGAGCCTTATTAGATTTTCCAGAGCCACTATTAGAATTGTTAAATATGCCCAAGGTAACTGAAGTGTTCAAATAAAAATAAAATTATGAGGATTAATATTAAAAGAAACCTTCACAAAGATAACTATTAATTGCTAGTTTTCAACTAATAATTCAAGCTAACTAAAAACTGAATTTCAAAATTAACCTTAATATTTGAGTTAGGATATAATATATATTACACTATAATATTTATTCTAAGTAAATAAAATTTGGAAAACTTATCTTTGGATTTTTGGTTGAGTTTCTTTTCCATTTCGTGATACAAACAGGGGCTCAAAAATGAGTAGCTCCTACTAAATCTTGTTTTACTCTCAAAAATATCTAAGAAAGTGGGAATATAGAATGTGGACAAAAATAGGATTTCTCCTCAGTGAAAAATATTTGCACCATTTTTATTTTCATATGCATGATAGTTGTAAAAATTGTCACATTAAAGCTCTTAATAAATTTATTAGTAATTTATTAGTATTAAAGTGAAAACACATTTACCTTTCTCAGAAATCGTAGTTCCTTTCCTTATGTTCATCAGATGTTTTTGTTGTATATATAGTTCATCCATGTTGGTGGTGAGCTTCATTTTTCTCAAGTCTTTGAAGTGATGTGGGAAAATAAAGCTTACTCAACGTAACTTTACTTTTGTTCACTCTAGCTATTACTTCCTTGTGTAGTTGGCATCCACGAATATAATTTGAAAACATAATGCATTACATTTGATTAAAAATCATGTCATATCTGGACCTCATTTGACATTTATGTTACCTAGGTTATACATTGGTGAATATATTAAGCAGTTACATTAATTTATTATTTTTGATTCCCTTCAAAATTAATTCATTTTTATTTTACCTGTAGTTCCCCATTCTTTTCTTCTCTTTTCTTTTCTTTTATTCTCTTTTCTTTTTTTCCCTTAAAGTCTATATTCAGATGTAAGGATATTTTTGAATGGTAATGGTAGCTCACTAATTTCTTTTTAACTTACTATGCAGATGGCAATACCTAAAAAGTCTTTCAATAATAGAAGTTACAGAGTCTCTAATCACTGAAGTATGCTCTGAAAAATTTTGTCCTGTTGTTTTCTGTGTATTAATAGTTATAGTTAATGATGGGATTTTATTTCAGGGATGTCAATTTGGGATGTAGGGTGTACAATGGTACATATTAAAAGGTGAAAAATAAGCTGGGGAGTTCATATGCCCATTTGATATCATTTGGTGTTAGACATTTTTCAGTATGAAAGTTGATTTATTCTATTAACCAAGTTCACAACCCTTGAATCATCTGCTAGGCTTCTGTTATAATCTTCTCCATGAGGTTGTAATTTTTAAAGCTATGGTAATATTATATGCTTTTTTTCAGAAATTCCTTCAAATTATAATTATGACAAACTAAGTCATGAGATACTATGCAATTTAATGGATCAGTGAACACTGAGTATATAATTTATTTTTGAAATTACCCTCTTGAAGTTTCTTTTAAAAACTTTATAAAACCATGTCTACATATATCTTTTAGAAAAATGAATGGTTTCTACCAACCAGGTTTTCAAAACCTTAATCATTTAAAAAATATTTATGTTCTTTGATCCCACATTTCCTTAATTTATTCGAGCTTTCCCTTTTCCAGTGACAACCAATTGTTATTTTTTTTTATTCCAGTAGAATGTTATAGACATTTCCATCTGTACTTAAATCAGCATGCTGTCATTATTTGTGTGTGTTCTTTTGTTACCTGTTTCAGATGAACTTGTTAGGGACAAGGGTATTGTGTCACTATTCTATTTTCATGTATTTATTTCCTTTATAAGCCAAACAGTACCTGAAACAATGAACATTCTTCAAGGAATTTTCCTGAAGAATTTTTTATCCATAATAATAGTTCCATTAGTATTTGAACTACTGTGCCTTAAAAAAGCTTAGTATGAGTTAATGATCCATTGACTCCAGTGGCTACAAGCAGTAGATAAGAGATACCTTTCTGCTAAGGGTACACTTTCCTCTAGATTATCTTTCAAGATACTAACTCACATATTCTTATTTTCATTGAAATTTTGAAACCCTTCAATCCTATGCCAGACATTATTTGCATTTATGATATTCATTTTCTTCTTTCTTATTAACACTGACTTATCCATTTATGGTAGGGGCAGCAATATGTATGGATAAGCCTCCTGACCTCTCAACTTTTCTTACACCTAGGCATGGCCTATGATGCATTATTGTCAATGAGATGTAAGCAGGCATTTTTAGAGGTGAAGAAATCATTTTAAGGAGGACAAAACAGGTGGTTTTGGTTTGCAGTTCTTGTAGTTAAAGATACTTGAGTAGCAAGATAAAAGTCTGTATCATAAGGCTGCCATATCACCCTTGAACTGAAAATAAAACATGTTTCTATTTCATGAGACTAAACCAGAAAAAAATGTATTATTAAATGATGCATTCAATATAATGAGAAATTGCAAAATCTATTTTATAATTTTCAAAAATTTTTATAATTTTTCAGTTATGAAAAATCATTTTATAACTGATTTCAGCCTGATTTAGTAAAGATAGTGTTAACCAGAGAGAAAGTTTTGTTATATTTTTACATTTGATAATAAGAAAATATTTTCTCTTATATTCCTGAGAATGCTATTCATAATATTTAATAATAGGACTTGAAAGTAGCATAGGATGTGTATTAGAAAATATTAATATGTAGAATATGTAGATATTTAATTTCTTGAAATAATCCAGCATTTAAAAATGATGTCAAGGGGTACCTGGGTGGCTCAGTCGGTTGAGCGTCTGACTTTGGCTCAGGTCATGATCTCGCGGTCTGTGAGTTCGAGCCCCGTGTCAGGCTCTGTGCTGACAGCTTGGAGCCTGGAGCCTGCTTCAGATTCTGTGTCTCCCTCTGTCTCTAGCCCTCCCCTGTTTGCGCTCTGTCTCTATCTTCCAAAAATGAATAAATGTTAAAAAAGTAAGATAAAATAAAACTAATGTCAAAAGGATAAAAGTTAGGGACTTTAACAAAAAAGAACCAATAAAGCACTAATCACCATCATAAAATTAAATTGTGCAAAATTTACCAATGGAGAAGCTTACCAATGGAGAAGCTATTCCAACAGCAGCAGGAGCCTGAAACTATTAGAACACACAAGAGGGAATTTTGAACCACCAGAGGAATAGAAGAAGCCATGACGATAACATATACACTATCTGAAACATGGATGATCAGGTGAATCTCTAAAACCTCCAAAATAGATGCTATACTATCATAGAAGATCTGTGATCAAAGTTTCATAGCCTCTCTTTGAAGCCTAACCAGCACTTAAAAATAACAAGAGTCTATTAGTCTGTTCTAGCTCTTCATATATTGTTTCAACCCATTGTCCTTCAGGAAATACGAACAATCAGTCTTTGTTCTCAGAATAAACCATTTTGAAAATCATGGACAATTATATGGTCTCTTGATAATATCTCTTCAAGATTATATAAATCTGAATTTTCTATAAAAAGACTTTTAAATGAATCTACTTATTGCCAGTGTTCGCTCCAAGTAACTTTTTAAGCATGAGACTATTAAAGGACTATAAAACTTTAAAAGAATATTGTAATTCTCAGTTTAAAAATAACATGAAGAGTCATTTGAACTTAACCATTATACTGTCACCAACAAGTCATCGATAAGTAGTCTCTAGCTTCTGCATGGATTGCTCAGTAGAGGATCATGTACTGTTCTCAATCTAGATAAATCAAATAAACTTTTTGCCATTTGTTTCTAGATCTTGTGTTTACTCTCTTTTCCACATGACAGTCCGCCACCACCTGTTTGAAGAGTTGTCATGCTCCCTCTGAAGACTTCTTTCTGTTCTTTAGGCTAAAGTTCAAACAGCCACCTCAAGTACCTCTAAAATAAAGAAGGTTTTTAATTTTTTCAAGAAAACAGTGGCCCTTTTTGAACAATAGGAATGCCGTATATTTTTAAATTATGTCTCCTCCCACCTCTAAGACTAGAAAAACTGTTTATGCTTACAGTTGATTGCTTGAACCCAAATGTGGTATTTCCCATGAATCACTTTTTTTTTTTTTGAAAAATTTTAATCCTTACTCCTGGCCAGCACATAGAAAGGTTTCAAAAAACATTGCCAAGCAGGGAAGTGAATGTGGAAGGAATTAAAAAATAAAGTAAACTAGTTTCCTATGCACATCTCCAGACAATACCAAGTTGGCTTTCCTTCATATTTGCAACCCTCTCAAAGGAGAGGAATAGTTTAAATGGTCCATTACAGAATTCTCCTTGAGAATATTGGGAATCTCAAAATTTGTACTGTGGAGAGTATACTTAATTGTAATCAGGATTGTCTTCATCTAGTATTTCTTTTTTAGCTTTCTCATTCTCGTTTGTCCTCTTGGTTTACTGCCATCACTTCAGGCATCTTATCTCTATATGAATGCTGTAGGAATATAATTTGCCCAAGTCAAAGTATTTAAAAAATTGGTGTGTCTCTTTCTGAAGGCCATCTGTTTTTCTTCAGGACTCAAACCCCACCAGATACTGCTTGTTGTCTCCATTACAGCTTTATGAGTATTCTTTGGACAGAATAGTCTGAAATGAAAGAGAGCTGAGGAATTACTGTATTTTCTCTGTCATTTTCTTCTGTTACAACATTGATCCCATGCTGCAGGCAGATGAATTCCTTGTGCTTCTGCTTTTCAGCCAGGTAGCCCATTGTACACTTTCGCTTAACAGTTAATTTTCTTATATGTTAATTAAAATGGTCTATCTTGCATCTGAGACTCATCATCTCTTTCTATATCTGTTCAAATTGCTCATCATTGATGTGATGCTCTCACAGGTTTCTTATCAATAGCAGGAATACAGCATATAGTCCCTGCAGCTTAGTCCCGTATTGTGATTTTATTTCTCCCCTCTTATTTCAACTCAAATAGTTTTCAGTGTACTTCCAAACTCCTGTGTTTTAATATATGTTAACATCACTTCTCATAAGTCCATTTTATTTAGCATACTATTTATTGGCTTTATTTTTTTGTCCTTAATCTCTTCTGACTTTGCTGATTTTCATTCAGCATGTATTAAGTATGTATCTTCAGTTTTTGGATATGCATACAGGCAGTGACTGATCAGATGGATTTACTTATTTCATTTTACTCTTTTAAGACTCTTGATTGAACATCTTGTGTAAAAAAATTACAAAATCATAGATATAAAAATGAAAATGACAAAATTCCTGGTCTCAGTTGCCTATTAGAAGGAGATATAAAATTTGAAAAAGTGTAATATGCATGCTGCATATTTAAAAGAATGTTTCCTTTCCATTCTTGAACTTAGTCTTATTTTTCTGACCTGCCTCCATTTAAGTATAAACTTTTAAAATCATTCTACTCCTGGGCTGAACTTGGTGATCAATCTTTGTGGTCTGATAGCATAATATAGCTAAGCTACTTACCATGAAATATCATAATATTTGGCTTGCCTGTCAATCATCATTAGGGCCGATGAGCTCCTGGAATACATATATACAACTTTTTATTCCCAGTGTTTAGAATGCAGAGTAGATAATACATTACTTTTGAATACACAACATGCAAATGACATGTTCTATATTAAAGATTTGAAATACACACCATTGGGAAGATGAATGGATTATCTTCCTTTGAACAATGTTTTTTTTGTTTGCCTTTTAGTGCATTGAATTCTTCATTTAGCTAATTATACTTTTATTCATCCATATCAAATTTAAGAAATATTCTGTGCATCTGCGAAGTAGAGATTTGTACATTATTTATATTCTACTTCTGGAGTATAACATGCTCTAGTTGAATTAATCCTGAAGTCCTTTGTTATTAACCAAATTATGGTTTAAATTTGGTTCCTATGTCTATAGTTATATGAGCCCTATTTAAAACCATCTCTATTGATTGGGTATTGTGACTATCAGTTAAAGATAAATGGCAATCTCATATTAACTTCATCATATTAATTTCCATTTTTAAAAGAATCTTCAAGCAATTCTCTTAATGAACACTTTATATAAATACCAGGGCCTATCTTACTCTGTCCTGAAGTGTATGAATGTTCTCCCTTATTTTATATCCCACTTATAGCATCATTAAGTTGCTGGATCAAATTTGACATGTCACTGTGCATTTTTATTAATGGCCCTTGTGAAATATGCTTTTGTAATTTACTGTCAGTGAGGCTCCTTAGATACCTGAGGGGAGGCTCCCAAGAAACCTCAAAGTCTGCTTGTATAGAGATCCAGAATGGAAAGCTGCCAGATGAACAAATTAGTTTCAGCATTTTGTGAATATAAATCTAAGAAATATATTTCAATTTTTAAGAATTACTTGTGTCCACTTAGTGTAAGTAATGAGTGAAGTAAAATGATTCTGATTGGTCCTAAAGCTGAATTGTGCCCCCAGATTTTACAAATACTATTTTTAAAAATTTGGTATTTTTTTAATATCTAACCTCTTTAAATATTTAGGATACATATCTAAATATTACTGTTTGTGAAATAAAACATTTGAATATCCCGAAGCTGTGAATGGATTCACCTAATTTGTGCCTTGCTACATTTTGAAAATCAGTATCTAAGTCAAGACCGTACAGGAAGCTAACTCAGGCTCTATCAAGGCTAGACTCTTAAGAAAGTCAATAGTATTTTAAGAGAGAAGCTGTTGGGGCGCCTGAGTGGCGCAGTCGGTTAAGCATCCGACTTCAGCCAGGTCACGATCTCGCGGTCCGTGAGTTCAAGCCCCGCGTCAGGCTCTGGGCTGATGGCTCAGAGCCTGGAGCCTGCTTCCGATTCTGTGTCTCCCTCTCTCTCTGCCCCTCCCCCATTCATGCTCTGTCTCTCTCTGTCCCAAAAATAAATAAACGTTGAAAAAAAAAATAAAAAAAAAAAAAGAGAGAAGCTGTAAAGGAGTTAAATTGCACATTAGATTAAGAAGAGCTAATGCAAATAGATTGTTTACATGTCTAATTTCTTTCCCAGCTCTGAACATAATGTTCTATCTAGCAGAAACGGGAGATCAAGTTTGAGGATAATTAAACATTTTCTGCTGCCAGACGACATGATCAATTCAAGGGATAAAGTGCCACAGAGCATGTTCCCATCTTGAGATTTTCACAAATGTAAGGGACACAATAAATTGGGGCAGAATTCTCTACACTGTCTTTTAATTAAAAATAAACATTGGTATCATTACCCTTTGTGCCCACATGCCTAGAATATAACAGTAATATTGATACTATGACTACTAACAAAAATAATTTAATTATACTGTAGAGCACTTATGTGTTTCATCTCCTTTCTTTATAGCAGAATCACATGAAGGAATATTTTGAGCTTAGGACATTTTGCTTGATAAACTTGTAAATGTAACCATTTTTCATTCACATCATAAATTTAAAAAAAAATCTCATCTATAATCAGGTTATATGTTTTTATTTTTTAGAATATTACTGATAACTTTCTCCATTTTTTCATCTAATATAGAGTGTATTTTAATACATTAAAGCAGCTTGGGGAAAAGAGACTATCTTAATGGAGTTAAAATGACAGTTTTTATCAACAAGCATTCCCAAACACTTCTCATATCATTTTCTGTAAGTACTAACAAGTCTTTGTTGAACATTCCTGATTCTCTTTTCTAAATATTATTTCACTTCTGTGGGGTCTCTGGGTGGCTCAGTCGGCTAAGTGTCCAACTTTGGCTCAGATCATGATCTCGCCATTCGTGGGTTCAAGCCCTGTATCCGGCTCTGGGCTGACAGCTCAGAGCCTGGAGCCTGCTTTGGATTCTGCCTCTCCCCTGCTTATGCTCTGCCTCTCTCTGTCTCTCAAAAATAAATAAATGTTAAAAAATTAATAATAAAAATATTATCACTTTTGCTAATTTCCCTTAAATCCTCAGCTGACATATGCAGGGGCACACACACACACACACACATATAAAGACAAAATCCTTTAGTATAAAAAGGTAAAGTTTTAATTAAATTTTAACTATGAAATATTACACCCCATTTTCTATTTACTAAAGGAATATAATCACATTTTCAATCATATTACATGACAAGTATTGACAAGTAATGAATATATAACATTTTGAAAATATTTTAAAATATCTGTCACCCTCCCAAATAAACACAGGAACTAAATAAAATGTCGTTGAATTAACAAGGGTAAAATCTATTTTTGATTGAACTGTATACAATTGCCAGTATTTGATAACTTTTGACTTACAAAAATGGCACATTTACTTAATTTAAAGTAAATACACAGATTTATACTTAAGGGAAATAATAAGCTTGGTATTTCCCATCATAAGAGATACTAGTAATTATGACTTAAATGTAGTTTCCCATTTTTCATAAGGTATAATGTACACTTTATGCATCGCAATGGGAAATATGCTGCATATTCTCCTTTGCTCTGAAAGCTTTCCAACTTTATATATAGATGATATAGATATAAATATAGATATAGATATATATAGATATCCCACTTATAGTATCATTAGGAAAAAAAACAAAACAAAACAAGACTGCAAAGGAAATAAAATCAAAGTCACGTAATTGCCCATTGCCCAAGATGACAGCACTATAGAAAACAGTTGCAAGTTAATTCTTAGAGATGACCAGAGCTTTTCAGTGTATACACAAAAGTACATAGTACATTTTTTTCTTTTTCTTTTTTTTTTTTTTTTTTTACAAAATAAAACGTCATTTGCCACCATAAACCTTTTCTTTAGAGGAAAAATTTTTGCAGCAGGTCACAAGGGTTCTAGAGTAAGTCACTTCAATGCTGAGGAAAACAAATTGAATAATAGAACTAATCACTTCCCTATATATGGATGTTAAGATGACAATTCAGATTATTTTTGAAACTAATCCTAAGAAAAATCTGTTTACAATTTAAACAGTAATGTTATGTAAAATGTATTAACAAATCCACTATTACAAGTATCAATTTACTAAATGGTCATCTATATATACACACAGTAAAATGGTAAATATATGCAAAAATATTTAAAAAAAAAGAAAACATGCACAGATCACTTTCCCCTTTGGAATCTGGACTTCCTGTAAGATATTTTTGTTTTCTTTCCCCACCCCATCCTCTGAAATCGGTTTTTGTTCCTATCACCCTACTCACACTGAATACTATTCCCTATAACTCTGCATAAAGCCAGTGAGAAATATATTTATTTTACATTCAAGCTTTAAATCTTAAAATGACCCTGTTGTAGCATATGACTTATCAAATGAGCCGCCGTCCCCCCCCCCCTTTTTTGCTTGCTGTTTGTTTTTGCAGTTGTCAGTCTTCATGATCCATTCCATGGTGAGCTGGGAAAAAATGCAGTTGCTCAATCAAAGTCTAAACAGTGTAAGGCTCCCAAGCGTCAGGAGTCCCTATCCAACTGTCCTGAGCCATATATATATATATATATATATATATATATATATATATACACATATACATATATATACACACATATATATATAAAATTTATTGTCAAGTTAGCTCACATACACACACACACACACACACACACACACACACATATATATATGTAAAATTTATTGTCAAGTTAGCTCACATACAGTGTATATATACAGTTTTGGGGGTAGATTCCTGTGATTCATTGCTTACATATAGTACCCAGTGCTTATCCCAACAAGTGCCCTTCTCAATGCCCATCACCCATTTCCAAGTTATTCCATCTAAAGAAAACTATAAGTTATCATGTTCAGAGAAATTGCAGCCTGAAATAGAAGAAATAATTTGATCTGTGTAGACAGGAAAGACTGGTTAGGATGATTTCTCTGCCATTGTGTATCCTGTGTCCTCCATAGCCTTCACCTGTCTGAATCTTATTATCCCCATTATTATTTTTTTTAAGTTTCTTTATGTATTTTGAGAGAGAGCAGGAGACAGAGAGAGAGAGGGGGTGGGGCAGAGATAGAGGGATGCAGAGAATCCCAAGCAGGTCTTGCACTGTCAGTGCAGAGCCTAATCAGGGCTCGATCCCATGAACTGTGAGACTGTGACCTGAGTTGAAATCAAGAGTCGGACACTTAACTGTGCCAGACAGGTGCCCCTCCATTACTTGTTACAAAGAAACACCAGAACCTTCCTCTGGGATTAAAATGAGTAACATACAATGACTAGTCCCATGCCCTGGACAGTGTAATCACTCCCTCCCATTGACTAATTTGTAAACACTGAATGTGTCCTTGATGTAGGCCATGTCTTCTATCTTACTTTGTTTTGGTAAGCTAGAAATGTTCTGGATATGGCTTTCTTTGTCTGCTTTCTTTACAGTCAAATGCAGCTAGCATTTTCTAACCTGTCTTTTTTGTTTGGTTGGTTGGTTTTTGTTAAATTTCTTCTTTATTAAGAGTGATAGATGTAGAATAAATAAAGACCAAAGTGACGGCACTACAACTAACAAAATGAGACTTACATTGCAAATCCAGCCCCAGAGATGAGTGGAGGTGAGCCACAAAAGTTTCAGACTTCAGAGAAGGTGGATATGGAATTCTTTTGTGCTGAGGTTTTGGGGAAATCTTAGTCTTTCTCTACCTACAGTCATAAAGTGTAATGACTATTTTATAATAAAAATATTTCCTCCATGTTATTACTCCCACCACTAGCAAATAATATAGAATGATCACTAGATGCTGATTCTATTATCTCATTTAACCACTGCAACAGCCTTATGAGTTAATTATATTATTATCATTTTTAAAATTCAGGAACAGAATCTTAGAGAGTTTAAATAAGTGATAATATCAGAATTTTAGCCCAGAAGTGCCTGACATCATAGTAACAAGCACACAGCATATCATATTTACTTTCTTATTACAACATCTAGGTCGTATATGAAGAAAGGATATTTCTCTTTTAGGGAAGCTGACAAATTTATCAGCAAAGACTTTTTTTTTTTTTTTTAGTTTTATTCTTGTGGAACTCGTTTTAAAATTAAACGTACACAGGGTCTACATTTTCATATACAAGAAAAAGAATGAATTTGAATGTTGCTTAGAAGGGGGATGTAACACAGGCAGTCTTAATCCATTTTACTTAAAAAGAATTTTATTAAATATATGGAGATATAACTAGATTTATCATCAAAGAAAATTGTTCCAAGTCTTAGTCTGTCCTCTCAGATAGATTTCTAAAAAACAGCTGCTGCTGAAACAACTCTCCATAAATGCAACATAACAGCCTCCTGCTTTGTAACTCTTCACATTGCTTAATCTCTGAGCCTTTGAGTTTAATATGCAGTCTATATTATTTATTTTTATTAGTAATCATATCCGTATAGTCATTAGAATTTGGAATTTAGCTGATCGATTCCCCTTCCAGAAACTATATAATAGTATCTAATTATGTATATGTATGTACCTAATTCTATATCTATATCTATCTGTCTATCTAGTATCCTAGGAATTAATTTCAATATGTGATCCTGTGCCCTTGGGTTTTCTAAGCAACCAGGAGCATTGGGGTTATTAGACTGTTGGCAAGTCCTGACACAGTGTGAGACAAAGGCTTCTTTCCCTGGGCTAACTCTAGTTTCCCTTTAGAGGAGTTCTTTTTGAAGAAGTTCTAGGATAATGAGCCCTGTCCTCTCTGTACTTGTGAGTCAATCTTGAGAGAGAGGGTGATCTGCCACCATGCCAACTGAAAAGAAGTAAGCTGCGTCGTGAGGAAGTCGATATGTGTGATTCAGCATGGTCCTGCCATTGGCTGTGTTCCTCAGTCTCCTCATCTGTGAAGTGATGGTAACACCATCCACATTACAAGAGTGTTGTGGGCAGAGATAGATGATAAAAGTAGCAGTTTTAGTGAATAGATAATACATACCATATATTGTGCTTTTACATGACTTCTCACATTCTTGCAACCCCCCACATTTGGTAAATACCGTAACAACCCACTTTAATAAACAAAGAAACTGAAGATCTGAGATACTTGTCTTTGTCCATGGTCACACGCTAGGGAGTAACAGAAGTAGGATCTAAACCCAGGTCTTTAAGCTTTAGATCTAAAGCTAATGTCCCTTATGGCTATGCTGGATAGTGTATTGTACAGCTTAACATGTTATAATTACTGTTTAACACTGAGAACAGAGGCTGAATTCCTCACAGAGAAGAAAGGATAACAATATTCTTGTTGACAATGAGGAGTCTGAAGTGTCTGTCAGGGCTGGAGCCAAGTACAGAGACCATTGGATTCCTTGCCCAAGAAGTCTTGGTTCAGGGAAAAAGTTTAAAAGTATAATTTTAGGACACTGGCTATCTAAATGTTTTTGTAATTTGTTTACAGTACCTATTTTTAAATTTAATATAATTTGCTTTTTAAGCTTTCATGTAACAATCAGATATTTTGGGAGAGGATGCATTATTTAAAAACAAAACAAAGCAATTTACTTATATTATTAAGTAGCTGACACCAGGAACAGTTATGCCCTTTATCTCTGTACATGTCTGTTAACCTAAGAAGTTCAGACTCCTATTCTATCTCCCATCTTCATGTAGCTCTGAGGAACTTGTTTTCAGACTCCAACTCCCATAATGTCTAACTTCTAGAACACACCCCTGGGCCTTCCGGAAGTCGTGAGCTTTTAAGGATAACTAAAACTCCTAAGACTTCTGGCCCTTTCCTAAAAATAGACATTGTCTTTTTTTTAATGTTTATTCATTTTTGAGAGAGAGTGCAGGTGAGCAGGGTAAGGGCAGAGAGAGAGGAGCACAGTGGATCTGAAGCAGGCTCTGAGCTGATAGCATCTAAGCAAGGTGTGGGGCTTGAACTCACGAACTGTGAGATCATGACCTGAGCCAAAGTCGGACACTCTACTGACTGAGCCATTCAGGTGCCTTGACATTATGCAGCCTCCTCATGTCAAATGGTTTTGTGACTGCTTTTTGTTTCCCCATATCCCTCAACCTCTGAGTGAGAGACCTTTTAATTCCTCATTGATGCCTCAAAGCCATTCTCCATCCCTCCTCTCTCAAAAACAGAACTAAACCACTTCAGCTTTGAATCGCATGCCATCAACTATAAACTTAGTATCCACTTGGGGATTACTTACCCTTCTCTCCAGCTAGATCACCATCATTATCTTCAACACTAGCCCTGTTGTGAATCTTAGTGCTTTTAAAGTCCTGCTACAGATGTAGCTGATTCTTTCTCTGCTCTCCCAGTTCCTCAAATGTTTTCAACTTCCATGCTACTTCAACTATTCATTCCCATAGGGTAGGTTTTTCTACTCTGGTTGTAAACTTGAATAATCTGGGAACACCTAAAAATACAAAAGCTCAGGACTCACCCTAGAGTTTTGTGATCTGCTTTAATTTTGTTTCAGTTTACAAAAGAATCACTGTAATTCACATTATCACAGTCAATTATTACTACTACAGTAAGTTCACATTAAAGAATCCTGTTCTTCAAATAACCTCTTTATCCCAGCCTAGTTCCTCTAATGCTCTGATTTAAACAATCTTTTGACTTCCATCAAGATCGACCTTTCGTTAATACGGCCAATGTTTATTGTCCTTCACAAATCTGATGTCTTCGCTTCATTGCTTACCAGCTAAAACTCCATGGTTAATGATTAAAATAATTTTTTTCCTGTCTAACTTCAATTTTCTTTCATTTCTTTCATTTCATGTCAGCACTTGCAAAACCCCAACTCTAGTTCTCTCTACTTTGTGAATGAAACCTGCCCAACTGAAGATGGCTGGAGAAAATCACAGTTGTCTCATTTAAAATTCATGACCACTAACCTAAGTTCCATAAGATCAGAAATCTCTTTTATTTACTGTTGTATCACAAAAGCCTGGAGGAGCACTTAGAATATAGAAGGAGTACAATAAATATTTGTCAAATAAATGCTTAAGTGTCAAATTGTCCATTTGTATAGCCCAGCAAAACTGTTGTTTCCACTGCCTGGTGTTTCTTACCTTATTCTTTTCCCTCAGAATACCAACAATTTCTTTCCATCCTTACTTTCAGCTAATGACTTTGCTTGTTATTTTTCTAAGAAAAATAGGACAACTACAAAAGAACATAAACTCTCACTGCTTCTGTTGCAATTATGCAAAGCATAATTAATGCAATGATGGTTAAGAAAGAATGTACTAGAAACTATATGGAGCTAACAATATAAAGCTTTTAAAATATGGGGAATATATTTTAAGTAATGAATAAAAACAAAATAAAAACTGGGAAATATATTTGTCATATGTGTAAAAAGCATTATATAAACTTACACAAAAGCCTTTTGAAATTATTGTTCCCCATAGAAATAATAAACAAAAACTATAGGTCAAAAATGCAACCTCACTTATTTAACCTCACTAATAACCAAAGTAAGTTTAAATTTTTCTCTACACCATGTTGATAATGATTAGATAATGAAGACAATCCTGTTTTTACAGGGGAATCAGCCTGTGGAAATGCCCAGACAAGACAATATTTAACATGCTCAAGGTGTGAAAGCAGGTCAGAATTCCTAGAATATACTAAATGAAGGAGACAGGTCATTTAGGTAATTACAGGCTATGGGCTAGAGTTTGGATTTACTTAGAAGTGAAATGGGAATAACTTTGTACTTCTAAACAGGGAAGTGATAGAATTTGTTTAAATCTTTGAAAGACAGCTATGGTTGTGGTGAGGGGATCATATGAGGGCAGCAGAAGCACTGCTGGTTTTGACCCTGTAGTGTATGAAATATCATGAAGTTCTGGACCAGCATGGTGGCTGCAAATATGGAAGAGAAGAGTTAAGAACCACTAGGGGAGCCAGATTTTCAGAAATTGCTGTTGGAGTATTGTAAAGCATGATGGTGCCTCATGTCCTCTCCCAGTGGTAGATATATTGGGATGTGAAAGAAACTTGAACTTCGGTGTCTTTCATTTAGTTTCCTTCAAATGCACTGAGATGGCCCTAGCAATGTGTTCTCATGGCAGTGCTTCTGTAAAAAATATTTTAACTATGGTTCATTCCACTGTCATTCTGCTCAGGCTCATCTCTCCCTATTCTCCTTATGTTGGGTGTCACCAAGATGGTCTTTAAGTTCCCTGAAGATTTACTAAACATTAGAAAGTTTTCTTTCTGACTTTAGGCACCGAAATCCCTGTTGCTAAATCTTTGCTTTATAACATTTGTAATTGTAAATTTTTTCTCTGCCTTTTTTTTTTTTAGAAATAAATCTCTTTAAAAGGCTCTTGCCAGTTTTGCAACCCAAGAATGTTTTTCTCAAGGACATGGGATTCATCTCTCTATAGAATGAGATCATCAAGACAGTGCACCTATCTCCTAATCTATGTAGGACTGGAGCCTAATTTTGTAGGTGGGAGCCTAAGTTTGATGGGCATCTTGCTCTAAGTTGTAAAACTACCTCCTGTCATGAAGATATGAGAAAATTTACTTTATCTTTGAGTAAGTCCAGTTACCAAGCACAGATGACATATGGTCCTTCGCATCCCAGCTATTAAAAGCTCCTCCACCTTTTGTTTCAATGGCTTTGAGTTCAGATTGTGTTTTGATCTCTCTAATTTATTGCTATAGCCATGAATAAAGTCTTCCATTCCTGTTTAACTTTGCTTGGTGCAATTTCTGTTTTGACAGATGACTTTTCAGTAACTATAGTCACTTTGGAAATCCATTTAAAGTTAAATAGGGGATACAAATTAGGTTTGGAGTGTGTGTGTATGCGTATGTGAGAGAAAGAGAGACAGAGAAAGGGAGAGAGAGAGAGAGATTGAAGGCACTTCTGTGGTTATTTTAGTTATTGCTAATGAGTTTTCACAAGCTAACATGAATAGCACTAAAATTAAATCCTAATTTATCTGATATAAATGCTAATGATCTTAGAAATACATGATATCATCTGGTATCAGGTTTTATTTTAGAGCATTCTGGTTGATCCTAGTCACTTCCAGAATTTAGCACTGTGAGCCCCTCTCCTTATCTGGCTCTCCTTATCTGTTTTCTACTCCTTTTGCTCACTTAATGTCCCACCCATACACTGTAGTCTACCTCACTCTTTGTCTCTGCTTGACTGTGCCTTTACTCATGTTCTTGCTTCAGCCTAAAATGACTTGCCCAGTTACATCTTTACAGATTCTTATTAATTTCTATTTAATAACACAAAATGTTAAAAATTATAATGGTAAAACTAACCCCAAAAAATTAAAACAAGGCTTTAATCAACAAACTGATTCTAACCCTAGGCATTATATAAAAATGTACAAAAAAAAAAATTCTGAACTTTTAACGTTTATACATGAAAGAAGCTCAAAAGAGATTTAAGCAATTGGGGTGCCCAAATGGCATAGTCAGATAAGCGCCCAACTCTTGACCTTGGTTCAGGTCATGATCTCAGAATTCATGAGTTCAAGCCCTGGAATGGACTCTGTGCTGATGGTGTGGAGCCTGCCTGGGATTCTGTCTCCTTCTCTCTGCCCCTCCCCGACTTGCTCTCTCTCTCTCTCTCAAAATAAATAAGTAAACCTAAAGAAAAAAAGAGAGCATTGGGCAAATTTGAAACAATCCTATAATTTATATAACATTTCCAATAGCAGGTTTGAAGCCAAAATAAACTTTTCTAAATAATTAATAAAAATTTTCATCAACCATGCTAGAAGAAAGACTGGATTATATTTTTATTCCTGTGTTGACAATGATCTTACAAGATTATTTTCATTTGAGAAAACAATCAGAAATAATAATATGTAAGAAAGAAGTATTATAAAGATGGTAAGACAGCTATTGGGTAAAAACATATTTTTCTGGATTTTGAGAAGTAGCTGTATTTGTGATTTTTTACAGTTTGCTATTTGTTGTGATTTATATAGCCAGTTTTAGATTTAACTTAACAGCTGTAATTATGTATTATTTTTCTTATAGAGGACACATCAAATATTCTGCTTCAAAACCTGGTTATGCCTTCAATTTTTCCTCTAAAGCAGTCTGTCTTAGGATGTCAGGTGACACTTCATAAATATGTTTTGTTAAAAAACAGGCAGTTTATACAAAAAGAAATGAGGAAGGCTTCTGACATTTCAGTAAGACGTGATGTTAGCTTTAATCTGATGAAGTTGTTCAGAGAGCAGACATGGTTTTAGGATCAATGAAAGTGGGTCTGAGATATAAGATCCTCAGGATCTTAAGGAATAAGTGGATTGTGGCAGGATTGCAGGAGGCTGTTAAGTACTTGAGAACCATGTAGTGCAGTGCAACCTGAGGCTGGTGTGTAAGATGAAGCTGTGAAGGCTGGATTCCAAATCTAGGATGAAAGAGTAAGAGTCTGTAGGGGCAGTTGCGTGGCTCAGTTGGTTAAGTGTCGGACTTGATTCCAAGTCAGGTCATGATCTCAGTGGTTGGCGAGATCCAGCCACATTGGGCTCTATACTGACAGCACTGAGTCTGATTGGGATTCTTTCTCTCCTACCCTCTCTCTGCCACTTCCCCCACATGTGCACACATGTGTGCTCTCCCTTCCTCTCTTTCAATATAAATAAATAAACATTTTAAAGAAAGAGTCTGTAATAGGGACTGCCTGGGAATATGGTGAAAAAAAAAACCCACAAGGTATGTGAAATTATTTATTACTTGGGTCTATATGGTGGTTTAATGCTGACATTGAATCCTATAATATTGCATATATTGATCCCTTTGTGACTTGTGAAAAACTGAACCCTATTCCAGTACACATAAATGAGGACTTTCTAGAAGTTCATTCTGGTAAATAAAAAAAAAAAAAAAGCAGTTTGTGGTGGTCAAAGCAGTGAAAGCAGAGTGCTATTTTGGAAAAACTTGGAAAGAAAGGCATTATATTCAGAAACAATATCCGTCTTTAAATTTCAGTCATTTCCCAACTTAAATATTTCCCTATAGCCCATTTTATTTACATTCTGGGACAGTTCTTGGTATAAAAACAAGGGTCCCAAAGGTAACATCATTCTGAACATTTATTGACCATCTTTCGGTTTGATCAGGAGGAAAACTAACTCAACGTTTATAATATAGTAATAATAATCACAGCAAGAGAAAGAAGACTGGGGAGAAAATTAAATGATTCTTAGAAAACTCATTATATTTAAAGAAGATTACATTTCCACACGTTAAAGTGTTGATAGAACAGAATTTATTGTTTTCACTGTCCCTGATACCATGGTGGCAAATAATTATCCTCAAATTTTAATATATATTAAATTTAAAAGCAAGTACCATTCATATCATGCTTTGTTTCATGTACATAATATCTCCATGTCTCTTAAATAGTCATCTGCATATTTGTGCTTTGGTAATTTAGACATTTTATATTAATTGTGAAAAGAAACTTTAGTTTTTAATAAATAGCACTCAGAATCTTAAAAGGCATTTTAATGTATGGGTGTATATTGATTTATTTTCTTTATTAGCACATATTCTTACACTCAGTTTTTATTAGTTGAAGAAAGTCTTGTTCTATCTGAAGATCATAAATTGTTCCCAAACTCATAACTGATTTTGAGCTAAGGATTACATTCTTTGGAGCATCTTTGCAAACCTTGTATTGCATATTGAATATAACATTTGCCTTATTATTTAGTTGTATAAATTACTATTGGAATATAAATGAATATGTTTATATATTAGCCTAGAGAATTATATCCATCTCAATCTATATTCTGTCATATAGTAATTATAAGCCACTGTACCAAATTCTGAAGGGTACCAGCAAGAAATGTGTATGTGAGAAGTGGTTAGGGTTCTAGAAAAATTGAACAGCCCTCTCAGTCTATTCTTTTTAAAATTTTTCACCTTTGTTAAAGGTATGGATATAAAAACGGTTACCAGTTGAATTGTTCCCCCCACCCAAAAGAATGTCCTAGCAGTACGTCATACCTTAGAATACCTCTATTTGGAAATAGGTTCATGGAAGATATAATTAGTTAAGGTACAGGTCATCTTGGAGTAGAGCAGAGTGAATCCCTAATCAAATATCTTGATTTTGGACTTCGGGCCTCCAGACTGCGTGACAATAAGTTTCTATTGTTTAAGCCATCCAGTGTGTGGTACTTTATTACAGCATACCTAAAACAAAACAAACAAACAAACTAAAAACAACAACAACAACAAACTAATAGAGATTTTGGTACCAACAAGTGGATTGCTGTTGTAAGAAATACATAAAAATGTAGAAATGGGTTGGAAACAGGCCATAAGTAGAAGCAAGAATAATTTTTAGGTACATGATAGAAAGAAAAAAAAAAACTAGATTGACTTGAAGAGACTGTTGGTAGAAATATAGATGTTAAAGGTGATTCTGCTGAAGGATCAGATAGAAATGAAGAAGGTATTCTTGGAAACTGGAGGAAAAGTGATTCTTGTTTTATAAAGTGGCAGAAAACCTGTAAGCAGTAAACTTGGATATTTAGCTGAGAGAATTCCCAAGGAAAAACTCGAAGACACAGCCTGGATTGCTCTTGCCTCAAAATAGTAAAATGCAAGAAGGAAAGGAGAAATTGAAGGAACTGCTGAGCAAAAATAAACCGGACCCTGATAATTTGGGAAATTCTCAGCCTATCCAGACAGTGTGCTCTGGAAACAGTGCAGAGTTTGGCTGGGCAGCAGTGTCCTAAAGAGATTAGACATGTGATTGTCAGCCTTAAAACCTAATAGAATTTACCCTGCTCTGTTGTCAACTTGCTTTGTACCAGTGATCTCTTTTTCTTTCTTCCAATTTCTCCTTTGGAAAAGGAAATGTCTACCGTATGGAGATAATTTGTTTCCTGGTTTCACATGTCCATGAATGGAATGGGATTTTGTCCCAGGATGGAGCATGCAGTGCATCTCATCCATACCTGATTTAGATGAGATTTGGATAAAATTTTAGAGCTGGTGTTGGTTTGGGTTAAGACTTTGGGGGATGTTGGGATTGGGTGAATATATTTTGCATGTGGAAAAGACATGAATTTTGGGAGGTGAGAAGGTGTTCTCTTGAATTGTGTGATCCCCCCCCCCACCGCAAAAAAAAAAAAAAAAAAAAAAGATATGTTGAAGGCCTAACCTGAAGTGACTTAGAATATGACCTTATTTTGTAGTAAGTTAATTGCAGATGTACTTAGTTAAGATAGAATCATAATGGAGTAGGATGAGCCGCTAATTGGATGTGACTAATGTCCTTATAAGATAATGGCCATGTAAGGATAGAGTCACATAGGGAGAACATCATATAATAATAAAGGCTGGCCTAATGCAGCTGCAAATGGAGGAATGCCAAAAATTGCCACCAGAAGCTAGAAGAGCCAAGGAAAGATTCCTCCATAGCTGTTCAAGGAACGTGGCCCTTCCAATACCTTGATTTGGACTTCTAGCTTTCAGAATTGTGACGCAATGAATTTCTCTGTTAAGCCACCCAATTTGTTGTACTTTGTTACAGCAGCCCTTGAAAACTCATATAGAATCTATATTCTTCTGTTATATATATATTTAAAAAAAGGTATTAGCACAAGAAAGATGATTCATGCCTATCAACAGCTGGCCTTAGTGGTGGGAACTGATAGAAACAGATGTAGAGTATGGTAACCAAAAGACCAAGTGCCCTGTCTAAAAGACAAAACCTTTATTTTGGTTAGAAAAAACCTAATCTTATTACACATGGAGGTTTGGGTATAGACTTTCCAGTTTGTCAAGAAAGTTTTAAAAATTGGAATTTTTAAGTGATGTTTCATTAATTATAGATTATCAGGTTAAAAAATATTCAGCAGATTAAGCAAAACAACACTCAGTGAATATCTAGGTCATAGGTTATCGATTGGCAGTCTACAAGACTGGAGTTTAAGGAGTAAAGTAGCTCTAGGGTGTGTCTGTGGCTGTTACAATTTGCTTGTGTTATACAGCTATGATAATTTTTGCCAATCTTTTAAGTGTGCCAAATAAAAACTTCTACTATTTTAATCTTCAATCAGTGCAACCCAAAGGAACATAAAGGAAGAGCATTGCTTCACCTTACCTAAAGTTCTGCTACCTGTCTTCATTATTCCAGACTCATATAATTCTTGTGCTTTGGTTATTAAAATGTTTTTATCATAAGTTTACAATCCTGCTCAGCTGATGGAAGCAAGATATATGAAAGAGTAACATTTATTAACTATCAGAGTCCTCTGGATAACAAATTCAGCATTTAATTGTTCTTGTTTAAAGAAAGGCTCAACAGGGGCGCCTGGGTGGCTCAGTTGGTTGAGCATCCGACTTCGGCTCGGGTCATGTTCTCGTGGTTCGTGAGTTTGAGCCCCACATCGGGCTCTGTGCTGACAGCATAGAGCCTGGAGCCTGGTTTGAGTTCTGTGTCTCCCTCTCTCCCTGCTCCTCCCCCGCTCATGCTCTGTCTCTCTCTCCTTCAAAAATAAATTTAAAAAATTTAAAAAAATAAAGAAAGGCTCAACTATATATATGTATATATATATATATATATATATATATATATATATATATACATATATATATATACATTTTTTTTTCTGAGCAATGATGCCTATGTCAGGGATTATGCTATTAGACACATGGGTTAGATTTCAGTAATTTTGGTGTCTTTTCTCTTTTTCATACTGTACTCTTATAGTTCCTTTCATTTTCAGAACTGTGTGCCAGAACTCCAGAAATAAATATTGAAAGCCCTATTTAGACAGAAGATGGCCGTAACAGTATGGTTGTATAATGGCTTCCTATTGAACACTACCTGTTCTCCATTTAACCCTCATTTACAGTCATCATGGCTGGTGAATTCCAATTAAAAATTACTTCATGCATTTTCTTTGACTCTACATGGAAAGTCTTTCCTTTTTTTCCCCCTAACAAGATAAAGTACATAGTGGTTGGCAATGTGATTTTCAGCAATGGGGTTAAGTTTGTAAAGAGTAAATTTGTAAATTTACTCAAGCAATTAATATTCAAACCAGCTGTAGAAATGAAAGCTTAAATATTAATTCAATTTTCTTATTTTGACTGTTAAGGGAAAACCCTTTTACAGCAGCAGCATTTCATTTGTTTTGGTTTTAAATCCATTATTCTAATAAATCAGCTTTTACTCATGTGAATATTGATTTGGGATTTGTTTTTTTTAAAAAGAGAAAATGCACTTAATCGAGAAAAGCAGAGAATTTACAACCCCTAGAAAAGGAGAGAAAATAAATGAACAGAATATAAAACCAAGTCCCAGTGCAAAAGCCATTTATACTATGCTTAAAAAATACTTTGTAAGTGAAAACATACTATTTATAACACATGTAAAAAAAGAACATTTGTAGAAACCATTTGCCATGCCTTAATACTTACTGGGGGAGGAAGGTTTATGGATTTTTCTCAGAAGGTGCCAGCTCCTCTATGTCTGTCCTGCTATAAACTTTTGATAATTAATAGGCTGTCAACAATACCTCTAAAACTTCCATGGTCCTAGTTCCCATGAGTACCACCCAATATAACCCCTCTATATCAAAGACCTATATCCACACTGTAAAAAAGGCCAGATTTACCTGCCTACATGCTGGTCTCCAATTATCAGCACTTCTAAAATTATTTTTGGAACCCAATTTACAAATAGTCTTTGATTTTGATGCAAAAGAATATCCAAGGAAATGGTATTTTTCTAAAAATTAGGGCTTATGTATACTATGGGTTCATGCTTATGACAAAGCATGAATATATTTACTGTACAAACACAATAGAAAGCATCTTTCTCAGAATTCTTTACATCTACTTACTTTCCAGGTTGAGTCTTCCCAACCCACCTCAGCGTACAGCTATTTCTAAAGAAGAGCTGCAAACCTAAAGTGTCTCCAGGGACTGACTACTAACATCCAGCAGTGCTTATCTCAGGGGAATTCTAGGGGGTCATTTTGCCCTGCCTAATTCTCAATCATACCGAGCTTACATTTCAGATTTTTGACAGTACCTCAGAATGAGGCCCAACTCTGCATGTGTGCTTAGGTTTGCATGTCATTATGTAAACATTCAAATATATCAGTATATGTATGACAATATTTTATAGCCTTCAAAAAAAGACAGGAATGAAGGGAGGAAGGAAGGAAGAAAGGAAGATTTCCCAGGCCATTTTGTCCTCTATATTCCCTGCTTTATTAATCCTTTGTTGGCTGTTTTGTTTGGAATCGATGTTTGATTTTTATTGCTTTGGTTACATACCTTACAGACCCCCTCCTTTCACAACCACTTTGGATTGATATGTATGTGTCTAGATGATCTGTCTGAATTCTTGGAGGAATTCCTTCCCAAGATATTACCTCTGAGAAATACCATCCATTTGGTTACTCAAAGCAGCATCTCATGAGCATGTGTCAGGCACTTCTCTTGTATTCTAAATAGGCTTTCAAGAAACTGCTCATGTCCATGAGCATTTTCATTCTTATACAGGGATGGAGAGCTAACACTCCTTAAGAAATAACAAAAATCAAAGTATGAATCAAATTTCAGTTTAGGGGTATCTGGGTAGCTCAGTTGGTTACATGCCCAAATCTTTTGTTTTTAAAGTTTAGTTATTTTTGAGAAAGAGAGAGAGAGAAGGAGAGAGAGCCTGAGAGCAAGTGTGAGCAGAAGGAGGGGAAGAGAGAATCCTAAGCAGGCTTCACATTGGCAGCACGGAGCCCTCTGCAGGGCTCGAGCTCACAAACTGTGAGGAACCATGAGATCATGACATGTACCAAAACCAAGAGTCTGATGCAAGTCATCTGAGCCACCCAAGTGCCCCCAAAGCATCCAACTCTTGATCTTGGCTCTGGTCTTGACCTCAGGGTTGTGAGTTCAAGCCCACGTCAGGCTCTGTGCTGGGCATGAAGCCTACCTAGTAAAAACTAATAATAATTAAAAATAATAAAAAATTTCAGTTTAAACAACTATCATTTTATCTGAAAAAATAAAGCAGAAAAATAATCAAAATTTCATCAATTCTTAAATTATGAAGAAAATTAAAAGTGCTTTATGCTGGGATGCCTGGGTGACTCATTCAGTTGAGCATCAGACTTCTGCTCATGTCCTGATCTTGTGGTCTGTGAGTCTGAGCCCCACATCAGGCTTTGTGCTGACAGCTCAGAGCTTGGAGCCTGCTTTGGATTTGTGTTTCCCTCTCTCTCTGTCTCTGCCCTGCTCGTACTCTGTCTCTTTTTCTCTCTCAAAAATAAATAAGCATTAAAAAAAGTGCTTCATGCTGTGAAAGTACAGGAAACTTTCATTCCATTAAGTTAAAGCTTATTCTTCAGGAGTTTAAGATATAAATGTGGACAAACAGTGGAGCCATGCTATGGATATAACCCTCATCATGTGGTATTACTGATCTGTTGCAAGTGTCAGTTACTCTGGGGACTGTAGAAAAATCTGATTGGGTAGGTTCACAAGGCAAATATGTGTAGAGGTTACAGGTTAAATAACAGATCAATTAGCATCTTCCTATAAGTTAATCAGTAACTCTGTTCCACTTCCATTGCGTTTTCCGAGTATGGACTGCAATGCGAAGTGAGCAACCTATGATTGGATGAGACCATGAAAAACAAACAAACAAACAAACAAACAAATAATTGAGCAAGGGGGTATAACTCAAAATGTGAACATTGTGGCATAATTACATCCCAGGATATTTTCAAGGCTTGATATGCACTAAAATGCTTCTAAACCCTAGGAGGGTGATTAATATGTTTTACATGATAACCTTATCCCCCACGGTTGCCTCATTTCAAAGATGAGGAATGCAATTATTAGAAGTAAATATTATCCCCAGAGATAAAGAGGATAGTTAGGCAGTGTGGAGGGCTGCAAGGGCTGTACAAGACATTTGGAAGAATTTTTAGTATAAGGTTGTTTAGTATGGATTTAATCAATTTGGTGTTAGAGGATACACCTTCCCATTAAATTGAACTGTGGCTCACATCCATAAAAAAGTAAAAATTCTGCAGAAATTGTTTAATTAACAGCCTAGAATTCCACCCTGAAGAAATACTCACTCTCCCACACCTCCCACCATGATGGCGCACCACCATATACAGTCATCTCAGGTTTTAGGGTTGGCTTGCCGAGAAAATTGTAAATCTCCTCTAGTTCCCTTATTACAAATCTCTCCATCTTATTTAGAGCATCTTTCCTGCCCCCAGGCTTTAAAACGCTCTTGGGGGAAGGGTAGAACACTATAGACAAACATGTTTTCCTGAAAGAAAAGTCCTTAAAATTTTGTAAGCAATTTTCCTACTTGTTTGTGCAGATTTATCCTTTACTATTACTAAGGAATATAATTCACAAAGAAATAAAATAAAGTGATTAAGTTCTTTTAGTACATTTAGTGTTTGTCCACCAGCATGTCTCCATTTCCACTGCTCTATATAATCTGCAAACATGAAATAATTGTGATTAAATTGGATTTTTGTGAACCTACGATTAAAGAAGTTATGTAGTTGTCTTGTTAGAGAAAGGATAAGTTGTTAACAAACTGTAATTTCTAAGGCTGCTTCAAATATGTACATTTAGAATGTAGATATCATACATCACTAAAAAATTAAACCCTTTGAAAAACTCCTCATTTCCCTTATCCTCAGTGTCTGGAAACTATCATTCTACTCTGTGCTTCTATGAGTTTGAATATCTTAGAGGCCTCATACAAGTGGGCTTGTGCCATGTTTGTCCTATGACTGGATTATTTCATATAATATAATGTCCTTCAGGTTTATCCACGTTGTCACATAAGGCAGGACTTCCTTCTTCTTTTAAGACTGAATGATACTCCATTGTATGTATGTACTACATCTTTATCCATTCATCCAAGATGGACGCTTAAGTTGTTTCCATATCTTGACCATTGTAAATAATGCTGCAGTACATATGTGAGTGTGGATGCCTCTTAGTATCTATGGTTAATAATACTGTATTGTACACTGAAAATTTCGTTCAGCGGTAGGTCTCAAGTCAAGTGTTCTCACCACAAAGCAAACAAGCAAACAAACAAACACAAAGAAGCAGGAGTAAACTTTTGGAAGTGATGGATAAGTTTATTACCTTGATTGTGGTGATGGTTTTATAAGTGCATGCATATGTTCAAACCTACCGAATTGTATACGCTAGATATGTGCATTTCTCTATGAATTTATACCTCAATAATGCCGATAAAAATAGATATATTTGATACAACATGTTAGATATTGCTTGTATATTGGACAACTCTAAAATTGTTTTGAAACTTTTCAGTGACTTATCCTTATCCAGTCCTTGAGAACAAACTGATGGGTATCAGAATGGAGGTGGGTGGGGGTATGGGTTAAATAGGTGATGAAGATTAAGGAGTGCATTTGTGATAAGCACTGGGTGTTATATTGAAGTGTTGAATCACTATATTGTACACCTGCAAGTAATATTACCCTGTATGTTAATGATGTTCAGTACTACATGTCATTAAACAATTGTAAATTAAAGCAACAATTAGGTACCACTACATACCTATTAGAATGGCAAAACTCCAAGGCACTGACTACACCAAATGTTAATGAGGATGTGAAGCAACAGAAACTCTCATTCATTGTTGTTTAGGAATGCAAAGTGGCACAGACACTTTGGAACACAGCTTGGCAATTTCATCAAAACTAAACATACTCTAAAGATCCAACAGTCATGCTCCTGGGCATTTCTCCAAAACCCAGTTGAATCACTGTATTGTACACTTGAAACTAATGTAACACTGTATATTAAGTATACTGGAATTGAAATGAAATGAAATTGAATTAAATTAAATTTTTAAAATACCCTTTTGAAAACTTCCATCCCTTAGAAAATCTACATGTGGATGTTTATTTCAGCTTTATTCATAACTGCCAAATCTTGGAGGCAACCAAGATGTCCTGTAGTAGGTAAATGGGCAAATAAACTGGCATATCCAGACTATGAAATATTATTTAGCACTAGAAGGAAATGAGCTGTCAACCCATGAAAAACCATGAAAGAAGCCTAAATACACATTACTATTACTCAGAAAAAAAATCAGTTTGTAGGCAAGAAAAGACATGGAGGAACCTTGAATGCATATTTCTAAGTTAATTAAGCTAGTCTGAGAAGGCTGCATACTATAATATGCCAACTATATGACATTCTGGAAAAGGTAAAACTATAAGGGTCAGTTAAACAATCAGTGATTTCCAGAGATTGTGGGAAGGAAGCAGTGGATAGCTAGAGCACAGAGAATTTTAGGGGGCAGTTAAAATATTCTGAATGTTTCCATAATGATGGTTACCTATCATTATGCATTCATCCAAATCGATAGAATGTAAAACACCAAGAGCGAACAGTAATGTAAACTATGGGCTTTGTGCAATTCTGTTTTGTCAATGAGAGTTCATCAGTTTTAACTGCCCTGGTGAAGATATTGATAATGGAGTAGACTGTGTGTGTGTGGAAACAGGAGATGCATGGGAAATATTGTTACCTCCTTCTCAATTTTGTCGGGAAACTAAAACAGCTCTAAAAAAAATTCTCATTAAGAAATTCCTGCTTTTGTAGAGTTTACATGATACAGTGAAAATAAAAAACGTGAATAAATACAGTAAGAAGGTAATTATAGCCACTGGGAAGTATCATGAAGGTTATACTAGTTTAAACCAAGGGAAACATCTGTGAGGAGATAACATCTGAGCTAAGACACCAAGACCAAGGAAAAATCCAGACCTGAAACCATTAAGAGAATATCACTACAGGCAGGGAAATTAGGAATGGCAAAAGTTCTAGTGGGAATGAGCAGAAATAAGGATTCATGTGCAAAAAGCTAAAGAAATCTTGTTTTTAAGTACAGTCCTTTATCCGAAATATTAAATTTTTGCAGCTTATACTGGTTATGATAACAGTCTCCAAATAGTAATGTAATAGATATTACTTTAAGAGTAAACTATTGAGGAAGCAATTCAATTTATTGCTTCACTTCTTTTGGTGATATTGGCAAACTCGGTTATTGTAATTGCTCAGGGAAGATTAAGAGAGGAATATTATCGTACTCACTGGAGATCAAATTAAGTTATACGGCATATTGGCACAAAGAGAAAATGATAACTGTTTGCTTTTGTTGTTTTTGTTTAGTTTGGCTTATTTCTATCAAAATGTGTCATAGATGAAATGTGGGAGTTAATGAAGTTTTACAGACTCAGATATTATATTACCAAATGGGGTTATATTTAAAATTTTCTGAGGTGGATTTTTGGGTTCACTGCTTTCTGAAATGAACTACAGAGCTGTCTTGAATCTCAGGCAAGATACATGAAGCCAGTACACTTGAGAAATAGATAGATGACAGCAGGTATTTACCACCTGAACAGTTAAATAGGTATTTGTAGACCAATTTTCTTTTCACTGTGCTTCACCAACAGTAATTTATAAGGTGTAGCCATCGATTAATTCAAATTGCACATGTCAGGTTGAGCAAAATATTATTTCATCAGCTTCTTCCAGTGACATCTAAAATGTAGAACTGTCTCTTAAAGAAGCTCAAGGATATTTTAAGATATTTGAAAATAGGAAAGAACTTTTAAATCAGAATCTTCTTTTAAAGAAGTTCTAAACAGTATTTTTTTAATTCAAAATGGGTTTTCTAAAGACATTAACAAATTATATTAAATATGTAGTCTGATAATGCTCATTTATGTTTTTAATATATTAATTGGCAGCCTATTATATATGTGTAAGTCATATAAATCTATCTGTTTGCATTTTGCACATTTTATGAATATGTTTTAAATATTTCTATTCATATTTATATATATTTTTAAATCTGGTAAGTTGAAAGGGCTGCTACTCACCATGTATTAATTATTCTACTAGAAATTACTTAGTATTGGATTCTGAGTAGGTGCCAAAATAATACATTGCTAGAATAAAAACTGAGTTGTTTTTAATTATTCATTACTATGTATAGCTAGAACACAATTTCTGGGATGTGTATAGAAACCATAATTTTTTACCATAATTATTTAGGCCATGTAATTTTGATAATCTTTGTTATTATTTTCATTTTAACTAAAATTGTCCTAATATTTGTAATAATAAAGCAATATGATAATAAAGATTAATACATAGAAAGTTAAAAATATCATTTCAGTATATGAGAATGATCATTGTAATGTCACATAGTTGCATAGTAAGTTTGACTAATTTTATAAGGTCAACTATTTTTATTATTTTATCTAATTTTATTATTTTATTTTATTTTATTTTATTTTTAAGGTCAACTATTTCTTTAAATGTTTATTTTTATTTATTTTGAGAGACAGAGAGCACACAAGCATGGGAGGGGCAGAGAGAGAGGAAGAGAGAAAATCCCAAGCAGGCTCTGCCTGTCAGTACAGAACCCAACATGGGGCCTGATCCCATGATCCGTGAGATCATGACCTGAGCTGAAATCAGGAGTCAGACTCTTAACCAACTGAGCCACCCAGGCACCCCAAAGGTCAACTACTTCAATTAATGTTTCTTATTTTTTTAGTACTGAGTGATTGAGAAATTATTTTCTGCTTCAGTAATTCATGTACAAGAATAGTATGTGAAATAGGAAAACACATGGATAAGAATGTTCAGAAAATATGATATGCATAAGTGATTTGTTAAAGTAAAATTTTAGTATTAGAAATCATTTTACTACAAATATGAAGAAAAGTTCGATGAATAACTTACAGGGAACTAATTAACGGGTCACAATTTCTGATTTTTATTCAGATCAGATCTCAGTAATCTTAATGCAAGTTGTGAAAGTTTTGGTCCTTCATATAGAAGATACATGACTAGACATTATTTGTCTCTGCTCATTGATTTTCCATTAGTCCAGGTTAGATTTGCAGAGGTCACAGATGGTGTGCCAGACAGAGCCACTAGCTATGGCTACACTGCCCATGGCAACTAACATTTGAGAATTAACTCATCAACAATAATTTACTATGTTCAACCCTGTTAAATACAGAGCTCAAGAAGTATGTAAACAAGCATTTATTTCTAAATTAGGTATGGTTTACTAAGGCCTTGATTTTTAGAAATACTCTTGATTGATTTTGCCTCCTTGTTAATCTGCTAATATTGTAAATCACAAGATAATCATTTTTAGTAAAATAACAATTCTTTTTATAAAGAATAGGTGATAATTTGAATGTAGAGAGCTTAGATATTTCGCTCTTCTCATAAAGGCCTTTAATTCAATGAAATTTATATTTTCATAGCTACATTCTGAGAAGCTAACCGAATTCTGTGCAATTCATCCAAAATAACACAGAACAAACTTTATCTTACAATGAATGGCTATTGACCCTTTAACATGAAAATTACTACTCTGAAAAGTAAATGTGACCAAAAATGAACATATGAAACTTTATGCTACATTTTTAAATCACAGATATGATAGCAAATTTTACCACATTGTTAGAGATAATCAATTTCCTCTTTATATTTTTAAATAAAATAGAAACTTATGCAAATTTTATTTTAATGATACTTATATATTCTTGCAAAGTGTTTCACAAAATGGCTAAAAATAAGGAAAAGTTGAGAAAAAAACCAAAAATTCAAGAAATGAATTTTTTCAAACAAGTATATGTCATTCCTACTTACTTCTTTAGATAATGATTTTTTTTTTAAAAAGCATTCTAAATTTTACTCCTAGGACTGCCATAACAAATAAATAGGGTAGTTTAAAACAACAAAACGGAAAGAAGAATTTTGAACACTTTTGGAAACAAACCGTTTAATAGATACATATTTTTCTCCTTTCATAATATTTTTATAATTTTCTAAAGTGAAAGATTATCTTAATACCAGTACTTCTGTTGCAAAAAAAATGATTGCAGCAGAATACATTTTAAGTATAATTAGCAAATCTTCTGTGGTATTTACAATAAGAATAATAATACTCTATATGTATTTCATTTTATCTACAAAGCTAAAACATTGTATAATAAATACTATGTAAACAGGTGATTAAAACAAAGCTTAAATAAGATTATTCATTCTTAGGAAATACTTCATGTGGTTATAAAAACTAGGAATATGTTAACAATACAGATCTTTTTTATTGGTTTTTATTATAGTAAGTTTTGTTGAAGAAATGTTTACATACAAAACATTCCACAGATCCCAGTGTTCAGTTGAATGCATAACATAAATATAAATTAAATGGCAATTTATATTCCCCAGTAAACACTGCTTGAATCAAGTGGGATAATATTTTTATTGCACCAAAATGTTTCCCTTTCCAGGAAATTCCATTTCAACCTTAGTTCCCAAGAACTAACTTCTTTGTGATTTCTATCATTAGAGATTAGTTTTGTCTAGTTTTGCATTTCATTTAAATGGACTTATAAAGTAGACATTCCTTACATATTTGACTTTTATTTTGCTCAATGTTTTTGAGATTCTTTATGGAATGTTCTTCGCATTTATTGGTGTGTCAGTAATTCATTTCTTATTATTGACAAGTAGTATTCTTTGATTATGTCATAAATTTTTTATCCATCCTCTTGTTGATCAACATTTCTTTTGTTTTCATTTTTCCTGTTATGAATAATGATACTATGAGATTCTTATATGAGTATTTTTATAAACACATATTTCTATTGAGTAAATACACCCAGGTGCTAAATTGGTGGGTCATATGGAACATCCATTTGTTTAAAGCTTTGCATTTTAAAGCTTTGCAAATTCCAGTTAGTTAACATACAGTGTAATATTAGTTTTAGGTGTATAATTTAGTGATTAAACACTCCCATACAATACCTGGTGCTCATCACCGCAAGTGCACTCCTTAATCCCCATCACCTATTTAACCTATTCCCCCACCTACCTCCGCTCTTGTAACCATCAGTCTTTTCTCTATAGTTAAAGACTCTATTTCTTGGTTTACCTCTCTCTCTCTCTCTCTCTTTCTCTCTGTCTCTCTGTCTCTCTGTCTCTCTCTCTCTCTCTCTCTCTTTGTTCCTTTTGCTCATTTGTTTCATTTCTTAAATTCCACATACGAATGAAATTGTATGGTACTTACCTTTCTCTGACTGATTTACTTCAGTTAGCATAATACTCTGTAGCTCCATCCACATCATTGCAAATGGAATGATTTCATTCTTTTGGATGGTCGAGGAATATTCCATTTATATATATATATATATATATATATATATATATATATATATATATTCCACTCTTCTTTACCCATTCACGAGTCGATAGACACTTGGATTGTTTCCATAGTTAGGCTATTTATAGATAATGCTGCTATAAACATTGGGGTGCCTGAATCCCTTTGAATTAATAATTTTGTATTCTTTGGGTAAATACCTGGTAGTACAATTACTGGGTCATAGGGTAGTTCTAATTTTAACTTTTTGAGGGACCTCCATACTGTCTTCCACAGTGGCTGTACCAGTTTGCATTCCCACCAACAGTGTAAGAAGGTTCCCCTTTCTCTGCATCCTCACCAACACCTGTTGTTTCTTCTGTTGTTGATTTTAGCCATTCTGACAGGTGTGAGGTGGCATCTCATCATGGTTTTGATTTGCATTTCCCTGCCAATGAGTGATGTTGTGATCTTTTCATGTGTCTGTTACCTATCTGGATGTCTTCTGTGGAAAGTGTCTATTCATATCTTCTGCCCATTTCTTGACTGGGTTGTTTTTTGGGTTTTAAGCTTGATTAGTTCTTTATGGATTTTGGATACTAACCCTTTATCCCATATGCCATTTGCAGATATCTTCTCCCATTCTATAGGCTACCTTTTAGTTTCGTTGTTTCCTTCACTGTGAAGAAGCTTTTTATCTTGATGAAGTCCCAATAGTTCATTTCTGCTTTTGTTTCCCTTGCCTCTGGCAAGAATGTCTGTTTTTCTGTGTCCTCTTTAATTTTTTTTCATCAGTGTTTTATAGTTTTGAGAGTACAGGTCTTTTACCTCTTTGATTAGGTTTAATGCTAGGTATCTTATTGTTTTTGGTGCAGTTATAAATGAGATTAATTCCTTAATTTCTCTTTCTGCTGTTTCATTATTGGTGTATAGAAATGCACCATATTTCTGTATGTTGATTTTGTATCATGAGATTTTACTGAATTCTTGTATCAGTTCTAGCAGTAATCTTTTTCCCCTTTGAGTTTTATAACTTACCACATTTCTTTGAATGCTCATTCTTGACATAATAAGCTAATCCTAGCATAGTGTCAGTCTAGCAATGTTAAACCACTTACATATTCATTTGCATTTGTAGTGGTGAAGGTTTTGATTTTGTCCTTTCTGTACGGTATTATTTTTTTTATAGAAGATAACAAAAATAGTAAAATATCCAACAAATATGCTTCTTGGGCTTATTTTAAATTAAACCTACAGTATGAAAATCGATATTTTTGAAGTGAACATGAGAAATTGAAAGATAACAATGACCAGACCTCAGAAGAAGAAAGTACAGCAGCAGCTTCTGGGAAACTGGTTAAAGCCAGTGTTTGCAGTTTCTGACTGAAGGGTATCATCAGAAAACCAGGCCCCAAAATGCTCTCCCAAGTCTAATTTGGTCATGAGACTGGTTGTGAGTTTAGCTTTTAACACTCTGTAGCATCTCCCTCCCCTAAATTCTTCATCAGTCAGGGTGCCCGGGTGGCTCAGGTGTTTAAGTGTCTGACTTTTGACTTTGGCTCAGGTCTTGATCTCACAGTTTGTCATGGTTTGTGAGTTTGAACCCCACACTGGACTCTGTGCTGACAGTGTAGAACCTGCTTGGGATTCTTTCTCTCCTTTTCTGTCTGCCCCTCCCTGGCTCATGTTCTCTGTCTCTTTCTCTCTCTCTCAAAATAAATAAATAAACTTAAAAAAAAACAGGCTTCATCAATCAGAATCAGAAACCTGTTACAGCAGGTTTCCTTACTCTGGCGGAATGTATACATAGTGTAGTGCTCTCTATATTTGTCTTTATTTTTCTCTCCATTATCAGTGAATCATTAATACTGATAGATATATGACATAGCAAATTATAGGTTCATCTATTAAAAAAAGAAATTCGTAAGAAATTCTCTTATAAATAGCATTATACAGGACTGGTCCTAATGTTTGGAAGGTTTTAACAAAGGGTGATCGTAATTTGATTTTGTCCATTACCCTCATCTTTTACTATATGCTATTTCTTCTGAACCTGAAATATTTTAGTTTTCATTTCATAGAGAATAATTAATAAAGGACAAGGAAAGCTTTAATATTATTTATAAAGGAGTTTTAAATTATTAGTAATAGTACAAAGAATGAAGGATCCAAATAAATTTTGAAAAGAAGCAAAACATTGATATAATATGGACATTTTTAAAAAACACAAATTACTTTTGTTTTATATTCAATATTCCTTTTACTTTAACCTAAAGAGTGACAGTGTGCATGGATTTAGGTGCATATTTAAAATATTAATAGGGACTGAGTAAAATAATTTCTTATGATTATGTCAAACATTCAGACTATGAAGCATTTTAATCATTCAGATATTTTAAAGCAGCTACAATTATGTATCACATCAAGTAAATACTTAGTTGAATTTAGTAGACAGATGAATTGTTTTACTTTTCAGATATTTGAAGATGGTTGATCTATATTGATAGACTCACAGAGTACTTTCTTTTAAAGATTGTTTTACTAAAAATGGAAAATAAATATGTACATTTCTGAGGATTATGACAGCCTACAGATTATATATTTATAGAAAAATGGATGTTCACAATCTAATTTAAAGCTACTTGAGGCATTATAGATTAATTTATTAAAAGCATTAAAACTTTACCTTTTAGGAAAATTAATATATTTAGAGAGGAATCAATAATTTAGTATGCTTCTTATCAGAACAAATAATATACTGTAAAATAATATATGTGTTAATATAAGTTATATAAGTATATATAAGTTATATAAGTTATATAAGTTATATAAGTTATATAAGTATATATATAAGTATATAAGTTATATAAGTATATATAAGTTAATATAAGTTAATATAAGTGGAATTTGACGAAATACCAAGATTAAACATAAAATCAACAGGTATGTAATGTTACTTGGATATTATAGTAATTTTCTTTAACTTCATACTTTTATTAAGGACAGTCAAATATTAAGTCATCTCTATATTTTGTGAGCCCATCTGAATAAATAAATATCTTATTTAACAAAGAGTTGGAAAATGATGGGATAATAGCTGCTCCACAAGAGTGCAAGAGCAAAAATAACGTGATTTTATTTTAACATATCCAAATTAAATTATCCAAAATCCTTTGTAAAATGTTAAATTGGTAAGTGATTACACCAAATATAGCAAAATATGACCTGTGTCAGCATTGGGGAACGTACCTTACTCAAAAAAAAAAAAAAAGCCTCTGAATCCTGTTATGGAGATAAAGGGATTTCTAACATAGACATTGCAGTCATTATGTGTTCTGCCACAACATGTGTTCCTACCAACAAACCATACATTTTTTAAATGGGATTTTTAAATGGGAAATGATGTTAGTGTGGCAAGAAAGTTGTGTTGGTTGTTCAACATTTTGACTTATGTAAATAGGATATTTAATTATTTACCTGACAATAAAGGGAAAAACTCAACTCTGTACACAGACATGAGCCCTCTTAGCTAGAATGGGATATTTAAAATAGAAAATCTTGAGTTCATTGTTATAAACTTAAAAATGAGTGTTGATATGAATAGACACTTCTCTAAAGAAGACATCCAGATGGCCAACTGACACATGAAAAAATGCTCCACATCACTCATCATAGGGGAAGTGCAAATCAAAACCACAATGAGATACCACCTTACACTTGTCAGCATGGCTAATATTCACAACTCAGGCAACAACAGATGTTAGTGAGGATGTGGAGAAAGAGGATCTCTTTTGCACTGTTGGTGGGAATGCAAGCTGGTATAGCCACTCTGGAGGCTATAAAACAGTATGGAGGTTCCTCAAAAAATTAAAAATAGAACTACCCTACGGCCCAGCAATTGCAATACTAGGTGTTTATCCAAAGGATACAGGTATTCTGTTTTGAAGGGGCACATGCACCCCAATGTTTATAGCAGCACTATCAACAATAGCCAAGGTATGGAAAGAACCCAAATGTCTATCAGCAGATGAATGGATAAAGAAAATGTTGTATATATATACCATGGAGTATTGCTCGGCAATCAGAAAGAATGAAATCTTGCCATTTGCAACTGCGTGGATGGAACTGGAGGATATTATGCTAAGTGAAATTAGTCAGAGAAAGACAAATAGCATATGACTTCACTCATATGAGGACTTTAAGAGACAAAACAGATGAACATAACAGGAGGGAAACAAAAATAATATAATAACAGGGAGGGGACAAAACATAAGAGACTCTTAAATATGGAGAACAAACAGAAGGTTCCTGGAGGGGCTTTGAGAGGGAGGATGGGATAAAATGGGTAAGGGGCGTTAAGGAATCTACTCCTGAAATCATTGTTACACTATATGCTAACTAATTTGGATGTAAATTTAAAAAATTAAATTAAAAAAATGTTTAAATGATACCATGACAGCAACAATGTGAAATATGTAAGCATGTGAGCCAAGAACAAATAAAAATCAAAACAGTGGTGAAGAAAAAAAAAAAAAAAAAGAATGTTGATATATCCAGTTCCAGTAGAATGTGAGCCGATGCTCACATACAACAAGAAAACAGTGGATTAGTAACAAAATAAACTTTGCTTTAAAGACATCTGACTGTATTGGATGCAACAATGTCTAAAGGACTCCCTTCCAAAGATAAATAAGCCTTTCATAAATGAGAAAGTGGGCTACAATGTAAGCAAGGGTAAAGGAGGAGGCATGCCATAGAAGGAAAGACTTTCCTGGAATGAGAAGAAACAAGCAAAACTTTTCATGAAAACCTGGGCTGGTATGACTGTTTGGAATCTGGAAGAGCCCCAGTGTAAAAATAAACCTCTTGGCCGGTTATAGCCCATAAGAATTTGCTAAGTAAGCATCTGTGGGTATAAGGTGGAAAACAGAGTCAATGTGGTGTTATCGGAGGCTTAGGTGCAAGGATCCAGCTGGAATTCAATTCAGAGCTGAATTGAAATTTAAGTTTTGGGACACCTGGGTGGCTCAGTCAGTTGAGGTCTTGATCCCAGGGTTGTGGGATGGAGCCCTGTGTGGGGCTCTGCGCTAAGCATGGAGCCTGTGTGAGATTTTCTCTTTTTCTCCCTCTCTCCCTCTTCCCCTCTCCCCCCAACCTCTCACTTTAAAATATAAATAAATATGGGGTGCCTGGGTGGCTCAGTCCATTAAGCGTCCAACTTCAGCTCAGGTCATGATCTCGCAGTCCATGAGTTCGAGCCCCGCGTCGGGCTGTGTGCTGACAGCTCAGAGCCTGGAGCCTGTTACAGATTCTGTGTCTCCCTCTTTCTCTGACCCTCCCCTGTTCATGCTCTCTGTCTCAAAAATAAATAAATGTTAAAATAAATAAATAAATAAATAAACAAACAAACAAAACTTCAACCTAGTCCCAGTCCAACTTTATGATTAGCTTTGTCCTAACTCCCTGCAAGAGAAAGAATAAGCCCTGACTGGGAAAATTGAAACAGAATAAAGGCAAACATATTAAAAGTTCAATTTTTATTACACATTTATAACAAAATGTTGAATATATCAAAAATTACAATGTATATAAAGACTTAAGAAAATGTGAACCTGTGACAAAAATAAAGTAATAATTAATAGAGACATTTTCAGCCTCAGCTTAGGATATATAAAGCTGGAAAGAATGCTACTCTCATCCTTCTCTTGTAGGGGAGGAAAAGGAAAATGTCATGATCACCAACCATTAAAGATCCCTACATACTCGGAAGAGGGCAGGATACATGAAGCACCTTCTTTGAGGGCCAAGAACACAGTGCCTCCCTACACCTGAGGTGAACCACAGCAGGGTATGCTCTGTCTCCCAGCCTACCACAACCAGGCGGGCAAGAACTGAGGAACAATCAGCATCAGAATTCCTCTGGGGTTGGGGCAAGAGCATGGAGAGAGACCTTTCTGAAGAGCAAGTATAAAAGGAATTTTTTTGTTGATGGGGAGCACTCTGAGAGAATACTCCCAGAGGACCAGCCCACGTCCCAAGCTCAAGATGATGTGAGAATTTGAAGTCTGTGGTACAGTGAGGGTCAGCATAACAGCAGAGACAAAACAGTTCAATTTCTGACTATATTGAGTGACCTCACCAAACCAAAGGCAAATTCTAGAACCAAAAAAGGCAACATCTGAGTCCAAGAATTTATCACGCAAACTTCATAGCAGTCAGGACACAGCATTTTTCTGTGTCCAGGCCATTAGACTGAAGGACAGGTCAATAGAAAATATCCAAACTGACGCACAGAAAGAAAGTTAATGATAACCATAACTAAACAGATTTAGCAACATGAAGGAAAATACCATATGATTAACATACATGCAGTTGGAGTTTCAGAAGAAGAAAGAGACCAAGGAGGGAGGAATAGTTGAAGAAATACTGGAGAAATTGTTCCAAATATAATAAAAAATAAACCCCCCAGAAAATAATTCAGGGAACTTTCTGATTACTCTCCTGAAATCTTGACAAGCGATCCTTGTCAAAAGCTGTTTCAGAATTTGAGGGGGAGAAGTTTAGAGTATTTTTTAGTTAAGAATAGAATTTAGAAGTTAGTTTCTTCCTACATGACAAGGGATCATTTTGTGATCCTCAAAAATATATTGTCTTGTAATCTTTAAGATGCTTTCTTCATGTACACAGCATCTTTAATGTCATTCACTATTACCACTTTATTTCTTGGAAATTTGCCTGTTACATAAATGTTGGTTGAATGAAGTTTTGAAGAGTATACATGTAAGTTTCTCAATTGCTTTTTATTAATTGAGATATTAGAATATAAGAAAGTTGGTAAGACTAAGTTAAATAGAAGTTTAAACAATTTTATTTTTAATCCATTTATTCATTTTATAAGAAATTATATAATTCTCTTTTCCATTTCTCGATTTTCTTTTGAGACCTAAGAGTGATTTATCTTTTTTCTGAAGTCGATTTCCACTTAGTAATAAGAACGTAAGTAATATATGTAGCTTTTTATGCTACCGTACTGATAGAGATGTCAATAAGCTTGAATTTAGAGCTCTGATTTCATGAAAAAAATTGTTATTTTCTTTTTTAAATATTTTTTTAAAGTTTATTTTTGATAGAGAGTGGGGGGGGTGGGGAAGAAAAAGGGAGAGAGAAAATTCCAAGCAGTCTCCACGCTGTCAGTACAGAACCTGACGCAGGGCTTGAACTCACAAACTATAAGATCATGACCTGAGGTGAAATCAAGAGTCAGAATCTTAAACAGTTGAGTCACCCAGGGGCCCCAAACTTGTTATTTTCAAAACGAGATGTCAAAAGTGTGTTGGTTTTTATAATGTCGAATGTAGGAAAGTAAGAACTGATTAACTAGTCTTCAGGCAGTGCTCTCATAACGTTTTCAGTTTCATAGTTACATGTGACATCCATTTATTACACTGCTTGGATTCTTTTTTTAAATTTAATGGAAGTGTAATTGACACACAACTCCTTGGACTCTTGTGATTTCTGTGAAACCAGACAGAAAAGACAGACGTGCCTAAAAATAAGAATCCCTTTAACTTCTACAGATTATTCTGAAGAGCATCTGCTTTGATTCTATTCCCCTCTAATGTTACTTTGTTTCTGCGTTGATCACCTCTGTTGCTTAGAGATTTTCCCGGCATCAGGGATATATTTGGCAGATTTGGGGTTGTTTGTATAACAAATTTAGGATTTCTGCCATTAACGTTTGTCTGCCAAATTTTGTAAAAAAAAAAACAAAAAAAACAAAAACAAAAACAAAAACCCAAGTTGGGAGAGAAAATGTATCTATTGTGTTAATGAAAATGTTTTTACCTTCAAGGATATTTGTGTGATTTTGATACCTAGATGAAATTTTCTTTTCTACTATAACCTGCACATTGCACAAACAAGATCATGAATAGCAACAAGAAACAATTTTATCGTTCTTCCCCATTGACATTTAAAATTCATTTAGTAGAGAAGGTTTTTATTATGAAGGTACATGAAAGTTGTAGTAAAAATCATGAGTGTTTTTCATGACTATTTTTCATGTTTTTTGTTGTTTGGATATAATTGACATGCATACTAGGTCCAGGTGTAGCAATTCATTATTTGTGTACATTATGAAAGATCATCCCTGTAAGTCTAATATCCATAACCATACATACTTATAAATTTTTTTCTTATAATGAGAACTTGTAAGATCCACTTTCTTAGCAATATTCAAATATATAATACAGTGTTTTTAACTGTAGTCACCATGCTATACTGAATTATGACTTTTATGATTACTCTCACATGATGGAAACAAGTTACAATTAAGTAATTAAAATCCCTAGTTTTTTTTTTTATTTTTTTTTCAACGTTTATTTATTTGTGGGACAGAGAGAGACAGAGCATGAACGGGGGAGGGGCAGAGAGAGAGGGAGACACAGAATCGGAAACAGGCTCCAGGCTCTGAGCCATCAGCCCAGAGCCGGACGCGGGGCTCGAACTCACGGACCGCGAGATCGTGACCTGGTTGAAGTCGGACGCTTAACTGACTGCGCCACCAAGGCGCCCCAAAATCCCTAGTTTTATTAAGTAATCATAACCACAATCTTGGTTTGGGGTTAATCTCCACCCCTCCGAGTGGGTCATATTTATGTAGAACATATTTTCTGCTAAGATAGGATGTGATGGAGATTTGACAGTTACCTTTTTCTCTAAAGTGCTTATCATGAATTTTGACCCCCCACTTAGGGTTGAAAATATGGGTAGAAAATAGAGAGAAAATAGGTAGAAGAATAAGAAGGCTTCTTACTTTGCAGTAATTTAAAGTGGCCTCAAACACTCTGGTCTAGGCAAAGGTTTAAACCTGATTCTCATGTAGGACATTTTATGGGTTTGTAGACACTCATTACTGTTTCCCTCCACCCACAACTTTCATCTCACAGACAATAAAGACTTTTACATTCTAGCTGCAGCTCCATCCACAGCTCCTTAGGATTTTCCTAATTTTTCCTTTGGAGACTGAATATAAAATCTGTTTCATATGACTCATCTCAGTCCATGGGAAATACATTTGCCATGCTGTTGGTAATGCTCCTTCCTTATTTTTTTTTAAATGTTTGTGTTTATTTTTGAGAAAGAGAGAGCACAAGCAAGGGAGTGGCAAAGGGAGAGGGAGACAGAGGATCTGAAGCAGGTGCTGTGCTGACAGCAGAAAGCCCAAAGTGGGGCTCAAACTCACATACCAGGAGATTATGACCTGAGCCTAAGTTGGATGCTTAACACACTGAGCCACCCAGGTGCCCCAGTAATGCTCCTTCCTAAAACATCCTTTCTCTTTTCTTCTTTCTCTCTTCCCTTCCTTTTCCCCTTCCTTCTCTTCCTTCCTATCTTCCTCTCTTTCATTCTCCCTACCCCTTCCATATTACTACATGCCAATAATAGTAGAATCTAGTCTTAGACTCTTCAGGCATATGTATCAGACAGAAGACCAAAGGGTCTCACTGATTATAGGAGAAAAGTACCACTCTTTCTGCATTCTGTCACTGTTGCCTCCTTAGTGGGTTTAAGGTGAGGAGTACACAGTCATCTCTCTCCTTGTGAATGCTGAAACTCATAGCAAAGTGGAAACTCTTTTTGCAAATCTTTTCCAGTGATTTTCTCCCACAAAGTCTCTTCTTATACTCTGCATATGCTTAAAGTTAATGAAAAAATTTGAGTCATCTAAGTAGTTCTAACTTATTTTCTTTATTAATCTACCTATTGGTTTACCTCCCAACTCACTTTAATATATTGTATATAATATGTCTCTGGCACAAACTGAAACTTTCAGTTTAACATCATGTCATACTACCATGGTAATTTCTATGTTTATGATGTGCTTATGCAATCATTTGAAGTCATAGAAAATCCGTGTTGTGCTTGCTTGCACCATTGCACAATTCGCGCTTGTGCAGTTCATGATACACCTTTCTTATGTGTCTTGTATAATACATCCGAGAGTAAAATTGTCTTATCTTTAACTTAATTTTATTTTTGTAAATTTCATTCATTTAAATATCTTCATGACCATAGACATTTTAGGTCATTAAACCACTAGGAATTACTGATATTAGGTATATAAGCAAAGAACATAAACTTATGGTAGTCCAAGAAATAATAACAGTTTTACTTCATTAATTCAATAATATTCATTCACATGTATGACACTTTATGCATCTAAATGCTAAGCAGGAGGTCATGACCAGGAAGCGTTTTACCACAGGACTTTAGGTGCTGGACCACTTGAAAATATATGACTTAATGTGTTGTAATTGGAAAACGGTAGTTCTGTGAAGCTTTCATCATTTTGTGAGCATAACTTAAGGTATAAAGATCTGAATAGAATCTCTGTAGTGAAGGAGACAAAAGTCCAAGGGGAATATTAAGTATTTTCCCTCTTTATCTGAATATTACTCATTCTTGAAAAATTGTCTTTTCTAGGAGGCTGTGGATTTGATAATAATCTCATCCTACTTGAGATAAGAACAAGTCTGGGCATTGCCCTTGGATAAGGTTAATCAACCTGTTTGTCATTGTTACTGGTTTGATTTTTTTTCATATTTCAGACACAATAACTTGTTTTCCTAAAACATGTTTTACAGGTGAAGACAACTCTAGCAAACTATGTCTATACTTTGCTGGGGAAGATTTCCCTAGTTTACAAAATGCATTATTTTCTTTATGACATGGAAATACATGGAGATTCACCTACAAGTAGGAGATGTAGATACTCCGAATAGGAGTTTTGTGCAGAAGAATTTTTTAGTCTTGTTTGTTTCATATAAAATTTGACTAAAATCTTGATGCAATTAGGACATTTTGACCTTCTGATCATATGTATTAAAAATAAACAATGTAAACAACCAGTTTGTTGGTGGGTGGGTTCTTTAAAGGATTTGCAAGTTTATTAAACAATGGCATGTGGCAGATATGATTATTTAATGATTTGTGAAAGTAAATCAAGGTATTTTTAATGACTATGAAAATTACGCTCACTTTAGATGATAAAGAAGAAAAATGAAGTAGTACCTGAATGGAATGATGTCTAAAATGATGCTTTTAACAAGATTAGAAAATTACTGAATTATGAAACACATATGGCAATATTCACTAATTTTAAAGTGCTATAAAACTGTGACCAAATGAGTCACTGAATAAATGTAAATTCTATACTTTTAAAAAAGGATCATTTAACTTATATACGCTTTAGCAAGCTGATGCACTTAAACTGTTAAGAAATTTAAATAAAAAGAGCAGTTATTTGTAAGTGGTTACATTTGGCAACTTTTAGATTCTTACAGAATATGAATCATATTACATAATGATTTTGTGAAATATAAAACCTATATTTTTGGCTAATTTAAACTTTGTTCTAAAAGAAAAATTAGAAATGATGAGCTTTTCTCCCTGGTAATAGCTTCAATTTATCAATTACCAATTTTTCCCTACTGTTATGTGCCAAATACATTTTAGACAGTAGTTAATGAATTAGTAGCTTAGCTGTTCTAAATATTGAAAATATAAGTTAGTCGGGGCGCCTGGGTGGCTCAGTCGGTTAAGTGTCCGACTTCTGCTCAGGTCATCATCTCGCGGTCTGTGAGTTCAAGCCCCGCATCGGGCTCTGTGCTGACAGCTCAGAGCTTGGAGCTTGCTTCAGATTCTGTGTCTCCCTCTCTCTCTGCCCCTCCCCTGCTCATGCTCTGTCTCTCTCTGTCTCTGTCTCTCTCTCTCTCTCTCTCTCTCTCTGTCAAAAATAAATAAACATAAAAAACTTAAAAAAAGAAAATATAAAAGTTAGTAGTTTTCATTAAAAGGGGGAGACCACTTAATCATTGACTTGTCAATCAAAGTTATTGTTAAGTCAACAGATTTAATGTGTTTGGTGCTATGGATGCAAAGAAAGGGGAATGCACCCATCTTTGGGTACTCTGTTCCATTCTTAACGACTTTTCACCTTTTATAATTTTATTTTATTTTTTTAATTTTTTAACGTTTTCTTTATTTATTTTTGAGACAGAGAGAGAGACAGAGCATGAGCAGGGGAGGGGCAGAGAGAGAGGGAGACACAGAATCCGAAGCAGGCTCCAGGCTAGGAGCTGTCAGCACAGAGCCCAACACGGGGCTCGAACTCACCGACTGTGAGATCATGACCTGAGCTGAAGTCGGATGCTCAACCGACTGAGCCACCCAGGTGCCCCATCTAATTTTACATAATCGTATAGTTTTTTTCTCTTATATCAAATGTTTGAATGTTTACAATAGATTTGTAATAAACACCAAACATTGCTAGCTTTTTATTTTGAAGGAAATATGCTATTCAAACAAGAAATTTATGAAAAATATACTTTTTCTTTCAAAGAAATCAAAGACAGTAGTCTGATATTCAGTTACCAATTTCAGCAATTTTACATGCAGCTGTAGTCAAGGAGATGAATCACTTTATTACTGCACAAGATAACTTATTCCTTTTTTGAATTTGTGGGGAATTTCAGAGTAGAGCTCTAAAATCCAACCTCGCATATAATGTTCCTCTACACACTGATAGCACTTAGTCTCAAGACTCCTTCAACTTCTAGTAAATTGTCCTTCAGGTAAAAGATGATTTCTGATTCTTCATGCATACAGGCATTATAATTATCTTCTTCATATGTTTTAGCTTTATAAATACTTTCAGTTGTTCCCAATAGCCAAATATCTCTAGGTGCCCAGTTAAATTGCTGAAGGGATTTACATACAGAAGCTCTTGGTAGAACTATGCTATAAAACTTACTTTGATTTATATTTCAGTCTGGAATAAATTATTTCCTTTCAATACACAGGAGCTTCAGGGTATGAAAGTTGGAAGAAGAGTACAGGGGGACATTTTCTCTATATTTTCCTTACTTGTGACAGTCAAGACTGAATTCATTTTGTTTGTTTGTTTTTGTTCTAAAATGTTAAATAACAGCTGAATTTAATTTAATTTCATGTTTACTTTTCAGTTGAATTTTAAAATTTTCTTAATATCTGTAAAGTAGAAAAACTATCAACATACAAAAGAGATAAATAAATTATCTGAATCTTCAGCTATAGCCTGCTTCAAATTGATATCATGGTACAATTCATGGAAGTCTAATTTATATGATGTTCAGGGGAGAGGTTTTGAAGGATTGCAAGCTCCCTCCTCCGAGATCAACCTTGATGAACCTAAGTAAATGAGAGAAAAGCATGCAAGAAATAATTAACTAAAAAATTGGAAGCTTTTGGAGAAGTGAAAGTTCTTAAAAACTAATCTGTATGTGTGTGTGTGTGTGTGTGTGTGTGTGTGTGTGTGTGGTTGGGGAGAGTGTTCATGGCTGCCACCTGTGGTGAGACACATCTGGGAGCAGTGAGAGTATTCAGTGAAGTGAAATCTTGAAGATGCATTCTGCTCATTTCCCTATACCATCACTGTCTTTGAATAATAACTCCCTATCTTTTCACAAAAGGTGGAAATAGCTATTCAGACCTTCCATATAGGACCTATCAGGCAGGGTAACCCCTTCGGGGATGAACAATTTTGAAAGCATTTGAACAGTCATCAGACTGACTTTAGTTCTCGTTCTACAGGTACATTATCTTTCTTTCACTTTCAAGGATATTGGTTGACAACCTAAGATGGCTGTTTCTTTCCAATTCTTCATAATTCTAAGAATTTAATAATTAATACTTCAACAGAGAGATTGCCTGTTGGCATAAAAGCAAAGGAATGTGATCCTCTCTGGTTCCGGATCCTCATCCTAAGACTGATTGCCTCCCCTCTCCAACTGGAAGGATAAGATTTGTGCATCGCTTTATTCCTTCCTCAGTATATTCTATATGTTACAGGAGCTGATGTGGTGGTATGCTAGAACCAGTTTGTACGTACCCCTGACAGCCAGCTGTGAACCTCTGTTTCCAAATCTGAATTCAACAATGACACTTTGGAAGCATAATATTGGTCGTGGTGGGAGTATTTAACTACAGACATTGAAAACACCTCAAATCACACTTTTTAAAAAAGAGATTTCTGGCTTACCAGAATCCTGAATCTGGTAATGGACTTAAGAGTAAAAATTATAATCAGCTGAAGAATGAAACTATAGTAAATAAAAAAATAGCAATTTGAACTTATACTAATAAAATAGAATTAATGGAATAATTTTTAATGAGTATAATAAATAGATTTAAAGAAATAAGGAAAGTGCAAGCGATGTTATATATAAAAAGAGAAGCTTTCCATAGACCAAGAGCAGATAGCCTTAAAAATATAAGATATGTGCCTCCTGGAGGTAGAGAGACAACTGATTAACACTTTAAAATATGGAAGGAAACTATAAAACAAGAAAAAAATTGAAGCATTTTGAACCTGAAATTTGTATCTAGCCAAACTATTATTAAAATTCCAGAGCAGGGTAAGAATGTTCTCAGACATGTCCTAAGAATGTCTGTTATATATTTTGAAAATACTCTTAGAGGATATATTCAAATAAGAGAAATCCAAGAAGAGAGTAGCAGAAATTAAAATAAAAATAATAAAGATAATTATATATGTTATGTATCCTTAGTAGAAGTTTACTTTTTTTAAATGTTTATTTATTTTGAGAGAGAGAGAGAGTATGAGGGTGCACAGGAGAGGGGCAGAAAGAGACTCCCGGCAGGCTTCGCACAGTCAGAGCAGAGGTCAATGTGGGGCTCTCTCTCACAAATCATGAGATCATAACCTTAGCCAAAATCAAGAGCCCGAGGCTCAACAGACTGAGCCACCCAGGCTCCCCAAAAGTTTACTTTTATTGTGTTTTGTTGATGAAAAAAAAGATCTAAGAAAAAAAGAAGGCAAAGAATCAGTCTCTAAGAACTCACTGTCAACATGTCCACAAGGAAAGAGAGAAAAATGAGGTACAGTGATTGGAAAGGTAGAGATCAATTTGTTATTATTTTTAATTCATATATTCAGGTATGTGAAGAAATACCCAGTAAAATTAATAGAAAAAAGTATTTGAAATAATTATGTAATTCAAGAATGTTGACAAATATATGCTGAAATAAATTTTTTTTTGTATGTCAGCCAAACGTAAAAAATAGATCATATGATAGACCATTTATAATAGCAACAAAAGATTTCAAATGTAATTGAACTCTGTATGTTAACAATACACAAAGCTTCCCCACAGAACAGTTAAAAATGAATAAATAGCACAAATAATACATATTATGATCTGGATAATTGGAGATAATATGTTCTTGAAAGGAATTACAAGTAGACTGAAAATCAACTAGGATATTAGAATGCTTGAATAATACTATCGACCAATATTAGGAAATTGATGTTGGTAGAACATTCCATCCAAAAATAATAGAACACACATTCTTTGCAGGTGCACGTGGAATATATTACCCAAAAAATATATTTTTGAAATCAAAAGAAGTTTCAATAAAAATAATTCAAGTCAAGTCACATGAATTGTGTTCTGTGATCGCAACAGAATTACATTAGAAATCAATAACAGTAAGGGGGGCTTGGGATAGTTAGTCACTTGAGCATTAGACTCTTGATTTTGGCTCAGGTCATGATTCCAGGGTCGTGGGATTGAGCCCTGCATTGGGCTCTGTACTGAGCCTGAAGCCTGCTTGGGATTCTCTCTCTCAACACCTCTCCTCCAAACTCCCTCTCTCTCTAAAATAAAAAAAAAATAAAAAGAAGAAATCAATAACAGTAAGAAACCAAAAGAGAAATTAGAATGCATATTAATTCAAATAAAAATGGAAATGCAACTTAGCAGAATGTGTGGGATGTTGCTAAGAAAGCACTGAAGAGAAAATTTATAGCACTAAATACCTGTATTTCAAGAAAGAACAATATGAAATTAGTGACCTCAATTTCCATCTCAAGAATTTGGAAACTGAGAAAATTAAATCCAAATTAAGGAAAATAAAAGAAAGATCAAAGTTTGGAAATCAACAAAATAGAAATCAGGACCAATAGAGAAACCGAATGAAATTAAAAAAAAAAAAGTTATTTGAAAAGATCAATAAAATTGATAAACTTTAAGCCTGACACATTATTCCTCCAAAATAATTACAAAATACATTTCATAACATAGTTGAAATGAACCTATTCTCTGAAAGAAACAGACTATCACTTAAGAAGACACAAATAACTGAGTAGCCTATATTACAAAGGAGTTGAACTTTTGGTTAAAAGTCCTTTCCCTGAGAAAACTCAGAACCATATGTCTTCATTTAAGCATGCTACCAATGTGTAAGGACAAAATAATAATAAAACGCCTACACACTAAAATATTTAAAAAAAGAACACTAAAGCTTAGTATCCCTTATGAACATAGATACAAGTATTATTTTAAGAATTTAATACAATTCTACAGTATATACAAAGGACAATACATCATGATTTATTGGTCTCTATCCCAGAAATGCAAGGTTGATTAACATTAAGAAATAAAATATTGGGGGTGCCTGGGTAGCTCAGTCAGTTGAGTGTCTGACTCTTGATTTTGGCTCAGCTCTTGATCTCAGGGTGCAGGTTTGTGGGATTGCACCCCACATCAGGCTTCATGCTGAGCGTGGACTCTGCTTTAGATTTTCTCTTTTTCTCCCTCTGCCCCTCTCCCCACTCACTCTCTCTCTCTATCTCCCTGGAATTAAAAAAAAATCATGCAGTGTAATTCACCGTATAAGAATAACTACATTATCGTATAAGTTACAAGTGTAGAAAAAGCATTGGTAAAATCTAACATTCATTCCTCATAAAGTCTTAGTAAACTAGACAGTGAAAAGAATTTCCTCAAACTGATAAAAGGCATCTGAAAACTTTTTACTTAAGATGAAGAAGGATACAAGAATGCCAGTGCTCACCTGTACTATGCAGGATAACAGTGGGGTCTTTAGTCATTGTAATAAGTGGGGGAAAGAAACCAACACAACTAGGTAGGAAAAGGAAACACTGCAAAAGGGACTTGAAGAAAATTTTAGGTGTAATGGATATTTTCACTCCTTGATTGTGGTGGTTATTTTACATGTCAATACCTATCTACAAGATATACAATCTATACATATTGTTTCTTGTATGTCAATTACATATCAATAAAACTGTTAAAAAACATTGAAAAATCAATTAGTGTCAATTAGAAGACAAAAAGTTAGAAAATTGGGTAGTACAAACTTCTCTGTTTCAAACTAGGGGCATAGTAAGACACACTGCTTTTTCCTGGAGCAAAGCTAGTAGTTTTTCCGTTAAATAAAATGCACATACTCTTTGTAACCCAGCAACTCTTCTGCTAGATATATATCCCGAATAAATTCTCATATAAATTATAGGAGGGTATAAAAATTATAGGAGGGTATGAACAAAAATGTGGCTGATGTGCACAGCTGAATACCACATGGCAGCTGGGAGCAACAGACTTGAGTGTATTAACATAGACCGGAGCAAAACAAAGAAAGAAAACCCAAAACAACAGACTGGATGAACTCAGAACAACACTGTGGAATGAAACAAAAAATCAAAAGAATATTGCAGATTATTGTACAGGATCATTCGTATTAGTAAAAACTTTATCAAGCTAAAAAAAAGGACAAATATTTTAGCCTGATACATACTAATGGAAGGATGCACACCAAACACATTAATATGATTACCTTATTGGGATGGTTAGAAATCAGGCAATGGCAAAATGGAGCGATAAGTGCCTGAATAAATAAATAAATTAAATTGGAAAGACAAACATTGTTTAGTTCTTAAACAAATTAATGATTATAATATTCTATGAACTGTATAATTAACTCCATCCTTTATATGTACTTTAAAAATAATTAACACAAAATAAAATATTCATTGCTCTCACATATTCAGCAACTATTGAGGTATTACAGACCTGGTCATAGCCATTAAAAATCAACTAATTATGGATTGGCCTTATTTCACTGGTTCTATTTGATGCCATTTTCTACTTGTTTGGAAACCCCAGATTTGGCAGGGCAGGTGAGTTCACAGCTTGCTGAAGTAAGCAGAGGAGTATTGAGTAGTCCCTAAGGGGACTTGTTGGAATAGCTCATTTGACCCCCTGTCAGGAAAACATGCTGGGACCAGACAAAGTCTTATAAAGATACCCTTAGTGAGATTAACATTCCATGCTGAATTTCTAAAAATGTTCCTATTCCCAGTGCAATACACATTCTTTTATTAAAGATCCAGATGCAAGAGTGGAAATCTCGGTATAAATAAATGCTTCAAACAGGAACTGTCCCTAGGAAAGAGGTACAAATCAAAGAACCTGGGGAATCCAGACAAAAGTTCTGGATTTCAACAGTTTCCTCACTCTTGGCTTCCACTGTGGGAAAATTAGAAAGAGCCGGGTAAGATTTCTAACTCAGGTGAGTTGGGCCAAGCTCACAAAAAGGCCTGAGGAAACAGAAAAGGTAAATCTTGTCTTTTTTCCATTGGCTTGTTGAACTGGAGTTATGTGAAAACTCTGACAGTTGTGTGCAGATTTTTGTGTTACTGTGTCATAGCTGCCATTGAATATTCTCAGTTAAATCCCAAGGGATGTAACTGAGCTGTACAGGAACAATGATGGTCAGCAGCACTGGGCATTCAGAACGTCTGCAAGCGTTTTTCCTTTTACCCCCTTCGCTACCTCCACAGCCTCCTTGATAAAAAGGAAAAAGGACCCGGTTTCTTTTTCAAAAGGCTCTCTCCTTTAGGAATTTTGTAAAAAGTAAAATCTTGTATATTTTCAGGGATAAGAGGTGTACAAAAACAAAGAATATGGGATATATGCCAAAGACTTTAGAAATAGTAGGACAATGATAGTGGAGCAGAATGATAGTGGACTTAAGAAGAAAAAAAAAAGGCTGTCATTGCCAAGTTTTCCTGAAAAATTAGCTAAAATAATGTAGGGATATAGGAAAATTATTTAAAAGGATATAAACCAGGGTGTTGGGAATGTCTCACTCAAGTTTTTAAATGGTGAGTAAGTATGCTATGAATGGCATGTACAGAATCTCTTTCCTTGCAAGCAACTGTATCCTAAGGACTTCAAAATGTATGACAGTTTAGAAAGCTGATCTGTTGGATGCCTGAGTAGCTCAGTTGGTTGGTTAAGTGTCTGGCTTTTAATTTCAGCTCAGGTCATGATCTCATGGTTCGTGAGTTTGAGCCCCATGTTGGGCTCTGCACTGATAGCACAGAGTCTGCTTGGGATTCTCTCTCCCTGCCTCTCTCTCTCTCTCTCTCTCTCTCTCTCTCTCTCTCAAATTAAGTAAATAAACTTAAAAAAAGAAAGCAAACTGATTTGTTTAAAATTATCATTTAGAAAGGTCAGAAAGTATAATTCTTAGCTGTAAACAAGACTTAGTAATATAAAATTCCTGCTGGAAAAATCAAGCAAATTCTTCCATAAATATCTTCTTAAAACATCCAATGGGACATGGTAAATAAAATGAGATATTTGATAAAAACATGTGAGGGGCCCCTGGGTAGCTCAGTTGGTTAAGAATCCAATCCTTGATTTCAGTTCAGGTCATGATCTCAGGTCATGAGATCAAGTCCCACGTTAGCTCTATGCTGGGCATTGAGCTTCCTTAAGAATCTCCCTCTCCTGCCCCTCCCCTGCTCTCTCTCTCAAAAAACAAAAACAACAACAAAAAACAAAACACAATGTCAGAAATCTAAAAACTTTAACTTGTATCATTTACAGGTTGCTTATTACACTATGATAAAATGGCCTTGGAAATTTTTAATTATATTGTTGTGTATTAGGTTGCTATAAGTCACTTATGTTTGTTTTGTTATATTTGTTTTTTAAGCATCCCATGTTGCTTGGTTAGAACTAACAGATCTCAGTGATTTGAGCTGAGATTAATGAAAATATCTAAATGAAAACTTAAAATCTGCAAAATAGAGTGAATTTCTTTTTTTTTTAACTTTTTTAAGATAGAGTGAATTTCTATGAATATTTATACAAACTTCAAGTTACAAGGATTAGTGTTTTGATTCACTTTGATTTGAGGCTGTGATTCTGAACTTATATGACAAATTGGACAAATTCCTCCTCCCTTCTTGGGCTATTTTACTTGGATATATGTAATTTAATGTAATTTCCTTTTTGGGCATAAATACAAAACACTGAATTTATAGCATTTCAACCTATTTTCATATTAAAGAGGGGCATATGAGAAGATTAAGAATACTCTTTTCTGGTATGTATCTCTGATAACCTATTGATACTGCTTCTACTTTCTTTGTATTCTCTTTCTTTTTGGGAATTTGGATTACATTGCCTCCTCTACATCCTGACGTAGCGGTTATTCCTGTTTTCTGAATAACATGTTATAGTCTACATCTACAAATACTACTGTTCTCTTTGTCACGTGAGCTAAGATGGACTTTACATATCAATATCCATACAATCCATTATTTAAGCAACAATAATTAAAAACATTTAATTGGTCAAATGCAAATAAAAAGTCTTTTAAAAAATATTCTTTATGTCAAAATACAGTGATGCTTAAGTTGTAGTTCTGGTTATACATTTTTAGGAATTTATGTTGTAAGTATTAAGAAAACAAATTGGGGACACCTGGGTGGCCAGTGGTCGGTTAAGCGTCCAACTTCGGCTCAGGTCACGATCTCACAGTTTGTCGGTTCAAGCCCCGCGTCGGGCTCTGTGCTGACAGACTGGAGCCTGGATCCTGCTTCAGATCCTGTGTCTCCCTCTCTTTCTGACCCTCCCCCATTCTTGCTCTGTCTCTCTCTCATAAGTATACATTAATTTTTTTAAATTAAAAAAAATTGAATTGCTAATATACAAGTTTTAGCCTACACGTTTAGTTGAGAGTTGGTTAAATATTTTTCCTTTTTAATAGGTCTAGGATACAACAAACACTTATATATATATAAAGGGGCAATTCAAGAATCTTAAATATACTTATGACAAGAAAAATGGTTTTTTTAATATTACTTTGGAATTATTCAAGCAGCCTTTGCCAGTTTGCCTCAGAAATAGAATGGTAAATTCTTTCAATTGACAGAAAGCTATATATAAGCATATTAATTATTTTGTCTAGGTGGCTTTCTGGGCCACCATCTAAGACACCAGCACAATTTAGATCTGCAACTAGTTCATTACTTGTTATTCTATTTTTATTTAACACATTTTCATACTTGAAGTAACTATGAAATTTCTCTGTGGATCATGATTATGATTACATGTGACCATCTTTGTATAGTGATTCTGATAAGATAATCTCTCGTATCTGTATAATAATAGAGCCAATGAATCGTGAGCAATGTTTTGAAGCTTCAAAGCATACTATAATTACCTTGTAATTATTTACATGTCATCATGGCAATTAATAATTTTTAAAAAGTATATAAAATGTCAATTACTATGTAAGGTATTTTTTAAAAGAATAAAATGCCTTTAACTGATAGTATACTATGTGTACATATGTACATAATCTATACATCGATATACAGTCTGTTCCTTTCGCTACAAGGACTTTGGTTTTTTTATTGTTATTGTTTTATTCACTGCTATATCCCTACATTTTAAACAATTCCTGGAATTCAATAATATGTCATATTAATGGAGGATGAATCTATTTTTTAAATTTTTTAAATGTCTATTTATTTTTTAGAGAGAGAGAGACACAGAGGGAGAGACAGAGTGTGAGCCGGGAGGGGCAGAGAGAGAGACACAGAATCCAAAACTGGCTCCAGGCTCTGGCTATCAGCATAGAGCCCAATGTGGGGCTCAAACCCACCAGCTGTGAGATCATGACCTGAGCTACAGTTGGACGCTTAACCAACTAAGCCACCTAGGCACCCCATAGGCTGAATTAATTATTTAACCATATCTATCTGCTTCAGCATAGTTACAGGAATTGGAAAGTTAAGTTTGGTGGTGACAAAATGAGAGATGCTAGCTTGGTTTTCCCCAACGTAAGATTGCTATGATATCCATGTTGAAATGAGGAGGAGAGGAAGAATGAATAAATAAAGCAACAGAGGACAGCATTTCTCTAAGGAGAATCACAGACCCCGAAGATACCTGCCTCTCTTTTTGATTTACTCCTTTCCCTCTGCCAGGGAAAACTTGACATCATAGTCTCCAAATGTGTTCATATGTGAACTCTGCCTAACCTGTGGTATGTAACTTCGGACTGTGAGTCTTACTTTTCTCACTTGAAAAATATGAATAATGATGGGTTCTACCCCCTAAATGCTATTGTGAGGGTTAAACAGGAGAAAAGCAGTTAGCACTGTAGTTGTCGTGGAGAGAGCGCTCAAAAAATGACTGTAGATAGATCGATAGATTGATTCACTTGGCAGCATAAAATACATAATAGATCAATAAATCATGCAAATCAGAAAACATATGGGAGATTCAAAAAGGGGTAATAGAATTCCTAAAAGACAGGAAGAACATGATGACAGAGTGTAATAGGACCCAAGAAGCATTTAGTGAGCAATTGTGCATGTCATGAGCACCGTAGTGAAGCCTGGCCTTCCCATTTAGAGTTAGAGGAAAATAATTGCAGCTCTTGAGAAAGCAGACAGTCACCAGGGCAGTGATTCTGGCCTGAAATGTATTGAGTTGAAGAAAGTGGGGACTGGAGTCATGTGCTAATGTTTTAGATTTATGAATATGATACTCTTAAGTTTGCCAGATTTGACTCTAAGCACTTACAACTGAGAATCCATTTCATCCTACCCTATGAGGTAGGATTATTATTAATACCCTTATTTTACAATGAGAAAACTAAGGTATGGAGGCATTAAGTGATTTGCCCAGGGTCACACAGCTAGTGACAGAGGAGCTAGGAGTTTGAAATCTGGCTGTTGAGCTTTGGAGTTCAGAGTCTGTGTCATGCTGCTGTGCTATTGCTTTTGTTGATCTTCAAGTACCACAACTGGATTTCTAGACCAGGAACAATTGCAATTGGTAATGAATTACATTGTGTTCCTTCAAAATGTATTTTGCCTCTCATGATGACTGAGTTTAGAAGTAATGGACAGAGGTGAGCGCACTTTAAAGGCTAAATACCTCAGATGTGTGGAGAGTTTGGTTCAAAAATCTGTGAACACTGCAGCACAAGAGAAATGTATTGTCAGGCCCACTGAAGAGTATTATTTCATTACATAGGTAATTCTATACTGCAAATTTAAAAATAATGGTACATAATGTATGTTCTCTGTATTAGCAAGTATTGTGTGCGCTTTTTAAAAAATAACTGTTCTTATTTTCTATCGTGAATATTTTTACTAACAGTCACGGTTGATAAACACCTTATTGCCTTTCATGAGCTGTGGACAGTTGCACCAGTAACACATACCAAACACAGAATTAAATGAATCCAAATTTATTTTAAAAAGTCAATTGCATACCATCAGCATGAAATTGCTGCCTATTATCCTTCGCTTAAAACTGATCATTGTTTTCTGTGCATTCATGGTTATGTAAAAAGACGTATTAGAACCTCATCTCTAAACTCCAAATGCTTTCATTTCTGTGAGTTCCATGTCTAACTAGAAGTCTTAAATGCTGTTTTTGGTGGTCTATTTTCCATTCTCTTTCCCCCTACCCAGAATCCTGGCATTGTCTGAAATAAAGATTTCTGAAAATTCCCTGATTATAAGATAGTAGAAATCGAAGTTTGATAGCATTTTCCATAAAGCAAACTAAAAACCAGTAAATGATACAGGGAAGTTGAAATCCTTAACCTGAATCTGAGTTCAGGAATACCTTTTGCCTACTTAAATTACTGAAGCCCCTGGGTATCTTCAATTTCTCTCTACTGGCTTATATTTTGTATTCCTGTTCTTTCACATTTTCCAGGGACTTCATAATCTGAATCTGCTTCACATCAAGTGAAATAAGAAAAAACTTTACTTGTCTGGCCCACCCTAAGTTATATCCTGACCCTATATGTTAGTGAAAACACCAACCCCAAAACAAGTAATAGCATACACTTTCTTGGATGAAATTATTTCTTTTTTAATGCAATGCCATTTCTTTCTCACTTCCCTATTTTGCGAAAAAAGAATCACTTCCCTTTTTGTGCTGGGCTTAATTAACCAATCACTTATTTCCCATTAACTCGTGCTTGCACTTTAGACCAATGTACATGGAAATATAATCTGGATTAAAATAATTTCCTAAATCAGATATTTTAATTGGAACAAAACAAGAGAATATTAATTTTTCAAATCCCTGGCTTTGTCACAAATAAAAACTCAAATTTTATTATATTTTTCACAATGATATTTTTGGTCTATGAACATATTTTGGTAAATATGTTTCTAATCCAAGAGGATGTCACTCCAACTTCAATAGACTCTAGTTCTCAGATATTCTGAGAATGAATTCACTTTCTACTTACGTTTAGAAATGAGGAAAAATTGGTAAGCATGCATATAAAATACAGTTACAAAAATCATGAATCCACCTTTTAAGTCACATGAATTTTCACCCCATCCCCTCTCTTTTCTCTGTGTAGGAAGTAGGATACTCTTCTAGGAATTGTTTAGAAACTGAACTTACCTCTATCTAACCCTAATCTTAAACAAAGATCAACTGTGGCTCCTTTTCCAACCTATAAAATACTAAAATAGTTTCTTATTCTATCTAACATAGTCCCTTTTTAAAAAGGTAAAATTCTGGAGTATAACACACATGCAGAAAAATACACAAATCACAAATGTTGAGCACAATGGGTTTTCTCAAAGTGATTGCTCCCAGAACCGCAGCTTGATAATAAATACATAAAAGATGTGACCAGATGCTCCTTCTTATGCCTTTCCAGTGATTGCTCTTCCCTGAATGACCCTGTATCCTGACTTCTATCACCATTGTTTACACTTACCAGTTTTACATCATTTATCCGTCTATTTTCAGTTAAATTTATATTTGTGAGATTCACTGATGTCATTCATTGATTGTGAAAAAGTTTACTCATTCATTCTCATTAATGTTTATAATTTAATTGCCTTAGTGTAACAGTGTTTTTTTAATCACTCTACCTGACATTGCTAATCTGTGTTTTCATCATTCTGGTAAGTGTCTTATACTATCTCATGTGGCCACTGAGTACTGTTTTGAAAAAAATTACAGGAATATAGTTGACATACAAGGTTACATTAATTTCAGTTGTACAACATAGTAATGTGACAAGTCTACACATTATGCTGTGGTCACCACACACAAGTGCAGCTGCCATCTGTCACCATACAATGCTATTACAATACCAATAACTATATTCCCTTTGATGTACTTTTTGTTTTCATGACCTACTCATTTCATAACTGAAAGTCTGTATCTGTCACTCTTCTTTATCTATTTTGCTCATCCCCTCCCCCTTGACAACCATCAATTTGTATTTATGGGTCTGTTTCTTCTTTTTGTTTGTGTTTGTATTCATTTGTTTTCCTTCTTAGAGTCCACATATAAGTGAAATCAGAAAATATTTTTCTTTATCTGACCCATTTCTCTTAGCATAATACCCTCTAGGCCCACCCATGTTGTTGCAAATGGCAAGATACTCACTTTTTCATTAATGTCATTCATTATACTACTGTGTCTTAAAATTAATTGATACATAACTCTCATTGGACTAATTTAAAAAATGTTTTAGGATTTATTTTTAAAGTACTATTTTTCATATGCTTTCAAATAGTTGCTACTGAGGTTTTGTTTAAAGCATTATCTCCTTATTAAATAAAGTTTAAAATAGACATAAACAAAACATTAGGAAATGTTCATCAGTTCCTCAACCATTTACCATCACTCTTAAATGTAGGTGTATTTACTTCAGCTAATCTGTACGTCTTAAAATTTTGACAAATAAAACATTTATTTAATCTAAGGTGTTTTTCCAAAGCAGTCGAGCTGTCCAAGAATCTCCTAAGGTTGTAAACTGTTTATTTTTTGGAGATATAGCTTTGAAAAGAAACCCAAAGTTATGAATTAATGAGATTTGAAACTATTCATCCAAATTGTTGCATTTGTAGCTCTAATCTACCTCAAAACACATTTTTAGCCTTCTTTTAAAATGTAACTTATGATTTGATTTTTTTCATTATGTAACTTAATAATGTTATCTAAAAACTGGTATTTAAGATGGTTTATATATTTTTGTCTAACTACATTGGGCATTATGATTTTCTGTTCTTTCAATTCTGAAAATTTTGAATATTTATGTTTCATCCAATTTTTAATTGTTAATATTTGGTCTTGGAGTTGGTGAAGTCATATTTCTATCTTTTGTTAATTTTATTTTTTTAATTTGAGCAACTAGTGCAGAAATGAGTTGAGGATCTATTAAGTATGTGCGTGGCATTGATTAAATGCTGAAAAAAATTAACAAAACAGCCCTCAATTTAATTGCATAAGGTGTGAGTTTGTGTGTGTGTTTAGGGATATACATGATGGACCAGCTGTGAAAGACCAGCTGTCTTTCACAAACTTTCTTTGGGAAAAACAAAAGAAAATAACAACAACAATCACAAAAAACCTGAAAGCATGTGTCATAAAAGCAATGTGTCATAAAGGCCATTTATATGCTTCTGAAGGACACAAAGGAACAAATATGGGAGAAGCATGAAAGAGACTTACAAAGAAGTGACGAATCAGAGGAATCAGAGAAGGGTGAACAATACTGGAAGAAAATATGAGTATTTGAAAAGGAAGCATTTCATATCTACAAGTTCTGTTGGCTACATGAATCATATGTTCCAGCACAATTCTCCAAAAGCTAAAGTGATTTTAGGCTGCAGTAGCAGAAACCCAAGTTATGGCAGTCCCATTGCAACTGTGCACCGTCAGGCCGCTGGAACATGTGTATTCAGTTCTGCATGCTGCCTTTAGTATGAACCGAGGAGAAGGTGACCGTGAATAGATAGCGTGACCCAGATAGGTAGGATCTAAGTGAAACAATGCATGAGGAACAGTTGAAAAGATAGTCTAAAAAGTAGTTATGTGAAACACAAAATCCTCTCAAATCCCAAATTATCTATTCTTCCAGTGAAGAAAAACTCATTATAATTATCATATAATAATATTACAACAATATCATATTCTGTATTATTATAACAATTATTATTTTTCTGAAGGCAGAATCATAGTCTTTTGTAAAGAATGTCGTCATGGCTTATAGACAATTATATATTATTTTATAAAGAATGTGTGACTTTGTATAGAAGGGATGCCACATGTTCTTAGTGAGTCTGATGCAAGTAATCACAGAAAATCGTGCTGGTTAACATTTATAGACAACTCAACAGTTTTTGGAGAATGATTTTTTTTTAAACGTTTAAATTTCCTGCAAGGAGAATCTGCAAAGGGCAACAATAATGCTGGAAAGAATTACTTAAAACGTTCTAAATAATAATAAGAGGAAAAAGAACAACAACATCGCTATGTTACTAAAACAGAAAATGATGATTTTAAAACTTAAAAGCAAGCGATAGTCTGAAGAATCATGTTTGTCCTTCATTTGGTTCAAATTGAAAAGCTAAATCTAAACATAAACCGCATTTTCATCATTAGTTCAGAAACACCGAATCAAGATAAGGTAACAAAAGCCCTGGAAAGATATTGATTTAGACCCTACAAGTTAATTTAAAGATAAGATGGGTAAAAAAAAAAAAAAAGAACTTGAAAAAAAGAAAAAGAAAAACCAGAGAAATTGTAGTTTGTCCTTTTATTTGTCCTTTCTGAATTTAGAAGGGTACAATAGTAAAATGTATATGTATGTATTTAAATATGTAAAATGTTGCAAGAAGTGTGACTTTCTGGCTTAAGTTGCATACATGTAATATAAATGTAAAGGTGGAACATCATATTCAATTCAGCCAATCCACACATGTTGGGCACACAATATATGCCATTTGATAGACTTTTTGCTACATTAATTCATATTAAGGAGAGGAAAAATATTTTTTGGTTTATAACATTTCTTTTTTCCAATGTTAATGCCAAATTTTTGTAAAAAGATCATAGCAGTATTACAAATCATACCAGATTTGTAATATTATCTTGTAAATATCTTGTAAATATTATCTTCTTTAACCCTCTTTTAGTCATTATTCGAACATAAAAATCCTGTAGACAATTGTCCACTTCATAGGGTCTTCAGATGTAAAATTTATCAGATGACTGTAAATTTACTGGACAAATGAAGGGCCATATACATCAATATTGCATTGTTTCTCTACTAACCATAATTATTTTTAACTGAAGAAATGGATCGTTTAATGTGTTCATTAGTCATTCGGAGCCTACATAAATTGGAAAACACCTATCTGCCAATGCACTTGATAGAGATGCATAGGAATTCACTCCTATCAGAAAACCAAATTCTAATAATGGATGGATAAAGTTATACAACAACATGACAATGTCTTTTGATATATATACGTGTGTGTGTGTATGTGTGTGTGTGTGTGTGTGTGTGTAGAGAGAGAGAGAGAGAGAGAGAGAGAGAGAGAGTTGTGGAGGCAGAGAAGAGAAGACACCCAACTCACTCTGGGAAGTCAGGGTTTAATTCTAAAAGGCATGACAGAGAAAATATGGCTTTAGTGGTATCTGGGAAGGCAAAATAACAAGACAAAGAATGATGTTCCAGGAAGAGACAACAATGCAAATATTGAGGAAGCAGTCATTAAGGGAAGAACAGACACTTAGCAAAGCTGAATTCCAGGGTGTGCAAGTTTGAATAAAAGATATTAAGTCTGGGAAAGTAGGCAATGTCTTAAAAAGAGAAGACTGGGCATGAAATTTTGAGGAGATTAAACCTTATTCTGTAGTTGTTGAGTGATCACTGAGGGAATAAAAAGAGACAATTTATTTTGCCTTAAAGCTCTTTCTAGTTGTGTGGGGTATGTACTTAAAGGGTACAGGACTAGAAAAGGCAACCTCAGGAGGTCTCTCTGACTTCCTATTCAATGATAAAAATGATAATGAGGCAGGATCAATAGAGGCTATAAAACTAGATGATTTTTTTTACATAATTAGAGGTACAGCTGAAATATTTAAGGGGTAATGCATGAGAGTATTGCAAATAGGATTCTTTGAGAAGCAGACTTTGAGACAGTTTATCATTCAGGATGTTTATTAAGGATCAAATGGTATCAATACCTTTAGAAAGGGGAAAGAGGAAATAAGGATGGGCAGAGGGAGAAATCCAGCTGTGATTTAGTCCAAAGAGTTTCAACAGATCAAAAAGAGTTTCCTGAGGCTGAAATAACTGGTCAGGATGTCCTGCATTGGGCTCAATGAGTGAGCTTCTATACTGCCTATGCATTTAGTCCTTGGATGTGGGTCTCACCAGCAGCAGCATGACTTTGGCTGAGGTAGTCCACTGAAGTCAAGACAATCCCTGAAGGGGCCAACAGCTGAAGACTGAGTGTTGATAGCCTTTCTAATACCCAGAAACATGACAGTCAGTCCAGGGAGATTTCAGTGGTGGGACATTACAGTAGGTGTGAGGGAGAAGACCATCCAAGGTTGATTCTAAATTTTACAGTTTGAGAAAAAGATTATGGAATGATTCAATACAAGAGGTTTGCAGAAAGAATGTGTATTGGTGGCTTAGAGAATTCAGTTGTAGCCTTATTGAATCTGACTGAATGTTTTTAGGTGGAGCTGTTATAGTATTTATAACATCTTTGCCATGGGCCACATCTCTGCATAGGCCAGGAAGTTTAATTTTGTCAAGCAAATCTCACTTGTCAGTCAATATAAATAAATATATTTAGTAATACAGGGTCAAGGAAAGTGACTAAAACTGAAATGCCTGTCATTCACTGGAACAACAAAGCTTAGTACATGTCCTGTTTAGGAAAGAGTCAATATCTTCCTCATTAAAAAATAACAGGTTAGTTTCCATAAACAATGACACATCAGAGGAAGACTTTCAAATAAATTTTAATATCAAAAATAGGAAATTACAAAATGTCCTATATTAAGAAATTAAATAATATGAAATTAGTCAACAAATTTTTTTTCTAAAAATAGCTGTAGTTCACTGGGGTGTTTTAATGCTACAGCCATTGATAAGACCATTTTCAGGAGCTCCATGCAAAAAGTGATCATTTTTTAGTGCCGTATCATGACATTTCATGAGATTTGGCATGATACCTTATAATAACTTCATTTTCTTCACAGGAAAAAAAAATGAGGCTACTGCACAGTAAGAATTTGCAGTAAATCTTACAAGAACTCAGTAGCTTGGCATTTATTGCCCATCGCTTCCTTTTGATTTAGCGGGTCTGCCCTTCAATATTTCTTTTCTCCAAATACTTGCCCAACTCTGTTTTTAAAACAATTTATACTGGTGGCACATTTTACAGCCTTTGGTAGTTTGTGGCATATGTTATTGTGTCACAATGATCCCACTCTAGTATATTTAGAGAAACTTCTGGATGTCTTTGGTAAAACTCAATTATTTTAAGGGTCTATATCTCCAAGAAAGAAGGGCATGGTACCATTCAGCGCTATTCCATGAGGAGAGTTTTTCTTTAAATGTTGCTATATATTTCACTTTCAGTTTGAAGGAAATATCTGGAAGTGGACTTGTTGAAATTTTTGTTCTTTGTTTTTGAACCTGATGGATAGTATGAATGCTAAAATAAAATGTCTTATAATTGTTATCATAGGTTTGAGTCCAAACATTTAAAATAGTTTTATAATAAAATTGCTATATATATATTGAGCTAAAACTTAGGCTTATTTTTGAGAGTTAGTATTTTCTCTGGTGGGGGATATTGATGGAGAAGGCTATGCATGTGTGTGGTCAGGAGATTATATATACCTTCCCCCTAGGTTTGCCGTGAACCTAAAACTGATCTCAAAAATTATGTTGATACAACAAACATAAAAAGAGTCCTGTTTCCATAGAGTTGACACTAGTAAAAATAAAAGGCAAATAAACACAACATAGAGATATTTTAGACAATGACAAGTGTTATGATGATTATTCTGGTTTAAGGCAAGGAAGATATCCATGAGGAGATGACATCCTGAGCCAAGACATGAAGACCAAGGAAAATCCAGCCCTGAAAACATTTAGAGAATATCACCGCAGGCAGGGAAATTTGGAATTGCAAAGGTCCTGGTAGAATGAGCAGAAATAATGATCCATGTGCATAGTTGGTATCCAGGGATTATCAAGAAAGACATCATAGGGCAAGTAATATTTAAACAAGATCTTTGAGGAATTCCCCTAGAGAAGAAAGGAGATGCCAATTCCTTGTTAGGAGTAAACTCATGGGGTACCTGAAATATTCTGAGGGAGGAAGCAGACAACAAAGCTGAAGATCATTATGTATAAGGGAAGTAGAAAGCAAATTGGGCTATACATTGAAGAACTACAAATCCTATGAATAAGCCAGTGAATTGTTTGAGGAAGGGACTGCTAGGAACAGAACTGCAGTTTTGAAATATTAGTCTGGCAGCAGCAGTGGTAAATGATCTGGTGTGTGGAAGGCAAGATGGAAAAGAAGTATAACAGAATGATATTGAATTAGCCTGTGGGAAGATGATGAGTGTACTTTTCTGGAGAACTGGCAATAGAAATGAAAGGAAGAGAAAATACTAGCTAAGCCTTTAAAGGAGGAATTAATTATCATGGATATGAGAGTTGAGTCTGATTTTAGAAGACAGCATAAAAGAGGCTATTAGGTCACAACAAAACATAAACAGTCCACACAATGAATGGTCGTCAAGGTTGAGATACTCTATCAAGTAATCTAAGAGCGTAAAAGAAGATGCTGCTTTTGTCAATTAGGAGGTTATTGATAATCTTTAGTGCAGAAAATGTAATTTTATGCTACAGGAGGACTGGGATGATGTGGAGAGGGGACTAGGGAAGGAGATTATTGATTGGTAATTGTTACCCTTAGCCAGTGATTGTGTCACACAAAAAATGCAGAGCATCTAGAGGGAATTGCATAGAAAAAGTGTGATTTACTCATCATAAACTAGCAAGTAGATGAAATGGCTGTTTTCATGATACCAGTGCAGCTCTTTGTGGCTAGACATATCATATGATTATAAAATATGAAAATATATAAAAAGTTATTAAATCTAGGGACACCTGGGTGGCTCAGTCCATTAAGTGTACAACATTGGCTCAGGTCATGATCTGGTGGTTTGTGGGTTCGAGCCCCACGTCAGGCTCTGTGCTGACAGCTCAGCGCCTGGAACCTACTTCAGATTCTGTGTCTCCCTGTCTCTCTCTGCCCCTCCCCTGCTCATGCTCTCTCTCTCTCTCTCTCTCTCTCAAAAATCAATAGAACAATAATAAAAAGTTTTATAAAATCTAGATCTGTGGCATTAAATGTGCATTTTAATGCTTAATAAAATTGAAGGATCTTCACTAGAGATAAATTTAAAGGTGTATGACATTCAATGGGCATTTACTCTCTAAAATCTATTGCATGCTGATAACAGTGATAGTAACTTTAACAATATTAATAAACTTGAGTTTCAAGGGGTGCCTGTGTGGCCAGTCAGCTAAGTGTCCAAATTCTGCTCAGGTCATCATCTCACAGTTCACTTCATGAGTTCCAGCCCAAACCAGCCCCCCGCCCCCTTACACACACACATAGGGTTCTCCACTGTCAGGGCAGAGCCCTCTTAGATCCTCTGTCTCCTCTCTTTGCCCTTCCCCCACTCGCCCCATTCATGAGCAAGTGCATGTGCATGTGCACTCTCTCTCTCAAAAATAAGAAACATTTAAAAAATAAGCTTGAATTTTAATATTTTGTTCAATTTATTAGTTTAGTTTATGTATTTTCTGATTAAAAAATAAAGAATGGAGGGGCGCCTGGGTGGCTCAGTTGGTTGAACATCTGACTTTGGCTCAGGTCATGACTTCACAGCTTGTGAGTTCGAGCCCCGTGTCAGGCTCTGTGCTGACAGCTCAGAGCCTGGAGACTGCTTTGGAATCTGTGTCCCTCTCTCACTCTGCTCCTACCCTGCTCATGCTCTTTCTCTCTCTCTCTCTCCCTCTCTCTCAAAAATAAATATAAAAAAAAATTAAAAATAAAGAATGGAAAATGAATGGAAATAAGAGAAATTATATCTCATTCAAATGAAATGAAACCAATATTTTATAATATTTCCTGTCAATCTTCTCTCTACATATAATTTTTAAAATAGTTATCTTTATTATATACATCCCATAGTCATGATATGATACTTAACCCAGTAGTGAGTATGTATATATGTATGTATCTTACAAACTTACAAACCATAAAGCTCCACATTGCCATCTGGTTGGCAGGTTGATCAAACAACAAACCTTAAATTAATTTTAATGTTTATTTATTCTTGAGAGAGAGAGAGAGAGAGAGAGAGACAGAGTATGAGTGGGGAAGGGGCAGAGGGAGGGAGACACAGAATCCAATGCAGGCTCCAGGCTCTGAGCTGTCAGCACAGAGCCCATGCAGGGTTCCAACCCACAAGCTGTGAGATCATGACCTGAGCCGAATTTAGACACTTAACCATCTGAGCCACCCACATGCCCCAAACAACAAGAATTTAATTTAGAGTCATCTTTCTTTATTAATCCTGGCACCAACAGTCTTAGGTCTGCTTTCCTAAGGTAGAAGCTTTGAGATGGAGATTTCTGGGCAGTAAGTTTATTGGGAACCAACAACACTTATAAAGGAGAGATAAAAGAAAAATTAGGGAAAAACAGGAATTCAATGTTTATGGAATTCCAACAAAGTCTTCAGGTGATTTTATGAGATGTTAAACAGAGACCTTCCTTCAGTTTTCTTCCATCTGAGGCCAGGAAGCTGAACCTTTGTATTCCTATAATACCTGTCATTAGATGCAGGATGCCTCAAGGGGAAGGACATGCTTGGCCAAAACAATTACTTTTGACCAAGAGCAGTTGCTACAGCAGGTTCAAACAGTTGGCAACCAGCAGGCAACACTCCTGGCAGAAAGAGTATCTGAGTCCCAAAGAGAAGGAATCCAGGTACATTATACCATGTAGTACCTTTTCTGTCCCTTTCAGGACCTCGTTACCACGATGACAGAAATCTTAGTCTGTTTTGAGGGGTCAGTAATGTATCTTAAACACTTAGAAAAAATTGCATGTCACATAGTAGACATTGAATAGTTGTTAAATGGGTAAGTTTTTCCACTAGATCTAAAGCAGACAAAGATGTGTATCTGTGGGCTTCCTTTGCTGGCAGGAGAAACTTATCTAGATCACCTTGTCATTGATAATTCAAACTCAGGATCCCAGTTTATGCCAGTCTCCATTTTAACTCCCAGATTATTGAACCCTCTTCTCCCATTCTTTGCCTGGCCATTGGTGTCCAATGCTTAAAATCCCTGATGTGGACATTTGTATATATCCTTTGATTCTAAAATTATTACTCTGGGGACATATGGGTGGCTCAATTGGTTGACAGTCCAACCCTAGATTTTGGCTCTGGTCATGATCTCATGGTTAGTGGGTTCTAGCCCCTCATCAGGCTCTACACTGATAAATTAGCCTACTTGATATTCTCTCTCTCTTCCTCTCTGCCCTTCCCTACTTACTGTCTCTCTTTCTCTCTCTCTCTCTCTCAAAATAAACTTGAAAAAAATAAAATTATTACTCTGATCGTTATAAATTATTTTGTATTCTATTTTTCATTTACATTTGTTTTATTTCATTTATATTTTAAAATGTTGAATATTCTTGATGGTTTTTACAAGCTTTGTAAAGTATTTAAAATAATTGTGTTGTAACATTTCATTTGTGGTTTGGGGACTTCTCAGAATATACAATCTAACTGTGACTTCTGGCTACTTGTAATCAGGCCTGTGAGGCATCTAGCAACTCTGTTTTGCCCTTCTTTAATTGGCTGGAATATGAAAATGTCACTGTTCTGTGAAGATTGTACTAAGTCATTCTTTCCCAAATTTATTGAAGTTATTTTTTAAATTCTTATGTAAGTAGTGACGTGCATATTACCTGTTTTACTGTTTCCTAATGGTCCATTTATTTATTTTTATCCAATAGCACAAAATGAGTAGATTGAATTCTTGTTTTCACGAACAGATTGACCTTTACTTCCTGATGAGAACAAGTTTGAGTAAAAAGCTATCAGGTTTTAAAAGTGATCCAATCAAATTCTGTAAACTTGTTTTCAGAATGCTATTAGGAACAAAAACAAACACCACATTTATGTGTCACTATCCTTGTTGCCACTAGCAGACACTGTCCCCCACCCCCACCACACACACACACACACACACACACACACACACACACACACACTTCTTTTTCTCACTCTTGCCTCCCCTTCCAACTGCAATCAAGTGGTTCCTCCTTCCTGGCTCAGGCCAGATAGCTTCATTGTGCAGTATCTCTGTAGACCAATGAAGTTTGTATCTCATTGTATGATGATAGTATTCACATTATATTTTTTATTTGATATATCTTCTTCACTAGAATGAGAGCTCCTAAGAAGAAGGAAATATGTCGGGATCACCTATGTGGCTCAGTCGGTTGAGTGACTTCGGCTCAGGTCATGATCTTGCATTGGTGCCTTTGAGCCCTGCGTCAGGCTCTGTGCTGACAGCTTGGAGCCTGGAGCCTACTTCAGATTCCGTGTCTCCCTCTCTCTTTGCCCCTCCCCCACCCACACCCTGTCTCTCCCTCTGAAATAAATAAACATTAAAAAACATTTGAGAAGGAAATAGGTCATAATGCTGTTTATAAAGAAAACACCTAGCATAGTTCCTTTACATAATACTCATGCTGAATACTGAGGGACCAATGAGGCCCACTGGGTCCCAAAAAGAAGGACCAATCACTCATTTTTTCAAAAGCTTTCAAAGTACATATATAGATATTTTATAGATATCTCATAATTTGACATTTTTTTTCTGCCTGCAGATGGATGTCACCACAATGCATAATGACAGAGGCAGAAATTGGAGTGATACAGCTACAAACTAAGAAATGCTAGGAATCTATGGCTACTGCAGAAAACCAGGAAGAAGCAAGAAGTGAGAGTCTTACAGTGAGCACAGATCTGCTGACACCTTAAATTTGAAATTCTAGCCTCTGGAACTGTGAGAATATATGTCTGGTGTTTTAAGTGAACAGCTGGTTATAGTAGCCCTAGGGGCATATATGTAGTCTATACACTCAGCCCAAACCAGGTAAATGTATCGTACAAATATTTGTATTTTGGGAAGTCGATGTATCATGGTATGCTGATTTAAAGAAAGATTTCTTGGGGCTCCTGGGTGGCTCAGTTGGGTAAGTGTCCGACTTCAGCTCAGGTCATGATCTCTGTTTGTGGGTTTGAGTCCCATATTGGGTTCTGTGCTGACAGCTCAGAACCTGGAGTCTGCTTCAGTTCCTGTGACTCCCTCTCTCTCTCTACCCCTCCCCACTTGTGCTCTGTCTCTCTTTTACTCTCAAAAATAAGCATTAAAATTTTAAAAATTAATTTAAAAAATTTAATAAAAGAAAGAAAGAAAGATTTCTTTAGCCCAACAAGCCTGGGAAACAGGGCATTTTTTATCTCTCTTCAGTAGATTATGATGATTAATTGTTTTTATTTTTATTTTTAAAACATTCTTTAAGTTTTTATTTATTTTTGAGAGAGAGAAAGAGAGACAGTGTGTGAGCAGGTGAGGGGCTGAAAGAGAGGGAGACACAGAATCTGAAGCAGACTCCAGGTTCCGAGCTGTCAGCACAGGGCCTGACGTGGGGCTCAAACTCACGAATGGTGAGATCACAACCTGAGCTGAATCTGTATGCTTAACCGACTCAGCCACTCAGGTGCCCCAGATCATGATTGTTAATTTTATGTGCTAACGTGACTCGACCATTGGTGTGCTGATACTTGGTCATACATTATTCTGGGAGTTTGTGCAAGGGTATTTTTGGATTAGATTAACTGAGTAACATTTTAGTTGGTAATGTAAAGCAGATCACCCTTATAATGTGAATGGACCTCATCCAATAAGTTGAAAGCCTGAACAGAACAAAAAGAATGACCCTCCCCAAGAATTCTCCACTTGACTGCCTTTAGATTTCATCTGCACTATCGGCTGTCTTGGATCCCAAGCCTGCCAGACCACACTTCAGATGTGAATTTGCCAGTCTCCATAAACATGTGAGCCAATCTCTTATAATAAATGTCTCTCTCTCTCTTTCTCTGTGTATATTGTGTATATATAATGTGTACATATATATATTTGTACATATATATGTATGTATATTAGTGTATGTGCGTGTGTGTACAAAAAATGCACACAATTTTATGTGGTTGTGTCTCTCTGCAGAACCCTGACTAATACAGATTTAAGGTTATTTTCATGTATTGACTCTGAACAGTGGTCAATTTATTTATATGACTTTGTTTAACCCTCCTTTTTTGAAATTTTATTACCAAAACGTTTATTCACTGAATTCCTGTGACATCACATAAATCCAGTGTGCTCTGATTTTTACTTAGTAAATGCATATACATTTTCAAAATATGAATGAGTATAGCTACAAGAACCTTGTAAAGCACTGTTGTATAACCAGTAACTCCTAGTATCATTTGTGATGTCTATACCTGCTCAGTCACTACTCAAAAGCCACAACTGCTTGAAAGTCATATTATGGCTCTTCAAGTAACAGGACTCCTGTGGGTCCTGACTAATCCATGCTGCATCAATCTATCCTTTCTGACAAACATACAAACAGAAAATATAATTTTAACTGGTTATTCAGAGACATTAGGAATTATGACCTCCAAAGAACAATCAGAAGAAGCCAACAGGCTTAATTTAGTAGAGGTGATAGCTAAGCACATGCATTCTGGTTATTATAACATAGTTAACAGTTGGAAACCTTTGATCAAAATAAGTAATTATATGCAAAGTTATTGTATGAATGCAAATGACATGAAAAACACCATGTTACGACTTACACAAATGATCACGCTAAGTACTAGTGTGCACAAAATGATCGGATTTTAGTGTTTTCACAAAAACATTCAGCTGATGGAAATGAAGGTTTTATAGATGTAATCAAATTGGATATTTTCTGTATGCTGTCTTTTGAAGCATGAAACCAATTCATAATTATTCTAATGTTAGCTATCTTTATTTTAATTGATTTACTGCTTTTGTCAGATGATTTCTATATTTAATCAAGATTGACCTGTACTACATTCTCATGAATAGATTTAGCAATGTGCTATAAAAACATGCTTGCACAGTATTATAGGATTAAGTATTCTGCTTCCTTGAGAAGAATTTTCTCTATGTTTTTACAAGGAGAGGATTTTTTTTAATCAAAGTATAATTGACATACAATATTCTATTAGTTTCAGGTATACATTACAGTGATTTGATGTTTTCATAAATTATGAAATCTTCCTCATGGCAAGTCTAGATACCATCTGTATCCATACAAAGTTATCACAACATTATTGACTTTATCCCCTATGCTGTACATCACATCCCTATTATTTATTTTATAATAGTAAGTTTGTGCCCCTTAACTTCAACTATTTTACCTGCTCTGGTAACTAGCAATTTATTTTTTCTATATATGAGTCTGTTTCTGTTTCTATTTCTGTTTTGTTTGTTCATTTGTTTTGTTACCATTTGGGTTTTGTCTTTCTCTAGCTGACTTATTTCACATAGTATAATACCCTTTAGGTTTCGCTATGTTGTCACAAATGGCAAGATTTCATTATATTTTTGTAGCTAAGTAATATTCTATGGTATATATATATATATATATATATATATATATATCACAGTGATGATACTGTTTTCTTATAATTTGCTTTGATTATTCAATGTAAGTGCATGCCTTTTTCTTTGGGAAGATTTCTGGTTTGATTTATTTTTGCTTTGGGATATATCTGTTTCTACTATCACTTTCCCCCTTTTGATTCAAAAGCTTAAGGGGGAGTGTTGGTATTCTGACCTAGGAACAGCAAGTATGAAGTATTTTGGCATTACAAATTCAATCAACACACCAACAAATCATCTCAATGGTTTTAATCTTCCAAAAGGCTAAGTGTGTGAATCATGAGAAGGCAGTAAGCTTATGTACTTAGCAGAATGATAAGGGTTAAAGAACACATCAGAGAAAAGTGGGAAGCCATCTAGCTGAGACAAGCCTGTAAGGGAAATTAGAAGAAACTCAAAGGTAAGAATAAATAATATCATTAAAATTTGATTCTGTGTACTGTTCTCTCTGATTCTGACATTAAAATTTGAATTGGACAATTAATTTTAATTTTGTTGATTCTCACCAGTGTAATTCTAAAATGTCCAAATTTTAGAATTAGACTTATTTTCTAAATTAGCTATTTTTAGTGATTAAAAATTGGTTAATTTAGTACTGGGAACTTTTTTGTGATCTTTATTGTTGCAAATATTAAGTTGATAATTTTGTAATTATTGAGATAATTATATCTCAATAAATTAAATAGATAAAGATATAAATATAGATATAGATATGGATATTAAAATAGTATTTGGCAAACTGATGGTTACCAGAGGGGAGGAGTGTGGAGGGATGAGTTAAATAGGTGATAGGGATTGAGGAGTGTGTTTGCGACGTGCACTGGATGTCACGTGGAAGTGTTGAATCAGTAAATTGTACACCTGAAACTAATATTACACTGTATGTTAGCTAACTAAAATTTATATAAAAACTTGCAAAAAATCTGACTCCCTCCAAAAAAAATAATATTTGGCTCCAGATCATGGATTTTGCATCAGAGTAGTAAGTCTTTAGGACACCTCACTTGCATGAGCCCATCTAAAGCCTTATGAGGAGATGTTGTTCATATAGTCAGGAGTTTTTTTTTTTTTTTTAAATGGCAAAAGCAAGATATTTTAACTGTAATTGGTTAAGACCATTGTCCCTTTCCATGCCAATTCCCCCTGCAACTCCTTTACTTTGTGGTAGGTGTCATTGGCGTAGCTGCAGGGATTTGAAAGATAATGGCTAAGAGGAAGTTTAACTGATAAATCTATGCTTAATCTAGACACTATGAGATCCAGAGAAAAATCTTCATGTCATGGTAAATTCTGGTTGAGATACTTTTCTAGTCATCTTGGTGTGTGAATGGCTTCTAAGAGTACTCCTGTTATGAACTTCCTGATTTACCCTGTGTCATCACCCAAAATACAGAGCCAGAGATTTATTGCTAAATGGTCATATCCTATGACAGTTAGCACTGAGAAGAAAGTGGTTAACAGAGAAGAAACAAGATGTACAGACCCAGAGGCTTATGTGTGGAAAATTCTTAAAAACCTTATATAGCTTATATGTGAAAGGAAATTGATAGAGGCTTTCCCTCAAGGATTTATATCATATTACTATAATAATTTTTAACCTACAAGGAAATTTACTAAACTATCAGTAATATAAAAAAATAACAAGTTTGAATCAATCACCCTAGAAGAAAAACAGAATTATCACATTCTTTCTGCAGAAAATGATAGCACATTGTTCTATGAAAGGGTCCTTAAAGAAGGCAGCCAAAATACACAGAGAAGTATTATAGTCCCTTTTTGTAAATTAGTCAATCTGCTGATGCTCTGTTGTTAGGTGCCCACACATTAAGAATTGTTCTATCTTCCAGAGAATTTTCTCCTTTATCATTATACATATCACTCTTTACATAATGCTCCTGATAACTTGCATTATTTTGAATTCTGCTTTGTTTGAAAATAACACAGGCACTCCCACTTACATTTGGTTCATGTTATCCTAATTGGTTTTCCTCCATCCACTTATTTTTAATCTATATTTTTCTTTATATTTAAAGTAGGTGTTTTGTAGACAACATACAATTGGGTCTGTTTATCCACACTGATAACTCCTGTCTTTTAATTAGTGCATTTAGACCATATTAAAAATTATTATTTATGTAGTTGGATTAATATCAACAATTAATGCTTTCTATTTTTTTAATTTTCATTTATTTATTTTGAGAGGAGGGGAGGGGTAGAGAGAGAGGGTGAGACAGAATCCCAAGCAGGCTCCTCACTGTCAGGACAGAAGAGTCCGACCCCAGGCTAGATCTCACAAATCGTGAGCTCATGACCCGAGATGAAGTCAGATGCTTAACCAACTGAGCCACCCTAGGGCCCCCTACCATTACTGTTTTCTATTTGTTGTCCTTGTTTTTTGTTCCTATTTAGTCTTCTACTCTTTTTCTGCCTTTCATGGTTTTAACTGAATGTTTTATATTATACCATTTTTTTCCTTTCATATACTTTTCTTATTACTTTTTTATTGACTGCCCTACAGTTTGTAATACACATTTACAACTAATTCAATTCCACGTTCAAATAACACTATACTGCTTCATGGGTATAAGGGTACTTTATAATAACAAAATAATCCTAATTCTTCCTTTTTGTTCTTTGAATGATTGTTGTCATACATTTCACTTATACATATGCCTACAAAAGGTTACCTATCAAATGTAGTAACAATGCTGCTTTTATTATTTTGAACAAACTTTTATCTGTTTATTGTGTTGGTCCCATTTTATTGATGGTGATGTTCTCAGCTAGAAATGCCTGAGGCACTTGGCTGGACTCCTATAACTGATAGGGAGCTGCACAGACATGTCCCCCACTGGAGCCAATGTAGTGAATGAATCTGCTCTTCTGGCTTCTATTATGATCACAGAATGCTCTTCAGCAAAAATATCAGGGAACATCAGGGAACAAGAATTATTATTCATAGTTTCTGCAGGGTGCATGGCATGCTCAAGTGAGGGCATGAAGAAGTCAGAGTGAGATTGTGGGAAGAGAGAGGAGAGGACCCTTGGCTTTGCCTTTACTAGGGTCTGATGGTAGATTATCTGGGGTTTTGAGGGATTATTCATGATTTGCCAATTTGCAGCATGACAGTGAGAATTTCCCTTCCTCCACCTGGAAGGCTGGGACCAGCTGGATTGAGTATTTACCCTTCACGTGAAAGGATAGAACCAGCTGGGTTGGGTATTTTTTCTCCTCCAATGGAAAGCTAGAACTAACTGGGCTGGGTGTATCCCTTCCTCCACAAGGAAGAGTAGAACCAGCTGGTTGGTTATTTCCCTTCCCCCATGTCTATTAGACTCTGGTAAACCCTCAGAGCTTAGGTTTGGTTATATGGTTTCTCCTGAGGACAGGCTTACTAAGAACCAAATGTTCCCGTGTTTATCAAGTGGTTCTCACTCCCCTCCATGCCTGAAGCACAAAAGGATTTTTATTCAGTAATCACTGTAAGAATCCAGTAGAACTCTAGGGGTGATGCTTACAAAAGTGTGGGGGCTTCCTCATGAATGGGTCCCCTTCCAGTTTTTATCTAACAAACTTGTCTACCCTGAACTTCCAGCAACTCATCCATTACAGTTCAGGTTTCCATACCCAGACGCTCGTTCCTGAGAAGGTTTCTCCTCTGGTAAGTTGTAATTTTTTAATTTGTTGGTTGGTCTCTCCAGTTTTGGGAGTAGCAGTTTGCCCTGTGACTTCATTTCTCTTATGTGTTTAAGAATTGTTGATTTCATCTTTTATTTGTTGCTAAGACAGAGTGGTCACTTATAAGTTTCTTAAATGCTGGACTAGAATCTTTTTTTTCTTTTTCAATAGTTGAAATGCTTTGCTGTTATCTGATAATATTTAACAGTAGTAGAACCTTAGATTCACAAACAAGTGAAATTTCCCATAGATTTATTATACAGTGTGAAACTTAGCAGTAACACATTGTAAATTTGGAAGATATATTCAGGTTTGATCCAAACTAGAATCCCTGAAGAAATCATCTACAGTGAGCACTTTCCCCAGATCCTTGTGATTTAGGGTTGAAACATTGGTGAATAAAGTTATCATTTCCTTAAGTACTGAAGTTATGGTAATGCTTAACAGATACTTACCTTAGTTCCCCAAACTTGTGGGATACAAACAATAATAAAGCCAAAATATGTGTGCTTGAAAGGAAAATGACCCCTGTTTATTTAGTATGTAAACATGAGCAAGATATTTAATCTAAAATTTGGTTTCTCTACTTTCAAAATGGAGTTATCTAAATTACAGTATTTTTTGAAGGTTAAAATACTTATAATTTAAAAAGTGCCAAGTACTTTATACATATTTTATTTCCCTTTCTGTCTTACATTAATATAGTGCTTCTCCAAATGTCCTAATTATTCAAAATATTGGTTTGCTTGTTAAAACTTAGATTTCTGGGTCTACCTAAAAGTTACTAAATCAGAATCTTGAGTATGGGACCGAACATATGTGTGTTCTTTATAAAAGTCATTGAAAAAAATGCACTGTATTAAATTTCAGGTGAGCACAATCTGGCCTAATCAATACAAAGACGTGGAATAAATTTGGAATAAATTAGCAATGCAGAAACACCCTCAAAGGTAGATAAGGTGAAAGATTTGGGACTCAGTTGGGTTTTCTATATGTTGGTTATCATAAGAGTGTTTCTGTAGTTTAAGCTTCTTTGATGGAATTTTGTCTAAAGACTTATATGAAAGTTTAGACAATCTGACTATTTTCTGGAATAAAATACGAGACCTGATCGTACTGAAGTGTCTTCTGGAAAGAATTGCTCATTTACTTCCATCTTATTCCATTATGAATTAATGATTGAAAGTTATCCAAATAATAGATCACATACTTTGTAAATCTAGAAAATATTGTTGTTTTTTTAAATGTTCCACCAATTCTATTCTGATAATTCACCTGAAGGAATTCCTATCTCAGACACATACACAAACACACTAGTACTTTCTAAAACCCTAGCTCTGATGCTTGCAAAGTGTGTGACCACGGAACAATGATTTAACCTCTTAAAATAAGAAGTGTAGTATGTCAGAAATTAAAATCAGAATAAGTGTATTGAAAAATTATCTTGAGCATTACATCAGCTTATATTCTTAGGTACTGGTATATCATAGATGAGGTTCCTGCCCTGCATTTCAAACTAGTCCAAATGGTTAAAGGTAATTTTTGCATGGAATTCTATTTCAGATCAATGAAGGGTAACTTCAGGCCCATAGTTTTTAAACTTTTACACAGTTCTGTAATACATAGAGGATATCTTCTTGAGGATGATTAAAGACCTCTTCTAATCGGAGTTTAAAGATATTTAAATTTCTTTTATATTTACATACAAGCTGTTGAACAGCTCTCTATCTACAAATTTGTTCATTTTATATCTGCAACGTAATTCATAATAGCAGTTTAAAGTAGAATTCAAAACTAAACATAAAAGTAAAGGAAAAGGTAAAATGGGCAAAGCTGAAAATTCTTTGTTTTTAAAAAGCAAAACTTCATTATGTTCCTAGGAAGTTCATTCAAAGTAAGTAAATTTAAAGATGGTAAGCTCATTCAAAGTCAGGAAGAAATTCTCTAAGCAACTGAAATAGCAAAGACTCTTTTATGTGTATTATAAAAAAGGAAAATTGGATCAGTATTCTGATTACAAATTTATAAATAATATAAATATGCTTAAAAATCCAGATAACATATGCATGTGAAGGATATAATAAATATAAAGAATATAGTAGAAAGTACATAAAAGCAATGTAGAGCCACTTACTATTAATTATTAAATACCATTAAGAGTTTAATATAAATTTTCATTTTATTATATATGTGTGTGTATATGTGTATATATACATATATACACATACATAAATATATATATTTCCGGAACTTTTTTTAAAACATAATTCAATATAAAATGCAGAATTAAGTTCAAAATCCATATTGGTATGTGATTACACTGCTTTAACCCATTCGTCATGTATCATGGCCCAAACTCTTACAATGTATAAAATAGCAAAATTTTCTTCTATATATATATATATATATATATATATATATATATATATAACATTCTATTTAATAGCATATATATATATATAACATTCTATTTAATAACATTCAATTTAATGCTATATAACATTCTATTTAATAAATGCACCATACTTTAATTTTAATTTTAATTACATTTAATTTTCTTAGACAATTGTCTGTGTTTGTCAATTGAAGTTGATTTTAAGTTTTCCATATTAGAAATAGTTTTCCAAATTAGAAATATTTCCATATTAGAAATAGAAATTTTCCATTCTATTGTTTCCTTAAAATAAATAAATAAATAATTGTCTGGCCAATAGTTGTTTGTATTTAAGTTTAAATAGACATTGCAGATGATTTTAGTAAATTTAGTAACAGAAAGGTAGGCACATTCAAAATATCACATATGATAGAGTATAGATATAGAATTATTTGTGTTTAAGTGTGTAGTTGTCCTTTAATTTTTTTAAGTTTATTTATTTTGAGAGAGAGCCTGCAGGGGGGTGGGGGAGGGGCAGAGAGGAGGGAGAGAGAGAATCACAAGGAGGCTGTGTGTAGTCAGTGCAGAGGCCGATTCCACAAACCGTGAGATCATGACCAGAACTGAAATCAAGACATCAATGCTTAACAGACTGAGTGACCCAAGCCCTCCTGTAGTTGTATTTTAAAAAGAAATGCAGTAAAAATGATCACCCAAGTGTGCATTATCTACTCTGGGTGACAGGATTTTAGGTGATCTTTTCTTCCAGCTGTTATTATTAAATTAAACAAGTATTATATATTTATAAAATATTTGTATAATATGTTTAGAAAATCACATACAAAAGCACACTTGTAATTTGCTGAATTAGAGAAATGATAAAAGGAAAGAGAGAAATCATTTGAACAAATTATGGAAAAAATGAAACAAAACCAGCTTCATTGTAATAATGATACAATAAGATACCAACAAATTTCAATACAATAGAGTTTTGTGTATTTTCAATGGTTTAATGCATATTTATTTTAAAATACATATTGCCAGGCTTTTTCCATTATTAATTTACATTTGTACCAAAATAGCATAAGTAAATTTGTTCTTCAACTTGGGTACTGTTATTCCACTTTGTTTCTTCTATTTTGCAAGATGAAGCATTTTTTTTTTCAAAGCAACCCAAATGTATAACATTGAAGAGTAAAAGAATAAACTATGATATTTGGCGTAGTGTATATTCTGTCTCAAATGCAAAAAAAAAAAAAAAAAAGATTTACACAAATGTCACAGTATAGGTGAATGTTGGCAATACGAAACAAACCAAGACTATTACATGAAGCATTCTGCCCTTTTTATAAAGTTAATAACAAGAGCATATACATGTAACATATTTTAAAATAAGAGCTAGCTGACTATGGGATTTCTGACTGGGCTTTGTTTCTGTAGAGAAAAGGTCGGCATATGTGATGGTGTGGTGGCACAGGGCACCAAATGGTCAGCTGTTAGATATGGGTTACTGATAGATGTCACTTTGGTTTTGTATTATGAATTTTTCATTATCAAATACATTACATAACCATTCGTGGGCCATTAGTGGAAAAATTATAAATATGTAACAAGAACCAAGGATTGTGATTAATAGGATATCCACAAGAGAATAATCTTATTTTGTGATTTTAATATTTACTTCAATGGTTATGCTTGAGTTTCTTATCTTTTCAAATACTATGTGGCCCTTTTCATTCTCTTTTGTCTTTTGCTTCTCCATTGTTCTTCATTATTTGTTGTTTTTAATAATATATTTTTTGTGTGTGAATGGTCATTCCCTAATATTATTCAAGTACAGTCATTTTAAAAATATTTTTGCTCATTTTGGTAAACTTTGGATAAGTGAGATGGACACTGCATTATAATTTTAAAATAACTGACATGGATATGGTTGCTTCTCTATTAAGGACACCTATCCATACTATATCTTTAGAGGTGATACAGTTTTAAAGATGTTTCCAGTTAAATATTTAGGTGCTTGCTCCAATCTGTCTCTGACTTTGACTTACGAATATAGGTTAGACATTTTTGTCTCATTTAAAAAATTACCCCTGCATCTTCAAAAGTTTTGGAAAATGCTAGAATATTTTATATCTGTCTAGTCATAAGATGTCAGTGGAATTTAAGTTCGCATTAGCAAATACCAAAAAAGAATGTTGCATTTGGACTACCCAAAACGGTTTGTATCACAGAGGTTTTAATTTGTAACATAAGCAGTAATATATGTTTCCATAGATAGAAATCTACAGAGAAAATAAGATAGGGCAGTTACTGAAATTAGAATATTTATCAAAAACAAATTGCATTTCCTTATGTGTTCACTGAGCTTAAATGTTAATGAAATTCTCTCTTTCAAATTATATCCACAAGGCAAATATTAGATAAGACCATGTTATGAAGGATTAAAAAAAATGATTGAATTGCTGGTTTTACACTTAATAATCTGGAACAGAGATGTAGGTCAATGGGGAAAAAAGGGTATTTTAAGATGTTACTGTTGCTTAGATAAAGTGATAGTTCATTCAAAGAAATAATCAACCCTGTGCACACTTGGGGAAGAGGAAATGATTTCTTTTCATCCCAAATGCCAACCGAACTGTAAAAGGTGACATTTTGAATAAAGGGAAGTAAGGATAAAAATGCTTTAAAAATGCTTATCAAATTGCACCCTTTCATTGCTTAGACCAAGCCTGTAGAATCCTGACTTACTGTATTTTTAAGTGTCTGGCTTAGTTTCATTAAAAATGTCTACACATGTGCCGATAGAATTAAACATATTTTTTAATAAACATTCTTACTGTAAAGCCTCAGTAAAATGGAAACCTCTCTTACCACCAACCACCATCAGTTCTGATGGTGTCAAAAATCACTCTGCAAATTTCTGACAGCAATAATGGCAAAATTCTAGTCCAGAAAAAAATTGTTTCCCTGAGAGAGAGAAAAGTTCAAACAGTGATATTGGGTATTTTTATGTGAGGATATTTTGTAATATGTTCTTCATTTTTTATGAATATAAATGAAGGTAAAGAAAATAAACTAACATTTAAATCATGAAAGAAATGGTATACATGAAAGTAGAGAGTTACCAAAGTGGAAAGTGTCACTTATCTCATGTGTAACTCCTAGGATTTATACCAGTTTCATTGATAGCCAGATATAAAGCCTATTGCAGGCCACCCCAGAAATTAGTAGGAATCTGCTGCAGGAAGAAAGGGAGGCAGCATTTACTGACGCTCAGGTCCAGAACTGGTAGAAGCTGAAAATGCAACAGCCTGTCTGGCTAGAGAAAAGGCCATAACCAAGATATCATTGGAAGCAGAGAGAAATGGGAAAGACACGGTCTCTTCTTAATTCTAGCTCCCAATATCTTGCTAATGTTTCTGATCGCCAGGAAAGCTTGAGGTCAGCTGACCTAGGAACCTAAAAAACTGAATATCTCAGCCATGTGCTGGGACTCAGGCTTATGCAACTTCCTTATACCTTCTAAACAAGCTTGAGTCTGATGTTTTATGAAACATTTCCATTTTACTTAAGATTTTTTATAAACAAATTATTCTGTCTTGGTATGTCAGATAACATCAAATAATTCTCATAAACAGTTCAGTTCACAGTGTTGAGGTATCTCTTGGTCAAGGATTAATTTTCTGCTAGGGCTGATTAGCTGTAAAGTACTGGTTAACAGCTGAATGCATGGCTTTACCTTAAAACCGTAAGGACCTTTGAAATAATTCTCTTTTGGAAATGGCAATTAATTTATTTACCACAGCCATTTTAAGCATCATGAGATCCTCAAGTTCTTAAAAATTGAATGTCTTGAAATTTTGTATAGTAGCTTGAAATTAGTTTGAAGTAATAGTCTCCCCTTATTCTGGGTCCCTTTCATAACTAGAAGCATTTATGGGTTCCCTAGTAAATGGGTCACAGCAAAATACATAAATCCCAAGAGATCCAACAATCATTGCAGAAACCTAATGTTCATTTTTTAAAAAAGCGTTCTGACAATACACAGAACACAGTTCCTGTAGGAAAGTGACCAATGGGATAGTCACTTGAAATGTCACAGGGTTTATATGATACATGTTTGTCTTACTCAAGTTGCTACTACTTATTCACCAAGTCTAATAAGATTCTGTATCATTTGTACTACTAGATTCAGATCAAGGAAAAACCTGGTTACTGAACAATACTTTACTAGAATTCCTTACTGTATACTTGGATTATTTTAATTTTGTCTATTGAAACACAGTTGTAAAAAGTGTTCAAGGAGAGAAAAGAAGTTGAAAAAATATTCTAACACTTTCAATAGCAGTTATTATGAAGCTAGTTTCTTACAACATTGGACTATAAGCTACCTTGTCTTAAGGGAATAATACGTACCAAATACAAGAAAAGATTGGCTTATGATGAGAGATCTTTTAGGCCATGATTGGAGCTTGAAAGACTGTGCACGTAAGACTGCCTTTCCCAACAGTGATTTTGTAAGGTTACAGATTATTGTAGAGTTGAGACTCTGTCTCTTACCTCTAGTCTTAGATCTAAAGAGCTCATGTGATTAGTTCAGCCTACCTAGATAATCTGTTTTGATTAACCTGAAGTCAACCAATTAGTACCCTTAATTACTTCGACAGATCCTTTGCCATATAATGAGTAATGAATTACCACAGTTACAGATTTTACCTATGCTAGGGAAAAGAGATTATGTAAGGACAGGGGTCACTAGGATCATTTAAATATTGTGGCTACCACAGTTTCATTCCATGTTAAGGTAATATTACAGATTGTTCCCTTTGAAAAGAATCACCACAAAGTAATCTGTGTTCTCTATTATCATGTGCTTTTCACCATTTCTGCTTGGTGAATGTAGGCTACGTGCTAGGATAATCATCTGGATGTCACAGTGACACAAATTCCATGACATTTCAAGAAGGTCAGTTCTGCCAGGGATTATGGATGACACATTTTCAAATGTCAAATGTTCATGAGAACATTAGGAAGGGATTCACCAAAACAAGATTTGTTTATTTTCAAATTGATTTATCCATCCTTTCCTGATTGGCTACTTGTGATATTGTTTGGGAAGAAGCCAGAAACGAGATGAGGTTTTTAAGAGTTGTATAGAAGTGAGGTTCTTCTTGAAAGAGATATAAACCAGAGACAACAAGTTATACTTTTGAACATAGCTTGTGATGGAACTTTTTTCCATTCTTCTGTACGTGACTACTTGGCTGCCTAAAACGTTTAAAACTTTCTAAGCTGATGCACACCAGGTTGACAGTTACTTTTCTTAAAGATTCCTTAGGATGTCAGAAATCCACTCACTGTAAAAAGGGGAATCCTAACCCTGATATTTCCTTAGAATTTCAGGTAATAGTTTCCTTATACTGAAATAACTTCTGTACCTTTAGGCTGAGAATATCCTTTTCTTACCTTTCAGACCAAAGGGCCTTGGAAAAGACTTAAAAGCACCCAGTGCCTTGGTTTATTGAGTATGGGGTTAGAAAAAAGGGCCTAGAAGGTACTTAGAAAATAAATAAAAGGCTCTGAAAGAGTATGGCTGAAGGTAACAAAGAAAATTTGAGGAAAAATTGTGTTTGTCTTATGTAGGTCCTCAATTACTGGTTGAGCCTCTCACACGTGAAGAAGTTAAAAACAAGAAAACTCCATGTTCTAGCCTCAGCTGTCTTGAAAGGAAGGAGCTATGCCAGTGATCCCAGAGGTTTTAGAAGAAACCTCTTCCTTCCATAGTCATATAATCCATTGCTATCATGTTACTCTAAAAATTTGCAGTAGACCACCCTTAAAATTGGGCAAAATATGGGGCGCCTGGGTGGCTCAGTCGGTTAAGCGGCCGACTTCGGCTCAGGTCATGATCTCTCGGTCCGTGAGTTTGAGCCCTGCGTCGGGCTCTGTGCTGACAGCTCAGAGCCTGGAACCTGTTTCAGATTCTGTGTGTCCCTCTCTCTGACCCTCCCCTGTTCATGCTCTGTCTCTCCCTGTCTCAAAAATAAATAAGATGTTAAAAAAAAATTTATAAAATTGGGCAAAATAATCAAGGCATTAGGTAATGGGTTTATACTATTGTAATTCATCTTTGTATCTTGAAAGTAACAATTAGACTAGCCCAATGTGTACATTTCCCACACATTTAAATGCAGAGAAATTCATCACCATATGTTCTGACTAAATACACATTAACTTTTCCCAATTAGATACTCGGGAGTGTTTTTTCAAAGCTTGCATGAGTCATTTAGCATAAAACCTCTCTATTTATTCACTAAAGCTATCACAGTTGCTCCCAGGTTTTGCTTTGAATTTGTCCTTTTACTCCTCTGGCTGGCAAAACCAAAAGTGGTACAGCGTTTTTCAATAAAACAAAGACAGAGTCAGATGCTTATTCATTAAACAACCAAGCGAAACAAGCTGGATAAGCAGAAATAAACTGCAGAGCCAAACCGTAGTCAGGCAGAAGTGAGACGAAGCAGCCAGGTATGGCAGAGTGCCCACCGAGGTGGGCCTATTTCAAGCAAAGCCCAGAGCTGGCGAATAGAGTCCATTATTTCTTCCTATTTTAATTCAATAGAAACAGAACAAAATAGACTCCAATTCCATCAGCAAATTAGGTAGAGCTGAACTGAATGGATTTTACACAGGCAAATGGAATCTTTGAGAGAGGGTGATAGAAAGCAAGAGGGCCAAATCATTTTAAATTTTATTTTATTTTAATTTCCTATTTGGTCAAAGTAGATTTTAAAGTATCCAAGACAAATAAATTAGGCATTCAAAGATCAATTTGAAATCTGGCGAAAGCGTCCAAGGCAGAAGTTCAAATTATAAAGCCAGCCAGGAACAACTTTGTTTTATAAAATCATTTATATTGTCAAAATTCTACCTCTTAATATATTATGTAACACTTCTAAACTATGTGTCACAAATATTCGTTTTCCAAATTCCATTTTACTTCACAAAAAATTATTATAGAGTATTTTTGTTAAAAAAAAAAAAACTAAGTTCCTTTCCAAATCAGTATATGTGTGTGTATGGTTTTTGTGACTTTTTCAGGGTTTCTCTCTGTAGACATAATAAAACCTTTAAGTTTGATTTTCCCCCAAAGTTAACATTAGTATGTATGTATATCTTTAAAAGTCGGTATCATTTTATTACAATTACATTCCTAATTTTTTCCCATTATTTACATAAAAGAAAGATTGGATGTATTTTTTAAATTTCTTTTTAATTTTAATTCCAGTATATTTAACATTTTGGTTTCAAGTATACAATACAGTGATTCAACTATTCCATACATAACCCATGGTGCCTGGGTGGCTCAGTCAGTTAAATGGCTGGTTCTTGATTTCAGCTCTGGTCATGATGTCACAGTTCACGAGATGGAGCTCTGACTCAGGCTCTGTGCCAATAGTGCTGAGCCTAGTTGGGATTCTCTCTCTCCGTCTCTCTCTGCCCCTCCCTCTACTGGCTCTCTTTCCCAAGAATATAAATAAAATAAAAAGACATCACCCAATGCTTATTGTGGCAAGTGTACTCCTTAATCCCCATTCCATATGTCACCCACCCTCCCACCCACCTCCCCTCTGGTAACCAACAGTTGGTTCTCTATTGTTAAGAGTATTTTCTTGATTTCTCTCTCTCCCTCCCTCCCTCTTTTTTTTTTCCTTTGCATGATTGTTTCCTAAATTCCACATATGAGTGAATCATACGGTATTTGTCTTTCTCTTATTTATTTCACTTAATATTATACTTTATAGCTCCATACGCATCATTGAAAATTGGAAGATTACATTTTTATGGCTGAATAATATTCCATTATATATTTATACCACATTTCTTTATCCATTCATCTATCAATGGACACTTGGACCATTTCCATAATTTGTAAATAATGCTGCTATAAACAGAGGTGTGCATGTATCCTTTAAAATAGTGGTTTTGTATTTTGGATGTAAATACCCAGTAGCTCCATTAGTGGATTATAGGGTAGTTCTCTTGTTAACTTTCTGAGGAACCTCCGTAGTGTTTTCCAGAGTGGCTGAAGCAGTTTGAGTTCCACCAACAGTGCACAAGTTTCCCTTTCCTCCACAAACTTGCCAATACTTTTTGTTTCTTGTGTTTTTGATTGTAGTCATTCTGACAGGTGTGAGATGATACCTCATTGTAGGTTTGATTTGTGATGATGAGTGATGTTTAGCATTTTTACATGTGTCTGTTGGCCATCTGGATGTCTTTAGAGAAGTATGTGTGTGTATGTGTTCTGCCCATTTTTTAATTGATTATTTGGTTGGGGGTGAGTTTTACAAGTTCTTTACACATTTTGGATACTAACATTTTATTGGATATTCCATTTGCAAATATCTTTTCCCATTCAGAAGGTTACCTTTTAGTTTTGTTGATTATTTCCTTCACTATACAGAAGTTTTTTATTTTGATGTAGTTCTAATAGTTTATTTTTGCTTTCATTTCCCTTATCTCAGGAGACATATCTAGAAAAATGTTGCTACAACTGATGACAGAGATGTTATTGCCTTTCTCTCTTGTAGGATTTTTATGGTTTTGGGTCTCACATGTAGGTCTTTAATCCATTTTGAATTTATTTTCCTCTATAAGAAAGTGATCCAGTTTCATTCTTTTGCATGCTGCTATCCAGTTTTTCCAGCACCATTTGTTGAAGAGACTTTTTCCCATTGAATATTCTTTCCTGCTTTGTTGAAGATTAATTAACTATATAATTATGGGTTTATTTCTCAGTTTTCTATTCTGTTCCATTGATCTGTGTCTATTTTTGTGCCATTAACATACTGTTTTGATTACTCCCACTTTGTAATATAACATGAAGTCTGAAATCATGATATCTCCAGCTTTGCTTTAATTTTCAAAATTGCTTTGGCAATTCAAGGTCTTTTGTAAAAAACCATACGTACTCCACCAAAAAGAAAAGAAAAAACTACTAGAACTTATAAAGGAATTCAGTAAAGTTGCAGAGTACAAAATTACTCTGCAGAAAAATGTACTTTGATACACTAATATTGAAACAATAGAAAGAGAAAGTAATTAATCCCATTTAGAACTGCCCCCAAAATAATAAGATACTTAGAGATCTGTACTATGAAAACTATAAAACAGTAATGAAAGAAATTGAAGATGACACAAAGAAATTCTATGCTCATGGATTGGAAGAACAAACATTGTTAAAATGTTCAGACAACCCAAAACAGTCTACAGATTTAGTACGCTTCCTATCAAAATGCCAACAGCAATTTCACAGAACTAGAACAAAAAATTTTTAAAGTTGTATGGAACCATAAAAAGTGGAATATAGCTTAAAACTGGGAGTTTTGTATCCCATTTCCCTTGAGTCATAGATAGAGCCAGGTCTCAGGCATCACTTGAAATCACTTTTCAGCCCGAGAGAATCTTCAAACTAAAGTGAGGGGCCCAGAGCCCTGGGCACCAGTCCTGGTTAGTGGCCTACACATTGATTTCTTTCTCATTCACTCTTTGCCTTATTGGCAAAACTTTGAGGGTGGGCCATAGTCTCATGGTTCAGAAGAACATCTTTATAAAAAAACAGACATAGACATAGAACCAGAAAAAGTATTATTAGCTCCAACGTGTTTCATTGACATCCTGGAAAATAAAACCTAAAACCAATTCCTGAATAATTGTTGGCAAAGATTCAATAGAATGATTTTTGAAACATGTCTTGGTAAAGTCAGTAAAGCTATTGGATTTGGAATTAATTCTAAACATTTGGTTCATTTGCTTGTAACTCTGCTGCACACTGTGTCCTTGAAGGGATAATGGTAAATATATAAAGTGCTTCATATGATACAAAGGGGAAAAAGACTGATTTATAAACAATGATTCAAAAAGGACAGTATTTTACAGAGAGTAATCAGAGAACACTTCACTAAATCATGGCATTTGGGTAGAGAGCTGATGAAACATGAAGCTAGAAGAAATTCTAGTACATGTTTGGAAGAAAGCATTCCCAGAAAAGGCAAGAGCAAGTTCAAAGACCCTGACCTAAAATACAGCTGGTAAAATTAAAAAAATGCTCAGTAGTTTGTTAGTGCTGAAGATGGCATGAGAAGGATGATGGTACAAGATTTGGTTAAAAGTAGACCATTAGTGCGTGAGCGATATTTTTATATTGGCAAGTATTTCTTGTTAGTACCATTATCTCAGTTTAAGTTTTAAAGTTCTCATCACTGGGGGAAAATAGAGAAATGAGTTCTGGAAAATAACTTGGAATGTTAGGAAATGTTTCTTTATAAATAGTACACATATGTCCCTGGATTTAGCACTGAAAAAAAATATTTAGATTAGATGAGATTTTTTATCTTTTTCTACTTTAAAAAAATTATCCAACACTATCTTCCTATTCTTCTTGTAACCCTTATTTTTGAGGTAACTGACTTAGATCATTGGTCAGTTATGCACAACAATCAATTGTCTAGAGAACAGGTCAGTTATTTTGAAGAATGTCTCTTAACTAGGGTTCCTGTGATGTTTCCTCATTATTTGATTCATGTGATACTTTTCACAAGGATCTCACAAATGCATCTCTGTGTGTTTCTCTTGGTAAATTACATCTGGAGACACAGAAGTTTGAATTTTGCCAATATGGTAAGGTTAATTTTGCTTAAATTTGTGTGGCCAGCTTTTTTGAACTATGGCTTACTATTGTTTCCCTTTATGTTAGAGGAGAGATTCTTTGAGACTGCATAGACAGTTTCTCATCAAACTTTCACCCATGTATTTTAGTATCTATTGATGATACTTGCCTGAACTAATTATTTTGCTACTAAGTTTTCAATATAGTGATTCAAAAACATCTCCTATCTTCTACACTTACTAGTTAGCATTCTGTTGTAAAGAAGAGCTTTTCCTTTCTCCTGTTAATTAATATTACTATAGAATCAAGGATTCCTGTTGTATTCAATAGGTTATAAGTTATTACTTATTTCAATGCTAAAATCATCTCAGATTTGGAGAGTGGAGACTCCTCCAACCCTTTTCTGTATCCTTCTGACATATTCATATCATTGTTTGAGCATTTCCTTACTTTCTAGTTTAATACATTACCATTACTTTATTTTTTGGCACAAGCTGTTGCAGCCTCATCCTTATTTTCTCCATCCCATTCCTGGGAAATAGTATTCCCAAATGAGCCCTGTTTCCTTTCAAGGAATACTGAGTAGAAACCAAGATACTGGCCTTAGGTGTACCCTAACTACTAAGGTTTAATTGTTCCTAAACCTTCTCATCAGACATAGCTAAGGAAAAATATATGCATATTCATAGATACATACACATACACATAGACATATGTACACATATGTGTGTATATCTATATGTGCATATCTATCTACCTACTTACCTATCTACTAAATTGTGAACTTTCAAAGATACCTCCAAATCCAATTCAACAACACAGTGTTCATTCTGTCTTTCCACTTTTCCATATATATAACTTTCTTCTCTGGCTGTGAGAAACCTGACTCTCATTATATTCAGACTGCATTAAAACAAACAAAAACCAGTGCAAATAAACATTCCAAAATAGAGCTCAATATTTGCTTATGGATTTCTTTTGTTTAAGGATTTACCTCTAAAACTTTTCATTCAAATGTTAGTTGGATCCATTTATTTCTTCCTTTCAATGTGCTTATGTTAATTTTTACAAATAAAATTTAATTCATTGTTTTTCTAATCATATGCAAATTTAGGATTTTTTGGGGTTTTTTTGCATTCTTATCAATTCTTCAGGTATTTAAAAGTCAAAACTATACTGAAAATGAAGTAGCAGGGAGCAGATTTAGCTTCATTTGCTAAGCAAGGAGAACAGGACACAATATACAAAAGAGCAGTTTTCAGACTTGAAAACAGCACAGGGCAGTGATATCCAAGGGGGAAAAACAGATAAATGAGGTGATCCTTCTGATTGCCCCAGTTTACTACCAGAATACAGTGCAAACACAATCTTTAAAAGTCTTACTGAATTTAGGAGAAAACTTGAAGTTTGTGACAAAAGAGTTGATGTGACAAAATAACAGAGAGAGCAAGGCCTCCCAGAGAGGTCCTACTGTCCTGCTTCCTTATTTTTACCTTGTTGAGTATTGAATGTATTTGCATTCCTATCCATATACTTAAACTGTGTTCAAGGAAACATTTTCCTTGAAAATAGTTAAATCTTTCAGGTATTGCTTTTGAGATTTGCCAAATGGGACCAGTTTATGACTAATTATTCTCCATTACCAAGGGAAGCATGATATATTTTGAGATTTTTCAGTCTGGTTGGTGGGACAGGCACTCTTCCTGGCCCTGTCTGAGCGCTAGGTACGGCTACCTCCTATCCTTTTGGATGGTTCTTTCCCCAGCCCTCCAGTGGTTTCCTCAGCACTGGGAATTCTCAAGTGTGACTCTGCAAACCCCAGTGGTTCATTCCCTGCATAGCACTGTTTTCTCTGACACTATGTTGCAAGAGCTCTGGCCCGCTTTCTTTCCCCAGATTTTCAACTCTGTCCTTCCAAACCACTGTTATCCAGCTGGGCTCCTACTTTCTGCCCTGTATCTGGAAGCTCCATGTACTGATTCAGAATTACAGTGTTCACTTCTTTGTTCCCATCTCTAAGGGATTGCTTTTGTTGCCTGACGTACAGCATCTTGCTTAATGCCGCATCATGTACACGAAAAACTTGGATTATGAGTAACTTGTTCTGTGAGTGTTCTGCAAGATGAGCAAACATTTAATAAATTTTAACTTGATAAGCAAGCAATGTCTTGCAATACAAGTAGTATGTGACACTGAATGTAACATGATATCAACTGAGCCAATGGTTCTCTCTCTCGCTGTGGGACTGTGGGTGATCATCTCCCATGTTTGGATGCTTGGTCTCAGATCATGGTGTTTGGCAGAAATCAGTGATTTTTCAGAATGTTGGAAGGTGCCCACGACTGGCACTAGTGTATTTTTTATCACTTCAAAGCACCTATGTACAGTCTTTTGCTTGTCCTTATAAGAGTAAGATTTGGAATGCTTTGCTTCATTCTAGGTCAGGCTACCTACAGATATAGACCCTTTCCCCTGCTACCTTACTGCCAGTTACATTAAATACAGTATGACCAAAGTTTATTAACACTGTATGTGTAGTAAACATCTGTGCAAGCATGTACAATGGCCCCCATGCAGAAAAAGATTCCATTGAGCCAATAGATAGCAATGATTCCATTAGTGATAGTGAAAGTCTTCTTACACAATAACCCTCCTTTCTCTTATCTCCCTCACTCCAGCCACAAAGGTTTACACAGGTAAGTGCAGGTTGATTTGTTTATTTTTCTTTATATTTTGTATTTGCTTTATTGTTTTGTATTATGTTATAGTATTGTCATTTTATATAAATATTTTTGTGTTGTAGCATGAATCATTTGAGGTTCCATTATTTCTTATGGGGAAATTCACTTTGATGTATAAGTGCTTTGGATTACAAGCATGTTTCTGGAATGAATTATGTTCTCAAATCAGGGTTTTACTCTGTTTTGTTCACTTTTTGGTTATTTGAGAAAGAACAGTTTATCTGGTCTCTGTATGTCATTAGCTGATATGCTGTCTGGCATCATTTGCCTCTAGTAATCCAATGCTTTGGATTTGGATTTGGATTTGGTTGCTCTGTGCAGTGTCGTGTCTCTCTCCAGATTTGGTTGTCCTGTGAACTCAGATTTAATCATTAAAGGGAAGTCATTAACTTGAAATCTTCCCAGTGGGAAAGACACGTTTTTAAGCTTTGCACACGTCCTTACTGAAACCAGAAGACTGTCATAGTTGTTTCAATATTTCTATTTAAAGAAAAAAAAAATGTTTAAAGAAAGAGAGAACATAATGGATACTTTTTTGGAGATAAACAGAGTATCTAATCTGGGCTAAGTCTATGCTCTTGTTCTCACATGTTAAAAAGTTTCTGTAGATCTAATAGAAATTCAGGAAGAGTGAGATGTACCAATAAATCATGCAGAGTGCCTAATTAGTACCCATTAAAATGACTTAGAGTGACACACCTTTTCCAAAGTGTTATCAGATTAGCCCAAGATAAAGATACTTACCTTTGATTTAATGAGTTGCTGGAGTATATTAACCTTTGCAATATGCAAGTTTATTCCTTTTAATTGAATAATTATTTTAAAGGATGTCAATTTCATTATTGGGAATAGTAAAAACAATAGAAACACTAAGTACTGTTTTAAAAATGTAATGGTAGCACACGAACTTTATGGCTAATAAAGAAGACAGGGGTTAATGTAGCCATGAGTGGGAAAACAGCAATGTTTGTTATGTACTTGTCTCCTACTACTTCTAATTAAATTACCCGGAAGATAAAGGAAAGCATAAAAGTAGATTTGTAACATCATTGGAAACATAATAAAAGGCCACATGAAAATATTGGGAATAAATTTTTTCAACTACAGTGCTAATGTGTAAATAATATCATATATATGTTTGGATATACTTTAATAGTAACTGAGAAAAAAATAAATATTTTATATCCACGTGAAAATTTTATGTGGCCATTTTAATTTGTTTCTATGCATTCAAATTCAAAATAAAAAGTGAAAAAAAAGAAAAGCTAATAGCTTTATTCCTATATAATTTGTGAATCATGGAAGTATATCAAATAAATAATTATGTAGTTTATACGTGTCTAAATGCTTTGTCTTAACTGTATGCTCATGGTAGGATCAGTAGTAATAAATGCTGTTTTGTTGTTTTAATTCATGTTTATGATTCTTTTTTTCTTTTTTTTTCTGTTAGTGTATTTTGTAGTTTTAACTATAATCAACTTTTTTTGCAATGATCATTCATCCTGTTAAATGTTTTAAAGTGTTGCTATGTGCTAATTTCTTGAAGACATTTACATAGATAATTCATAACCACCATTCTTTTTTTCTTTACCAATTGCATAGTGTTTGTGCACAGTAGTTATGGAGGTGAATCAATTTTACTGAGGTAGAGAAGTAATTAAACAGAGTAAGATGAAGCAACAAGGCTGCTAGATCTTTCAAATACTATTTCCAACACCTGTTAAAATTATTGAGCAATATGATTAGACTTTAAATGGCTAATACCACATTTCACCAGTTTTCCGTTTTAATATTTTTATGTGTGATGGAATTGTCTTTCATAATATATTTTTATTATAGCTTTTTTTGTGTAACTTACCCCTACTTTTAAAAATCAATTAATGCTGATTTCAAAATCCAATGAATAAAAGTTCAAGAAAAGAATACTTAAGAATCAGATAGGCTCTAGTGCAAGAAAGGATCATTTCTTGCTTGATGATTATTCTGTAAGAAAAAGTCTTTTTTTAAATGTTTGTTTATTTTTGAGAGAGAGAGAGAGAGACAGAGACAGACACAGAGAAAGAGTGGGGGAGGGACAGAGAGAGAGGGAGACACAGAATCCAAAACAGGTTCCAGGCACTGAGCTGTCAGCACAGAGCCTAATGCAGGTCTTGAACCTGCCAACTGGGAGATATGAACAGAGCAGAAGTTGGAGACTTAGCCAACTGAACCACCCAGGCGCCCCCAAAATGTTTTAAGACTAAATTAATTTGGTTAATTTACAAGGTTCTGAAAGTCTGGATTATGTATCAAATTATTATTAAATGTAAGACTTTTAATGAAATGGACAGTTTCTTTTTTTTTAATTTTTTTTAATGTTTATTTATTTTTGAGACAGAGAGAGACAGAGCATGAACGGGGGAGGGGCAGAGAGAGAGGGAGACACAGAATCGGAAGCCGGCTCCAGGCTCTGAGCCGTCAGCCCAGAGCCTGACGTGGGGCTCGAACTCACAGACCAAGAGATCGTGACCCGAGCTGAAGTCCGACGCTTAACCGACTGAGCCACCCAGGCGCCCCTAAAGTGGACAGTTTCTGTGCTATTTCCTTGCACCTCTCCATAGAAATTTTCACTGGCTAGTTAATTGGAATTCCTTGTTTCTGTTATCAGACCCTTTTCTATTGAATGGCAGTTTAAAGTCATGAAAGTTCTTGTGTCATTTTATGATTCTAACTTAGAATGCTGATTCCACTGTGGGCTAGGAGAGTTACCTAGAACAAGTTAGCTTACTTATAGGAAATTTAGTTACTTTAGTTTCAAAATTCAGATTATGAAATCTTTTTCAAAAGATTAGGTAAGTGAGTTAGTGCATCTTAGAATCCAGCATGGTGCTTGGTATATCATAGTTCTCAATTAGAGTTAACAACTCCTTCCTTTTCCCAAACTTCACTCTATGGTTTATACATAATTTGAAAATCTAGGCTCATTCTACCAGAAATGAGGAACAAAGCCCGGTTCACTCCTCTTCTTCTTAAGGCTCACTTGATTTAATCTGTTCAAGATTTTCCATTACAAAGCTTTTTTTTTTTTTTTATCTTGCATACTTTACCTGGTATGTCTTTACCGTTCAATCAAATCTATCTCTATTTCCAACTTAATGTTTCTTCCATGAATCATTTTTAGTTCCTTGAAATGCCTACCAGCAAGTTCAGATCTCATTGCAGTATGGTTTAAACATGTAATTCATTTTGCTTTGTATCTTAATACAGTAATTAATTTTTAAAGATTTCTATCCTGATATTAAAGATTACATATCAACAACAAAATTTGTTCAAAGTGTAGTTAAGTGACTGCATTATTTTAATACTCAACAGTGTATACCCCTATTAGATACTAAGTGGATAAGGCTTTTATTGCCTATACAAAACCATTTATTTATCTCCTACATTATAGGATGCTTTCATTCCTTAAGAGACATAATTTGAGTTATAGTTTGGCATCAAATGCAAAATAAATTTCTTAGAAGGAATTTAAGGGGATATGCCAGTCAGACTAGAACAATAAAAATATGTTTTCTATGCTCCCTGTCTTTGAAAACTACAAAGCATGTGGTGCTTGGCAAGATGTATAGTGTGACAAGGCATGGCATAGTTACTGGGGATCAATCACAGCTTTTTTTCTGTATGTGTCCAATAATGTGCAGGTGAATGGCCAAGTTACTTCTTGTTGAGTTTAGAATTATAGATGGCTTTTTGATCAATAGACATGTATTTGATTATTCATCCACTTACTACATACTGAAAATTTATAGCAATGCCTTTATCATTGTAAGATAATCTGGCTCTGTTTTTTAATCTCTTCCAGTGCTGTATCAAAATAATCTTTTTTAGATATGTGAAAGAGATGGAGAAGAAATATAATAGCTATCAGAAAGATTTTCATTGTTCCTTTATGTACCTTTTCCACCTTTTCCTATCCCATTGGGGCTCCCAAAGACTACTGTGCACACTGAGTTTTTCGTATCTCTCTGTAGTACAACACTTAACTTCAGTTTGTTATTCACTTAATCCTCTTTAATTTTTCAGTGAATAATATCTTAGTTTAGGCTACCCAGGTGCAGACCTTGAGGTAGAATTTGAATAAAAAATTGTTTAAGAAGTGATTCTAGAAAACATCAATAGGGTATTAGGGAAGAATTAAAAAAAAGAAAGAAGCCAACAGAGAGGGTCGATTGAAGTTCATCCAGCTGGGGAACTCTGGGATATAGTGAAAGCATCTTAGAACTATATCAATTAAGGTAGAGGAAACTAGTGTATTTATTCACTCTCCTCCATTAGTCATTAGTTGAGCCTTACTTACTTGAGTCCGTATCTCTCTGACTTTGGCTTTTCCTGAATGAAAATAAATTGTGCTCCTTGAACAAGAAAAAAAAAATCAGAAAGTCTCCAGACAGAAAGTTGAGGTGTTCTATAGAGGCAGCCTTCATGGTAAAGATGTGAGTATGGATGGGGATATGGGCAGGGCAAGAGTATCTGCTAAAATGTTGATTTGATACTTAGTGATTATGTGGGTTTACAAAACCTTCAAATTGTTTAGGTTTTAAATGACAAATCAGACATGGCTATTAAAGGGTTAATTGGCAATATTAAATAGAATAATGATTTTCTTAAAGAATACTTCAATCTGTATGACATTACAAGTATAGATAAATCATTTAAATTAAAAAATGAGACAATTCTAGGTGGGAAACAAAAGCAATCAAAGTAAGAAAATGAGACTAACATTTGAATAAAGTGTTGCAATTAGGTAGGTCAAGTTTTCTCAAACTTCACAGTATTGACCTTGGGGCTGGATAAGTTTGGGGGGGCGGATATCCAGTGGCTAGTAAGATAATTAATAGTATCTCTAGTGTGAATCCACTCTTTATCTTCTACTGAGTTTGCAGACATTACCCTGAATTTTGCTCTAGTTCAGGAGTATGTGAACTATTAAACAACAACATGGTACTAAAGGGATATTTTTTAAATTTTTTAATGTTTATTCATTTTTGAGAGAGAGAGAGAGAGAGAAAGAAAGAGAGAATGCGTGTGAGGGACGGGCAGAGAGAGAGGGAGACACAGAATCTCAAGTGGGCTCCAGGCTCTGAACTGTCAGGACACAGCCTAATGCCAGGCTCAAACTCACGAACCATGAGACCATTACCTGAGCTGAAGTCAGATGCTTAACTGACTGAGCCACTCAGGTGCACTGGAAAAAAGGGGATTTTTGAACAACTTAAGTTTTCTTTACAAAAATAAGTGAAACTGCAAACTTAAATACTTTGGGCAAGACATGATTGGACATAGAAGGGATATGGGTTCTTGGGGTCATCTCAGTACAGAATGACTTAGGGTATAAACGTATACTGAATCTGTTTACTAGATAATTGAATTCTATATAGTTTGAGCATCCCTTAGCACTGTCAAGTTGACGATAGTATTAACTGTTACAGAAGGTAACATCATCACTTGTGTGATTCACTAGATACTTACCGGCTTGTAGGTTGAAAGATTTAATATTAAACCAAAGTTACGTCACCTTTTAAAACATTTTATATTGAAGAACACCTCTTAAAATAGGAATCATAATGAAATTTACATTTTGAACATGTCATTTGTATTTGTTTGTATGTGACTTGCCACAGATGTTTAAACCCAAAATTATTCTATGAAGGATAATTTTCTGCATCAGTATAATTTGGGGCTCCATGGAAAAGAAACTGTGCTAAAATTGAATATGATATTAACAAATAAAGAAAGTGTTTATGTGAATTAAACATTAGTTTTTGAAATGTCTGAAAATACCAAAGATATTATCATAATACAGTTATCAACTATCAAACCTAGTATATTCAAGAATAGAGGGACAAAAAAACTTACAGAGAGACAAAAGTTAATATTTAGGAGAGTATTGGAGAGTAATACTTTTGTTCTGATGAAATATGAGACTATTAAATATATTCACTTTTAATATGTTCTCTATTCTAATTGAATGCTCTTTCTTCAAAAGAAACTAAAAAATGTATTGTATATGTATATGTGTATATATATAGTGTATATATATATGTGTATATATATCTATGCATATATATATTTATAGTGTATATGTATATATACATATACATATATATATATTTATTTTTTTTTACTTAGAGAAAACCGTTAAGTTCATGAGACTAAACAAATCAGAAAAGGAAATTCTAGAGAAGGAAATCTGAAAGGAAATTACTATTGTTTACTATTTGAAAAATACTTTAACCTTTAACTTATTTCACAGTTACGAAAAAAAGAGTCTGCTTTGAATTTCCAAAGTGAAATGAACTCTTTAGAGAATTCACTTCATTTTGTTTGTTTTTTTTAAATGAGAGGACTGAAGTTTTAAACACGTGTTCCCAGTGTTAAACGGATAATTAATAGCACACCCATGACTGGCAGTTACGGCTTCTGAGTCAACGTCCTATATCTCTTCCTTCTATGATTTCCTTTCCAAAAAACTCATCTTGATGTTCTAAAAAAACTAACGCTTAGGAAAATTATTGTAGTGAAGTGTCTAGAAGGTGTCAAACAAGCAGAGATAGAGAAACGTACTAGAGACTTTTCTGTAGATTTTGTCCCCCGACAGTCAACCCTTTCCATGGTTTCCATCCCTCTTTTCTTGCTTGGAGTTGCTAGCTGCGACTTAAATTACAATTAGCTCAGTCCTCATTTTAGGATAGACACCAAGAATGGTTTATTCACTTTTATCACTGGGGGAAAAATAAAAGTGAAAAAAGATAGAAGATAACTTAGAACTTTTAAATGGTTAAGTTTTAAAGTGTTTAATTCAATAGCCCTTTCATTAAGTCTTTTATTAAGATAATCATTGTAAGGATAAGAAACTTAACCATAGGTCTTTATTTCTGTTTGTTATATATACTTGTTAATATTCTCTAATATTTTAAATTAAATTAAATTTTAATTCCAGTGCTAATATATTTAATTACAGTGTTATGTTAGTTTCAGGTGTAAATATAGTGATTCAACACTTTCATACATCACCCAGTTCTCATCCTGACAAGTGTGCTTCTTAATCCCCATCACCTACTTCACCCATTCGCCCACCCACCTCCTCTCTGGTAACCATCAGTTCTCTATAGTTAAGAGTCTGGGGTTTTGTTGTTGTTTTTGTTTGTTTGTTTGTTTGTTTGTTTAGAGAGAGAAAGAGAGTGTAAGTGGGGGAGAGGGGCAGAGGGAGAGAAAGCAGATTCAACACTCAGGATGGAGCCCAAAACAGGGATTGATCTCATGACCCTGGTATCACGACTTGAGCTAAAATGAAGAGTCAGACACTCAACTGACTGAGCCACTCAAGCACTCCAGGAGTCTGTTTCTTGATTTGTCTCTCTCTTTTTTTGCCTTTGCTTGTTTCTTAAATTCCACATATGAGTAAGTCATATGGTATTTGTCTTTCTCTGATTGATTTCACATAGCATTATACTTTCTAGCTCCATGTATGTCATTGCAAAGGCAAGATTTCATTCATTTTATGGTTGAGTAATATTCTTTATCCATTCATCTTTCAATGGGCAGTTGGGCTGCTTTCATAATTTGGCTTTTGTAAATAATGCTGCTAGAAATATAAGTGTGCGTGTATCCCTTTGAATTTGTATTTTTGGAGTAAATACCCAATAGCACCATTACTAGGTCATAGGGTAGTTCTGATTTTAATTTTCTGAGGAAACTTCATACTGTTTTTCAGAGTGGCTTCACCAGTTTGCATTCTCACTAACAGTGCAAGACGGTTCCTTTCTCTCTTTACCCTCGCCAACGCCTCTTGTTTCTTGTGTTGCTGATTTGAGCCATTCTAATAGATATGAGATGATATCTCATTGTGATTTTGAACTAAATTTCCTGATGATGAGTGATGTTGATCATCTTTCCATGTGTCTCTTGGTTGTCTGGATGTCTTCTTTGAAGAAATGGCCTGTTCATGTCTTTTGCTCATTTTTAAATTGGATTACAATAATACCTTGGTTTGCCAGCATAATTTGTTCCAGAAACATGCTTGTATTCCAAAGCACTTATATATCAAAGTGGATTTCCCCATAAGAAATAATGGAAACTCAGATGATTCATTCTACAACCCAAAAATATTCATATAAAATTATTACAACAGTATGATATAATAAAATACAAAATAGAAATAAAAATAAACAAATCAACCTGCACTTACCTGTGAAAACCTTTGTGGCTGGTGTGAAGGAGACAAGAGAGAGGAGGTTTATTGTATGGGATGACTTTTATGATCACTAATGGACTCAATGCTATCTTTTGGCTCAATGGAATCTTTTTCTGCATGGAGGCCATTGCATACACTTGCACGGATATTGGCTATAGTACAATATAAATAAACTCTTGTCATATACTGTATTTAATGTAACTGGCAATAAGGCAGCAGGGGAAAGGGTCTATATCTGCAGACAGTCTGACCTAGAATGAAGCAAAGCATTCCTGAGCTTACTTTTGTATGGAAAAGCAAAGGGCTGTCCATAGGTGCTTTGAAGTGACAAAATACACTACTGCCAGTCATGTGCACCTTCCAACAATGTGAAAAATCACTGCTTTCGGCCAAATGCCACAGCCTGAGACCAAGCATCTGTGCATGGGAGACGATCACCCACAATCCTGCAGCGAGAGAGAGAGAAGAACCATTGGCTTAGTTGTGATCGTGTGACATTCATCATCATGTACTACTCGTATTAGAAGACATCACTTGTTTGTCAAGTTAAAATTTATTAGAAATGTTTGCTCATCTTGAAGAACAAGTTACTTGCAGTCCAAGGTTTTATTCTATTTGGTTTTTTGGTGTTGAGTTGTATAAGTTCTTTATATATTTTGATACTAACCCTTTATCAGATAAGTCATTTGTAAATATTTTCTCTCATGCTGTATGTTGCCTTTTCATTTGTTGATTGTTTTTCAATATCATCTAATTTTGTCTAAAAATATTTTCTTCTTTTTCATTCTTCCTTCCATATTTTCTTTAAAAGTCTATGTCCTGATAAGAGAATAGATAAGAGCAAAAAAAAGTGTCATGTAAAATGTATAAAAGATGATATTGACTAATGTAAAATTAGATGAATAACTAGATGTTATTCATAGTTATTCATAATTACATTCTTAGTTTTTTAGCCTTCTAAATGGTATGAATCTCCTCAATAATAATTCCATTATCTGATAATATATTCATCACTAAATGTTTTGATTGTTCTATTTTTCTCTACGTTAGGAAGAACATAGGGGTATTAAGGTAAAATGTGTTATTCATATTTTATATATATACCCTATACATATTTATATATAAATTGTATGTAGGTTTTGGTAATTTTTACAAATACATTGCTTCATAGATACTGTGTGCAATATCCCTTGGCATCCAGGTCTAAGTTTTAATGAAGGGTTGACTAGGTGGCTCAGTCAGTTAAGCATCTGACTTTGGCTCAGGTCATGATCCCACAGTTCATGAGTTTACCACATCAGGCTCTGTGCTGACAATTCAGAGCCTGGAGCCTGCCTCAGACTCTGTTTCTACCTCTCCCCTGCTCACACTCTGGCTCGGTCTCTCTCTCTCTCTCTCTCTCTCTCTCTCTCTCTCTCTCTCTCTCAAGAATAAAATAAACATTACAAAAAAATTTAAGTTCTGAATGAAATATTACAATTATCAAATTTTAGAACATTTTATTTTAAAATTTACATACAATAAAATGTATTGTTTCATGTATAATTGTATGATTTTGGAGAAATGGTATAATCAAGATACAAGATAGTTGTATAAGTTAAAAAAAATTCTCCCTTTAATAAAATTCTTCCTGAGCCCCTTAATCCCTGGCAACCTGCTTAGAATATTTGAGGAACAAATTGATGTGCTTGATTCTGATGAGAGACTTTCAAAAGGAAGTATGTAATGGTGATTTTTACATGTTACTACAAACCTGAGAAAAAGTTCAGGTGAGCATTTCATTATACACCCTATCATATTTTAATTGCAATTTGCAATTTGGTTTTAATTTGTAATTTTCTAATCTTAAAATATAAATTGCTCATTTACATATAAAATCTCAGGATCACAAATGTTATTGACTTGAGAGAAAATATTTGATTCTGAAACTGATTTTGAGTATTAGCAATTACTAAAATAATCTTCCAATTTGGAAAGAGGTAGTTCAAAGATTAAGGATAAACAGAGAAACAAGAGGAACAGGATACTATCTTAGCACATTATTACATCAAAAAGAAAATCTCACTGATTATTCTGTTTGTTTATCAGAAAATCCATAGAATCCATATGTACTCGTGGAAATTTAGAAAGTGCTAGGATATCCCAGGGTAATAAAGCAAATAAATGAGAAAATATATTTCATTTATTTACAGTATATTTTTTGAACAAACAATGTTGTGAAAAACAAATGGATATTTAAGCTTTGCTACAATGATTATCACCTTGGGTCAAGAAGCCATTTTTAATTAAGAATAAACATTGAGGAGCTTCTCTTTTAATGGAGCTTAATTCTTTCAGAAAATAAGTTAATTTACTTTCTCATACATGAAGACAAATTTTCATGGCCGAAAGCATTTAAGATACTTAATAGTAGTACACTCATAAATGTTTTAACTCATACAGACTCTTTTTTTTCATGGGGACAATATGAAAGTCAATACATCTTGAATTGTGTGTTGTGATGAGTTCTTCTAAAATATTTTTTGGTGAGATGTTGTTCCCATATGTGCCATGTCTTAGCATCTTTTAGAGCTGACAAAAAAAAATTGTTTTTACATATTCAAAAATTTCATAGCAGAAATGGCCAGAATTGTGCTAAAAATACTTGAAATATTCTTCCCTTCTGCTGTTTTTCTTTCCATATGTATGTCTTAGAAGTCTGTTTATCATTAGATGAATCTCTCTGAAAATTTAGAAAAACACACAAGCTGTATGCCCATTTAAAAAATATTTGGAGATTTCCTTGTGTCATAGTATAGGTCAGTTAGTTAAAATAGCAATATAATAATAATATAACTGTTATTATAAAATCCTTAAGACTTTTTATGAGTAGAGGTTGGTTCAAATAACCTAAATACTAACTGCATGTAAACACATCAAAGACTTATTAAATTTTAGCTCTATGCTTCTGGACATACATTAAGAATCTGTGGCCCTTGGAGATTATGGAGGTACCTTGAAAGAAATCAAAAAATGTCTGGCTGGGAGGTTTTAGAAGATTCTCTTGGCATTTAGAAAATTTAGAAGAGTCTTCAGGCATTTATAAAATTCCTTTGATATCATGATATCTAATGAGAGTTAGGGCTATGTAAAATCTCAGTCCTAGCTCCCTAGTGGACATAATGAACAGGGCTTTCAGGAAGCAAGAAGGCAAGATTTCAATCCTATTTAAATTACATTTTAATTTTTTACCCAATGCCATAAACCCCTTATCACTTAAAATAATTGGGGCAAATAAATTTGAAGAAATTAGCCTGTCCCTCTATCATATGCCTTACCTTGGAAATGTTTGTTATTTAACTCTATATTTTTGTCCAAGTCTCCATCCCAAATATCAACCATCAATAAATTATACAGTTGCCCAGAATTACAATCTAGTTTACATTAAAAAAAAGGGAGGCAAATTAAATACACAAAGGCAAACTGGTAACAGATGTACAAGTAACCATTGGGGAGCCTATTGATGGGTTAGAAAGCCAGTTGTCAAGGCACCTGGCTGGCTCAGTCAGTAGCACATGTAACTCTCAATCTTGGGGCTGTGAGTTCGAGCCACACTTAGGGTGTAGAGATTATTTAATATAAAATCCTTAAAAAAATCAGTTGTCATATACTGATTGAGCCATGTGTAATTGCTTATATCAACCATTTTAGGCTGAAAAGCAGCAATTTTATGCATGTATTTTTTATTGTTGCTATAAACTATCACAAATTTTAATGGTTTAAAAAATAAAATGTATTACAGTTTTTGAGGTCAGAAATCTGAAATGGGTCGCACTGGCTAAAAGCAAAATGTCAACAGGGCTGCATTTCTTCTAGAATCTCTAGAGAGGAATCCATTTCCTTACCTTTTCCAGCTTTCAAAGTCCATCTGCATTCCTTGACTCATGGCCCCTTCCTCCATCTTCAAAGCTAACAGCATAGCATCTTCACATCTCTCTTAACTCTCTTCATATACATCTTTCCATTTATCCACAGAACCCTGTGATTACATTGAGCCTGCCTGAATAATCTAAAATAATCTAAAATAATTAGTAACCTATATTTCATCTGTAGGCCTCATCAGCAAAATGAGATTATTAGGGGGTCTCAGCTTTTGGTATTTTTCCTCTAATGGGTTCTTGTGGATTTCTATTACCTTTTACCACTGTCACTTCAATATAACCATTGCTATATTTCCCGGAGGAAGTATTTTTTTCTGAATAAGCAGAGCCCTAAATGAAGAAAAAAGAAGTCAAAGTATTGCACTTAGGATTAGATTTTTTCTACCACTAAAGTGTCATCTGGACCCATATTCTGGCTATAATTGGAAGAGTATTATATATCAGTCACTGGTTCAAAGCATATAAAATATGTAGGAGAGCACCCACCTCTGTAAGGTGTTGTCTCCTCACTAGTACCATTATTAAATCTTCAACAGGCCATTCCATCATTCTGTCAGACCAACTGCTTTGGGTTATGTTAATACCAATAAATACAATGCGAGTAAGTCCTTTGCCTCTCTTACTTGCTATGAAATAAGTTCCTTAATATGAATGCATATTACTGAGGCCCAGTGATTGCTCAGATACATACATGAATAAGTGTATTAACCAATTTATGTTTTCTCCATACTATTATTTTCTATAAAGTTTGTGTAAAATGTTAATTTCATAATTTTTCTATGGTCCCTTTTTCATATATCCAGACTCTCTGGCTCAGAGACCTTGAGCCTCATATCTCAAGTTAAACAACTGCTAAACGGAAGAATATGTTGCATCCCCCATTTTCTAGCACTAAGTACAGTCTTTTTCTGTGATACCAGGATTGATACTAAGAGAATGGTTTAAGTGGTAATAATAATTGCAATTTATTACAATACTGCGGGCTCATAGAATAAAATTTTGTATTTTCATTGTGAATATGGATGGTTATTCTTGATGTTTGAATATTTTTAGATGTCAAATGAAAATCTGATATGTGATGCCACAGAAAATAACTTATAATTATACACCAGATTCAAGAGCTTATATTGTTGTATATTTCAGTAAATTATGCTGAATTTATTCCTACCAGTTAGCCTACTTGAGCAAAAGTGTGATGAATTAATAAAAGGACACCATTCTCATGAGATAAAATAAGTGAAAATAAATAGTAATACCTATTTATATAAAATTTCAATGTCAAAGTATTTCTCCTGTAATGTTAAAAATTATGAATCTAAACAAGATGAGTCAAAATGTACAAATAATTTAGCTACCATTTTCCACATAGAAAAATCAGTATACAAAAGTGAGAATTAAACATTGAAAACAAAGTTAAAATTAAAAACAAACAGCATCTGTGCTAATCATTTGATACAGAGAATTAAATTCCTTTTCTTTAACATTAATGTCAAATTTACACTGATGTAATATCCTGCATTGAATACTGAACCAAAAACAAAGAAAAGTAATGGGAAAACTGGGAAAATGTGAATACAGTATATAGTTAACAGTATGACACTAATGTTAATTTATTAGCATTGAAATATTGAGCATGCTTATATAAAATGATAACATTAGAGGAATCTAATTAGATTCACAACTCATTTATAAATCCAAAATTATTTCCAGTAAAAAAAAATTAATCTTTGACCTAATTTATATATGTTTGATATAAGTGGGCCAAATAAATTCTCCAACTCATACATATGATAACCATAATTTTCCATTTATTTTCATCTAGAAATAAGGAGTTTCATACTGCATTTAAGAACAATAATGCTAAATCTTTTAAAATTAAATGTCTTCTATCAGACAATAATTAAGGTGACAGTTAAGTAAATTTAGATAAGCTGTAAAAAACACCTATGTGTTTTGTGAATTATTGAATATGTACACTATTTATAGTTATAGTATTGATGTTGATTATAAAATTATCGGCTCCTCTATTAAAGATCATCTAAGCACAGATGCTATAGAGAATGTTCATTATATGTATATATCTAAGATATCTCCCATAGTTGTAAATTAAGTACATTCTTTCTCAAAATATAAATATAGTCTTCACTTTATATAAGTTGTTCCATCACCGAGAATGTTTGATCCATCAAAACGTGTGATCCAATTAAAACAGAAAAGAGATACTTTGCGCATATTCACTTTACAAGAAGAACATGGTCATATGGAGACCAGTTGATTTTGGATGCCAAGTTACAAATATTAAGGAAATAAATCTATTTGTTAATACAATTTAAAACTACTGTCAGAAATATAGTCTGAACTCTTATAGAAAGCAAATGATTTAACTTTATAGGTAAATGATGCTGTTGGCCCATTTAAAAGTTCTTCAGAATTAGGGCAAAATTATATACTTGCACAGCGTTGAAAACCAGTACTCTAACTACAGGATTTAAATCCTTGGCTTCTTTATTAGGATCACTTAGAATAAGAATAAATTGTAAATGAAAACCATTTAAATGAATATTTTACCATGCTTAGAGTGAGCCAGTATAGGAACTGTGATATCTAAATGGAAATCAATGGAGGAGAAATTGTAGAGAAATACAACTTCTTTAAGATGACAACAAAAAGCTTTGAACACTTAGTCTTCTAAAGACCACTTCCAAAGGCCTTTCAAACATATTTTCTAATTTTATTTTCAAAGCAATTTAGGTAGGAAGGTCTTATTTTCACTACATTAAAATGAGTAAAAAGAGGTTTTAGGAACACTTAGGTATGAAGTTTCAGGTCTTAGTAAGTGGCTAAACCAGGCAAATAACTGAGAACTCCTTGTAACTCTACCAATGTTCATTGCATTTCATCATCTTGCTCTGTTTGCTTTTTGTCAGTGGTGAGGTGAACTTCACTGCACCTTTCTTGTAACTTTGTTTTAGCACAAAAATGTAACCCATGTGCCATTTGACCCAATAGGCGAGAAGCAAAAGTCTTTGACAAACCCTGTTTTAATTTACAAGAGAAGAAAGCAGGCCACCAAAAATATGATGACTCGAAACAGTTTTAAGTTTCTCTGTCTCTGTTGTTGTTATTGTTTGCTGTTGTATATGCCAGCGGGGGTATAAACAAATGTTTGTGGTTATACCCACTTGGAGTATTTTCTGTATGGTAAACCCACAGCTGAAATACAGTTGCTTTATTTAACTACTGACTTTTAGAGATTGCTGTTTAAATTTGTTGTTTAATTGTATAAAATATTTATGTGAAGCCTAAGTCATATCTTCAAAACAAAGTAAAATAAAATTTTAGCTTTTTTACATGCCCTTTTTATCTATTTCCTACTAAGCCCCATAATAATTTTTTAAACTAGGCTTTTGTTTTCCACTATTAATCTAATGAAAGTAAATATGAATTTAAATCTATATAGTATCCCCTATCAACTTTATAGTTGACATATATAGAAATAAAATGTATTTTAAAATATGGACTGTAATGTAAAAATAGCATAATAGACACTCTTTTTCCATCTTACTGATGTAATAAATATCCTTGTGACCACTCCATAGTAATACATACAAGTGTTCCTCATTCCCTTTTATGGCTGAATAACTTCCATTACGTGTGTGGACCATACCTTAATTTAACCAGTTTCCTAAAGATATTTAGTGTTTCTGATATGTAGTCATTGTAAAAATGTTCAGTGAGTAGCCTTTTGCATATAACTTTTTTGTATTTTTCTGATTTAGTAAAAAATACTGGACATATTATTGCTGGTTGAAAGTGTTAAATGCATAAGCACTTTTGCTGAATATTGGCAAATTTCTCTCTATAGGATTGTACTCTCTGACATTCCACAACTGTAACAACAGAGTTTTTAATCAAAATTTTGAATCCTTCCATTCTAATAAGAAAGGTTTGATATTTTAATATTGTTGTTTTTATATTTTATTTTATAAAAAAAGATCATGTTTTTATATGATTAAGAGCTATTTACTTTACTTTTTTCCTGTATCATTCTCTTGAAATTTCCAGCCAATTTTCTAATAGAGTTGTTGGCTTATTTATTTTTTATTTTTACAGGATACTTAAATATTAGATGGGGATATAAATTATAAATAGTATTTTTCTCACTAGTAATTTTTTTTAAATTTTTTTTCAACGTTTATTTATTTTTTTGGGACAGAGAGAGACAGAGCATGAACGGGGGAGGGGCAGAGAGAGAGGGAGACACAGAATCGGAAACAGGCTCCAGGCTCTGAGCCATCAGCCCAGAGCCTGACGCGGGGCTCGAACTCACGGACCGCAAGATCGTGACCTGGCTGAAGTCTGACGCTTAACCGACTGCGCCACCCAGGTGCCCCAACTAGTAATTTTTTTAAAATATGGTTTTTACTTAAAATTTTTGCTTTTTGGTGAGCTTGAGTGGCTCAGTTGTTTGGGCCTCTGACTTTGGCTCAGGTCATGATCTTGCGGTTGTGAGTTCGAGCCCTGCGTTGGGCTCTGTGCTGACAGTTCAGAGCCTGGAGATGCTTCAGATTCTCTGTCTCCTTCTCTCTCTGCTCCTCTCCTGCTCATGCTCGGTCTCCCTCTGTCTCAAAAATAAATAAACATTAAGAAAAAGTTTAATAAAATTTTTGGTTTTCTTTCATAATTATAAGTAATTTGTCAAATTTTCCTTTGTTGTTTATGGATTTTTAATCAAATTAAAGTTTTTGCCAGTTCTAGTTATTTATGCATGTTTATTTATGCATATGTTTTACTGCATATGCAAGTTATTTATGCATATGTTTTACTAGTACTTATTCTTACATTTTTTAACATTTAAATTTCTCATACATTTGGACTCTTATTTTTACCAAATAATGTTTCCATATGACTATTTGCTTTTATTTTTCCATGACTATTCCTTCCAAAACATTTATTGAAAGTCAACATATTTCCAACTTATTTGACATATACTTTTCATGTCCTAAATACCACTTTTCCAATGCAGACTTGATACTGTTCTACAATAACTTATCCGACTATGTAATACCAGACCTTTATGAATACAAACTCCTCATCTTCTCATCTTCTGCCATCTTTGTCTTGTCTCTTTGGGTTTTCCTCAGCTATTCTTGGTTTTGTGTGTTGCTTTCTTTTTCAAATAGAATACTTTATCATTTTACCAACTACAGGAAAAGGGCAAACACATGATTAGTGGCCTTTTTATTGAGATTGCTATCTTAGTAAGAATTGATAACTTTAAACTTTTGACTCTTCTGATCCACAAGTATTGGATTTATTTCCATTTAACCATCTCTGTCTTTGTGTCTTACAGGAATATTGTGTAGTTTTCCTGGATTGGTTTTGCACCTTTTTGCTAAGTTTACATACATATTTTTCCTTGGCTTTTCCTTTTCTTCCCTTTTTCTTCTTCTCCCTCCTCTTCCTTCTTTGTATTTTTTAGAAATCACTGTCCTTATATTGATTAGAATTATTTTAACCTAAACAGGATAATAGAATTATATCTATTAAATATGGAAGCTTTGAAAATGAATATGAAATCCTATATTTTTTCTTACTTTTGAAAAATAATGCCCTTGAAGTATGGTAAGGAGACATTTGTAGTTTCATAAAGATTTTTAGCTTATTTTAATTATTTTTCTAATGTTTTATCCAAATGTAAAACAAGTTACTTTAAGGACCTATTTTTCCATTCTGTATACAGAAATTTCTTCCTAGGCATTCTTTCAAAAGTCCCCATATTTATCTGAAATGTTTACTTGCAATGCAAATGTACAACTTTTGATAGTCTTCTGAAGAAAAGAGTAATCAGCTTTTCAGATTTTAAATATAAAGTATTACTTCTTTACCTTGAAACACACAGTGGAAGAGCTCTTATTCCAGCAAGAACATTTTTAAGGGAATTTTAGTGTATATTACCTAACTCTGAAACCATTCCTTAACATATATATATATATATATATATATATATATATATATATATATATATATATTTTTTTTTTTTTAATACAATCTCTTGTCACATTGGCTTACATGCAGTACCCAGTGTTCATCCCAACAAGTGCCCTCCTCAATGCCCATCACCCATTTTCCCGTCTCCTCCACCACCCCCATCCACTCTCAGTTTGTTCTCTATATTTAAGAGTCTCATGGTTTGCCTCCTTCCCTCTCTGTAACTATTTTTTCCCCTTCCCTTCCCTCATATGATTGAAAATATATGATATCTGTCCTTTTCTGACTGACTCATTTCACTCAGCATAATACCTTCCAATTCCATCCACGTTGCTGCAAATGGCATGATTTTATTCTTTCTCCTTGCCGAGTAGTATTCCATTGTATATATAAACCACATCTTCTTTATCCATTCATCAGTTGATGGACATTTAGGCTCTTTCCATAATTTCGCTACTGTTGAAAGAACTGCTATAAACATTGGGGTTTATGTGCCCTTATGAATCAGCACTCCTGTATCCCTTGGGTAAATTCTAAGTACTGCTATTACTGGGTTATAGGGTAGTTCTATTTTTAATTTTTTGAAGAAACTCCATGCTGTTTTCCAGAACAGCTGCACAAGTTTGCATTCCCACCAAAAGTGCAAGAGGTTTCCTGTTTCTCCACATCCTCACCAGCATCTGTAGTCTCCTGATTTGTTCATGTTAGCCTCTGACCAGCGTGAGGTGGTATCTCAGTGTGGTTTTGATTTGTATTTCTCTGATGAACAGTGACATTGAGCATCTTTTCATGTGTCTGTTGGCCAAAGATGTCGTCTTTGGAAAAGTGTCTATTCATGTATTCTGCCCATTTCTTCACTGGATTATTGGTTTTTCGGGTGTTGACTTTCTTTAACCCATATTTTTACAGTTTCCTATATATTTAGCTCTTACAGGGGCTCAATATGACAAGTATAAACTTCCATGGAGCATGTACAAAGATCAGATTTTTAAAAATTTTTTTAATGTTTATTGATTTTTGAGAGAGAGAGATACAGAGTGTGAGCGGGGGAGGCAGAGAGAGAGGGAGACACAGAATCTGAAGCAGGCTCAAAGATCTGAGCTATCAGCATAGAGCCCCATGTGGGGCTGGAACTTACAAACTGTGAGATCATTACCTGAGCCGAAGTTGGACCCTTAATTGACTGAGCCACCCAGGGCCCCAAAGATCAGGCTTTTCGAGGACCCTTCTCATGCCTGTATGTGGCTATGTTCTTCTATGTTTAATACAAATAAGTTTTTGTGTATAATAAGTGATTTATTTGATCATTATATAGTGTGAATTTGATTTCCATCTAGGAGAACAGACTAGTTTACAAGCAAAAGGTTGCTTGACTGTGTAAGTCAGGTAAATACTAAAGAAAAAACAAACAAAAACAAAACAAAACAAAACAAAACCCTATTCATTAGAATTCATAAAATCGTACAGAATCACAATAAAAATGGAGGGGGGATCCATTAGGATTAAATAAAACTTATTTTCAAATGGATTGACTTAGTCAACAGATTAATAATGTATACATGTTTTCTAAATTATAAGTGATGAGGGGCGCCTGGGTGGCTCAGTTGGTTGAGTGACCGACTTCGGCTCAGATCACAATCTCATGGTTTGTGAGTTCAAGCTCCGCGTCGGGCTCTGGGCTGACAGCTCAGAGACTGGAGCCTGCTTCCGATTCTGTGTCTCCTTCTCCCTCTGCCCCTAACCCACTTGCATTCTGTCTCTGTCTCTCTCAAAAATAAATAAACATTAAATTTTTTTTTAATTATAAGTGATTAAAAGGAAAAAATGACATACATTAACATTTACCTTTACATGATCAACTGATTGCTTACATGTTTTTCTCATCTGTAAGTAGGACAAGGCTATCAGTAATCTAGTGACATTGGTATCTATATTGGCTTCTAGTATCACAGCTGGATGTACAGCCTCCTAATGGAAGGAAGACGGCATAAATCATTGGGTAGCACTAGTGTTTGTGAACTACCCAGTTTGGAACTATATGTTGAAATCATAAGACAATGAGTTTGGATTCTGCCTTTGCAAGTTCTGATTAGTGGAACCATCCCCAGCATTTCATCACTTATTTTGTCTTCTTCACTTTGTTTGGTATGCAGTTTGTCTTTTAATACACTTTAAAATCCATCTACTTTCTGAAAGCTATTCAAGCTCAGGTGCTCTCTAAAGCATGAATCTTCTTTTGATCTATGGCCCCATGTGCCCGGAATATTTGTTTACATGCCACGCAAACCTCTCTGAGATATTAATGGTGAGAACCAAATATCTATCTTAGCTGTCAAAATAAAAAGGTGGGGTGGGGCATGGGGGTGGTTGTTGAAAACACACTTTGGAAGAAAAAGAAAAGGAATAAGCTAGCACATCTTGGTCTTTGTCCTCTTTGATTTCATGTGTCTTTATCCACAAAAGCCAATTCATACCTTTTCCGGTCTTCTAAATTACTTCGTCTGCTTTCCCCTCTCCCCTGTGTTCCTCTCAGAAAATATTTTACCTTAACCTTAGCGTAAACATCCCTCTCTAGTAATTCAAAATAACCAACTTGATAACTGGCCTCATTCATATTTCCTTGTATCCTATTTAGAAAAACATGTTTGTTTTGAGACTGAACATAGAGGCCAAGGATTTTATGCAGTTAATTCATTAGATGCCAAAGGTTTCTTCAGAATTTAAGTACAAATACAATTATTCTAATAAAGAAGGTATGGTCCTGGGCAGACACCATAAAGCAAAGCACACAATGGAATGTTGATCTTTGTTGTATTCTTTTTGATTAAATAAGTTGTCAGCAAGTTTTCCTTTTCTTTTTTTTTTTTTTTTATATTTTTTTGAGAGGTTGAAAGAAGGGGAGAGGAGCAGAGGGAGAGAGAAAGAATCTTAAACAGGCTTTACACGGGGCTTGATCCCATGATCCTAGGATCATGACATGAGCTGAAATCAAGAGTTAGATGCTAAGTCAACTGAGCCACCAAGTTTTTCTGTTTGAAAAAATTATTTTGGGGCTCCTGGGGGCTAAGTTGGTTAAGTGTCAAACTTAGGCTCAGGTCATGATCTTGTAGCTTGTGAGTTCAAGCCCTACATCGGGCTCTCTGCTGTCAGCACAGAGCCTGATTCAGATTCTGTTTCCCTCTCTCTGTCCCTACCTCACTTGTGCTCGCTCGTTCTTTCTCTCTCAAAACTAAACATTTAAAACAAAAAATAAAACACATATTTTTGAAAGAATAACAATATTTTCTCTTGACACCAGATTTCCAGAAAGGATTCCTTCTTTCTTATCCCACAGTACAAACTTACAAAATGACTTTGCATTCTGTTCTGAACCACCTTTTTTTTTTTTTGAAGCTTATTTATTTTGAAAGAGAACACAAGTTGGGGAGGGGCAGAGAGAGAGGGAGGAGAGAGAATCCCAGGCAGACTCTGCAGAGCATGGAGCCAGATGCAGGGCTTGAACTCATGAATCATGAGATCATGACCTGAGCCAAAATCAAGAGCCAAATGCTTAACTGACTGAGCCACCCAGACACCCATGTTCTGAACCACTTTTTGATTGAATTTGGCATATTACATGGCAGGTATTTGGTCTATCTGCTATGAATACCAGGATCTCAGTACATATTTAAGATAAATGCACACATTTAAATTTATCCTAACATCTCACACACCTACATATGTGTATCTTTTCAATCTTTTGCTATCTATATATCATGTGTCTTTTCTGGGATATATTTCATACCTGATAAGTAAACAAAAATATTTGTTTAATGAATATATACATTGACATATCAATTCCAAGCATTTCAGTAGAGACCAGATTTAGTCATTTGTAAATGATAGTCTTAGTCATTACTATGTAGAGCAAAAATAAATTATTCTTTCTTCTTTTTTTTTGCCTTACAGTTAAGTTTACAATAGTAAGTAAATATGTTTAACCAATTCCAGAGCTCCCTTGGTAATTCGGTTTTTAAAGTTTTTTTTCTTATATTCTTAATCTACTGCATTTCTCCTTAAAACAACTTAAAAAGTCAAAAAAAAATCCAAATTCATTTGAATAAGTATTTTATGACTCAGTACATGAAAAAAATTAAGAGGGTTTGTTAAGAAAAAAAAATACTGCTCATATCAATCTTTTCTTCTAATGCTGTCAGAGATGACTTAACCTCAATTAACGTTGCACTTTTGACTTAGAACTTGTCAAACAATTCATTTCATCATATCTAAACTTGCCCCTAGACACACAAAAAAAGCAGCAATAATCATTAAACATGAAAAGCAACACATATCCCTGTAAATAGCAGAATGGCATAGGGTAATGTAAGTATGTGGGTAAATATATTGACAGTTTGCTTCTAACAAATCAACACTCTTCAACATTTGTTAGCAAGAACCAGACATTGTGACGGGAGAATGTACTGGCAGATGGATCCCTCTTCCCTTTTACAAACCAGAATAAAATGAATGAATGTAGAGAGAAATGCGTATGAAGTTAAAAAGGCCGTAAGCAACTTTAGACACTAAATGGATCATGTTTAGTATTTAGGAAAAAGGATATTTGCAAGAGGCAAATGTACTTTCTTGGGTAACATTGAAATGGGGATCTGAACCCTATGGGTCCCCTTACAAGATTTTGACAAGACAAATCAACAGCCTTAGGGCTCCTCGTTCTAGTATAGGTGGGTCTCGTGGTGACAGTTCCAATCGTGGGAAGACTTCTTCACTATTGGCCTATTGACACTCAAGTTTGTTTGTTTTGTGTTCTGACTTGGGGTTTACAAAACAAGATATAACTCAGACTTGGAAGACAGAGAATGTATCCCACTTGATTTTGATACTTGGTAGCTGAGATGTCTGAGGAACCTCAACTGTGTAATGGGGATTTAACAGCTATGTAACTAACTGCCCCTCATAGGGAAATAAGTGAGCTGGCAACTAGAATATTCAATAAGTCATTGAATCCTTTAATCAGTCCTTGAATCATTTCTTTATTGCCAGTGTTCATTTATGTAATATATTGTAATAATATTAAGTTTAAAGAAAGAAACTTTCTGTAACAGAACGAATTTATACACCTTGTCACCACAGTGTCTAATTCTTCCCAGTGTGGATATTTAGTAGAAGACAAGAGTAAGAATAATGATCACTGTACCTAAAAAATAGGGCAAAAAAAAAATTTGCTATGGATGTTACCAGAAAAACTGAGTTTCTTCAACTTACACTCATATATAAAACGATTAACCACTGGTTTACAGACAAAAATAGTTACTTCAGTCAAAACAAATTAACCTTGAGTTCCAATATAACCTTAGCTCAGTAAACTGTTTATTGAGTTAATGACATTCATAGTATATTATTTTAAAAAACAAAGTAAATATGTGCAAATAGGTAGTTATTGACTCAAGTTTTCAAAATGTCTTGTGTGCCTAAAATTAAAGTCCTATAAAACTTACCATCTTTCCTTTTAAAAATTTTCCCCTTACTGGATACTGGTACTAAATCCATTCAGATATTTATATACATATTATAAACATTTTTCTTTCAGATAAACTACGTATAGCATTAACTTTGATTTTAACAACAAAAAATCAGTTGGCTTGTGGTAGGAAAAAAAAAACACCTCAAGGCAACCTGACTATGCGCATACATGACAACATCTTTCATGACCTTGTAATGTGAGACCACTTAATGATACTGCATGTTTGTGTGTTACCATATATGGGAGACAATTAAATAGAAAATGTATTAAAAAAAACTATGCCAGGCACTCAGGGCCCAGTTCTCTGGGTGGGAACACAACTGAGGAGTGCCAGCATGAATAAAGGTGCTTCCTGGAAAGAAAAGCCTCCGTGTCAGGATGCTCTGTGTGTGAATCCTGCTACAGGCTTACTTGAAAAATGAATATGCTTTTGTTGTTTAAAACATAGGCAAAATGTATCTCAACAGCATAAGGCTACATTTCTTACAATTTACTTGAATGGCCCCTAAGACTGACCTTACTAAGGACCCAGGATGCACTCAAAGGATTTTACCAGTGAGGAGCACTGTAATATGTAAGGACTCCAGTGTTTTAGTTATTTGAAAAATTAAGAATTGCTTAATACACTCTCATACTTCTCATAAATTATAGACAAACTAATGAGCTTTGCCGGTCACAGACTCACCCAGTAATTCATATTAGCTTTTAAGATCTTATGTATATTTACAGGCCATTTCTGAACAACAGCTCACACAGGCACAAATAAGGTGTTTGAAAGATCTTTGCTGAATGAAATGCATTAATAGTGTTATTTCTATTGACTTTCAGAACTCAGAAGTAGATTGATCATAATCTTTAGTAAATAACTTTCTAGTATATTTAGCATGCATGTAATGTTTTTTAATTTTACTGAATTACTTTAAAATATTGAAGAATATAATATGCATGTTCATGTGTATTTTACCTGTCACCCAAGCTAAGAATAAAAATCATACCAAAAAACTGTCTATTGGCTTCTCCTCAACTTTTACTGAGTGACTTCTCTGAAAACACTATCCTGAATCTTCTGTTTATCATTCTCTTGCTTTGAACAAATTATACATACATATATATATGTAAATATATGTATTTACTATATAGGATATATAAGTACATGTTATATATAATATACATTAAGGCATACTATGTAACTCATATATCACATATATATATATAATGAAAATATTATATGATGCAGCATGTTGTTGATATATAAATTGATACAAATGTGCTTTATCATACACGCATCAATTTTATTGTATATATTTTAAACAACATTTATAATATATATGCCACATATAAATGTTTTATATAGAACTGTAAACATGTAATATGTAATATCTCCTTTTTTGAATTTATAAAGAGGCTATTATATTGGAAATAGTCTTCTGGAACTTGATATTTTGAAACTATTCACCTATATTCAAAATTTTTTCATTTTTTTGGTATAAAGTTGCTCATAGTATATTCTTCTCATCCTCTGAATTTGTAGTTGTCCTGATTTTTGAGTCATTATACTGTCTGGGTCTTATTCAGAGAGTATTTTAAGACTAGTTGAAACTCATACTTAAAAAATTACATTGACTTCTATATTTCATGAGTTATGGTCAACACTAAATTTTAGTGGATATGAGGATTCCTAGGACATAGTTCTTGTTCTCAAGGAGACGATTACTTGTCAGTGTTCTCAATCCATACAAGTCTCTTAGAAGTCAATCCTTTTAAAATAGATCTCAGCCAACTATCTGTCAGATTTGTTCTTGTCAACACCATAGTCATCAATATCATTGATAATATGCACTTTTATGTATCTCACTGGAGTATGAATATGCAGTACAATATGTAGTTACAGTATTAACCACCTATACGATGTCATTCAACTTCTGAATCCCGGTTATCTTACTCATGTACTCTTTCTGATTCTCTACCTTTCTTTAGTTATATTTCTATCACCCTAATTCAGATTTGATGTTGCAAGGAGTCATACTTGATGCAAGATGATAAAAGGGAAACAGTTTTGGTAAAATGAGGCAGAGAATTGTAAAATACATTTAAGAATTATGTATTAGTTTTAAGAGTAATGGGAGGACAGCAGAGAATCTATTGCTACAGAGATCAAGGGACTAAGAAATAGTCATGAGGAGCTAAAAAATGCTATAAATGAGGTGCAAAAAAAATGGAGGTGGCCATAGCACAGACTGAAGAGGCAGAGGAGAGAATAGGTAAATTAGAAGATAAAATTATGGAAAAAGAGGAAGCTAAGAAAAAGATAAAAAAAAAAAAACAGGAGTATGAGGGGAGAGAGAACTAAGTGATGCAGTCAAATGGAACAATATCCATAATATAGGAATTCCTGAAGAAGAAGAAGAAGAGAGAGAGAAGGGGCTGAATGTGTACTTGAACAAATCATAGTTGAGAACTTCCCTGACCTGGGGAAGGAAAAAGGCATTGAAATCGAAGAGGCACAGAGAACTCCCTTCAGATGTAACTTGAATCGATCTTCTGTATGATACATCAGAGTGAAACTGGCAAAATACAAGGATAAAGAGAAAATTCTGAAAGCAGCTAGGGATAAACAGGCTTTGACTTACAAATGTAGACACATACAGGTAGTAGCAGACCTGTCTACTGAAATTCGGCAGGCCAGAAATGAATGGCAGGAAATCTTCAATGTGATGAACAGACAAAATATGCAGCTGAGAATCCTTTATCCAGCAAGTCTGTCACTCAGAACAGAAAGAGAGATTAAGGTTTTCCCAAACAAACAAAAACTGAAGGAATTCATCACCACTAACACAGCCTACAAGAGATCCTAAGGGGGATTCTGTGAATGAAATGTTTCAAGGACCAAAAAGTACCAGAGACATCACTACAAGCATGAAACCTACAGACATCACAATGACCTTAAAACCCATATGTTTCAGTAATAACGCTGAATGTGAATGGAATAAATGTTCCAACCGAAAGACATAGGGTATCAGAATGCATAAAAAAAATACAAGACCCATTTATTCACTGTCTACAAGAGACTCATTTTTGACCTGGGGACACCTGCAGATTGAACATGAGGGGATGGAGAACTATCTATCATGATGCTGGAAGTCAAAAGAAAGTGGGAGTAGCCATACTTATATCAGACAAACTAGACTTTAAATTAAAGGTTGTAACAAGAGATGAAGAAAGACATTATATAATAATTACAGGGTCAATTATAAATGTCTATGCACCAAATACGGTGGCCCCCAAATATATAAAACAATCACTAACATAAGCAACCTTATGGATAAGAATGTGGTAATTGCAGGTACTTTAATACCCCACTTACAACAATGGATAGATCATCTAGACAGAATCAATAAAGAAACAAGGGCCCTGAATGATACATTGGATCAGACGGACTTGACAGATATATTTAGAACTCTGCATCCCAAAGCAATAGAATACACTTTCTTCTCGAGTGCACATGGAACATTCTCCAAAATAGGTCACATACTGGGTCACAAAACAGCCCTTTGTAAGTAGAAAAGAAATGAGATCATACCATGCACACTTTCAGACCACAATGCTATGAAATTTGAAATCAACCACAGGAAAAAGTCTAGAAAACCTACAAAAGCATGGAGGTTAAAGAACACCCTACTAAAGAATGAATGGGTCAACCAGGCAAGTAGAGAAGAAGTTTAAAAATATATGGAAACAAATGAAAATGAAAATACAACAATCCAAATGCTTTGGGATGCAGCGAAGGAAGTCCTGAGAGGAAAATACATTGCAATCCAGGCCTATCTCAAAAAACAAGAAAAATCCCAAATACAAAATCTAACAGCACACCTAAAGGAACTAGGAGCAGAACAGAAAAGACACCCCAAATCCAGCAGAAGAAGAGAAATAATAAAGATCAGAGCAGAAATAAACAATATAGAATGTAAAAAAAAAACTGTAGAGCAGATCAATGAAACCAAGAGTTGGTTTTTTGAAAAAAATAAGCAAAATTGATAAACCTCTAGCCAGGCTTCTCAAAAAGAAAAGGGAGATGACCCAAACAGATAAAATCATGAATGAAAATGGAATTATTACAACCAATCCCTCAGAGATACAAGCAATTATCAGGGAATACTATGAAAAATTATATGCCAACAAACTGGACCACCTGGAAGAAATGGACAAATTCCTAAACACCCACATGCTTCCAAAACTCAATCAGGAGGAAATAGAAAGCTTGAACAGACCCATAACCAGCGAGGAAATTGAATCAGTCATCAAAAATCTCCCAACAAATAAGAGTCCAGGACCAGAATGCTTCCCAGGGGAATTCTACCAGACATTTAAAGCAGAGATAATACCTATCCTTCTCAAGCTATTCCAAGAAATAGAAAGGGAAGGAAAACTTCCAGAGTCATTCTATGAAGCCAGTATTACTTTGATTACTAAACCAGACAGAGACCCAGTAAAAAAAGAGAACTACAGGCCAATATCCCTGATGAATATGGATGCAAAAATTCTCAAGATACTCGCAAATCGAATTCAGCAGCATATAAAAAGAAGTATTCATCATGATCAAGTGGGATTCATTCCTGGGATGCAGGGCTGGTTAAACATTAGCAAATCAATCAATGTGATACATCACATTAATAAAAGAAAAGATAAGAACCATATGATCCTGTCAATCGATGCAGAAAAAAGCATTTGACAAAATTCAGCATCCTTTCTTTTTTTTTTTTAATTTTTTTTAACGTTTATTTATTTTTGAGACAGAGAAAGACAGAGCATGAACGGGGGAGGGTCAGAGAGAGAGAGGGAGACACAGAATCCGAAACAGGCTCCAGGCTCTGAGCTGTCAGCACAGAGCCCGATGCGGGACTCGAACTCACAAACCGCGAGATCATGACCTGAGCCGAAGTCGGACGCTTAACCGACTGAGCCACCCAGGCGCCCCAGCATCCTTTCTTAATAAAAACCCTCGAGAAAGTTGGGATAGAAGGAACATACTCAAACATCATAAAAGCCATTTATGAAAAGCCCACAGCTAATATCATCCTCAATGGGGAAAAATTGAGAGCTTTTCCCCTGAGATCAGGAACAAGACCGGGATTTCTACTCTCACTGCTTTTGTTTAACATAGTGTTGGAAGTGCTAGCATCAGCAATCAAACTACAAAAGGAAATCAAAGGCATCAAAATTGACAAAGATGAAGTTAAGCTTTCACTTTTTGCAGATGACATGACATTATACATGGAAAACCCGACAAACTCCACCAAAAAACTGCCAGAACTGATACATAAATTCAGCAAAGTCGCAGGATACAAAATCAACGTACAGAAATCAGTTGCATTCTTATACACTAATAATGAAGCAACAGAAAGACAAATAAAGAAACTGATCCCATTCACAATTGCACCAAGAAACATAAAATACCTAGGAATAAACCTAACCAAAGATGTAAAGAGATGTATGCTGAAAACTATAGAAAGCTTAGGAAGGAAATTGAAGAAGATACAAAGAAATGGAAAAATATTCCGTGCTCATGGATTGGAAGAATAAATATTGTTAAAATGTCAATACTACCCAAAGCAATCTACACATTCAATGCAATCCCAATCAAAATTGCACCAGCATTCTTCTCGAAGCTAGAATAAGCAGTCCTAAAATTTGTATGGAACCACAAAAGACCCCGAATAGCCAAAGTAATATTGAAGAACAAGACCAAAGTGGGAGGCATCACAATCCCAGCCTTTAGCCTCTACTACAAAACTGTAATCATCAAGACCACATGATATTGGCACAAAAACAGACACATAGGCCAATGGAATAGAATAGAGACTCTAGAATTGTACCCACAGAAGTATGGCCAACTAATCTTTGACAAAGCAGGAAAGAATAGCCAATGGAAAAAAGACAGTCTCTTTAACAAATGGTGCTGGGAGAACTGGACAGCAACATGCAGAAGAATGCAACTAGACCACTTTCTTACACCATTCACGAAAATAAACTCAAAATGCATGAAGAATCTGAATGTGAGACAGGAAACCATCAAAACTGTAGTGGAGAAAGCAGGAAAAAAATCTCTCTTACCTCAGCTGCAGCAATTTCTTACTTGATTCATCTCCAAAGGCAAGGGAATTAAAAGCAAAAATGAACTATTGGGACCTCATGAAGATATGGGTAATGGGAAGATGTTGACATCTTCTAGCCAAGATGTTAACTAATGAGTTTAATATTTATTTTTATTTTTATTTAATTTATTTTTTAAATTTATATCCAAGTTAGTGTATAGTGCAACAATGATTTCAGGAGTAGATTCCTTAATGCCCTTTACCCCCCCCTGCCACAACCCCTCCAGTAACCCTCTGTTTGCTCTCCATATTTAAGAGTCTCTTATGTTTTGTCCCCATCCCTGTTTTTATATTGTTTTTGCTTCCCTTCCCTTATGTTCATCTGTTCTGTGTCTTAAAGTCCTCATATGAGTGAAATCATATGATACTTGTCTTTCTGTGACTAATTTCACTTAGCATAGTACTCTCTAGTTCCATCCACATAGTTGCAAATGGCAAAATTTCATTCTTTTGATTGCTGAGTAATACTCCATTCTGTATATATACCATTTCTTGTATATCCATTCATCCATCGGTGGACATTTGGGCTCTTACCATACTTTGGCTATTGGTGATAGTGCTGCTATAAACATTGGGGTGCATGTGCCCCTTCAAAACAGCATACCTAGATCCTTTGGATAAATACCTAGTAGTGCAACTGCTAGGTCATAGGGTAGTTCTATTTTTAACTTTTTGTAGAACCTTGGTACTGTTTTCCAGAGTGGCTGCACCAGCTTGCATTCCCACCAGCAGTGCAAAAGAGATCTTCTTTCTCCACATCCTTGCCAACATCTGTTGTTGCCTGAGTTGTTAATGTTAGCCATTCTGACAGATGTGAGGTGGTTTCTTATAGTGGTTTTGATTTGTGCTTCCCTGATGATGAGTGATGTTGAGCATTTTTTCATGTATTGGTTGGCCATATGGAGATTAACATTCTTAAAAGTATCATTTTATATGTTTGTATCAGATATAAGGATGAAGTTGTATATTTATATTGTATATAAACATGTGGATGAAGGGGCTAAATGGATGATGGGTGGTGGTATGGGACTATTGTGGAAGCTATTGTAATAGTCCAGATGGGAATTGATCATAGCTGGTCTTATGGGATGATAGCTAGCAAGGAAGAAAGGAGACAGATTTAAGAATATTTAAAAATTAAAATATACAAATTAAAGATAAATTTAGTAAGAGGTTAGTCTAAATATAGGTGACAACATGCCTAGTTTTCTGGTATGAGCAATTGGGCTTGTAGTGCCATTGACTTATTTAAGGATAATTAAAGTTACTGTAACATCTATAATCTCTGGGTTGCTAGATCATAAAAAATGATTCAGTTGGGCTCAAGAGAGCCAGTGTAGAGTTGAAAATGAGAGTACTGGGGCGCCTGTACTGTCAGTTAAGCGTCTGATTTCAGCTCAGGTCATGATCTCACAGTTACTGAGTTTGAGCCCCATGTCGGGCTCTGTGCTGATAGCTCAGAGCCTGGAGCCTGCTTCAGACTCTGTCTCTCTCTTTCTCTCTGCTCCTTCCCCATTGTGTGTTAGTTCCCTCTCTATCTCTCTCAAAAATAAATAAATAAACATTTTTTTTGAAAGAAAAGAAAATGAAAGCACTGATGCAGGGAAGATCAATGTTCAGGTATGTGCTCAGGTTCAGAAATAAATTGAACAGGATGGAATCAGTGTCACCAGGTCCACAATTTAAAGGGTAAAGTATGTCAGGTATCACACAGGTATATTTACCTTCTGGAAGACAAGATGTGTCATCAAAATCAAAACAGTAAGGCATTCAGTGAGTAAAATTCACAAATGTAAGCTGCATTTCTACCAACAAATATTCTATACATTGTAAGAGATAACTAAATAAAACCAACCTCAGAAAATAAGACAAACTTTTCCATCTCTAGACAAGAAGGCCACACCAGAAATAAAGGCATATGCAACACTTATTAACAATTCTGAATTCAACAAAAAGTATGATTCTTGTTTGCAGGAACTAGGTCAGACCTGATCTTAAAGCCAATTACAAAGAATATAGGTCTAAGTCTTTTATTTGGAAGAAGCAAAAATAAACTGACCAAAAAGGCCTAAGAAAGGAGTGATGTTAACAGAATGTGAACTCATTTTTTTTTCTTAGACTATCTTTGGCTTGTCTTAGCCTGTAAGGAAAAATTTTCAACTGAAATGCACAGAATCTAATTTAACATGTTAAATATATAAGCTGTGGTGTACTGGGAGAACTTCAGTATTTTTTCCAGCACTTCCCTCATCACAGGACCCTTAACACCTTGAGCAAAGTTAATAACTCTTTATTTGATTTATAGTTTCAAAATTGTTCTCTACTTGTTTGAGGATATCAGTTTTATTCTTAAGCTAATCTTGCAAAACAGACATACACACACACACACACACACACACACACACACACACACACTGTAAGAAGTAGAGTATCTGGATCCACAAAATGAGTTTAACTTTCACTTAATCATTAAATCTGTATCTTTGGTTCTGACCTTTATTTATAAGGTCTAAATCCAACAAGGATCCTACATGAGATTAAATATTTCAAATTCAATTCAGATTCCATCTTGTGTCAGAATTTATTATTTTCCCTTCTTCTAAATCTGATGAATATTAATTATCCTTAAATAAGTCAATGGCACTATAAGCCCAATTGCTCATACCAGAAAACTAGGCATGTTATCACCTATATTTAGAGTAACCTCTTACTAAATTTATCTTTAATTTGTATATTTTTATTTTTAATTATTCTTAACTTTTTCTTTCGAAGGTGGTGGTTCTCTTATTTTTAGATACTAGTCAGCACTTGAGTATTTAGTATTAAAATGTTAGAATTTTTAAACCACTTGTCTTGGAGTAAGTAACTCTGAGATTAGGATTCTTGTTTTTTACCTTTTGTTTGAGTTACTTAAGTAAGTTGGTGAGCCTTCTTAGCCTTGGGTTTTAAAGGTTTGTTATCTTGAGATAATAGAAATAATAGTTATACTAACAGTAGTGCTATGTAAGGAATATAGTCATAACAAGACTAAATGAAAAAGTTAAAAACATTAGTAGCAACATGACATTTTTAACTACCTATACTGAAAATGTACAGTATTCTAGGTAAAATCAAATTGAATTTCAATACAATGTAGGGTTTGCCAAATATAATCTTTAGTCTGATTCTACCACTAATGATTCACCAGATTTCAAAATGTACCTCATTTGACTGAAAGAAAATACTTTATTAGGACATACTTTTCAATTCTACCTGTGATGAAGAACTAAAACTAAATTTTTAGTTAATAATTGATCATTTGAAATAGGGGTATTTTGCAACACAAATGAATTATATATCTACCAAGTACTGTATTATATTATTTTTATTATGATATTATTATATTAATACTCTCACACTCATTTTTTTAAATATAAAAAGCTGAGTATTTAATGCAAATGTCTTGACATCAAACAAATGATGCTTACATAAGGACATCAGCTAGGCACTCAGTACAGTAAGTCTTTTTATCCAGCTGACTATAAGACCTGTAGAATGTCTGATACCCTCAAATTCTCTAGTTGAGCTTGTGGATTTCAGCTAAATCATTTGAGCTATGCTTGGGTCCATTCTTTTTAATGGTGGGCACTAGACTCCCATTTTTGTCTACTTGTCATGGCAGGGTTGACAGCCCCCCCCCCCAACTTTTTTTTTTTGTCTTTCCAGTGACTCTGATTATTTGGTGATGCACTTGGCATACACAGTTTTAAGAACTGAGTTCATCCTTCAGTGGGAGACCAGAGTCTGTCTCATTTCTCTGTGTTTGCTCCTCCTACTCCTGGAATCTTGAACCCTCTATTCAGGGATTTGGCAGCCCTAAACTTCATTTTGTGACTAAATCTGGTCAAAATATCCATGACTTCTCTGCTTCTTAGTCATGATTCCTTCATTGGATTCTGAGTCTCTGGCTACTGCACCTATAATAGACTAATTCCTGGATGAGGACAATGGTTCCCTTCTCTTAAGCTTCCTTTTCTCTGGGATCTTAAATCACAGGCTACACCCTAGGGTTCCAAGCCCTAACTTTCATAAGGCATAGGTTATTTGTATATTATCAAGTTTTCCTAACTTGTTTTCAATGGATGGGTCAGTCACAAGTAACTCCATCTTACCCAGGAGGCAACATAGTTTTCCCTTGGTTTTCTCCTCTTACTTCATTTATCCTGCACTTCTCCAATCCCCATTTTCTAGGCATAAAATATGGAGCAAGAGTGTAACATAACAGATGTAAATTAGCAAAAATATTTAGCAAGACATGATCGTTTCTGGTGTGTTCTGACCTTAAATTTTATTAGAGTCCCCCATTTACAGTGCTGTTTTCCAAATGTTGTGAGATTGCTAATGGTGCTCTCACTGCTTTGGTAAGCTATCTGGTCCCAGGTGGTCCTTTACCTTTAATTCTTCTCTCTACATTTGCTTTTTATACAAATGTCCGTAGATAACATGAACAAACAGGAGTGTGAAAGCATTTTTAAAGTTTTCCTACTCTGGAATCCATCCAAATTTAGTGAACATCTACTTTTCCTCATCTCATCAATTTTTTTTCAATAAGAAATTTCTTAGTGTACCTTTCTGAGTTGAAATTGTATAGGAAGGTTAAGATTTAACCAAAAAAAAAATTGGTACTAATCCCAGACTCCTAACATAAGTATATAGCGGAACCGCCACCTGAAAATTCTTAACTCTTTGCACATAAGTAAAAAATAATCATGGTAATTTTAGTATCAGTCCTGTCATATTTCACATATGTCAAAAGAATTTGCAAAAGAATATCCACTTTTACATAAAACACAAATAGCAAAACAACAAAACTATTGCTTTGAGAGGTAATAATTGATTCTGGAAATTGCTCACATGGCAATTGCTAAACTTGATTTGAGACTTGGGAGTATTATGGAATAAAATTTGAAAAATGAACTGCTTGAACTAAATGAAGTGTGCACTAAAAATGTTTATTATAGAAAAAATGCCCTTGATTCACAATTGAGTCATAAATAAAATGTTTCCAAGATTTCAGGGTATATATGTGAGACTAACCATAGAAGAACTATTACCAGATACAAATATCAAAAGTTCTTTGACATCCCAGAGAGTGAGTAGAGGGATGAATTTATAAATTTAAAAGATTTATGAATAATAATCCAACTATTTCCTCCACTCAATTTAGTTGCATATTTGTCATCCATCAGGTGAGCATATATGGCATGGTCATGGTTAGTTCATCAATTCTGTGTTTGGTACCAAGAGTCTATTTGTATATCATCTCACTAATACCATACTGTCTTTATTACCAAAGCTTTGTAAAATGTCTTGACATCTGATACTGTCCAAATTTCTATTAACCATTACCTAAAACATTTAATTATAGAGGTCTTACATATATTTTATTAGATTTGTTCCTTTTTATTATATATTTTTAACTTTTGGATTTCAGTACTATATGGATGTACAAATTATATTGCATATTAAGGTTTTGTTTCTCATCCTTCAGTGACAGTAACTACTGATTCAAATAATTTTATGTATCCTTGGATTTTCCACCTACACAGTAATTTCTACATCTACAAGTAATATCATTTGTGATTATTGGACGTTTGATTTTTTTTTTTTTATTAACAGTCTTTAAATTTTACAGTGCATCTCACAGTGTTACTAATATAGGTGCATAAAGATGTATATAAAAGATATACATATTGATACTGGGTACTGAATATGGATGTTTAAATATATTTCATACAGATTTGTGTGAGAGGTTGAAAAACTTCAAAGATTCCAGTGCTTCTGGGGCATTGGAGGCACTCATATGAGATTTGCCATTTATGGTGGTAACGGAACCCATGGTCAACATCATGACTTGATTTCCTAATCCCTAAAACAAATCTCTGGGTGTCTGTGTTCTAGCTGTAAATGTGTTTGCAGGGATGGCAGTAGTGGCAGCAACAGTAACAGTGCTGATACCACTGGGTTATTGAATTTGACATAATTTTAATTCTGGTCTCACTAGGAGTTGTTTCTGTACTGGGTCAATTCTTCATTATTTTGGAACCAGATCAATAATTTCAGTTAAGAATCATTTTTAACATGTTCATTAATTTTGGTGGCACCTATTTTTTGCATGTTTATTATGATTTTTTTATTAAACTTCATAGAACAGTTTATTCTTTCTATTCATCCCTGATTAATAAAGTGTTTTATATAAGAGTCCCTTAAATAACTTGATCTAGGATTAGTTATATGGCATGATTATGTTTGAAATTAATGATGATCCCCAAATCATCATAATTCAAATTATACTAATAATTATTAACCCATTGGGACAAAATTTTTCTCAGGTTTAACTTGTGGGACATTTCTAAGGTTTAACTAGTGGTAGACTATTACTGGAATGAGAAATACAGAGACTTTGAAGTGGGTACCTAGATGGAATGAATGTGTTTCTTTCTTACAATTCATATGTTGAAATCCTAACCTGCAGGGTGATGGCTTTAGGAGATGAGTCTTTTGGGAGATAATTAGGTCTTGATGGTGGAATTAATGCCCTTAAAAGAGGCCCCTCTACACTCTTCCACCATGTGAAGTCACAGGGAAAAGACAACCTTGTAGGAAGTGGGTGCTTACCAAACACTGAATCAAATGGCATCATGATCTTGGACTTGACAACCTCCAGAACTGTGAAAAATAAATACCCGGTTTTTGTTTTTGTTTTTCTGGATTTGTTTATTTATTTATTTATTTATTTATTTATTTATTTATTTATTTATTTATTTTTTATGTCATCTTTTATATTCACACCTAAATTGTGCAGATATTTTTAATATAATTTATTGTCAAATTGGTTTCCATACAACACCCAGTGCTCATCCCAACAAGTGCCCTCCTCAATGCTCATCACCCACTTTCCCCTCTCCCCCCCCCATAAAGCCTCAGTTTGTTCTCAGTATTTGAAAGTGTCTTATGATTTGCCTCCCTCCCTCTCTCAAACTTCTTTTTTCCCCTTTCCCTCCCCCATGGTCTTCTGTTAAGTTTCTCAAGACCCACATATGAATGAAAACATATGGTATCTGTCTTTCTCTGACTGGCTTATTTCACTTAGCCTAATACCCTCCAGTTCGGTCCACGTTGCTGCAAATGGATAGATTTCAGTATTTCTCATTGCCTAGTAGTATTCCATTGCATATATAAACTACATCTTCTTTATCCATTCGTCAGTTGATTGACATTTAGTTTCTTTCCATAATTTGACTATTGTTGAAAGTTCTATAAACATTGGGGTACAAGTGCCCCTATGCATCAGCACTCCTGTATCCCTTGGGTAAATTCCTAGCAGTGCTATTGCTGCATCATAGGAGTAGTTCTGTTTTTAGTTTTTTGAGGAACCTCCACACTGTTTTCCAGAGTGGCTGCACCAGTTTTCATTCCCACCAGCAGTGCAGAATGGTTCCAGTTCTCTGCATCCTTGCTAACCTGTTGTTAATTTTAACCATTCTGACAGTTGTGAAGTGATACCTCATTGTGGTTTGATTTGTATTTTCCTGATGATGAGTGATGTTTAGCATGTTTCATGTGTCTGTTGGCCATCTGATTGTCTTCTTTGGAAAAGTGTCTATTCATGTCTCCTCCCCATGTATATCTATATAAGAAGAATTGTCAGATAATTGATCCAGGCAATGAAGCAGTGCTGGACTAGAGGAGGGGGCCATCTGGTACCTCTGCATCTATCCTGCTCTAGTAGATACGCAGTTAATCAGTGCAGGGGGGGCGGGGGGGTCCTGGTTTGGTGTAGGCTGGTCCAGCCTCCACTGTGGGCTCTGCTGGCCCATCCCTGAGGCCCAACTTTGGTGGTGGTGGGGAGAAAAATGGCGACCCCCCCCCAGTCTATTCTCCACAACCCAATGTCCCAATCACTCCTTTGGAGCCATCCTCACTGTGCCATGGGTGCAGACAAGGCTGTCTGTCTCGCTCCCATGACTCCTGTGCCCTGGTGCTTGGCTGGGATTTAAACTCCCTCTCTGGGTGCCCTGGTACTGGAAAAGTGTCTGTCAATGCTGCCTGCTATGTGGTCCTGGCTGGTTTTATCCTGTGCTGTAGCCCTTCAGAGGAGGGGACCGGTTTCTTCTGCTGTGGACTGCACCCCTGACCTACCACCAAACCTGGAGGTGACTCCCCTCCTCCCCAGGTGTGCGAACAGGGCAGCTGGCCACAGTCCAAAGAAAGCCCTGCAGTTAGAGATGGAATCCCTCTCTGTCCCATCCAAGGTTTTTTTCCCTCTAGTCCCAGATACAGTCCTACACTTCCCTAGCCACTCTCAATTACATGTTATTTATAAGCCACCCAGTCTATGGTATTTTGTTATAGCAGCCCAAACATACTAAACCATTATGATACCTGCTTCTTACTACAATGAAATATTTAAATAAAATAAAAATATTCTGTTCATTAAACTCTCCATGAAATGCACTATCATAAAATTAATTAATTTATTGGGATTTCTCTTTCTCCCTCTCTCTCTGCCCCTTCCTCACTCTCTCTCAAAATAAATAAACATTAAAAAAATTAATGTATATGACTACATTAAAATATATAATAAATTTTTTACCACAGGAGCAATAGAATAATAACCTATAGTGTCTAAGCCAAGAGGTTGTTGAAGTACATTGTAACAGATTGTATTTTTCAAAGATGACTATAAAATTATCTTCCATTCTATATGCTCTTTGAAATATGACCTGAAATATCCCGTCAAGAGTACTGAGTTAATTTCTTCATTCCTTGGAATGCAGGCAGGTCCTGAGACTGCTTTGTCCAATTGGGTATTGGCAGAAATGATCTCATGGCAGGTCTAAGTGTCTATGTAAGCAAGAATTATTTTACTGGTATCAGTTATGACAATTTACAGAGTTGTACAACATCTCAAAAATAGCGAAGACCAAAATTAGATAACATGAAATTGTGTCTTCTGGATAATGTAGTTTTCCATTGAAGTACAAATAATCCTAGCATATTACAAATGATCCTGTGGCATATTGAGGTAGGGTAGAAAGAGAGGGAGAGAAAGAGGAGAGGAAGAGAGAAAAAGAAACAGAGATTGGTCACATGGAAGCACAGACATGTAAGTGAAGGAATCGTCTTGCATATCTAGCCCAGTCTGTCCTCAGTTGAGTCTAGAATCCATTGCTGTATGATTACACTGTATATGATATCCAATGAGAACAATGAAACTGAACCCGTAAGAGCTACAGAAGCACAGAATATTTTTTTTTCTGAGCAAGAAGTTTTTTTAGTGGTTTGTTACAATGTAACAGATAGAAGAATGAAACTTGTTAGGAAGAAAGGGATGTTTTGAAACAGAAACCTGCAATATATGACATCAGTTTGGGAACTGTGTAGCAACAAGTGGCTGGGAAGACCTTGAGGAAACTCATGAAGGAAGCTCGAAAAAGAATGAGGAAATTATTACTGGTGTCTGGATGTAAAGCAGCCTGTGTTAAGAAGTATGTGAAAGAAAAATTGCCACCTTTTATAACTGGAAACAGAAAATACTTACAAATAGAAAATAGAAAGTACTTAATGAACTGGTGAATTTGCCTAAAGAGTCTTCCAAGAATGATGAAAATGCTAACTAATGTTTTTCAACTGTATTTAACAAGAAACATATATACAGAGATGAATTAAAGAAGGAAACATTCAGTTTTTGAGAAAATTTATAGGAAATACAGGGTAGCCTATATATCTTTCTAGCCAAAGTGTTCTCAAAGTAAGAAATGGTGTCAGGGTAAAGAGCAACGTCAGGGCACTTCCAGTAAAACGTGTCCTCCAGGGGAGGTTAAGGATATTGCTCTAAAATCTTTCAAGGACTTTAGAAAGATTTAAAGGTTACATCTCTTCAATAGATAAAAATGACTCTTAAAGATCTTAGGAGCATGCTGTTTAAACTTTCTCTGCTAAGCCAAATGACTTCTAAGAATCACTACTAGGCTGTTGTGCAATAATAATTTCACACTCAGTCCACAAATCTCATTGGGACAGATTCACATCTCTTTGAGAATAGCCTGACCTGAAGTAATTTGTGGGTGTGAGTTTGGTGTAATAGTAAAAACACTAGTAAGATTCATAGGACTATCACAAAGATCTTAAGAGAACTGAATCAGCAAAAGCACCATTGGCTTGAACTAAAATAGGCAGAGGCCATTTCCAGGGCTCCCAACCTTCAAATTTCAAGAGGCAGACTAAGAAAGCTAATCAGCTATAAACATGAACCATTTCTGAACAAAAGAGTGCAGAGTTAAAATAGAAGGAAAATAAATTCCCAAGAGCAGGACTAATCTTCATTAAGGAACTTGTGAAATGTGCCTAGGCAGATTCAAGAATTTCTTTTCTTTTTTTTTTTAAGTTCATTTATTTATTTTTAGAGAGACAGAGGGAGAGAGAGAATGGGAGAGCCTGAGTGGGGGAGGGGCAGAGAGAGGGAGAGAGAGAATCCCATCAAGCAGCCTCTCCACTCAGCGCAGATCCCAACACAGGGCTCGAATCCATGACCCTGGGATCATGACTTGACAAAAAAATCAAGAGCTGGGCAGGATACTCAGCCGGCTGAGTCACCCAGATACCCTGGATTTAAGAATTTCTAACACTGACTACTATTTGCTTCCATGTTGTCTGCATCTGCTTCACCAATCAATTTTGGGTGAATGTGAAGGTAGATATCTTGGCTCTTCAGTTGACATGTCTTCAAATATAAACCCCCACTGGGATTCTTATTGCCTAATTTAGTTAAAACTGTTATCCATAAGCCTCTGTTTCACTCTGCATTTTAAAAAATAAGTGCATTTGTGCAAGTTTAAAAAAAATATCCATCTCCATATATTTACTAATGATAATCTCTGGTGCTTAAAATATGAGTTCCAGGGAATTTCTTGATGCCCAATTTGATTTTTTAGATAACTTTTTCTTTTTATAATAATATTGATTCATTAATAATCAAAGGTTAACATTTTAGACCTTTTTATATCATGTATGTGAGAGCTTTATGAGATAGATGTGTAAACTTAAATGTTTATGTACTTTTCAACATCTTATCAAAGAATTTTGGCACACATACTTAATCTAAGCTTTGACCTGAGGCCACATTTCAGTAGAAATGCCCTGGAATTGATCTTTACCCTAAGGCTATTTCTCACTTTGAGAACATTTTGCAGGCTGAAAATGCCATTCAGATGACCATAACTATAGATTTCTAGTTTTACCTTTTTTTGGGGGGGTGGGGGGGTGGGGGGAGTTATTTATTTATTTATTTTACATTTATTTATTTTTGAGAGACAGAGAGAGACAGAGCACAAGTGAGGAAGGGGCAGAGAGAGAATGAGACACAGAATCTAAAGCAGGCTCCAGGCTCTGAGCTGTCAACAAAGAACCCGACACGGGGCTGGAACTCACAAACCAGGAGATCATGACCTGAGTCAAAGTCAGATGTGTAACTGACTGAGCTGCCCAGGTGCCTCTTGGAGTTATTTTTATTTGTATGTTATCCTTAAGTATAGAAATCATACATGGCTACACATGACTTCAATTCTTATGCAATTACACACTCCAAACTTCAGATTCCACTTTCTTCCTTAAGATCTTACAGTAACTGCTTTTCAGCTGATTATTCATAAATAGTCAAAGTGAGCTCAAAATAGTATTTCCCACTCGGAATGGCTTCTTGAATCATATGGAGAAGATACACTTTTAACAAAAGTATATCAGCCCTCTGTTTCAAGTCTCTTTTTTTAAATTATTATTATTTTTTTTAATTTTTAAAGAGAGAGCACAAGCAGGGGAAAAGATTAGAGGGAGAGAGAATCTCAAGCAGGCTCCACGCTCAGCATGGAGCCCATGGAGGGGCTCTGTCTCACAACCCTGGGATCATGATCTGAGCTAAAATTAAGAGTTGCATGCTCTATGACTGAGCCACCAAGGTGTCCTTCAACTCTCTCCTTTTAGAAGTCCATCACAGAATATATGATAAAATCGAATTTATAAGCTTTCAAATAAGATAGATTTGTTAGGTACATGAATTTGGGAAAAGCAGTAACTCAGAGTCCTAATTTAAATTAGAATATTTTATCAGAATAATTTAAATACAAATGTTTTTTTATATAATTTTTAAGATTAATGATATAATGCATGTAGAATGACTAACAGAACTTAGGTCATAGAAGAGGGTCAAATAAATAAATGTTCTCTTACATTCTATTTGATTTTTAAGGTTTTGATTAGGAAAGCATTATCTGTGCATGCCATTTAGCTGAAAGATTTGTAGTACATTCTCATGATATCCCATATATCATTCAAAAGCTTTCAGTATATTTTAACCCCAACCCCCCCACAAATGATGACCTCATGTACATACAATACTATTCAACACTCAGTTCTTGAGGACACATTGATTTGTCAGTTGATACACTGGTTTCTAAGCCAAATGCTGAGGTTCAAAAGTAAGATCACTTTACCTTACCCATGAAAATTCTGATTCAGTATGTATGGAACAAGGCCAAGATTCTGCATTTTAAAAATATTTCCCAGGGGTGCCTGGGTGACTTAGTTGATTAAGCATCCGACTTCAGCTCAGGTCATGATCTCACGTTTCATTTCCCATGTCAGGCCCTGTGCTGACAGCTCAGAGCCTGGAGCCTGCTTCAAATTCTGTGTTTCCCTCTTTCTCTGCCCCTCCCCTGCTTGCGCTCTCTCTCTCTCAAAAATAAAATAAAATAAAATAAACTTGAAAAATATTCCCCAGGTAACTCTTGCAAAATGAACAAACCTTTTTTTGTTTGTTTGTTTTAATTTTAAAGAGAAGGGAAAGGATTTTATATGAGCCTGTTAGGACAGCCGCACAGGATGCACAGTCTTCACAAAGAAAGAGAGTGCTCTGGGGAAGAAGGAACATTTGGTACAGCTTTGTGTATGTTTTTGTGCAAAGTCTGTATGACTTTAATCTCTCTTTTTTTTTCTCCCCAGAGGTTGAGATTGCTTGCTTATTTATTTATTTACTTTTTAATAATTTATTTTTTAAATTTACATCCAATTTAGTGTATAGTGCAACAATGATTTCAGGAGTAGATTCCTTAATACCCTTACCCATTTAGCCCACCCCCCCCACCACAACCCCTCCAGTAACCCTCTGTTTGTTTTCCATATTTATGAGTCTCTTCTGTTTTATCCCCCTCCCTGTTTTTATATTATTTTTGCTTCCCTTTCCTTATGTTCATCTGTTTTGTATCTTAAAGTGCTCATATGAGTGAGGTCATATGATATTTGTCTTTCTCTGATTAATTTCCTCTAGCATAATACCCTCTAGTTCCATCCACATAGTTGCAAATGGCAAAATTTCTTTCTTTTTGATTGCTGAGTAATACTCCATTCTGTATATATACCACTTCTATATCCATTCATCCATTGGTGGACATATGGGCTCTTACCATACTTTGGCTATTGGTGATAGTGCTGCTATAAACATTGGAGTGCATGTGCCCTTTTGAAACAGCATACCTATATCACTTGGATAAATACCTAGTAGTATAATTGCTGGGTTGTAGGGTAGTTCTATTTTAATTTTTTGAGGAACCTCCATACTATTCTACAGAGTGGCTGCACCAGCTTGCATTCCCACCAACAATGCAAAAGAGATCCTCTTTCTTCACATCCTTGCCAATATCTCTTGCTGCCTGAGTTGTTAATGTGAGCCATTCTGACAGGTGTGAGGTTGTACCTCATTGTGGTTTTGAGTTGTAGTTCTCTGCTGATGGGTGATATTGAGCATTGTTTCATGTGTCGTTTGGCCATCTGGATGTCTTCTTTGGAGAAGTGTCTGTTCATGTCTTTTGCCCATTTCTTCACTGGATTATTTGTTTTTTTGGTATTGAGTTTGGTAAGTTCTTTATAGATTTTGGATACTAACACTTTATCTGATGTCATTTGCAAATATTGTCTCCCATTTTTCAGTTGCCTTTTAGTTTTGCTGATTGTTTCCTTCACTGTGTGGAAGCTTTTTATTTTGATGAGGTCCCAGTAGTTCATTTTTGCTTTTGCGTCCCTTGCCTCTGGAGACATGTTGAGTAAGAAGTTGCTGCGGCCAAGGTCAAAGAGATTTTTGTCTGCTTTCTCCTAGAGTATTTTGATGGTTTCCTGTCTTACATTTAGGTCTTTCATCCATTTTGAGTTTATTTTTGTGTATGGTGTAAGAAAGTGGTCCAGGTTCATTTTTTTTTTTTTTTTTTTTTGCATGTGTATGACTTTAATCTTATGGGAACCAGAGAGGGTTTTTTGTTTTTCTTATGTTTGGAATGCTCTCTTTGGTTCTTTCTTTCTTTATTTATCTATTTACTTTAAAGAAGCAGATTTACAATGTGTGCTCAGGGCATAAATAGAGCCCATACTTTGAGGTTTTGTAGAATCATTTTGATCTTGGTAAATGTTAAAGTATAGCTTCTGGGATCAGGGTCTACAAATGTTAAAAGTTGAAAATTCCCCTTATCACTCTGATATATACTCATTCTTTTAGATTACAGAAATTGATATATGCCCCTTTTTCTCTAATCTGAAAAATAACATCACAGTAGAAAAAAACCTTAATAGATGAACAGAAAGCAATTATTCATAAATTAATAAGATACTGTTGGTAAAAGTATCCATTGGCAATCTTTAGGTATAGCTCATTTTTCTTAGACTAATAGTTTAGTGTTATTTTCAGAAGAAAAAATACTATCACTGGGCTCAAAGACCTGAACATTTACTGAGAATTATATAATTTAAAATGATTATATAAGTTGTGTGTTACATACTTGATATTTCAAGTCATCAAAAATTTCATTTTTTTTCTAATTTTTGTCTATAATATCTAGCTAGCTTTCCCCTTTTCTTTAGATTCTAGCAAGTCAAGAAGAGACTTAGTAACTCCTGATGAAATATGTTGTACAAAAGGAACTATATTGCTAGTGAAGAGAATGTATTAAATAGATTCTCACATTTCCACATGTAACCTCTGTTAAAAGATTAACCTTTAAAAAATTATTTCCCATATTCTGTTAGTAATTTCACAGTTTAATTGAGCTGTATCCAGAGGATAAAGTTTTAGTTCAAGAAAGTTTTATTACCACAATCTTTAGTCATTTAGTACCCAGGCCTTTTTTTTTTTTTTTTTTTTTTTAGAAATATGAGCACAAAGGGTACCTTAGTCTTTTGAGCTGAAAATGTTGGTCTTGGTGTTTTTTGGAAAAAAATATATGATAGTATTGCTGTTATGATTCCTTTGGGTGAGATAATCTGCGAATGGTGGCAAATGCTGTTAAATTTCTCCTATAACTGCAGGGTTTGGATTCAGTAATCGCTGCATAGAAGTTGCCTTAAATCAAGATAAGTGGTTGTTTGGCAACAGTCTGGCCAAGAAGTTTGTTCTGGCCCTTATGCCAGTAAGTTACTTGAATAAATGCTTCTGATTTTCTAATCAAAAACCAAAAAGATGAAAAAAATAGAGTTTAAAGGAACGATTGGAGTTAATACAATGAGTGTGTAAACTCAGGATAATTAGAAATTAAGTAGAAAAATTCCAGTTTTTCTACTTCAGCTTATTTTAATGAAAAAGATAGGTAGACAGTAAATCATTAACTGGTTTTTGATCTATAGAAATATTAAGAAAACCTTATAATTGATAATGGGGATAAAACATGTAAGGATAAAACAAGTTAGGATTTAATAATTTATGTAAAAGATGCATTAAGTACCAGTAGTCACAGGACAAAAACAAAAATAAAAACTTCAACTGGGTATCATGGAAAGCTTCAAGAAGAACAAATTATTTGTGGAAGTAAATAATTGGTAGGATTAAGTCATTTGTAATGTATGAAAGGTAGGTCAATGGACTTCAAAAGATCAAGTGTGATGATATTCACAATCTTGTTAATTTAATCCCTTGTAGTTTTCTCCGTTTCTGTATCAGTGATTATTGCAGAACTAAGGATCTGGGCTGTGTATAGATGATGATCTTTATTTTTGCATCCATAAACATGGTGGCTCAGTAGGTTAACGTCCAACTCTTGATTTCGGCTCAGGTCATTATCTCACAGTCATGGGATCAAGCCCCCAGTCTGGCTCAGCACAGAGCACAGAGTGCAGAGCTTGCTTGGGATTATCTCCCTCTCTGCCTCTCTCTCTGCCCCTTCCTGGCTGGTTCCCTCTCTCTTTCTCTCAAAATAAAAACCTGAAAAAAAATAGAAGGGGTACACCAAAAATGTGATGCAGTAAAGCAATTGCATTTTAGGAAAATATCTAGTATTTAGGTAACCCTATATTTTGGGATCAAATTGATATCCAAGTGAATTTACTGTATGCAATCTCCAATATATAAAGAAAACTTTTCTCCTGTAATCAAACAGAGGCAGATTGGCACTCGTCAGAAAATCACTGCTGCCCTCATACCAGATAGAAATCTTTCACATTTTAATTCTTTCCCACTAATTAATTTTATGTTTTAAATAATAATAAATAACATAATTTAATGCAATATACTGTTATCATACATGTTACCGATGAAGGCAAGGAGGAATGAATTTGTGGATAATGAATAAGTTCCACATTTAGGTATCTAAACGTTTTTAAGATTTTTAATGGTCTTATCTGGCATTCAGGTGAGTAATTCTGAGTCATATTTGACAGTTTCTCCCTAATTTAGTTGATGGTTTGAACTTTCTTCAGAAGCATTGTTTTCCTGGGAATGTTTATCTTCAAAATTATTTCACAAATCATGAAGCAAAATTCTGTGCATTTCATAGTTATTAGGTGAAGCAAAATGTGACCACTGATACAAGAATCAGTCACAGACACAGAAAAGAGGCTGTCTCAAAACTCAGACTTCAAGGCATCTTCAATAGTCCTGTGGATGTCAACCACATTTATTAGCAATTAGTTACCATATCTAGACATGGCAGATGGCAAATTGTTCTTCAAACAGCAAATAGAAAAATAATTTTAAAAGTTGGTGCACATTAATAGGAATAGAAACAGTCTTTAGAGAAGTTTTCCAAGCCAGCTGAATTCGTTTTTGGTTTTGAGAGGCCCATTTCATGCAGACCAGACTAACTATAATCATATGCATCCACAAAAGACATTGTGGTATTGAATGTTACTATATTGTAGAGACTTTGCCTTTTTTATATATTATTTCAGCTAGGTTACACAATCACTGAAGTTGATATTTAATTTGTAAACTTGGTTTGCTGATATGAAGAAAAGTAAATTGATTAATGCCATAAGACAAGAATGCTAATTTCACATGGTGTTTGTTTAATTCCATAGGCAATATAAGGTGTTTTAATAGTTAGAAAACCAATACATAGCATATTAGAAAACCAGTACACTTAGAAAATTAAAAAAAATGATTTGGAAAGGAATTAATTATAGTCAGGTGGCCCACTCATTTCATCTAGTGGTTTTTCACAAAACAAAAACATGTATAATTTATTAGAATCCGTTATTTTCTTCAAATAGTCATTCTCAAATGAAATCAGAGTGAATGATTTTAAAATAGTGGATCTGCTTTAATCTGGTACAATATTATTACAAATAATAAAGGAAATAATCCTCATGTTGTAAACCTCTCTGTGAGATTTTTATTTCATGGAACACATCTGAACCTAAATTAGCCTGTATAGTATACAACGTCTTCAGAGGCTAGTACTTATCTTGTTTTTGTTTCTATTAAAAGGTTATCAGAGGACACAACTACTTTGGAAATTAAGGAAGGGTCTAGAAAAATAATACAGGTTTTCAGTTCAGAGAACTACATCATTGAAAATAATAACTTTGGAGGTAAGGTCACACAACTGAGCTCTTTGGAACTACACCTCAAGAATGGTACTCCTGATACAGCAGAATTATTTCCTTTAAAATAATAGTAGAACAATAGATAGAAAGCAAGCAGCACAGGGAAGATGCTATAGCTATGCACTGGTGCATAAAAATGGGGCTGGAAGAAGAGATTCCAGGGGCCGTCCGAACAAAGTCTGGCCTAGAGAGTGACAGCCACTTAGCACTGCACCTCCCGATTGTAGAAACCTTATGAAAGCCCTTCTGCACCTGCACATGCAGCCACAGAATGTGGATTCATATCCTGGCTCTGGTCCTGAGGTGCACACTTCTGTGGGATGCCCACTTCCATAGCCTTCTGTCTCCTTGTATGTACTTTATCACAAATCCTAGATAACAAAACCTAAATCATACAGTGGCATTATAGAACAACATTCCGTGCTCTGGGTTGGAGCCACAAATTTCACAGTTGAATCTTAGTCCCACCATTTTAAAATTTGCAACTGCGGTCAACTCGTTTTGTTTTTCCAAACGTAAGTTATTTCATTGGTAAAAGGAATATCGTAAGCTGTGATTCTGAGTATTTGTGAGAATCAGATGAAATAAACAATACAAAGTGTTTAGCAGAAAATACACACCCAACGAATGAAAAATAAATGTCAGTTTTCAGTGCAAATATTTCTGACTGATTTCCACTTCTGCTGCATGACTATCTCATATATATTAGAAATTTAGAAGAACCATTCCAGAAAGTGAAATACTGACATAATGTAGATATAATTATCTTATATGTTAGAGACAGAGCTAGATGCATTTTACTATGCTTTTCACTTCTTTTGAGCATATTTGTGCACTGCAAACTCTCATGTCTCTGACACTTTATTTTCTCCTTGATAACTCATTAATGCAAGAAAAGGGCCTCTCCTAATATAAAGCAAACTTAATTTCTTACACACTCTGTTGATCCTCTTTCCAACGCTACCTTTTGTTCTTGGCTTAAACTTTTAAATCGGTTCTCAATCAGTCCCCTTCTTTAGGCCCTTGTTCCTAGCCTGGATTTTTTTTTTTTTTTGCACTTTCTTATGAGTTAACATTGGATAGCTTTTATTAATTATGTTATCAAAGAATATCCCCCACCCTTCATATTTGGTAAAATTCTGGCTACTTGCTTGATGGTTCTCATTGTAACTGCAATGTGTCTTTCTTCTCATAGTTTAGGAAGTGTGTTTACTGTGTTGGTGTGCATGTGTGTGTGTGTGTGTGTGTGTGTGTGTGTGAGAGAGAGAGAGAGAGAGAGAGAGAGAGAGAGGAGAAAGAGAGGCAGTTATACAGAAGGGTTTTTCTTTATTACCTTACTAATATTGTTTTATTATGATCACACAAATTTATTTTCCCATTAGGCAAACAGTAACACTTATATTGAAATAGTACATCAGATATTAGAGACAGTGGTGATGGTTTAATTTTTAACTATTTAATATTCAGTATAATTTATAGAGCCCAGATTGCAGTTTAGAAGAACAATTTTTATTATAGCACTTAGAAACTATTGATTATTATGATCACTATTGTTATTTTGCTCTTGGGTGATTCTAATTCACATTCATGATCACGTTATCAGTTTCCACAGTAAATAGGGGAAAACACAACATCAATCATAAATATTAAGAGGTCTGTGTAACATGAATGCAGAAATAGAACATGAAGAATTGTTGAGACAAATTAACATAAGCTGTTTCTGAAACTAAAGTGGAATAAGACATTATTAATAAAAATATTTACTTTTTTCTCTCCATACTTATTTTCTTCCTTTTTGCCAAACTTAATGTTATATTTATTTTGCATTACAATTGAAGAATAAAGTAGCAATTTAATTAGGAGGAGAAAAGTAATGTCACTTCAACATAATACATTCATCATCAGAATTGCCATGCAACAGAATAAACTCTCAAGATCACTTGTGGATGGCACATTAATACATGACTTCTCTGATTTATTAAGTCTATTACCAAATGAAATTTGTCAATTGTTCAGTCAATTGAGTGTGAAGAAAATTCTAAATAGTTCATATAGGTAAAATACAGGTTTTAAATCGGTACTTTAAGTATAGAGCAGTATAGATTCATCTCAACACATTGTAATCTGTAAAAATTTTCCCAGAAACATTTTAAACAAAAGGAAAAGGTAACAAACATAAAATTATACTGTATGGATGCATTATGTATTGAATTATTAACTAGTAATATAGTAATTTAAAAGATATCTATTTATTTATACCTACATTCAAATAAATAGAGTTCCTATCATAATTTCAAGTATATATGCATATGTATAATATATACTGTATTGAAATCTGGGGTTTATGAAGAGCATGTCAACTGTATCTTTGAGGAATGGCAACGCAGAGAGACTAAATGATTTATTCCTAATATTTTAGCAGTCAGAGGTACAGTTGGGACACAAATTTCAGTCTTTTACTCTAAATCCTGTAATCTTCCATTATGGAATGGCACGTGTGTAATTGAATCAAAGACCTTGAAAGGGTCCTTTGAGATCATCTGAGTTAGACTTGTGCCTTCATGCAAATCTAACTATTCATAACTGATAGCTTCAAGAAGATATCTATGACCTTCCTTATGCTTCCTCTCCCAGCAGAAATCTCCCTTCTTTCAGTTCCAATTCATTTACTTACCTGTGACTCCCAGTGGTCCTGATGAACAAAAAGAGAGAGAGAAGGAGAGAGGGCAAACACTTCTAGGTGTATACTCCCTAATTGGTTTTGTTCCCTTTGTTCTTTTCCCAGGATCTAACTATTTTAAAGACCAGTCAAAATGTTAAAAATATTGGTATGTTGATTTTTTCTGATCATTGTTATTAGGCTTTTGCTTTTTAAAATTATATCAATTCTTGGGGCACCTGGTTGGCGCAGTCGGTTAAGCGTCCGACTTCAGCCAGGTCACGTCTCGCGGTCCGTGAGTTCGAGCCCAGCGTCAGGCTCTGGGCTGATGGCTCAGAGCCTGGAGGCTGTTTCCAATTCTGTGTCTCCCTCTCTCTCTGCCCCTCCCCTGTTCATGCTCTGTCTCTCTCTGTCCCAAAAATAAATAAACGTTGAAAAAAAATTTTTTAATTATGTCAATTCTTAGACCTATTTTTATCAAATATAATCAAATATTATTTCTAGCTTGTAGGTTGTCTTACTGAGTTGCTCAGACCTTGTTATACTTTTCTCATCATGAGTAAGCATTATTAATTCTTTTTCATAGGATTATCACTTATATTTTCTCTAATAAATTACTTTCTTTTGTGCAATACTAATTTTATAGTTTGTCTTCCAAAATATTCAGCATATTTACTTTGTCAGTGCAATAAAAAAAATTAATATGATGAGTTCTCAGCAAAAAATTGTGTTGGGACACTAATTAGTACCTTTCTACTTAAATTATGACAAACAGGTGAGATGACCTAAGTGATTTTCAGGTAATATTTCAAGCATTTTATTTGATTGGCATTTTATATTTATTTATTTATTTATTTATTTATTTATTTATTTATTTATTGAAATTCAGAGATAAAAATATGCTCTTTTATTTTTTTAGATATTATTTTATTTTATTTTTTTCAATATATGAAATTTATTGTCAAATTGGTTTCCATACAACACGCAGTGCTCATCCCAAAAGGTGCCCTCCTCAATACCCATCACCCACCCTCTCCTCCCTCCCACCCCCCATCAACCCTCAGTTTGTTCTCAGTTTTTAACAGTCGCTTATGCTTTGGCTCTCTCCCACTCTAACCTCTTTTTTTTTTCCTTCCCCTCCCCCATGGGTTTCTGTTAAGTTTCTCAGGATCCACCTAAGAGTGAAAACATGTGGTATCTGTCTTTCTCTGTATGGCTTATTTCACTTAGCATCACACTCTCCAGTTCCATCCACGTTGCTACACAGGGCCATATTTCGTTCTTTCTCATTGCCATGTAGTACTCCATTGTGTATATAAACCACAATTTCTTTATCCATTCATCAGTTGATGGACATTTAGGCTCTTTCCATAAGTTGGCTATTGTTGAGAGTGCTGCTATAAACATTGGGGTACAAGTGCCCCTATGCATCACTTGCATACTCCTGTATCCCTTGGGTAAATTCCTAGCAGTGCTATTGCTGGGTCATAGGGTAGGTCTATTTTTAATTTTCTGAGGAACCTCCACACTGTTTTCCAGAGTGGCTGCACCAGTTTGCATTCCCACCAACAGTGCAAGAGGGTTCCCGTTTCTCCACATCCTCTCCAGCATCTATAGTCTCCTGATTTGTTCATTTTGGCCACTCTGACTGGTGTGAGGTGATACCTGAGTGTGGTTTTGATTTGTATTTCCCTGATAAGGAGCGACGTTGAGCATCTTTTCATGTGACTGTTGGCCATCCAGATGTCTTCTTTAGAGAAGTGTCTATTCATGTTTTCTGCCCATTTCTTCACTGGGTTATTTGTTTTTCCGGTGTGGACTTTGGTGAGATCTTTATAGATTTTGGATACTAGCCCTTTGTCCGATATGTCATTTGCAAATATCTTTTCCCTTTCCATTGGTTGCCTTTTAGTTTTGTTGGTTGTTTCCTTTGCTGTGCAGAAGCTTTTTATCTTCATAAGGTCCCAGTAGTTCATTTTTGCTTTTAATTCCCTTGCCTTTGAAGATGTGCTGAGTAAGAAATGCTACGGCTGAGGTCAGAGAGGTCTTTTCCTGTTTTCTCCTGTAGGGTTTTGATGGTTTCCTGTCTCACATTCAGGTCCTTTATCCATTTTGAGTTTATTTTTGTGAATGGTGTGAGAAAGTGGTCTAGTTTCAACCTTCTGCATGTTGCTGTCCAGTTCTCCCAGCACCATTTGTTAAAGAGGCTGTCTTTTTTCCATTGGATGTTCTTTCCTGCTTTGTCAAAGATGAGTTGGCCATACGTTTGTGGGTCTAGTTCTGGGGTTTCTATTCTATTCCATTGGTCTATGTGTCTGTTTTTGTGCCAATACCATGCTGTCTTGATGATGACAGCTTTGTAGTAGAGGCTAAAGTCTGGGATTGTGATGCCTCCTGCTTTGGTCTTCTTCTTCAAAATTCCTTTGGCTATTCGGGGCCTTTTGTGGTTCCATATGAATTTTAGGATTGCTTGTTCTAGTTTCGAGAAGAATGCTGGTGCAATTTTGATTGGGATTGCATTGAATGTGTAGATAGCTTTGGGTACAATTGACATTTTGACAATATTCTTCCAATCCATGGGCAGGGAATGTCTTTCCATTTCTTTAAATCTTCTTCACTTACCTTCATAAGCTTTCTATAGTTTTCAGCATACAGATCTTTTACATCTTTGGTTAGATTTATTCCTAGGTATTTTATGCTTCTTGGTGCAATTGTAATGGGATCAGTTTCTTTATTTGTCTTTCTGTTGCTTCATTGTTAGTGTATAAGAATGCAACTGATTTCTGTACATTGATTTTGTATCCTGCAACTTTGCTGAATTCACGTATCAGTTCTGGCAGACTTTTGGTGGAGTCTATCAGATTTTCAATGTATAATGTCATGTCATCTGCAAAAAGCGAAAGCTTGACTTCATCTTTGCCAATTTGGATGCTTTGATTTCCTTTTGTTGTCTGATTGCTGATGCTAGAACTTCCAACACTATGTTAAACAGCAGCGGTGAGAGTGGGCACCCCTGTCGTGTTCCTGATCTCAGGGAAAAAGCTCTCAGTTTTTCCCCATTGAGGATGATGTGAGCTGTGGGTTTTTCATAAATGGCTTTTATGATGTTTAAGTATGTTCCTTCTATCCCGACTTTCTCAAGGGTTTTTGTTAAGAAAGGGTGCTGGATTTTGTCAAAGGCCTTTTCTGCATCGAATGACAGGATCATATGGTTCTTCTCTTTTCTTTTATTCATGTCATGTATCACGTTGATTGATTTGTGAATGTTGAATGAGCCCTGCATCCCAGGAATGAATCCCACTTGATCATGGTGAATAATTCTTTTTATATGCCGTTGAATTCGATTTGCTAGTATCTTATTGAGAATTTTTGCATCCATATTCATCAGGGATATTGGCCTGTAGTTCTCTTTTTTTTACTGGGTCTCTGTCTGGTTTAGGAATCAAAGTAATACTGGCTTCATAGAATGAGTCTGGAAGTTTTCCTTCCCCTTCTATTTCTTGGAATAGTTTGAGAAGGATAGGTATTATGTCTGCTTTAAACGTCTGGTAGAACTCCCCTGGGAAGCCATCTGGTCCTGGACTCTTATTTGTTGGGAGATTTTTGATAACCGATTCAATTTCTTCACTGGTTATGGGTCTGTTCAAGGTTTCTATTTCCTCCTGATTGAGTTTTGGAAGAGTGTGGATGTTCAGGAATTTTTCCATTTCTTCCAGATTGTCCAATTTGTTGGCATATAATTTTTCATAGTATTCCCTGATAATTGCTTGTATCTCTGAGGGTTTGGTTGTAATAATTCCATTTTCATTCATGATTTTATCTGTTTGGGTCATCTCCCTTTTCTTTTTGAGAAGCCTGGCTAGAGGTTTATCAATTTTGTTTATTTTTTAAAAAAACCAACTCTTGGTTTCATTGATCTGCTCTACAGTTTTTTAGATTCTATATTGTTTATTTCTGCTCTGATCTTTATTATTTCTCTTCTTCTGCTGGGTTTAGGCTGCCTTTGCTGTTCTGCTTCTAGTTCTTTTAGGTGTGCTGTTAGATTTTGTATTTGAGATTTTTCTTGTTTCTTGAGATAGGCCTGGATTGCAATGTATTTTCCTCTCAGGACTGCCTTCGCTGCGTCCCAAAGCGTTTGGATGTTGTATTTTCATTTTTGTTTATTTCCATATATTTCTTAATATCTTCTCTAATTGCCTGGTTGACCCACTCATTCTTTAGTAGGGTGTTCTTTAACCTCCATGCTTTTGGAGGTTCCCAGACTTTTTCCTGTGGTTGATTTCAAGCTTCATAGCATTGTGGTCTGAAAGTATGCATGGTATGATTTCAATTCTTGTATACTTATGAAGGGCTGTTTTGTGACCCAGTATATGATCTATCTTGGAGAAGTTCCATGTGCACTCAAGAAGAAAGTATATTCTGTTGCTTTGGGATGCAGAATTCTAAATATATCTGTCAAGTCCATCTGATCCAATGTGTCATTCAGGGCCCTTGTTTCTTTATTGACCTTGTGTCTAGATGATCTATCCATTTCTGTAAGTGGAGTGTTAAAGTCCTGTGCAATTACCACATTCTTATCAATAAGGTTGCTTATGTTTGTGAGTAATTGTTTTATATATTTGGGGGCTCTGGTATTCGACGCATAGACATTTATAATTGTTAGCTCTTCCTGATGGATAGACCCCGTAATTATTATATAATGCCCTTCTTCATCTCTTGTTACAGCCTTAATTTAAAGTCTAGTTTGTCTGATATAAGTATGGCTACTCCAGCTTTCTTTTGGCTTCCAGTCGCATGATAAATAGTTCTCCATCCCCTCACTCTCAATCTAAAGGTGTCCTCAGGTCTAAAATGAGTCTCTTGTAGACAGCAAATAGATGGGTCTTGTTTTTTTATCCATTCTGATACCCTATGTCTTTTGGTTGGCGCATTTAATCCATTTACATTCAGTGTTATTATAGAAAGATACGGGTTTAGAGTCATTGTGATGTCTGTATGTTTTATGCTTGTAGTGATGTCTCTGGGACTTTGTCTCACAGGGTCCCCCTTAGGATCTCCTGTAGGGCTGGTTTAGTGGTGACAAATTCCTTCAGTTTTTGTTTGTTTGGGAAGACCTTTATCTCTCCTTCTATTCTAAATGACAGACTTGCTGGATAAAGGATTCTCGGCTGCATTATGTTTGTTAAACACATTGAAGATCTCGTGCCAATTCTTTCTGGCCTGCCAAGTTTCAAAAGAGAGATCAGTCAGGAGTCTTATAGGTCTCCCTTTATAAGTTAGGGCATGTTTATCCCTTGCTGCTTTCAGAATTTTCTCTTTATCCTTGTATTTTGCCAGTTTGACTATGATATCTCGTGCAGAAGATCGATTCAAGTTACGTCTGAAGGGAGTTCTCTGTGCCTCTTGGATTTCAATGCCTTTTTCCTTCCCCAGTTCAGGGAAGTTCTCACCTACTATTTCTTCAAGTATACCTTCAGCACCTTTCCCTCCTTCTTCCTCCTCTGGGATACCAATTATGCGTATATTATTTCTTTTTAGTGTATCACTTAGTTCTCTAATTTTCCCCTCATACTCCTGGATTTTTTTATCTCTCTTTCTCTCAGCTTCCTCTTTTTCCATAACTTTATCTTCTAGTTCACCTATTCTCTCCTCTGCCTCTTCAATCTGAGCTGTCGTCGTTTCCATATTATTTTGCATTTCGTTTAAAGCGCTTTTCAGCTCCTCGTGACTGTTGCTTAGTCCCTTGATCTCTGTAGCAAGAGATTCTCTGCTGTCCTCCATACTGTTTTCAAGCCCAGCGATTAATTTTGTGACTATTATTCTAAATTCACTTTCTGTTATATTATTTAAATCCTTTTTGATCAGTTCATTGGCTGTTGTTATTTCCTGGAGAATCTTTTGAGGGGAATTCTTCCGTTTGGTCATTTTGGATAGCCCCTGGAGTGATGCAGACCTGCAGGGCCCTTCCCCTGTGCTGTGATGTATAACTGGAGTTGGTGGGCAGAGCCGCAGTCAGACCTGATGTCTGCCCCCAGCACACTGCTGGGGCCACAGTCAGACTGGTGGGTGCCTTCTCTTCCCCTCTCCTAGGGGCAGGATTCACTGTGGGGTGGCGTGGCCCGTTTGGGCTACTTGCACACTGCCAGGATTGTGGTGCTGGGGATCTGGCATATTAGCTGGGGTGGGTAGGCAAGGTGCACGGGTGCAGGAGGGGCAGGCTTAGCTTGCTTCTCCTTAGGTGATCCACTTCAGGAGGGGCCCTGTGGCAGCGGGAGGGATTCAGACCCACTGCTGGAGGGGTGGCTCCTCCGCAGAAGCACAGCATTGGGTGTTTGCGAGGAGCAAGCAAGTTCCCTGGCAGGGACTGGTTCCCTTTGGGATTTTGGCTGGGGGATGGGTGAGGGAGATGGCGCTGGTGAGCGCCTTTGTTCCCTGCCAAACTGAGCTCTGTCCTCCGGGGGCTCAGCAACTCTCCCTCCCTTTGTCCTCTAGCCTTCCTGCTTTCTGAGCAGAGCTGTTAACTATGACCTCCCAGATTCTAAGTCCCGCTTGCGGTCGGAACACACTCTGTTGGCCCCTCTGCTTTTGCAAGCCAGACTCGGGGCTCTGCTTGGCCGGGTGGCTGCCCTTCCACCCTGGCTCCCTCCTGCCAGTCTGTGCAGCGCACACCGCTTCACTGCCCTTCCTACCCTCTTCTGTGGGCCTCTCGTCTGCGCTTGACTCCGGAGACTTCGTTCTGCTAGTCTTCTGGTGGTTTTCTGGGTTAGTTAGGCAGGTGTAGGTGGAATCTAAGTGATCAGCAGGATGCGCGTTGAGCCCAGCGTCCTCCTACTCCGCCATCTTTCAAAAGATCCAAAAATATTGATTGGCATTTTAACAAATATATTTAATAGAAAAATTGTTAGATTTTGCTGAAATGTGACCTTTATTTTTCCTTCCTTCCTTGTTTTCCAAGAGTTAACAGTGACAGCATTTGAGGGGTACCTGGGTGGCTTAGTTGATTAAGCATCCAACTCTTGATTTCGGCTCAGGTCATGATCTCATGGTTTGTGAGGTCGAGCCCGGCATCTGGTTCTGCACTGATAGCATGGAGCCTGCTTGGGATTCTCTCTATTGCCCCTCCCCTGCTCTCTCTCTCTCTCTTTCTCTGTCTCTCTGAAAGTAAATAAATAAACTTAAAAAATAAACAATAACAGCATTTGAAAGGTTTATTTTTTTATATATATTCACATAAACTTTTCAGATACTCAAAGTTACATTTTACATTGCTGATTAATTTTTTTTCTTCCTATTAGTTGCTAATTGCAAAGGAAAAAAATCATTACTGTGAAGATATCTGTCTTCATCTGTGTAAATGCAACTGGCTCTTTTAATAATGGGACACTTTATTCACCTATGTTATGATGAGAATAAAGTACACAGGCTCATGTATGATTTATTTCTTTTAAAACACAGATCTAACTTCTAGAGTATAGGAAATAAAAGGATAGAGGAACAAAGTAAATTATGTTAGAAGAATACCATTATACAACACTAAAATGTGGAGCAATTTAAATGATAACTGGCAGGGACCCTTCAAAAAGTTCATTTTATCACTTCTTGGCTCCCACAGAGAAATGACGACCACATTTTTGTGAAAGGCAAATGTCAACAAGAGGAGCAGATAGCATCACTTATTTCCCATGCTTTCCACACAACTGGAGTGCAGAAACTATCACAAACTTTAAAGAACATGTAGTGAATGGGTGAAGAAACCAGAGAGTAAATTTCTAAACTTAAACCCTTTCAAAGAATTAGTTTAGAACAGATATAACAGAGGAGAGGCTGACAAGGCCTTCATAAAGAAAACACAGATCAAGGGCTCCTGGGTGGCTCAGTACGTTAAGCGTCCGACTTCAGCTCAGGTCATGATCTCTCTGTTCACGAGTTCGAGCCCTGCATCGGGCTCTTTGCTGACATCTCAGAGCCTGAAGCCTGCTTCAGATTCTGTGCCTCCCTCTCTCTTTGCCCCTCCCCCACTCATACTCTGTTTGTTTGTCTGTCTGTCTCTCTCTCTGTCAATCTCCCTCAAAAATAAATAAAAACATTAAAAAATACCCACGCAAATCATATCAACTGGGATTTACACGGGAGGGGAATATCCTATCTGAATTAGAACTTGTTGGTAACAGGTCTGAACTCTGGAGCATCACAGCACTGGCTGTGGAAGAGACAAAGTAAAAGGACTTGGAAAATGTGCTGAAAGAAGAGCCACGGTTTGGGGTGTATCCACAAAGGCATATTGTGTTAGTAGCCATCCTTTAGATGACTGTTGGAGACAGAGAGAGGGTAAGCCCTACGGGATCTTGGCAAGTGTCAGAGGAAAGGGAGGTACTGCTAACTGATTTCATTAAAGGTTTAATTTATGTAAAAACACAATTTAATTGGAAAAAAGTAAAGAATACGCATTTAAGGTTTAGGGTAATGACAACCATACAATGTTAAATTGGGTAGAAACACTTTTGACTTGCGTCTTCTGATCCATTGTCCTAACTATGCTATGCGTTTTATGCAGTCACAAAAAACTAAATCCGAAATCTGAACACTTTTTAGGGTCTTTTTCACCAATAAAAAACAACTAAACCATATCTTCCAAAAAACTGGATTTTTTCCCACTAATTCTCCCAGGTTTATTAAACTTCTCCTTTAATATGCAATCCTTATTTTTGGATGGGAAACTCATAACACAAAATAATGGCTAAGGAGACAAAGGTCAAAAGTGCCTTTACCCACTTTGAATTGAATGCTATCTTCAATAAGTCTTTTAACGTGCCTTCTTTGTTTTTTTTCCATTAAGAAGTGTGTTGGAGAATATGTTTAGCACCTTAATTGTTATGATGATATCATGGGTGTATGCATAAACGTTCAGATTGATCAAGATATATACATTTAATTGTGCAATTTTTCATATGTCAATTATACCTTAATAAAGTCTTCTATGACAATCACTCTGTCCTATAATTTAGGGTTGATATTCTGTTGATCACACTAGACTATAAACGTCTTGGTAAGAATCTTTTAATTCTTTAAAAGCTTTTAAGGCAATTTGTAAGTATATTATACTGTGGAAGTCACTCCTCCTGGTATTCTTACCAATTGCTTCATAAGAATTATTTTTAGAGAAAAGAACAGGACTATAACAGAGCTTTTACTTGTTTAAAATAACATTATTTTGGGATACTGGTAGTTTTTGTGAATATAATACACAATTTATTCTGAATTTTTGTACAGCTGAACATGCATTAATTATTCTTTGTGCTTCATCAGAATGAAATGATTATGGGCTCTTAAAATAATTCTAGAAGAATGTTTTTAAAAGAGCTAAAATTTTATGCCAAAATCTTCTTTAAAGAGATTTATAATCAGTATTTAAATTAGTGCTTATCAATTTTTTAAATGTCAGAATTTTATAACATTTTATGTTCTCTATAATTATTTGAAAATGTAACGAATTTTCCTTATGGTACCTTCATTAGGAGACGTGGTTGTTACTATATAATCATAGATGAACTTCACATTTGTAAAGCTGTGTTTTATTACTTCATCTATGTTACAGTTAGCTCAGTAAACCTTATTCGGGCCCTAAGATTATTATTCCTACATTATGCTAAGCATGGTTCTTGAATAACTGAGTTGTGAATTTCTGAATTCAAGTATTTGAAATGCAAAAAATCTTTCAGATAATTTAATTCTCTACTCAAACTTTTAGATAGTTTGGGAACTATCTGGAAAAATACTATCTATTCCACATAATGAAGGAATTATGAGAATTTTGGTCATTTCTAAAATAAAATACAATAAAGTCCTTGTGAACCTTATCTCAAATTTCCTTGTCTTTCTGACTTACTGATTTATGCTGAATATAAAAGGAGTGCAATATTAGGCAATGAACTGAGCCTCATAGCATTTTTATTTATTCTTGAAAGTATTTAAGAATCATGGTTTCTTTTTTTATCTCCAAAACACTATTTTTCTGGGGTTTGTGTGTGTGTGTGTGTGTGTGTGTGTGTTGTATACATGTACCCAGTACACTCAAGTGTGTGTTTACTTTTTTGTGCACATTGTTCTTCTTGCACCTTAAATCCTTAGATAATGATGATGATAATGGCGATTTCTCTTCCTCCTTGTCATTGTCGTCTGCTGCTGCTGCTTTTTCTTCTTCTTCTTCTTCTTCAACATACTTCAACTATTGCTCTAATAGGAATCTTTTAATTTGAAAGTCTAGGTATTTGCTTATGTGAAGACTTCTGTCTTTTTTTTTTTTTTATATAAAGCAACATTTATTTTATTTTTTTTTCAATGTTTATTTATTTTGGGGGCAGAGAGAGACAGAGCATGAACGGGGGAGGGGCAGAGAGAGAGGGAGACACAGAATCGGAAACAGGCTCCAGGCTCCGAGCCATCAGCCCAGAGCCTGACGCGGGGCTCGAACTCCCGGACGGCGAGATCGTGACCTGGCTGAAGTCGGACGCTTAACCGACTGCGCCACCCAGGCGCCCCAAGACTTCTGTCTTAAAACGTATTTTTGAAGAAGCCATTTCTGCCAAGCTACTATTTAGAGCCTTCCTTAATCTCCAATATTCCAAAATTTCACAATAATATGTCTGGATATGGATTTGCTGTGCCTTATAGCATGATTGGAATATGCTGGGTTATCTCTTCTCTGTAAAATACTACATCTTTTAAGAAATCAAACATTCCTTAAGACATCTCATTGTATTTTTAATGTTTCATAACCATCTCTGTCAAATTTGATGTCTTCTTGTCTCACATTCAGCAAAACCATCTTTCAGTCAGTTCATTTTATAGTCTTCTGTATCTAGCCCATTGTTTACCACATTCATTGAACTTCTAATTATTTTCCCTCTTTTGTTTCTTTGGAAATGTTAAGTGTTGTTACTTTATATCCCATAGTTGCTACCCTTAGTATCTGTTAAATTTATTTTTTCTAGTGATTCCGGCTCATAGTGTCTCGTTTCCATGAGTTTATATCTGTGTTTGTATGAAATGAAGAGGGAAAAAGGAGAGAATAGAGATTCTTGTTTTTGCATTTTATAGGAATATAATGAGGCCTGGATTAAAAGTCATTGCTAGATAGATAATTTGCATTTGTTTCCATAAATATTTACCTGAGGAAAATCAGTTTACACTAAGTCCTTGGCCCAAAGTAAGGGCGGGAGGAGTTTAACATCACACAGATCTTAGGAATTTTAGGCATGTGCCCATTTGAAGGCTGGTTTCTGATGATAGATTCTGAGGACATTCTCTTGTGTTCCTATCCTGCAAGTATGATGGCCACAATAGGCATAGGCATATTTTATCACCTTCCTCCCTGTTTCGGTGAGCTTTCTTCTAGTTGCTGCAATCAATTTTCTGGGAGAACCCACCTTTATGAAGATTCTCTTGGTTTTGATTTCTCGGTTTGTTTGGGCCCCACTTGTGCCGCCTCCTTTCTGTGTTTTGTTACAAAGGAAAATCTAGGCAAGTGGGATTTAATACATGTTCCTTGGTGGCCACCACCTGCACATGCTTGATTTCTTCCCTGTTTGCATGTGATTTTTGGCTTCTGGATATTTCTCTAAATTGTTGCTATTGATAACTACATGACATGTGGCCAAAAACTGAAGGCTCCATTGTGATCTTACATTTATGTTCTGTTAGAAGATAAGTTCAGAGAAAATGGGTGAACAAAACTCATAGCAATTATTATAGCATCTGATTCAATATTTATGTTTACTAACTTAACAGCTGAAGTGATGTTTGTTATTTCTCCCTGCTTTTAAAACTATCTGTGAAAGAAAATACCTTTAATTTTATTTTTTTACATCCAAAGTTACTATCATCATTGAAAGTTAAGCATGAAGAAGTGATAAACTTCAATTTCCACCTTATTTAAGTTTCCTTCCTTAGATCATTTTTAAAAAGAAAGTTTAGAACAAAATGGAACAGAGCTATGACTACAGTCATTTAGTTGGTGTTGATCACATAATGTACAGCTATTTGAACTGTTTTCTGAAATTGCAAAAATAAAAGCAGTTTTCTGTTACTTGTTGAGTTTTTAGCCTGTATAATTTTGCATATTTTATGTTACAAACAGATGAATAAATTTAAATGTTTGAATGGCTACAAAATACTTCTTATAGAACAAACTACGTTTTCATTTAGGGAATGAAATTGTTAATTTAATTAATGAGGTCTTTTCTTTTCCTATATTTAATTTTCACATTAAGAAAAAGATTCTGAAGTTATCTCCTAAAGTTTTCCAATTCTCACACACATCTTCGTTTATGTGAACATATTTACCTAGTTCTTAAAAAATGAAATTATCAGGCAGTTGAATGGGCTTGGGTTTGCTTCATATTTCACTAGTGTCCCATTGTCACAGATTTAGGTAAGTTCTACACAGACACCTAACCAGACAATGGTAACAGTTAGCATTTAAACTGAGTCTTCTTACCTTAAAAGGGAAAAGAATACTGTAATCTCCAAACTATAAGTTTGCCGCACTATAATACATCATCAACTTCTTGAATCCATCTAGTTGGTATTCAAAATGTTTACCATGACAAATGACTATATTCATTGACTGTCTTTTTTTCATTATGTTAATGTTTAATTCACTGTTGATGTTTAATTTTTTTATGTAACATCAAGTTGTTAACTATGGAAAGTCAGGCCCAAATTCCAAGAATTCAACAAAGAAGCAGAAAGTGTTTCAAGAACAATGTAAGGAGAGACTCTAGATTAGAATTAACTGAACATCAGGGAAGAATAATTAAACTTCACTGCTTCTGAGGCAGTTGGAAAAGCACAGAGAAAAAACTCTTCATTTAACTTTACTGAATATTTAAAAGCAGGTATATCTGATTCTAGAAATTTACATTTGTCATATAGTTTGAAACATTTTGGTATATTTGTGAAGTTTGATGGAATGTACACATTCATTATTAGTATACTTGTTATTTTAATGCTATTGTTTTCCCTCTTTGTGGGATCTTGTCCTTTGCTGAGGAAAACGCTTCTGAATTCAATCAATAGTCTTCATCCTGCTTTATTATCAGAACAAAACAGAGACTAAATTTAGGAATAACTCAAATCCAAGCTTCTTGTTATTAGAGATCTCTATACCTATATTATATTTGTATCTATACCTTTATCTATATCTATATTCTATCTACATCTATAAGATAAATGGACTCCCACTATGACATTCTACATTGTGACCTTGACTGGCACATACCGACTTGTCACTCTGAATTAGCTATATTGTGTTTTTTTTTTCTTATCATATTATAAGGTATCATGTGATCAAGTTTTGGACTCCAGATCCAGACTACCCAAATTTGAAATCTGAAACTGCCACCAACAAATTTCACTCTCCTGTATCTCCCTGTTGTCATCAGTGGCAGTGACCATGATAGTAGCTATCTTATAGTTTGTTAGGACAATTAAAGGAGTAAAGCTCTTTGACTAAAACTGTGTCTGTGGTAACTGCTATTTGTGTCGTTTGTTAAATAAATGAACATAAAAATCCTTGGGACTCTTGCCCTAGTTTCAGCTTGAATGGCATATTCCCATATTTAAATGTATGTATAAAAATGTATAAATATTTTAAGGGAATATTAAAAAGTACTCAAGAAGCATGGAAAATGAGATTAAAATGAAATTTCACTTCAGAAGTTATACCGAATAATTCAGAAATTATTCAGAATAATAACCAATATCAGTTGTGGGTATTTTAATACAAATAAGATTTATATTATTTTTTCATGTACTATAGACATCTAGAAGTACTTTTTGAATTTACGGAAATGTGTTTTCCCAATTCTGCATACTATTCTGTCATATGGGTATACTTTAAGTTATTTAATCTTACCCTGTGTTAAATTAGATATATATACATCAAGTTGTATAAAGTTTATATATATAAAACTGTAAAATCAGGAAGAAATGTTCACTTTGAAAGGCAAACAGCTATTCCACTCTATGGATCATTGCAACTCGGTTCAGGAGAGAGGAATGTGCTTTTAATGGGAGAAGAAGTCTCCTTATGGGGCTGAGTACTAACTTAGGCCGGCCAAGCTAGTACTCCAACAGGTCTGTGAAGTTCAACAAATTTTTATATGTTTATTTTGTGTCATTTCTAGTGGGAGTTTTTTCAGCTGTTTTATTGAATACTAAGTTACTTTAAAATCATAAGGAATGTTGGGGCACCTGGGTGGCTCAGTCGGTTAAGCACCCCACTCTTAATCTCAGCTCAGGTCATGATCTCACAGTTTTGTGAGTTCGAGCCCCATGTCGGGCTCTGTGCTGACAGTGCGGAGCTTGTTTGGGATTCTCTCTCTCCTCTCCCTTGGCCCCTCCCCCACCACGCCATTTCTGTTGCTCTCTCTCAAAAAAAAAAAAAAATTAAAAAATTTTAAATTAAAAGACTTTAAAAAAATCAAAAGGAGTTTCATTTAGCGAATGTCGTAGATGTCAACTTTTTGAACCAGACTTAAATTTTTTTTTTCCAACATTTATTTATTTTTGGGACAGAGAGAGACAGAGCATGAACGGGGGAGGGGCAGAGAGAGAGGGAGACACAGAATCGGAAACAAGCTCCAGGCTCTGAGCCATCAGCCCAAAGCCTGACGCGGGGCTCGAACTCACGGACCGCGAGATCGTGACCTGGTTGAAGTCGGACGCTTAACCGACTGCGCCACCCAGGCGCCCCATGAACCAGTCTTAAAATAGAAACATAGTTAAGAAGTAGAGAAAGAAAAATGAAATGAAAGTTTGTCACCCCATTATGTTCAATTTATTGTATCTTTCCAGTTTAAGAAATAATATGTTTTTAATGAAAGGATTTAGAAAGGATGATTTTGGTGCTAGGTGTACCATCATAAGCCTAATTGATCACAAGGCAATTATTCATGTTTATTCCAAAGTTTTATACTATCTCCTATATTTGACTTTTTAGTAACCTACATACATCAAGGTATAAAGAAACTATTTATTACCTATAAACTGAAACTAATTTATGAAACTTTCCAGCCTTAAAATTTCCTTTATGATAAACACATCACATTTATATGTAAGTACACATTACCAATAGCATCACATATTATTATTACCAATAAGATGTTACTGCCACATAAGATTTTAATAAAAATCAAATATTTTTGTACAATTAAATAAATTATAATAAATTAGACACAGGTAAAATATTTTCTATGTGAATGAATTCAAAATGAAAACATAAATTAAGAAATTAAGTCCAGACAACAGTTCTTATGTTTGCTATCAAAACAGTACAATCATGACAGCAGGCATACATGGGGAGGGGAAAATGACAGAAAGAAATCTATATGTCGAGTGTCTGTGGTTCATATTTGATGTTAAGAAAAGTATTCAAAACTCAAAAGACAAATCAGGGCATATATTGAATTTTGTGGTAAAAACCAAGTGGTTTCCCTAATAAAATTTTACAAATTATAATTACCGTAAGCCCAATATTTCAGTATGTCTTAAAAATCTAGCCCTAAATTGTACAAGAAATTATTCACTATTGAATTCACTTACACATTACATATGCATTATACATTAATGATCACTTAGGTGTTGAGGAATTCTCTTTCTCTCTTTCATTTTTTTTCCCCTAGACTGAAAAAAGTCTAGATGAAGCAACAGTCTTAACAACTGTCATTTTGAATAAAGATATATTTGTTTAACTTGGAAAATAGTAGGTAAAATAAGAATTAGCTGAGGATAGTTGAATTCATGTTACTGAATGAAAATTATTGTTGGTTTACTAAACATTTAAATTTAGAGATGAAAAAATACATAAATACTAATAGTTTTCTTTAGGTTTTATATTACCTTTGAATCATTTCTAAGCAACTGATTACATTTCATGACCAAATGTATACCTAAGAGAATTGCCTTGTCTATTTCTGCTCAGATTTGGTCTTCCTTTCCTGCTTTGATGTATGTGATGCTGTTTTTAATCACACACTAGTCTAATTATTTTATTTGTTTCTTAATGCATAACATTCTGATCAAGAATATTCCTCTAGTCTACCACAGCACCTAGTGAATCTGATCACATTCCTAGAATTCCTAATATTAATTGCTTATTTAAATTTGTGGCATTTGTCAAGAATTTTCTGTAGTTTATGTAATATTAGTTCCTCAAGATTTCAGAATGCTCTTAACTGATTAGGTACACGATTATTGATCACTTATTATTCAACAGATGCTATTAATTTATGGTATAGTAGCTATAGAGTCCCTGCTTTCAATGAGGTCACTATTTAGTAATCTATCGGAATGTGATATCCACTGGCTGTTCTGCAAGCAGAGGATAAAGACGGTTTAGACAGTAACTGAGCTGATTTGATGCAGGATTAGCAGGGCTGTAGTGAGGACTTTCTGAGCAAAACAGAGAAACTGAAGTTAGTCCAGCAGTGTTGAAGAGAAGGCTATATGTAAGTATGTCTCAAACAGCAATGTAGAGGTGATTCAGGAAAGTTCTATTGTATTGACCTCGCTTTGACACATTAAGAGAAATAAATCAGATGGCTGCCTGTGCAAGTGGAATTATCCAAAAACTATTATTTTAAATAGAGACTAGTCACATATATAGGTAGTGAACAATTAAACAATAGCATGTCTCATGAAATCTGTGAAGGAAATGAACAGGGTGCTGTGATAGCAGATAATAGGTTAGAGGGAGATTAAGAGGATCAAAAGGAATAGCTTTCAAAGAATTGGGGCTGTGGCTGTGGGAGTTGAGTACAGTCCTAGGGAAAAAGGTAAGTAAAATTGCTTTCTGGTGGAAAGAGTGCTTGTCACAGTCTAGGAGCTGCTAGAATGTTGCTAGAGAGTTGGAGTCAGATGAGTTTAGAAGAAAAGTTACATGACTTGGAATTGCTTATAAACATGGGGACTGGAGGAAACAGGGCTGTGAAAGTGCAAGGTAAGGAGTTGGATGTGATTAAGTGCAGCTGTCTGATAAGTAGATGAAAATATGCTCAAACTTATTAGAGGCTATCAGGGTAAAGCTCCTTGTGTTCTTAAGAAAGTAACAAAGTTCATTGTTATTAAAACTGTGATATATATGTGCTTTCTTGTATCCAGTTAGTGTGCATGTAATTGATATTTGGAGGAAAATTCTTGTAGTTATCAAATGCACATTTCTCTTGACCCAGTTTTAAAAACTCATGGAAACTAACTAGGAAAAACTTACAACTTCTCTATTTAACCTATTAATATTACTGAGAAAAGTTGTCTTAATCTATCCACATGCATGGAAATATATTTATAATCCATTTATCTTTGTTTAATTTATATTATTTCCCTACATAAAGACTATCATTTGACTTTGTTTTATTTTATTTTTTTAAGGTAGCTATGTAACATAGTAAATATTATTTATTTATTTATTTATTTATTTATTTATTTATTTATTTATTTTATATATATGAAATTTATTGAGAAATTGGTTTCCATACAACACCCAGTGCTCATCCCAAAAGGTGCCCTCCTCAATACCCATCACCCACCCTCTCCTCCCTCCCACCCCCCATCAACCCTCAGTTTGTTCTCAGTTTTTAACAGTCTCTTATGCTTTGGCTCTCTCCCACTCTAACCTGTTTTTTTTTTTTCTCCTGCCCCTCCCCCATGGGTTCCTGTTAAGTTTCTCAGGGTCCACATAAGAGTGAAACCATATGGTATCTGTCTTTCTCTGTATGGCTTATTTCACTTAGCATCACACTCTCCAGTTCCATCCACGTTGCTACAAAAGGCCATATTTCATTTTTTCTCATTGCCACGTAATATTCCATTGTGTATATAAACCACAATTTCTTTATCCATTCATCAGTTGATGGACATTTAGGCTCTTTCCATAAGTTGGCTATTGTTGAGAGTGCTGCTATGAACATTGGGGTACAAGTGGCCCTATGCATCAGTACTCCTGTATCCCTTGGATAAATTCCTAGCAGTGCTATTGCTGGGTCATAGGGTAGGTCTATTTTTAATTTTCTGAGGAACCTCCACACTGCTTTCCAGAGCGGCTGCACCAATTTGCATTCCCACCAACAGTGCAAGAGGGTTCCCGTTTCTCCACATCCTCTCCAGCATCTATAGTCTCCTGATTTGTTCATTTTGGCCACTCTGACTGGCGTGAGGTGATACCTGAGTGTGGTTTTGATTTGTATTTCCCTGATAAGGAACGACACTGAACATCTTTTCATGTGCCTGTTGGCCATCCGGATGTCTTCTTTAGAGAAGTGTCTATTCATGTTTTCTGCCCATTTCTTCACTGGGTTATTTGTTTTAAAAAGTATATATTTCTGTTGGATGACTATATCGTATACCTGAAATTAATATAACAGTGTATATTAACTAACTGGAGTTAAAATAGAAACTTAAAATTTTTTTTAATTAAAAATTAGATTTCTTCATGTCACCAAGTAATATAAATAGTATCTTAAGAAAATATTCAGTTAGCTTAAAATGTGTTTTGCTACTATAATACATCATATTGATTTAGTTTCTTTAAAATAGTAGCCTGACAAGAGCAATATTAAGACATTTCTCATGTGTTGATTAGTTTATATTTCTTGTATGCCATGTTTATTTCTCCTTGTGTTTTTCTAACTTTTCATCAGACATGACTTTATGATGTAATAAATTATTATCCTTATTTTCCAGAACTGAAAGCATCAGATTAGAAAAATGGGAATTGACTCAGTGTTATAAGATTTAAGGATTCTTTGGATGGTGGGACAAAACATAGTGGTGCTCTGATAAATGAAGGGCAGAACTCTTTGTTTCCTAAAGTTTCAAACCAGAGAATGCTGCCAGACAGGGCCACACACAGGAACAGGGTATAACAGAAAACTGGAACTTCAGAAGGTAACTTATATATAACAAGGGGTTGGGTTAGCAAAGTTTCCCAGGCTTTCTGGTAAATAGCTAATTTGAATAATTTTGCAGGCTCCTGGGGATAAGGATAAGTCCTTCCTTGTCTGATACCTGGCCCTGGGCACATAGGACTGGTGAATAATGGCTCTTTGAGTATAAGAGCCTGATAAGGGAGGTGTTTAGAGTGTAAACTTAGTTGCTTAAGACCAAGAACAGCTTACAGCCAAGACAACATAAAAAACAAAAACAAGGGGCACCTGGGTGGCTCAGTCGGTTGAGCGCCTGACTTTGGCTCAGGTCATGATCTCACAGTTCTTGAGTTCGAGCCCCGAGTCGGGCTCTGTGCTGACAGCTCAGAGCCTGGAGCTTGCTTCGGATTCTGTGTCTCCCTCTCTCTCTGCCCCTTCCCCGCTCATGCTCTGTCTCTCTCTGTCTCTCAAAAATTAATAAACATTAAAAAAATTAAAAAAAAAACAAAAACAGAACATAAAACACAAGAATAACATTATTTGCTGAGTTTAACCTATCTGCAGACTATGTATTCCTGAAGAAATGAGGTTCTATTTTTCTTTTCTTTTGGAATCAGCAATGGGTAATCCATCTAAACTACAAGCGGGAAGGTTCTCTGGTGAAATATAGTCATTACTCATGAAGAAACACTGTAATTATTAAGCCTCAGAGAATTACACTCAACTGCTCTATGGCTTATCTTGAGGCTTTATGGAAACATGGATTGATTCATCAGGCAAGAAAATTGTGAATAAAATTGGATAAAACACCAACTGGAGACTATAGGAACAAAGGGTGGATTTCTTCTTGTCCTGATTCTTAACAGTTACTCTCTCTTAGTAATAATTTTTTCAGAAGAAAAGAATCTAGAAGCTTACTTAATTGCTTCCATAAAAGAGATTTTATTTCCATCATTTTTAGAAGAAATCATCTTTCTAACAGTTTCATTCAAGTCATGTGTTTGTTTTGTAATGATACATATAGCTTCATAAGTCTTTTAGGGGTAACAAATCTTCTCCTACTTATTTATGGAAAAACTCAGCATAAACAATGAATTAGAGTTGAGTCTGACATATAGAAGATGGAGTCATATGCTGTATGGATGTAGTAAGTAGAGATCTTCATAGAGAGACTTTATGTAGGACAACTGCCCTGACTTCTTTATCAAATTGACCGTAAGGAAAAAAATAGATAGACAGTAGAAAAACACAGATTAAAATAAATATAAGATATATGTAAATCAATCATAACATGTAAAATCATTTAGATCGTGATTCAAGCAAACTGTGAAAAAAACAATAACAATGGGACTTCCTTTGGAATTGGATAGTTGAGCCCATTAATATTTGATCTTTTTTTAAGTTTATTTATTTATTTTGAGAAAGAGAGAGAGAGAGAGAGAGAGAGAGAGAGAGAGAGAGAGATCGAGAGAGAATCCCAAGCAGGCTCCACACTGTCATCATTGAGCCCAAAGCAGAGCTCAAACTCACAAACTGTAAGATCATGACCTGAGCCGAAATCAAGAATCAGGTGCTTAACTGACTGAGCCACCCAGGTGCCCCTATTATTTGATAATATTAAGTCTTATGTGTGTATTGATTGTCTTGTCATGTTGAAAAAAGTCCTTATCTTTTGGTGATATTTGAAATATTTGAAGGTTAACTGGTAATGATGTCTAAGACTTACTTCAGATAATGGCTACACATACAGTACAAGTAGGTAATAGTGACTGTATCTGAGTGATGGGGTTTCATTATGCCAATAGATCTACATGATATATGCAGTTGAAATTCACCATAATAAAAGTATTCATTGCACTTCTAGTGCAAAAGATCAGCATAGATGGCAAAATAATCTGATAGGAGGAAGAAGTGAGGAATGAAGTATTGATAAGTGAACCATAACTGACTAGTTAGAAGCCAGCCCCAAACCTCAAATATAGCCATACTGAATAGCCAGGGAGACTCTAAAAGGTAGTGAAATTTATTTCCTTTCTATGGGGAATTTTATAATTAGTTCAGCTTTAAAAGGAGCGAGCTTAGATCTAAATGTCCATCAGGTAATTTTGTTTTGAAGAACTTGAACAGAATCGCTAGTTATCTAAGAGCCCCCAAAGTGTGTGGGAGATAGTATAATGCCTTCCTAGCACCTGTGACATTACCCTATCTTTGTGTACCATTCTGAGGTTTGGAATAATGTTTAATCAGGCTCTTGGGATGTTAGTTACATATTCTGACTCTACTGCTGTTGTGTGAGAGTTTAAAAATTTTCAATAAACCGTTTTATTAAAATAATGTAAGGCCTGAAATAGAAGACAGGTTATACGAAACAACTTTATTTAAAAAAATAAATGTATTAAATTGTTTCAGTTTAGAATAAAATTCTGGTCTAGCCTGTCAATAGCTAAAGGTTAATGCATTTTTGTACTACAAATGTTCATTGTATTTTGAGAAACTTCTGCCAGCCATCAGTGTTACCTGTGCACTAACAGCACACTGTTCTGCCTGGTATCATTAAATTAACAATCCAAAATAGTGTCTATCTTTAGTAAAATCAACGCTTTCACTTACCCTTCTCTAATTGTAGGTTTTAATCTATGACTATAGTCTGACTGATTGTGGGTCCTTGGTAACTTACAAAGAAATTTTAAACCTTCTAGAAGATCAGTGTGAATTTTGTATGGAATTTTCACCTTATTACAATACCATATTATCCACATCCCTATTAATATTAGCAAAAATATAAGTCCTTAATTTTCAAAAGATGTCTATTTCAAATAAGACTAAAATGAACGATTGTCATTCGGAAGAAGAATTAGGGAAAATTGTTATTTTTCAGGATAAGTGTTAAGATTCTAGCTTCTGCTTTTTTAGTAGAGTAAGATGCTTTCAAAATAATCACAGATGAGGGGCGCCTGGGTGGCTCAGTCGGTTGAGTGTCTGACTTTGGCTCAGGTCATGATCTCGCCGTCTGTGAGTTCGAGCCCCGCACTGGACTCTGTGCTGACAGCTCGGAGCCTGGAGCCTGCTTCAGGTTCTGTGTCTCCCTCTCTCTCTTCCCCTCCCCTGCTCATGCTCTGTCTCTCTGTGTCTCAGAAATAAATAAACATTAAAAACATAAAATAAACACAGATGAGAATACACTCCACCTTATTTCTGGAGAAAAATGTGGAGGATAAGAAAAATAAGGTGTGTAGTAGAAAGTTGGCATGGCAACCTTCCATCACAAATCTTCGCAGACCAATATGGGTCCAGTTGCATGGGCTCCTCCTGCATCTTGGTACCATGAAATCAGCAGCAGATGATTTTAAAGTGCAGCAGCATCACGGCCTATTCAACAACTACCTTTATACAGTCACCTTCTTGAGTTAGAGTAAAGTGTCATGTACTACATAACTCTTATGGACTTGGCATCAAACAACTCAAAATCTTGTTCATGGGGTGCCTGGGTAGGTCAGTCATTAAAACATCTGACTCGGGGCGCCTGGGTGGCGCAGTGGGTTAAGCGTCCGACTTCAGCCAGGTCACGATCTCGCGGTCCGTGGGTTCGAGCCCCGCGTCAGGCTCTGGACTGATGGCTCAGAGCCTGGAGCCTGTTTCCGATTCTGTGTCTCCCTCTCTCTCTGCCCCTCCCCCGTTCATGCTCTGTCTCTCTCTGTCCCAAAAATAAATAAACATTGAAAAAAAAAATAAAAAAAAAAAAACTGACTCTTGGTTTCAGCTCAGGTCATGATCTCAAGGTTAGTGACTTCAAGCCCTGTGCCGATGGAGGACCTGCCTAGGAGTCTCTTTCTCTCCCTCTCTCTCTCCCTCCCCCACTCACACTCTCTCTCTCTCTCTCAAAATAAATAAATAAACTTAAAAAAAACCCCACAAAATCCCTTTCACTATTGTAAGGGCAAATGCAAATTAAAAATAAGAGGTTAATTCTCCCTGTTGAAAATAAGGGAAGAGATTCCAGATTTCTCCCTTTTCCTAGAGTATTACATTAGAAAATATTCTTTCTCTGTCTCATTGAAATGTATGTAAGTCTTTTTAGAGCTCAGTAAGCCTTTCGTCAGAATTATGATCTTCGAATGTCTTTCTCAAGAGCTTGGGAACTATATCTTTAAAACATAATCATTAAGAAAGTTGGAGTCCCTAACTGCCACTTTCTGTTGGAGGGTCGGAGCCTAACTTCTTCGGTTGCCTTACTCCGAATTGCAAAACTACCTCTCATAGTAAAAATAGGAGTAGTTTATTTTTATTTTGGGTAAGGGCTCTTGGCTAACAGATAGTCACTTCAACTACTAAGTGAACTGAGAATGAATAACATATGACAAACCATGCTGTCAAGTCTTCTTATTTAAGGACTAGTTATTTACTTTGAGACAATGTATAGAATAGGTTATATCTGCTTGGCTGTATAAAAGGGTGAGATTTTTTTTTTTTCTATCTCTGCAGTCTCTTACTGCACATCATGTTCTGGTTTAACACTTAATAATTGTTTCTTTACCATCTACCTTTGTAGAGAGGTTTTCTAGGTTGGGAGATTTTGTTTTTAATTGTATTTCACTGAACACCATCGATTTCTTTTTGATTACTTCACTACATCTTTTGTCCATGCTTCATTCTGATCTCTTTTGTGTTAATATCCGATCTTTCCTTCAATCCATATCTAATTTTCTTCTGGATTCTAGTGACAGTGATTCTTAATTATTTGAACACACAGTCGGAGTAGAGGTAGAAAGAACTCAAATCCAGATTGTCTGGCACGTGGGGTGATTAGATCCTGATGCCTTCATGCCCACTCCCTAGCACTCAAGGTTCCAGCCAGATATGATGCAGGGATACTCCAACCATGAACTCTGTCATGGGTTGTTTATTGCAAACATTAAAAATTATAGGGAAACATTTTTGCTGCAGTTTTATTCCTGTCCTTTGTTTCCCTTTTGTTCTTTCTTATCTACATCTAATTTACATTTTCTTATATTTTATAATTTATTTAAACCACTTTACATGCTTCTGGGGAACAACATAGTTTATCGATAAATGAGGAAGAAATAAAATGTTCTGTAATGAGAATTAAGTCCCCCAAAAACTTTGGCTGAGCTCCACACATTCTGAAACACAAATTTTGAGAGGTTTCTAAATAAAATATGTATTAACAGATTTTACATAAAAATCTTCATTGTTCAGTCCACTTATGTGTCAAAACTAAATGGCCAAAGTAGATATTAAAGCTGTAAGATGGATTGTATGTAAGTTATATACTACATGACCATTCTTAAAATATTTCTTAGCAATCACATTATTTTCAATAACCAGAAGTTTAAAAGCAAATGGCCCTTTTTTGTTTCACCAATATTTAATATCTCAAGTCCTCAATCTTATAAATGTGCTAGTTATTTAAATGTATTAAAATGCAGATACCATAAAATCTTAATCTGGAAAGATTCAATAACTCTGTGTTTCCCAAAACCCACATCCTAAAATTAAGGTCCCCTTTACTCTAAATTTATTTTATTATATAGGCATAACATTTCATTTTTAACACTATGCCATGTACTCTTCTATGTTCTTTCCATATATTTATTTTCATTTAATTTTTGCTACAACCCTATGAAGTAGTTATTAAATTATGCTCAATTTTGCAGAAAACAGAAGTGACAAGCAGGCCACTGTAAGGAATGTGAGAAGATCAAATAAGCAAAATGTGTCAGGACCAGAATTCATACCCAGCCTATCTAGCTTTGGCACCTTTTCTTTATGCTTTAAAACACCTAGGCACTTTATAGTAATTGCTAAATATGTCCTAAAACATGGAAGTAATGATGAAGCATCATATAGGATTTAGGCTCTTACAAAATTCTTGATTATAAGTAATATCATTTACACTGGTGAGGCTTAGCATAGTATAGAAGTCATATAACTTTTAAATATGCATAGTCACTTCTATTTATACTTTATCTAGGTCTAAAAATGGAGACAAATATAGAATATCCCCAGGGGATAATAAGCAGTTTTATAAAGAATATGAATTTTCTAATTACTGCACCAATTAATATATTGACTTTTAAGGAGTGGCTCTTACACGGTGGTCCATGGATCCTCCAGTGTTACTAAGGTCATTTTAGGGGAGTGCAAGGTCAAATTATTTTCAGGACAATCCTAGGATACAATTTGCCTTTTGTAGTGTATTGACGTTGCACTGTTGGCACAAAAATAATGGTGGGTAAAACCGTTGGTGTCTCAGCACTAATAATGCCAGCGGCATCACACTGTATTTGTGGTCATTGTATTCTTCACTTGTACACAGTGCAGTTTAAAAAAGAAAAAGAAGAAATATTATCAAATTGTAAAAGAGAGCTGGGGCGCCTGGGCGGCGCAGTCGGTTAAGCGTCCGACTTCAGCCAGGTCACGATCTCCCGGTCCGTGAGTTCGAGCCCCGCGTCAGGCTCTGGGCTGATGCTCGGAGCCTGGAGCCTGTTTCCGATGCTGTGTCTCCCTCTCTCTCTGCCCCTCCCCCGTTCATGCTCTGTTTCTCTGTCCCAAAAAAAAAAAAAAAAAAAAAAAAAAAAGTTGAAAAAAAAAAGAGAGCTAAAAATTCTACATAGACGATACCCCTGGTGAATTAGTATAGGTTACTAATTTCACTGAATATTAGGATTTGGATATACATCATTTTAATTTGCTAAGTTGAGAAGTAGTATTACATCATCTCTGCTGCATATTGGAGTGTGATGATTGCTTGAGGAAAAATCACATAGGTGGTAGATTTGTGAGCTAAATTAGCTGAGTTTTCATGGAGTGCTACTTTCACTTAAAAAAAAAAAGAACCTGGCAAATTAATGTTACTTAAAGTTGCATATTGGGGTGATGTGTTTTTGTAAACAAACAAAGGAAACTTCCACTTCAAGAAAACCCACTGATAGCATTTGTTGCCAATAATAAAATCAAAGCTTTCAAGCAGAATTTAGGTAATATTTTATTCACCACAGAACTTTACTACTCCGGGTATTCAGACTTTTTGAATGAGATGGTGATGTTAGAGAGTTTGATATTTTGATAACCTATAGTGAAATGTATCAGCATGTTGAAGAAATGATCACTGAATAGGAAAATTCCAAATAACCAGTGTATGATGTTATGTAGTATGTGTAAGTGAAAAATTCATTCATAGTGAAAAATGGGTGAAGGTAAAGGAGTAATAAAGAAAAATTTATTTTAAATGTTTAGATATCACATTGCAACTAAGCTTTAAGAATCTTCCACTTGTTGAGTTTGGGTGGAGTATCAAAGAACATCCACAACTACATCTGAAAAGATTGTTGAAATACTCTTCCTTTCTCCAACCATATATTTCTTTAAGCTGTATTTTCTTCTTATACTTCAACAAAAAACAACATATCACAGAAACCTGAATGTAAAAACAGATATAATAGCTGTTTCCTATTAAACCAGACATTAATATTTTAACATATTTATTTATTTATTTATTTATTTTTAAAATTTTTTTTTTCAACGTTTATTTATTTTTGGGACAGAGAGAGACAGAGCATGAACTGGGGAGGGGCAGAGAGAGAGAGGGAGACACAGAATCGGAAGCAGGCTCCAGGCTCTGGGCCATCAGCCCAGAGTCTGACGTGGGGCTTGAACTCACGGACCGCGAGATCGTGACCTGGCTGAAGTCGGACGCTTAACCGACTGCGCCACCCAGGCGCCCCAATATTTTAACATATTTAAAACAATGCCTCTCTTTTGAATAATTTTTTACTGGTCTTTTATAATGTCTGATTTTTCAGATTAGAGTTTTCTTTCTCTTCCTGCAAACCTTCTACTTTGTTGAGAAACATGGTGAATCATTTAAAATAGGAATAGTAAATATGAAATCATTCATTTGCGATACATATTATTTTTCCATACAATTTTAAGTTTCAAAATTTTAGTGATTGTGACTCTCAACCTCATGGGACAACCTGGAGACTTGCTCGCTCCTTCCTTCCTTGTTTCCTTCCTTCCTTCCTTCCTTCCTTCCTTCCTTCCTTCCTTCCTTCCTACCTTCCTTCCTTCCTTTGCCTTTCTTTCTTTTTCCTTTATTGAAATATAATAGACACATATCAAGGTATAAGATGATTAAACATATATCTTGTGAAAAGATTACCACAATAAGCTTAATAAAAACCCATTTTTTTCATATAGATGCACAAAAAAAGAGAAGAAAAAATGCTTTTTCTGTTGTGATGAGAACTGTTATGATATGTTCTCTTAACAACCTTCATCTGTACCATATAGCGGCATTAACTGTAGTCATAGCACTGTATATTACATCCCTAGTATTTATGTTTCTTATAACTGAAAGTTTGTACCTTTTGACCACTTCGATCTAATTTCTTCTTCACCTATCTTCCACCTCTGGTAACCACAAATTTGATCTCATTTTCTATAGTTTTTTTTTTTTTTTTTTGTAAGATTTCACATACAAGTGAAATCATATAATAGTTGTTTCTTTGTCTTATTTCAGTTAGTAGAGTGCTGTCTAGGTTCATCCATGTTGTGGAAAATGACAAGATTTCTTTTTTACAGCTGCGTAATATTCATATCAGATATGACAGATATGACTGCGTATATATACCATATTTCTTTATCCATTCGTCCATTGATGATACTTGTTTCCCTCTATTGGCTATTGTAAATAATCCTGCTAAGAACACAAGGGTGCAGATATCTCTTCAACATAGTGTGTTTGTTTCCTATGGGTATATAACCAAAATGAAATCGTCAAATCATAATGTAATTTTTTGAAGAACCTCCATACTGTTTTCCACAGTGGCTGTACCAATGTACATTGCCACAAAGATTGTACAAGGTCCACACTTTCTCCACATCCACCACAGCATTTATCATTTATCTCTTCTCTTTTTGATGATAGCCATTCTAACAAGTATGAGGTGATACCTCACTATGGTTTTGATTTGCATTTTTCTAATGATTAATGATTTTAAGCATCTTTTCATGTACTTTTTGGCCATTCATATATCTTCTTTGGAAAATATCTGTTCACATCCTTTGCTCATTTTATAATTGAACTGTTTGTTTTGTTGTTAATGAGTTGCATGCATTTTTATATATTTTGAATATTGATCCCTTACAAATTGTTTGCAAATATCTTTCCCATTATAGGTTGTCTTTTCATTTTGTTTCTTTTGCTGTGAAAGAGCTTTTTGTTTGATGTGGTCCCTCTTGTTTATTTTTTATTTCATTGATTATGCTTTAAGTATTATATCCTAGAGGCTTCTTTCTTGATGTTTGTAGTAGTTTCTGTTGTTTTATCTGGAACCTTAATCTACGGTACAATAGTATGCATCAGAGTTATATAGGTGCCAGCTAGAGTGCTTTATAAATTCTGTTTTGTATATTTGTTTTTATTTAAAGAAATATTTTTTAAGAAGATGCTATCTACTTTGTTGGTAGGTAGTAAGGCTTTTTTTTTTTTTTTTTTTTACAAATTGTAACAATACTCAACAGAGATAAAGAGATGCTGGCAAGAGTGGTTACTCTTCTAAGTTCTTTAAAAAGTATTTTTAGTATTTCTAAAATGATTCTATTTCATTTTGGAGGGAATAAGACTAATTTATATTTCATAAGGTATATAAAGATTCCTATGTGAGCAACTGAATTATGCAACATACATGTCTAATTTATTGTAGGGTCTTGGCTGGCCAGCTCTATTACCTAACTCTATTGCTTTGTAGCAAATGGAGATTTACTGTTTCATGTTTATTGTTCAAATTCCCCTCTCATACTTTTCCATCTTGGTATAAACATAAAAACTCTATAATAATTCTGATCTATAGTCAAGTAAATATTACTTTGGAAAGAAAGATAATATTCAACTCATTTAATTCTTGATATGTTTTATTAATAGTAGATATTGAGACATCATTCAAATATTAGCTTTTTTCAAGTAAAATGATAAACTTGGTAACATGGCTTTTCAGTGACAAAGAAAAAATTATTTGATAATAGCATACTGTCACTTACATTGTAAAAATTTCTATTAAGTCAGATTTTCTAATGACAACATCTTGAGTACAGTAAACTCTGATATAAATGTTGCCAAAATGTTATTAAAGATAAAGTTTTATTCAGAAGTATATGTAGACATTTAACCTTCTTTCATAAACTCTGTATCAGCTCAATGAATTCTTTTTTGATGAATAATTATGCAAAATAAAATGTATAGGATAATGAATATATAAAACAGATGGTCCTGCCTGTCTTCTGATATTTTATATCTTTAAATGACTTCATGCACTATCAATCCATTTAAAGCACGGAGAGGGGTAACCATTAAACAGTTTTCCATTCTTCTTCACTAATGATACTTAAAGACATTTAATAACATTTGCTAATTGTGTAATGCCAATCCTCCAAAAATAATGTATCAGTAGGGAGTATTTCTGCCTCATTCCTTTTATTTCCAGACAGCATCTAATGAACTGGAATGATCATAATTGGCAGAGTACAACACAATGGAAAACATGTTGCCAGGGGAATTCTTTAAATGTCAAAAAATTTACCTTCTGCCTGGGGAAATCAAGTAAGTCCTTAGAACTTGTATTAAAATTGAAATAGTTAAAACATTATGTAGACTTGCTTTTGCCACATTGTACAAAACATAATAGCCTTGTCAGGATGATAAAATTTTGTATTTGCACTGTTATGTAACTATTTGTGCTATGTCCAATAATCAGAGGGATGTTTTATTAACAAAACAATATTCATCATTTATAAAGGTTAAATTGAAAAATTTTTGAACTAATACTTTAAATTTCCTTTCATGACAAAAAGGCCAATAATAAAGACATTTAAAAATTGAGGGTATTGAGATGCCTTTAAATAATCAAAGTGAGGGACACCTGGGTGGCCAGTCGGTTAAGTGTCCGACTTCGGCTCAGGTCATGATCGCACAGTTTGTGAGTTCAAGCCCTGCATCGGGCTGTGTGCTGACAGCTCAGAGCCTGGAGCCTGCTTCAGATTCTGTGTCTCCCTTTCTCTCTGCCCTTCCCCTGCTCATGCTCTGTCTCTGTCTCAAAAATAAATAAAAATATTTTTAAAAAATAAATAATCAAAGTGATAAATATAATATTGTTATAAACTACTACTCCACACTTAGGCTATGTTTCTATATTTTGTTTCAGTAAAAAATTAGAAAACCACATTTAAAAAAATTCTACAATACAGTAACTATAAAAATCTTTGTGATTAACATTAAAAAAATTTTTTTTCAACGTTTATTTATTTTTGGGACAGAGAGAGACAGAGCATGAACAGGGGACGGGCAGAGAGAGAGGGAGACACAGAATAGGAAACAGGCTCCAGGCTCTGAGCCATCAGCCCAGAGCCTGATGCGGGGCTCGAACTCACGGACCGGGAGATCGTGACCTGGCTGAAGTCGGACGCTTAACCGACTGAGCCACACAGGCGCCCCTGTGATTAACATTTTAAATACTGTTTAACAAAATGTTCCCAAGAATTTTTCATTTTCACATAATAAAAATTCAGTGGTAATTCATATTGGTGAAATAATTAAAACGTTTTTGGCAAAAAGAAATCTCTGGACAAAATTACAACTTTCTGTTTTTGACATTTATTTTTGTCAAATGTTAAAGCACATCAAGTACCTGTTACCTTTGTGAGTAAAAGCATCACCCAGTGAGGTCATAGGCATCTATTGAATAGTCTTCTTATTTTAGCATATCAGTCATTAGCAGAATCATTCTTTAGCATTCTTGATGTACAACTAGTAGTAATCATTTATCCAGTACTTGCTTCCATAGTAATACCCTTCTAAAAGAAGAGCTATCTTGAACTAAAATGTAAATAAACAAACATACAAAATGTATGTCGCTGATGACCACATTGGTTTTGCTTTCTCAGATTTTAGACGGTTCATTAGATTTAGGTTTGCACAAAATGTTTCATTACAAGTGAAAAAATACAAAAACTCGTAAAAGTTACATAAATGGTTTGAGGCATTTAATTAACAATTATTTTTAGGAGCGTATGTTAGATTAGGTACACAATTTTATATAGACCTGCATACACATACAGTCTTGCTCACATGCACTTACTTCATAGTTTAAAATCACTTTAAATGATAAAGAGATCTCAAAAAAAATTAAACAAGGTAGGTTAGTTTTCAGTCTCTATGTAGGGCATCTTCATAACAACAGCAGCTGGAAACAACACACATTTATTGTGTCACAGGGACACAATATCCTATCAGGGACTCCCTATCCTATCACCTTTACTATAGTCCACTGGCTAGATGCAATTGACAGATGATGCTTATAGCGAAGGGGAAAGTATTATGGAAGCCTGTGACACAGTGAAGTTGACTTTCAATGGCATCCTCTACATAAAGTAACGGATATATTTACTAAGTAAATGGTAAGCATTGACTATTTGAAATGAATTAATTTACACATGTATTACTGATGAGTATTGACTTCTGCATCATTAGTGTGATTATAGTTGTAAGTTTTCCTTTCTTTTGACCCAGATAAGTGTCAGTTTTATTATAATTTAAATGCTACTCAGTGAGTATTCATGGTAGAAGAAAACAAACTTTCATTTTGTTCTACAGTGTTTAGAAATAAAGGAGAAAAAGTTAATATAAAGTGCATTTAAAGATTTATGATGAACTTGTTAAAAATATTATACATGTTACATAGGGGATAAGTGTCAATAAAAATTTATTTCCTTAAAAATAATTCATTTTATTAACTTTATGCATCAATTTAAATTAAATTTGAATTATTTTTAATATGTTTGAGTATTCCTTTTTAAAGTAAAATTTGAAAATAACTGTAATTGTCTCTAAGCAAGATGAAGAATCTACCTTTATCTTTATATTTGAAAAGATGAAGCTTGGTGAAATGTGGTTTAAATGCAAGATCTCTGATGGCTTTTCAACATACAAGCAACATTTCATGTAGTCCTCTATTGATCCCAAATAAGTAGTGGCTGTGTGGTATGAACTGAAAGAATGTGTTTCCCCAAATATATTTCATAGGTTGAAATCTAATCCTCAGTGTGATGGTGTTTGGAAGTAGGGCCTTGGGAAGTGTTTGGGTCATGAAGACAAAGTCCTCTTGAATAGGATTAGTACCCTTATAAAAGATTCCCTTGAAAAATCCCTTCCCCCTTCTGCCACGTGAGGTTATAATGAGAAGACCCAGTCAATGAGAAAGCAGGGTCTTACCAGAAATAGAATCCGCCTGTGCATGATCTTGGACTACCCATCCTCCAGAATTGTGAGGTATAAATGTTTGTTTTTAAGCCACCCATTCTTTGGTATTTTTGTTTTAGCAGCCCAGATGGACTAATACATTGTTTGAAACCATTTGATGTATATCAATTCATGAAGACATCTATGGTAGTTCTCTGAGAAATTGCAATAACTGCACATAAATCCTCTCATCAGAAAGGAGGACACCATGCATTGTCACATAGTTGCACTGATTGATTTATGTGAGACAAGGCACAGACTCTTGTCAGGAAGCTCACAGAAAATAATACAGGGGTATTTCTTTGATAAAGCAGATTTAAAGTGACAGTTATGTATAGGTGTGGGAAAATTATTTCTCCTGATTGATTTTGCTCTTCACTTTTCTAAAAAATTGAGCACTTTCCAAACTGTGGGTTTATCTTAGTAATATATAGTGACTCTGAGTTCCTGTTTATTTCACAGGTCAGTTTTTCTCAAACAAGAATATAGTTGCAAAGCATTTCCAACCCACTCATGATAAAATTTGATACGCCTAAGGAAAACAAGTATATTCTGATATGCGAGACATGGATGAAATCCTCCAACCACCCATAAACAACACATAGTAACTGTGTAGTGAAAATAACTTTTCAAATATTTAAAGTGACAGGTGACACTGATAAGGAGGAAAAGAAGTAAAAATAGTTGTGATTTATATTTCTTGTAAAAGCTCTCGGTATGATGATGGAGAATGTGATGAAAGATTATAGTGAGGTATTTAGATTACTATTTTTATTTAATCTTCAGAATCTTTCTTGAATCAATAATGGGATTTTGGTTATAGTATTAAACTTATCATCCCTTCCATGAAAGTATGTTATTCTATTTCAATTCTATTCTATTCTATTTCAATTCTATTCAAAATTGAGTAGTGTTCTTTTTTTTTAAGTTTATTTATTGTGCAAGAGAGAGAACAATTGGGGGAGGGACTGAGAGAGAGGGAGAGAGAGAATCCCAAGCAGGCTCCATGCCCAGCATGGAGCCCATTGTGGAGCTCAATTTCATGACCTCAAGATCGAAAGTCGGACACTCAACTGACTAAGCCACCCAGGCACCCCAAAATTGAGTAGCATTCTTATTTTCACTGGATATATCCTTAGATTCAATGAGTCTAAGAATAAGAAAATTCTAATTGCAATAAAAAGTAATAGGATTTTGTTCAAATCATTTTGTGCATTATAAGAGGAAATTTTAAACCAAATAATAAGCAAAACCAGAAATAGTTTGATTGAAATATTGTGAGAAAGCTGCTTTAATATATTTTCTCAAACATTATTTGACAATTATAAATAGCTTGAATTTTAAAATTTTACCACTTAAATCTGATCACCTGAAGAAGTTCTGTGTCATACAACTTTAAAAAGTCAAGGGCTTTGCCAAAGAAATACTCTAACAATTGTGTTATTGGCTTTTCAACAACACAAGATTTGTTTTTACTCCTTTCATGGTTACATGAACTCTAGGTAAAGGAAAAGAGCTTTGTTTTGCTACAAAATCAGTGTTGACTTCACCCCTCCAACAATAAGTATATAGTATGTTGGTGTAATTAATAGAAATGTATGAAAATAATGAAGCATGATGCTACTTCAGAGTAGAAAATAATCCAGCAAAGGGAAACACTCCTAGAGGCCCTTACACCAGATAAGAAGGCCAAATTCACTGTTTCCCCTCTCTGGTAGGCCAAAACATAACTCCCCTAAAAGATGTCCACATCAAATCTCTGAAAAGAGTGAATATATTTCACATAGCAAAAAGACATGATTAAATTATGTATATACATATATACATATATGTATATATGTACATGTATGCATATATATATGTTTGTGTGTATATAAATATATAAATTAAGGACATTGAGAGGAGAAATTAGGGTTATCAAGTGATATGTAAATGAATCACATGTATCCTTAGAGGCAGAGAGAGTTTTTTTTTTTCAACGTTTATTTATTTTTGGGACAGAGAGAGACAGAGCATGAACAGGGGAAGGGCAGAGAGAGAGGGAGACACAGAATCAGAAACAGGCTCCAGGCTCTGAGCCATCAGCCCAGAGCCTGACGCCGGGCTCGAACTCACGGACCGCGAGATCGTGACCTGGCTGAAGTCGGAGGCTTAACCGACTGCGCCACCCAGGCGCCCCCAGAGAGAATTTTGAGAGAGACACCAGGAGAGGAGGTGATGTAGATGGAAGTAGAGATTGGAGTGATGTGGTCTCAGGTCAACAAATACTCACCAGCCATAGAAATTGGAAGAGGCAAGTAGCAGAATCTCCCCTATAGTGGCCAACAGTCTGATGTTGATATTCTGCCCTCCAGAACTGTGAGAGAATAAATTTCTGCTGTTTTAAGCCACAGGGTATGTGGCAGTTTGTTACTGCAACCACAGAAAATGAATATTACCCTATATTCGGTCTAAGAAGACCTACTGAATATTACTTGTGTAACTAGTATTCCATATCACTAGATAATACGTGTGAGGTTTCACATTTAACATGTTTTATTATAATATGAGAAGGTGATAAAACAATGACAATAACATTTACAAACATTGTGTAATTTTATGTACTCCAGAAAATTTAAGAGACAGAAGTATAAATAAAAGATTGGTATCTTTAGTTTTGACAGTAATTCACTGCATATTTTCTAAGTTTTTGGAAGCTATTTAAAAGACAATAAATTTTAGTATATTTTTGAAATATTTATTTACTGAGATGGGGGGAGGGGCAGAGAGAGAGAGAGGGTGAGACAGAATCCCAAGCAGGTTCCAGGTTGAGTGGAGAGCCCAACACAGGGCTCAATCTCACCACTATGAGGTCATGACCTGAGCTGAAATCAAATCAGACACATAACTGACTGAGCCACCCAGGGGTCCTAAAAAGGTGATAAATTTAAAAAATGGAAGATGTTACCTAAAAAGATAAAAATGGGCCAATACTCAGAAATTAAAATCAATATTTAGTGAACATCCTTCTAGATCTTTTCCTATAAAATAAATTTGTATAAACCAGATAGAAAATGATGTTTAGCAACCATTTATGATGGAAATCCCTTCCATTTAGGTCGTGTGAATTTCACATCAATTAATACAGATGCATCCCATTTCTTTTTCCTTTTGTCAATAATATCTTTGGTATGGGTATAAATTATTTATTTTATCAATGTTATTGGTTTAGTTTTAGATACTTTCTGAGATTCTGCTCTAAAGTAACACTGCAGAGTGCATTTTTACATGTAAAATATTTAGGCTCCAGATTGGCTCTGTAGCCAGAGAAAGCATGCAGACTGGTCTATGCAATGGAAAACTCACAGCAAATAGGTTGAGATGTTACAGATTACCTGCACCTGGCTTTAAGGAGTATTCGTGTCATTCTGGCAGATGATAATGATAACAGAAAAGTGAACACATGTAAGTTACCCTGCAGGTACTGTTGAGCATGTGAGGAATGAAACAGTAGAAGACTGAAATTTCCTTCCAAATGACATTTTGGAAAGCAAGACCCTTGTGATTTCTTAATTAAAGGAAATTATATATCTTTTTAAAAAGTATGTTGTTTTGGTGTTGTTGCTGTTTCATTATTGGCTGGTGGAGTTGGAGCCTAGCAGTGCCCATAAATCTGGAATAAATCTGTTGAGTCTGGTACAGAATGGCAGTTAGGCAAAGCACAGTGATGTTCCTGGAGGGTTTGCCAGTTGGAAGTCGTTCTCACAGATGGAATCATCACAGTGCTGGGAGTAGTAATTGAATATTGAATCCCCTGGACTTGCTCGGTATTTACCCCTTTTATTCCTATGCAGTAGGTCTTTCTGTTTTTTACTCTTCTTTCTAAGAAACTTCCTCTTTTGCTGATTTTTTTTATTTTCAATTTTTATTTTTATTTTTTGCATTTCTGCTCTGTTGATTGATATTTTCAAAAACTCTTTTTAGGGTTAACATGTTTCACCCCTCACTCTTTGTAAATCCTGACAAAACAAAACCTTTGAATATTCAGTTTTGTTTTCTAATATGGTAAGTATATTCTGTAGCTTTCAAACACACCATGTTTTTAGAAAGTTAACAGTCAATAAGAGATAAAAAATGTGGTTCATATAGTAGAAAACCCAAACGTTGCGAGTTTAACTTCCTCCCCTGGTTCAGGAGTTAAATTCTTCAGTTGAAAAGCCAAGTGATTGAAATGCAATATAATATTCTAGTTCTAATTCAAGAACCATGGTTGAAGAGCAATGGAGAAAATGAAGAAAGGGAAAACTGACATTTTTTTCTTACTTCCCAAAGGTATTTTATAAGCCTAACAGCTACAGATAATCTAAAGTTTAATATTTCTGACTAAAGACTTAAAAATGTAATTACTTGTTTTGCTCTGTTCTTCCTAAGAATTGTTTGGCAATCCACATTTTCTTCAATACTACAAGTTTTGCATTAACCTTTAGGGCAACAGACTGGAATTGTTACAGGTTTTGCAATTAGCTGTGGTTGTAAAGTCAGACATTCAGAAGCAGAACTCAGTGTCAGAGTGAGCATCTGATGAAAGTACCAATGTACGTGGAGAATAAATCTGTTGCTGTAGCAACCAGTCCTCATTCTCTACCAAAGGGGAAAAACAAAAAGAAAACAAGTAAAATCCCTCAAGTTTCAATTTAAAAAGATAGCTATTCCATATGGAATAATGAATAGAATCTTTAGATTCAACATTTTAACCAATAATAAATGACAGCAACGGTTATACTTTTAATTCAATCCATCAGAAAATAACTTGTAAGCCTCTGAAAGTATACATTTTGGGCCAAAAGAAATTTGCTACCTTTTGACAATTGGCTTATTTTGTTTTAATTTAAAAATGTACTGAAAATTCTTATGGAAGCATTTTTTCTGTGAGAATATCTGTGGCTTTCCTGGAGGTTCAGAAACAATCTTCACTGATGTAGCAGGCTGATAGATTTTCTTCTACACTGAAAGACTTTTCATGAGCACCTTCTTGAGAACTAGACAGAGATGGACATTTGTTGAGTTATAGACAAGTCTCCTGGCTTCTAGTAACCCAGTAAAAATAAGGAAGAGAACATCATACAAACACAATATATTTAAAAGCCATATATATATATATATATATATATATATATATATATATATGACACAAATACAGAGACAGTAAAATAAGCCTTATGTCAAAGTATGTTTTAGAGGAGAGGACCTAAAAAGCACTTAATCGAAATGAAGTGACAAGGGAACTGCTATGTGAAATCTTTTTCCAAACAAAATGGTTTACAGGTAGCAGATGTCCGTTTTCTGGTTAAACTAGGAAATGTCCAGAATGATAAGAAATTTGGGTATGTCTGATAAAATAGTAACAGCATGGTGGAAGGAGAAAATAGGTGTTTCCAAGCATATTATCTGGTCTTGCAAAGGACTTGAAGGTGATAATAGAAAAATTACTGAGTAGATACTTGAACAAGGATATTTGTTGAGAGGCTGGAGTAGATAAGAGAGATCACAGCAGCCTGTCAGTTGAAAGCTTCCCAGTGAACAAATGTGAGACCTTATTTTCTTTATAATGTGAGTGCCTTATTTTCTTTACACAATTAGCCACCTTTTCAAATTTTCCAAGTATCTGTTATTTCTAATTTTCCAAGAATCTGTTATTGCTGTATATGCATATAGTGCTGTTAATCTGAAATTGTTTTGAGAATTCACAATTCATAAAAAATAAATTTTAAATGGCTGTGGCAGAATTTAACAGAGGGAAAAAGTCATAATGTAAACATTCTCAGTTTGTAGTAGCTATTATCACTGTTTCAATACCTTTTAGCCAGATATACCTAACAGAATAACGTTTAATTTTTTGTATCATAATGCATTTTTCCTTAGTGCAGCTTAGTTACTTATGAAAATGAGGAGATACTATTTACTCACATGGAAAGAAATATAAGTGGAAATTTCAAATGTTTGCATCTACTTGGATTTCTTTAATGCACATACATGTTCTCTATTGGGGTGATCTTAGCACCTTTTGGCACTAGTCTATGTTAAAACGTATCTATTTTCTTTTATGATTGAAATTTAGTTAAATTGGGATGCATGTACTACTCCAGATTTTGTTTTCTAGATTCTATGTAATCTTTTTGTTCATCAAATCTGTTGGATTAAACACCAAGGAAGACACTCATGACTGAACAAAATGAGGGAATATTTAAATCCAGGGATGAGTTCAGGTGCTGATTGTGTAAGGCTGCCTACCCCAGCCCTAAGAGTTCATATGCATGTGTGTGTATACACACACACACACACACACACACGACACGTGATCACTGGGTAGAAGATCACAGAATAAAACCATTACATTTAAAGTGAAGAACCATTACAAACTGGTTCTGCTAATCTTTCCTAATAATTCCTAAACCTCTTTTTGTGATGATGTGGTTGAGACAATTTGAGGCATTTGAAATAAGGATTCAGTGTGGAAATAGGTGTAGTTATATGATCTTTCTGAAAATATCCTTAGTTGAGTCATGAAATCAGTAAACTCTCCTGAGTTCCTGTGAAAGTATTGGTCTGTGGTTTCTCTGTTTTGGCGTAGTTTGTCTAGAAAAGCTATAATGACTAAGCAGGGTCTTATTCAATCATGGAATAAAAATTCACATCTATATACATTTTATATATTAAATTGGTAGTAACTGGTTGATTGCATTTGAAGTGTTCTGTCCTAGGGCTAACATCTGAAAAATTCTGTTCTATATATTTTCTTTATTTTTTAAGTTGTTTTAAGTGAGAGGGTAATATGGTTGCTGTTACCCTATCAAGTCCAGCAGCAGAAGCTCCATTACAAAGTTCATAGAGCTATACATTGCATAGTCCCAGATTTATATCTTTAAACTTGATCACATACACATACACCTGTGTCACAATTGCTTTAGTATGCTCCAGTGGAATTCTCAGGCTACCAGTAGTGTGAGGTTTTTTTTAGGTTCTACCTACCAACATAAAAGCAAATAAAAAAAATGAGGATTAATAAGCATGGCATAGGGGCTCTTCTAAGGTCCTGCAAGGGAGAAAAATATCACACATTTTAAGATTGGTCAGCATGGTTCACAGACCAACTTTAACTCCTCTGAGTTTTATAAATCCCCTGAGACTGAAAAAATAAGGCTGTAAACTTTACCCAGCCAAAGCCAAGCATTCTTATATTATTAAGCCACATTCATTTTCTTTTCTGGATTGCACTAAAAATAAAGACATTGTAAAATAAGAAAAAAATGGCAGGCGGCTGGGTGGCTTAGTCGGTTGGGCTTCCTACTTCAGCTTAGGTCATGGTCTCAACGGTCTGTGGGTTCAAGCCCCGCATCGGGCTCTGTGCTGACAGCTTGGAGCCTGGAGCCTGCTTCACATTCTGTGTCTCCCTCTCTCTCTCTGACCCTCCTGGATTGCACTCTTATTCTCAAAAATAAATAAATATTAAAGAATTCCAAAAAAAGAAATAAGAAATGGTTAATAAGCATTTTAATTAAGGAATTGCAAGTAAAATATTCTTAAATTATTGTGGTCAAGATTCTTTTAAAACACAGAAAAGATGTTATTTTTGATTACAGGATTACAAAACCAAATGAAAATTTATTTCTACTATGACAACAGATGTGCAGGTTCAGACACTGGTACAAAATTTATGTTTTTATTTTCCAAATGAATGCCAGTGAATTTAACTGTACTCACATAAGTTACTTTAAGAACTGTTAATACAGATATTTAGCAACTATGTCCCTAACATAAGAAACCTTCAACCTATAATTTATCAAAAAACTATTCAATATACATTTATTGAATGTCTACTCTTAAAAAGTCTCAAAAAGATAGAAAAGTAATGTGAATCATGAATATTTCTATTAAAGAAGTTACAATCTATTTAAAAATGATGAATATGTATACAATATAGTAAATAAGTAGTAATACACGAAACAAGGGAGAAATACACTTCTCAGAGACTATCATATTTGTTGTGTTAAGAAAGATGTGTTGATAAAGATGGGTGTGTTAAAGATGGGATAGAAAGAAAAAGTGAAGTGTAAAGTAAGATGGTGATATAGTGACAGGAGAAGGCCTTCAACAGATGTAGGAAAGAGGTAAAGCTTATTCTGGGAGTAAGGGGTTGCACAATTTGCTTTAAAAATAAGTCACAAAAAAGTGGAGAAACATAGTACTTTAGTTGAGTCAGGGCCATCATGCATAGGGCCATCTCGATCCCTAGGTGACTGTGCCCTTGTGATGAAATTAATTCATACCCGTGTCTCTTTACAAGAGTTCACTGTTAGGTAATAGATACAAAATAACAATAATTATCAAAATACCAGCTTTATCACCAATTAACAAGGCCAGGGATATAAGCTAGTCATATAGTTCAAATTGTCTCCTTAATACTCTGTGAATGTATCTAAAAATGGGAGCCTTATGAGCTAACTAATGGAGGGCTGGATGTAAGGAAAGTTACCCAAATACCTACTTAGAAGACACCCTATCATGTGGATGCATTGTCAAGAAAGGGGGGTGACATATGAGCATGGCTTTTGACAAATATAAACATGACTTTTAACACATGTGACTGTGACTTTTAACACTTGACCTTAGTCACATTTAGTAAACGGCCTACATTTTGCGAAGCTTCAAGAATACACACACCTTCATTAACCTTTTTTTTTAATTAGGTAGCTTTATAGAGACATATAAATTAAAGTCTCTGAAGCTTAAGCTTGATTAGCATCAAAGGAAATCCCCCTCTGTCACACGTACAAAATTAGTCTGGGTGGTCTTTGAGGTGTAATGCTCTAGAAATAATTTACATACTATGTTTTGACATGAGATAATTCTCTGCATTTGATTTAATATTTTTCTCTTTAAAAATCACCTTTTTTTCTCAAAACCATCTATAGGGAGAATTTCTTTTTATATGTATTTGATATTTTTCCTTCCTTTATCTTTCTTAATATAATTTCTGAACCCTTGAGCTATAATCTTTATAAGGTAAAACCTGACCATAAATATCAACAAATAAACTCTTTCTTGACTGAAATTACTCATTTTATGAAAATTTCACTGTTTTGTTTCAAGTTTTCATTGAAATCATGGTTAGTTAACATATAATTTAATATTGGTTTCAGGAGTAGAATTTAGTGATTCATCACACACATATAACACCCAATGTTCATCACAGCAAGTGCCCTCCTTAATACCCATCACCAATCTAGCCCCCATCCACCACCCTCCATCAACCCCCAGTTTGTACTCTATAGTTAAGAGTCTCTTATGGTTTGCCTCCTTCTCTTTTCCCACTTCCCCTATGTTCATCTGTTTTGTTTCTTAAATTCCACATATGACTGAAATCATATGGTATTTTTCCTGACTTGTTTCACTTAGCTGAATACACTCTAACTCCATCCATGTTGTTGGAAATGTCAAGATTTCATTCTTTTTGATGGCTGAGTAATATCCCATTACACATACACACACACACACACACACACACACACACACATGCATAAACCAGATCTTCCTTACCATTCATCAGTCAATGGGCATTTGGGTTCTTTCCATAATTTGGCTATTGTTGATAATGCTGCTATAAACATTGGGGTGCATGTGTCTCTTCAATTCAGTGTTTTTGTATCCTTTGGGTAAATAGCTACTAGTGCAATGGCTGGGTCATAGGGCAGTTCTATTATTAACTTTCTGAGGAACTTCCATACTGTCTTCCAGAGTGCCTGTGCCAGTTTGTATTCCCACCAACAATGTAAGAGAGTTCCACTTTCTCTGCATCCTCACCAACATCTGTTATTTCCTTATTTCCTGTTTTGTTAATTTTAGCGATTCTGAAAGTTGTGAGGTGATATCTCATTGTAGTTTCGATTTGTATTTCCCTGATGATGAGTGACGTTGAGCATCTTTCCATGTGTCTGTAAGCCATCTGGATGTCTTCTTTGGAAAAATGTCTATTCATGTCTCCTGCCCATTTCTTAACTGGATTATTTGTTTTTGGGTGTTGAGTTTGATAAGTAAGCTCTTTATAGATTTTGAATACTTACCCTTTATCTGATATGTCTTTTGTGACTATCTTCTCCCATTCTGTAGGTTGACTTTAATTTTTTTTGATTATTTCCTTTGCTATGTAGAAGGTTTTTTTTTATCTTGATAAAGTCCAGTAGTTCATTATTTCTTTTATTTCTCTTGCTTCTGGAGACATGTCTAGTAGGAAGTTACTATGGCCAGTGTCAAAGAGGTTGCTGCCTGTGTTCTCCTATAGGATTTTGATTGTTTCCTGTCTCACATTCAGGTATTTCATCCAATTTGAATTTATTTTTGTGTAGGGTGTAGGAGAGTGGTGCAGTTTCATTCTTCTCCAGGTCGCTGTCCAGTTTACCCAATGCCATTTGTTGAAGAAACTGTCTTTTTTTCACTGGCTCTTCTTTCCCACTTCATCAAAGATTAGTTGACCATATAGTTATAGGTCCATTTATGGGTTTTCTATTCTGACCCATTGTTCTGTGTGTCTGGTTTTGTTCCAGTACCAGACTGGATGACTACAGCTTTGTAATATAGCTTGAAGTGCAAAATTGTGATGCCCCAAGTTTGCTTTTCTTTCTCAAGATTGCTTTGGCTATTTAGGATTTTTTGTGGTTCCCTACAGATTTTAGTACTGTTTTAGCTCTGTGAAAAATTCTGGTGGTATTTTGATAGGGCTTGTATTAAATGTGTAGATTCCTTTGGGTAGTGTAGATTTTATAACAATATTTGTCCTTCCAATACATGAGCATGGAATGTTTTTCCATTTCTTTGTGCCATTTTCAATTTCTTTCACAAACATTCTATAGTTTTCAGAGTACAGATACTTGACCTCTGTGGTTAGGTTTATTCCTAGTATCTTAGGGTTTTGGGTGCAATTGGAAATCGGGTTGATTCCTAGATTTCTCTTTCTGCAGCTTCATTATTGGTGAATAGAAATGCAACAGATTTCTGTATGTTGATTTTGTATCCTGTGACTTTGTTGAATTTATGTATTAGTTCTAGAAATTTCTTGGTGGAGTCTTTTGAGTTTTCAACAGAGGTTCATGGCATCTGTGAATGGTGAATGCTTGACTTCTTCCTTGACGACTTAGATGTCTTTTACTTCTCTTTATTGTCTAACTGCTGAAACTGGGACTTCCAGTACTATATTAAATAACAACGGTGAGAGTGGACATCACTGTTTTTTTTTCCTGACCATAAAGGAAAAGCTCCCATTTCTCCGTTGAGGATGATATTACCTGTGGGTCTTTCATATATGGCCTTTATGATATTGAGGTATGTTCCCTCTATCCCTACTTTGTTGAGGGTTTTATCAAGAAAGGATGCTGTATTTTGTCAAATGCTTTGTCTGTATCTATTGAGAGGATATAAGTTTCTTATCCTTTCTTTTATTAATGTGTTTTTTTTTTATTTTTTTCAACATTTTTATTTATTTTTGGGACAGAGAGAGACAGAGCATGAACGGGGGAGGGGCAGAGAGATAGGGAGACACAGAATCGGAAACAGGCTCCAGGCTCTGAGCCATCAGCCCAGAGCCTGATGCGGGGCTTGAACTCACGGACCGTGAGATCGTGACCTGCCTGAAGTTGGACGCTTAACCGACTGCGCCACCCAGGCGCCCCAATGTGTTTTTATTAATATCACCATTGATTGATTTGTGAATATTGAACTGCTTTCACAGACCTGGAATAAATCATGGTGAATAATTATTTTATGGTGAGTAATTATTTTAATGAACTGTTGGATTTGATTTGCTAGTATCTTGTTGAGAATTTTTTCATCCATCTTCATTAAGGATATTGTCCTGTAATTCTTAGCGAGGTCTAAACAGATATAGTCATAACATTTCACCCTAAAGCAGCAGAGTACACATTATTTTTGAGTGTACATGAAACATTCTCCAGAAAAGATCACATACTGTGTCAAAAGTCGGGCCTCAACCAGTACAAAAAGATTGAGATTAAACCATGCATATTTTCAGACAACAATGCTATAAAACTTGAAGTCAACCATAAGAAATATTTGGAAAGAGCACAAATACATGGCGGTTAAAGAACATTCTACCAAAGAATAAATGGGTTAACCAGGAAACTGAAGAAGAAATTTTAAAACTACATGGAAGCAAATTAAAATGTATTCACAATAATCCAAAACCTTTGGGATGTAGCAAAGCGATCATAAGAGGAAAGTATGTAGCAATACAGGCCTATATCAAGAAGCAAGAAAAGTCTCAAATACAATCTAACCTTACACCTAAAGGAGCTAGAAAAGGAACAGCAGATAAATCCTAAATCTAGAATAAGAAGGAAATAATAAAGATTACAGCAGAAATAAATTATATAGAAACAAATAAAATGAACAGATCAATGAAACTAGGAGTTGGTTCTTTGAAAGAATTAATAAAGTTGATAAATCCCTAGATAGACTTAGCCAAAAGAAGAAAGAACCCAAGTTAATCAAATCATGAAGGAAAGAGGAAAGAAACACCATAGAAATATAATGATAACATAATTTAATGAAAAATTATATGCCAATAAATTTGGGCAATCTGGAAAAAGTGGATAAATTCCCAGAAGCATATAAACTACCAAAGCTGAAACAGGAAGAAATAAAAAATTTGAACAGAGGCATAACCAGCAAAGAAATTGAATCAGTATAATCAAAAATCTCCTAACAAACAAAAGTCCAGGGCCAGATGGCTTCTCTAAATTCAAACGTTTATAGAAGAGTTAATACTCCTCTCAAATTGTTTCAAAAAATAGAATTGGAAGGAAAACTTCCAAACTCATTCTACAAGGCCAGCATTACCTTGATTCCAAAACCAGATGAGACACTTCTAAAAAGGAAAATTTCACTTTTATCTGTATTTCTTTGTTGTAATCCCAAATTTATATATGAAAAGGAACTTTATAGGCTCGGTAGTTCAAAAAAAGATGTTGAATGTTGTGTATGATAGCTTTTCTAGTTGTTTCTTTAGCCAGTACTTGTTTACCTCTTCTGAAGGAACTACTCATTTCCTTCTGAGGTAACCCATCACACATTACCACATTTTATTGTAACACAGTGAGTCCATAGACATTCTGAATCTTTGACAAGACTACCTTCTACTTTAACCATGATTTGAATGGTTGTTCTGTGGTCAATGTATAATCAGTTTGCTTATTTAGGGCTGGCTAGATAATTTTCATATGAATCCACTTACCATAAATTTTTACTTTGCATGCTATGCTATAATATTATATGTAATTCCTTTCTGTCTTCTGCAAGTCCTCACTCACCAAATCCTTTCTAATTAATTTCCATCCACCATTTTTCCTTCTCCATTTTTAATCATGTGTGGGAATATTTTGTATAGAATAGCAATATTGATAGATACAAATAATATACGTTTTATTCACCATGGTCTATACACATTGTTATGAGCCTATATCCTTCTAAGTGTATAATTTATAAACAAGACCCTGTAAGGGAAGTGATCTTATTGTCACCATTTTCTAGTTAAGAAAGCAGATGTATAGGGGTGCCTGGGTGGCTCAGTCGGTTAAGTGTTCCACTTCAGCTCAGGTCATGATCTCACGGTTCCAGAGTTCAATCCCCGCATCAGGCTCTGTGCTGACAACTTGGAGCCTGGAGCCTGGTTTGGATTCTGTGTTCTTCTCTCTGTTCCTCCCTGGCTCACACTCTGTCTCTCAAAAATAAATAAAGATTTAAATTTTTTTTTTATATTAGAGATTCTTCTTAAAAAAAAAAAAGAAAGCAGAGGTATAATTGAGGTTCATGAAATTTCCATATTCCATAGCATCAGCTAATAAGTAGCAGAAACATGATTGGAAATCATGCATGTTGGGGGACGCCTTTTTTTCCTAAATATAATTTTTTTTCAGATTCTTTTTTTAAATTTACATGCAAATTAGTTAGCATATAGTGCAACAATGATTTCAGGAGTAGATTCCCTAGTGCCCCTTACCCATTTAGCCCATATACCCTCCCACAACCCTTCCCATAACCCTCAGTTTCTTCTCCATATGTATGAGTCTCTTCTGTTTTGTCCCCCTCCCTGTTTTTATATTATTTTTTCCTTTCCCCTACGTTCATCTGTTTTGTCTCTTAAAGTCCTTATATGAGTGAAGTCATATGATTTTTGTCTTCTCTGACTGACTAATTTCATTTAGTATAATACCGTCCAGTTCCATACACATAGTTGCAAATGGCAAGATTTCATTCTTTTTGATTGCTGAGTAATACTCCATTGTATATTTATTTTATATAATTTTCTTTATGAATTCATCCATCGATGGACATTTGGGCTCTTTCCATACCTTGGCTATTGTTGATAGTGCTGCTATGAACATGGGGGTACATGTGTCCCTTCAAAACAGCACACCTGTATCCTGTGGATAAATGCCTGGTAGTACAATTGCTGGGTCGTAGGGTAGTTCTGTTTATAGTTTTTTGAGGAACATCAATACTGTTTTCCAGTGTGGCTGTACCAGCTTGCATTCCCACCAACAATGCAAAAGAGATCCTCTTTCTCCACATCCTTGCCAACATCTGTTGTTGCCTGAGTTGTTAATGTGAGCCATTCTGACAGATGTGAGGTGGGATCTCATTGTGGTTTTGATTTGTATTTCCCTGATCATGAGTGATGTTGAGCATTTTTTCGTGTGTCGGTTGGCCATCTGGATGTCTTCTTTAGAGAAGTGTGTATTAATATCTTTTGCCCATTTCTTCACTGGATTATTTGTTTTTTGGGTGTTGACTTTGATAAGTTCTTTATAGATTTTTGATACTACCCCTTTATCTGATATGTCATTTGCAAATATCATCTCCCATTCCTTTGGTTGCCTTTTAGTTTTTCTGATTGTTTCCTTCACTGTGCAGAAGCATTTTATTTTGATGAGGTCCTAGTAGTTGATTTTTGCTTTTGTCTCCCTTGCCTGTGGAGAGGAGTTGAGTAAGAAGTTGCTGTGGCCAAGATCAAAGAGGTTTTTGCCTGCTTTCTCCTCGAGGATTTGGGTGGCTTCCTGTCTTACATTAAGGTCTTTCATCCACTTTGAGTTTATGTTTGTGTATGGTGTAAGAAAGTGATCCAGGTTCATTCTTCCAGTTTTTGCAGCACCACTTGCTGAAGACTCTGTCTTTATTCCATTGGATATTCTTTCCTGCTTTGTCAAAGATTAGTTGGCCATACATTTGTGGGCCCATTTCTGGGTTCTCTTTTCTGTTCCTTTGATCTGAATGTCTGTTCTTGTGCCAGTCCCATACTGTCTTGATGATTACAGCTTTGTAGTATAGCTTGAAGTCCAGGATTGTGATGCCTCCTGGTTTGGTTTCTTTTTCAAGATTGCTTGGGCTATTCAGGGTCTTTTCTGGTTCCATACAAATTTTAGCACTCTTTGTTCTAGGTCTGTGAAGAATGCTGGTGTTATTTTGATAGGGATTGCATTGAATATGTAGATTGCTTAGGGTTGTATCAACATTTTAATAATATTTGTTCTTCTTATCCAGGAGCATGGAATCTTTTGCCATTTTTTTGTGTCTTCTTCAATTTCTTTCATAAGCTTTCTATAGTTTTCAGTGTATAGATTTTTAACCTCTTTGGCTAGATTTATTCCTAGGTATTTCATGGTTTTTGGTTCAATTGTAAATGGGATCAATTCCTTGATTTCTCTTTCTGTCGCTTCATTGTTGGTGTATAGGAATGCAACTGATTTCTGTGCATTGATCTTATATCCTGCACCTTTGCTGAATTAATGAATCAATTCTAGCAGTTTTTTGGTGGAATCTTTTGGGTTTTCCATATAGAGTATCATGTCATCTGCGAAGAGTGGATGTTTGACCTCCTCCTGGCCGATTTGGATGCCTTTTATTTCTTTGTGTTGCCTAATTGCTGAGGCTAAGACTTCCAATACTATGTTGAATAACAGGGGCAAGAGTGAACATCCCTGTCTTGTTCCTGACCTTAGGGGGAAAGCTCTCTGTTTTTCCCCATTGAGGATGATATTAGCATTGGGTTGTTCATATATGGCTTTTATGATCTTGAGGTATGCTCCTTCTATCCCTACTTTCTTGAGGGTTTTTATCAAGAAAGGATGCTGTATCTTGTCAAATGCTTTCTCTGCATCTATTGATAGGATCATATGGTTCTTGTCCTTTCTTTTATTGATGTGATTAATCACATTAATTGTTTTGCAGATATTGAACCAGCCCTGTATCCCAGGTATAAATCCCACTTGGTCATGGTGAATAATTTTTTTAATATATTGTTGGATCTGGTTGGCTAGTATTTTGTTGAGGATTTTGCATCTATGTTCATCAGGGAAATTCATCTATAGTTCTTTTTAGTATGGTCTCTGGTTTTGGAATCAAGGTGATGCTGGCTTCATAGAAAGAGTTTGGAAGTTTTCCTTGAATTTCTATTTTTTTGGAACAGCTTGAAGAGAATAGGTGTTAACTCTTCCTTAAGGAATGTTTAAGGTGTTAACATTCCTTAAATGTTTGATAGAATTCTCCTGTAAAGTCATCTGGCCCTGGATTCTTGTTATTTGGCAGATTTTTGATTACTAATTTGATTTACTTACTGGTTATGGGTCTGTTCAAATTTTATATTTCTTCTTGTTTCAGTTTTGGTAGTGTATATGTATCTAGGAATTTGTCCATTTCTTCCAGATTACCCATTTTAGTGGCATATAATTGCTCCTGATATTCTCTTATTATTGTTTTTACCTGTTGTGTTGGTTGTGATCTCTCCTCTTTCATTCTTGATTTTATTTATTTAGGTCCTTTCCTTTTTCTTTTTGAATCAAACTGACTGGTGGTTTATCAATTTTGTTAATTCTTTCAAAGAACCAGCTTCTGGTTTCATTGATCTGTTCTACTGTGTTTTTGGTTTCAATAGCATTAATTTCTGCTCTAATCTTTATTATTTCCTGTCTTCTGCTGTTTCTGGGTTTTATTTGCTGTTCTTTTCCAGCTCCTTAAGGCGTAAGATTAGGATGTGTATCTGAGATCTTTCTTCCTTCTTTAGAAGGCCTGGATTGTTATATACTTTCCTCTTATGACCGCCTTTACTGCATCCCACAGGTTTTGGGCTGTGGTGTTATCATTTTCATTGACTTCCATATACTTTTTAATTTCCTCTTTAACTGTTTGGTTAGCCCATTCATTCTTTAGTAGGATGTTCTTCAGTCTCCAAGTATTTGTTACATTTCCAAAGTTTTTCTTGTGGTTGATTTTAAATTTCATAGTGTTGTGGTCTGAAAATATGCACGGTGTGATCTTGATCTTTTTATACTTATGTAGGCTGATTTGTGTCCCATTATATGGTCTATTCTGGAGAACGTTCCATGTACACTGGAGAAGAATGCATATTCTGCTGCTTTAGGATGAAATGTTCTGAATATATCTGTTAAGTGCATCTGGTCCAGTGTGTCATTGAAAGCCATTTTTCCTTGTTGATTTTTTGATTAGATGATCTTTCCATTGCTGTTGGGAGAGGGGGGAGTGTTGAAGTCTCCTACAATTATGTATTACTATTGATGAGTTTCTTTATGATGGTGATTAATCGATTTATATATTTGGGTGCTTTCACATTTGGCACATAAATGTTTACAATTGCTAGGTCTTCTTGGTGGATAGTCTCCTTAATTATGATATAATGCCCATCTTTGTCTCGCTAGAGTCTTTATTTTAAAGTCTAGATTGTCTGATATAAGTATGGTTACTCCAGGTTTTTTGTTGTTGACCGTTAGCATGATAGATGGTTCTCCATCTCCTTATTTTCAATCTGAAGGTGTCTTTAGGTCTAAAGTGGATCTCTTGAAAACAGCATATAGATGGGTCTTGTTTTCTTATCCATTCTGTTACCCTATGTCCTTTGATTGGAGCATTGAGTCCATTGACGTTTAGAGTGAGTACTGAAAGATATGAATTTATTGCCATTATGATGCTTGTAGAGTTGGAGTTTCTGGTGGTGTTCTCTGGTGCTTTCTAATCTTTACTGTTTTGGGTATATATATATATATATACATATATATATATTTTTTTTCATCTATTTCTCCCCTCATAGAGCCCCCCTTAAAATTTCTTGCAGGGCTGGGTTATTGGTACAAACTCCTTTAAATTTGTCTGAGAAACTTTTTATTTCTCCTTCTATTTTGAATGACAGCCTTGCTGGATAAAGAATTTTTTGTTGCATATTTTTCTGATTCAGTACACTGAATATATCCTGCCACTCCTTTCTGGCCTGCCAAGTTTCTGTGGCTAGGTCTGCTGCAAACCTGAACTGTCTTCCCTTGTATGTTAGGGACCTTTTTTTCCCTTGCTGCTTTCATGATTCTCTCCTTGCCTGAGTGTTTTGTGAATTTGACTATGATATGCCTTGTTGATGGTTGATTTTTGTTGACCATTGGGGGTCCTCTGTGCTTCCTGGATTTTGATGTCTGTGTCTTTCCCCAGGTTAGGAAAGTTTTCTGCTATGATTTGCTCACATAACCCTTCTACCCCCATTTCTCTCTCTTCCTCTTCTGGGACCCCTATGATTCTGATGTTGTTCCTTTTTAATGAGTCACTGATATCTCTAATTCTTAAATTGTGCTCCTTTGCCTTAATCTCCCTCTTTTTTTTTCCTACTTCATTATTCTCTATAAGTTTGTCCTCTATATCACTGATCTCTGTTCTGCCTCATCCATCCTTCCCACCACTGCATCCATCCATGATTACAGTTCACTTATAGCATTTTTAATTTCATTCATGCTATTTGTTACTTCTTTTATCTTTGCAGAAAGGGATTCTTATCTATTTTCGACTCCAGCTAGTATTCTTATTATCATGATTCTAAAATCTGGTTCAGACATCTTGCTTGTATATGTGTTGGTTAAATCCCTGGCTGTCGTTTCTTCATGTTCTTTCTTTTGGGGTGAATTCCTTCGTTTGTCATTTTAAAGGGAGAAAAGGAATTAATGAGGTAGAAAAATTGAATTTAAAAAAATAATAAAATTAAAAAAATATTAAAATTAAAAGTTAAACACACACACACACACAAAAATCGAATAGATGATGCTAGATCCTGGGTGTGTTTTGGTCTGAGTTTTGAAGTGGTTTGACAGATTAGAGAAAAGGGGGGTAGAAAAGAAAAGAAAAAAAAATGAAATTGTTTGAGAATTTGAAAAAAATGAATACACTGAAGTAGACTAAAATGAGATGATGGGGGTAAAATAGAATTTCAAAAAAATATACACAAAAGTAAAGAATATAGTAGAAAAAAATTAAAGAAAAATATTTTTTAATGAAAATTAAAAATAAATATGATTTTTTTCTTTTTCTGTAGTCAAGAAAAAAGAAAGGAAACAAAAAAGAGAAAACAGTTTAAAAAAAGAAGGAAAAAAAAGGAAATCATTTGAAAATTTGAAAAAGTGAATACGCTGTAGTAGACTAAAATAAAATAATGGAAGTAAATTGAATTTGAAAAATTTACATAAAAGCAAAAAATGTAAAAAATTAAGTAAAAAATTTTAATAGAAGTTGAAAGTAAAAATGAGTTTTTCTCTTTCTGCATTCAAGAAAAGAAACAAAAAAGAGAAAAAAAGAAAAATAATAAAAAGGAAATTGTTTGAAAGTTTGAAAAGGTGAGTACACTGAAATAGACTAAAATAAAATGATGGAAGTAGAATAGAATTTGAAAAAAATTACACGAAGATAAAAACTATAGTAATAAAAATTAAAGAAAAATATTTTTAATAAAAATTGAAAATAAAAATGAATTTTTTCTCTTTCTGTACTCAAGAAAAAGAAAAGTATAAAAGAGAAAAAGGAAAAAAAGAAAGAAAGAAAATTGAATAGATAAACCTGCTAACAGATTGGAGTAGGACTAAAATCATGCATGTTGGGGGATGCCTTTTGGGCTCAGTCAGTTAAGTGTCCAACTTGATTTTGGCTCAGATCATGACCTCATGGTTCATCAGTTTGAGCTCTATGTTGGGCTCTGCACTGACAGCATGGGGCCTGCTTGGGATTTTCTCTCTTCTTCACTCTCTGCCCCTCCTTGACTCTGTCTCTCTGAAAAATAAACAAACATTTCAAACAAATAAAATAAAGTAAATTTATGCATGTTGGGTGCCTGGGTGGCTCAGTTGTTTGAGTGACTTACTTTTGATTTTGGCTCAGTTCATGATCTCCTGGTTTGTGAGATCAAGCCCTGCATCAGGCTCTGTGCTGACAGCACAGAGCCTGCTTAGGATTCTCGTTACTTCTCTCTCTCTGTGCCTCCCCTGCTTATGTTCTCTCTTTCTCTCTTTCAAAATGCATAAATAAACATGAAAAAAATAAGATAAAATCATGCATGTTTGTCTTTACATCTCCTTCTTTAGCTCCTATCCCATGCTACCTCTCATATGCAAATCTGTTTCAAATGAAAAATATGAGCTGTAGTTACTATGGATATGAACCAACATTCTTTCCTCTGTAGATCCAACTACATAATTTGTGGGACTCAATCAGAAAAGAAAAAAATCTTGAATCCCTTTGTTCATATAGTAGCACATAGCAAACAGTAATAATAGCAAGTAGTTAAGTAATTGCTGCTAAAAATACCAAAATATACAGCATTTTCCTTTGTGTGCTCTTTAATTGTTATGTTGTATTTTATTTGGTATTTAATGCCATTCTAAGAAAAGAAAAACTGAAATTTTAAGTCATTATCAGCATCTTTTAGTGTTCATCTATATTTTAGTGTTCATCTATATTTTAGTGTTCATCTATATTTTACAATGAGAGTTTCAATACAAATATGAGAGTTTTTAATTCATAAGCAGCATCACCAAAAATAATTTTTTAGCTCGCCAAACATGTATATGTTTTGTTGTTACTAGAATATTGGAACTGCAAATCTAACAGGACTTTTTATTTTACTTCTGATATAAGGTAGTATATTTTACTAGTATTCTACCTCCAACTTACTCTTGAGTAAGGAAGTACTGAAAAGGAAGGTAATCCTGAGTTGCCTTATCTTTCTCTACTTTTCATTCTGTGTCATCATTTTCAGTTAAAATGGTTATTTAGCTAATACAGGCAAATAACACAATGAATATAATTTTCTCTTGACTCTTTGTGTTTCTTAGAAATCCTTTGCCTTCTTTTTCTTTGTTCAGAGTAAGTTATTGTTGGAATGGAAATCATGACCTCTTGGGGCTCTTAGTGTCTCCATTTGCTTTGTTGTAGACATAACACACTTCATTTATCCTTATTTTGAACCTAGCTTTACCCCACACATCACAGGTGCACCACATTTATGCGTTCATTCTTGTAGGGCGCTGGGAATGCTATGTGTGAATGGGTGGCAAGAAATGGCAGGAAAACATATTGCATACATCTCCTCTGCTTACCCTCTCATTCCATTTTCTTACCTGACGTCATTTTCAAAACACATGTTCCAAGATAAAATTGTCAGTAATTCCAGGAGGTAACAGCAAAAAATTAAACTTAATGTGAGGTCCTATATGATGGCATGATTCATGCCCACAAAGCTGGGTCAGATCTTCTGTAAACTGTTTCATTTGAGGGTGTCACTTCTTGCGTATTGTATATATTATTGTAATTTGTATGTATAACTTCCAAATCATAGTATACATACAGACTTAAATATTAAATTTTTAATAGTGAATATATTCTGAGGTGATGGAGATGTCAGGTGTTTGTTTATATGTGTGATCATGTATATGTACATAGATACATACAGATATATGCATATATATGTATATATGTATATATGTATATGCACGCCCACATTTTTATCTTACAGATATGGGTTTGATCATTTGTTTGTTGTTGTTGATAATAAGTGCCTACTTCTAAAACACTTTGATATATAGTCTTCAAAAACAGGTAAGCAACAGTAATAAAAGTATTTTTCCAAGTTTCCAAATATCTACACATCCATTAAGATCCAACTTATGTATAGTCTTAAGGTTGATGCTGCTTATTCTGTCATTCAAGTACTTATTATTTTAATTTTTTGGCACAATAGCTACCTGACCATATTCAAATGTACTATTATGTCAAAAATTTAATTATTTACCTGGCTCTTTCTAAGTTAGTCTGTATACTCACTGAGACAGATTCTTCTTATTTATGGTTCAACTGGTGGAACCTAATATACTTGCTATCCCTAATATATAAGTACTACAGTTTAATATTGAATTAATGAGTTTGGTAAAAGTAAACCCTAATTTTTAGATTTCCTCTTAAATACTATGATTGATATGTTCATGTTCCATGTTATATACCTGGGTTTCAAGAAATGTTAACTAAGAATTTTTCAGAAAAACAGCAGCCAGAGAGTACTCAGAATATTTCTTCTCTGTTGGAAATAGACAGAGTTAGACATCTGTAAGTCCTCAGGCCAATGTAAAGGAAACATCTGTGAACCACACATTAAATTGTTTTCCAGGGAAACCAACCCACACACACAATCTACCATGTTTGAGCCAGAAGGGAAAACAAAATAAATTTACAAAGTCAGAAAATTCCAGAAATGGAGTTGTGATTTATTGATCTACTCCCACCGTTGATGTCATGATGATATCATTGGCCAAGTGAATTTATCAAAGTGGATTGCTTAACAAGACAAAAGTGCAAATTGGGCTATTTACCAGAATTTCAAGGTTTGCCAATTTTGTATCAAATTTCAATCAGTTAAATAAATACAACCTTGAATAGATTAATTCAGAAGCCTATACAGTCTCCTGTGTAAAAATAGCAACACTTCAGAAAGCACTAAGAACAGTTTTTTTTTAATGTTTATTTTGAGTGTGAGAGAGAGAATGTGCACAAGTGGGAGAGGGGCAGAGGTTAGGGAGGGAGGGAGGAAGAGAGAGAGAGAATCGTAAGCAGGTTCCATGAATGCTCAACCAACTGTCCTGGAAAAATTTGTTTTTGTTTGTTTGTTTGTTTAATTTATAGTCCAAAATCTGGCCATCTCTGTTGTGGCAAGGATGGTGAGATCAGCAAAGGCAATACTGACTCAAAACAGATCACACCCCATCTGAACTTCCATAACCCAATCTGGTCTATTTTTTTAAATTTTTTTAAATGTTTATTTATTTTTGAGAGAGACAGAGACAGAATGCGAGTGGGTTAGGGGCAGAGAGAGAGGCAGACACAAAATCTGAAACAGGCTCCAGGCTCCGAACTGTCAGCACAGAGCCCAATGCCAGGCTCGAACTCGCGAGCCACAAGATCATGACCTGAGCTGAAGTCGGCCGTCCTACCAACGGAGATACCCAGGTGCCCCTGGTCTATTTTTGTTTTAAATAATTTTTTTTTCAATTGAATTATAGCTGACACACTACGTTATATATTTAAGATGTATAACATAGTGGTTCCACATAATATATGTACATTACTTTTAGCAAACCTTTTGTTTGGAATATTTTAAACACATATTGTTAACATAGTACAGAAAATTCCCATTCACCTTTCACCCAGTTCTCCTAATGTTAACAAGGCAATGGTACTCTTGTCAAAGTTAATACATTAACATTGGTACATTACTATTATTTAAATTACAACTTTACTCATATTTTATCAGTTTCCACAACTGTAATTTATCTGTTCTTGGATCCAAACTAGGATATCACTGGCCATAGTCGCTGTATTTACTTAGTCTCTTCTGACCTGTGACAATTTTTTATGCTTGTTTTTCGTGACCTTAAGAGTTTTGAAGAGTATTGGTCAGGTACTCAGTTGGGTTTGTTTGATGTTTTCCTCAAAATTAAGATGGAGGTATGGAGCTTTGGAAAAAGTCCTGTAGAGATAAACTGTATTTCTCATTTCATCATATCAGAAGGTGCATGCTGTTAGCATGACTTATCACTGTGACATTAAACTTGATCATTTGGTTGAGATCTTTCAAGTTCCTTTACTGCAAAAGTTACTTTTTTTATTTTTACACTCTATATTCTATGGAAGCAAGTCGCCAAGTCTAGAAAAAACTAAAGAGGGGGATATTTAATCTCTATTCAAGGAAGGCAATTTTCTTTAAAGATGGTAATTTGTCTGTAAGAAAAATTGGTCATTTTTGCCTCATTCAATAATTTATGTATATAAGTATAAACTTCTGTACAGTTATTTCATACTTCATGTCGTACTCTACCATTTCATTACTTGTTGCTCAGCTCTCGCTGTTGGGTTGGATGCCCTTCCAGGTTGGCTCTTGTTTAGCTTTGGTAAGTCACCATATTTTCCTTAACACTGTAAAATGTAGATTCATACTAGATTTCTCTCACTCAAACCTGGGGATCAGTTATTTTCTGAAGTGTTTTCATTCCTTTTACTGAAGGAAGGGTATTAGACACTGAAAGATGGTATTAAACACTCCAACCTGGACTCCATGTATGGTTGATGCTATTAGAATATAACTGCTTCTAAGTTATCTCAGCAGGCACGGCTAAAAATACAAGCATATGTACTAATCCATTTATTCACACATATCCATAATTATCTCTGTGCAAACATATATATGACTTTATATTGATATCTCAGATTCTAATCCAGCATGATGGGGTCATTGTGATTTATTTACAATTTCCTAATCTGAGAGTGAGAAATCTGTCTCCCATTAACTACAACTTAATTATTTTGTTCAGACCTTAATAGTTATAACATAGTTTCAGAATGGATAAACCATACCCTGAGGAGAAGTTACCAAATAGAGCAGTGTTTATGTACAATTACTTTGGTCTTTAGTCTTACAGCTGTTTCTCAAAGCAAAATCCTTCAAACTTGCTTATGTCAGCTCTTGTTTTTTCCACTGCCTCAAATAAGATTGTGTCATCTATTTGCAATATAGTTATGTTCATTTTTCCTACCCTACATTCCATCCCTGGACTCCCAAATCTAGTTGAATTTGGGATTTTTTGCATGTATTAAATTTTGCTCTGGATGTGCAGTTTATAAGGGTTTTGATAAGCATACCATCCTGTGTCCATCACTCCAGTAGCACACAGAGCAGTTGTGACATTACCCTAAAGTTTTCTCTGCACAGCCCATTTGCCGTCACTGCTGCCTCCTCTATCCCTAACACTAGCAACTATTGATCTATTTTCCGAGTATCGTTCCCTGTCCCTCTTGAATCTGGCTTCTTTCACTTACTAAAATGGGCTTAAGATTTATTTATGTCTCTGTATGACTCAGCAGTTTGCTTTCTTTCATTGCTAAGTATTCCACTGCACAACTGAAAAACAGTTTGCTTATTCATGTACCTGTTAAAAGACACTTCGTTGTTTACAGTTATAAGTTAATAGGAATAAAGCTCCTATAAGCTATAAATATGCACATAAAAGTTTTTGTGTGAACGTGTATTTTCCATTTACTTGGGTAAAGACAAATTAGTGGAATTGTTAGGTTAAAAACCATGTGTAGGTTCAAGTATATCAGAAACATCTACACTGTCCTAAAAGTGATTTAACTGTCATGTATTCCCACCAGCAATCAATGAGAGTTCCTTTTGCTTACCAGCATTTGGTAGGTACCAGTGTTTTGGATTGTAGCCATTTGAATAGGTGTATGATGGTATCTCATTTTCATTTTAATTTCCATTTTCCTAATGACAAATAATGCTAGGAAATTTTTAAATATATGCTTAGTTGCCATCTGTTTATTTCCTTACTGAAATGTTTGTTCATATCTCATATATTTTCGATTGTTTTCTTAGTTTTGAGTTTTACTCCATTTTACTTTTAACTATAACATTCCAGAAATTATATTTTTTAGTATCAGAATAGATTGGGATGATACATTTTTGGGAATGTGCAGTTTCCCCCCCTTCTTCTTTGACTCATTAATTTTTTCCCTTACTCAAACCCCCTTTCTGTCATATATCATCTCTTAGAAATCCTTATTATTATCATTCTCCCTTGAAACTCCTCCATCTACATGAAACTCAGAATTGTCAGATAAAACATAAGGAAACTAAACTAAATCATCTATAAGATCTTTTCTAACCAGAATTTTATTATTTTGTGGCAATCTCCATAATTTTTGAATGTAGATACACAGATGTCATCTATATCTTCTTTCCAAATTCCTGTTAAAGGGAGAAAATACCCCCTCACTCTATCTCACATACAGAATGTGTATAACTCATATTTTTTATGCATGTGGGTGTGTGTGTGTGCACAGGTATACATAAATTTCTAGGTCAAAGAAATTTTTAAATTATTTGAGAGTTTAGACCTTTATGTTTTAATTATACACAGTATATTTTTACTTATAGATAATTAATAAAGAGGAAATTAGATACTATTATTTGACATAGAATAGAATCAAATCAAGATTGATAGGATTTTAAGTTTTCCTAGCTTACAGTCATGCTTTAATAGAAATAATTTGTCTTAAGATATGTCAGTTGAGAGAAAAGGAATAGCAAATGCTCAAAGGAATATACATCTAAATAGTATAAAATTTGTGAACTAAGAAACAGGGCCATGTCTATTGCAGCACTGTTTTTAATGGCCAAAATGTAGAAATAACCTAAATATACACCAGTAGATGAATAAACAAAATGTGTGTGTGTGGGGGGGGGGGGGCATGCACGCAATACTATTTAGAATTGAAAAGGAAGGAAAAATAGGTGATTTGCAATAAGGATGAAACTTGAGGACATTATGCTAGATGAAATAATCCAGTCACAGAAAGGCAAATAACTGCCTGTTTCCATTTGTATGAAGTATCTAAAATAGTTGAATTTGTAGAATCAAATTGTAGAATGGTTGTTGCTGGGAGGGGGAAATGGGAAATTACTAATTGATGGCCATAAGTTTCAGTTAAGCGAGATGGATAAAACGAATCTATTGTGCAACATTGTACCTATGGTGAATGATAAGGTGTTACACACTTAAAATTGGTACAAGGGTAGATGTCTAATGTGGTTACCAAAAGAAATGAAAAACAAGAAGAAACAAGGAAAAAGGAGTACGAGATTCTGGATATAGGAAAACATTCTAAAATTATACAGAATCGCTTGATACTTTGTTTTGGCACCTTTTCTTAGGCAATGCTCGTAGACATACTTTTTAGGATTATACTTAACTTCATTATTTCTAAATCCATAATTACCAAAATTTAATGGGTTTATCATTACTTCCTTTAATGCCTCTGTCATTCTATTGTCCAAAAGCATGTATTGAAATAATGTTATATGTCTGTTGTTAGTCCTTTGTGGGTATAGAGCAGAGAAGTCTAATAGAATACATAACTAGAAAAGAATAATGTCATTTTGTCTGGTGGCATGTGCGTGTGTTTGGTTGTTTTCTTGGTTTGTAGAGGTGAATACAATTAGACAAAGATAAATTATCCCTACAGTGTTGTGTCTGGCTTATACTGAAGTAAAGTCTCAGACCTAATTCTGCCTTGCCCACAGACATTTATTAAAAGCCAGACACAGTTTTAAAACACTTTTTTTTAAGTTTATTTATTTATTTTTGAGAGAGAGAGCAAGCGGGGTAGAGGAGAGAGAGAGGGCAGAGAGAGAATCCCAAGCAGGCTCTGCACGGGCAGTGCAGAGGCCAATGCAGGACATGAACTCACAAACCATGAGATCATGACCTGAGCTGAAATCAAGAGTTGGATGCATAACCAACTGAGCCACCCAGGCGTCCCCAGGCACAGTTTTTAAAACCTGTTTTATAAATCTGTTATATCCTCAGCCCTCTGTCATATATATATTTTTTTGTTTTAAAGGAACCTTTAGTGAAAGCTTTGTGAGAATTTCCAGTGGCCACACTCAAACATCCATCAGAATAAGGTGAAAAACAATCTTCCAAACCAGTGCTGTGACACAAGCTATTTGGGGATCATTGGTAATATGTGAAGGTCCCTTTAGATTTTTATGCCATGTTCATACAAAGGTAGATATCCACAATAAATATTTTAACCTATCTTTATTGCTATGATATCATAGTTTTTTAAATTAAAACTCCTTTCTAACATTCATTATTTCAATTAACAAACATTGTAGTGATAGAATGAAATATGAAAGCTGAACATTCTGTAGCATAATATGTTTAGAGTGTAAATAAATGCTAGGAGATCATTCTTAAAGTAGGAATTCCTTTAAAAGGCCACCGACTATCCCTGGTGTATACTTAAACTAATTGAAGACAAATATGATACTGCCTGTATTGAAATATTTCAAATCAAATTACATATATCATAATAAAAGCTTATTATAATTTTGATTCTAACATGGAAGAATTGAATGATACACATATGTCTTATAAAAACAATGTAAGTACATTTCACAATCTAGAGATCACATAACCTACATACAAAAGTTTGTTTATTTTGGGGTGACTTACTGTTCCTGAAGATCTCTAATATTGACTCTTTTTCCCCCCAGCAGATTTCTACTTAGTAATCTTAGCTAATAAATTTTATCGCTAATTGACATTTTTACCTGTTAATTGGCTGTTTCACAGAATAACATATAAATTTCTTAAACACAATAATCATGTCTGATGTATCATTTAATACCCACTGCCTTTCACAGTTTCTGGACTCTAATTGTCATTCAGTAAGTATGCCACAAATCAGTACTTTTCAGAATCCAATTTACTCTCTTTGCACATTGTCATCTGGCTCTTTTTCTATTTTATGTTACTAAGAATGTACAGTTGCTAAATATTTGCATTTGAAATGTGTCCAACATCCCACAAGCAATTTGTCTGAACTTAGAAATGGGAAGTCACTTAACGTGGCCAACTGCTCTCTTAGTATCTCTTCACCTAAAACTAATAAAATAGTTGACTAGTTGGAACAGAAGCTGTTGTTTAACAACAGGTATGGACACAGGGGGATATACCAGTTGAACATCTGTCCTGATTTTATTTTTAATAATCAAAGGCTATTTACATCTTTACTTTGATTACACTTACCTAATGGAGAAAGTAGAAATAATTAATTAACTCACTGATTTATTTTCACAAAGTTAAAAAAATCCTATTGTCATTTGAATTTTATACTAACATCCATTCATTTTGCTATTTGCTCTCCTGAGATTATTGTCCTGAATTTCTTTAAAATACTTGTGTCCTGGGGCACCTGGGTGGCTCAGTCAGTTAAGGGTTCAGCTCAGGTCATGTTCTCACAGTTTGTGAGCTCGAGCCCCACATTGGGCTCTGTGCCAACAACATGGAGCCTGCTTAAGATTCTCTCTCTCTCTCTCTCTCTCTCTCTCTCTCTCCCTCTCCCTCTCCCTCGCCCTCTCCCTCTCCCTCTCTCCCCCTCTCTTTCTCTCACAAAATAAATAAATCAACCTTGAAAAATTGTACTCGTCCCAGGCATTGTTCTGTGTTGTTGGTATATATCAACTCATTTTCCTTCACAGTTATTCTATGAATTAAGTGCTATTTAAATTCTAGTTTTGCAAAAAGAAAAACTGAGGCAAAGACAATTTGGATAACTTGCCTGGGGTGACAAAGAAAATAGAAGAACTAGGATTCACAGTTAAGCAGCTGGCTCCAAATCTAGCGACTGTGCCCTCGGCCTCTCCGTCCATATTTTGTAAATGCTCTTTCGTGTTCATCCAACTACATTTACAAGAATACTCATAGAAGCTTTTAAGATAACCAAAAACTCAAAATGCTTTTAATGTCCATCAGCAATACAATGGATAAATAGTTGTGGTATGCTAATAGAGTGTCCATACTCATTGATAAAAAATGAAATTAGTAACACTTAAAAATAGATAAATCTCACTGATATTATGACCAGAAGTCTGGCATTAGGGTGTATACTGTGTGACTCCATTCATATGGAGTTCAAAAACAGACATCTTTGACTACAATTGAAGTCGTACACTTTTCCTATTTGGGAAAGAGACATTGACTTAAATGGATCACATGCACACACACAAACTCTGATGTAATGGGAAGTTCTGTTTCTTGCTCTAGGTGGTGCAGAAATGTTAGCCAAAATACCCACTTAAAATGTTACACTTCATGTCCTTTGCTGTATTTGCTGTATAACTCTATTAAAAGATGATTAGCCGTTTGTTCTAAGTGAAAAACTGCCCAACTCTTCTGTCATCATCTTTACTCTGAGGAATTACTGGAATATCTCCTCAAAGGTTAAGGCATAGGTCTAAATATAATAATCATTCCCTAGTAAAATTACAAGTGCATTTTAAACTTTTCTGACACTTTCTCATCACCAACCAATCAATTCCTACATGTTAGAACAGTACGTGGCTCCTCTCACTGTCTCCTCGGGCTTCTAAGAGAGAAAATTGTCAACACTCAAATAAACAGTGCAGCCACTGTTCTCTTAGGACCGAAATGTAAATTAGAATTCATCTGCATTATTTTTCACCATACCTGGTTTCCTTCGAAATACTCAGATTTATCAATCACAGAAATGTTATCCCTTTATTAGAAATCACTAATGAGAAAAAAAATAATGCTTATCATCTAACTAGTCTGCTAATCACATTCACTAGAACTGTCTATTCCTATGTCACGCTTTTGCAGTGGCACAAGTATCGCAAACACAGTCTTCCAATCTAACATTTTAGTTCCGAATTGGAGATTTCTTTGGCCATATCAATCTTTTATAGCTTTAATAACAGCAGTCAGTGTGAGTTGTTAGATTTTCCCCAAATTTCTAGTTAGGAACATACTCAGGGAAAGTAGTCGAGTTGGCTCCAAGATTACTTCCATAGCACTCTCAGCCTAAAATCAGCAACTGAGGTCTCCTGGAGGGCTCATTCTAAGCATCTGACTTCAGCTCAGGTCATGATCTCATAGTTTGTGAGTTTGTGAGTTCAGTTCCACATTGGTTGCGCACGAGCCCCTCTTCGGGTAAAAACATGAGCCCTGCTTCAGGTGAGCCCCGCTTCTCTCTCTGTCTCTCCCTCACACTCCCTCTCTCTCTCCCTCTCTCTGCCCCTCACTCCCACCCTCTCAAAAAAAAGTCAGCAACTGAAATTATGTATTTGTTCTTTCTGTGTTTTGTAACATAATTTTTTTCATCTTCTAGCATAAGTAAGCCATTTTTATTTGTCCATGGTAGAATGACACTGCTTTAACAGAAAGTCCAAGTTTATCCTCTTAGCTGTTGAATAATTACTGATCTTAGATGACATTTATATGATTTTGCTTTCATTATTTACTTCTTTGTAACTCTTGGATTTTTAATCTTCTCAAAAATATCCCTGCCAGCTGAATTATCCTTTTGAATTATTTCTTCATCAGTGATAGTTCAGAGATACAGCAGCACCTGAAGTTCTTCCTCTTTAGGCATTGCTCTACAAAGGCCACACCATTGGCAAAATAGCTTGGTAACAGAAATACATAATGGCTCCTGGAACTTGCTGGAAAGTTTTCCTCAGTAAGTGTCTTTTGTAGATCTCATATTAACCAGTATTTTGGAGTAATTAATGAATCTGTCTTTGTCATACCTGCTCAATGTTAGATTCTTTGTCCTTAAATCATTTTCTCCCCATTTATTTAAAAAAATGTTGTAGGGGCGCCTGGGTGGCTCAGTCAGTTAAGAATCCGACTTCGGCTGAGGTCATGATCTCATGGTCAGTGAGTTCAAGCCTCGCGTTGGGCTCTGTGCTGACAACTCAGAGCCTGGAGCCTGCTTTGGATTCTGCCTCCCTCTCTCTCTTCCCCTCCCCAGCTCACGCTCTGTTCTGTCTCTCTAAAATGAATAAACATTAAAAAAAAATTTAAAAGTTGTAGCATAAATAGACAATTTACTATGCAGGCATATTCCATTTCAAATGCTCCTTGATGGAGCTCATAGATTGCTTCTGTTTGGAAAAAAAAAGTTAATATGGGTTTATATGCACACAAAAATATTTGTATGTATATAGACTATCTGCAAATATACAACTATGAAATGATATACATAGATTTTAGGTCTTTTTAGGATGAATACTATGCTTGTTTAGATGAATGACTTGGTTATTGCTTAACATAGAAAATGAGACCCAACAGTACTGGAGAGAAGTTCATCTTCATTACAGCAAGAAAAGAAATTGGAGCTCTGGAAAACAAACTAGGGAGGTGAAGGGAGAAGTAAAGATTAAAGAGATGTGGAATAAGAAAGCCAATTAAGATTCTTGGATGTCACAAATATTTATTAAGAATCTGCTATGTTTCTGGCATTATTCCAGTGACTGCACAGAGTGACATTTCTAATTCTCAGTGGTCTGACATTCTAGTAGGCAATAAAAGACAACAAACAAGTGATTGAACAGAAACATTTCAGAAGGTAACAGGGACAATGCATAAAAGAAAATAGGGCAGTGCAGTGGAGAATGAAAGTAGGAATCTCTTTAGAACAGGTGGGTCAAGATGTATCTCTATGGAGGCATCCTGGGAAGCAGTGAGAAGAGTGTCAGAGAAGGACTAGCTCTGTACTGTGCACGAAAGTCCAGACTGAGACACTCCAGCCTGCATGAGGCTCTGTGCTGACATCTTGGAGCCTGGAGCCTGCTTCGGATTCTGTGTCTCCCTCTCTCTTTGCTCCTCCCCCACTCATGCTTCATCACTGTCCTCTCTCAAAAATAAACAAACATTAAAAAAATTTAAGAATGAAGTATTTTAATCTAATAATACAAATATCAAATATTCTTAAAAACACTAAAAAAACTTATCATAGTAATTATGATATGTAAAATATGCCAAACAGTAATGTGTGATGTGGTATGTGTCTGTGTGTCTATGCGTGTATACCTCAGAGTTTTGTCTAGAGCTAAGGAAAATAAAATTGAGAGGGTGATAGATATAAAAACTAATGAAATAAAGGAAGGATACTGGCCTTGATGCCTGAATTACTCCACTACTTGGTAGCTCTGTAACAGCTGTGAAATAAGTTAATATGGTAGTTTCCTCATATCTAAAATAGATCTAAATAAGTTGCATAGGGTTTAGTAAAAAATATATGAAATTGTATAGTAAAAGTTGTAATGAAGATAAAGAGAACCACTAAAATACTGTGTTGTTATTTAGAACATATAGTGTGGGTGGGAGTTTCAACTTTTCTACTTAGTAGTTTTGCTGCTTACGAACCTTGAGGAAGTCACATAACTTCTCCAAAATTCAGGGTTTTCAGACTTAACAGGAGGTGATCTTAATAGATCCTATACTCCCATAGGGAGCATGTATTAATTATTTCTTTAAAAGCATGAATTGGAGCCAACCTACTCTTATCAAGGTGATGTTAGTTTATTAATTGAGTTTATTATTCTCCCTTTTGCCACATATTTTTTTAAATATTTTATTTATTTATTTATTTACTTATTTATTTTATTTTATTTTCAATATATGAAGTTTATTGTCAAATTGGTTTCCATACAACACCCAGTGCTCATCCCAAAAGGTGCCCTCCTCAATACCCATCACCCACCCTCTCCTCCCTCCCACCCCCCATCAACCGTCAGTTTGTTCTCAGTTTTTAAGAGTCTCTTATGCTTTGGTTCTAAAACATCATTGGGAGAATAAGGAGTTCAAATTCATTTAATTTTTTTCACTAGCTTTTATAAATTTATTATCAAAGTTTGTCACTTGTGTACAAATTGAATTTCAAAGATTTTCTGAAATTTTTAACCTACTTAAAAAAATATTCTTTTTGATGCCAAGTAAACTGGACTTATTACATTTCCTTTATTTTTACAATCTTAGGAAATAAATAGAAAGTTTGCAGAAGTAGCCATAAAGAAAAATATTTCCATAGTTCAAATGTTGACATTCTCTGCCTGTCCAAATCTTTCATCTGTTTTATTTATTTATTTTTTAATTTTTCCCTTTTTTTAATTTAAATTCTAGTCAGTTAACATGTAGGGAAATATTAGTTTCAGGAGTAGAATTCAGTGATTCATAAATTTCATACAATACCCAGTGCTCATCACAACAAAAACCTTCCTTAATACCCATCGCCCATCTAGCCCATCTCCCACTCACCTCCCTCTATCAACCTATAGTTGTTCTTTATCGTTAGAAGTCTCTTGTGGTTTCCCTCACTTCTCTCTTTCCCCCTTCCCATATGTTAGTCTGTTTTGTTTCTTAAATTCCACATGAGTGAAATCATATGGTATTTGTCTTTCTCTGATTGACTTATTTCACTTAGCATAATACATTCTAGCTCCATCCATATCATTGCAAATGGCAAGATTTCATTCTTTTTGATGGCTGGGTAGTATTCCATTGTGTAGTAGGGGGGGGAGGCATGTGTTTATCATATCTGCTTTAGCCATTCATCAGAAGATGGACTTTTGGGCTTTCACCATGGTTGGTTATTGTTGATAACACTGCTATAAACAAATCCTTTATCTGTTTTAAATGGAGAGGTTAAATGTCTGGTTTCTTTCACCAACCATAGCCAGAGTAGCCAGGGACAGAGCTGTGTAGGACTGCCACCTCTTCTTGGAGAAACCATTCATCTCTGTTAAATGCTTTACTCTTATCTGTTCTTATCAGGGCCTATTGTTACTCTATTCCAGTGGGCTCCACGATCTGAAATTACAGGAAAAAGATCTTTCTCTTAGCAACATCCTATTCCATTAGGAAATCACCTGGTAGCACACCTTGCACTTTTGAGTTTACATAGAGAACATAGGAGCACACCTGGAGGCTCCCTTATGGTGAAATACTTTGTTCTTAAAACTCTAACATTGACTGGAGAACTAATCCAGAGGAGCCTGAAGAAGTACATCTTAATGCCAATTGCTGTACTAAATCAAATTCAGTATTCAGTACTAAATATGTACTAAATCATATTTCATTACATTATCAAAGAGCACGCAGTCCCCAGTGTGTATTCCAGCTAATAGTTTACTGGGTAACTGTTGTTTACCAGTAGCTTAGTGCATCTCCCAATATATAAGTGCTCGTATCAAAATGGGAGGGTAATAGTTTTATCTTTGTCTAATATTCTCATCTGAGCTTTTTGTAGCATGATATAACTGAATTTACAAAGAAGACACAGCTGAAGACACCAGTGAAATCTCTATTATACAAATATTAAATTCTATACGCAGTTATTTGTGCAGGATTTGGATATATATTACACATATAAACATTTCCATCTTAGCCATTGTAATACAAATAAAACGGCAAAATGGTCTAAATCCCAGAAATCATCTTAGTAAATTTAACAATCAAAGTAAAATCTGGAATTGTATCCCTGAATACAAACATGGGAGAAACATGCATTATTTGCTCCGAGAAGAGACTGTAATGAGTAGTGTCAGTAGCTATGTGTTATGTAAAAGGTTAGAAGATAATGCTCTTATTTAGAACCTCATTGCCATCCCAAGTGAAAACAGGATGTATTAAACTATGTATTTTGAGTTTGAATTATGATATACTTGTGTAGCGTGCATGATTGAGGGAAGAAAATAATTAAGCTATTAAATCCCATTTTGTTGCATTAACAAAACCCATTTAAGAGCATACACGGAAAATACAGTATCATGTTTCTGTGTTTGAGGAAAACTTCTGAGGCAACAAATAATTCTTGAAAAAAAGGAGCAAACCAGTTCATGATATAACTGTGCTCACAAGAGAGAGTGGATCATGAGATTGGAGTATGTAAAACCTATGCAGATTCAGAAAATAACAATTCTTAATTGTTCTAATTCTAAATCTACAGATAAATTAAAAATTAAGTGGCAATACAAATTAACTGGAAAGGATTCTATTATTTATTTATTTGAAGTTAATTTATTTATTTTGAGAGAGAGAGCACGCGCACAGGTGGAGGAGGGGCAGAGGGAGAGAGAGAATCCCAAGCAGACTCCGTGCTGCCAGCACAGAGTCCAACATGGTGCTCGAACCCATGAAACCACGAGATCATGAAAGTAGTAACCAAACAGCCAAAACCAAGAGTCTGACTCTTAACTAATGAGCCATCCAGGTGGCCCAAGGATTCTGTTATTTAATATCACACTTTGAAAAATCTAGACAGAGAAGCAACAGTGATACAGTTTGTAATAAATTGCTCAAACACACTCAAGTGACCATATTATTATACAATGATGTAGCGTACCAGAAAAAGATTAGTAAAACCTCATAATAAAAGTCCAGGAATCCCCCAAAAATTTATGTAGTACTATCAAGTAAAATAGCAATTGACTTAGAGTTAACTAATATTTAGAGAATAATAAGCAGATATAAATACCTTTGATATTTATAGAGTTTATATATGGTTTACATTCTGGTAAATTTAAATAATTTTAAATCTAAAATATGGCAACTGTAAATTATTTTGTTGTCTATAAAATTTCAAATTACGTTACCTCTCAAATTGTTGCAAGATTGGTATTAAAATAGAAGAGTTCTTCTGTACTTGTGTACAAAAAAGTGTTCAGACTAAGTGACTGAGGAAATACACCTTCCAGAGAGAAAGAGATCATTATAGACCTATTTCAAACTATTTTTTCATCCTAAAATTGTAATGTTTGCAGCTTATAGCATATTTGTGTTCACTGTGGGCAAATGGGTTCTCTCTTAAAAAAAAATAGCACAGATTCCTGACCACCCTTGAAAACTTTTGGTTCATACATTTAAGAAGTAAACTTTATGATGGCATTTTTATAGCAGCTAAAATCAAGTCTTATTTATCATATCTTAGCATTTATTTTTATAAAACCAAGGATGAATTAATACTGTCCTCTGATTATTTTTAGAAAACATAATTTGCAAAATTTGTACAAAATGAAACATTGCACCTGTGTGCTTACCAAGCTATATTCCTGAGGGAAAGGTGTCTTATTATTGTTGGCATACCAGTAAAAAATTAAATCAACATTATATTTTGATTCAAATGTTAATTTTCAGCAGTGCATTTTATATATTCATAGTAGAACAGGCAGTTGCTTTAAATATGTTCTGTTCAACTTGTTTTCAGTCTCAGTGGGTAGTAAAACAAAATAGTAATTTTATGGGAAGAAAATAGAAATCAGTTGGATTCATTAACTATCCTGTATGCTGTGAATTGAAAGACTTGCTTGAAATAATGTGCTTTTCACAATGCTATCTGATTTTGAGGTTCACTCTTCCTTTACTTGGTCATTTAAAAGAAAACTTTAGTTATATACATGTATTGAAAGGGTGAATACTATTTATTTAGGTGCAGTATACTAATCTCAAGATAAATCTAAATCCAATTTAAAGATGATTTGATGTTTATAGACATCTGGGTAAGAGAAACAGATAAATCATTATGTATACCAGTTCAGTTGTCAGGGAAATCAGCATATGAAAATAAAGTATTTTGCTCATGAACTGATTTTTGGTCCAGTTATCAGTTCTGATGATCTGTACTCAGTGTCTATAGGAAATGGGCTTCATGTGGCGCTTTCATACATTTTTATGGTTTAAAGTGGTCATACCAACAAATAGAATCACCATTCTTATATTCAATCAAAAGATGTCCTCTCTAATGGCTATCTTATGTATTAGATGTTATTAAATGCTTTAAATCAGAGAAAAAAATCTAAAGTATAGGAAGGCAGACAAAATTGGCTTTGGTCATTTCACATGACATCTTAGTGTTTGCTGTATACACACTGAAAAATATATTTAGGCTCAGAAGAAAAAAAAAGAAATGGCAAGCATAGTCAGTCTTTTTCTGAAAGCAAATTTGCTTTTTTTCAGTACATTTAGGAATAATATTCCATTTACCTAGAGCAGATTACTTCCTTTGATATTCCATTCAGAATTTGGGTATCTGGGTAGATTGTACAGGATTCTAAGCAATGAATTTATTTGGCTATTTCCATAACCATAAACAGAAAAATTACACAGTATAAGTATCCAGAATGTTCTATGACAATGGTTAAGTTTATGATTTCCAAAAGGAAGGTCTAGTTAATCCCCAGAATACAAAGAAAAAGAAGAGGGGTGCCTGGGTAGTTCAGTCAGTTAAGCATCAAACTTCAGTTCAGGTCATGATCTTGTGGTTCATGAGTTTGAGCCCTGGGGGCTCTGTGCTGACAGCTCAGAGCCAGGAGCCTCCTCCAGATTCCAGGTCTCCCTCTCCCTCTGCCCCTCCCCCACTCACACTCTGTCTCTGTCTCTGAAAAATGAATAAATGTAAAAGAAAAGGAAAAGAAGGGAACTTACATTCTTCATAAAGCAATTTTAAATACATAAAAATGCTGTTTTAAGAACATATTGTAGGGAGACAAGTGAATAGTCAGGCCTAAAGGCTGAGAAAATAGATTTGAATTGGAGAAAATGACTATGGGTCATGAAGCAGGAATGGTAGTTATATTTCGGAAATAAATGAAATTATTTAGGAGCAGTTGTTTCCAAATGAAATGATAAACAGTAATTATATGACAAGAAGAATAATTTGTCGGATGTAGTAAATTGACAGCCGGCACCTACTCAGCTGTAAAATGTACTGAATACTCGGTTGGAAACTCACAGTGATTATCTCAGTCCTCACAGCCACTCTTTAGGAGGTATTTATTCCCATTTTATTGACAAGGATGTTGAATCCCTTTATACCACATTGTCATCGTGTCATGAATCATACTGCATGTATGTGTGAATCTATTTCTGGACTTTTTATTATTTCCCATTAATCAATTTGTCTACCTTTATGCCAATACTACACAGTCAACTATTCTAGCTTCGTAAGTATTACATTTAATAATCTAAGTCTTACAAAGCTGCTTCCTTTTCCCTCTCCTTCTTAAATAATTTAATTAAATTTAAGTAAATAATTTAATTAAATAAATTTAAGTAAATAATTCCTTCTTAAAGAATTATTTTCAGTGCTTTAGAGTTGAATATTCCATATAAATTTAGATTGAGCTTGTCAATTTGAGATAAAAATCTTTCAAGCAATTTCATTTATTTTCCTGTAAATTAAAAAATTACCGTTGAGGAAATGGATATCTTTAAACATTTTCCTCCAACCTGTAAATGTTATGTATTTTCCCCTTTATTTAGGGGTTTACTAATTTCTCTTTCTCTCCTCTTTTTTAGTTTTACTGTGGCTATCTTAATATACTTTGTTAGATTTATTATGACATATTTAAATTTGATGCTACTGTACATGACATTTTAAACTTGTTTTAGAGATATATATATAGAGAGAGAGCACAAACGGGAAAGGGGCAGAAGAAGGACAGGAGAGAGAGAGAGAGGAGAGAGAGAGAGAGAGAGAGAGAGAGAGAATCTTAAGCAGGCTCCATAATCAGCACAGAACCCAACACGGGGCTGGATCCAATGAGAAATACAAATATCATATGATTTAACTCATGTGTGGAATTTAAGATACAAAACAGATGAACATAAGGGAAGGGAAGCAAAATAATATAAAAATAGAATGGGTGACAAACCACAAGAGACTCTTAAATACAGGGAACAAAGTGAGGGTTCTGGTGGGTGTTGAGTGGGGGGGAAGATCAAAGGGGTGAGGTGTATTAAGGAGGACACTTGTTGAGATGAGCATTGTGTGTTATACATAAGTGATGAATCACTAAATTCTACTCCTGAAATCATTATTACACTACATATTAGCTAACTAGGATTTAAATTAAAAAAAATAAAAAGTTAAAAAATCAGCACAATTACCAATTTAAGTTTTCAGAAAAGCATAAGCAACAAATAACAGAAATAATATTCATTGAAATCCTGCCACTCAAAGAAAATAATTGCTAATGTCTTGGTAAATATTTTTAATATTAAGGTAAACACGTATAACTTTGCAAATGTAGTATAACATTTTAATTTAACAAGGTCTTATATTTATGGACCCTGCATTTTTCAATGAACAATATGTATTCCTTTCCACGTGAATAGTTTAAATGTACATTGCCATTTTAATGGCTGCCTAGAATTCTATTATATAAGTGTATTTTAATTTATTAATCCACTCCCCTAATTATGGTTTTTAGGCAAATTTCATTTTTCACCATTGCACTATATAAATGATAGTATGATAGATAACCATGGGGAGAGAAGCCAGCTGACATGTACAATTAACTCCCTAGTAAAAATTTCTTTCTCCTAAAAAATATTTTTTCATATGAATATAGCTGACACACAATGTTACGTTAGTTTTAGGTATACACCATAGTGACTCAAATTTTCTATATGTTATGCTATGCTCATCACAAGTCTACTTACCATCTGTCACCATGTAATGTTATACAAAATCATTGTCTGTATTCCCTGTGCTGTTCCTTTTGTTCTTATGTTCTATTCATTCCGTAACTGGAAACCTGTCTCTCTCATTCCCTTTCACCCATTTTGTTCATCATCCCCTTCCCCAGTATAAATTTCTATTTGAAAGACAGGTAGGACAAATGATATACAAGTTTTAGATGATATACGTTGTTAAATTGCCCTTCAGAAACTTGGGAACAATTTACAGTTTTATAAATTGGGCTTCAAACATGTATTTTTTCCATTTTACCAAGTATGGGTTTGTCATTGTTAATAATTTTTAAAAATGCAATAAATCAAAAGATTATATTTTTAAATTGAGAGTTACTAGTAAAGTTGAACATATTCCACATTTTTATTTTTAATGTAGGATTTGTTTTTCATTAACTTTGCCCATGTTCCTAATGAAGGACTAGTCTACATGAATTGGTAGAAAGTTTTAGAGGATTAGCAATATATGTTCCTGTCACTTTTTTTTTTACCCAGTTTATCATTTGTCTTTGGAATTCATTTATATTTTGTTTATAGTTCATCTTAGCATCTCTTTGCCATGCTGATAATTTTTTTTTTCAAGATCACACCTGTCAGTCATTTTTTTTTATTCCTTATTTGATTCAGTGTTTTTTTGGCTATATTTATATGTATCTTTTCTACCCCAAGAAAAATATAATCACAAATTATAAATAAATGCAGATAACATTTCAACAGCTTTACATATTTATCGATTCTCTTATTATATTATTTAATAAAACATCACACATTGCTGTCAAATGATAATTAGTTTAAGCCATTTGAAATATTATATATTTGAGCTTAAAGACAAAACGTGCTATACCAGGAAGATGTGAAGACATGGTTATAGGGAGAAATATGTAAGTATTAAATGCTAAATGCCTAGAAAACTTACTTATTAAATCTCAGTTTTAAATGTGATCCATTTGTATACTATACATAAGAAATAAAATATTTGATAAAAACAAATTATATAATATTAATATTCTTAATTTCTAATAGGATAGTATAATAAAAATTTCAAATTAATAAAATCCATACAGATAAGGGTTAAATATTAAAAGATATGATATAAATATATTAACATACATAACTTCTGTGTATTTTTTAAGAAACTTACCATCAGATTTAAAAAGCAGTTGAGGAACTCAAATATTGGAGTATGCAAGTAGACATGCTTCGCTTTTCAGAAAAAAGTTAAGTGTGTTTTATATAAATATAAAGCATATATATATAAACTAGGGAAAGATAATAGTTTAAATTTAATAAAGTCATTATTAATAACAACATAATAACATACATAGAAATATAGCAACAACATGTAAACAACAAAAAACTGTTTTTGTTCTGTTTATTAAAATTATACATTAAAAATTATGTAATACTTGACATATTTCTTCAAGATTTCTTTAAAGTACACATATATAAACTATTTTCCAGGTCAAAACTTATCAAATAGAAATGTGAGGAAAAGAGAACATTACATTGTGTTTGAAGATAACTACATATCGATGTTTGGGAATTTAAAAAAAAAAAATCAGACTTGTAGACTCAGAGAGGGAATTAGTTTCCTTACTAAACTTTAGGCAAGTATTAGAAATGAAATGGCTTATAATTAAGCATATTACAATTTCTCGATTTATAGTAATGGATTCCAGAAAAAGTAAAATATTAGCATTAGGGAAGAAATCAGCTGTTTAAAGAAAAAAAATTAGTTCTCTGGCTTTCTCCTCCTTATACCTAAGCCTTCATAACCTAAATATAGCTTGACTTTACATTTTTTGAAAGTGCTTTTATATTCCTCTGTGTCAATTTAATACAAGGCAAATTTATACCTGAAGCTAAATGTTCTAGAAGAAAATTAATGTAGTTTCACATGCTTTTAAAAGCAACCGTCTTTACTTTTTTTCCAACGAGAGCAATGAGTTTGGAAATGAATCTAAATAAAATAAGAAATTTTGTGTTATTTTTAAAGAGAAGGTAAAAGTCTTTATGTAAAAATATGTTTTTTTAGTCTTGTGGTTGATTGGTTTGGAAAAATAATTTTTGTAAGATTTTTAATTTGAAAGTTATATACAATGACCCAAATAATAACTTCCCCATTGCCCCAGGGAGTTTATGTAGCATCAACTAAATGAGGTCTCTTGTCATTACTGTCCCTAGGACAGAGACATTTAATGCATGCTGTTTAATCCATGTCAACTTCATTTTTTATGTTTTTCATTTATTATGAAATTATTATCTATAAAATATATACATAAGCGATGCAAACTAAAAGTTAATGAAGTAATTTATATAAAATGCATATATATGTACAGATATGCAGATATACACATTACATATTATGTACAATCTAATAAATAACGTGAACTCTCTTCATCTACCACAGAATACGTAAACATCTAATCCATTGGTTACCTTCATTTTTTTTAATGTTTATTTATTTATTTTGCAAGAGAAAGCGTACATGTGAACAGGGGAGGGGGAGACACAGAGGGAGAGAGAGAATCCCAAACAGGCTCCACACTGTCAGCGCAGAGCCCAACACGGGGCTCAAACCCACAAACTGAGATCATGACCTGAGCCGAAGTCAAGAATCATATGCTTAACTGACTGAGTCACTCAGGCACTCCTGGAGTGAACTTATTTTTTAGATAAATAAGAATTCGCACTACGTTCTATTATTTACCACTTATTTTTGTTGACTTGATGATGTGTCTAGTTGTCATCAGTGCCAGTTTTTGCAAAACCAAATGGTATGAGCACTGAGACATATTTAATGGCCCTTTTGAAAAGCTCAAATCGGCATAGAGTAAAACTCCAATATTATTGCTTTCATTCCTGTTTAGTTACACCTGCTTCCTCCAGTTATTTCAGCAGTATCAAATTAGATAAATGACAGTATGATGAAAAAGAAAGATAAGTGTTATATATTTATTTTCATCATTATGATCATGTAGATTAAAATATTTTTATTGTAGCAAATAAACGAAACAATTATCCACAGAAATGCTACCGAACAGAATTTATGCAAAAAAATAGGCTAAGCAGTTATCATATTGACAGTAAAAGCTTAATAAATTCTTTCTTATGCCTTTATACAGCTGTCCAGAAAGCGCTGTGTTTTTGTTTACCAGTTTACTGCCTGTTGGAGAAACAGCTGTCTAAACCCATAGGCAGGCCAAAAGAAACAACAGCATCTTTCAATTATGCAAAGTTCAGGTGAACAATTCCACAGAACAACCTTGACCAGACTGAAAACCTGCCATAAAGAAGCTGTTAAAGGTATCATAGAAATCAGACAATATTTTTTTCAATTTAGTCCTAAAAAGTAGCTTTGTGCTGCTAAACTTTTTAGGATAATCTACCAATCTCGTGTTCTATCTATCTATCTATCTATCTATCATCTTTAAAGAAAAGGCCTGGGGCAAAATGTTCCCAAATTGGGAACCTTGTCTTCTTCTAGTTAAAGTTACTTTATTATTAATTATTTGGGGAGTAATAAGCCCTTCTGATTAAGAATGGCAGTTTGGCAAACACATTAAGAGAAAACACAGATACTAAAGACCTATATCCTAGGGTAGTTTGATAGAATCATCATTTAGCACACCTTGGAACACTTCCCTTTTATTCATATAGTAAGCATCTTTGCCACACAGTGTTCTCTAGAAGTATTTTACACACAGGGATGTTGTTGATTTGTATTTCATTGTTTTCTTTTAGAAAAAATAAGTCTATTTATTTTGAGAGAGAGAGCAAGTGGGAGAGGGGCAGAGAGAGAGGTGGGGGGCGGGGAGAGAGAGAGACAATCCCAAGCAGGCTCCCCACAGTGCAGAGCCTGATGAAGGGCTGGAACCCAAGAACTGCAAGATCATGACCTCACTGAAATCAGATGCTTAACTGACTAGGCCACCCAGGTACCCCTGTATTTCATTGTTGAGCATGTGATTTATTTAATACTATTGCATGAGTATTGATTTTGTTTTTTAAAAATAAAAACAAAACAAAACAAAAAAACCTTACCAAAGATAAGAACAATAAAATAGCAAATAGAGAAAGGATTAGCCAAGCAACTGGGAAATGAAATTTCTAATAAAATAAATAGACCCCTTTACATTTTTTATAAAGTCTTTAAAACTGTCTGGAAGTTCTCTTTTTTATTCACTGTATCAAACCAGGATGAAATAGAATAGAATAAAAACAAAATGTATTTCTGATTTCCTGTGATAAAGAAAACGATGGTTCAGTAATTCTAAGTATCCCTACACTTGCTAAAATTCACTGAAATGTCAAATATTATAAAAACTCTTCCTGACAGTGGTGAAAGATAAGATACTGAAAACCACATATTTTAATTTGCATGGGAGAACTCATTAGCTCAGTGGTAACAAAATTAGTATTCTTAAATAAAGACCTAATGACATGTGGTAAGCAGGCACAGTAATAATAACAGAAAGATACTGCTTTATTTTTTATGAAATTTGTAGAACAAATTCCATCTTTAATTAATAATCTCATTTTATTCAATTTTACTAATCAAGCTACACTTTAATATGGTATAAATTTAATCATGCCAAAGCACCCCTAAAGCCTCTGCAGATTGCCTGAGAGTGTGAAATAGTGATAAAGAGAAAAAAAGAAGAAAAACAACACATTTTAAAAAATAATTCTGTTCTATTTTAATGAGGAAAAACCTTGCTTTCTATTGATGACATATTTATCCTTTCAATAAATTTGAGATTGTTTTAAACAGCTGTAAACGGATTTGTCACTAGACACATCTCCAAAATGAAAGATATGCTAAAATTATGGAAACTTATTATTCTCATAGTATGTAGGTTAAAGAAAAACTTACTTTACAATTAAAGCTAATCCATCAACAATTGCAATAAAATTAACCTACATTTAAAATTCAGCATTCCACAACTAAATGAATATGTTGAATATGGGGGAATATTTTTGTAATAGTATTTTCATCATCATAAATTGATGACCCAAATTTTAATATTTGAAAGACCTTGGTAGATAGATGCCATTTAAATAATGGGATGAATTAGATTGCTTCAGAGAAAAAGTAGAGGAGAAAAGGAGGTCCAGGACCAGTGCTGCAGACAGTCTTCATTTATAGGTGGAACATAGGATAAGACTTAAGGAGATTGAGTAATAGCAGAAAATGAGGCTGGAGAAAAAAAATACCCTCCATTCCACCCCAGGAATGGACTGGTCAATATTTTGCACAGTGCTAACTGGCAGAGTGATATGAGGGTAGTCAAGTGACCACTGTACATCTGGCAATATGGAAAGTGAGAGTGCCAGGCCACAGCACTATCAAGTAGTCGAAGGGAATAAATCAAATTAGACTGGTCTGAAGTGAGGACGGGAGATGAAGAATCAATCCTTTAAAATACACCTGGTATATTGTAGTAATTATCTTTGTTCTCCCCTGAAAAATAAAGTGAAAATAATCATATGATTTAATCGCTGGGCAATGGCGTCTCTGAGATATGAGAAACAACCTCTATAATACATTTTAACACTATCACTAGCCCTAGATTGCTACATATCTCTAGTAAACAGGAATAGAAAAATGGCATGCTTATATATACTAACCAGCTAAAACTATGAAATATATATTTCACTTACCTTCTTTGTTAATTCAAATCAATGGTAGGTAAAAAGGAGAAATGGTCTTATTTAATGCAAAATACAAAGAATATTTCCCCAGATAATTTGAATTTTTGTTGTTTCTATGAATTCCTGTTAGCTGTATATGCTAAGAAAGTTTCATTGGATGTCCTTTCCATGTATGTAGACTATATGTATCCTAATATGGTCACAAGTAGGAATACATTGGATAGCTACAAAGAAAGTATTGGAGGAAATCATGGAAAGTGTAAAGATGGTGAACCAAAACAGAGTTTGTCTTTGCTCTTGTCATATAGCAATTTAGCTATAGCTCAAGTTTGTTGGAAACTCATTGAAACTTCAGATACCTTCCTTCTTTCACAGATTTTGGGCAAGTAATTGAGGTAATAAATCGTTTATTTATTATAATAATAATGATAATAAAAATAACCACTACCTAAGCAATCTGCAAATATTGTCACATACAATCCTTATTCTAATAATCTGACTCCATATATCTGTGTTGACAGCTGCCACTTTTAAATCTCATCCCTCCCTCTTCCCCTTTTGCCCCACATTTGGACAAGATGGTAAGAAAGCCAGGGTGCCCCTTCCTTTGTCACTGGTTGGAAGCTCAAGCCATGAGTAGGAACCTTCACCCCAGCCCCATCCCAAATGAACACACCAAGCCAGTTTCCTTTCTCTGTTCTCTCATGCCCTTTTTGGACATGGTTGGGAGCATATTGGTTTTCTACAGGATGTATCATTATATGAGTGATGAACTTTTTCATACCCTCTGGGTGTGTGAGTGTGTATAATAAGTCTCAACATCATGCCAAATTTTTGGTGTGTGTGAGAGGTTTTCCTGGATCTGCAGTATAATTATAATAATTTAATAGTTGGGCAAAATAATATATATTATTTCTATAATACAGAAAAATAAATTGAAATATGGAGCAGTTGAATTACTTGCCTTTTCAGTGTCTAGGCTGTAGGGTCTGAATTAGGCTACGATTGCAGGTCTGCTAATTAATTATAGATCTGATACTGAAATCTTACTATTTTTGATTTAATTCTTATTACTTAATTCATATAATTAATGTAATAATCCATTTTTTCTCATAAAATAAACCTTGGTTAACTAATTTTGAATTAACCAAGCTAAAATCAATGAGAGCCACCATCTTTCCAAGAAAGCAGCATCAAAAATCACCATATACCAAACATCAAAAAACAAAAAAATAAACACCAAAAAACTACACACTTCAAACTACAGTTCTGAACTTATGTAGGCCACTATTTCTGACAACAATATAAATAAAGCCAAAAATTAATAACAGAGATTAATTCTCTTTTCCTTAGAAATCTCAAGTTTATTTTTTTAAATGCCATATTTTATTCCACCAGTGAAAACTATATATAAAAAAGTCAACTCTACAAATGGATGAAATAAATAGTTGCAACATAATGTTCCAGGAAAAGATAAAGAAAAAAAATAATAAATTCAGCATCAAAATGTATTGCTGGTACAAAGAAAACTTTAAACTTTCTAATAAATAGGAATAAAATTAAAAAGAATGTCAGATAAGCATTAAAAAGAGAAGTAGAGAGATGCCTGGGTGGCTCAATCAGTTGAGTGTCTAACTCTTGATTTCAGCTCAGGTTATGATCTCACCGTTGATGAGTTCAAGCCCCACGTTGGGCCCTGCGCTGACAGTGTAGAGCCTGCTTGGGATTCTCTCCCTCTCTCTCTGCCCCTCCCCTGCTCTTGTGCTCTCTCTAACTCTCAAAATAAATAAATAAACTTTTTTTTAAGTAGAAATTCATAGATAAAAAAAGGAATAAAATGAAAACAAACTTAGGAATAAGCAGAATTGAAAGTATAAGATCAAGAGAAATAAAAAGATAAATTACTGGCAGTCATCAGTGAGATGAGCACATCTGTGCTAATATTACAGACATAATGAGAGAAGACTTGTGGCCATAGATAATGAGGTTCTGTGGCGTCACTTATTAAAAGTATTGCCTAAAAACAAGTATGGCTCAAAGTCAGGTTACGAAGGAAGGAGGAATTTTTTTTATTAAAATATATTTGACACACATGCAACAGTGTGTCTAGCAAGTTCATTTGATATAGTTATTTATCATAATATGATTGCTATTGTAGCTTTAATTAGCACTTCTGTCACCTTATGTAATTATCATCTCTTTTTAGTGGATGGAATAATGAAGTTCCAGTCTCATAGCAAGTTTAATGGTTATAATACAGTATTGCCTATATTCATCATAGTGTGCATTAGATCTCTAAGGTTTATTTACTACTCTTAGCAAGTTTTACCCTTAAGCAACCTCACTATATTATCTACTACCACACCATCTCCTTGTAACCACCATTTTCTTCTCTGTTTTTGTGGCTTTGGCTTTTTAAAATTGTACATATAACTGATACCATATAATACCTGTCTTTTCTGACTTCTTTTGCTCAGCATAATGTGCTGAAGGTCCATCCATGTCATGGTAAATGGCAGGATGTCTTTCTTCCTCATAGCTAAATAATATTCCACCACATCTTTATCCATTTATCCCTTGAATGGTCATGAATTTTTCCTATTTATGCTGCAATAAACATGAGATTCCATATATGTCTTTGATGTTCTCTTTTCATTTCCTTTGGGTGTATACCTAGGACCATTGGACCATATGGCAGAACCTGGAACTGTTGGGTCATATGGTGGTTCTCTTTTTAATTTTTTGAGGAATCTCTCTATTGTTTCCCACAGTGGGTGAACCAAATTATGGTCCCACTAACAGTGTATAAAATTTCCTTTTCTCCACATCCTCGCTAATGCTTGATATCTCTTGTCTCCTTCATGATAGCCATTCTAACGAATGTGAGGTAATATCTCCTTGTGGTTTTGATTTGAATTTCCCAGATGATTAGTGATATTGAGCATATTGCAGTGTACCTGTTGGCCATTTGCATGTTTTCTTTGGAAAAAAACGTGCATTTAGTTTCTCTGCTCATTTTTTAATCAAATTGTTTGTTCCTTGTTATTGAGTTGTTGGAGTTCTTTATAGATTTTAGATATTAACCCTATATTTGATACATAGTTTGTATAAGTGTCCTCCCATTTTTTAGACTGCAATTTTACTTTATTTATTTTGCTGTGCAGAAGATTTTAAGTTTGATGTAATCTCATCTGTTGATTTTTGCTTTTGTTGTTTGTGCTTTTAGTGTCTTATCCAAAAACTCATTCCAAGAGCAATGTCACGAAGCTTCTTTTCTACATTTTCTTCAGGAGTTTTATGGTATCTGGTCTTATGTTTAATTATATGATCCATTTCAAGTTAATTTCTGCAAGTGGTGAAAGATAGGGGTCCAATTTCATTGTTCTGCATGTGTTTTCCAGTTTTCTAAGCACCATTTGTTTAGGATACTATCCTCTCCCCATTGGGTGTTTTTAGCTCCCTTGTCAGATATTAGTAAACCAAATATGTAGGGGTTTTAGTTCTGGGGTCTCTATTCTGTTCCATTGGCTATGGATCTATTATTATGTCAGTACTGATACTCTTTCTATTACTATAGATTTGTAATATATCTTGAAATCAGGAAGTGTGATATCTCTGGCTTTGTTTTTCCTCCTCAGGCTTGCTTTGTCTGTTTGGGTCTTTTGTGGTTCCACACAAATTTTAGGGATTGTTTTTCTGTTTCTATGAAGAATACGTTTGGAATTTTGATAGAAATTGTGTTGATTCCACAGATGGCTTTTGAAATTGTTAATATAACTATTAAATACTTAAATATGTTTAAACCCAAGATTTTGTATTTGAGGATGGTTTTGAAACTACAAACTCTGGTCTAGTCCTAGGGCATAACATATATGCATTATTTCACCACTGAAATTATAGACTGGGAAAAGAGAAAGCTGTGTTCTCCTGGCACCAGGAATGAAGTGGCTGAGATTACCAGCATTTTAGGCAGCTCTTGCATTTTAACAGAAGGAAAGTATCTACCCAGAGAGTAAAGTAGACGAAGGAATTCTTACCAGAGCTTAATGGAAAATAGCAATAGCAATTCATAATAATTATGTAGATAGCAAGACTGGAAAGAAAACTTTCCCATAAGACTTGATAGTGTAAAATAAATAGCCTGTCTTTATCAATTTTCACACATTATGTAAAATAAAAGACATGAGAATTTTTTTCCTACTGTAGGCTGTTGACACATGGTCAAAGTAAAAACACAAAACATTTTTTTAGGACTAAATACGACACATTCAACGTTTATTTATTTTTCGGACAGAGAGAGACAGAGCATGAACGGGGGAGGGGCAGAGAGAGAGGGAGACACAGAATCAGAAACAGGCTCCAGGCTCTGAGCCATCAGCCCAGAGCCTGACACGGGGCTCGAACTCACGGACCGCGAGATCGTGACCTGACTGAAGTCGGACGTTTAACCGACTGCGCCACCCAGGCGCCCCAAAATACGACACATTTCAAATAAGCACATGTATGATAGTCCAATGTAAAATATAAAAGTAACTATTTACATAAAATTTTAACAATATTTAAATTATGGACATTATCTCCTTCATAAGTTTTTATTTCTGTTATAATAATTTATAATTTTTTTATTGTTAATGTACCATCAGGGCATCTCTTACATTTTGAAGAGGAAGACAAAGTATATAAACTACTCTGATGATATCATGGTAGTCTTTATGACAGATCAACTTTTTTTTCTTTTTAGGAGAGAAAGAGAGCTAGCAGGGAAAAGGGGCAGAGAGAGGGAGGGAGATAGAATGCCAAGCAGGCTCCAAGCTCAGTGGGGAGCCTGATGCAGGACTTGATCCCATGACCCAAGGATCATGACCTAAGGCAGAATCAAGAGTTCTGGAATCAAGAGTCTGGGTGGCTCAACTGACTGAGTCACCCAGGTGCCCCGACAGCTCAGACTTTTTACAGCTTGATCCATCTAGTAATGTATCCATTCATAGTCAGAGCTAATGAGAAGAGTGAAAGTGAATTAATCATCTCCTAAGACTAATGCACTGAAAAAATTAAGAAAAGCAATATGGAGTAACAAATAACATTGGCGCTATGATCACCTATAAAGATAACATTTTCCTTAAACATATCTCAAATTTACCATGTGAAATTTAGAAAAATGCATTTGACAAAATATTTTTCTCTTCAATTGAGATAACAATGTTTACAGGTACTACTCATCAATAAGGATGGATTGATATGGCACTTGCCTTCAAGTTATCCATATCCGTTGTGACTTTGTCAACAATTGACTACCTGGTGTCTTGCACATGGGAACTGAACTGCTGTTAGCAGTGGTAATGAATATTATGAGTCTTGGTTGTACTTCTAAATTACCCCCAACTTTTTTCTCTCATTTTTAAACAATAAAATATGAGGTGTAGAAGTGTTCTTAGAAATCACCTAGCTTATCAACCTACAGATGTTAAGTTAGGCAGATCATGTTTGTATGCTTAAATAAGATACTTAGAGATGAGGTCAGACACGAGGTAACTATGCCTCTTTTTAAATTAAAAAAAAAAAACTTTAATGTTTATTTATTTTTGAGAGAGAGAGACCGAGCACAAGCAAGGGAGGGGCAGAGAGAGAGAGGGATACACAGAATCTGAAGCAGGCTCTAGGCTCTGAGCTGTCAGCATGGAGCCCAATGCAGGGCTCAAACTCAGGAACTGTGAGATCATGAACTGAGGTGAAGTTGGATGCTTAACTAACTGAGCCACCCAGGCACCCCAAGGTAACTATGCTTATTGATCTCCTAAGTGTAATCCATAGGAAAACTTAAATGTTATATTTGAAGTGTTTGAAAAGAGAAATAGTAGAATGAAGAATAGTAGAAGTGTTTGAAAAGAGAAACAGTAGAATGAATCCATTATTTTAAAAAAGATCATTCTGGCTGTTCTATAAAGAAAATACTGAAAATAGAAGTGGAAGGAAGAAACCAATTGTGTATGCAACTGAGGTCATACAGATTAGATGAGATGGTACCTTGGACTAGGGTAATAGTAGCACAGGTAGTGGAAAGTAATGAGATGTTGGATCTTTCCAAAGTGCCAATGATAAGACATACTGATAGATTCCATTTAGGGTATGATACAATAGAGACATCTAAAAGAACTGTATGAAACAGGAAGAATAGAGATACCATGAGATATGGAATGCTGGAAAAGGTCTGATTTGTGGGGGGCAATTATTAATTCATTTATAGATCTATTAAGTTTGAGATACCTACTTGATCTGTAAGTGGTAATAAAATATAGATAAATATAGTAATATAAGATACACTTTTGGTCTGGGTATAAAGTCCTGACCCATCAGAGTATACATGTTATATATAACCTGGTAGAGAGAATAAATTGACTAGAAAATGAGATTAGAAGAGAAAATGCATAAATACTGAACTTTAATCACTCAAAAGTATCTCTTTTTCCAGCAAGAGCTTTACAGTTAATATTGAACATTCAAAATTATTCCTCATTTGGGTAAGGGAGGTAGGCTTTTATACCCAATATTGACTAGATAGGAAATACAAGTTTCTCTTAGAGAGGAGGAATGACCTTGGGTGAAGCCGCTTTCTACAGCTAAGGTAAGTCTCAGAAAGAGATTCAGCTAAGAGCTATAAATCACTAAAACTCCCAGCAGCCAAAGTAACGAGTGCTTCTGTGCTGAAGGGGTTATCTGGGTTGTGTACCATAAAATCTACCACAGTCCGTCTCTTAAGGCACTCAGATACACTCGATTCACATAATGTTATGAAGACTGCTTCTTCAGATTCTGTTGGGCCTCATTTCCTGGGACAAAGTTGTAAGAGGAAGGTTAGTCTGGTAAAGTACAAACCCTGACTTTGAAGCGTCTCTTGTTGGCATAACTGTATATCATCACCATCTCCTCTTCAATCCTTTTTAGATTCTCTGTATAACCAACTAGCAGAGAACTTTCTCTTTCTTGGGTGGAATTAGTTTATTTTTCCAGTCACAGTCAAAATTAGTCAAGGGAATACCAAAGGACAATAAGGTGAATCGCCTGGTTTTCCTACATATTCTTCTCTATCCTCCCCATTTTGTAACAAAAGCCTACCTCCTTCTGATGATCAGGGCCAATTTCCCCTTGCCAGGATTGACTCTTATCCTAGCCTACTGGTCTTGAGAAGTACAATGTGATTGGAAGGTTACTGTATTTGGAGGTTTGATGGGAATATTGTTCTGTTACCTGGTGGAAGTATTCTTCCTATGAAGCACTGGGCCACTGAAGCCAAAGAGCCCAGAGCTACAGGGGTGGAAAGCACACATTTCCTAAGAAGGTTACTAGGAGGCAGGATAAACAGAGGCACTGCTAATTTCATTCCTTGATTCTCAAACTAATGCAACTTACCAGTTGGAGATAACTCACAATATAATGCTGATTGGGTTATGGTGTTTGGGAGGATTGCTCCCCATAATCTCAAGGAATCATTTTCAAAATGATACTTCATGTATATCTTCAATAGGCCATTACATTACTCTGTCAAGCTTGCAACTTCAAGATGGCATAATATGCAAAAGCACCAATGGATCCTATAATCAAGGGCTCACTATTGCCACATATCTTTTACTCTTATGTTTGTCCCACGGTCTGATGCAATTATCAGCAGATCAAATACTCTGTAATTCCTTAGATACTGTTGCTATGTAAAACATTACAAGCAGAAAAGGCAATCCCATACAAAAACATGGGTCTATCCCAGTAATGATAAAAGGTTTCCCTTGTCCAGGTGAAAAAAAAAAAGCCCACTGTTATTAGTTTGCCACCAAATGACTTGTTAGTTTCTTCAATAAATGGTGCTGTATAGAAGGCTGTGGGGTGGTCTCTGTTGCTGTAAGACTAAGCAATAGACAGAAGCAATAGTTAGATCAAATCTGGTGAGCTACATAGCTTCTCTCCTTGTCACAGTAGCAACTATTGTGCCATTACTGGAGAGGCCATGAAAGTGCCTGTTAACGTCAACTGTTTGGGTTATTCTGTGTATTTCATTATTTAGTATGGTTTCTCTAATTTCCCATTTCCATATTTCCTTGAACATAACTAGAATGCAGATCTTCATGTCTCCAATCTTTCATTCCCTGTCCTTCCAAACTTTTCTTTTCCAACCAGTCAAGTTATTTTCCATTTATATTAGTTTGTTAGGGCAGCTAGAGCAAAATTCCACAGACTGAGTTGCTTAAACAATAGAAATTTATTTTCTTACTATTCTTATAGTCCAAGATCAAGATTTTGATGCGTTTAGTTTCTTCTGAGACCGCTTTTCTTGTTTTGAAGATGGTCGCCTTCTTACCATGTTGTGACATGACCTTTTATCTGTGTGTCCATCTCTGGTGTGTCTTTCTTTTCTTATAAGGACACAAGTCATATTAAGTCATATTGGATTAGGGCCCCCTCCTGATGGCCTCATTTGAACTTATTCACATTTTCAAAGAACTTATCTCCCAGTATGGTTTCATTCTAAGGTCCTGGGGGTGGGAGTTTCACTACATGCATTTTGTGGGGTGACATAATTTAGCCCATCACACCATTGTCTGAGTTCATATATATTCTAACCACAAGCCACTTTTATTTTCACACAAAGTGGATGACAAAATTCTACCCATTAGGACAACATTTCTTTACCAGTCTCTTTTAGGCTACTCTTAAATGGTGCCATTGCACAGCCAATAACCATTTTCAGCTTGCACTTACATATTGACCTGACCCTACCTTCAACAAAGCCTGAACTTTTACCCCCTTTTAATCAGCTATTCACATGGCATTCTCATGGTTATACCTGTGAGCTGAAGAAGTTATGATAAAACATTTGTTGACGGCATGGGATCTGGGCCATCTGTATGAGCAGCTTGCATTAACCTTTTAGTTTGCTCCTTTTTTTTCTGTTTTTATTTAAATTCAAGTTAGGTAACACATTGTGTAGTATTGGTTTCAGGAGTAGAATGTAGTGATTCATCACTTACATATAACACCCAGTCCCTTTTGGTTTATTCCTAATCCCATATGTATACCCCATCTTATGACATTGCTATTGGGTTTACCCAAATTTATTATTTGGTGGGTCTGACACTGCCTAGTTCACATGATGGGCAATTATGGCCACATAATCACCTGATGTTCCATGGTCAGAGAATTATTCCCAACAAGTTTATTCAGAGTCACTTGTCTTTCATACTGTTCTCAGCCAGTTCAGTTTTCTGTTTTCTTGTGCTTCATGATGCCTGTGACCGTTTCTCTCAACACACTCATTACTTGAAACAAGTTTGCTCCCTTGGGGTTAATTCACATTTTAAACATGCTGGAAAAGGCCATGACTTGTTTTCTTTTGCTTTCATCCAGAAATGACTTACCAAATGATTTATACAACTTTAAAAGCTAAAGTAATGTTATGTTTTCCTAAGGTTACTCTCTAATTTGTTGAGTCTGCATCTGTCATGAATTTATGATTGATTTACTTGTTATATTATGAGAAAATGGCAAGGATCCTCTTAAGTTATTGAGTCACAAATAAACTGTATAACTCTGCCATGATTGCAGGGCTAAATCAACCTCAGGTTGATTCATTAGACTATGAAGCTAAGAATCCTTGTATGAGGAAATAAACTGAACAGCTGCTTGGTGTTGACTTACAACCTTGTTGTAAATAGCTGAATAGATGTTGTCCTCTTGGGAGATTAGTGTTTAATCTTTAACAGGAAATTTCAATGCATTTATCCCTCAGAACAAGTCCACAGCTGTAAAATATGAATGGTGGAGTACCTCTCATGGATAGATAGTTCTGATAAGGAGCATTTTTCCTACCTGAGACTTTTATCATTTGAATGTATTTACCTGATTATACTGCATCAGTGTCTGTCTCAAGCAGGGCAATGAAAGTTGAGATCAACTGAGTTACAGAGACGGTTGGATTAAAAGTGTCAGCAACAAGATTGGATTGAATTCAATTACCAAGGAAAGATTCTTAAAGCAAAGTTTGTTTCATACTTGAGTAAAAGACATTTTTAGTCTTTCAGAAAAGAGTTAATTTGTCATGGAGGACCAATGAGCACTCAATCTGACCAGTGGTAAATCAGTTAAACTATGCTTCAGAATAATAAAATCAGACAGAAAGAAGAAAGAAAGCGATCTCTTAGACTTGGAGAGAAAGGTTCCCAGTTTGGGGACTTCATGTCCACAACATTTAACTTTGAAAGTTAGAACCAAGATAATTCCAGTTCTGAGTACACATTTCCAGCACTATAAAAATATAAATTATTTTTATTCTCATATTGCAGTGTCCATTTATTTAATGTTTATTTATTTTTGAGAGAGAGAGCGTGCAGGCTGGATAGGTGCAGAGAGAGAGGTGAAGCAAGCTCTGTGCTGAGAGCCCCTGCAATATCCTTTTGAATGACAATAACTAAAAAAGGAACATCATTTTCACTATGCACCTTTTCTTATCTAAGTCTAGAATCTCGAAATTGGTAAGGAAAACTTGAAGGAAGGAAACAGCTGCAACCCTGTGAATACATGGAATACAGACCACTTACTTTGAAAGAGAGATGTAGAAAACTATCATTAGACACAAACACTAATGTTCCAATGTTCCAACAAAGAAAGAAAAGGGAAAAGATACAGTATCTTTAGCAGAATCTGTTCATGGTTCTAGTTTTTTTTCATCATTTTGTGGACAATGTAATCCTGGAAATATGTGATATTTAATATGCAAAAGTCAACCAATATATGCATCAAAGGAGAGGTTATTAACACCAAAAAATCCTAAAAATATAAAATGTTTAGATTTCATTTTCCCTGATGGACACAATAATAGATGATTTATTTCTAGGATTTTTTAATATAATTTATTTTGTTCTTTTTGTTTATAATTGTATGCACCTCTAATAGACATACATCTAATGTGTATTCAATGATTTGATACCATTAGCAGGTCTTATTATTTCCAACATTCTCTTAATTATGCTAAATGTTTGAGACATATGCACATAACTATTTTCATCAGTGAAACTGTTTTATAACATGAAATAAAAAGTAATTTTGAAATTTTAATAATTATATCAATCATTATTATGCAGACAAAAGGTCATGCTCATGAAAACAAACTCTGATCTGGCAAACAGAACCAGATATGACAGCTGTAAATATTTGCTGATTAGTTGAATTAGGGATGTCTAAATTTAGCAGGTGGATTGATATCATGTATATGAGAGGACATAGGAGTTCACAAAGCATAGGAATATGACACCTAAATGACAATAGTAATCTCTAGCTCATGTTCTTAAAGGAGAATTTAAAATGTTAGAAAAAGTAAAATTAAAAACTCAACTCAATAGCAACTAAGTATAGCTATCTATAAGCGAAATTCTCCAATATAAAAAATACACTAAATTATATTCACAGAGGTGATGAATATTTATGCAGGAAACAGAAAAAAATTGATATATACTACCCTGCAACATATTTACACTTTCAAGAATTTCTTTTAATGAATTCAAGTATAAAAAAATAAAAGCAATCTGGAAGAGTTAATTCAGGAATTAACTTACAATGTCACTTGAGATGTTTAAACATCATTTTAAATGGTAAAGGCCAGGCCATATTTTGCAAGAAAATTAAGTAGCTTTTTTGAAGCTGGGGATCTCCAAAAATATAAAGAAAGGAAAAAGCATCTCAAAGGAATGAGAGTACATCATGTTTAAATCAAGCAATAAAACAAATCAAGTAAAACTACTCCAAAACAGGAAGAGAAGTCAATACATTTCTAATAATAGAAAAAGAAATGCAGAGCATGAATAATTGGCATTCTTAATAAACAGACAACATGGTGAACAAAAATATTTTTGAATAACATTACTTAAAAAGAATGGAAGAAAATAAAATATTGAGAAGCCTCCATGCATCCAAATCCATAAAGTGTACTTAAGATTTAAATTTAATCAACAAAGTATTCTACCAAAAAAAAAAAAAAAGTAAACAGAAAATAAACAAAAATAAAATAACAACCTGGTCTCCTACTTTGGTTCCACAAATTCAAATAATGAAGGCAGTGAACATATAACATTTTTAACTTGTAAATTCCATACTTATCCATATTAAGTTTTTATTTATTAGCTATTTAAATGAACTTTTACTGTAAAAAGTTGAACACATGAACTGGTAAAACAAGTTAAGTGAAGAAAATATCTACATACTAACAAATATAGTTATAAAACAATGTATTGTAGTTCTTTAAAAAATATAGAAACAATTTAAAAACTATCAATTCAACAAGAAATAGAGATGTTAGCAATTTCAGTTAAGAAATCATAAGTGAAAATAAAAAAAACAAACTTAGAGATAGAAACTAAATAAATAGAAATGTTGAATAGCAAAAAAAAAAGTTTCTGATACAATAAAATGATGAAATAGACTGATTTCTTGAATTCTTCTAAAAGCCAGAGCCAAAAGCAAAACTATACTAGAAATATTCTACCTAAGTGGTTAAGACTATAAACTCTACAATGACTAACTATATAACCTTGGCTTAGTTACTTAACCCCTATGTGCCTCAATTTTCTCATCTGTAAAATATAGATCGTCATTATATCTACTTCATAAGGATGTTTTTCCCTCTTAAATGAGTTTCTTTAGTTTAAATGAGTTAAATAAATAGAACACATCACTCCTAAGAATCAAAGAAATAGTGATAAATTTTAAAATAAAGTATAAAAGATACTGACTTTTAGAATCAGAACATCTAACAGCTCAGTAATTAATATATCAAACAGAGAAAATGGAAGAAATCACTACCCCCAAAACAAGAACATTTTTCAGAGTCAAGGAAAATCAAGTGAGATAATAATAATAATAAGCCTACAAAACATCAAAAACACTTAGTTTAAAAGAATTTATGTCAATAGACTGCCAGGCCATAATACTTCCTAAAAAGCCTGATCTAAATATTCCTTAGTAAAGTCAGTTATGAAAAAATACATGCAATGCAATAATTTACAATATGATTCAGATCTAAGTGATTTAGAATAGAAGCATCTACAATGTGCTTTTGAATGAGGAAAAGTAAATTAACAGTAACTGTTATGAATATAATTATAAATGTAAATATGTGTGATATTTGAATCTACAAATGGGAAGAAAATAACCAAAAACATTTCATTCAAAAGCAGGTTTTCTTGTGTACTACATTAAGTGGGAAGAGATAAAGGAGACTGTTAGCAATATTGGTAAGATAGGTACAGCAAAAAAAACCACCTATGGATTAGAACATTATCTTTAATCATGAGAATCACTTTCTCATTATGAACAAGTCCTTTTGAGGCTGATTTTTAAAACTTACCTCTTTGATAGTTGCATTTATAATAAGCAATTATACTTAAAGGAAGGTTTCTCATTTAAAGGGCTGTCCTCTAAGAAACAACTTGTGTTAGAAGATGAACAGACAGCTGCCCTGTTCATGGCTTCCCAGATATGAGTCCTTGAAGCAAAAACAGGGAAAATGGTATAAGTGCAAACACTGCTGGTAGGCAATAGGAAACAAAAGAAACCACATATCTGACATCAAGAAGGTACATAGGAGATTTTGCTGATTGTGTAAGAAGATAGTCTTAGAAACCAGATGGACTATTCAGCCCAGGGGTACTTAATCTAGTGTTTCAATAAAAGTGATTTAAGCTGGATGACATACAAAAACAGGGCAATAGTTGTGTTTCCATGTGCAAAACAAACACCATCAGAGTTGAAGTAGATGGGTCAAACAAAGGGCATATATGCCCAGTAGCTCGGGCCAGCCAGCTCAGAATTGACAGAGGAGGGTCTATGAACAAAGTATCTAGCTTCAAAATGGAGGTTCCAGTAAAGACTTTTATCTTACTACCATGACAGAATATGAAGATATAAATGCAGAGGCTCTGGTGAAAGAAAAAGAATGTTTCTAGTTTAAGTCTAAAATGCATATTGCTTGGGGTGCCTAGTGGCTCAGTAGGTTAAGCATCTGAGCCTTGATTTCAGCTCAGGTCATGATCTCAAGGTTTGTGAGATCAAGCACTGCGTTGGGTTCTTTGCTGACAGCGTAGAGACTGCTTGGGATTCTCTCTGCCTCTCCCCCATTCTCTTTCCTTTAAATAAATAAATTAAATAAATTTAAAAACAAATTGGTTTAATGAGAACATTTTTAAAGAAACTAAGAATTCTATACCTCTAATATTCTTTTTTTTAATGTTTATTTATTTTGAGAGAGAGTGAGAGAGAGTTCACACACACATACACATGACCAGGGGAGGGGCAGAGAGAGAGGGAGAGAGAATCCCAAACAGGCTTCATGCTGTCAGCACAGAGCCTAATGTAGGTCCAATCTTATGAACCATGAGATCACTATCTGAGCTAAAATCAAAAGCCAGATGCTTAACTAACTGAACCACCCAGGTGCCCCTCATATTTTTAAACAATAAAATTTCATTAATGTGCATATTGTTGTAGAATACATAACTCTTTTTCTCTAAATTAAGCTTTTCTCTTCTTCCCCTTTCAACATATGTTAGTCCTCATTGTGGCCATTCCCTCCCTTACAGGTACTAGGAGCATAGGTATAATGCTGGGCTCTTTTTTTTTTTAAGTTTTAAATTTAAATTTCAGTTAGGTAACATACAGTGTAATATTAGTTTCAGGTGTACAATATAGTGATTCAACACTTCCATACAACCCGGTGTTCATCAGGACATGTGTCCTCTTTAATCCCCAACACCTATTTAACCCGTCACCTCACCCTGTTCACCTCTGGCAATTATCAGGTTGTTTTCAATAATTAAGAATCTGTTTCTTGGTTTGTCTCTCTCTATTATTTCCTTTTTTAGAAAAAAAAATTATTTCCTAAATTCCATGTATGAGTGAAATCATATGATATTTGTTTTTCTCTGATTTATTTTGCTTAGCATTATATTCTCTAGCTCCATCCATGTCATTGCAAATAGTATGATTTTTCTTTTTATGGCTGAGTTATATTCTAATATATATATATATATATATATATATATATATATATATATATAATCCTATAATATATATAGTTCAATATTCTATATCAAATATTATATACACACACACATACACACACACACACACATACACACACACACACCACTCTTCTGTATCCATTCATCAGTCCATGGACATGGGCTGGTTCTATAATTTGGCTACTGTATAGAATGCTGCTACAAACATTGGGGTATGTGTATCCTTTGGAATTAGTATTTTTGTATCCTTCGGATAAATACCTAGTAGTGCAATTACTGGATCATAAGGTAGTTCTATTTTTAATTTTTTGAGTAACATCCATACTATTTTCCACAGGGGCTACACCAGTTTGCATTCCTACCAACAGTGCAAAAGGGGTCCCTTCTCTACACATCCTTGCCAACACCTGTTGGTTTCCTGTGTTGTTGATTTTAGCCATTCTGACCTGTGTGATGTGATACCTCATTGTAGTTTTGATTTGCATACCCCTCATAGTTAGTGATGTTGAACATCTTTTCATTTGTCTATTGACTATCCATATGTCTTCTTTGGAAAGATGTCTACTTCTGTCTTCTGCCCATTTTTTGATTCATTTTTTTGGGGTGTTGAGTCTTCTAAATTCTTTATGTATTTTGGATACAGATGTCATTTGAAATTATCTTCTGTTTAGGAGGTTGCCTTTTAGTTTTGTTGATTGTTTCCTTTGTTATGTAGAAGGTGTTTATTCTCAAAAAAATAAAATTATTTTGATGTAGAAGAGTTTATTTTTGTTTTGTTTCCTTTGACTCAGGAGATATCTAGAAAGAAGGTATTATGGCTGATGTCAAAGATGTTCTTCTCTAGGATTTTTTGATTTCAAGTCTCACATTTAGGTCTTTAATCCATTTTGAACTTATTTTAGTGTATGGTGTAACAAAGTGGTCCAGTTTCATTCTTTTGCATATTGCTGTCCACTTTTCCCAGAGACATTATTTTACCCGTTGGATAGTCCTTTCTGCTTTGTCAAAGATTAATTGACTATAAGTCGTCATATTGCTGGGGATTTAACCATGCTACCTAAAATCTTCTGAGCCATGGACTTCTTTAAAATTAGATGAAAGTGATATATCCAGGTCTCCATAAACAATGCACATTCATGCATAAAATATGCAAACAGTATCAGAGTATTGCCAGGCCCCTGCAGTCAGCTTGTTATCTGTTCTAGAGAAGATATATTTAAACATGTCCTTTCTATTTCTGGAATAAAATTTGCATACACTACAGCAGAATAGAGTAGCTTAATGACTAAGTGACCAGTAAGTAGTGTATGAGCAGCTTCTTGACTAGAAGGAGACCATCATACAGGATTTTTTTTCGCTTTGGTTTCTGTTAGGCCTCAGAGAAGAAAAAAAAAATCAAGCAGATTCCAGGATGTTATACCCTGAGACTAGAACACTACAGACAAAATTGAAAAGGGTAAAAAAAAGCTAATATTTGGTAAACAAAATGAAATCCATGGGCCAAATATAGCTCACTACTTATTTCTGTATGTTCCACAAGAATTTCTTTCATATTTAATTTTTTTAATGTTTATTGATTTTTGAAAAAGAGGAGTGCAAGTAGGGGAGGGGCAAAGAGTGAGATGGAGAGAGAGAGAATCCTAAGCAGGCTCCACACTGTCAGCACAGAGCCCGACATGGGGCTCAATCTCATGAACCATGATCATGACCTGAGCTGAGACTGAGAGTCGGATGCTTAACTGACTAAGCCACCCAGGCCCCCCTGTTTTACATATTTAAATGTTTAAAAGATTTTTAAAAATATATTTAATTATATGTGAAATTATATGCAATTCAAATTTCAGTGTCAAAAGTTTTATTAAAACACTTGTAAGCTCATTTGCTTACATGTTATTCCTGGGCGTTAATGCTCTATGACAGCAGAGTTGAGTAGTTATGACAAAGACCATGTGGACTAGGAAGCCTAAACTATTTACCATCCAGCCCTTTACAGAAAAAGTTTGCTGAACTCTGACTTTGAGCATGTGAACAATTATATAATAGCAGTATCCAAATTAGGACAGTAGATTTTCACAAAAAAGCGTAACACAAAATATACCCTTATTTTAAAGCCTACACTCCCTTTAAAACATGTGGAATGATAGCCTTGCTTCTACCCATAGACCTTAAGAAATAGTTTATATTTTTTATTTCATATGGAAGAATATGATGTCTGAATTTATTCTATTTTTGGAATGCAAATGGTTATCTTAGAAAGTTTCTGTACTCCTTAGTTACTCCACTGAATACATTATGAGGGTTCTATATTGATGTCTTCTATTAAATGAAATGTGAGGCCCTTTTATAATAAACGTTTTTGAAATAATTCGTATACATATGGAAAAGAGTACAATGAATAAGCTCAGTGAATTTTTACAAAGTGAATACATTCAGATAACTGTCATCCAAACCTACAAAAATTTAACACTCAGAAAACCGCTACTATCTTTTCTAGTTACTATTTCCACTTCCTGACCAAAGTGGGTTCTACCATGACTTCTAACACTATAGACAGGTTTTTGTCCTTTTTATATTATCCTTTGATTCTTGCTTTTTTTCACTCAACATTATGTTTATGCAACTTATCTAAGTTGTATCTAGATGTAATTCACTTATTTGCATTGATCTGAAGTACCCATTGTAAGCATAGTAGTAAGAACGTCTATTGCCATTTATGATCTACAGTTCTTGGAATTTTTTTTATATCAAGTTGAAGTTGACTCCTATTATGTAGAAGTAGAATTTCTAGGCCATAAGACAATGCATATTTATATTCCTAGAAGTTATTTTCATAGAATTTCCTAAAATATTGGACAAATTTACAGTGCTACAAACAAGTATAATAAATCCACTTATCACAGATTCTCACTGATATTTAAAATTGATAAATAAAAAAATCCTAGATATTTGAGTTGTGTGGAGGAATGAAGTTGTAATTTTAATTTATATTTATCTAATGAAAACCATAGTGAGAGAATTTTGTACTACCTGGCTTCAAATATCATTATAGAGCTATAGTAATCATAACGATGCAGTATTGTATGGATAGGCATAGATCACTAAATCAAAATACAAAGCCTAAAATTAAACCCTCACATGTGTGGTCTATTAATTTTTAAGAACTATGTAAATGAAATAATATAAGAAAAATAATGTTTATTAATAAGTAGTGCTGGAACATTGGGAATTTGTAAGTCAATAAACCTTCACTTTTACTTTAAGTATATACAAAAAATTAACTCAAGATGGATCATAGACTTTAATAAGTAAAAAAAAAAAAAAACCCTGGAAGAAAACATAAGAAAGAAAGCTTTGTGACCTTGGGTTAGGCAAAATTTCTCAGGTTGTAAAAAGCACAAATATTAAAGGGAAAATGTATGCACTGAAGTTTATTAAAATTTAAAATTTCTCTTTGGATGACACTTAGTAAAATGAAATACAAGACATAGACCAAAAGAAAATATTTGCAAACACTTACCTGATAAAAAGCTTGAATGCAGAATATGGAGAATTTCCCTGAAGTTCAACAATAAGGTAACAATATAATAAAAGAAATGGGGCAACATTTTTTATTTAAAAATGAACAAAGAACTTCACCAAGGCATATATATGAATTGCACTGTGCCCATGACACAATGTTCAAAATTATTAATTAGGGAAATGCAAATTTAAACCATAATGGATACTAGCACATGCCTATGAGAATAGTTAATATTAGAAAGACAAGACAACCAAAGTACCTGAGAAGATGAGGAAAAACTGGGTTTTGAAGTGACTGAGGAGATAAGCAGAAAGCTGGTCAAATGAATAGCCATTTTGGAAAATAGTTTGGTAGTTTAAGAGCTCAAAAATACACTATATAAGCCAATAATCCCCCTTAGGTATTTACCCAAGAGAAATGAGAATAAATGTCTACACTAAGGCCTGTATACAAATACATTTAAGGGCTATTTCAATAATAGCCAACCCCCCAAAAAAGCAAGTGCCCATCAACTGCAATTAAATACATTAAATAAATAAGTAAATGAATATTTCGTTAACACACCCATATGTTAATAAAAAGGAACAGACTGCTGAGACATATATCCCTAAGCATCTACATGGATGTATCTCAAAAGTGTTGAACCACATGAAACAAGCCACACTCTAAGCCTACAAATGTACAAATCTGTTTATATTCCATTCAGGAAGAGGCAAACATTTCAGATGGGTGTGGATGTTTGAGAGACAGTTACTTTTTTTAAGTTGTTTTGTCATTGGTGAATTATTTTGTTTTGATGTTTTCTCTTTGCTATACAACATTCATATTTTTTGTATGGAAAGCAAATAGTTGGGTAATTAGAATTACCTGTATTGCTGAATTTACTTAGTGTAACTGGAGTAAATGTAAATCACCCATGATCTAAGCAACCTGTATGCATTAGCATAGACAGAAAATAATGGTAATTGTGGTGCTTGGATGGCTGAATAAGTTAAGTGTCAGACTCTTGGTTTCCACTCAGGTTATGAAGTCACTGTACATGGATTTAAACTTGCATCTGGCTTCATACTGACAGTGAAGAGCCCGATGAGGATTCTCTCTCCCTTTCTGCGCCCCCGCCCCGTTTGCGTGCTTGCATGCTCTCTTTCAAAATAAATAAACAGACAAACAAAAAGAATGGTAATGTACGTCCTGTGTGTATAAATAGATTCTTGTTTTATATTAGATGAAGGTGAGCATTTGGCTTTTTTTTTCTGTCCAAATTTGTATTTAAATTCCACTTAGTTAACATACAGTGTAATGTTAGTTTCAGGTAGAGTTTAGTGATTCATCACTTATATACAATACCTGGTGTTAATCACAAGTGCTCTCCTTAACACCCATCACCTCTTTAACCCATCCCTCAACCCTCCTCTCCTACAGGAACCATCAGTTTGTCCTCTATAGTTAAGAGTCTGTCTCTTGGTTGGTTCTGAAGTTTTTATTTGAGCTTTTTCTTTTGATAAAATAATAGACCTTGAGCAGAAATATAAATCACTAAGATTGTTTGTGGATCTTGAGCACATTTTCTATATTTGCATGATTCCAATTCTTACAGAAAAGAAGTGAGGACTTCAGCTATAAATTATTTCCCAAGGTGAGATATCTCCAGTGTTTTATGCAAGTGCCAGCATATTTGGAGGAAAGACATTTTGAATTTGTTTTTCCTTTAATACCTAGTAAATGTTATTGAAATGTTTACCTCCCTTTTCACAGCATCCCTCCTCCATTTTACACCTAATCCCCCTGGTTTCCAATATTTCAGTGTAATATACATTTGGTGCTTTATGTGAATTCCTAACAGAAGAAGGTTTTCATATCAGAAGGTAATTTTAATGATTTTATTAATCACATATAATATAATAATTAAATTGACACACTTGAAAAGTCAATAAATGCCATTCCTGCTCTAAACTTACTAAAAAACTTACTAAACTTACTAAAAATTATTTGTTGTTTTGTTGTTTTGTGGTCTATTTTTCAGGTGTACACCCATATTTAAGTACTTAGGAAGATTTAGAAAATGTTGTTGTGTATCAAGTAGGAGATGAGGGAAATAGCACATAGATCAGCTACCATTTGCTGGGGTGTGATGAAACTCTAATAATTATGAACAAATGGAGTCAGATGGGTGAGGAGGTGACATTTGAAAGAATCTTTGGGTAGAAAGTATGGGAAAATTTGAAACATTAGCAAAGGGCATAACAAAAGCTTATTTTTAAGGCCACCTATTACTACAAAACAACTTTTAACCTTCAATTATAGAACACCATACATTTTAAAACACATTCAGGAGATTTTGATATATTTACCTAATTATAAACTTTAAGTAAAAAACTTTGTCATATTTAATGTCATGGTGGCTATCAATATCAGCTTTTATAGGCTCATGAAAGTGATTGTATTCCTTCCTAACTCCTCATTTAGTGACCTCACATGAGGAGCACAAAAATTGTCCTTGATGGGACAGTTTACATCAGAGAAATTGTCAAATGCTACAAATCAGTTCCTTTCCTCTCTGGAGAGCCTGTTAACAGCTACAAGCACATTGCTGCATTAAACACACACACACACACACACACACACACACACACACACCTTTTTTTTTTCTTATCTTCTAGGTGTGCAAAATAGATATTAAGTAATCTAAACAAGAAGAATTTTGAATCAACTCTCAGTGTAATACAAATAATTTTTTAAATTATATTTCTTTCAGTATAGTTAACATACAGTGTTATACTAGTTTCGGATGTATTGTATAGTAATTCAGCAGTCCCATACAACACCTGGTGCTCTTCCAAGTGTGCTCCTTAATTTCTGTCACCTGTTTAACCCATTTGCCCATCTACCTCTACTCTAGTTTCTTCTCTATAGTTAAGAAGCTGTTTCTTGATTTCTCCTTTTACTTTGCTTATTTGTTTGGTTTCTTAAGTTCCACCTATGAGTGAAATCATATTGTATTTGTCTTTTTCTGACTGATTTATTTCGCTTACCATTATACTCTTGAGTTCCATTCATGTTATTGCAAATGTCAAGATTTCATTGCTTTTTGCAAGTAAATAATAAAGTATTTAGTCATAATACTTTATGACTAATATTAACAAACAATTTTATGACTAAAAAATATTACTAAATAACTGGACATTTGCAAATGGCAAGATTTCATTCTTTTTAAAAGTGTAATAAATTATTTAGTCACAATATTTTATAACTAATATTAACATAAACAATATTATTTATGATTAAATAATATGACTAAATAATTGTTGGACATTTGGGCTGCTTCTATAATTTGGCTAAGGTACATCTGATATAAACATAGGGGTGCATATATCCCTTTGAATTAGTGTTTGTGTATTTTGGGGATGAATTCCCAGGAGTGCAATTACTGGATTATAGGGTAGTTCTATTTTTAATTTTTTGAGGAAACTCCATTCTGTTTTCCACAGTGATTGCCCCAGTTTGCGTTCCCCTCAATAGTGCATGAGTGGTGATCTTGGGGTGTGAGTTCAAGCCCCATGTTGTGTGTAGAGACCAATTAAAAATGAAATAAAATTTTTAAAAATGCAACAGATTTCTGCATATTGATCTTTTTTTATACTGTGACTTTGCTGAATTTATTAGTTTTAGTAGCTTTTTGTTGGAGTCTGTATGGTTTTCTATATATAGTATTATGTTATCTGCAAATATTGAAAGTTTTACTTGTTTATTACTGATTTGGTCTTCTCTTACTTCTTTTTGCTGCCTGATTTCTGTGCCCAGGACTTCCAGTACCATGTTTAATAAAAGTGGTGAGAATGGACATCACTATCTTGCTCCTGGCCTTAGGGGGAAAGCTCTCGTTTTTCTCCAAAAGATTTTTCTATTTCTTACTACTTCAGTTTTGGTGGGTTATATGTTTCTAGGAATCTATCCATTTCTTTTAGGTGGTCTAAGTTATTGGCATATAGTTTTTCATAATATCAAATCAATTTTTGAATATCAAGTATCTATGAGATTAATGAATATCATTTTGCTTTTAATTCCCTTGCCTTTGCAGATGTGTTGAGTAAGAAATCACTGCAGCTTAGGTCATAGTTCATTGTGGTTTTTTCATATATGGCCTTTATTATTTTGAGGTATGTTCCCTCTAAACCTACTTTGTTGAGGGATTTTATATCATGAATGGATGTTCTACTTTGTCAAATGCTTTTTCTGTATCTCTTAAAATGGTCCTATGGTTTTCATCCTTTCTCTTACTGATGTGATGTATCATGTTGATTGATTTGTAAATATTGAACCATCCTTACATCCCAAGAATAAATCCCACTTGATTGTGGCAAGTGACATTTTTAATGTATTGCTGGATTTGGTTTTCTAGTATTTTCTTGAAGATTTCTGAGCCTGTGTTCATCAGAGATACTGGCCTATAGTTATCTTTTTTGAGGTGTCTTTATCTGGTTTTGGCATCAGGGTGATACTGGCCTCACAGAATGAATTTGGAAGTTTTCTTCATTTTTTGGGAGAGTTTGGGAAGAATAGATATTAACTATTCTTTAAATCTTTTGGTAGAAGTCCCCTCTTAAGCCATTTGCTCTTGGACTTCTGCTTGTTGGGAACATTTTTTGATTACTGATTCAATCTCCTTGCTGGTAATCGGTCCGTTAAAGTTTTCTGTTTCTTACTACTTCAGTTTTGGTGGGTTATATGTTTCTAGGAATCTATCCATTTATTTTAGGTGGTCTAAGTTATTGGCATATAGTTTTTCATAATATCAAATCAATTTTTGAATATCAACTATCTATGAGATTAATGAATATCATTTATAAGCCTTTGGTAAATAAGCTAATAGCATCAGATTTCACTTCATTGAAAATAAAAGACAAAGATATCTGATAAGAAATCTTGATAGAGTTTCACCCAGTAATCTTATAAGAAACAAATAAATTGTACTGAATCTCTCATTACATTTCTTTATTCAGTAATTAAGGCAGTTGGTAGTTGGCAAGATCTCCTAGAAAAAGCATTTATATATAAAAAAAAGATGGTCACTGAAATTATAGATTAAGCTAAATATTATAGTGAAATAAACAGAAGTATAAAATAACTGTTCATAATAATTTAAACAAACCAATATATTAAATAACAGAAAAATACAGCAAATAATCCGAATACTAATGGAACAGAAAATTATATTTATATAGTATCATTGCAGTGATTGATTGCTAAGCTCTTGAGCTGTTTATTCATTTCCAAAGAGAGTCATTCGTTTAGCAAATTTTATTCTTGATATGATTTTCAAGAGCTACTATTTTTCAGATAGATTTTTAAGAATGACAATGAAGAAAGAACTGAAATTACAACATTGAGTAGGCTTTGCCATGAATGACAATTATTTTAATACTAATAAGTAATATATATCAAATGACTTGTTCAGTAATTTCCATTTGTCAGATGGGATGGCTAGTCTTATAAAAAATACTATATTCTTTGTTCAAGTTGTAATGTATAATTATGGATAAAATCTGGCCATTTAAAAAAGCTTAAATAAAACTGTTACTGCATAATGGTCAGGCTGTTGCTTTGCCCATAAAACTTAGTAAAAGAACTGTTAAGAGTTCATGGTATTCTTTCATCCCACTGTCACTGGATAACCCCATAACTGGAGATAAAATTAAAGTGTTTGTAATGAGAAATCTCAGATATAAGGCAGTTAATAAATTCAAGACTACAAAGGATTTATTGGTATTTTTTCAACCCAGAAGTTAGTTTCCAGTATGTTTGAATGCAAATCCAGAATTTAAGATCCAATGTTGATTAAATCCTAGTAAGCAGAATTTTCCTGTCTTACCAGCAGACTAGTAGTTCTTGCTTCACTGGTTCTCAATTTATAAATAGGCACACATGATGATGCTTAAAACTACCATATTGACATCAGTCTCATTTTAAATTCAAGACCCTGGAAATGAAATGACGATGACTTAGCTGCACTGTAAATGTTCCTTACTTAAAACAATGTTGGTGCTTTTGGGGTGCCAGGGTAGCTCAGTCAGTTAAGCGTCCAACTTTGGCCCAGGTCATGATTTTGCAGTTTGTGGGTTTGAGCCCTGCATGGGGTTCTGTGCTGACAGCTCAGAGCCTGGAGCCTGCTTCAGATTCTGTCTCTCTGCCCCTACACTTCTCACACTCCATCTCTCTTCGTCTTTCAAAAATAAAGATTAAAAAAATTTTAAAAAACAATGCTGACAACTTTTTTTTAGGTGTATTATTTTTGAGAGAAAGTGTGAGTGGGGGAGTGGCAATCCAAAGTGGGCTCCATGCTGAAAGTGGAGAACCTGAACCCGGCCTTGAACTCATGAACTGTGAGATTATGACCTGAGCCAAAGTCAGATGCTCAACTGACTGAGATACCCAGGCACCACAAACTATTTTGGTGACTTTTTAAAATGTAGTAAAAAGGTTTTGTCTGCCACATTTTCTATAATCTATAGATTTTTAGAGGCCATTTTTATACAAGTGTTATACTACAGAAATCCTGCTAATTACCACTTCAAACAGATTCTTTGTTTCCATTCCCATTCAATAATTTAAACTCCTAGTATACAATATGAGTATGGCTAGAGAGGGACCTGTTAGGGAAATCATTACACTTTTGGATACAGAAATATTAGATAACTAAGCCATGTAGTTCTGAAAGACATTAAGAGCTTTATGATCAAGGCCTGTTTAGATAGTCAATTTTTATGTGTAATTTGTGTATAAACAAGGGTTTTACATCTTTAAAATGAGCAGAAAGTGAACCCAACCACCAACCAGAACAATTTCAGTAGAAGCTAGGATCAGCCTTAGGAGGTTGAATTTCAGTGATGCAGTGTCACGACCGGCGCGACAAACACCGAGGTCAGGGTCCTGAGGGTAGGGGAATGCAAGAAAAAAGAGAGAGAAGAGAAAGTTTGGGAACAGGAGGGTCCCCTGGGCTGATGGCCCAAGTGACGGCTTTATTGTTGCTGTACACAATCTTTTATAATATAAGACTCTTATGGATCAGGTCATTCTAAGAATAAACAGGTTTCACATGATCACTGCCAGCCAAAACATTTAGTTCTGTGTACCTTGTGAACTTTCTGAACGGGTCACAAGACCTTGTTGATGGATTGCTAGCAAAACACAGTTCCCATGTTTGTTTCTATCTGACTCGGGGTAGAAAAAGAGAGGTAGCATTACTGCCAACACCTGCAGATCACAGGCTTCAAGAATTAACTTTCTCAGCCTTGACAAGGCTTTCGTATGCCCTTGAAAGTGATGGAATGGGAGGGGGAACCGCCGGGTTGGCTGAGTCAACAGGGAACTTTGCTCGAACCAGTCTCAGCCTGGCACAGGGGCCCGGCCCCCCCCCAATGCAGATGCTTATCAATGACACTAGTTACTTGATTTGTGAACAGGTTTTTTTGTTTTGTTTTGTTTTGTTTTTTTCCAGTAAATCAAGAGAAAATGAGAACATCCCTTGCAGCTTATGGTGGATACTGGTTCTTCCTAGATCCCTCTTTGTTGAAGGATGAATAAATAGAAACAAAATCCCAATCCAAAAAAATGATCTGAAACAGCTGGAAAACAGAGCATAATTTTAAATATTGAAGAAAATTCTATAAGAAAAGTAATTGTTAAAATAAATATTTCATAATGTAACTAATTTGTATTCTTAAAAAAATTTTAATATGAAATTTATTGTCAAATTTGTTTCCATACAACACCCAGTGCTCCTTCCAACAGGTGCCCTCCTCAGTGCCCATCATCCACCCTCCCGTCCCTCCCACTCCTCCTCAACCCTCAGTCTGTTCTCAGTTTTTAAGAGTCTCTTATGGTTTGGCTCTCTCCCTAACTTTTTTTTCCTTCCCCTCCCCTAAGGTCTTCTGTTAAGTTTCTCAGGATCCACATATGAGTGAAAACATATGGTATCTGTCTTTCTCTGTATGATTTATTTCACTTAGCATAACACTCTCCAGTTCCATCCACGTTGCTAGAAAGGCCATATTGCATTCTTTCTCATTGTCGAGTAGTATTCCATTGTGTATATAAACCACAAATTATTTATCCATCCATTAATTGATGGAAATCTCATAATTTGGCTATTATTGAAAGTGCTGCTATAAACATTGGGGTACAAGTGCCCCTATACATCAGCAATCCTGTATCTCTTGGATAAATTCCTAGCAGTGCTATTGTTGGGTCATAGGGTAGGTCTATTTTTAATTTTTTGAGGAACCTCCACACTGTTTTTCAGAGTGGCTGCACCAGTTTGCATTCCCACCAACAGTGCAAGAGGGTTCCCGATTCTCTACATGCTGTCCAGCATCTATAGTATCCTGATTTGTTCATTTTAGCCACTCTGACTGGCATGAGGTGGTATCTCAGTGTGGCTTTGATTTGTATTTCCCTGATAATGAGTGACATCGAGCATCATTTCATGTGTCTGATGGCCATCTGGATGTCTTCTTTGGAAAAGTGTCTATTCATGTCTTCTGCCCATTTCTTCACTGGATTATTTGTTTTTTGGGTGTGGAGTTTGGTGAGGGCTTTATAGATTTTGGATACTAGCCCTTTGATATGTTATTTGAAAATATCTTTTCCCATTCCCTCAGTTGCCTTTTAGTTTTGTTGATTGTTTCCTTTGCAGTGTAGAAGCTTTTTATCTTCATGAGGTCCCAAGAGTTCATGTTTGCTTTTAATTCCCTTGTCTTTGCAGATATGTTGAGTAAGAAATCACTGCAGCTTAGGTCATAGATTTCTCCTCTAGAGTTTTGATGGTTTCCTGTACATATTCAGATCCTTTATCCATTTTGAGTTTATTTTTGTGTATGGTGTAAGAAAGTAGTCTAGTTTCATTCTTCTGCATGTTGTTGTCCAGTTCTCCCAGCACCATTGGTTAAAGAGACTGTCTTTTTTCCATTGGATATTCTTTCCTGCTTTGTCAAAGATTAGTTGGCCATACTTTGGTGGCCGAATTTGGAGTATCTATTCTATTCCATTGGTCTCTGTGTCTGTTTTTGTGCCAATACCATGCTGTCTTGATGATTACAGCTTTGTAGTAGAGGCTAAAGTCTGGGATTGTGATGCCTCCCACTTTGGTCTTCTTCAATATTCCTGTGGATATTTGGGGTCTTTTTTGGTTCCATACAAATTTAGGATTGCTTGTTCTAGCTTTGAGAAGAATGCTGGTGCAATTTTGATTGGGATTGCATTGAATGTGTAGATTGATTTGGGTAGTATTGACATTTTAACAACATTTACTCTTCCAGTCCATGAGCATGGAATGTTTTTCCATTTCTTTGTATCTTCTTCAATTTCCTTCATAAGCTTTCTATAGTTTTCTGCAAACAGATCTTTTACATCTTTGGTTAGATTTATCCCTAGGTATTTTATGCTTCTTGGTGCAATTGTGAATGGGATCAGTTTCTTTATTTGTCTTTCTGTTGCTTCATTATTAATGTATAAGAATGCAACTGATTCCTGTATATTGACTTTGCATCCTGCAACTTTGCTGAATTCATATATCAGTTCTAGCAGACTTTTGGTGGAGTCTGTTGGAATTTCCATGTATAATATCACATCATCTGCAAAAAGTGAAAGCTTGATTTCATCTTTGCCAATTTTGATGCCTTTGATTTTCTTTTGTTGTCTGATTGCTGATGCTATAACTTCCAACACTATGTTAAACAACAGTGGTGAGAGTGGACATCCCTGTCGTGTTCCTGATCTCAGGGAAAAACCTCTCAGTTTTTCCCCATTGAGGATGATATTAGTTATGGGCTTTTCATAAATGGCTTTTATGATGTTTAAGTACATTCATTCTATCCCGACATTCTCAAGGGTTTTTATTAAGAAACGATGCTGAATTTTGTCAAATGCTTTTTCTGCATCGATTGACAGGATCAAATGGTTCTTTTCTTTTCTTTTATTAATGTGATGTATCACATTGATTGATTTGCGAATGTTGAACCAGCCCTGCAGCCCAGGAATGAATCCCACTTGATCATGGTGAAAAATTCTTTTTATATGCTGTTGAGTTCGATTTGCTAGTGTCTTGTTGAGAATTTTTGCATCTGTATTCATCAGGGATATTGGCCTGTAGTTCTCTTTTTCTGCTGGGTGCTTGTCTGGTTTAGGAATCAAAGTAATGCTGGCTTCATAGAATGAGTCTGGAAGTTTTCCTTCCCTTTCTATTTCTTGGAACAGCTTGAGAAGGATAGGTATTATCTCTGCTTTAAACGTCTGGTAGAACTCCCCTGGGAAACCATCTGGTCCTGGACTCTTATTTTTTGGGAGATTTTTGATAACTGATTCAATTTCTTCGCTGGTTATGGGTCTGTTCAAGCTTTCTATTTCTTCCTGTTTGACTTTTGGAAGTGTCTGGGTGCTTAGAAATTTGTCCATTTTTTCCAGGTTGTCTAGCTTGTTGGCATATACTTTCTCATATTATTCCCTGATATTGATTGTATTTCTGAGGGATTGGTTGTAATAATTCCATTTTCATTCATGATTTTATCTATTTGGGTCATCTCCCTTTTCTTTTGGAGAAGCCTGGCTAAAGGTTTATCAAATTTGTTTATTTTTTCAAAAAACCAACTCTTGGTTTCGTTGATCTGCTCTACCGTTTTTTTTTTTTTTTTTTTAGATTCTATATTGTTTATTTCTGCTCTGATCTTTATTATTTCTCTTCTTCTGCTGGGTTTAGGGTGTCTTTGTTGTTCTTCTCGTAGTTCCTTTAGGTGTGCTGTTATATTTTGTATTTGGGATTTTTCTTGTTTCTTGAGATAGACCTGGATTGCAATGTATTTTCCTCTCAGGACTGCCTTCACTGTATCCCAAAGCGTTTGGATTGTTGTATTTTCATTTTCATTTGTTTCCATATATTTTTTAATTTCTTCTCTACTTGCCTGGTTGACCCATTCATTCTTTAGTATGGTGTTCTTTAACCTCCATGCTTTTGTAGGTTTTCCACACTTTTTCCTGTGGTTGACTTCAAGTTGCATAGCATTGTCATCTGGAAGTGTGCATGGTATGATCTCATTTCTTTTCTACTTACAAAGGGCTGTTTTGTGACCCAGTATGTAATCTATCTTGGAGAATGTTCCATGTGTACTCAAGAAGAAAATATATTCTGTTGATTTGATGCAGAGTTCTAAACATATCTGTCAAGTCCATCTGATCCAATGTATCAATAGGGGCCCTTGTGTCTTTATTGATTCTGTGCCTAGATGATCTATCCATTGTTGTAGTAGGGTATTAAAGTCCCCTGAAAGTACCACATTCTTATCAATAAGGTTACTTATGTTTGTGATTGTTTTATATATTTGGGGGCTCCCGTATTTGGCTCATAGACATTTATAATTGTTAGCTCTTCCTGATAGATAGACCCTGTAATTATTATACAATGCCCTTCTTCATCTCTTGTTACTGCCTTTAACTTAAAGTCTAGTTTGTCTGAAATAAGTAAGGCTACTCCAGCTTTCTTTTGACTTCCAGTAGCATGGTAGATAGCTTTCCATCCCCTCGCTTTCAATCTGAAGGTGTTCTCAGGTCTAAAATGGGTTTCTTTTAGACAGCAAATACATGGATCTTGTCTTTTAATCCATTCTGATAACCTATATCTTTTGATTGGAGTATTTAGTCCATTTACATTCAGTGTTATTGAAAGATGTGGGTTTGGAGTCATTGTGATGTCTGTAGGTTTCATGCTTGTAGTGATGTCTCTGGTACTTTGTGGTCCTTGAAACATTTCACTCACAGAATCCCCCTTAGGATCTCTTGTAGGGCTGGTTTAGTGGTGACAAATTCCTTCAGTTTTTGTTTGTTTGGGAAAACCTTTATATCCCCTTCTATTCTGAATGACAGTCTTGCTGGATAAAGGATTCTTGGCTGCATATTTTTTTCTGTTCTTCACAATGAAAATTTCCTGCCATTTCTTTCTGGCCTGCCAAGTTTCAGTAGATACGTCTGTCACTACTCTTATGGATCTCCCTTTGTGAGTTAGAGCATGTTTACCCCTAGCTGCTTTCAGAATTTTCTCTTTATCCTTGTATTTGCCAGTTTCACTATGATATGTCATGCAGAAGATCGATTCAAGTTACATCTGAAGGTAGTTCTCTGTGCCTCTTAGAGTCCAATTCCTGTTTCCTTCTCCAGATCAGGGAAGTTCTCAGCTATGATTTGTTCATGTACACCTTCAGCCCCTTGCTCTCTTTCTTCTCTCTTCTGGAATTCCTATGATACGGATATTGTTCCATTTGATTGCATCACATAGTTCTCTAATTCTCCCTTCATACTCCTGGATTTTTTTATTTCTCTTTTTCTCATTTTCCTCTTTTCCCATTATTTTATCTTCTAATTCACCTATTCTTTCCTTTGCCTCTTCAATCTGTGCTATGGCTGCCTCCATTTTATTTTGCACCTCATTTATAGCATTTTTTAGCTCCTCATGACCATTTCTTAGTCCCTTGATCTCTGCAGCAATAGATTCTCTGCTGTCCTCTCTGCTTTTTCAATCCCAGCGGTTAAATTATGACTATTCTAAATTCACAGGATTGCTGATGTATAGGGGCACTTGTACCCCATGTCTTGTACCCCAAGGTCTTGAAGGAAATCACTGGAAAGTCTCTATACCTAATGGATTATTAATATTTTCTCCTTAAATTACCTAAAGTAAAATATTCCTCTAATGGCTACCACATTAAAATAAGCAAACATGCAAACAAAAATTTGCAAGATTTGTTCATTTGCTTTTTTTAAAAAAATTCAATTTAAGAAATTTTTGCAGTGCAGCCATGACCTGATTAAGCTATAAAACCCAAAGATATTATAGTTTTTATATTTTTCTATAATAAAGTAGGATCCAACTCATATTTAATATTTTAACATTCAGAACGATGACTCGTTTTCATAAAAGTTGACATGTGTAGCTGTCACTATTGTTGATTTCCATCAAGAGTTAACAGTGTAACATTATTTACCTGGATATTATAGTTACTAAATTTTTCATTCTGTATGACAATTGAATAGTATGAATCCAGGGTCAAGTGTTTTTACTTCAAGATCTTTTCATACATAAATATAACCCATAGCTCTAAGGTTCATCAAAATACAGGTGGGAAAAATCACAAAGTTCTTGTATCACAGAGTAAAACAAAAGTGTCATCTTAAAAAAATGATTCTAGTATTCCTAACTATAATAATACAAATACAATTGTATAAATAGACTCATACTTGCATTATTAGGTCAGAATTAAAAATTGGTCTAGCATCTTTTACATATACCTTTAAATAATGAATATAAATTTATTTCTAATAACTTTTGATTGACATTACATCATAAATATGATGAGAATACCATTTAGTTTCCAGGAGCCCTTGCCAAGAGATATCATTTGTGCTGTCCATGGTGGCAGATACCTTTGGCTTTCACATCATACCTCCTCTGTTTATATATGGTTTCACAAGGCAGCTGTAGGAAGGCTCATTCTGCATTCTGGAATGCACTGGCTGCATTCCATCTCAAATGTGTGCCACTCAATTTTCCACTTTCTGCCTCAGGGTCCCTTTGGCACTGAGACAATCTAATTTGACCACATTCATGTACAACATAAAATGTGAGATTGTTAATGCCTGTAAGAGTGACTCTGAAGCCAGTGAGGGGAGGGGGAGTCACTGGATAAATGCACTGGCTTCTTTTCATTCATGTTGGCATCACTGGAGGACATTTTTACTTCTTAGAGGTCACAGCTAAGTCTTCCCTGTGACATTAATCACTCTTATACTCATTTTCCATCTTCCCTGACTCTTCCTCTTTCCACTCCTTCACTTGTGCTTGCTGGTAGCACCTCACAATAACCTACTTTTATCCAAGTCTAACCTCATGCTCTGCTTGCAGTGAAGCACATGATGGTCTCTCTGCCCTAGAAAACAGACGTTCAGTAGGAGATTCTGGAACACAATAGCGTTAGCATTTGTAAACCTATCCTGTGTGACAGATTGGCGAACTAGAAAAGGTGGCATTGGGGAATGCACTAAGTCTGGCATTAAAATAGTATAAGCTCAATTGTAGTGGTAAGAAATGTAAAATTGTCTTCTTTTGGTTAGCTGCCTTAAAGCCATGAAGAAAGAATGAAAGATTCATGTCAACAAACATCACTCAAAACACACTGAAAAAGCATGGCCATGTTTAATGTGAGTATCCTTTATGGCACCCTGGCAGTCACAAGGCAAACATTAGTAAAACTCAGGGTCAAAATTCAATTATAAGCGTGACAAGGCAGACTTAAACAATCAATTTAAGTCTTCCTATTTAATAGTTTGCTAGAAAAGCTTTGGAAGAATCTTAAGGAATAACTCCAGAAGCTCAAGGATTAGGGAATTTTAGAATGGATTTATTACAAGACCCACAGCTGAAAATATTCTGTAATAAATGCTTAAAAATATTCCTTTCACTAAAGCAATAAGGAATACTCCAGTCAAGGGGTCACCATTACTTTTTTAGAGGCTTAGTTGTGACCCTTTGCTCTAGATCAGGGTTGGCAGTGGAGAGGCCGTCATGTACCTGGGTTCTAGTCCTTAGAGTTCATGGGAATGATAGAATTCCAGAATAGTAGAAGACAAGTGTCAGTACTAACAAGACAAAGGAAAGACAAGGATAGTTATCACAATGGCTAGCGATACCATAAGATATATTACCTTAGCCCACAAAGATCTGTGGTAATGGCTCAGAGACATGATATTCTTAGGAAATCACAAGACCTGGTGAGAAAAAGATGAACATCAGCTCTACAGTAGAAAACAGTGATACCTAACTTAGTTTCCATGTCTGTACCATCAGATTCAGAGCTCGTTGATTGAAGGAGAAGCAGATGCCCTTGAGAATGATTCTGAAATGTTATTATATGATTATGCAATAAGATACAATCTAAATTCTGATATTCTCCTCTTAAAAATGTGTATGTGTAAAAATTTGTGTAATAAACAGTATTCTTTGATTTAGTATCTATAAAAATGAAATCTCGGTAAAAAATACCTACGTATCTTTCAAGAAGGAGTTACTTTAAAATATTTGTCTTATCTATATTTTGGACTGCTATGTAACTATTTAGGAAAAAGGAGAACCAAACTTTCAGTGCTGATATAAAAGATCTATAAGACATATGGTTAATAGGACAGTATAAATGCTTCCATATAATTTATGTAATAAAACAACTATATGCTTATATATACATAGGTAATAGTTTAAATTCATTTTTAATGAATAGAAAAATGTCTAAAAAGCATGGTCACAGAAAAGTTTAGTGCTAAGAGGGAAGTTAAGAGACTTACACTTTATAACCTACTTTCAATGCAGTGCTTGAATCATTTGACAAAGGTAATGCATCCATGTCATATTTGTATAACTTTTTTTCAAAATAACAGAAATGAGGAATTAAAAGTATCTTTTACCTGTGTGCCCCTCCTCCTTCACATTCTCCTTGTTCCTCTTAGAGGTAACTATAATGAAGAGTTTTGTATTTATCATTCACTCATTCTCTTTTTAAAAATAATATTACACACAGGTAGTCCTAAGCAAGCATTTGACATGTGTTATATTAATACATTATGTATGTATTCTCTGACTTACAGGTTAACTACCACTGTATTAATGAAAGTCATGTGGTTTATTTCAATTTTGGTCCATTGCAACATATACCAGGATAGGAATATAACACAATTTATATCTAAAATAAGACTGTCTTGTCTGTATTTTTAAAAATATACATCAATAAATTATACCCTTTCTTCTTTCTCATATTGGTTTTTATGCTACAAAAATCTTTCTGTATACCACATAAATTTAATCCTAGTAATTGGATATGTAAATTATTTTTTCAGTTCTGGGTAGCATTTTCAATTGTTACTTTGATTTCTTTTTGACTCAGTAGTGTATTTTTAATATATAAATATATGGAGGGTCATTTATTTTATTTATTTATTTATCTATCTATTTATTTATGTATTTATAGAGCAGGTGTCCAAAGATGCGTGATTTGGTAAGGGGCAGAAGCAGAGGAAGAGGGAGTGAGAGAATCTTAAACAGGCTCCATGCCCAGTGTGGAGCCTCATGGGAGGCTAGATCTCACAACCCTGACACCATGACCTGAGCCAAAATCAAGAGTCAGACACTTAGCCATCTGAGCCACCCAGGTTCCACTATTTTTCCATTTTTTATTAAAAACTACATAGGCAGAAAAAAATAGTTTTAAAGTCACCTATTCTTTGAAATTCATTGAAACATGACTTTATGATCTTGTCAGTGGTGAGTTTAGTAAATATTTTCTATATATTGAAAAAGAATGCATACGCTTCGATTTTTAGTTCAATATTCTTTTTATATTCATTGGATTAAACTTAATTTTGTGTTATTAAATCTATATTATAACTTCTTTTGGAGAAAGTTATGTTAAAACCTCCAATTATTTGGCAGTCTTGTCAAATTTTAAAAATGTTAATTTTATTTTCATTATTTTTTTATTATTTTTTGGGGGAGGCTGTTTTTTCATGGTTTATTTTATTTTTCAATTTAATTAATTATTTTTTTTTAAATTTACATCCAAGTTAGTTAGCATATAGTGCAACAGTGATTTCAGGACTAGATTCCTTAATGTTCCTTACCCATTTAACCCATCCCCCCTTCACACAATCCTTCCAGCAACCCTCTGTTTGTCCTCCATATTTAAGAGTCTCTTATGTTTTGTCCACCTCCATGTTTTTATATTATTTTTGCTTCCCTTCCCTTATGTTCATGTTTTGTATCTTAAAATCCTCATATGGGTGAAGTCATATGATATTTGTCTTTATTTGACTAATTTCACATAGCATAATACCCTTTGGTTCTATGCAGGTAGATGCAAATGGCAAGATTTCATTCTTTTTGATTGCTAAGTAATATTCCATTGTATATATATACCACTTCTTTATCCATTATCAATCGATGGGCATTTGGGCTCTTTCTATACCTTGGATATTGTTGATAGTGCTGCTAAACATTGGGGGTGCTTGTGACCCTTTGAAATAGCATGCCTGTATCCCTTGGAGAAATAAAAGTAGTGCAATTGCTGGGTCATAGAGTAGTTCTATTTTTAATTTTTTGAGGAACTTCCATACTGTTTTCCAGAGTGGCTTCACCAGTTTGCATTCCCATCAGCAGTACAAAAGAGATCCTCTTTCTCTGCATCCTTGCCAACATCTGTTGTTACCTGAGTTGTTAATGTTAGCCATTCTAACAGGTGTGAGGTGGTATCTCATTGTGGTTTTGATTTGTATTTCCCTGATTATGAGTGCTGTGGAGCATTTTTTCATGTATCTGTTGGCCATATGGATGTCTTCTTTGGAGAAGTGTCTATTCATGTCTTTTGCCCATTTCTTCACTGGATTATTTGTTTTTTGGGTATTGAGTTTGATCAATTCTTTATAGATTTTGGATACTAACCCTTTATCTGATATGTCATTTGCAAATATCTTCCCCCATTCTGTCAGTTGCCTTTTAGTTTTGCTGATTGTTTCCTTTGCTGTGCAGAAGCTTTTTGCTTTAATGAGTTCATTTTTGCTTTTGTTTCCCTTGCCTCTGGAGACATGTTGAGTAAGAAGTTGTTGCAGCCAAGTTCAAAGAGGTTTTTGCCTGCTTTCTCCTCAAGGATTTTGATGGGGTCCTGTCTTACATTTAGGTCTTTCATCCATTGGCTAATATCTTGTTGAGGATTTTTGCATCCATGTTCATCAGGGAAATTGGTCTATAGTTCCCCTTTTTAGTGTGGTCTCTTTCTGGTTTTGGAATCAAGGTAATGCTTCATAGAAAGAGTTTGGAAGTTTTTCTCCCATTTCTGTTTTTTGGAACAGCTTCAATAAATAGGTGTTAACTCTTCTTTAGATTTTTGGTAGAATTCCCCTGGAAAGCCATTTTTGGCAGATTTTTGATTACTAATTTGATTTCCTTACTGGTTATGGGTCTGTTCAAATTTTTTATTTCTTCCCGTTTCAGTTTTGGTAGTGTATATGTATCTAGGAATTTGTCTATTTCTTCCAGATTGCCCATTTTATTGGTGTATAATTGCTCATAATATTCTCTAATTGTTGTTTTTATTTCTGTTGTGTTGGTTGTGATCTCTTCTTTCATTCTTGATTTTATTTATTTGGGTCCTTTCCTTTTTCTTTTTGATCAAACTGACTAGTGGTTTATCAATTTTGTTAATTCTTCCAAAAAATAAGCTTCTGGTTTCATTAATCTGTTCCACTGTTTTTTGTTTGTTTCAATAGCATTGATTTCTGCCCTAATCTTTATTCTTTCCTGTCTTCTGCTGTTCTTGGGGTTTATTTGCTGTTCTTTTTCCAGCTCTTTAAGGTGTAAGGTTAGGTTGTATAACTGAGAACTTTCTTCCTTCTTTTGGAAGGCCTGGAGTGCTATATACTTTCCTCTTAGGACTGTCTTGGCTGCGTCCAGAGATTTAGGGCTATGGTGTTATCATTTTCATTGGCTTTCATGTACTTTTAAAGTTCCTCTTTAACTGCTTGGTTAGCCCATTCATTCTTTAGTATGGTATTCTTTAGTCTCCAGGTATTTCTTACCTTTCCAAAATTTTTCATGTGGTTGATTTTGAGTTTCATAGCGTTGTGATCTGAAAATATGCATGGTATGATCTCAATCTTTTTGTACTTGCTGAGGGCTGGTTTGTGTCCCAGTATGTGATCTTTTCTGGAGAACGTTCCATTTGCACTGGAGAAAAATGTGTATTCTGCTGCTTTAGGATGAAATGTTCTGAATATATCTGTTAAGTCCATCTGGTCCAGTGTGTCATTCAAAGCCATTGTTTCCTTGTTGATTTTCTGTTTAGATGATCTGTCCAATGTTGTAAGTGGGGTGTTGAAGTCCCTACTATTATGGTATTATTATCAATGAGTTTCTTTATGATTGTGATTAACTGATTTATATATTTGAGTGCAAGCACACTTGAAGGGGTCTTCTTAATAGATAGACCCCTTAATTATGATATAATTCCCTTCTTCATCTCTTGTTAGAGCCTTTATTTAAGGTATAGATTGTCTGATAAAAGTATGGCTACTCCGGCTTTCTTTTTCTGACCATTAGCATGATAGATGGTTCTCCATCCCCTTACTTTCAATCTGAAGGTGTCTTTAGGTCTAAACTGGTTCTCTTGTAAACAATAAATAGTGGATCTTGTTTTCTTACCCATTCTGTTACCCTATGTCTTTTGATTGGAGCGTTTAAACCATTGATGTTTAGAGTAAGTACTGAAATATATGAATTTATTGCCATGATGTTGCCTGTAGAGTTTGGAGTTTCTGGTACTGTTCTGTGGTCCTTTCTATTTTTGTTGCTTTTGGTCTTTTTTTTCCCCCGTCTTCTCTCCCCTCATTCCCCCTTAAAATTCATTGCAGGGCTGGTTTAGTGGTCATGAACTCCTTTAATTTTTGTTTGTCTAGGAAACTTTATTTCTCCTTCTATTTTGAATGAGAGCCTTGCTGGATAAAGAATTCTTGGCTGAATGTTTTTCCAGTTCAGCACATTGAATATGTCCTGCCACTCCTTTCTGGCCTGCCAAGTTTCTGTGGATAGGTCTGCGGCAAACCTGCTCTGTCTTCCCTTGTAGGTTAAGGACTTGTTTCCCCTTGCTTCTTTCATGATTTTTCCCGGCCTGAGTATTTTGTGAATTTGACTGGGATATGCTTTGTTGATGGTCAGTTTTGTTGAATCTAATGCGAGTCCTCTGTGCTGCCTGGATTTTGATGTCTGTGTCTTTCCCTAGGTTAGGAAAGTTTTCCGCCATGATGCTCACATAACACTTCTACCCCTACTTCTCTCTCTTCCTCTTCTAAGACCCCTTGATTCTGATGTTGTTCCTTTTTCAAGAGTCACTGATTTCTCTAATTCTTAAATCTTGCTCTTTTGCCTTAGTCTCGCTGTATTTCTGCTTCATTATTCTCCATAAGTTTGTCCTCTCTTGCTGATTCGCTGCTGTGCCTCATCCATCCTTGCTGCCATGGCATCCATTCGAGATTGTACTTCAGTTATAACATTTTTAATTTCATTCTGGCTATTTTTTACTTCTTTTATCTCCGCAAATCCCTTTTGAAGGGGATTCAAATCTATTTTCGACCCCAGCTAGTATTCTTATTATCGTGATTCTAAATTCTGGTTCAGACATCTTGCTTTTATGTGAGTTAAATTCCTGGCTGTCTTTCTTTCCTGTTCTTTCTTTTGGGTTGAATTCCTTCATTTCACCATTTTGAAGGAAGAAAAGGATATATAAGGCAAAATAATTAAAATTAAAAACCACACACACACGCACACACACACACACACACACAAATCAATAAATGATGCTAGATCCTAGGTGTCATTTGGTCTGGGTGTTGAAAAGAGCTTTATAAATTACAGAAAAAAGGGGGAAAAAAGGAAAATGTTTGAAAATTTGAAAGAAGAAATACAATGAAATAGAATAAAATGAAATGATGGAAGTAAAATAGAATTTTTACTTTTATAAAAAAGCAAAGCATATAGTAGAAAAAAATTAGAGGAAAACCTTTTTAATAAAAATTGAAAATAAAAATTTTCTCTTTGTGTATTCAAGAAAAAGAAAAGAAACGAAAAAGAAAAAAAAAGAAAAAAAAAATAGATGGACCAGTGAACAGACTGAAATACGATTAAATTACGTTGTTTTCCCCTATAAGTCAAACTCTGAAGCACTTTATTATCCGTAAACTAAGCAAGCGGAGAGACTTGTGGTATTCCTGAAGAGAGAGGTTGGCCCAGTTGGGCGGTGCTTAGTGTAACGCTCTGTTCTCCACTAGATGGAGCTCCTTAGCTTACTTGGGTGGATTGTTGTGGCTCTTATATGTGTGTATGCACATGCATAGGAGTGGCTAAAATGGCATCACCCAGTCTCTAGTATCAGAACTCTACTCTCCGCGGTCATCCTTTGTCTCTGGCTTCTGTTCACTCCCCACTTTTACACTGTCTGTGTACAAGTCGTCACTTTGCCAGGTGGCATCTCCCTCCTGAGTTTAATCTCAGATGTGGCTGTGTGTCCCCACCCCTCACTTCTGAGGGACTGTGGTTTTGACCTGCTCAGAACTTCTGGGGAAGGGTCTCACCAAGTAATGGCCAGGTGCTGGCCACACCCAGGTATGTTTGCAGGACCGTGTTGCTGCCAATGCCCAGTGACTGTGGCTGGGTGCCAGACCACCATAGAAAAAGTTCACATGATTGTGTAGCAGCAGAGTTTCAGGGATTATGGAAATCATAACACACATCTGGCACCAAGCTTCACCCTTAACAGCCTTGTTCCAGTACCAGTGACTGTTGATTGTTCTTTGGGGTCTGCTGGGACTTTTGCCTGTGGGGTGGCCACACATCCTCTACCAAATGTCCTCTCAGCAGGTGAACTGTTTCTCCCTGTGTGGCCTGAGGATCCCCAGACCTCACTTGGCTCCTAAGGATTCGCCCTTCTCACCAGAGCACCGCCAGGTATTGAGCTGCAGAGTTTCAGACTCTTCCCTTTCCGTGTTTATATAGAGTCTTAATGGAATTTAAACCATCTCCTTTCTCCTTTCTCCCTTTTTGTTCAGTCCCCGTGGCTGTTTCCACTTCTCCACTTTCTCTCCAGAGGCTTCTGGGGGGGATGCTTTTCCCATACTCTCCCCCTCTGTCTCTTTCCTCTCTCTGCAAGCAAAAGCAGCTCCCTGCCCTCTGCAGCTTCTCTCTCCCCCATTTCACCTCTTGGTGCCATGTACCTGCTGAGTTCTGTGGTTCAAGTTTTTAAGATTGTTGTATTAATCCTCAAATCAGTTTTCTAGGCACACAGGATGGTTTAGTGTTGATCTGGCTGTATTTCATGGATGCGAGACACAAAACTTTCATGCGGTTTTGCCATTTTCTTACTTTCACTATTTTAAAACTAATTACAACCTAAACACAAGATCAGAATTTTCACATCTCGTGGGTTGACTGAATATTTTACTATGGTATTGTGACCTTTTTTATTTCTAGTAAAGCTTCTTTGCCTTAAAATCAATTATGCTACATGCGTGTAGCTGTGAATTCTAGTATTTTCTATTGAATTATAACTCTTACTGAAAAGTATACATGTAGATATCAATGAATCACTTCTAAGTATACATACCTACCAGATCAAAAATCCAACATTGGCAGCACCTCAGAATACTAAATGTAATTTTTCCTGTTTTTGAACTTTTATAAATAGGATCATAAAATATGTATTCAGTGTTAGGACTTTTCTTACTCACTTTAACTGTAGTTTGTTCATCTAAAGTACTTTATAGTATTTCATTCTGTGAATATACTATAGTTTCTTTATCATTCTACCAATGATAGAGTTGTATCAAGTGTAGAACTCTGACAAATAATACTGCTATGAACATTCCTATAATTTTCTTTTGGTGCCCATACACATTTTTTCTCTTACATATTTACCAAGAAATAGAGTTGTCAGATAAAATACAAGATACCCAGGTCAATGTAAATATTAGATAAGCCACACAAAATATTTTAGTACATGTATCTTCTAAGTATTGCATGTATGCATTTATATGAAAAAAAGATTTTTCAGTGCTTAATGAAATCTACATTTAACTAGGGGTCATGGAGTTTTGTTTGCTAAATATGGTAAACATATATAGAAAGGAAAATAAAGTAAAAATTAAAAATAAACCTCTTTTTAGTGAAGAATGTATTTACTAATTTTTAGAATCTTTTTTTCTTAGGCCTTTAACTTATACATATATATCTTCTTGGATTAGAATTTTGTTTGAACTTTGAAGTTTGATTTGTTAGTTTTTTTTTTCCTAGGTAGGTCCCACTTTGAGTTTAATCAAACCTGACTAACATATGTAGGATTTTTAAGTGTGATGACATTATATCTATAAATTTTGAAGAAAATACACCTTTAATATTTTTAGTGTTCAAACTGTGAACATGGTATAGGACTCCACCAATTTCGGACCTTTTTTTTCTGAATATATTTTAGTGTTTTATGTCCAGCTCTTGAATATGTTTTGTTAGATTTATTCCAAAACATGGATATTTTTGTGTCTATTTAAGTACAGTTGTGTGAAAATTTCCATAATTAAAATCGAACTATGTACTAATATTCACCACTCTTTACATGTACTTTTAACAGTTGTGGGTTTTGTTATTGAAGTTACTCCGTCATTTGACTGTAAATTTTTTAAGGCAAGAATCATAAATAGTTGTATTTACCATTATATACACAGTGTCTAGCTCAATGTATGGCATGTAGTAGGCAGTGATTTGAAAATTGGTTGTTAGTTCCATTTCCCTAGAATATTTGGTTCATAAGCATGCTTTAGAAACACAAACACCAACCTTCACCATTTTCATAGTTATCTTCAAACTATTCATTTATGCTAGAAAAACGTGTGACTAGTTCATTTCAATTTAGAAGATAAGGAAGAGAAAGTGAGGAAATAATTATGAACATGACAAGATAGGGGGAAATTGGTAAAACGATCTTTAGATTTCACTCTCAAGTATTTAAAATATGGGGACATATGAGTACAGAAAAATTACGAAGATTGGGTCTACATTATCAGAATCCAGAATAAAGGATCAAGGGGGCACCTGGGTGGCTCAGTCGGTTAAGTGTCCACTTCATCTCAGGTCATGATCTTGGGTCTATGAGTTCAAGCCCTGCCTGGGGCTCTGTGCTGACAGCTCAGAGCCTGAAGCCTGCTTCCAATTGTGTGTCTCCCTCTTTCTCTGACCCTCCCCTGCTCACACGCGCTCTCTCTCCCTCTCAACTTAAAAAAAAAAAAAAAAGAATCCAGAAGAAAGGATCATTCCATGTTCATGTTTATTTATTTTTGAGACAGAGAGAGACAGAGCATGAGCAGGGGAGGAGCAGAGAGATAGGGAGACAGAATCAGAAGGAGGCTCCAGGCTCCCAGCTGTCAGCACAGAGCCCAATGTTGAGCTTGAACTCACAAACCACGAGATCACGACCTGGGCTGAAGTCAGATGCTTAACCGTTAGACTGAGCCACCCAAGTGCTCCAGGATAGATCCATTTTATAGACTTGGTAAAACCCTACGTTGCTTTTACTTCAGAAATCCAGATTTTTATGAGGAACAAGAGTTAAAATACTTGTAAGGAAAGCAAACTAGATATGAAACCTCTAAAGAAACTATGAAAGTTTTTTAAATCAAAGGAATATACATACTCTCAAATGAGCTGATCATATCTGTCTTACTCTGTGGCACTCCATAGAGCTATAAAGACAAAGGATTAAACACAAGAATCAGCTTTTGGTTAGGTATGTGAAAAATATTCTAACGGATTTTTCTGACAATGAAAAGGACCTAACACTCTGTCAAAGATGAATTTTACCCCCCCTTGTCTGAGCATGCCTGAAGTCTATAAGCATTTTTGTCATTCTTCCAATTATCAGTCTTCTCTAACTTAAACAATTAGAAAGGTATGATATTCTTTAGTCTCCTTGGTGACTAGTGTCCTTTAAAAAACAATCAGTAAATTGGGGCACCTGAGTGGCTTAGTCAGTTAAGCATCTGACTCTTGGTTTTGGTTTAGGTCATGATCTTATGATTTATGAGATAAAGCCCTGCATCAGACTCTGTGCTGGCAGTACGTAGCCTGCTTGGGATTCTCTATTTCTCTATCTCTCTATCTGCCCCTCCCCTGCTTGTTCCTTCTCTTGCTCTCTCTCAATATATATAAATAAATAAATATTTTCGGAAGAAAAATAAAAAACAATCAGTAAAAGAAGGATTATTTTTATTACTTTTTATTTTTTTAACATTCATTTTTGAGAGACAGAGCATGAGTGGGGAAGGGCAGAGAGAGGGGAGGCACATAATCTGAAACAGGCTCCAGGCTCTGAGCTGTCAGCACAGAGCCCAAAGTGGGGCTGAACTCAGGGACTGTGAGGTCATGACCTAAGCTGAAGTCAGATGCTCAACTGACTGAGCCACCTAGCCACCACATAACATTTATTTTTATATGACACTATATGATAACTATACTTAAATTAAATTAAAATTTTAATAAACAGCTATTTTTATAATGTGAAGAAGTTATACAATCTTTGTGTTTAGAGTATACAAACAAGACATTATATATACTCTAATATATAGCATATTTTGTATCTTTTTTTAGGAGGGGTATGTTTAATTAAAATGAACAGATGAAAATAATGTGGTTGGTACATGAACCAAAGAGAATTAAGTATATGGAATAAAAAGATACTTTGTCGTTTCTAATAAACATTTAAGAGAATATTCATTACCTTTTTTAAAGTTTTATTTATTTACTTTGAGAGAGAGAGAGAGAGCCAAAACGGAGAAGGGGCAGAGAAAGGAGAAAGGGAGAACCCCAAGCAGGCTCCATGCTGCCAGCACAGAGCCTGATGCGGGCCTCGAACCCACAAACCATGAGATCATGATCTGAGCCAAAACCAAGAATTGGACACTTAACTCACTGAGTGATGCCCCTATTCATGATCTTTTTAATAATTTTCTTTAATGATATGGCATAAGTTATGTTTTCAAATAATATTCAATTTAAAAAAATAGAGCAACAGAGGGGAGCCTGGGTGGTTCAGGCAGTTGAGCGTCCGACTTGGGCTCAGGTCATGATCTTGCAGTTTGTGAATTCAAGCCCCGTGTCGGGCTCTGTGCTGACAGCTCATAGCCTGGAGCCTGCTTCACATTCTGTGTCTCCCTCTCTCTCTCTCTGCCCCTCCCCCACTCACACTCTGTCTCTCTCTCCTTCAAAAATACACATTAAAATTTTTTTTTAATTAAAAAAAATAGAACAACAGAAATAACTGCTCCTAATGTCGCCTGCCCCCTTTTGTTATTTGCAGGCATAAAGTCATACATCAGTAGCCTTGTGGGTAGATGCAGATACAAGTAATGTAATGCACCATTTTAATTTAAATGCAAAATATTTATTGCTCTTACATGAAGTCAATAACATCCATACTGGTGAATAAGTGCTTCTGATCCAAATCAATTTTTTAAATTACATAAAAATTTATTATAGCTCATAACTTTCTATTTCTCTAGATACCGTGTAAATCTTTGAAAACAATTAGCAAATCCAAAAGCACTTTGTACATCTGTGAATTTTTAATGCTCCTTTACATGCCATCTTTCTTCCAAGTTGAAAAAAATAATTCCTTTAAATGTCCCATCTCTCTCCAAACCTTTTAACTTCCTGCAGTAAAGGCAGCCATGTAGAACATAAATAATATTAATTTTCATGGCCTATGAATCAGATAACAATATGAATGGATTTTCAACTGTTTAAAAGGCCTCGCAGTCACATCTGCCTCCTATACAGCCATTGGCTATATACGTATAAAACAAACTTCGTAGATGACATGAAGGCCTGTGAAGAAATGGCACATCATACCGACTCTAAAGTGTTAATCATTAAAGAATAAGGGAGGAGTTTAAATACTTAATGGAAGCAGAACATGGTGGTAATGAAACCTTTGCTTCATATGGTCAAAAAGCATATATATTCTTCGGATTCAAATTATACATTTTGCTAGGAAGTGTCTTCACCGGAGCCCAGCTTGTTAGCAAGACTTTACAGCATGAGTTAAGTTGTTTCAGGGCAGAGTTGTAAATGCAGATTTAGTGCTAGTTAAGGAACATGATGAATACCAACTCCATCAAATAACCAATGATTAATATTCACTTTTGACCGTTATTGAATAGTTGCTTTGTTTTTATTTTTAGTAGAGACTTTTGGTGAACCTCTCAGAGAAAATTGTGCTCAACTATTGTTCGTAACAATAAAAGAGCAGAATTCTGTGTGTGCACTTCAGGGGAATTTGACATGCTGGTTATATCCGATGAATTGCTGAGCTTGAGATGTAGATAAACCATAGCTTTTGCATCTTCATTCTCACTTGATTTTGGCTGGAGGAAGTACACGTGTGACTTAATAGGGGTGTAACAGGTTAGAAATGGCAATGAATGATAGAATGGTTTGTGTCCCAAATGTTGCAATAAAATAGAGTTTGAATCATATGAAAAGGAGAGGCTTCAGACTTTTTTTTTCCTAAAGAACTTTCTGTTGGCACATTTCCTGAGAGAAGGTGACCCAAAGCTACCCAGAGTGGGGAAGAAGGGCCAAGAGCACAAGCCTCAACCAGAATGATGGTCACGATGGAGAATATAGACAATATCATTTCTTTGATTTCCAGGTTTGAGAGCATTGAGTGACATCATCAAATCCAAACGAGAACTCTCCCAGTGAGCATAGTCAGGACTTTGAGACAGTCTCTCAGAAAAAGATAACTTTGTGGAGGTTTTCTTGAAGAAGAATAAGGTAGGTACTTCTATAATGTTGTTGTGTTTTAGTTTTAGTTTTGTATTTTGTGGTAATTTTAGATTTACAGAAAAATTGGAAAGATAGAATTCTCTATCTTATCTCATACACTCTTCATCTAGATTTTTTGCCAATTGTAAAATTTTACAGCATGATGATATATTTTTATAAAACTGAGAACCAACATTTGTGTACTACCATCAGCTAAACTCCAGACTTGATTCACATTTCCTCATATTTTTTCCAATAGTGCTGTCTGCTCCAGGCTCCATCCACAATAGCACATTGTATTTAATTATTAATTATAATTTCTCCTTTGTTTCTTCCAATCTGTGACTGTATTTAAGTCTTGTTTGTTTTATTATGACCTTGACAATTTTGAAAAATATTTAAAAATTTAAGGTTTATTGTCTTTATACACATATTACAAGAACACATTTGAATTATGATCTATCCTTCCATTTTGTCAGACAATCTGTAGCTAAGCGAGAACTAGGGAAGTCTAGCAGTAACTGAAGAAGATAGAAATAGTGCCTTGCTGTGGATGTCAACAGGACAAAGAAAATTTTTAAACAAAAGATAAGCTGTAGGCATTGTATATGGGTCCAATTATTGGGACATGAGAAGAAAATCCCAGAAGTTACAAAAAAAAAAAAAAAAAAAAGAAATAGAAAGTGAATGAGATCAACAAGACACGTATATGTGGTTTAGATTATAAATAATTTTATACTAGAATTTTTTCAATATAATTCTGTCATTCTGAATTTAGTACTGCTCCTTTTTACTTTCTTTGATTTCACATCATATTGAGAGTTCTGGTAAATTGTATATCTCTTCTATTTATTAGATATATTGCAAAAGTGGTAACAATAAAATAGAGCAGATGGTAGAGAAGAGACTTGTTTAGAGAAGAAAACTGAAGATTATATAGTAGTGAAGGAATGGTAAGTCTTGTACTTCTTCATTTCTGGATGCAACAATATTCTCCCTTTATTTCTAGAAATAGTTCTTCAAGGCAGCGTTCATTGAAATTGATCTTATGAAATCGTTCGAACTCCCATGCATATAAGTTATTAATGTAGAATTTTGTATTATCTGTCAAGTACTGATTGACAATGAAATATGTGTTTCAGATTCATCTGTTTCCTCCATATTGTTTTCATTCTTTAAGTCACTTGCCTCAGTTCAAATGCTATTACTTCTTCTTTTATCTGTTTAGAATTATTGATGGAGATGGATGGCACTGTCAAAGATAAAATTCCTCAGACAATTAAGAGATGATTTTATTGGGCCACTGCAATAAGCAGAACAGGCTATATCTGAAAATCGAAGTGTCTCAGAAGAGTATTTTTTGCCTTAGCAACTTTTATAGTGAGGGGAAGAAAGTATAGTCAGGGTGCTTTACGCTCAGAGTTATTTTGTGTGTAGGGGGAGTGTCAGTCACTTATTTGAATGGGAAATGTTTATCTCTGTGTCGAGCTAGTTTCTGGGGGACACGACATTCTAATTCTAATTACTCCTGGGACAAAAATCATGACAGGAAGGATGAAAGGGGAAGGAACTGTGTCTGGCTTTGTCATTAGGCATAGGTAAAGGGAAAGGTCTGTTTTTGATCTTGTTTATACCTTTCATAAAAAAATATTCACATGGCTTTATTTTTTCCACTAAATATTCTATCATTACCTGTGCTGTGCAATACTATATTTAAGACTAACTGGATCATGCATAATCGTATTTTTAAATTCTGCCAGGTATACGAGGACAGGCTAGATTGTCAAGTATCTTCACAAATGAGGCAAAGAAGACTGACTACCTGTCAGGAAAAAAAAAAAAAAAGATCTCTCTTTTCTAGAAAAATGAATAATATGAGGTCCATAGAGTTTTGGGATTTGTATTTTAGAATTTCATATTGTTCAAATATAAAAATAACTTCAATTTTCTGGGAATATGTAGTAGCAAGTGTGCTATTTGGAAATATTCGTTTCTGATAATCAGAGCATTTGCTATGTCTAGTACTACTGTCTGTATCTTGTTGATATTTTATTTTCAAGTATTTCTTTCCAAAGTTATCTTTTCCTAAATTTTCAATTCAGCCTATAATTCCTGACTTTTCCATTTTGCCTGTGGAGTTTCCTACTAGCATCTTGAAAGGTTTTAAAGCAATAGTTTTCCACAGTAATTATTGAAATTAGCCTTACTTTATTTTATGGGTAGTTTCCATCTCTGTGACTTACTTATTTTATACTTGGAAGTTTGTACCTCTTAATCCCCTTTGTTTTACCCATTCTCTTACCCTCTGGCAATCACCAGGTGGTTCTCTGTATTTAAGAGTATATGTTTCCTTTATTCATTTGCTTTGTGTTTTAGATTCCACATAAAAGTGAAATCATATGGCATTTGTCTTTCTGTGATTTGGTTCACTTAGCATAGTACCTTCTATGTCCATCCATGTTGTTGCAAATGTCAAGAGTAATGCCGTTTGTATGGCTGAGTAATGTTACATTGTGTGTATACACACGTGTGTCCATTCATGTACTAACAGACCCTTAGGTTGCTTCCATACCTTGGCTATTGTAAGTAATGCTACAGTAAACATAAGGGTGCATATATCTTTTTAAATTAGTGTTTTTATTTTCTTTGGATAAAAACCCAGGAGTGGAATTACTGGATCATATGGTATTTCTGTTTTTAATTTTTTGAGAAACCTCCATACCTATTTGAACAGTGGAAGCACAGTTTACATTCCCACAAACAGTGAACGAGTGTTTTCTTTTTCCACTTGTTATTTCTTGTCTTTTTTAAATTTTTTTAATGTTTGTTTATTTTTGACAGAGAGAGAGAGCGAGAGAGAGCGAGAGAGAGCGAGCATGAGTTGGGGAGGGGCAGAGAGAGAGGGAGACACAGAATCTGAAACAGGCTCCAGGCTCTCAGCCATCAGCACAGAGCCCAATGTGGGGCTTGAACTTATGGACAGCGAGATCATGACCTGAGTGGAACTCGGTTCCTCAACTGACTGAGCCACCCAGGTGCCCCACTTGTCTTTTTGATATTAGCCAGTTGGACTGGTATGAGTTGACTATATATCTATATCTGTAATTATTTATCTGTAACTATATATGTGTGTGTATATATATATATATATATATATATATATATATATATATATATATATTTTAAAGTGTCTGTTCAGGTCTGCTCATTTTTAAATCAGATTTTGTTTTTTTGGTGTTGAGTGGTCTAAGTTCTTTATGTGTTGTGTATATTAAACTTCTATGAGGTATATCATTTACAAGTATCTTCTCTCCTTTAGTAGGTTGCCTATTTGTTTTATTGATGGCTTCCTTTAACTGTGGAAAAGCTTTTTAATTTGGTATTATCCCAATAGTTTATATTTGCTTTTGTTTCCCTTGCTTTTGGAGACATATCCATAAATATGTTGGTAAGGAATTAGCCATATTTTATAAGATTTACATATGTATGTTGAAGGATTGTGTATAAAGTGTTGAGTACATTTGTAAGTGTTGAAACTACCCATAGTATGAGTCCAGATTACATTACTAAACAGATCAGGTTTGAATTTTAGAAATGGCTTTGGTGATTCTGCTTTGCATAAAGCTGTGTCCTGGAGGGGATATGCCCAAAGAATAACGCATCTGTTACTTTGGATATAGGGGGAGAGAAAATGTTCCCTCCAAATCATCCTTTCTTGGTTATAAAGGAAATATTAGAAGCACTAGTAGATGAAGGAAGTTCTCTTTTCCAGAACTTCACAAATGCTAGATCCTATTTGAGTTTGGATCCTAGGAATTTCATCTAAACACAAATACAGTTGACCTTGGATATAGTCTATGAGTATGAATAATTTATTGAGAATTTGAATAAAAAACTAGGAATGACTTCCAAACCACCAAATAGTGCCCCTGCCTTCCTCCCCCACAACAAGAAATGTATTTGGTGTTATATAAAGTATCATTTACTTTGGAAAAAAAAAATTCACTCTTAGGCATTTTGGCAATTTAGAAGAAACAGTTTTAATAAAAAGTAAACAAGTGTTAATATCTAGTATTTAATTTGTGTGGAGAAGACTGCCTGGTTTCGACAATATTTTATCTTAATCCAATAATACAGTGAATAATGATAACTATCAGATGATAACTGGTGTTTAAAAAGGCAGATGAGACCTATGTAAATCTATATTTAGATATAATCTCTGTATGGTGAATAATTTGAAAACTTTTTATGTGACAGGTAAAGAAATCCATATCAAATATATATTCATAAATATAACATGGAAAATATTAAGGCATATATACTTATTCAGATAATTATGCATTCTCTCTACATAGTTCTGTTTCCATTGTCATTTGATATGGAGAAATAGAGAAAAGTGGAATAGTCGAGGAAAAGCATATTTGGTTTACATTAAAAGGAAATTAAATCTGTTTATCAGAGAATAGCTAATATCTGCAAAGTGAAAGGAAAGAATTACAGAGAGATGACAACTCAAGTTTTAATTTGGGGTAGACACCAAATTTGAAGGAGCAGCCCTTGAGATGATAAGAACTTTGAGGGAAAAACTGTCCAAAGATGAATTTTAGAACAGTAGTGCCTTGTTTAAGGATGGAATGTTACAGTTTCCAAGCTTCCTTTTCAAGCACATTGCATCAATGTTGCATCATTTTAAAGTCTTTTGGAGCTGAATGTATGCTCCTTTAGAATGTGACACACTGTTAAATGGGCCTTACCAAGAAAATAAGAAGAGAAGAATAAGTTACAAAAATAAAGCAATTATTAAGAACTGCCCCCACCCCCACCAGTACCACAAAGGTGTAAGAAAGTTCCTTGTGTTTGCGTCTCTCCCACAGCACACCCTTGCCACACTGTGGAATTCATGCTCGTGTAGAATGTACATGTAGGTGGGAAGACTCCAGTGTGGGCCTATCAAAGAGAATAATTCAGTTCTTTCTTTACCTGCATCACTTTATCCAAAAATATAAACTTGAACTGAAGTAATTAAAACTGAAAAATGGAAGAAATTGAAGAAAGATGCTCTATTCCCTGATAAAACCCAGCCAGGATCTGGGAGATGCCACTGGAGAGACCATTAGTGGCATTGATGCTGCCGGTTACATGCCACAAGGATGTCCGGGAGCCTAAAGAGAAAAGTTACATAAAATGCAGTGTTGAATTTGAAACAGAGGATGATATTTTGCCTTCAATATTTGGAGACTAAATGATCATTTAGTTTTGATGCAAAAATATTTTGGGGTGTTGGGGAGCAAAATGAACACATGTGCTGCAGTATACCTGGGGAATTTCTCAAAAGCCTACCAGAATACAGTAAATAAAAGGAGATAAATGCTCTAACTCAGCATTCTTAGTGAAGAATTTAACAATAAATCTGATTCCTATAAATGGGGAAAAATACACAGAAAAGTATGACTAAAAAAGTGAAGCCAAACTTCTCAGTGAAAGTGGAAAAACGTGAATACTTTTTAACTACAATGGTATCTACTCCAACCATATTAAAATTGACATGTGAGCTAAAATGAAAACAGTTTCTTCAGAGCACTTTAGGAAGAAATTATATAGTTATTTAAATACAAACAGGAAGGCAGAATTGGGTTATACCAGAGTTATCAGGAAATAAAAAATGCAGAGAAGAAATAGGCAAGAAACTCTGAGACAGAAGAACAACATGGAAATAGACCCAAAGAATAGGAATTTTGTTGACAAAAATTAGTGGTGAAAAAATTTTATTAAAAAATTATCTAAAAAAATTTTAGTTTAAATATTTTATTTAAACTTTTTAATTAAAAAAATATAATGTTAATAAAATGCTTAACTCTTTGGGAGAAAAATGAAACTGGATCCCAAAATCATTCAAATGGATAAATTAGCCATTCAAATGACTAAACTGTACAATTTCTAGAACAGTGCTTCTAATGTGAGAGCTGCTAATTTCATGTGGCTTTTGAGAACTTCAAATATGAATGGTGTAACTGGCAACTCAAGTTTTAATTTTATTTAATTTATATTTTAATTAAAAACTGATATTTGATTCAGTTATTAGAAAATATTTACACATGATTGGAAAAACTTGAAATGTCATCTACATTTTAAGCTGTAAATTGTATAAAATTAAAATACACATCACTAAATTCTACACCCAAAACCAATACTACACTTTATGTTAACTAATGTGAATTTAAATATCTTGGAAAGAAAAAAAGAAAAAAAAATGAAAAGTAAAACACAGATCAAGTATTTCTGATGAAAACTTCACATTTTGTCCTGTAAGTCTAAAATATGCCAATCATAAAATACTACAGGATATCTTATTAATAACTGTTACATTGATTACATGTTAAAATAATAATTAGGATATTTGAAATAAAATATGTTATCAGATTAATTTTACTTGTTTTACTTTTTCAATGTGACTACTAGAAAATTTTAAATTATATATCTGGCTCACAACATACTTTCAGTTAATGCTATTCTAGATAAAACACAGTTTTAATATGTTTATGATCGTAAGGTGGAGAAGTCCTTTCAACCAGAAATGAGAAATGATTTAATCAGAAATTATTTTTCAATGCTTTTAATGAAAAGCTACAAAGCGGAACAAAATACTTTTGTTTTGCAAAATAATGACAGAAAAGAAAGGGAGAAATAAAAGTAAGAAAAACAAAGTATTTTTGAAAACAACTCTATTAATGTAAAAAAGCCTCAACCAAGATTTAGAAAATAGGCCAATTATGAAAGGATATAAGTCAGCAATTGAGAGTAAAATAGCAGCAATTAGAAATATTAGTATATACACAGAAAGACATATAGCATCACCTGTAAATAAAAAAAATACAAATGAGATAGCAGTTTTTAAGCTATGAGATACCTGGTAATTGAGAGAAAATGAGGGACAGAGGAAAAAAAAAGAGATAATAAGTTAGGGAGTAGATTCATGGCAACTCAACACCTTTAGGGTCAAAATTGACAGCTACACAAAATAAATTATAAACAATAGATTCTAGATGTAGAAATATGTCATAGGGTTATACTTAAAAAATATGCTTATATACAATAGGATACGTTTTGCAAAACTGCATATAATAACAAAGTAAGTATAACTGAAGTTTAATAAGCAGAAATTATTTAAATACATTCTGGGGTGTGTGTGTGTGTGTGTGTGTGTGTGTGTGCACATTTATATTTATATACAAAAACAAGTTATGTCTTTACTATGCTGATTTGAAAATATATCCAAAATATACTATGGCAAAAGGCAATAGATGGAAGGTTTATAGTACAATGTATATATACTAAAAGAAAAAAAGTTGTATAAAAAATCTATTTGTTGCTATCAAAAGATAGGAACTTACATGCATTTACTTATTTATCTAGCTGTCTGTTTCTGATTGTGGAATGCAAAAAACATGTGACAGTAGGTACACCTATAAGAATAGGGAAATGTGGGAGGGAGTATGGAATTTTCCTTTTCATTTTATACATTTGAATTTAAACATACCCATTTATATTTTCAAACTCATCAATACTGATTGATTATATGAGGAGTAGGGACTTTTTTCCTCTTTAGAGTTCTGTATTTAAAAGACCTTAATAATATAAATAGTTATAAAACTTGCTGTGATTTTAATTGGTGAAAATTACAAGTTTATTAACAACCTCATGATTTATCTTTTGATCTCCTTGAGAAATATCATTACTTCCTTGTATCATGCAAAATATGTTTATTTTATACAGGCCTTGCATTCTCATTATATTTTCTTACCTTTCACAAACTCCAATGTCACTCACTTCCTGCTAGCCTACTTATACATTATTTAAAAGACAATAAATATTCACCACTCTCCTGTTCTTCAAATCTGATAATATTTTAAAAATATATTTTTCTGATGAAGCAGAATTTTCAGGATATATTGCAAATGTTGTTTTAGTGTACAAAGAAAAATAGGTTTGTTAATCTTACTCCATACATTTCAAATTGTTGTGAGAGTGCCTCCAGTTAAAGATAACTAAATGCACATGGTTTTGTTTTGTTTTTTTAATTATTTATATATTTAATCTCTACCCACATGGGGCTCGAACTCACAGCCTCAAAATTAAGAGTCACATGCTCTCCAGACTGAGCCAGCCAGGCACCATACTAAATGAATATTATAAAGAATATTCATAATATAACCATATAATGTTTATGACATTTCAAACCCAATTATTTGAAAAGATTTATAAATAGATGAGAAAACATTAAACATTTATGAAAAAATATAATATTTTCAGTTTATTCAGTAGTGTAGATATTAGCAGATATTCCCTAGATTATTAATTTAAATAACATGTACTAATGGCATTATTGCAACCTGAAACATAGAAAATTGTTCAAAGGCAGTTGTTTTCATAATAGTCCATAAAAATAAAATAACTTTAACAATATTGAAATGGATGTTGGAACCTTAATAGAATGAGTTCTAAAAATCAGACCAAATATAAATAGAGAAGAGAATTTAAATAGAAACCTGTTTAAGACTAGGATTGAAGCAATAGCTAAATAATCAAATCCCTGAAAGTAAGTGGACTTAGAGTAAAGGGGAGGACAATACCATTTCATTAATCAATATTAATGAAAAAGAAACAATAGAATCTATCAAAAGAGCAGGATCATAGATTCTTTACAATACACTAAAATAGCTTTGCAGCAATATTAGATAGGAAACTGAATTTATTTTCTAATAGGATAGGAATATAATAAGTACAGTATAGAAGAAGAAATGGGCCATCCAAATTTAATAACCTGAATAGTAATATTAGTGAGACAATAATACTGAATCATACTAGTTTCTGCCTTTATTATCATTAGTCACAGGTATCTTGAATGTATTGTGAATTCAGGGAAATTTTATTCTTATCTAGACTCTAAAGAAAACGTTAAGAATTATAAAAGGCTTGTTTCCCAAGTTTAATCATGCTTAATTTGATACTTCCCTTTTTTCATTACACTTATTAACAGCTGAATCCAACCAGATGATATGTATTTATAAATCCATTCATCAAAATATGCCTTTCTGTGCACAATAAAAACAGTGTAGTCCACTGTGCAGCTAAATTGCTGTATGAAAAAAAGAACTGCTACTTGTATATACATTTTCTTTCCTTCTACCTTAGAAGCCAGATCAAAGCCTTTTATGTTATGTGATGCTGCTGCCCCTCAGGGCAGAGCAATAGACTCCTTAAAATTTCATACCTGCTAAGTTAGCGATATAAATGTCAATTTAGTTTAGCTGAAACAGACTTTTGTAATCAATAGCAAGGATTACTGTCAGTAAAAAGTATGTCCTGGTAGTTCTTGCAAGTAAGTGGTTAGTTATGGAAAACATTAAGTGAATTGAATGAATCATTCTCAAAATGTGGTCAGTGAAATTCTATAATTTCTTATTGACTGCTTTCCAGTTGGTATTTCTGATATTAAATTATAAAATTTAGAGTCTGTTCGCAACTTCTGTTATGTTAGATTATCTACCCCCAACCAAAATCTCAATTTTCCTGGCTTGAGTGTTGCCATTTACTCATAGTCATTTTAGGAGAAAAAATAAAAGAAAAAAACACATAAGCAGACATGATTTAGGATCCAGGCCATCAAACGTATTCTGTGCATGCATGTGACTGTCAAACTGTGAATTCTGTAGTATAGCTTGGACAAAACCTTCTATGGCTATGTAATTTTAAATCTGTCAAAGAATGTACATTTCAGGAAAGAGATTAGCAAAGATTGACTTTTAAATGTATTGAAAGAATATTAGAGGTACTTAAAGACAAGATTTCTAGGACCTATCTCTTAAAAAACACAACTGGAGTACAATATATAGTAATGCACAGGGTTAATTACAACTCTTTCATACTTTATTTTATTTTACTGGTGAAAAATTTTTGTTGTAGTCTTTTCCTTGGTGTTTTTGTTTTGTTTTGTTTTTTGCATTTTCATTATCGAGGCAACTGACCTACAGAAATGCCAGGAGATCTAAGCTATCAGTGGAAATTCTATGTGGTAAAAGTAAGGGAACAGTCAGTGCTACAATGGCCTGTCTAAATAATTCAGGACCTTTGAATTCTCAAGAGAGGATTGTTGACTGATTATTTCTCAGTATAGGAAGGTGATTGCATGGAAGCAACAGTTTTATCTCTTCCTAAAATTCCCTACCATTTACTTTTTTTGAGCTTTTTCTCCATGTGAGGTTAAGAACAGATTCAATCCGGACATACAGTTGATTGAACAATTTTTCTGTATTAAACACTAAATAGATGCAGAAAACATATATTCCATTTGCAGTCCTCCAGGAACTACACTCCAATTTCAGTCTGTATTCAGCCAGGAAAACACAAGCCACTCTACATTGACTATAGAATGAGGCCTTTACCTGACTTTGCAGTTGCTTGAGGAGTGAAATTTAGGGAATTTTTCCACCAGTTTTTCAGGGTTATGCCACAGAATTCACAAAAAGTTGACATTGAGGTTTTTCTTACCTGAGGAACTAAACCAGAGTTCCTCAGGTGTCTTCCCACAAGCTGCTACATTCCTTGAGGACTTTTGAGAGGCTCCCACAAAATGTTCAGTCTGTTCCAGAGAAGAGGGTGGTTTTCAAGAACTTGTCAGAGTACTTTGGTGAACTTCATCTTTGCCTGGGAATAATTGCTTCCCCTTCACCCCAGCCTTCCCTCTCGTAGGGAAATCTTATCCAATAATCATATAGTGAAGAGGATTCTGGGAAATGTAGTTTCTATTTCGCAGGTGAAAATGGTGCCTAATTGACCCCAGATGGTCCTGTATTATGCACATATTTGTGAAATTACCATCTATCCACACCCATTTTATGCATATTTAACACCTGACCAAAAGTAACAGTATAATGTTTTGCATAACTTGTCAGAACTATCCATGTATAGTCAAAGGCATAATCATCTTCTTCCAACAAAGGGAAATAGAAAATCCCATATGCCATTTTATTTATTAATCTCTGGATAATGTTCATTTCTTTTCCAGCTCATTCACTATCCCTCTTTGGTATCTTGAAACTTTAAAATATAAATTCAATCTCTAGTGATACCATGTACATTAGATAATATAAGAACCACAGGGAGAAAGATGAAAAAATGGATTTGTTATTTTTTACAAAGTTACATGTACATAAATACAAAGAAAAAGATATGCATAATCACTACAGTCCTTCCCTTTGGAAAAAGTTGTATTGTCCTAGTTGGCAATTAAAACTTCCCTTTTCACTGCTATCCACATTCCCTCCTCTTCAACTAGCACAATAGCCAATCATAATTCTTTGCCTGGTGCATCCTCAAATTAATTGCCAAAAGATCATGTGTTCTAGGTAGTGTTCCCTGTGTGAAGTAGTTCCATTTTTCATTACTTTTTTTTTAACCAGAAAACACAGATGTAGTAAGAGAATCTCCTAGATTCCAGGCCTATTTCTCTCTGCCTCCATTGAATAATAGAACTCCAATTAAGACAAATCAACTCAGCTAATAGAGTAAATCTCTTCTCTTTACCTAATGTTCAAGTGACAGAAGGAAAATAAAATGTGTAGCTTCTGGTTAAATGGAATCAATCTTGAGTCCCTTAGTTCAAATATCCTTCCTCTTTAGTAACCATGACTCCAGATCATCATAGCCCAATGTTGTGAAGATAGGATACAAAACTTCTGCTGATGGGAAATTAAGTTTGTGATATGAACAATTGCTGAGATAAAGAACATTATCCTACTGGTCACTAGTACAGAGCATATAACACATCCAAGAGGACATTGCCCAGTCATGCTAAGTGTTTATCCTGCTGATTCTCTTCTTCAAATATCCCTCAACTCTTTAATATCTTTAAGGTTGTTGTGTATGACGGGGCTTAGAGTAAATGATGGTATATGATCATGAATAGAGCATTAGATGAGGCAGGAAAAGCAGGTCTCTACCCAGAATGAATATTTGTTCTAGGGAATGCAGATGCTGTTATTTCTAACATGAAAGTATACAAGATAATCAACCTCCTATGGAAGTTAATAGACCTGGTATCAAGTGACAGGTTTGTCCCAGGGAAATGGTGTCATGTTAGGAGCTTATAGCTAATCACAACTACTGGCAAGTGAGCTCTAGATAAGTTAACTCTTGGATAAAGGAAGTACTACATTTTAAAGTCTACAACTAACTTCCTGTCACCATGGCCACTTTATTCAAGAGGCCACTGAGAAACCGAAGAGGTTTCTGGGAAGAGAGGCTACAAACATTCATCTTTTCTATCTGGATATTTAGAGCTTTCTCTGTTGTGGTTATGATTTCTGCCTATACTAGGATGTCCTTTTGCTTATCTCCTCCCCAAAACTCTTATCACTAATTTATGAATTGTGTTTTTTCCTACTCCATGGCATCCAACCAGCAAGTGGGTAGTGGCTTATAGATCATTGTAGATGATTATGGCCATCTTTTTTGAACTTTTGTCTACTGAGATTCTCCTTCAGCACTAGTGCTTAAGGATGTCTTTCTATTTTGTTGCTATTTTCTATCTGTAGGTGGGGAAAAGTTCAGCTTTGTTTTCCTTTAGTCTACTGATTATAGGGAGTTCCTCATGAGCTCATGCATGTGGGCTAAAAAGGAAGCTATAAATCAGAAGTAGAAGCCATGAGAGCAAGACTTATTGGACTTGGAACGTAATGACACTTACTTATTCCTCATGGAGTTCCTTGAGTTTGATCTTATGTATCAGACTTTGATTTGATTATGGAATAGTTCTTAAGTTGTAATATTATGTACACATAGGGAATTACATTTGAGGTCAGTGGTTTGTGCTCTTTAAATATTTTAATTTTGACACAGTTTTGCAAAGGTATTTGATTCTTATCTACTTATGTAGATAATACAACAGAACTGTGATTAGAAAAAGTCAAGAATTTGAAGAATAATTGCTGCTATCTTTCAAGAAAACGTTACCTTAAGGGTACTGGTAGTCCAAGTAATTGTGAGATTAGAAAAACAAATCCAGATACATAGAAGGATTAAAACAAATACAGAAAGCAAGCATTCCACTACTCTGCCAGCAAATTAATGATAAAATTGATCAGAATGAAAGGGGGGGATAATAAAGATTAATTAATTAAGAAGCAGTAAAACATAAAACCAATGAAGACCAGTGAAACAAACATATTCTGTCAATAGGGTTTTCAAGAGGAAGCAAATAACACCATCAGATGTGAGTAAAGTTGAAAAGAGTGACTAATGGAGAAAAGTGTACCATGAGAAAAGCTGTGACCTTGAGGTGACTGATGCAGTTAGCCTGAAGTGACTCCACATGGAGGATCTGGCAAAATAATCAGCATCATTCTCTTCCTTCCTCAGATCCAGTACTAAGGGGCCTGGTGCTTGGGAAAAACAAAACAAAACAAAACAGAGAAAAGGGTGCTCATTGATTTATTCTGTCCTGGTTTGCTTCTTATAGAGAGTAGGGAATGGATCTAATGGGGCAAATGGAAAATACCTTTGGAAAGGAACCTCTAGTGAATATCAGATGATTTATCTGTTTCCATACCTCTCTGCCTGAGGGGAACACAGCTTAGATGAAGCAAATTCATATCTTGAACAGAGAGGCTAGGCCTATGTCACAGGTCAGAGCAACAAAAGAACCTCATCATCTTGTCAATTGATTATTTCATAAATTAAGGTGAAGCCCACGCTGAGAAAATCTTCCTATACGTGATGTGTCTGAGCTGTCAGGAAAGATAGATTCCTAAGAAGGATGTTAGACTCTGAGACTACTGAGGTGTAAGTTAGTGGTCAGATCACTCAACAAGTAGTGAGATCATCCTTGAAGAATCAAACTAAACAAAGACTACTGGAGTCAAGAAAGAGGAAAGAATCAAAGGCCTGAGATTAATTTAAGTAAATAGGTCCATTCATGATTGAAGCTTGCTGTAACCACAAATCTCTTAGTTCCCAGTTGTATGAAGTAATATATTCACATTTATTGGTTAAGGTAGTTTAATTTGGGTTTTGCTCGCAGAAATTGATATTTGAAAATAGAATATATCAAGGAAAGACCTTAAATGTGAAGTTGTCTTAGTTGACATTAGAGACAGAGCAATGAGAATTCCTTCATCTTCACTTGGGTTGTCTATAGTCCTTAATGCAAAAGAATTGAATTGTTGCCCAATGTGTATTTGGAAATCAGGAAGTATACTACTGAGAGTAAAGTGTAGAAAAATGTCTTTCACAAATATTTGTAAGCTATTTCTTATGTTTTTCAGTAAAGTTTTATAAAAATTCAAGCAATTTCTGTCCATGTTAACCACGTGTAATCTGAAAAGGAATAAGATCTGGGTTTTTATAAGAGGTCCTTTCAGCCTGTGGTCAATAATATATATTAAGTGATTAATCATGTTATCTTTACTAAGAAAAGTAAGTCCTTTACTACCAAATAACATTCTTTCCTTTTCAGTACCAGCCAGGCATCAAGCTTCCTTTATCATTTCCTCAACTAGTGAGCAGTGTTTATTTGGTAGAATTTATTTCTGGCACTTGAGTGTTGTCCTTTGTTGTTTTTTTTTTTTTAACTTTTTTAATGTTTTAGTTATTTTTGAAGGAGAGAGAGACAGAGGATGAGTAAGGGACGAGCAGAGAGAGGGAAACACAGAATTCGAAGCAGGCTCCGGCCTCTGAGCTGTCAGCACAGAGCCCGATGTGGGGCTCGAACTCATGAACTGTGAGATCATGACCCGAGCCGAAGTTGGACGCTCAACTGACTGAGCCACCCAGGCACCCCTTGAGTATTGTCTTTTGAGCTTTGGTGTATTTTTTAAAAAATTAATCTCATTTAAATAAAAACTTAGAAAAAATAAATAAAATTTTAATCTCATTACCTTTCTATGTTCAGCAGCAAAAATGAGTCCATACAATCACAACTATTACATTACCAAAGATGATTGTTTTATTTTGGTGAATATTCTATTTTGCTCTATTTCTACCTATTAACTGCATCAAATGCTTTTAGAGGTAGGGGTGAGAGAAATATAAATAAGCATATTACAGTATTTTCTTTATACGAGTCACATAATCAGCAGTGTTCTGCTTACAAACTTATTTTGACATCATTCATTAAAAAAAATTAGAAAACCTCTCATTATAAATTGGCTTGTTACTTCTCCCTAAGAATTTAAACATGTGTAAGTGTATGTGGGAATACTTTCATTTTACTCTGAATAAATATAAAATGTGATTTAAAAAAAAACCCATTAATATAAAGAAGAGAATGCTTCAATATGAATATCAGATTAAGTTGTCAGATCAGATGAGTCCTAGTAACAGCCTTAGCCAATAGATTTTGGATGATGGATTCCAGAATAAGCTTAGTGGAGCCAGCCCAGGTTATCTCATCCACTGATAGCAGTAATTATAGCTTCAGTGAATACGTAAGTCCTGTTGCAGAGATGAACAGATTAGACTCCCAGAACTGATGCCATTGTAAATGCATTTGATTAAAATTAATAATTTTCTGATTATGATTTGGCATTCCATGTAGCTCTGCCTATTTGTATAGCTGGGTTCAGGTACTTTGGTAAAATATGGTTAGTATTCTGTTTTCATATGCCAATCTTCAGGTTCACTTATGTGAACCATTCCCCAGGTAGAAGGCCCATACTTGTTTGATGAAATTTGGTTTTTGACTCTTCAACATGAGGACCATAACTTAATTGTAGTACAATGATAAAATCACCAGGGCAAATGTGTGTTGGATGAGAGCTATTCATCACTCCCTGCTTCTTAATACAAGACTATTATGCACCACCCTCTTGCCTTCCTCCATTTAACTTCTTTTTTTTTTTATTTTTTTAACGTTTATTTATTTTTGAGACAGAGACAGAGCATGAACAGGGGAGGGCCAGAGAGAGAGGGAGACACAGAATCTGAAGCAGGCTCCAGGCTCTGAGCTGTCAGCACAGAGCCCGACGCGGGGCTCGAACTCACAGAGCAGGAGATCATGACCTGAGCCGAAGTCAGATGCTTAACTGACTGAGCCACCCAGGCACCCCTCCTCCATTTAACTTCTAACCACAGCAAGGGGAAACATGTCTTGGTAACTGTAACTAGAAGAGGGATTCTTAAAAGCAAAAGATTACTTTCCCTCAAAGTGATTCTAATAAACTATGTTCACAAGCTCTTCTGCTCAAATGTTAGTTGGAAAGAAATTTGCTACAGATGTGCAAATAATTTCTCCAATTCAGTTAAATTTATAGTTGGATATACCATATAAGCTCTATCTATAGGGTCTATAGGCAATATTTGCAAGCCTTACTCCTAGACTAATGAATAGAGTCTTTGAGAAAATAGCCATGGTTTTGGCTTTGTAAGGTACAATTTATTTGTACAATTTTAATTTATTTGTAATCAAAATCTTACAGGGTGTCAGAAAATACTAGGCATTGTTTCAACAATAACAGCCAAATTCTGTGACAGTAGATTGTATTGCGAGAAGAACTAATATATCTAATATATGATAGAACTATGTTCTAATCTACCTTTTGATAACCTTTGAAATCTTTGAAATATTCTATAAAATAATTTTTCTATGAAGTACAAATTTCTATTCTTGAGAAGTATAAGCAGAGTTGTTTTGGTAAATGTTTAATAACTAGTTATGGGGTGGGGAGAAGATCCAACTTATACCATTTGATAATTTGTGTTAATCAAATATTTCTACTGTGGCTGAATCCAAACTACTAAGATATCATCAGTGAATGTGGAGTTAGGAAGAGACATGTACACAAAATGCTCTCATGAATCAGAGTCATTTGGCCTCAGCACATTAAGTGAATAAGATAATTTTAATATGGAACTGGATATATTTTTATCAAGAAAAAAAGATCCAAGCTTAATATGCCATAGAGAAGTAATAAAGACTAAAATATGGGGATTATAGGTTTACTTAAATTGAATTTTAAATAAAATTATTTGGATTGAAAGAAATATAGTAGAATATTTTTCTCTGGCTCATTCATTTTTCTGCTGAAGAAAGGAAGTTCTAAGGTATACGGAGACTGGTTAGTTGAAAAATCTTGAACTATGACTAATTTTTCATATGCTTACAGTGAAAAAAATAGACTAAAAAATGAATAACGATTTAACACATCAAGTTTTAGAGAGCCCTGAAAATGTGTTATTCTGAAAATCCAAGTTCAGTGACCTCTTCCTTTTAGGACTAATGATTATACTTTTTGATAGAATAAAAATATTATGGATGAGGTGAAGAGTTCTGGTTCCACATAATGTGGAGTAAACATACTTCACCATCTCTCCTACTGTAAACTGCTATAAAACCTGGACAGAATGCATGGAACAGCTAATTGGAGGGCTCTGAAAAGTAAACAGTTGCAGGTATATCGAGGAATAAAATGGAAATTCAAAATATGACTAGAGAGTGTTGTTTGGCACTTTTCCCCTAGTGCTATACCCTGATTTGCACTTAGTGCAGCTTGAAACCTAGAAGTGAGCATGGAGTCTGAGCAAGTGTGGTCAAAGATAAGCCCTCTAGTTTCGGTTTGAGGAAAAAGGGTCTCCTGTCATTCACAGTGAGTGGGAGGAATCCTCAAAAGTTTACTTTTTCTCTGTTCTCCTATGTGTCAGCACCCAAACAAGATTATGATGTAGAAGTAGCAACAGCAGTGAAAGGGCAGCTGGAATATCTGAAAATCTAAGGTAGGGAAACTTATTCCAATTAGAGGACCTGGTCCCACTAGGATAAAACAAATCTCTGTCACTATTGTGGTTTTTCCTTCTCCATCTTGTCTCTTGAATCACTAGCACAGATATGAAGAGTTCATAGCAGATCCAGGAAAATGAAGGTGCAGACTTCTGGCCAAAATGTAACAACAACAACAACAACAAAAAAAAAACCCAAAAACAAAAAACAAACAAAAAAACAAAAAGAAGCACCAGGGTACCACAAGTAGGCAAAGGGGATTATGGAGACAGACAGACTTAGAAAGCAACACCTTAGGGTTGTATATGGACTCCTGAACTCACCTCTAAGACGTGCATATGTGAATGTGATCTAAACAACATGCACAGACATTGGAAACTGAACCATGAAATAGACCACTGACAAGATCCCAGATTAGACAGTGGGTAGGGCACAATGAGACAGCACTGAATAACCCTGCAAAGATTTGAAAACAACACTTAAAGCCATGACCCACAGAACTTAAAGTCTTAACCAACTAGGTTGATTTTCTGTCAAAACAACAAAAATGCCAACATACTCTATAGGGTTTAAACAAGACACAGTCTCATAATGTACTATTCAAAATGAAAATCAGATGATCCAAAATTGCTTGGCATAAAAAGAGTCAGAAAAATAATTCACATGGAAAAAGATTACCAACAGAATCAAATTGGAGACCACAGATGTTACATTTATTTGAGAAAAACTTGAAAGCAACACTTTGTAAAAATATTCCAGTAAATAAGGACAAACACCTGTCAAATGAATGGAAAGATAGAAATTCTCAGCAATGTAATAAGTGATATAAAGAAGGGAAACATTATTTATAATTCAAATGGAAATTTTAAAAAAAGAAAACTCCTTTAGTGTTTTGGGTTCAATAACAGGATGGAGATGACAAAGGTAAGAGTTGGGAACTTAAAGATAAACCTAAATAAAGTATCCAATGACCAAAAGAAAAAAGATTGAAAAATATAAATAGTATGTCAGATTCCTTTAAGAGACTACCCATGATAGAAACTGAGAAAAAAATTGAATAAGAAACTAAAATTTTTTAAAAAAGTCAAAAATTTTTAAAAAGCCTAGAAAACCCCCAAATTTGACAAAATACATAAATACATAGATTCAAAAAATTAAATGAACCCTAAACAGTATACACAACTGGCAACCTGAGTTCCCAGGTCAAATCCAAAACCAGCTCCCATACACGAGAAGGGCAGAGAGTTGGAAGGAAGGGGCGGACCATTCCAGAGTGATAGATGATAGGTTTAATAAGGAATGAAAAGTACATACAAGGCTACAGTACATACAGAACATAATTTTGGTCAAGACAAAAAGATCTGCCCATGAGGATCTTAAAAGTTCATAGGAAGGCCTTAAGAGGGTTCAGGTCATGTACGTAGTCTAGATGGTCTCAGTAACACATTACTCTCTCAAGTTTGCATACTTGAAATGGGCTCCTATCATGGAAATGGTGGGTAGGACATACATTCCAAAGTCAGGAGTGGGGGGTGAGGATCCTCTGATTGCCCAGGTCCAGCTCTGGGGTCAAATGGCAGTCATGTCCTCTCATGACCTCCTTCAATAATATACAAAGAAATTGATACTAAGACCTACCATAATCAAACTGCTAAAAATTAGAGACAAAGCAAAAATGCTGAAAGGAGCTAGTGGAAAATTTTAAAGTTAACAGCAAAGCAAATGACAGTATAGTTCTCCTGAAAGACTATAGCGGCCAGGAAAATGTAGCACAACATGTTTAAAGAGCTGAAATAAACTGTCAACCCAGAAATCCATATCCAATGAAAATATTTTTAAGAAGGAAGGTGAATACATTCCCAGATTAAAGAAAACTAAGAGAATCCTTTGCAAGAAAACTTTTTTTTAAAATTGCTATACAATGTTCTTCAGGCAGAAGTAAAATTGTATCAAATGACAGACTATAGATCAAAGAAAATTTTCAACAATAAAAGGGATATTACATAATAAAAAAGTCAATTCACTAAAAAGACATTATAATCTAAAATGTACATGTACCTAACAAAAGGGCTTTAAAATACATGAAGCAAATAAGGATTTAATAGAAAGAGGAGACAAATCCAATGTTTTCATTGAGACTTCCAATACTCTTCTTGTAGTAATTGACAGAAATGCTAGAGAAATAATATAAAACTGACAGCACCATAAACCAGATGGATATAACTGACATTTATGGAGTACCTCACCCAACAGTGGAAAATGTTTCCTTTTTTGGTGCACATGGAATATTCACCAACATTTTATCTTGGGTCAGAAAACAGAGTGAAAATAAACATAACATGATTGTGGACAATGACAGAAAAGTACACATTGTATTTATTGCTGTAATTTCTCTTTCTTCTGCTTTTCTACTTCCTATTGGAGAATTATATTCATTTTATTTTTCAAGAGTTATGGTATTTAAGATATAGTTTCTTTCTATAATACCTGTTTGGACCTAAGTTATGTGAAAATCGTTCCAATTGCTCATTATCAGTTGTCTGTTTTGTTTACCACAGCTTTCCACTCCTAATTATCTTACTTGGGTTGATTTTATTGTTGGCCGAAATCCAGTCAAGCACTTTCGCCAAGATTTTCTCATGTATACCTTTTTTGAATAGTTTCATCTTTATTACATCACTGTTGTTTTAATAAGCTTACAAATGATTTGATTATAATATTGGTGTTAAAATTGTTTTGAAAAATTTGCAAACATTGCTCCATTGTCATATGACATTTGCTATTTATGTGGAGGAGACCACCCAAATTGCTCTTCTTTGTGTGTGTGTGACTTAACAAAGATTTATTAGCTTCCAGTTCTGGAGGTGAGATGACCAAAATTAGCCTCATTGGACTAAAACTAAGATGTCAGCAGGGCTGCATTTTTTTGTGGAGGCTCCAGGGAAGAAACCATTTCCTGGACTTCACCAGCTTCTACTGGTTGTTCCTATTCCCTGTGGCACTCTGTCTTCCTTGATTATTCATCTATTGATGTCCACCTGGGTTGTTTCCATACCTTGGCTATTGTAAATAATGCTGCAGTAAACCTATGAGTGCATACATCTTTTCACATTGGTGGTTTTATTTTTGGTGTGGGGGGTGGTAAATACAGGATAGTGGAATTACGGAATCATATGGTGTTTATGTTTTTAATTTTTTGAGAAAACTCCATACTGTTTTGCATAGTGGTTTCACCAGTGTACGTTCCCTCCAACAGTGCATAAGGGTTCCATTTTCTCCATATCCTTGCTCACCCTTGTAATTTGTGGCCTTTTGATACTAGCCATTCTGACAGGTTTTGAAATGCATTTCCCTGATGATGAGCGATGTTGAGCATCTTTTTAAGAGTCTGCGAAGCATCTGTATATCTTCTTTGGAAAAATGTCTATTCATGTCCTCTGTCCATTTGTTTGTTTTCAGTGTTGCATAAGGTTTTTTTTATATATATATATATATTTTAGATATTAACCCCTTATTGGATATATCATTTACAAATATCCCATTTAGTTGGTTGTCTTTTCATTTTGTTGATGGTTTCCTTCACTTTGCAAAAGGTTTTTATTTTGGTGTAGTTGAGTGTTTATTTTTGCTTTTGTTTCTCTTGCCTGAGGGGACATATCTAGAAAAATGTTGCTACGGCTGATGTCAGAGAAATTACTGCCTGTGTTCTCTTCTAGGTTTTTATGATTTCATGTCTCACATTTAGGTCTTTTATCCATTTTGAGTTTATTTTTGTGTATGGTGTAAAAAAGTGGTCTAGTTTCATTCTTTTTCATGGAACTGGCCAAGTTTCCTAGCACCATTTATTGAAGAGATCGTCATTTCCCCAATTCTTGCCTCCTTTGTCACAGATGAATTGACTGTATAAGTGAGAGTTTATTTTTGAGTTCTCTGCTCTGATCCATTTATCTGTGTCTATTTTTGTGCCAGAACCATACTGTTTTGTTTACTATAGCTTTGTACTATATCATGAAATCTGGAATTGTGACATTTCCAGCTCTGTTCTTTTTCAGGAGTGCTTTGGCTATGTGGTGTGTTTTGTGGTTTCCTATAATTTTAGTATTATTTGTTCTGGTTTAGTGAAAAATGACATTGGTCTTTTGACAGCAATTGCATTGACTATATATATATTGCTTTGGGTAGTATGGACATTTTAACAATATTAATTCTTCCCATATGGACATTTTAACAATATTAATTCTTCCCATCCATGAACATGGGATATCTTTCCATTTGTTTGTGTCACCTTCAGTTTCTTTCATAGATGTTTTATAGTTTTGAGAATGTGGCTCTTTTACCTCTTTGCTTCAGTTTATTCCTAGGTATTTTATTCTTTTTGGTACAGTTGTACTTATTTGTTCTCGTACAAGGGATTTTTTAAAGGGATTTACTTTTTATGCCTGTTTTCTCATGAATCTTTTTGTTTTCCTTTAATTTAAAAGCAAAAGTGCAATATCTAATATTAGTTAGTTCTTGCCACAGTAACAGTATATAACCACCTGCACGAAACAGTGGCATATAAGGATAAGCATCATTCATATACCTGAGTTTGGCTTTGGCAACTCTGCCTCAGGCTGTTGATTGCTGGTCGGTTGGGGAGGATTTATTCTGTGTATCTCATTTTGGGATCCGGGCAAATGGGGCCCTGGATATTGGATCATAGATTCCTAAGGCAATAATCATAGGCTTATATAGGACCTGCAGAATCTCTCAAAATCACTTTAGGCCTAGACTGTAAACAAGGCCACCATACATCTATTCATATTCTCAAAGCCATTACTTGGCCATACATCAATGGGGCAGAAAGTGGTTCTTTGATATAGGGAGCAGTGAAGGGAATTCTTTGCTGAATAATATGACCTATATAACTCACTATTTTTCTACACCATTTTTTTCTTGTTCTGCAGTGTGCCTTTTTAAATCTACAGATTTAATTCTTTATTTAACAATATTTTCCTTTATGTAATGATCATCTGGTATCAAATTTCTTAAATTTCGACCATTCTCTGCCTTCAGGATTTAAAGCTGATAAGTTTGTCTATGCCAGTATTTTGATTGTTATCTTAGTTTATTCAGTCATTTTAAGGTCATAACATTTTAAAAATGTTTAGTAATCTTTCTTTATCAATTTGTTGATATTGCCTAAATTTATTCTTTTTACCTTATTCATTTCTTTATTCATTTAATACATATATTTTAAGTGCTTATTATATGCTAGGCATCCTTATGGATATGATAGTAACAGTGAAAAAATTATGTCATATACATTTGAATTTTGAAATTAGTCAAATGAACGCAAGTATTTCATTGGTCATTGATTGATGGTTTTTAGGAAAAAGTAATGTTAGGTCTAAAACTCCAAATAATTATTTGTTTGTTGCTGTCTCTTTCTCTCCTTCCCTTTCTCCCCTGTATATACACACATATATATTCTCTCTCTCTCTCTCTCTCTCTCTCTCTATATATATATATATATGTATATGCACATACACACTCATACATACATTTATTATCTTTGTTTTTGTGAAAATATTTATGTTCTTTCTTAGAAAATTTCAATTATACAATACAGTGTTATCAACTATAGTCAACATGTTATATATTAGATCCTCTATAGATTTTCCTAGTTCTGGACATTACATATAAATGGAATTATAAATATGTGCTCTTGGGGCGCCTGGGTGGCTCAGTCGGTTAAGCGTCCGACTTCGGCTCAGGTCATGATCTCACGGTCCGTGGGTTCGAGCCCTGCATCGGACTCTGTGCTGACAGCTTAGAGCCTGGAGCCTATTTCAGATTCTGTGTCTCCCTCTTTCTCTGACCCTCCCCTGTTCATGCTCTCTCTCTGTGTCAAAAATAAATAAATGTTAAAAAAAAATTATAAATAAATAAATAAATACGTGCTCTTTTGTAACTTTTTTTTTTTTTGCCTACCATAATGTTTTCAAAGATCATCCATGTTGTAGCATGTAGCACTGTTATGACCAAATAATATTCCATTGTTTTGATATACTATATTTTTATCCATTTATTAGTTTGGGGACATTTCCACTTTTTGCCTATTTCAAATGATACTGCTATAAACATTCATGTGCAAGTTTTGTGTAGACATATATTTCAGTTCTCTTGAATACATAACTTAGAATTTCTTGGATATTAACTCTGTGTTTAACTATTTGAGAAATTGCCTGACCATCATTCAAAGTGTCTTCATGATTTTACTTTCCTGTGTGCACTATATTAGATTTACACTTCTTCACATCCTTGCCAATACTTATTATCTGATTTTTTATTCTAGCCATTCTAGCGGGTTTGAAGTGAAAAGCTTAAGTTTTGAGGGCTCTTTAGGGAAATTAGAATTACTCCAGGGAATTAGTGTATCAGGACTTAAGAAAGTTATAACTCAGTTCTAATCCTGATAATGAGGACAACTCTACATGTCACATTTGGCCAGAAAGCTGAACTCAGTTTCAGAAATCTTTCCTTGAACTCAAGTCATCATATCTAAATCTAAATTATCTCTTGTAAGAAGCAGTTTTGTTAATAAACTCTGGAATGATTTTATAGTATATATTTGTTATTTGTGCTTTCATAACATTGGGAATGTTGTAATAACTCCTTGTATTTGATGTCTTGATTTTCCATTACAAAAGGCCGATAATATAATGGCAGACTTCTCTATATCTAAGGTGTAGGTTTATGACCCAGGTTTCATCAGTCAGATACAAGTGAACAGGATTTGGGTTTGGTGTCAATCAGTGTGGTAATGAAGACCTGATTCTTCATGGACTATAGTGACAGAAATGCTGGTACCCAGATGCAGGTGTCATTTGTGTTAATGGGTGTATTTGGGCATAGTTACAACTTTCTGGATCTCCCTAAGAATCTGTGAACAATCTAACATATTTTACTGATATACCCAGAATGGATTTTGCTATTTGTACTCCCAATTGATATTGTTCTAAAATATTTTTCCAATTTCCTTCAAGTTATATATAAACCAATAAAAGATACAACTATATACATATGTAAACTAATCCCTTTTATTCTTATTAAATTCCCTGTTTATAATTCCAAAATGATACCATTAGAGAAATAATAAAAATTGATTTCAGTGTAGCAAAGAGTCAATTTTAATATTAATTCCAAGGGCATAATATTAAAATTTCTTCTGTAATTTCTACCAGGACCTGAAATTCATGTCAACACTGTTTCAATAGATATTGCAATGTACAGGCTATTACCTTCTATCTTCTTGAATTATGGCTTTATATCAGATAAAAATTCATTACAAATAAGTTTACACATTTTGTTTGCATTCATTTCTATTGTCTTCAGATTTTGAGGGACCATTTTTTGCTACAATTCTATACAAGGTATTTGCTTTGTTCATATTCTTTTCTTTGATGCCTGCATTAGAAACAAGATCTTTGGGGTACCAGGGTGGCTCAGTTAGGTAAGTTTTCAACTCTTGATTTCAGCTCATTTCATGATCTCACAGTCATGAGTTTGAGTCCTGGATCAAGCTCCACACTGGGCATGAAGCTTGCTTGAGATTCTCTTTCCCTCTCTCTCTGCCTCTCCCCTCCTCATGCATGTCCTCTCTCTCTCTCTCTCTCTCTCTCTCTCTCTCTCACACACACACACACACACACACACACACACTATATATATATATATATATATATATATACACACACACACATACATACATACATATATATACACACATACATACACATAGTAATATCTATATTACTATGTGTGTGTGTGTGTGTGTGTGTGTGTGTGTGTGTGTGTATATATATATATATATATATATATATATATACATAGTAATAAAATAAAAACAAACAAGATCTCTGGCAACAAAACCTGTTAATACAGAAATGCACCTCCATTACTTTGCCAGTAAGACTTGATCTTGGCTGTGTGAAAAAATATTTTCAGGAATCTTCCTGTGCAAACTAATCTTATAAAATAGTCTACATTAAGAATCACAGGAACAGGTAAAGTGATCTCACATTTTGGTTCTGCTGGTTAGCAGAGAAAACTAAAAAGAAATAAATATGTTTTATGTTTTTGCAATTTAATACTTAATGTTAAAAATCTCTAAGAAAAATATACAAAGTTTTAACTTCATTTCTTTCATTTCTTTCTGTGCTTCCCCTCATTCTGTTTTTTACTTTATTTAGTATATATACTATATATACACAATGTGGAGTTGTAGGCATGGTTCAACTAATAGTGTCATGAAAAATACTAAAAAACCTGTGTCATTGTCTTTTGTATATAAAACTAAAATGCTAATATCTATCAATCTATTTCTTTGCTTATTTTGTGAAATTTGAGGTTTTCTTACCCAGTAAACTGTTACCATGTGGCAAGCTATGGGAACTTTAAAAGGAAACCGATCTCTCCAGACTTCAGAAAATTAAAGCAAATTATGGTGTATGTGTGTGTGTATGTGTCTCTGTGTGTGTGTGTTTAACTTTTTAGAAAGAATGAGCAGGGGAGGGGCAGAGAGGAAGGGAGAGAGAGAATCCCAAGCAGGCTCCATGTTCAGCAGAGAACCCAACACAGGGCTTGATGGCATAGCCCTGGGATCATGACCTGAGATGAAATCAAGAGTCGGACATTCAACGAACTGAGCCATCCAGGCACCCCCACACTATTGTGTTTTTTTGTTGCCTGGAGCATAGAATCTAAGCTTTGGGGAGACTATAGCATCACTGCAATGGTTTGTGAGGTACTCCCACTCCAACACTAGCAGAATTTCAGGGTCTTGAGAGCATTAAAAATGCTTGGAAAACCAAACAGCAAATGAAGCTTCCACACATTGATGGAATATATATAAGTCCTGTCTTAGGAAATTAAAAAAAAGGCATTTTCATATATTAAATTTTGGGGAGCATTTGTCAACACCACTTTTTATACAGGGTAGTGTCAAGGTGTTTGATATACCTTACCTGATTGAGGGGAATATTGTTCTAAATCTCTGCTAATAAGCCATTAGTATATTCATATCATCCAGTAAGCATCTACTCTGTCCTAGCCATTGTGTGATGCTAGTGATTCAGGGTGACAAAGCAGACATAATCCAGGCCTTAATGGTGCATATATTCCAGTACAATAACAAATAGAAAAGTAAAGCAATTTTAGATGGATATATAACGTAGAGAAAATAAAACCTGGTAATTGAATAGGGAGTGACCGTAGATGGTTGGCCAGGGAAAGTCTAATGCTTTAGGAAGTATGTTTAAGCTGAATCTGAAATTACTAGATGAAATCAACTTTAAAATATCTAGAAAGAATGCTCCCAGAAAAAAAAAGAGACAAAGCCCCTGTGGAAGAGACACGTTTTCTAATTTCAGATATAAAATCAGCATGGTTGAAATTCAGTGATTAAGAGGTATAGTGAGGCACCTGGGTGGCTCAGTTGAACAGTTGACTCTAGATTTCAGCTCAGGTCATGATTCAACTCAGGTGAATTCTCTTTCCCTCTGCCCCTCTCCCCTCCTCCCTCTCTTGGGATGGGATGGGAGGGGAGGGGAGGGGAGGGGAGGGGAGAGGATAGAGGTATAGTGGTACAAAATATTAAATTTTGTATATACATTTTATATATTTGAAAAATATAAATATAAATATAAATATAAATATAAATATAAATATAAATATAAATATAAATATATATATATATATATATGGATATAGATAGATCAATCTCTGGCAACCATGGTAACATGGTTTATTCACTTTTTTATTGTCCATTTTAAAGCATTCTTTGTAAATTTGGATAATTGTCCTTTGTCAGATATATTTTTGTCCTTTGTCAGATATATTTTTGTAGATATTTTTTTACAACTGGTAACAGTTTACTGGATAAGAAAACCTCAAATTTCACAAAATAAGCAAAGAAATAGATTGATAGATATTAGCATTTTAGTTTTGTATACAAAAGACAATGACACAGATTTTTTTTTTAGTATTTTTCATGACACTATTAGTTGAACCATGCCTACAACTCCACATTGTGTATATATAGTATATATACTAAATATATATATAAATATATATATGTGTATATATTTATATATATATGTATATGTATATAGTGAATTTTTAGAAAGTTAAGAGTGTTTTCTTCAAGAGCATAGGGCTCAGTTATTCTTGCAACAGCTGACTGGGCATGGAAAATATATCTGGCCCAAAGCCATCAAACCATACAGTGAGTCAGGAGTTTAATAATAATGCTGGTATATGTGTTCTTCCAACCAAACTAATCAGTCCTGTCTTGAAGAGTTTTGCATAAAACATGCAGAAATAGAGTAAAGGCAGTGGCAAGATCCAGAGCTGAACAATACAAACAAAGAATGCAGAAGAAGCACTAGAATAGCAAATCATGTATAGCTATTGCTAAGGAAGCAATAAATGAACCATGGCCACATGGCTGTACTGTCTCCTAAATGATCATATGGTTCCTGAACAGTATTACAGTCTCTATGAGATCTGAGTGAGCACCAGCTACGATTGCACTGTTTAATTAATTCCTCATCTATCCTTTTAACACCATACCATTAGTTTATGTATCTGCATAGATTCTATTCTTTACGTTCTGTGACAAAGCTTTGATAACACATATGCTATTTCATTCTCATTAAAAATCATTTGATGAGATAAATGTTAAAAGGTTTTAATAGTAAAATCTGAAGGTTACACATTTCGTAAGTAGGAGATATGGGACTAGAATTGAACCATATCTGACACTAACATTAATATTCTAGAATGAACAGACATTAGCCAAGTCTTTTATATAACCCTGATTGACATGTGGCTCCAGTATGCCCAGCTTTAATAAAGGTGAGAATTGGATACAAGTCAAGAGAATGAGAAGACAAACTACAGGCTTGGAGAAAATATTTACAAAAATATTTCTGACAAAGGACACTTATCCAAATTTACAAAGAATGCTTTAAAATGAACAATAAAAAAGTTAATAAACCAATTAAAAAATTAACAAAAGACCTGAACAGACATGTTACTTATGAGAAATAAGCATATGAAAAGATGCTCATCATCATAGGCACATAGAGAATTGTGAATTAAAACCATGAAATAATTCTACACACATAGCAAAAACTGATAAAACACTGACAACACCAAATAGGACGTGGAGCAACAGGAACTCCCATTCATTGCTGGTGGGAATACAAAATTGTACAACCACTTTGGGAGACAGTTTAGCTATTTCTTACAAAAGTAAGAAAAGGAAAAAGATTTCCTTCAATAGGCGAATGGAGAAATAAACTGTGGTACATCCAGACAATGGAATGTTATTTAATGCTAATAAGGAACAGGCTACTAAATCATGAAAGACAGGGAGAAACTTTAGATGTATATTATTAAATGAAATAAACCAATCTGAAAAGGCTACATACTATATGATTTCACCTGTGTGTTGTTTTAGAAAAGGCAAAACTATGAAGATAGTGAAAGGGTCAATGGTTACCACAGGTTGTAGGGAGGGACAGATGAATAGGTGGAACACAGAGAATTTTTAGGGCAGTGAAACCATTCTGTATGATACCCTAATGATGGATATATGTTAGTATACATCTGTCAAATCCACAGATGTACAACACCAAGAGTGAACCCTAAGGTAAACTATAAACTTTGAGTGACAATGTTTCAATGTAGGTTCATTGATTATAATAAATGTGCTGGCTCAGATGGGGGATGTTGTTAATGGAGGAGGCTATGCATGTGTTGGAGCAGGTGGTATGTGGGAATTATGTATACTTTTTAATCAGCATTACTGTGAAACTAAAACTACTTTAAAAATAGTCTATTAAAAATGGATATAGTAAATCTGAGAAAAAAAACAGAGAACTATTTATAGTCAGTGAATTCTACCTAAAAGGGTTTTTTTATTTTAATTAATTTACTTTTTAAAATTTGCAGTGGTGAAAGGAAAACCAGTATGAAATACCACAAAGATTTATTTATTTTTGTACATGTATGTTATCTTTTCCAGTACTCAGTACTGAGAGAGATCACTTTGGCCTGAGGTATTTGTTTCTGTCTTATGTCATAGGAGCACAGTCTGTGGGCAGCTAAGAACAAGGGAAAAGAATGTTAGCTTATGGTAGGTGGCACAGTTCTGAGAGACTATGGATAGTCACACAACCCTGAGACCTCCCCAGGAGAAGAGAGGAATGGGCTTCCAATGTTGTGGACTTGGAGTCCCTGGCACCGGGGAAAATGGGCAGGTTGCCTCCTGTGGCTACCATGGCTTGTAAGTTAAGGAGACTTCTCCAAAGGGAAGGAAAGAGTACAGTATATACATGCATAGAAAAGGTTTGAGAGTTTCCAAAAATTTCTAGTCATGTTGAATGGTCAAGCTTTTTCCCTGTTAGAGAAAATCCATAAAGTCCAAGAAAGATGGCTGTCTCTTCAAATGCACAGACACCAATGCAAAGCAAGGAACTTGAAGAATAAAGGGAATATGACACAGCCTAAGGAACAAAATAAATTCCCAGTAACCTACTCTAAAGAAATGGATATTTACGAATTGCCTAAAAAATAATGCAAAATAATCTTCTTAATAGTGAACTACAAGAGAACACAGATGGACAACTAAACAAAATCAAGGATACTGATGCATGAACAAAATAAGACTGTCAACAAAGAAAAAACATAAATAAACCAAATTCTGAAACTGAAAAATACAATAACTGTATTGAAAAATTCAGTGGAAAGCTTCAACCACAGACTTGATTGAATAGATGAACAATCAGTGAATCCAAAAATAAGTCATTGGAAATTATCTTAAAACCATTCATATACATAAGAAAACTATACTGTCACTCAGCTTGTGAATTATTTGAGGCCTCAGCCTAAAGCATCAGCAGTTATACTGCTCATATATTAGAAGAATTCATACTGTGAAAATGTCAATACTATCCTAATCAGTCTACATATTCAATCCAATCCTGATAAAAAAAAAAAAAAAAACTCCAACAGCATTTTTCACATAAATACAAAAAATAATCCTAGTATTTGTATGGAACCACAAAAGATCCTGAATAATCAGAGCCATCTTGAGAAAGGTAAACGGTGAAGGCATCATGCTTCCTGACTTCAAGCTACATTACAAAGCTATAATGAACAAAACTGATGAATGGATAAAGAAATTGTGGTTTATATACACAATGGAATACTACGTGGCAATGAGAAAAAATGAAATATGGCCTTTTGTAGCAACGTGGATGGAACTGGAGAGTGTGATGCTAAGTGAAATAAGCCATACAGAGAAAGACAGATACCATATGGTTTCACTCTTATGTGGATCCTGAGAAACTTAACAGGAACCCACGGGGGAGGGGAAGGAAAAAAAAAAAAAAAAGAGGTTAGAGTGGGAGAGAGCCAAAGCATAAGAGACTGTTAAAAACTGAGAACAAACTGAGGGTTGATGGGGGGTGGGAGGGAGGAGAGGGTGGGTGATGGTTATTGAGGAGGGCACCTTTTGGGATGAGCACTGGGTGTTGTATGGAAACCAATTTGTCAATAAATTTCATATATAAAAAAAAAAAAAAAACAGTATGTTATAAGGATAAAAGCAGACACATAGATCAAAGTAACATAATAGAAGGCCCAGAAATAAACCTAGGAATATTTGGTCAATTAATTTACTACAAAGTAGCCAAGAATACACAATGAGGAAAAATAGTGTTCAATAAATGGTGTTGGGAAATGTGGACAGCCCCATCAAAAGAATGAACCTAGGCATGTCTAGGTGGCTCAGTCAGGTAAGTGACTCTTGATCTCATAGTTCATGAGATTGAGCCCTGAGCCCTGTGATGTCAGAGATTCTCTCTCTGCTGCTCCCCTGTTTGCTCACTCTCTCTCTCTCTCTCAAAATAAATAAATAAACTGTAAAAAAAAAAAAAAGAAAAAAAAGAAGAAGAAGAATGAAACTGGACCACTATAATACACCATACACAGAAATCACTCAAAGTGGATTAAAGATTTGAATGTGAAACCTGAAACCATAAAACTCCTAGAAGGAAACTCCTTAATGTCAGTATTAATGATTAATCTTGGGTTTGACAACAAAAGCAAAGGCAACAAAAGCAAAAATAAACAAGTGGGACTACATCATACTGAAAAGTTTCTGCAAAGCAAAGGAAATGGCCAACAAAAAGAAAAGGCAACCTATAGAAGGGGAGAAAATATTTCCAAATGGTATCTAATAAAGTGTCAATATTGAAAATATATTAAGAACTCATACAACTCAATAGCAAAACAAACCCCACAAATAATCTGATTAGAAATGGGCAGAGGAACTGAATAGACATTTTTCCAAAGAGGACATACAAACAGGTAACAAGTATATGAAAAAGTGCTCAACATCACTCTTCATGAGGGAAATGCAAATAAAAACCGTAATGAGATATCACCTCACACCTGTTAAGATGGCTATTATGAAAAAGACCAGAACAGTTGGCAAAGATGTGAAGAGAAGGCAACCCTTATGCTCTTTTGGTGGAAATGTAAAATGGTTTAGCACTATGGAAAATAATATGGGGCTTCCTAAAAAGATTAAAACCAGATCATACTGGGGTGCCTGGGTGGCTCATTTGGTAAGACTCTGACTTCACTCAGGTCATGATCTCACAGTTTGTGGGTTCTAGTCCTGTGTTGGGCTCTGTGCTGACAGTTCAGAGCCTGGAGCCTGCTTCTTGTCCTGTGTCTCCCCGTCTCTCTCTGCCCCTCTACTGCTCACACTCTGTCTCTCAAAAATAAATAAACATTAAAAAAGAAAAACTTTTAAGAAATAAAATAAAAACAGATCATATGAACCAGAAATGTCAATTTTGGATATATATCCAAAATAATTGAAGTCAAGATTTCAAAGAGATTTATGCACTCTCAGGTTCATTGCATTATCCATACTATCCAACATATGGCAACAACCTGAAGGTTCTTCAAGAGCTGCATGGCTAAAGAATCTTGGATATATACATACAATCAGAATATTAATCAGCCTTAAAAAGAAAATCCTGTCATATGCAACAACATGTATTAACCTGGAGGACATTACGCTACGTGAAATTAGCCAGTCACAGAAAACTATGATTCAAACTTATATGAGATGCCTAAAATAGAATCATAGATCATAGAACGGTGGTTGCTATGGGGGGAGGGGGTGTTTGGGAGTTGCTGTTCATTGGGTATAAAATTTTACTTATGCAAGATGAGTAAATTCTAAAGATAAGCCATAAAACATTGTGTCTATAGTCAACAGTACTTACTACATTATACACTCAAAACATTGTTAGAAAGGTAGATCTCAGGATAAGTGTTCTTATAACAAAAAAAAAGATAAATTTAAAAATAAAAAAGAACAAAGTACTTAAGATATAAGAAAGAATATAATAAATAGCGATTGCATAAATCTAAATGCTTATTCTCTCCATCTTAGGAATTTGATTTTATTGCATTTCTTCTTAATTAAAACCATCCAATCAATAAGATCTCTCAGATTTTCAAAGCCAAATAGGTATCTCAGAAATTAGATTTAAGGTATCCCTAAAGAACAATTCATTTAGCACTGATTTAAAAACCATCCTACAGGGGTGCCTGGGTGGCGCAGTCGGTTAAGCGTCCGACTTCAGCCAGGTCACGATCTCGTGGTCCGTGAGTTCGAGCCCTGCGTCCGTGAGTTCGAGCCCTGCGTCGGGCTCTGGGCTGATGGCTCGGAGCCTGGAGCCTGTTTCTGATTCTGTGTCTCCCTCTCTCTCTGCCCCTCCCCCGTTTATGCTCTCTCTCTGTCCCAAAAATAAATAAACGTTGAAAAAAAAAATTAAAAAAAAATAAAATAAAAACCATCCTACAGAATATGGCATTTGGTCTAAGTAATTCTATTAAGGAAACTCTGTAGTTTCATGTAAATTTTACCATGTCTGAAGCTACCAGAAATAATAATTTGTGAAGATACTGGATATTATAATTCAATTTGTTTCAATTGTTTCAATTTATTTCAAATTGTTTCAAATGTTCATAATTTACAGTTTTCACTGTTAATATAACCTTAGGTTAATCTTAAACATCTATGAAATTAAAGTAGCCTAAACCTAGTAAATTTGTTATAGAGAATAGGAAGTTTTGATTATTTATGTTTTCTATAAGACAGTAAATATTGCACAACCTAGATTACACCTACATTTTTTTTAATGTTCATTTATTTTGAGAGAGAAAGAGAGGGGAGAGGGAGGGGCAGAAAGAGAGGGAGACACAGAATCCAAAGCAGGCTCCAGGCTGTGAGCTGTCAGCACAGAGCCCAATACGGGGCTCTCACTCATGAACCAAGAGTTCATGACCTGAGCAGAAGTTGGCTGCTTAACCGACTGAGCCACCCAGGCACCCTGACACTTACCTTTTTATACTCTGGTAAAACCAGGGCAAAATTATATTATCAAAATACTCTAATTTAAATGATTCATTTTACTTGAAATATCATATACAATTTTCTCCCTTTCTATATTTGTAAAACCATATTAACACTCTATTTAAAAGCATGAAAAACTTGTTTAAAACTTGGCGGTACCGTGTTTCACATAGAATAGACACAGAAAGATTTTCTTTTACAGATGAAAAACACAAATTCTGAAAAAGTCTGCACTAGTTTCTCTTCTCCTGCTAAAATGACAAAAAGAAAACTAAGCAAAACAGACATTTTAAGGGAAAAAATGAAAAATGCCTTAATGAATTAAACTCTCACAGGAGACTATAATTCTCTATAGAAGACTCGCTCAGTGTGGGACCACCAGAAGACTAAGCTGAGCAAAAAAGAACCCATGAGAGCTAATGTTTTCACTTTCTGTTGACAAGTAGCACAGTACTTGTGAGTGAAACTTCTGAAGAAATCTGAGTGGCTCCTTTATACTGTTAAAGTGTAAGAAGATTACTGAAGGTAAGAACAAAACAAAACAAAGAACAACAACAAAACATACGCATGAAACTAGGTCTATTAATTCCAAGAGAAGGAAACCCATGATGGAAGTGATTGCATGGTTTGCTAAGTGGTACAATTAGGAATTTTTAAGTGCAGGAAGAGGGATGGGGGTGGGGGTTCACCTAAGTTGAGCTAATTAAGCATAAATTCCTAATAGGCCTGAACTTAGTTTATTAAAATAAGTCCCAGTGTTCCTTGTTTAGGAAATAGTCTTTATTTGAGTCTAGTAAGAGTCTGGTGTATTGTGGTATAATGGAGTCTCTCAGAGTCACTTGTAAGAAAACACTACATGTAGTTTTGATATCACCTAGGCAAGTGTCTCATTGGATCTATGATAGATCAGAAAAACTGCAAATAGTGAACTACACTGCTTCAATAAATGATGTTGTTTTCAACTTGAAAGTGTTTATGGATTGTTTCAATTAGTTTTGACCATAGAAATAGAAAGGTTATGAGGCTTTTAACTTTTACCACTGCAGAAAGTAAATAGGAAACTGTGTAGGGAGGTTTAAAGTTTACAAGATCATGGATATCTCCTAATCCAAGAGCTTCATTTGTATATAAACCTTCTGGTATAAGAAATGTGTCACTTGCCCAACATTAGACCCTGTGCTAATTGGAGAAGTATTACTGGGGTCCATGTTGGGGAAAACAAAACAAAACAAAAAACCCAAAAACAAGTGGCTGTTTTTCTATTGTACTTACTGTCTACCTTAGTTTATGTAATTTTCTAAGACATTCCTATGTTTAAAAGTAATAGAATATTGAATTTTTAAAACAATAGTTTAAAGAGTGATTATTTTGACCAGCTATGTTATGGGTAGATATATAAAATAAAACTAAAACAAACAAACAAACAATTTCCCATTAAAGAAAAACATTCTTTGTGCATCTGCACTTTTTCCTTTTATTTCCTTAAGTAAAACTAAGACTCCAAGGGTAATTTAATACCTATTATCTGGGGCACCTGGATGGCTCAGTTGGTTGAGTGTCTGACTCTTGATTTCAGCTCAGGTCATGATCTTGCATTTTGTGAGATCAAGCCCCAGGTCGGGCTCCGCACTGACAGCACAGAGCCTGCTTAGGATTTTCTCTCTCTCCCTCTTTTTCTGCTCCTCCTCTCACTCACTCTCTCTCAAAATAAATAAATAAATAAACATTGAAAAAAAAAAAAAGACCTGGGCGCCTGGGTGGCGCAGTCGGCTAAGCATCTGACTTCAGCCAGGTCACGATCTCGCGGTCCGTGGGTTCGAGCCCCGCGTCAGGCTCTGGGCTGATGGCTCAGAGCCTGGAGCCTGTTTCTGATTCTGTGTCTCCCTCTCTCTCTGCCCCTCCCCCGTTCATGCTCTCTCTCTGTCCCAAAAATAAATAAACGTTGAAAAAAAAATTAAAAAAAAAAAGACCTATGTCTAACAGCACTCACTTTCTGTCATAATTAATATTTCTGATTGCTCTTCTTGGCTTGCAGTAAAATCATTGCAAAGACTATTTTATCCTTCTAGTGATAGATATATACAGCATCCCAACCACTGTTAAAATTCAATCTCACCTTTTCTGGAACTGTTTGAATAGATAAATAGGAAAATGTAACTGTATATTGGCAACTATAGACATCCTTAGGCTTTCCACTAAGTTAATGAAAAATTTAGTTTGTGGGAGCGTTGATTTCATCCAATTTTCAAACTGAGTTACTGCAAACCTACATTAAAAATTTAAAACATAATGTCAACATTATAAAAGGACACAATCTCTCTGTACACAAACCTCCCGTAGTGACTTTTGCAAATTAAAATGCTGAAAATCAAAGCATGGATGCTTAGAAATAAGGACCCTTATTAAAAAGAGGACATAGGGTAAATCATGTTGTTAGCCTTTCAAATTTAAGTATTTTAGGTGACAACATAATTATTTAATGTTCTTAATTAAACCGATAGAATGAGGAAAACCTAAGAAATATTTCTACTATAAAAATTTAACTTAAAAAATAAACATTCTTGGAATGATATAACATGTAAACTTAGGATAAAATAATTTTCTTAACATAGGGATTCTTCAGAATAAATGCCAAGATAGGAGTTAATTTACCTTTTAGAACCTTGAAAATTGATGCACACTTTTTTCCTCCAGTGATCATTTAAAGTGGCTTTAAATCTTATCGAGTAATACGCTCTAGGTTTGTTTTTGGATGATCACCTAATTTGGAAAGGGCTTTCCATTTAAAAACAACAATAATTTTAAATATTGTCATTCAATGTTTGCTTTAGGGTTTAATGATTAAGAGGGAGTAGAGCCTGTCACTTTGGGTCAGTTGAATTTAAGTTAAATTCATTACTATATGGAATATAAGTCTATATAGGTTAAGAAACATCTGGTTTACCTTTAAATATATAGAAAATTGTACAATTGAAATAAAATATAACCTAGGTTTTCATTAACTTCCTTTAAAATTGTAGAAGAATGATGATTTCAAATGGATGAGTCCAAGTCAGTGTATGTATTATCATTTTTTCTTTAATTTTATTTATTTTGGAGAGAGAGCATGTGCAAGCAGGAGAGGAGGAGAGAAAGAGGGAGACAGAGGATCTGAAGCAGGCTCCCAGCTATCAGCACAGAGCCTGATGTGGGTCTCAAACTCACAAACCATAAAATCATAACCTAAGCTAAAGGTGGACTCTAAACCAACTGAGACGCCCAGATGCCCCTATTCCTTTTCTTTTACTGTGATATAATTAACATATAACATTAGTTTCAAGTGTGCAAAATAATGTTTTAATATTCGTATATTCTGTGAAATAATCACTATAATAAGTTGAGGTAATATGCATTACTACACAGTTCTTGTGATGAAAACTTTCAAATTTTATTCTCACAGCAACTTTCAAATATACAATACAGTATTAACTATAGACACTATGCTGTACATTACATCCACAACCTTTAATTTACAGTTGGAAGTTTATATCTTTTGACCCCTTTCACCCATTCTGCCCACCCCCATCCCCTTCTTCTGGCCACCACCAATCTGTTCTCTATGAGGTGTTTTGTTTTAGATTGCACATGTAAATGAGATCTTACAGTTTGTTTTTCTCTCGCTTGTTTAACTTAGCATAAAGTCATCATGGCCCATCTATAGTATCAGAGATTGTTTTTTATGGCTACATAATATTCAGTTATGTGTGTGTGTGTGTGTGTGTGTGTGTATAAATATATAAGGTCCACTATAAATACATATCACATTTTTTATCCATTCATCCATTGATGGACACTTAGGTTGTTTCCATGTCTTGGCTTTTGTAAATAATGCTGTAATAACTATGGCAGGGCATATATCTTTTTGAGTTAGTGCTTTCATTTCCTTCAGATAAATACACCGAAGTGGAATTTCTGGATCATATAGTAGTTCTATTTTAATTTTTAATGGGAACTCCATACTTTATTCCATAGTGACTACACCAATTTACATTCCCCTCAACAGTGCACAAGGGTTTCCTTTTCACCACCTCCTCTTCAACATTAGTTACTTCTCACCTTTTTGATAATAGCCATCCTAATAGGTGTGAGATCATTGTGGTTTTGATTTCCTTTTCTTGGTAATTAGTGATGTTGAGTGTCTTTTCATCTACCTGTTATCTATTTGTATGTTCTCTTTGGAAAAACGTCTACTCGGTCCCTCTGCCCATTTTTTAAATCAGTTTATTTTTTCCCAACTGATGTATAAGTTCTTTATGTATTTTTGGATATTAAGACCTCCTTGGATACAATTTTCATATATTTTCTCCTACTTCATAGGATTCATTTTCATTTTGTTGATGCTCTCCTTCACTCTGCAGAAAGATTTCAGTCTGAGGCAGTCCCACTTGTTTATTTTTGGTTTTGTTTCCTTTGCTTTTTATTTCACAACTGAAAAATCATCACTGAGACTGATACCCAGGTCCTTACCTCCTATGTCTTCTTTTATAAGTTGTATAGTTTCGGGGTACCTGGGTGGCTCAGTCAGTTGGGCATCCAGCTCTTGGTTTCAGCTCAGGACATGATTTCATAGTTTCATGAGTTCAAGCCCCATGTTGAGTTCTGTGCTGGCAGGGCAGAGCCTGCTTGGGATTCTGTCTCCCTCTCTGCCACTCCTCCGCTCACACTTAAATAAATAAGCCTAAAAAATTAAAAAAAAAACTTTTATAGTTTCAGGTTTTATGTTCAAGACTTCAAACCACCTTGAATTAGTTTTTGTATATGGTGTTAATAGTGGTGCAGTTTTCCTAGCACCACTTATTGAAGAGACTATCTTTTCATGGTATATTCTTGACTCCTTTGTAGTTAATTGACTATATATGCATAGGCTTATTTCTGGGCTGTCTATTCTATTCCATTGATATGTGTCCCTTTTTAATGCCAGTACTATAATGTTTTGATTACTGTAGCTTTGTAATGTAGTTTGAAATCAATTATGTGTTCAGTTTTGTTTTTTGCTTTAGTTTTTTTTGTTTGTGTTTTGTGTTTGTTTATGGGGGGTGGTCAAGATTTCTTTGATTCTTCAGGGTCTTTTGTGGTTCCATACAAGTGTTACACTTGTTCTATTTCCGTGAAAAATGCCAGTGGAATATTGACAGAGGTTGAATTGAATCTGTAGATCACTTTGAGTAATATGGTAATGTTAATGGGATATAATATGTGGGTGATAGTAATTTTTGCAATATATAACCATGGGATATCTTTTTATTTGTCTTTTTTCAATTTCTTTCACCAATGTCTTACAGCTTTCATTGTACAGGTCTTTCATCTCCCCGGTTAAATTTATTTCTAAATTCTTTTTGATGCAATTGCAAATTGGACTGTTTCCTTAATTTTTTTCTGATAGTGTACAGAAATGCAACACATTTTTGTATATTTCATATCCTGTAACTTTACCGAACTTAGTTCTAACAATTATTGATGAAATCTTTAAGGTTTACTGTATATAATATCGTGTCATCTGCAAATAATGACAATTTGCTTTTTTTTATTTGAATGCTTTTTATTTCTTTTTCTTGCTTAATTGCTCTGGCTAAGACTTCCAATACTATGTTGAATAAAAGTGGTGAGAATGACCATCCTTGTCTTCTTCCTTATCTTAGAGAAAAAAACTTTCAGATTTTCATTATTTAGCATGATTTTAGCTGTGGGCTTATCATATATGGTCTATATAATATGTTGAAGTTCCCTTGGTATATACTCCCTTCAGTTTTTATCATAAATTGATGTTAAATTTTTTTCACCTGCTTTTTCTGCACCTATTGAGATGATCATATGGTTTTTATCCTTCTTTTTTTAAATGTGTTATCTTACATTGATATGTCTTATTGTTTATGTTACATTAACCAAAGTACATTTTGATTGGCTTATCTAAACTTGATTAATGATATCCAGGAATTATTATGTCCAATATAAGGTGCATACTCATGTCACCATAGCTTCCACCAAACTTATCAATGGCTATGATCACAAAATGGATATCTGCTCTGACTGAAATAAATTGTAATACATTTGCTCATAAAGTTTGTCAATATTTTTCTATTACTGTTTAGTTGTTTTAACTGCCGTTTAATTGTTTTCTTAATTTGTTGGGTGCATATTATTTGTTTTGACAATTCCTTAATCTGTCTCTTTCAACCTATTTCTTGATGTTTTAGATTAATACTTCCAATGCCAACTTGACCTATTCATATAAATACCCTAAAGAACCCACTGCAAAATCATATTCTAAATCGATACAATAGTTTGGGTTTTAAAAAGAGAAGTCTGATTATAGTTTGCAGGGAGGATTTCAGAACAAAATGTATAAGAAGTAAGAAGAACTCATTAATCTCTCCCAGGATGTGAATGAATTTTGAAGCCATTTTTTGGAGCACAGTCAAAAAAAAAAAAAAAAAGCTTTGAGGCAAAAAATAGAAAGTTCACTTTTGATATGCAGATTTTGAAGTGTTAGAATGTTTTTAAGTGTGGATGACTTTGCTTCTACCTCATTATAGTGTGAATTCTGTATGTACAGTGAACAATAGTGGTTTTTATTATAATAGTTGGTTCATTTAATCTTCTCGGGGCACATCATTCTAGTTAACATGATCTTACCTTATCAAAAAAGTGGCTTAAGTAAATATTAAGTGACAGATATATTTGGGTAAGAGGAAATGGTTTAAGATGTTCTTTCCCATTTGAGTCCTTGCAGTACATTTTAACAGAAGTATAGACATGTACAATCATGGAAAACACCTCTGAATGGTTTGTCAGTTTTTGAGAAAACTTAATATTAGAGAGTGAGAATTTCAAGGAGTAAGTATTTAGGGAAGACTTAGATTTATAATTTAGAAAAATTAGAAACACAGTATACTACACCAGGGCTTCAGGATATAAAATAGAGAGCCAGAGATTATATATTAGTTACCATACCTAAAACTTTATATTTTGTTATTTTTGCTAACATTTCTTTTCTGACCCCATATCAATTTTCATAAAAACATTATAGTATTATGGAAACATTAATTTATTAGAGATCTTGCCAGTTTTCTAGCAGCTCAATATATCCCAGCAGTACTGAAACAAATTGGTCCATCTATATTTCTAATCCAGACATTAAACATAAATATATCCACACTTCGATAAGAACCTGTCAGAAAACAGAATCTATTGTTGGTAGAATTCTATCTATAATTATATTTTTCTTGATGCTAATATTTATCAAAAGCTATTTTGCCATTTGGAGATGAGCACCTTCCATTAAATAGGATATAGTGGCTATATAAGACCTCAGTATGGTCACATAGAATGGAATTTTGAGAGTTAATTCTCTTCATTAAAAATACAGTTTGCTAAACTCAGAAGAGAAAGGGGGGTGCAATTAATGGGCAGAAACATTACTAACTATTAATGTAATAAGCAGAACAAGGATTAAACTAAACAGACTCATGGAAGCAAAAATATTACTTACTAGAAAAGTATTTATTGAATGCCTACTCTTTGCAAAACTCTTTGACAGACATTTGGGATACAGTGGTAAACAAGATTGTTCTCTTGCTATCATGGAACAAAATGTTTTAATAGCTTCACTGAGAGAAAAAAATGAACTGGTTTTTCCAGTCCTTACCTAATTCTCTGTCATCTTTCACCTAAACAGACCTCTGCCACCAGCGAACTAGAAAAACAGAAACACAAAGTCAAAGTCAGTAAAAATCTGGAGTAAATGAGACAGGGAAACAGATACAAGGGTAAAGTTCTGGGTTTTGCTTGCAATACTCTGGGAATCTACAAAGACTTGTTTACACTTAAAGAGCTTACAGGATATACTTCCTCAACCACTCAAAACTATGAAAATATAATTATCAAAAGTAAAATTTTACCCTCAAGTTAATATAAAATAAACATACATCATATGTTTTATATAACCCATTATTAATGAAGGCTTTGGTGAAACACCATGTACAACTCTATGACAAAATCATATTGATTCTTTAGGAAGTAGTTGTGAGAAACAATTCCCAGATGAGGTTATTTCCCTCCCCACAATCCTAGTGAGGAGGACAGATCATTGTGATATAGTTATCCCTTTTTATTCTGCCACGCTATTATGCTTGAAAAACAGTTGTTTTCAAAAAGCTTTAATGCAAACATAAAATGAGCCAATATACGATCTTATTTAACCCATTAATTAATGAGGGGGAAATTAAGTTATTATAATTGGTTCAACAGATATCAGAGAAGCTAAATTATTTATAGTCAATTTAACAAAGAAATATTAGTATAGCATTGCTGGGTTAGATATAAAACTGGTTAATGCTCAACAGGCCATAAATCTTCAGAGCAATCTGTTCCACCAGATGGAATTTCTTTGTGTCAGTACAGTAGGAAAGTCTACAAGAAGAAATTTTACTTAGTCTGAAAACTATAAATCAATCATACAAAGTAAGATCAAGTATGTATATTACTTTAGACTACTATTGTGTATTTTTTGGTCATCATTTTATACCAAAAGCACTTGGCCCCAGAATGTTTGCCTTATTTTGCCACATTTAAGAATAATGATTTTTTTTATAACCTTTGTCACATGGATAATATTTCCAGATCTCTTGGCAGTATGAAAAACTTAACTATTTGAATGATTTCATAACCCCCTTTCTCTTAGTTTGAGGTATGAGGAAAACCTTTCTCTCTCTCTTTCTCTCTCCTTTTCTCCTCTCCTTCTCTTCCTCTTTCCCTCTCTCCCTCTCCCTTTCCCTTTCCATCTTGATCTTGAGGAAAAAATATATTCTGCTGACAGTACTTTCTGACGAAATCTTCCCTTGCAAATTTCAATCCCATCATTTTATACTCTGGACATAGATGATCACTAACATGGGCAGAATTTATCTGTAAAAAGTGTAAAGGGTCAATTACCTTTCTTCTGGATGAGGGGATATTTGTAATCTTTTGTAAATTCTTTGACTTTGGGGTTCAGGCAAAACAGTAATGGGGAGAGTCCATATTAACATTCTGTTTTACCTTCACAAATTTCACTTTATAAGATTCATCACTAATGTTTTGAAAACTGCCTATAACTATAGTTATTGTATCATTAGTTCAATTTGGAGAGCTACATATCTCCTGTTATCTCTAAATTCCGAGCCCACTCGGCCCTTGCCTGTAATTTGATCTAAATAAAAGTTTTAATGTGTACATTAAACAGAAAACTTATTTCCTGGCTCAGATCTAAGCTGAAAAGGTAATCCCTGTAGCTCTGTTTCTCAAATGACCGTGCGCGTGCGTGTGGTTTCAATCTCATCTGAAGCACTCAGTAGAAATATAAATGATTGTGTCTCTACCCAGTTTTTACAATCCTTATCTTGGGAGACTCTGTTGAGAGTCTGTACTTTTCATACTCTCCATAGATGATTACAGTACCCAACCAGGCTTTTAAGGAATGATTTGTTGTTTAATGTTCATGGTTTTGATACTTCCTGCATATCCAAATGGAACATCACATCTTGAAACAGTAGCTGGTTAGTTTACTACTTAATCATTTCAAGTAAATGTTCATTTGGCTCTTCCCCTTCTCCCTACTTATATAAAATAGAAAAACTAGGACAAAATTCAAAATGTCAAAGTCAGTTATAAATGCTACTACTCAAATAAACATATAGTCATTTTATTTCAGCATTTTAGTATTGTTTTTAATATTTTAAAAATAATGGAGTGTTTCACATTTACTATGGACACAGTTAAATACATTGGAAATACCCTTGTTTACATTCAGGCCATTATTATCAGTAGATAAAATGATAGCCTTGTGAAATATCTGCATTTGGAAATCTACCTCTAAAATATGTCAGAAGCTTTTTGAGTAATAAAGCACAGATAAGAGAGTGATGCTCCTTAGATGATGGGATAATGCTCTGGGTGGTTTAATAGAACTGCCAGTTATCTGTTGTGGCCTCCAGGTCTTGACAGTGGGATGTGGCTCTTGGCCTCATATTTTCATATATTTTAATGGCAGACTGGCACTCTAGTATGAAATTATTATCAGTTTATTCAATATGGCTACAAAATCTGGTTATATGACACAACTGGCATATAACTGGAAAAAATTGAGTTTTAGAGAAGTAACACAGTGACAATTTCTAAAGTTCTGGCTACCAGCGAGACACCTAAGATCTTAACATATCTACTTTTTGAGACTTTTCTCTTACCTTTTCCTTCCCTGGACATCACGCCTAGATGTGCACACATCTTTACCCTTCTGAATGTGCCATTCTTTTTGCCTTTGTGGTATTTCGTTTATTGGTCCATCTGGGGGAATCAACTTGACCCCCAATTTCACATGACCAATTCCCATTCAACTTTAAGGTTCAATTTAGAGGACAACTCACTCCATATGGCTTCAGTCATTATTTCCTTCTTCATAAAAGGTACACTTGCATGAACTACCATAAAAGGCTATACTCTAATCTGTCATAGAGTTCATGACATACTGAAATTATTTACTTGCCTGTCATCTTTACTAGGCAAAATATTCCTTGGACATTTTATCTCTTTCATTGTGATCACCTAATTAGAAGCTTGTAACTTTGTAGGCATTCAAATAAAGATTGATAATTTAGTTATCCTTATTCTGCATGGGTGTATCCAAGCCTGTTGATAATACTCTTACTTTTGAAATGTAGAAATAAGAGATATTATAAGGATTGTATCCTAAAGAAAATCTGTTAACAAAATTTTCCATGTGATGTTATGGTATTTTCCCATTGCCTTAAGTAATATTTTCAGTTACATATATTATATGGATTTTCATTTTAGGTTGCTTTTCATATAATTGTGTCAGCACTCTGATACACAAATTTCCAGTAACTTTTTCTGAAGTCTGTGAAGATGCATCAGTTGTCCTTGACATTAAAAAATAAGTATATATTGATTTTATAATATTTTACAAATTTTATCATATAATCATTATAGTGTGTATATATTTATTCTATGTAAAATATGTAAATACAGATAAGAAGCTCGTAAGTATTGGCTTTTATTTGTTAGTTGGCCAAGAATTACAATTTTTTTATAAAATTTCTTAGAACCACAGAACATCTGAACAAACATATATCTGAACGTGTACTGGTTTAAAGGATTTACCAAATTTTATTCTTTTTCAAGTTCCTTGAATTATGAAATTTGAATTAGCCATTAATGATGCCAAACAGCATTCTAAAAATATCATACTGTTTTAGAATTAGGAAGTATAATACTAAGGAATTTTGAATATATACCAGCAAAGGTTTAATCTTAATTTGATCATCAATGATTTTATGACTGTGAAATGAACATATTTTAGCATGTTCTACATTCCTTATTATAAAAACCTTAAGTGTTCAAATAAAACATTAGATGTTCAATTTATATTTTTATAATACGTTGATGATAAATAATGGTTTGTTTTGTTTAATGACATTGATTACTGATTTGGTATATTTTTCAGTGTTTTCTTTTTTGGTTTTTTAATTAGAATATTGTTCTGAGAGCAAATATATCATGGAAAATCTGTGATTATAATGTCCAGAGTGAGATTATTTTTCTATGCCATTTTGACTAGTGGAAATCAATGGTGTATGATGAACTTTAACTTAGCTCTACCCAGATAATACAAAATCGATATTTTATTCTAAGTTGGAAATGACAAATATCAAGTTATAATTCAAGGTTTTATGTAGGTTACTATACTCATAATAAAATAATTTTTCATAATAATATAATGGGAAACTTACTTGCATTTTCTCTTTATCTTTTTTAAATTAAATATAGATATAAAATGTTATATTAGTTTCAGGTATATAATGTATTGATTTGACACTTCTATACATTATTCGGTGTTCACCATAAGTGTAGCAACCATCTGTCACCATACGATGTTATTAAATATTATTGACTATATTCTCTATGTTGTACTTATCATCTCTTATTTTGTTGTGACTTATTTTATAACTAAAAGTACATTTTAATCCCCTTTATCTATTTCACTCATCCCCCTTCCCATCTCCCCTCTGGCAGACCTTCTGGTTTCTTTCTTTATATAAGCATCTGTTTCTGGCTTTTGTTTCATTTGTTGGTTGTTTTGTTGTTGTTTTTGTTTTTTATATTCCATATATAAAAAATGTATATATGTTATATATATATAATATATATATAATATATGTTATATATATGTTATATATATATAATATATATATAATATATGTTATATATATACATATATATATATATATATATATATATATATATATATATATATATTCATTCCTTGGGTAAATATGCAGTAATGCAATGAATGGATCAAATGGTATTCCTTTTTTAATTTTTGAGAAGCCTCTATATTGTTTTCCAGAGTGGATGTACCAAGTTACATTCCCACCAACAGTACACAAGGGTTCCCTTTTCATCTTCCCCCAAATTATTATTTCTTATATATTTTTTTATAATACCTATTCAGATTGGTGTGAGGTAATATCTCCTTGTGGTTTTGATTTGTATTTCCCTGATAATTAGTGGTGTTGAGCATCTTTTCATATATCTGTTGGCCATCTGTCTTGTTTGGAAAAATACCTATTCCGTTCCTCTGCCCATTTTTTTTAAAGCTTATTTATTTTTAAAGAGACAGAGATAGCATGAGTTGGGGGGTGGGCATAGAGAGAGGGAAAGTGAAAATCCCAAGCAGGCTCTGTGCTGCCAGCAAAGAGCCTGATGTGGGGCTTTGACTCATGAAACCATGAGATCATGATCTGAGCAAAAACCAAGAGCTGGACACTTAACCGAGTTACCCAGTTGTCCATCCTCTGCCCATTTTTAATTGGATTGTTTGTTGTTTTGGTGTTGACTTGTATAATTTTTTTAATATATTTTAGATATTAACCCCTTATTGGATATATCATTTGCAAATATCTTCTCCCATTCAGTGGGTTGTCTTTTGTTCTGTTGGTGATTTCCTCTGCTGTGCAAACATTTTGGGTGTAGTTCTAATAGTTCATTTTCACTTTTGTTTCCATTGCCTGAGGAGACATATTCATAAACATGTTGCTAAAGGCAATGTCCAAAAGATTATTATTTTTTCTTTAAGGGGCTCAATGGTTTCAGGTCTCACATTTAGGTCAGAATAATCCATTTGAGTTTATTTTTGTATAAGGTGTAAGAAAGTGGTCCAGTTTCCCCAACATCACTGTTAAAAAGACTGTCTCTTCCCCGTTGTATATTTCTTGCCTCTTTTGTCATACAATAATTGACCATATAAGTGTGGGTATATTTCTGTCTATCCTGTTCTAGTGATCTATGTGTTTATTTTTATACCAGTACCATAATGATTCGATTACTCTAGATTTGTAGTATTTCATAAAATCTGGAATTGTGATAATTCCAGCTTTGTTCTTTCTCAGGATTGCTTTGCTATTTGAGGTCTTCTGTGGTTCCATACAAATTTTAGAATTTGCTCTAACTTTAAAAAAATGTAATGGGTATTTTGATAGGGATTGCATCGAATTTGTAGATTGCTTTGGGTAGTATGAACATTTTAATATTAATTCTTGCAATCTGTGAGCATGGTATATGTTTTCATTTATTTGTGTTGTCTTCAATTTCTTCATCAGTGTTTTATAATTTTCAGTGTATGGGTATTTCACATCCTTCGTTAAATTTATTTCTAGGTATTTTATTTTTGATACAATCATAAATGAGATTGTTTTCTTACTTTCCCTTTCTGCTATATCATTATTAGCGTGTAGAAATGCAACAGATATCTCTATATAAAGTTTGAATCCTGAAAATTTACTGAATTTATTTATTTGATAGTGTGTTTTTTTTTAGGTGGGAGCAGAGTTTAGGGTTTTCTATATATATAGTATCATGTCATCTGCAGATAGTGACAGTTTTGCTTCTTTCTTACCAGTTTGGATGCCTTTCATTTGATTACTATAGCTAGGACTTCCACTACTATGTTGAATAAAAGTGGCAAGAGGAAATTCTTTTTCACCATTGAGTATGAGGTTACTCATCATATATATATATATATGGCATTTAGTATATTGAGGTATGTTTGCTCTAAACCCCCTTAGAGTTTTTATCATGAACAAATGTTGTATTTTGTCAAATGCTTTTTCTGCATCTATTAAGATATTCATACAGTGTTTATCCCTTTCTTAATAATGTGATGCATCACATTGATTTTCAAATATTAAAAAACCCATGCATCCCTGGAACAAGTCCCACTTGATCATAATGAATGATTTTTTAATGTATTGTTGAATTTGGTTTTCTAATATTTTATTGAGATTTTTGCATCTATGTCAATCAGAGATTGGCCAGTAGTTTGTTCTGTTTTTCTGGGTAGTTTGCTGTTTGGTTTTGATATCCCGGTAATGCTGGCCTATAGAATGAATTTGGGAATTTTCTTACCTCTTATGTTTTTTGTAATAGTTTAGAAAGAAGGGGCATTAACTCTTTAAATGTTTGGTAAAATTCAAGTGTGAAGCCATTTGGTCCTGGGCTTTGCTTAGTGGAGTGTTTCAATTACTGATTCAATTTCATTACTAGTAATCAGTCTGTTTAAATTTTCCACTTCTTTCTGATTTAGTTTTGGAAGAGTGTATATTTCAAGGAATTTTTCCATTTCTTCTAGATTGTCTAATTTGTTGGCAGATAAGTTTCATAATATTCTCTGTGTATTCTGTGGCATCAGTTCTTATTTCTCTTCCTTCATTTCCGATTTTATTTGAATTCTCTGTCTTCTTCATGAGCCTTCCAAAATTTTTATTACTCTTTTTATCTTTCAAAGAACCAGCTCCTGAAGTCTCTTCCATTTATCTCTGCTGACATCTTTATTATTCCCTTACTTCTACTAGCTTTAAGATTTGTTTGTTCCTCTTTTTCTAACTCCTTTAGGTGTAAGATTAAGTTGTTTGAGATTTTTTTTTTATTTCTCAAGGAAGGCCTATAATGCCATAATCTTCCCTCCTAGAACTGCTTTCACTGTATCCCAAATACTTTGGACTGTTCTCCTTTCATTTCATTTGTATTTCTTCCTTGTTTTCCTCTTTGATATTTTGGTTGACCCACTCATTGTTTAGTAGCATGTTGTTTAGCCTCAATGTATTTGTGGTTTTATCTAGATTTTTTATTGTAATTGAAATTTAGTTTTATACCTTTGTGGTAGGGAGAGGTGCTTGACACGGTATCAGTCTTCTTAAATTTACTGAGACTTATTTTGTAGCCTAACATGTAATTTGTCCTGGAGCACTTGAAAAGAATATATATTCTGCTGTTTGGGAATGGACTGTTCAATATATATCTGTTAGATCCATCTGGTATAATGTGTCATTCAAAGCCACAGTCTCCTGGTTGTTTTGTCTGGATAATCTATCTGTTGTTATAAGTGAGGAGTTAAAGTCCCTATTATTAATGTGTTACTGCTAATTTTTCCCTTTATAGTTGTTAATATTTTCTTTATGTACTTAGGTGCTCCAATGTTGGCTGCATAGATATTTACAATTAACACGTTCTCTTGTTGGATTCATCACTTTATCAGTATGTAGTAGTCTTCTTTTCTCTCACTCCAGCCTTCGTTTTAAAGCTTATTTTATCTTATTTTTTATTTTATTTATTTTATTTTACTTTTTATTTTTTTTAATTTACATCCAAATTAGCATATAGTGAAACAATGATTTCAGGAGTAGATTCCTTAATGCCCCTTACCCATTTAGCCCATCCGCCCCCCCACAACCCTCAGTTTGTTCTCCATATTCATGAGTCTCTTCTGTTTTGTCTCCCTCCTTATTTTTATATTATTTTTGTTCCCCTTCCCTTATGTTCATCTGTTTTGTCTCTTAAAGTCCTCATATGAGTGAAGTTATATGATTTTTGTCTTTTTCTGAGTAATTTCACTTAGCATAATACCCTCCCGTTCCATCCATGTAGTTGCAAATGCCAAGATTTCATTCTTTTTGATTGCCGAGTAATACTCCATTGTATATATATATACCACATTTTCTTTATCCATTCATCCATCTAAATATTGCTACCCTGGCTTTTTTTTTTTAATTGGTTCCATTTTCACAGAATATGTTTGTCCACCCCTTCACTTTCAATCTGTGTGTATTCTTAGGTCTGAAGTGAGTCTCTTCTAGGCAGCAAATAGATGGGCCTTCTTTCTTTACCAGTGCCCCTGGTCACCAGCACCAGGCATCCAGGGTGTCTCCTGGGTGAGCTGTCTGTACTCTACTGTTGTGATTGAGTCATGTTTATCCTCAGTTCAGTTGGCTGCTCTGACCCAGTTTTCCTGCTGTGTATGCACTGACTGGACTGGGTTTGATTACTGTGTTGAGAGGCCCAAGACCACTGCAGGCTCTTTGTGAGAGAGGCCAGGAGTCAGACTAGGTGTCTACAATAAGCCTTTCTGCCACAGCTGTAGGCAGCAGAAGGGCAAATCTTGCTCCTTCTGTAGCCAGCTACAAGACCTGGCTGCAGGAACTGCCGGGGCACTGGTGTGTGGGCTTATTTCCCCCCTCCGCAGACAGGAGTCACTTTAAGGTGGTGGAGGTTCCTGCAGGGACTGCTTGCAGGGTGTGGTAGGGTAGGAGCCACTCCAGAGGGAGCCTGCTGAGGCTGGCGGGTTGGATGAGGGGAGGCTGAGGGGCAACATGAGGGTGGGGCATGTAGTACTAGCAGGAGAGATGGAATGTTAGGTCTGGTTGCTGCTGTCTATACTGAGGGAGGGGAAGGGAAAGGGCATCTGCCAGCACTCTTGTTCCTGTAAAAATCTGAAGATCCCTGTCCTTGTAGCTCACATTCTGAAATTAGTAAATAAATCTCCTTCACATATACCCTACATACTTTTCAAAAAAAGTAATTTGCTACTGATGGTCATTCAAGTCAATTCCAAACTTTGGCTATTATGAGAAAATTCTGTGCATACGTTTCCGTGTTTTCCTATTTTTTCTGTGAATATCCAGGATGAATTTCTAGAAGTTACATTATTGAATCTAAGGGGCGCATGGGTGGCTCAGTTGGTTGAGCAACCGACTTCGGCTCAGGTCATGATCTGGCAGTTTGTGAGTTCGAGCCCCGCGTCAGGGTCTGTGCTGATATCTCAGAGCCTGGAGCCTGCTTCAGATTCTGTGTCTCCCCCTCTCTCTACCCCACCCCTGCTCACGCTCTGTGTCTGTTTCTCAATAATAAATAAATAAATGTTAAAAAAATTAAAATAAAATAAAATAATGTACATTTTACATTTTGATTGACATTGTCATATTTCTTTCCAAAAACATAATACCAAATACTGAATGTATAATATACAACATACATGGTGTGTTGCATTTATGACTTCTTTTACAAATCGTCTGTAATTATTTATCTTTGACATACACAAGGAAGAGGAGAACCATGTTTTATCCTGAATAGTTATGATAAAAACAGTTGAAATGTCCAATTTTTTGCCACTAATTTATGATTCAAATATAATTATAAAGACTAACATGAATTTGGTTCTATTCTTTTTTGTTAATTCCATTCTATTTAGGTTCCTATTCCCTTTCTGGTGTCAAATATTTAGCTACATTTTTTAAGAATGTAAGATTAGAAAATTCTTACAGTTAAAATATTTCCTTACCTCCTCTCAATTTTCCATTTTCAATCTCTCAATTATTGTTAATTATATTTTGTTCTGTTAACATAGCTTACTTTATCTTTAATGTTTATCATTTTAAATAAGACATTAAAATTTTCCCACAGTTATCAGTTTGACTATATAATTTGTCACATCATTAGGAAAAAATACAGAAATTGACATGCTATCATTTTCTGTCACCTCTTTCTCTACACTTTTTAAAATATAATTTTTACTTTGTCTCTATAACATCTTTGTGGTAAGCTGTGTGAAATTGGTATTTTTGTAGATGCAACATTTTTTATATCACCTATCCTGTATGAGTCAATCTGTTATATTCTGTTATTCATAATTCACAAAACTCTTTAGCTTTAGTTCTATATTTAGATATATTCTGTATTAAAAATGCAACACTGTTACTATAGATTTTCACTTATTTATTGTTGACCTCACTGCAAAAGCCTTATGATAGTGATATTTCCTGAGTTCATGTAGTAATCACAATTATTGGGTTTTCATCATACCATCCATCCTAAGAATTTTGACAATTATAATGTTCCTAGATTTTTGCACAATTTTGCATGTATGTAAGTGTATATTTATTGTGATATAATTTAAATACATAAAATCCACCACTTTAAAGTAAAAACTTGAGTGGTTTTTAGTATATGGCCAAGGTTGTACAACCATCACAAGTAATTTTAGAATATTTAATACTCCAAAAAGAAACCCCATTCCAGTTATCAGTCAGTTTCTCTCCCCCTTCCCCTTTGCACCCAGGGGGAAAGTATACTTTCTGACTATATGGATCTGCTTAATCTGAATATCTTATATAAATGGAATTATAAAATATGTGGCTTTGGCTTCTTTCACAGCATAATGATTCCAAGGTCCATTGATGTTGTAGTATGTATCAATTGTTTATTCTTTTTTTATGGGTGAATAATATTCATATATATTTATAAAATGAATTTTATATAAATATATATGTTTATATACTGTAAGTTCTATTAATATAATTATATATTACATAATTGTATGATTATAGTATAATCTATATGCATATAAAATATATTTATATAATATAATATATATACATATGTATTCATATTAATATATAATTTTTCATCTGTTGATGGACCCTTAGGCTGCTTCAATCTTTTAGCTTTTATGAATATTGTTCTAACATTCATGTATTAATTTCTATTTGAGTACCTGTTTTCAATTTTTAATTGTTATTTGATGTGTATATACCAAGGAGTGAAACATTAAGTTATGTAGCAAGTCTAACTTTTTGTGGAACTACCAAACCATTTTCTGTTTTGACTGAAATCATATTTCCACAAGCAATGCATGAGAGTTACAATTACTCCACATGTTTGGCAATGCTTCTTGTTTTATATTTGTGTTTACATTATTATACCATTTCCTTTTTGGTTTTTGTGTGTGCAGTGGTAGCACATTATGTATTAATTTGGTTTTTATTCCCTAATGACAATGATGCTGAGTCCCTTTACATGTGCTTATTGGCCATTTGTATATATTCTTTGGAGAAATATCTATTGAAATATTTTTCCCATGTTTAATTGATGTATCTTGTTACGTTGGGCTATGAGAGTTCTCTATAGATTTTGGATACTAGACTTTTATCATATGTATTACTTGCAAATATTTTCTTCCATTCTGTTTGATACACAAAAGGTTTTATGTTTGATGAGTTCCAGTGTATCGTAATTTTTCTTTGGTTGCTTCATTTTTGGTGTCCTATCTCAAAAACTCCCTAATATGATATTGCAAAGATTTATAACTATGTTTTAAGAGTTTTATAATTTTGTTGTCATGATTAAAAATAATGTACATATGTGATCAATTTTGAGTTAATTTTTATATGTGGTAGAAGGTAGGGTTTCAGATTCATTCCTTTACACATGAATATCCAGTTGTCCCAGCAACTAGATAAAAAGATGGTTTGTTAAAAAGGTGATTCTTTTCACCATTAAATTTTCTTAACACCCTTGTTGAAAATCGACTGAGTATAAAAGGGAGGTTTTAGGTCTGGAATCCAAACTCTATTCTATTGTTTTGTCTATCCTTATGTTAGTAACACATTTTATTACTGTAGCTGTGTTACTAGGTTTTGAAGTTGGGATACATAAGTCCTACAGATTTCTACTTTTTCTAGATTTGCAGAGGGGGGGGTACTATTCTCAGTCTCTTATGTATCTATGTGACTATTAGGATCATCCTGTATATTTCTGTAAAAAAAAAAAAGTAGTTGGAGTTTTGATAAGAATTATATTGAATATGTATAGGAAGTATTGCTATCTTCACAATATTAAGACTGCCTATCCATAAACATGAGGAGTCTTTCCATTTATTTAGGTCTTTAATTTCCTGTGGTTTTACGTGTACAAATTTTTTACCTCCCTGTTTAACTTATTCCTAATTATCTTATTTTTCATGCTATTATAAATGGAATTGTTTTCTTAATTTTATGAATGAATTATAAATTGCTAGCATATAGAAATATAATTGAGTTTTGTGTATTAATTTTTTTGTCTTGCAACCTTACTGAACTTATCATTTTTATTATCTTTTTGGATTCTTCAAGAATTCTTATGTATAAAATCATGTCAGCTGCAAATAGGCAAACAAAAGAAATAAAAATACTCAGACTTGATTGTAAAAAGTAAAACTATCTCTTATCGCCCTGTCTAGAACTTCCAATACCATGTTGAATAAAATGGACAAGGGCAGACTTTTTTGTCTTTTTCCTGATCTTAAGTAACAGCTTTCAGTTTCTCAGCATTAAGAATGGTGTTGATTGTGGATTTTCTGTAGCTATCCTCTATCAAAAACATTTTTCTGCATCTAGTATGATAAATATGTAAATATTTTTCCATTTCCCCCGTTATTCTATAAATATGGTATATTACATTGATTGATTTCTGTATGTTGACCCATCCTCACATTTGTGAGATAACTCCCACTTGTTTATAGTATATAATACTGTATTACATATATATGTATGTATATATATACATCATATATATAATCCTTTAAATTTGCTTTTCTAATATTTTGCTGAGAATATTTGTGTCAATATTCATAGAGGACACTGGCATACTATATTTTCTTGTGAGAACTTTGTCTGACTTTACCAAGATAATATTGGCCTCCTAAAATGAGTTAAGAAGTGTTTCTATATATCTTCTTTTTAACAAATAGGTATTTAAGAAGTATTAGTGTTACTCTTTTAATTATTTGGTTGAATGTACCAGTGAGGTCATCTGGTCCTGAATGATTGTTTGTAAAGTTGTTTTTATTACTAATTCAATCTGTTTATGTCTTTATAGAAATGTACTCACTATCGGTTAATTGTTTGGCATATACCTTTTTAAAACATTCCCTTATAATCCACTTCTATTTCTGTAAAGTCTGTAGTTAAGATACATTTTTAATTCCTGATTTCAACAATTGAAACTTTTCTTTTTCCTTGGTTGGAATTGGGTGTATCTTTGCAAAGAATCAGTTTTTGGTTTTGTTCAATTTTCTCTATATTTTATTTTTGTTGTTGTCTAATATTTACTTCTTCCTTCTTTTTCTTGCATTGGATTACTGAATTTTACTCCATTATTATAAAAGTAGGAGATTAGGTTACTGATTTGGGATGTTCGTTTTTATTGGAAACATTTATAGCTGTAAATGTCCATCTGAGCACTAATTTTATTGCCTGCAATAAGTACTGATATTACCAAGTATTTTGTAATTCCACTACGGTTCATTATTTGACTCTTTGGTTAATTTGTTGTTTAAGAACCACATATTTTTAAATTTCCTAAATTTCCTTCTGGTACTGATTTCTAATTCCTTTAATATGTTCAGAGGACATACTTTATATGATATCCATCCTTTAAAATTTTTGAGGCTTGTTTTATTAAGAAACATATGGTCTATCCTAGAAAATGTTCTTTGAGTACTTGAGAAGAATGTGTTCTTTTGTTGGGTAGAATGTCTTTTAGTTCTAGTTCACTAATAATGTTAAAGTCTTCTATTTTTTTTTATATTTTCTGCCTATTTATTTTATACGTTATTGAAAATTGGGTATTGAAATGTCCAAATATTATTGAAATATCTCTTTCTGCCTTTAGTTCTTTCAATTGTCCACTTGATGTTGGTGCATCTGATGGTTTCCCACAGGTCTCTGAGGTTCCATTTATCTTTTTTCATCCTTTGCTTATTCCTCAGACTGGATACTCTGAATTTATCTTTTGTCAGGTTTGCTGATTCTTTCTTCGGCTTGCACAGGTCTGCAGTTGATCTTTTCTACTGAATTTTTATATCAGCTACAGTAGTTTTCAACTGTAGGATTTATATTTGATCCTTTTTTCATAATTTCTATCTCCTTATTGATATTCTGTGTTTGTTGACAGAACATTCTCATGTGCTCCTCTAGTTATTTAGACATGATCTCCTTTAGCTCTTTGAGCACACTTAAAATAGCTAATTTACAGTAATTGAGGCTTCCTTGGGGATGGTTCCTATTGATTTTTTTTTTCTTTTGGATGGGTAATACTTGCTTGGTTCTTCATATATATCATAATATTTTGATGAAAAATATGTGTTTCCAGTAATGTAAGGTACAACTCTGGAAATCAGATGCTCCTCCTACGCAGAGTTTGTTGTTGCTGCTTACTTTTTTGTTATTTAATGACATTTCTAAACAAATTTTAAAGTCTGTTTCTTTATAGTGTGTGGCCATTAAATTTATTTTAGTTTGGTTAGTGATCAGATAATAACTAATTATGGATTTTTAAAAATTCTTGGAATAAATCTCCCAGTCTTTGCTGAGGGGCTCTGTGTGACTGTTAGGACACATCTTCAACATACAACCAGGAATTTTGAACCCGGACTTAACCTTCATTTTCTGCTGTGCAGAGCCTCAGGATATATCAAAGATCTATATATCATTAAGACCTTCTCATGTTTTTTTTTTTTTTTCTTTAATTCCCTGAACATGAACACAACTCTTTGAATGCATGATGCTTCCTAGGAATATGTCAGGTTTTTTTTAAAGCCCCTACACACATCTCATTCTTCACCTTTCCCTTTTAAGATTTTGGTTAATCTGGGGTGCCTGGGTGGCTCGGTCGGTTGAGCGTCTGACTTCGGCTCAGGTCATGATCTCACAACTTGTGAGTTCAAGCCCTGCGTTGGGCTCTGTGCTGACAGCTCAGAGCCTGGAGCCTGCTTTGGATTCTGTGTCTCCCTCTCTCTCTCTGCCCCTAACCCACTCGCATTCTGTCTCTGTCTCTCTCAAAAATAAATCAACATTAAAAAATTTTTTTTCAAGATTTTGGTTAATCTTTTGTGTGCCCAACTCTTCTAAATCACTCTAGGCAGTCAGGGTGTTATAACATTTGACAAATACCTCTTGGGGAGAAGCTTTTAGCACTCAGCAAGTTCAAATAAGGTGAAATAAAATAAGCTATTTTAGTAGAGTCTTCCAGAGAACCACAACTCAGGTCAAGTAATTACTATTCTTTGGAAATAAAGTTTGGAAAGAGCTGCAGTGCTATTGTGCTTCCTCTGATACCAGGAGTATGGCCTATTATCTTTTTTTTTTTTTTCAACATTTATTTTTGGGACAGAGAGAGACAGAGCATGAACGGGGGAGGGGCAGAGAGAGAGGGAGACACTGAATCGGAAACAGGCTCCAGGCTCTGAGCCATCAGCCCAGAGCCTGACGCGGGGCTCGAACTCACGGACCGCGAGATCCTGACCTGGCTGAAGTCGGACGCTTAACCGACTGCGCCACCCAGGCGCCCCTGGCCTATTATCTTTCTAAAGCTACTCTTTAGACATCAAGTGGTGGATGAAACTAGAAGAGATGAAATACCACAAAGCATGTTGTTGATGCTAAGATTCAGCCATTCCATTTTTCTTGATGACATGCCACCTCATGGCTGAAGTCTCAGGTTAATTTTTGGAATTCTGACAATTTGTGGCTACTTTTGTGGCTTTTTTGGAGTGTCTTTACTCCATCATGTTCACATCTCTCACTCCACCTTTCATTTTCATTCCTAGTGATGTTTTTCTCATTCTTAGTTTACTTAGCTTGTCAAGATCCCTTTTTATTTTAATTTTTTAAAAATTAATTTTATTTTTAGATTTTCCCATTGTACAAAAAACTTGAATGAAAATACCTGAATTTCTTAGATTTGATTTCCAAAAGCAATTTATCTGATATATGCATTTAGTTTCCTTTTGATCCTCAGGTAGCATTTTTGCATAGCTTCCCTCACATATCTTTTCCATATATAGTATCAATATCTAAGATAAGAAGTTATGTCAAAATGGTTTTTCTGGTAAAACATTCATTAATTTTTTAACATTTATTAGTACTTACTAGGTTCCAGTGATTATGAGAATACATAATGAAAAATAATTCCAACTATCCCTACCCTAATTCAGCTTGTATTTTATCAAGGACAGACATAAAATAAAATCCTAGACCCTGAACTGCAGACTGGGTAAATTACCTTGAAAGGAGAAGAGACGATAGGTCCTAAGGTGAAAATTTGAGAACACAGTTCCAAGTCTTTTACAGTCATTGAGAAATCTTGATGGCATGAACCAGGATGACGTCACTGAGGTGGTAATACTGGACATCCATGTAATCCAAGACACTTGTCCTTAAAGTGAAATTGCGACTTGATGGGTTAAGCACTGCAGATTTTATCCATCTCTTCCATTGCAGGAGATTTTGGGGAAAAGTGTGTTCGATAGTGTCAATACTTACCTACTCAAAAACCTTTTATCTACATATTTTCTTGCCTGAGCTCATCTTTTACTATGAAAGCTATTATTTTCAGATATTAGCTTTTCCACTCTCCATTACAGTGAGCAAATACATACTTTAGTCAATCTTGATTAATATCACAAAAAGAAAAAAATTGCCTGCTGAGGGTATAGTTTAGGGAAAAAAAACTTATTCTCTAAACTTAAAAAAATTATGAAAATAAATTCATCTCTTCTTCAGCTAGATGTGAGATGCCCATGATTTGTAATAGTAGGAAATAAGCCTAGAACTCAAGCTAACATTTAAGGAGGCTAAAATTTGAGTTCAAAATAGCAGTTCCAATGATCTAAATCCATCTGCAACTGTATTTCAGGACTCCCATTATATTTCTGGTGAGAAATTCTTAGTAAATGTGCTCTTGTTGATAGAAAATGACAAGGATAACTCATTTGTTACTTGAAATATCAGTTTGTATTGTAATTTACTCCTAATCATGGGTAGATGTTTGGGTTAACATTTGGTCAGAGACAATCAATCTCCCTCTTTCTAGCCATTACTTTCACTGTGACAATGTCAGAATTCAACACATAGGTAATCAGAATATTAAAAGTAGAATAAACAGATTACAATATAGAAGAAAATAATGCTGAGTATTTTCCAAAGTTAGAGAGCAAACCACAAATCTAAGAGACAGCAAAACTATGCATATCATATTTAACTTGTTAAAAACCAATGATAACCAATGAAAAGAAAAAATATTAACAGCAACCATGACAACAACAATATACTATTTATAGAAGGACAAGGATTAAGAATTATAGCAATCTGTTCATCAGAAAACCTTAAACAAGACAGGAGAGTGGTATCTTTAATGTGCTGAATAAAAAAGTGGTCAATGCAGAATTCTATATCCAGTGAAAACATTATTGAGAATTTAAGGAGAAATAAATGCTTTCAAAGAAACAAAAACTAAGCGAACCCATTGCTATTAGACCTACTGTGAAAGAAATGTTTGAGAATGGTCTTTAGGAAAAAGGGACAGGATCATTCAGAAAATAGAACATCAGAATATTGAAAATGGAAAAAAAATAAAAGTACATATAGTATTTTTTTCTTATTTGTAGTTTTTGAAAACATAACTGATAAAAACCAGGCTGAATTATATATTAGGTGTTTACAGCATAAAATTCAGGAAAACAATGGCATAAGGGATGGAAGAGAGAATAGGTTTTACACAATTAAAAATTTCTTACACTGCACACAGGTGATATAATATTATGTTACAACTGTTGCAGGTTATTTTTAAATGTATATTGTGAACCCCAGAGCAACCAGTAAAAAATGTGTTAAGATAATATAACCAATAAATTAGATTAAATGGGCTCATTAAAAACTGCTAAATTAAAACCAGAGAAGACAGAAAAAGAGAAAAAAGTTACAAGGAAGGATCAAATGGAGAAAATAGAAAACAGATAACAAGATGCTACAATATAATCCAGTCACATCAATAGTCATTGTGAATGTCAATGATCTAAACCCACTAGTCAAAAGAGAATCTTATATAAAACAATAATGACCCAACTATATTTGTCAATAAGAATCCACTACAAATATAAGATACTGATAGGTTATGTATGGTAAGAGGATGAAGAAAGATGAAATCATTAACCAAAATAAATCTCAAGAAACTATATTAATTTCATATAAATTACATTTCAGTACAAGAAACTTTTTCAGAGATAGACAGGAAACAAATGATGAAACGGGTAAATTTTACCCAAAAGACTAAAGAATCTTAAATTTGTATCCATGTGTCAAGACAGTATCAAATAGGATGCCTGGGTGGCTCAGTTGGTTGAGTGTCTGACTTCGGGTCAGGTCATGATCTCACGTTACTGGATTTGAGCCCCATGTTGGACTTTGTGCTGACAGCTCAGAGTCTGGAGCCTGCTTTGGATCTGTATCTCCCTCTCTCTCTTCCCCTCCTTCACTTACACTCTTGTCACTCTCCCTCTCTCTCTCTCAAAAATAAACAAACATTAAAAAAAAAGTATCGAAACACATGGGGAAATAATGGATAAAAACAAAAGGAAGAATAAATGGAGTTGTAATTATGATTGGAGACATTAACATGCCTCTCTCAGAAATTGACAGAACAAGTAGCCAGAAAATGAATAAAAAAATAGATAACCCCCAAGCAACTGTCCATCACTTGGATCTCTTTGAGAGTTCTGGAGCATTCCATCTAACAATAGTAGAATACACAGTCTTTTCAAGTACAAACGGAGCAGACATCTATGTAAACTGCATCCAGGAGTATAAAACAAACCTTAATAAATTTAAAAACAGAAATTACTATAATATGCTTTTGGACTGAGACAAAATTAAACTAGACGTCAATATTAGAGAGGTAGGCAAAAAATCTCCAAATATTTAGAAAATAAAAATCACATCTATCTAATCCATGAGTTGAAGAGAAAGTCTCAAGAGCAATTTAAACTAGCTGCCTTTTCTTTATAAGTATCCTCTTAGCTTTAAAGAATAGTGATGGATATAGCAGCAGTGACACATTGAATGGTAGTTATACATGTATGCTAGAGGAGTTTTCAACCTCTCTTTATATACTTCCTGCCCACATATTCAATGGGTCTTCCACAGTATCATTTTGGGTGGTAATAAGAATAAATATCAGATTTTGATCACTCCCCTTTCTTCCCCTCTAATACTGGGAGAAGCATAGATATTATAGAGTTTAAGAGTGGTAGTGATTTTTAAATTTGTTTTCTTTCTCGACCTGTTAAGATATAATGGTAGGTGTTGAATTTCTGCTACTGTGTTTCCTTGCTTATTTGTATGTTTTAGTGGGCTTTCACTAAGAAGTTTCTTTCATTCAGTTTCTCTTTCAGAAAATTTTCCAACTGTTTTCAGCTTTTTTAAAATTATGCCATATTTTGTTTACAGTGAAAGGTTTTACATTCAACAGTAAGTTTATAGAATTTTGTAACAAGATTTCAGCTTGACCAACTCAATAACTTCATGGGCCTAATTTCAAGATGAATCAATTTCAAGTGTAATTTGGTTGGGAAGGAATCTGGTATGAAGTGAAAAGTCATTCAGAGTTGGGGGTGATTTCTTAGTCTAATCACAGAAGAAAAAAAATTAAGAGATTATTTGCTCAGCCTCTTCGTTACAGAGAGAAGGTGGATTTTTAGAAGTACTACATTAGGAGCAACAACTAATAACAATTTCTAAATTTGGGCCATTATATTTTACTTTTATCGCCTTTCATCTTACTTCTTTATACCATTTTAAATAATATTTAATCTTACAAGGAAGTTTTGAAGATGTTGTTTCTGATGTAACCATTAGAGGCCATTGCTCATGTTTGATACATGTAGCCACTTAAAATCCTGTCATGATTCACAGTACCTTTCATCATTATTTTCTCTTAAACCCCCTAATATATTTAATGGTTTTATGTAGTTTAAAGGGTAACCATAACTTCAGTTAGTGAAGTGATCGAAAAGGATTATTTCTCATTATGTTAATTATTTCCTATTGTTACTTCTTCTGAATCTCTGAAAGCCTTTTTTCCTTCCAATTTTCCTTTGTTCTTAGGTAACTCTGAAATTACTAAGCATCAAATGTAGTAGAAGACTTTCATTTAGCAATTCAAATATACTAAATGCCTATTAATTACAATTTAAAATTATAATAAGGGAGCTTCCAATTGGTGACCATGTGGAGCTGCAGGGAGAGTGGCAGCCTGGCGAGCTCAGGGAAGCTGCCTGCCCTTGCTGCACACCTCCTCCCCCCCATCTGGCTGTTCCAGAGTCACATCCTTTGTCACTCACCTCGTGATCTGGGCAGTCCAAGATGACAGCATAGGAAGATCCTGAATTCACCTCCTTGTATGAACATACCGAGTCTACAGCTACATGTGCAACAATTCCCTCTGAAAACGACCTGAAAAACATATGAACAACTTCCTCACAAACAATAAAAGGGCTGCATGGAGACAGGAAGATGACAGCATAGGAGGATGCTGGGCTCACCTCATCCTGCAGATCTCTTAGATTCCACCCACACCTGCCTAAATAACCCAGAAAACTGCCAGAAGATAAGCAAAATGGACTTTCCGGAGCCAAGCATAGACAAGAGTCCCATAGAAAAGGGTAGGAAGGGCAGAGAGGCAGCGCATGCTACATGGACTAGCGAGACAGAGCCGGGGCGGTGGAGGGGCAGCCCGCCTGGCAAGGCAGATCCCCTGAAGTCTGGCTTGCAAAAGCGGAGGGGCCGGACTGCACGACTTCTGACAACAAGCAGGACTTAACATCTGGAATGTTAAAAGTCAACAGCTCTGCTCTTGGAGAGTGGGAGGGCGAGAGGACACCAGGAAGGAGACTTGTTGAGCCCCGGAAGGACAGAGTTCAGTAGGGGAACAAAGGCTCTGGCAAGCGCCATTTTCCTTTCCCATCCTCCAGTTGAAATTCCAAAGGGAACTGGTTCCTGTCACTGAACTTGCCTGCAACCCTGTGCTTCTGTGAATACATCCATCCTAAGAGTCTGCCTCCCTCCCAGCGCTGCAGGGTCCCTCCCACAGGGGACCACTGACCCCAAAGCAAGCTAAGCCTAACACTTCCGCCCCTGTGCACCTCGCACATTCACCCCAGGTAATACGCCCTGGGCCAGATCCCAGAGAGGCAGCACCACAAGCATGGCAGTGTGGAAGTAGCCCAGACTGGGGTCACACCACTCCACAGTGAGTCCTGCCCCTGGGAGAGGGGAAGATGAGGTACACACCAGTCTGCCTGTGGCCCCGCCCACCAACACAAGTTACTCCAGACAGCACAGCAGAAGTGCCTTGCAGTTTGGAGCCACCACAAGGACTAACAAAAATGACGAAATGGAGTTTCAAAAGAAACTCCAGGAAGCAGCTACAGCTAACGAATTGATCAAAAATGATTTAAGCAATATAACAGAACAAGAATTTAGAATAATAGTCATAATATAACCGCTGGGATTGAAAAAGTAGAGAGGACAGCAGAGAATCTATTGCTACAGAGATCAAGGGGCTAAGAAATAGTCATGAGGAGCTAAAAAATGCTATAAATGAGGTGCAAAATAAAACGGAGGCAGCCATAGCACAAATTGAAGAGGCAGAGGAGAGAATAGGTGAATTAGAAGATAAAATAGTGGGAAAAGAGAAATAAAAAAAATCCAGGAGTATGAAGGGAGAATTAGAGAGTTAAGTGATGCAATCAAATGGAACAATATCCGTATCATAGGATTTCCAGAAGAAAGAAGAGAGAGAGCAAGGAGCTGAAGGTGTACTTGAACAGCTCATAGCTGAGAACTTCCCTGATCTGGATAAGGAAACAGGCATTGAACTCCAAGAGGCACAGAGAACTACCTTCAGATGTAACTTGAATTGATCTTCTGCACGACATATCATAGTGGAAGTGGCAAATACAAAGGTAAAGAAGGAATTCTGAAAGCAGCTAGGGATAAACAGGTTCTAACTTACAAAGGTAGACACATAAGGGTAGTAGCAGACCTATCCACTGAAACTTGGCAGACCAGAAAGGAATGGCAGGAAATCTTCAATGTGATGAACAGAAAAAATATGCAGCTGAGAATCCTTTATCCAGCAAGTCTGTCATTCAGAATAGAAAGGGAGATAAAGGTTTTCCCCAACAAACAAAAACTGAAGGAATTCATCACCACTAAACCAGCCCTACAAGAGATCCTAAGGGGGATTCTGTGAGTGAAATGTTGCAAGGACCACAAAGTACCAGAACATCACTACAAGCATGAAACCTACAGACATCACAATGACTCTAAGCCCTTAACTTTTAATAATAACACTGAATGTAAATGCACTAAATGCCCCATAGGGTATCAGAATGGATTTAAAAAAAAAGACCCATCTATTTGCTGTCTACAAGAGACTCATTTTAGACCTTAGGACACCTTCAGATTTAAAGTGACGGGATGGAGAACTACTTACCATGCTACTGGAAGTCAAAAGAAAGCTGGAATAGCCATACTTATATCAGACAAACTAGACTTTAAATTAAAGGCTGTAACAAGAGATGAAGAAGGGAATTATATAATAATTACAGGGTCCATCCATTAGGTAGAGCTAACAATTATAAATGTCTATGCACTGAATATGGGAGGCCCCAAATATATAAAACAATCACAAACATAAGCAACCTTATTGATAAGAATGTGGTAATTGTAGGGGACTTTAATACCTCACAACAATGGATAGATCATCTAGACACAGGATCAATAAAGAAACAAGAGCCCTGAATGATACATTGGATCAGATGGACTTGACAGATATATTTAGAACTCTGCATCCCAAAGCAATAGAATATACTTTCTTCTCGAATGCACATGGATCATTCTCCAAGATAGATCACATACTGGGTCACAAAACAGCCCTTCGTAAGTAGAAAAGAATTGAGATCATACCATGCACACTTTCAGACCACAATGCCATGCAACTTGAAATCAACCACAGGAAAACGTGTGGAAAACCTCCAAAAGCATGGAGGTTAAAGAACACCCTACTGAAGAATGAATGGGTCAACCAGGCAATTAGAGAAGAAATTAAAAAATATATGGAAACAAATGAAAATGCAAATACAACAATCCAAATGCTTTGGGATGCAGCGAAGGCAGTCCTGAGAGGAAAATACATTGCAATCCAGGCCTATCTCAAGAAACAAGAAAAATCCCAAATACAAAATCTAACAGCACACCTAAAGGAACTAGAAGCAGAACAGCAAAGACACCCCAAAACCAGAAGAAGAAGAGAAATAATAAAGATCAGAGCAGAAATAAACAATATAGAATCTAAAAAAAAACTGTAGAGCAGATGAATGAAACCAAGAGTTGTTTTTGTGAAAAAATAAACAGATTTGATAAACCTCTAGCCAGGCTTCTCAAAAAGAAAAGGGAGATGACCCAAATAGATAAAATCATGAATGAAAATGGAATTATTACAACCAATCCCTCAGAAATATAATCAATCATCAGGGAATACTATGAAAAAGTATATGCCAACAAACTAGACAACCTGGAAGAAATGGACAAATTCCTAAGCACCCAGACACTTCCAAAAGTCAAACAGGAAGAAATAGAAAACTTGAACAGACCCATAACCAGTGAAGAAATTGAATCAGTTATCAAAAATCTCCCAGCAAATAAGAGTCCAGGACCAGATGGCTTCCCAGGGGAGTTCTACCAGACATTTAAAGCAGAAATAATACCTATCCTTCTCAAGTAGTTCCAAAAAATAGAAAGGGAAGGAAAACTTCCAGACTCATTCTATGAAGTCAGCATTACTTTGATTCCTAAATGAGACAAACACCCAGCAGAAAAAGAGAACTACAGGCCAATGTCCCTGATGAATATGGATGCAAAAATTCTCAACAAGATACTAGCAAATGGAATTCAACAGCATATAAAAAGAATTTTTCACCATGATCAAGTGGGATTCATTCCTTGGCTGCAGGGCTGGTTCAACATTCACAAATCAATCAGTGTGATACATCATATTAATAAAAGAAAAGAACCATATGATCCTGTCAATCGGTGCAGAAAAAGCATTTGACAAAATTCAGTATTCCTTCTTAATAAAACCCTCAAGAAAGTCGGGATAGAAGGAATGTACTTAAACATCATAAAAGCCATTTATGAAAAGCCCACAGCTAATATCATCCTCAATGAGGAAAAACTGAGAGCTTTCCCCCTGAGATCAGGAACACGACAGGGATGTCCACTCTCACCACTGTTGTTTAACATAGTGTTGGAAGTTCTAGCATCAACAATCAGACAACAAAAGGAAATCAAAGGCATCAAAATTGGCAAAGATGAAGTCAAGCTTTCACTTTTTGCAGATGACATGATATTATACATGGAAAATCCAACAAACTCCACCAAAAGTCTGCTACAACTGATACATGAATTCAGCAAAGCCACAGGGTACAAAATTAACGTACAGAAATTAGTACATTATACACTAATAATGAAGCAACAGAAAGACAAAGAAATTGATCCCATTCACAATTGCACTAAGAACGATAAAATACCTAGGAATAAACCTAACCAAAGATTTAAAAGATCTGTTTGCTGAAAACTATAGAAAGCCTATGAAGGAAATTGAAGAAGATACAAAGAAATGGAAAAACGTTCCATGCTCGCGGATTGGAAGAATAAATATTGTTAAAATGTCAATATTACCCATAGCAATCTACATATTCAATGCAATTCCAATCACATGTGCACCAGCATTCTTCTCGAAGCTAGAACAAGCAATCCTAAAATTTGTATGGAACCACAAAAGACCCCGAATAGCCAAAGTTATATTGAAGAAGAAAACCAAAGCGGGAGTCATCACAATCCCAGACTTTAGCCTCTACTACAAAACTGTAATCATCAAGACAGCATGGTATTGGCACAAAAACAGACACAGAGACCAATGGAATAGAATAGAGACTCCAGAATTGGACCCACAAAAGTATGGCAAACTCATCTTTGACAAAGCAGCAAAGAATATCCAATGGAAAAAAGACAGTCTCTTTAACAAATGGTGTTGGGGGAACGGGACAGCAACATGCAGAAGAATGAAATTAGACCACTTTCTTACACCACTCACTAAAATAAACTCAAAATGAATGAAGGACCTGAAGGTGAGACAGGAAACCATCAAATCCCTAGAGGAGAAAGCAGGAAAAAAACTCTCTGACCTCAGCTGCAGCAATTTCTTACTTGACACATCTCCAAAGGCAAAGGAATTAAAAGCAAAAATGAACTATATGGACCTTATGAAGATAAAGCTTCTGCACTGCAAAGGAAACAATCAACAAAACTAAAACGCAGCTGACAGAATGGGAAAAGATATTTGCAAATGACATATCGGACAAAGGGCTCGTATCCAAAATCTATAAAGGTCTCACCAAACTCCACACCCGAAAAACAAATAATCTACTGAAGAAATGGGCCAAAGACATGAATAGACACCTCTGTAAAGACATCCAGATGGCCAACAGGCACATGAAAAGATGCTCGACGTCACTCCTCATCAGGGAAATATAAATCAAAACTACACTGGGATAACACCTCACGCCAGTCAGAGTGGCTAAAATGAACAAATCAGGAGACTATAGATGCTGGCGAGGATGTGGAGAAACAGGAAACCTCTTGCACTGTTGGCGGGAATACAAACTGGTGCAGCTGCTCTGAAAACCAGTGTGGAGGTTCCTCAAAAAATTAAAGATAGATCTACCCTATGACCCAGCAATAGCACTGCTAGGAATTTACCCAAGGGATACGGGAGTACTGATGTATAGGGGCACTTGTACCCCAATGTTTATGGCAGCACTTTCAACAATAGCCAAATTATGGAAAGAGCCTAAATGTCCATCAACTGATGAATGGGTAAAGAAGTTGTGGTTTATATACATAGAATGGAATACTACGTGGCAATGAGAAAGAATGAAATATGGCCTTTTGTATCAACGTGGATGGAACGGGATAGTGTTATGCTAAGTGAAATAAGTCATACAGAGAAAGACAGATACCATATGTTTTCACTCTTATGTGGATCCTGAGAAACTTAACAGAAGACCATGGGGGAGGGGAAGGGGGAAAAAAAAGCTAGAGAGGAAAGGAGGTAAATAATAAGAGACTCTTAAAAACTGAGAATTAACTGAAGTTTGATTGGGGGTGGGAGTGAGGGGAAAGTGGGTGATTGGCATTGAGGAGGACAGCTGTTGGGATGAGCACTGTGTGTTGTATGGAAACCAATTTGACAATAAATTCCATATTAAAAGAATAAAAATTACAATAAGTATTCTGTTATAGTTTAGAATCTTGAAGTCTAGGTTTATTTAAGGGATTATTATAGCTTATAATAATAAAATAATTAGGTTTATAATTTTATAGTATATAATATGTAAGTTATATATGCTATATAGTTCATAATATAAATTTTGTATCATATGAAGAGAATGTAAACATTAACGGTGGTAACCTATGGATCAAAAGCTAACATAATCCCATTAAATATACCTGTGGAAAAAATAGACAAAGAGACATTTCCAAAATGTTCAAAATAAGAATACTGGTGATTTAGTTGAAGCTTTCTTTGGTTGGATGTAGGACATTAGTAAAGTTTTGTTTTAAATGTATTCCACCAATGGTCATATTCCAAATGACTTAAAAAATCAAAGAAGGGAAAATTCACTGTGGGGACCTCCTTAGGCTGCTGGTAACTGGCTGTCTGTTATCTGTGCATTTGTTTGTCTTTAATTTGTCAATTTGAAATAATGATTCACAATAGGTGTGCAAAGATTTTACAGAACATCACAGCATAGCTGCCACTTGGGCAGTTTATTACTTTCTTAGGAAGTTCCAATATACTGCCTCATAACAGTCCTTTCAAGCCCATACCATTGCCATTTAACAGATGAGAAAAAAAATGCCTTGAGTGACATCACTCAAAATGGCTTTGGTGGCACGTTTTGTTGGTGGGGTGGGAAAGAGGAAATGATAGGATATTTAATGGTGAATTAAGAGAAATTCTCCTAATCTCCTTGCCTGTCCAAAGTGTTGGTGATCCATGTGCAGTAGTGACTAAGAAAAAATGAGTTTCTTGCTCCCTAGGAAGGTTTGAAAAGGCTCTTCCAGGGCACCTGGGTGGCTCAGTCGTTTAAATGTCCGGCTTCGGCTCAGGTCATGATCTCATGGTTTGTGGGTTCAAGCCCCGCATTGTACTCTGTGTTGACAGCTCAGAACCTGGAGCCTGCTTCAGATTCTGTGTCTCCCTCTCTCTGCCCCTGCCCTGATCACACTCTGTTTCTCAAAAAATGAATAAACGTGAAAAACAAAATTGAAAAGTCTCTTCCAGAATCATACTAGAATGGTAAGACGCAGGTTGCTTTGGTTGTAAAGCCAGAGAGATGAAGTATCAAGCACTTATTTACTTTCATTTCAAAATTAAGCAGTGAACAGTGAACCTAGTATCCTGGAGGAAGCCAGGATTCCCAAAAGTTACTGTAGAAAAATGCATTTTCTAAAGACTATCATATGAGCAATCTGGTGATCAAATAAATACTAATGCAATTAGTGATATGCCACATGACAAATGTATTTAACAGCTTGAAAGTTGGGGGATAACATTTACATATAATTCTAAAAATAAATATATTAAATGTGGAGAAATCAAGATTAGGTCTCAGACTACCCTGCCTTTGTCTCATCTACCATGAATTTTATCTCACAATAATTCCATCTCACAAAATCCCACTGGATGGAAACAGAAACTAACTATTTTGTTGCAATCTAAAATATTCTGCAGACTAAAACTCATGGTTTCGGTTGATGTCACATCTGCCTAATATAAAATTCATTTTTTTTTGTTTGTTAAGGAGGATGCAGCTTTCAAGTACCAATGAGGACCTATACTACACTGACTGACATCTCTTCAAGACATAGGAAAATGGGGTTGATTATTTCTCACATGTTGATCAAGGTCACTGAGGAAAACATAGTATAAAAAGTTAATATTGTAGGAAAGACTTGACATCAAAAATGAAATAATGTTTGATATTGAAAAAGATATATTATCCCCATAGCTCTGCCAAACTTAGTGTCTACACAAATTATTATCTCTCTTTTAAGTGTCAGTAAGTTATAGTTATGTAAGTTACAGTTCTCTAAGGGCAGCTTTAACTGCTTTCTGTTACTTAGAAATTTCCTCTGTTTTACTTCTCTCAGTCAAAATGACTTCAATTTTTACAATGCCATTTCCTTTTATGTCAGAATTGTGTGCCATGGCATAGAATTTCCAACTGAATATACCTTTTCTCTTTCTCTCTACAAATTATATATACCAAATGAATATCTTATGTATAACTTGCTAAAATAAAGGATGTCACTTTTCATTTGCTCATGGATACTGATATTCTTTGTACTAAGATTTTAGTACTGGGGTACCTGGGTGGTGAGTTAATTGACTGTGCAACTCTTGATTTTCGCTCAGGTCATGATTTTGTGGTTTGTGGGATTGAGCGCCACGTCAGGCTCTGCACCGGATATGCAGCCTGACTTGGGATTCTCTCTCTGCCCCTCCGTCTCTGTCTCAAAATAAATAAATAAATAAATGTAAAATAATAAATAAAATCTGAGTACATATCTTCACTTGCAGAATTATCAAAGTTTGCTGAATATAAGAAAGTTCCCTGTGGAGATGATAATGTTAACTCCTAAAAATTCCTGGATTAACACTATAGTGAGATTTTACTCCTAGAATAAGAGAAATATATTATGACTCCTCTACTCCTATTTATAATTTTATTAGCAACTGTATGGAAATTGTCTAAAAAATTGTTTTATATATAAATTCAGCCCATTAATTATGGCAAAATTATTGATATTGTTGCAATTATACTGTCAACTCTCCTGAACTCAGTTTCTCTGTGTTTTGCCTATAGTTGTGCTTAGAAGTAACTTTCTAGAATCCACATTTCCACTATGTGTTCTAAAATTACTGAATAAATAAGAAAATTATATACCTCAGTATTTGTTTAGAATATGGATATCATATGGATGATACAGCTGATAAAAAAACATTAGATCTTTTTCTGTACAAACTTAATGGTTGGACTTTGGGGAATATGGTGGCAGTGGTGGCAACACAGATTTGGGTCTTTCCAAATCCTAATTAGACCAACTACTGGGGAATCCAAAATCTTCTGGACAACATATCCAGAAACTAATGAAAATGCCTTCACAAACTCCAAGATGAAAGGTGGTCCACCATGAGAGCAGGGGTAGGAATGGAGAGCTTTCAGAAAATGATGCAAGATTAACAACTGTAAAAAGAAGGTCTGGGTAGGAAGTGTCTCGGTCCACATGCCAGTTGTGAGAAAAATCTGACCTGGCCAATGAGCCACCCCTCAGTGGAGCCCTAAAGTGGACAGAAGTCAAATGAACCTAGGACTCCGTATCAGGCTTAGTCTTTGGCTGGGTGCAGCCTGGAAGAAGCAGGGCTGTAGAGCCCAAAAGAAACAGGCCTTGGTCTGTATGTGGTGGAACTAATAGGGTTACAGCTGGAGGCTGAAAGTCAGCTATACTCCCCATAAAATGCTTCCAAAGAGATTCGAGCAAAGCACTTTAATGGCAGTAGCAATCTACCCATTACAACGCATACATGCACTTTTCTAAGTTCTTGTATGGTTTTCTGGGGCCTCTTTCTGAGGAAAGTTACTGACTCCTTTTTTTCCACTGTTGTAATTGGGACCACAACGGGGTAGGAATTCCAAGATAACCTTTTATTTATTTATTTTTTTCAACTTTTATTTATTTTTGGGACAGAGAGAGAGAGAGAGAGCATGAACGGGGGAGGAGCAGAGAGAGAGGGAGACACAGAATCGGAAACAGGCTCCAGGCTCTGAGCCATCAGCCCAGAGCCTGATGCGGGGCTCGAACTCACAGACCGCGAGATCGTGACCTGGCTGAAGTTGGACGCTTAACCGACTGCGCCACCCAGGCGCCCCCAAGATAACCTTTTAAAAAGATAGATATGCTTCAGATATTGGAACTTAATTTCTCTTTTTCTTAGAACACTGTCACTAGATATTGACTTGCCATATGTGACCATGAGGTAAACAGTGATAAGAATGTAGAAAATACATAAAGGGAAAAGAGGGCATTGTAAAAATTAAAATAAGTATATCTGATGAAGCTAAACACAGAAGTTCCAGTCTCTATGATTCCAAAAATCTGAATATTTAAGATAAAAATATAATTAATGGAGAATTAAAAGTTAAAACTAGACAGATGAAGTAAAAATTGAATTCAAGCATATCCCCCAAACGTCATAATTATGCAAAGGAATTATAAGATAGAAAACACAAAATAGAATTTGAACTATAGAGGATAAAAAAAAGGGTCCATTAGGCTTTTAATAATAATTTCAGAAATTTACAGACAACTTAAAGAATATACCATTTCACAAGACAATACCAATAATTTTTCAGAACTAACTTAAAATAATGTGTTAGCCAACTAAATAACAACAAAACTGTAATGGGTTTCAAATGGGTCAAAAGCTAATTTCCACTAAGACACGCAGAATCAAAATGACTGACTTAGCAAGTAAAAAAGATGTTGGTAATAAATAACATTTAGTGATAACATTCTGATCACAGTGAGCAAAAATGTGTTATTTTAATAAAATCTTAAAAGTGCTGAAGGGAATTTACTATGAAAATTATGAATATAATTTTATTCCAGCTGCACTATTATTAAATAATGTAAGTGAAATTAAAAGTTTTAGATGTAATGAAAGCCAGATAATATGCCATCCAACTCAGCAAGCAGGAGAGGAGACCCAGAAAGAAAGAACGAGGTATAAGAAGTAAAGAAAATGGTAAAATCTATGGAAATAAATATTTAAATATAAATATAAACATATAACATCCATATGTTATATGTATGTAACTACTCTGTAAATATATTGACAATAACTCAGTGTGAGGTGGTTAAAAATACACTTTAAAACCGCATTAGTTTAAGTCTTTCAAAATACTATTTTCTAGCACTACAAGAGAATAAAAATATCTATTATTTCAACGTACTCTAAAGACTGTTTTAATAACTAAAGTAATCTTAAAAATCTCTGTCAAATTGATAGAAGCAAAAAAAATGAATAGAATACAGAACACATATTTTGGAATAGATCTCAGCATATGGATATTTTAGGTAAGGCATTTGTTGGGCAGGGTATCCTATGTGTGGTAGGATGTTGAGTAGCATCCCTAGACATACCTCGTTGATGCTAGTAGCACCCCTCAGTGTCACTGCTGGGACAACCAAAAGTAGCCTCACTTGAGAACCAATGATCTAAAATAAGGCAGAAAAGGAGAAAAAGAAAAGACGCTCAATAGAAACAGTATACATGTTAAGGACAATTTCACATATATTAGTTACCATAATGTAAGGTTTAAAAATCATTTAAACAAATACAAAATGTATATATCTATATCCACATATACAGCAACAAATATGCATTCATATGATGACATAGATAGATCTCAACATGTTAGTAATAATCCCACAACCACTGTCAAACATAACCCTTTTCCAAAATGTGATCATCATTTAGGGCACAGAAAGTCATATTTATAAGAAATGGTGACAAAAATAGTATTCACCACCATACAAATCCTCTTCTTCAAAAATAATATAATTCAATTAAAAAATCACTGATTTTAAAAAGCCCCTCCCCATCCTGTTGCATTTTGGGAACTTAAAAATAAATACATCTAAAAAGCTCTTCCAGTAAAAATGAAATCATAATCGGAATTACAAAATAATTGTAGATACAAAAAGATGAAAGTAAGAGCATGTCTTACTCTACTCCTATTTTCATGGTTGAGGAAGAGACCCACACATTGGTGTAACACCCAGCTTCCTCATTAGTCATTCAGTCCATCAAACGCTAGCAAAAGAAAGCACAGAGCTAGAGTAGCTTTTCTCCTAAAGGAGCAACTAAAACCCTCTTATAAAACAACTGGGATTAAGCCCATTTCTCCTAGAAACTTATAGTCCTCAGGATAGGACTGAACACGGGGCCAAAACCTTACTTTCCCTTGGACCTCTACATACCCAATGAAGAAGAGAAACCCAGAAACTCCCTGGGTCATATGCCATATTACTCAAATCCTTCCTACCAGTATCTGCAAAAATCTATTAGAACAAATCTCATTATATCTTTGTTTATCTCAGTTACCAAGAAACTTCTAAACTGCTATGTTATCTTTCTGTTTTTACACCTGAATCCAGTAAAGCTTTATACATCTCTATTATTTCTCCTTTTGCAGTCTTATATCAACTTTTTAAAATGTTTTACTCTATTCCTTGAAATTCAATGTTATGCATAAGAGTTTTGCATAAAATCTTTATACTGTCAACATATTACCTGAATGGTCCCTTCATTCATTTTGTTCAAATTGCAATCCAACTATCACCAGGATGCAGTAATTAGTGTGTGAATTCCCTCATAGTGTCTCTCATCGATGGCTTTATTTTTCTTAGTTGTGGCTTTATTTTTCTGAGTCCTTATATCACTGTTTTGTAAATGAACTAGGTATTCTTTTATTTTTTCATTTTTATTTGGTAAATTTTATTTATTTATTTTTGAGAGAGAGAAACACTGAGCACAATTTGGGGAGAGGGGCAGAGTGGGAGAGATAGAATCCCAGAGCCTGACGAGGAGATTGAACTCATGAACCATGAGATCATGACCTAAGCCGAAATCAAGAATTGAACACTCAATCAACTGAGCCACCCAGGCACCCTCGTATTCTTATATTTCCAAAATAAAATTTAGAACGTATTCCCACCTTTTTGGTAGCCATGTTCAAATATAATCCCCAATAATTCTCATCTCTTGGTATTCACACTTTTGTGTAGTCCTCTTCCACAATGTGGGAAGTGATAAAAGTGTGAGTTTCAGAGTAGGTCATTAAAGACTTTGAACCCTCTCCCTGTTTTCTCTTGAATCACTTGCTGTGAATCTGGCAGTCATGTACTGAGGACCCATAGACCAGCTCTATAGACAAATCCACAAGTCCATATTTTTACTAACTGAGATTTTCTTCCACCCACCAGCGTCAAATTGCCAATCATATGAGTGAGCAATTTTAGAAATAAATCTTGCAGGTCCAATAAAAATAACTCTGATGACCCAGTCAAGGATGACATGAAAGTTGCAACGTCATAAGAGACATTCCCAAGGCAGAAACATGAAGAAATGGTACTCTTAAATGCCTGACCAACTCTCATAAATATTTGCTGTGTTTTTATGGTCCTAAATTTTTATTTAATTGCTGTACAGCAAAATTTAATACAATCATTTTTCCTAAAATCTCCAGCTCTGTTTCTCAGGTCATCAAGCTATATTAACCACCACATCTCATTGCCATTATCATATGCTGGTCCTGAGACGTCACCCTTGATTTTGTAACGATTTTAGCTACTGTCTCACTGTTCCTCTTTTACATACCACTTTGATAGTAATTCTTGGAAGCTTCAATATATACACAGATAATCCTTTCTATATTCTAGCCATTCATTCTTTAAACTTTGATCCTCCAATTATTTTGTCCATATCCTTCCTTTAGCCACTTACTCCAACGGTTATGCCAAAGAGTTTACAATTGTCAATTACTGTAATTTCTCTATAGTTTCAATTTCATGTATCCTAATCTGTGACCATCAGCTCCTCTCTAACTCAGTGTAGTGCCCAATGCCCACAATTCCTTAACCTTTTTAAAATCTATAATCCATGATTCCCCCCTGACTTCTCCCATTCTTCAGTCTTTTGATGGCCTAAGCTCTGACTTGTACTAGAGTACCATATGCAACACAAAAGTCCTTGTGAAAGTCAATGATGATATCTCAGTGCTTAGTCCAAAAGGTAAATTTTCACATTTACACGTCTCACATTTCAAACTTCCCATGGCCTTTGATACAACTGATAGCTCCTTCCTTGATGCACTTTTTTCATTTTATTTTCAAAACACCAGATTCTCTTTGTGTTCTTCTTGACTAGTTGTTCTTTTAAAATCTTTGTTTGGTGGTTTCTTCTCTTTTATCTGAACTTACCTAAATTCTTTACGGTTCTGCCTTTGGTACTCTTTTCTTTCTATGTTGTTTTTTGGAGGTAGCATCCATTCTAATGATTTCAATAACATCTCTAAGTTGACAATTTCCAAATTTATTTCTCTGTCATAAACTTCTCTTGAACTCTAAAAAATCCCAACTACCTACTCCACATTTCAAGTTAGATGTGCACAACTTTTCTCATACTCAACACATTAAAAACCAAAATTCAAAATATTTTCTTCCTTGCATACAGATCACCTCTTCTCCACTGCTAGTCATCCATACATTTGGCAAGTATTGTGGCATCATAACTGTGTACTCTATTCCTCTGTCACACCATATCCAGTCCATTAGTACATCCTATATTCTCTACTTTGAAGATATATACAAGTTAGGTCCAATATCATTATTGCTACCAGCTGTTCACAGACACCATTATCTCTGAAAGCATTTCTGGTTCTTCCCTATGTCCCTTTAATCTGTACTTTAACAATAGCCACATTTATTATCTAGTTATGTGGTCTTGGCTAACTTCTGGACTAACTCTTCTTTCTTCAGTTTTTGTATAAATGCCACCTTTTCAGTGAGACATGCTCTACCTTTCCTATCTGACATCTCATTGGATCACCACTTCCCTCCCAATCTCTTATCCTCACTTGTTTTACATTGTCTATGGCACTCTTCACTTTCTAACATAATCATGCAATTTTATTATTTTTGTTCTTTTTATTCCTTATTCTTTCCACTGCCCCCACCACCAAAAAAAAAAAAAAAAAAAAGAAAAAAAGAAAAAAATACTGTGAGCTCCATAGGGGCAGGGGCAATTCTGTTTCTGTTTTTTAATATTGACATATCTCAAATATCTAAAATGATTACTGTCAAAAATTAGACAATACATAGATATCTTAAATAAGTTAATAAAGTATTGCAGGTCAAACTGAAGGATGTTAGTAACTATTTAGAATATAATCTTGCTATGTAAATACATGTAACAGAAGCAGTTGAAAGACTGAAAATACATTAAGCATTAAAATAAGTAATCTATAAAACAGGAAAATTAAGTGAGTAAAAATGCAGATATCATTGTAGTAGAATAAAAACTATTTCTGTGAAATATGAATAAAATAGGTAAACTTTTATAATCAAAATCAATGAAAGTATATGTTCATATGTAATGTTAGGAATAAAAATGGAAACATAGAGGTAAAATATAAATGACAAAAAAGAATATTATGCCAACAGCTTTTTGAAAATTGAGGTGAGACAGATATTATCAAAATATTAACTTACTGAAGACCAAGAAAAGCTAACTATATCAATAGATAAAACAGAATTAACACATAATCCTAAACTATGACAAACAACAAAAAAACTAACTCAGATGATTGAAAGCTGAATTCTTTCTTTCTTTCTTTCTTTCTTTCTTTCTTTCTTTCTTTCTTCTTTCTTTCTTTCCTTTTAAGTTTATTTATTTATTCTGAGATAGAGAGAGAGAGGGAGGGTAAGAGAAAATCCAAAGCAGGCTCCGTGCTGCCAGCAAGGAGCTTGATGAGGGGCTTGAACTCATGAACTGTGAGATCATGAGCTGAGCCAAAACCAAGAGTTGGACACCCAACCAACTGAGCTACTCAGGTGCCCCAAGAAGCTGAATTTTCTAAATTCTTCTGAAAACAAGTACCCCTATAGATCACAACGGAAACAGAAATAAAGATACGCAAGTCAGTTTTTGAGACTGATATGACTATCATAAACTACTGGCATTCAACGTAAGAAAAACCAGAGGGTTCCTTTAAAGTATTAAAAAAATATATTAGGCAAAAAATCCAGCATTTAAAAAAAGCAATCTACTCCAAGGAGAGGTTATTTAAGAAATGCAGGAATGCTTCAGTGTTCAATAAAAAAATAAAAATTTTACAAAGGAAAATTTTATTCAATCAGTACATTATTAGAAAAAGTTCATTATTCATTCATGATAGAAATGTCTAAGAAACTAAAATTGGAAGGAAAAATCTTAACCCCTCCCCAAAATAACATGTCAAAAACTTTAATAAATATAATATCTAATTTAGAAACTCTAAAAGCTAATTAATTGATTAATGTCCAAGTCAAGAAAAGAACACTACCTCCTGAGAAACTCTTGCATGTGACTAAAAATATAAATATACAAGTATACATCCATATGTGAACAAATGACTAATATGACATAGGAAGAATAATGTGTGTACTTGATAAAATATATCTGTACACAATGACATGGATAGATGCTAAAAGCATAATGATATCAAAAATATCTAAAATGCATATAAAATCAATATATTAAATCAATAAAATTACATAAAAGGCCTTTATGCACATTGACTGTTACCCATCATTTGTTACATCATTAAAAATATATACATTTTTACTTTTTTATTTCAAAAATGTTTATTTAATCATAAATAGTTTACTTTAGGACTTAGTGCTTTGCTTTTTCTTTGAGTATGAGTGTATTGTATAATTTCATATAGGTTTCTTTTCTTTTTTATAACACAGCATTATAGACAATTTCCAGTTTATTTTATTTACAGCAAGAATTTAAAAACATCTCCATATCAATCCAAGTATAATATAAGATGCTTCTAGATTTGTATATGTTCCCACAATTTTTTTTAATTTTTTTTTTTTAGTGTTTATTTATTTTTGAGACAGAGAGAGACAAAGCATGAACGGGGGAGGGTCAGAGAGAGGGAGACACAGAATCTGAAACAGGCTCCAGGCTCTGAGCTGTTAGCACAGAGCCCGACACGGGGCTCGAACTCACGGACCACAAGATCATGACCTGGGCCGAAGTCGGCCGCTTAACCAACTGAGCCACCCAGGCGCCCCTATGTTCCCCCAATTTTATGAACTTGTCTTTCTTGTGCTAAACCTTTTAGGGGGAACTTTTCAAAACATGAAATTTAGTTGTAGGAAAAAAGTATTGTTTATTTGCATTTCCTGCATTGTATAATACTTAATTAAGTTGAATAAATTCAGATGAAGTATATATGACATAAATAGATTTAGAATAAAAATGTCAAAGCTTTGTTAAACCTACAACCCATTTGGTGAGTGAAGTAACATTAGCAGGGAGTACATTATGAACTATGAGCATTCAATGTTCTGTGGAAACAATGTATTTTACACAGGTGAGGAAAACTACTTGCTAAAAATCAGCAAATAGCTTTATCAGCAATTAATAGAGCATCTGCTATATGCTGCTGACAGATACATATATAATTAGTAAAAATGTAAATATATAAACTGCGGAGATACAAATAAAATTCAGGAGAATGCTTGCTTCTTTGGAAGTCAAATTAATGTGGTTAAGGAGGGACACAGAAAATTCCTGTGTTACTAATATTTGGTTCCCCAAAGAAAGAAAATTAAATTATAAAGCAAATATGGTGAAATGTCAATATTCTAAAATTACAGTGTATGAGAAAATGGATTCCATTTTATGCCTATGTATTTAAATTTTACTGAAAAGAAAAATAAAGGAAAATCACCCATGATCTTACCATTTAAAGAGTGAATATGATTAAAATATTAGATTGTGGCACCTGGATGACTCAGTCAGTTGAGCATCCAACTCATGATTTCAACTCAGGGCATAATTCCAGGGTCATGGGGTTGAGCCCTGCATATCTACCTATCTATCTATCTATCTATCTATCTATATATATCCATATATATATATCCATAAAAAAGGTATAAAAATATAGAATATATTTCTTATATTCTAGATAAAAGTTTAAACATATATAAATATAGATAATCATTCACAATTTGTAGTAAATAGATTATATTTTCTCTTGCCCTCATAGATCAGTGAAACCTAACTTAAAATCTTACTTGGTTACTAGCTCAGGAAAGTGTCATTTAAAGTTGAGTTAAAACAATAACAGAGACCAAATTCTACTTTCTTATGATTGACATCATGCAAAAAGAATCTTTGGAAAGCCATGGCTAAACACAATCATTTAGGAGTCAAAACTCAGGCACCATCTCTATAGGGTGGGGCTGCAGACTTCACAGGATTCACATCACCTGTCCAGGAATCTGTAAAATCTATTTCCAAAACATTTCAGGTGATACTTTTTAAAGGCCTCACTAAATCTTTACACCTTTGCATGCAAGAGTCCAGACCATCACAAAGAACCCATTCTAACACCTATTACTACAGCAACAAGTTACAGTTTTCACTAATTATAACACACTTATGAAGTTCACAATTTTAATTAGGCTCATACTATTCACTGACATGTAACAAAAATGATTCTAGAGCCTATGCTTCAAGTGAGGACTCTCCATTGTAGTGTGGATTATTAAGGCACTTGACAGCCCCTTTGAAGCTTAAACCGCCATAGACTAACACAGTTTATTCAACCTATTTTTTTCTACATAAGCACTATTTTACTTACAATATTTGAAACTACAAATAACGTTACAATGATAACTTTGCCTAAAGGTATTTTCATTGTATAAGACAGAAATCTTCAGGGTAGATTCCTAAAGTAGGATTTCTGGGTCAAAAGTTACGTTAATGTGTAGTTTTGTTAGGTATTGTCAAATTCCAGCCACAAGGGATGTACCTGCTTGCATTTCCACCAGTAATGTTGACATTGACAGCACATCAGCACTCTATTTTCATACTTTTGTTTTCCAATTTGATGGGTAAGAAACAGTATCTCACTGTTTTGATTGAATTTCTTTAAATATGAGTGAGTTTGAAAATGTTTTTATAATTTCAAAACCCATTTTTCTGTCTTTTCTGTTAACTATTCATATATTTTTCTCTTGTTTTCAATCAGGGTTTGCTACTTAATCCATCAGTTTTAAGCCTGTTTTTAACATTAGGAATATTAGTACTTTGTTTTGAATATTGCAAAAGTTTCTTCCCCATTTCACAGTTTTCACTAATTATTTTATGTTGATTTTACAAGGCAGAAGCTTTAAATTTTTTTTACATACTCAAATTCATTAATCTTTTTACTTGTTGCCTCTGGATATTTAAAATCTTGGATAGAAATCATTTCCCTGCCCTGAGATTTAAGAGAATTTCACCCATATTTCATTGTCATATGTGTATGGTTGTATGTTTTTGACATTTGTATCTCTAACTGAATTTTTTTCTTTACACATGATGTGAGATATGTGTTTTTATTAAAAATAACTACCAAGATGTTCAAGAATTTTAATCTTGAAGTCTGAATAGCCAAAGCAATCTTCAGAAAGAATAAAGCTGGAGGCACCATGCTTCCTGATTTCAAAGCATATTACAAAGCTATAATAATAAAAACAGCATGGTATTGACATAAAAACAGTGACGTATCTCAGTGGAACAGAATAGAGAGCCCAGAAATAAACCCATACAATACATTGTCTATTAACTTGGACAAAAAAGCCAAGAATATACACTAGAAGAAAAGTCTCCTTAATAAATCGTCTTTGGAAAACTGAACAGCCCCATGCAAAAGAATGAAACTGGACCACCATTTTGCACCACACACAAAAGTCAACTTGACAGGGATTAAAGATTTGAATGTAAGGCTTGAAAACATAAAACTCCTAGAAGAAAATATAGGTGGTATGCTCCTTATTGTAGGCCTTGGCAATTATTTTTTGGATTTGCCACTACAAGCAAAGACCACAAAAGCAAAAACAAACAAATGGGACTATATAAAAGGCGATCAGTAACAAAATGAAAAGCCAACTCACAGAATTGGAGAAAATATCTGCAAATCATATAATAAGGGGTTAACATCTACAATGTATTAAAACCTCATATGAATCTATACCAAAAAACAAACAACAAAAACCCAATCTAATTAAAAAATGGGAAGAGGAGATGAATACACATTTTTCCAAAGAAGACATACAAATGGCTAATAGGTACATGGAAAATGCAAATCATGAAAATGCAAATCAAAACCATGATGAGATATTACCTCACACCTGTTAGAAAGTTTTTATCAAAAACAAACAAAACAAAACCTACAAGCATTGGTGAGAATGTGGAGCACAGGGAACCTCTGGTGGGAATGTAAATTGGCACAGGCACTATGGAAAACAGAATGGAGGTTACTCAAAAAATTGAAAATAGAACTACCATATGATCTAGTGATCCCACTTCTGGGTATTTAACACAAGGAAATGAAAACACTAACTCAAGAACTAACTCTCTCTCCCTCTCTCTCTCTTTATATTCAGCCATAAAAAAGAAGGGAATCTGGTATTTGCAACAACATAGATTGAGCCCGAGGGCATTATGCTAAGTAAAACATCAAGCAGAAAAGGAAAAAATACCATATGTTCTTAGTTATATGTAAATTTTTTAAAAGAAAAAAAGGAATTTACACAGAGAACAAATTGGTAGTTGCCAGAGGGAGGGTGTGAGGATAGTTGAAATGGGTGAAGGGGGTCAAAGGGTACGAAATTCTGGTCATGAAATAAATAAGAGATGGGGATGTAGTGTACAACATTGAATATACTTAATAATACTGTATTATATATTTGAAAGTTGCTAAGAGAGTAGATCTTAAAAGTTCTTATCACAAGAAAAATGTGCATAACTTTGTGTGGTAGCAGATTCTAACTAGACTTGTGTGGTGTTCACATGACAGTTCTGAATATACATACGTCAAATCATCATGTTGTACACTTGAAACTAATATGATATTATGTCAGTTGTATCTGAAAAAAATAGTGGAAAAAGTCTAAATTATATCAGACCTCAAGAAAATATTGGGGGCTCCTGGGTGGCTCATTTGGTTAAGCGTCCGACTGGGGCTCAGGTCATGATCTCACGGTTCTTGAGTTTGAGCCCCGCGTCGGGCTCTGTGCTGACAGCTTAAAGCCTGGAGCCTGCTCTGGATTCTGTATCTCCCTCTCTCTGACCCTCCTCTGCTTTCTCTCACTCTATCTCTCTCTCTCAAAAATAAATAAACTTTTAAAAACATTAAAAAAAGAAAATATTGGAACTCTATTGATTACATAATCAGGACCTGCTTCCGTCTAAAATGGAAGGAAAGAGAAAGAATAGGGGAGAAAAAATAAAGCTTTAGTCAAACCACCATATAAATATACAACCTCCAGAACTTAATATTCCAAGTTCCCTTTGGCACAAAGTAGTGGTGTGGGGGTCAGAAACACATGTACAATAATTCTTTTTTAGAAGCCTATTGTTGACATTTGGTATGTGCTCAGGGATGAGATACCTAGAAAGAGTGTTTCAATATTACAGGGGAAAAAAAGTCAGACAAGTTACAAATTCACAACTTACCTAAAACCTATTTAGGCAATGAGGTTTCTGGCTAACAGAGCAAAATATGAAGAGATGGCCGCAGGGAAAGATTGGACGCAAGCAATGTTACCAGACAATGAGATACAAGGAAGCATTTATTCAGCATAGGTTGTGAACTGGTCGGCATCAGGCATGTATTGTTGAGGGAGCGTGAAGCCCTTGTGGCCACAGAAACTGATGAGTCTACTTCCTCTTTAGGGTTTTCTCCTTGAGCCCCAACAGGTGCTCCTGGAAATTACTGGATAAAGTTGTACAAAAATGCCCTTAATGTTGCAGACTTAGAGGAAGAATGGCAGCTACTGCATGAAGGGTACGTAATTCCACTTCTTTCTCTCTCCATTCTATCCCTTCTGGAAGAAAATTTTCGATATGTGGACGTTGAGAGCCATAAGTACTATCACTATTGAGCACTGAAGTAAACATATTACATCGAAAGGAAAGGAACAGAAACACAAAACTAAAAACAAAAACTTGCCCCTGGAAGAGGAACGGAAATCTAAGAGATGGGCCCAGAAATACATCTAAAGAAGGGCAGGGGCACAGATAAAATTCATAGCTGAGACTCAGGGACCTGGTGCTTATCTAAGACAAAGGCTAAATCAAAAAAACAAAGTACATTCTCCCCTCAACACCAGGCTAACAAGAGTTGAATACTGTATGTGAGTTCTCCAGAGAAAAGACCCAATAGAGTGTGTACACAGTACTTCCAGATTGCAGAATTTTCTGATTAAGTTTTTAGACACAGAACAACTGCTTTCTGCTCTGTCTGCTTCTCACTCCCTGCAATAGACCTTTAGGGGTTGTCCAATGCCTTATGTGCACGATTGCTTATAAAATATTAGGTTCATGCATTTTTTATAGTTCTTTTTTTCTCCATGATTATAATGCCTCATGCCCTGGCAGTGTGGTAGTGCTGAACTGTGTATAATTATTACCTCCCTGACTCACTTAGAACTCAGTAAGACCTACTTTACTACTTTCTCTTTAAATTTTAAATATTTTTCAGGAGTCAGAAAATGATTAGACTCTCTAAAGCATAATATCATTGATGAATCTGGGGCTTTTTCAGTGTCTTAATCTATTCTCTGAGATCTTAGCCCCTTGATTTCTGGTTCTTTGATGTTTTCTGACACCTTTGAAGAGCTGTTAGTTTGTTTTCAATTATTTTTTAAGTTTACTTATTTTGAGAGAAACAGAGACAGTGTGAGTAGGGGAGGGGAGAGAGAGAGGGGAAAACAGAGAATCCGAAGCAGGCTCTGTGCTGCCAGTGAACTCGGTAACTGTGTGATCATGACCTGAGCTGAAACCAAGAGTCAGACATTCAATCAACTGAGCCATCCAGGTGCCCCTGTTTGTTTCAATCTTTAAACCCAGATTTATTAGTTAGTGGTGGAGGTTCAGTCTTACATTTTGCCGAGGTCATTGTTGATGTTTATTCTAGTGATGCCTTTTTTTCTATTAAATCTTTGTTCTTGGGTATGAAATTGTTTCTCGGTTACTTTTGTTATATTGCTTTTGCATTCTGTTCATGCTTCTTAAATTTTGGTGAGTCTCAAATGAGTGCATTTTTCATACATTTTAATTTGTTTGTAAATACTTAGCGATTTAAAACATGGTTTTCCTTTACTAATTGTTACTGAAGCAGTATATATGTGTGTGGAGGAGTGAAATATGGGATATACAGCCACAAGAGGTATATTCCATCTTACCTCCAATGATTGTGAATTTATTGCTGAAAATTATGCTTTAGTATTTGATCATTTAGAATCTTGACTTCCTCATGCCTACTGGATCTAACAAAACCTAATCGTGTGTCTTTTCCCTCTCCTAACCACATAACTGAAATTATTACTCATGACTAAAAGACTATTTTATTGTTAAATCCTTATTCTGAGGAGATGTGAACAGTGGGAAAAAATTACCAGAAATGATTCTGATAATAAATCTTGCCTCCAAAAGATATATCCAAATCCAAATCCCTGGATTATCATATTTGGAAAGAAGATGTTTAAAGATGTAATTAAGTTTGAAGTGAGGGTATCATTCTGAACTATCCAAATGGGCACTAAATGAGTAGGAGAAAAACCCTGACAGAAGATAAGACAGACATATGGAGGAGAAGGAATGTGAAGACAGAGGCAGAATCTGACAGGGATGTGAATGTCAAAGAATACCAAAGAAAGTTCAGAGCCACAAGAAGCTGGAAAATGGGGAAAAAAATAGATTCGTCCCTAGAGACTTTATAGGGAGTACATACCTGCCAATACCATGATTTTGGACTTCTGGCATCCAGAACTATGAAAGAATAAATTTCTGTATTTTACATGCCCTCAAATTAGGGTAATTTGCTATATAGTATTCCTAAGAAAGTTACCTTCCTCTGTCTGGAGATATTACTTCTAGTTTTTGAGTATCTGTGACCAATCATTTTTTCCCCCAGTATATCATCCTATATACTTAGAAAAAATTTGTTAACTTCTTCAATATTATCTAATCCACTGGCCATTTTTCAGAGATGCCTCATGAAATCTGGGCCATTGAGTGACTTTATCACTTAGATACAGAAGAAAAGGCTGCCTGTCATAGTGCTCAATCCACTAACTTGAAACAATCTTTACCATATTCTGAATATACTAATTCTAATCCATTTACTTAACAATCTTTACCAAATTCTAAATATACTAATTCTAATCCATTTACTTAATAGTTAATATATTAAAATCAAGTTATTCAGCAGTGCCTGGGTGGCTCAATCAGTTAAGTGTCCAACATCAGCTCCGGTCATGATCTTGCAGTTCATGAGTTTGAGTCCCATGTCAGGTTCTGTGTCTCCCTCTCTCTCTGCCCCTCCCCAACTCATGCTCTGTCTCTGCCTCACTCTCAAAAATAAACATTATAAAAATTTTTTAAAAAGAATCAATAAAAGAGAGTTATTCAGAAGGAATTTTAATTTTGATTTCTAATATTTGCTCAATTTTATTTATTTTTTAAATTTTAATTTTGTAACCTTTATTTATTATTGAAAGAGAGAGACAGGGTGTGAACAGGGGAGGGGCAGAGAGACAGAAAGACACAGAATCTGAAGAGGCTCCAGGCTCTGAGCTGTCAGCACAGAGCCTGTCATGGGGCTCGAACTCACAAACCATGAGATCATGACCTGAGCCGGTCGGACGCTTAACTGACTGAGCAACCCAGGCGCCCCGCCCCTCAATTTTATTTTTAATGGTTCATTTTCATTTTACTTAGATTGCTTGAATAAAAAAATGGATTATCGGAAGATGGCGGCGTAGGAGGACGCTGGGCTCATCGTGCGTCCTGCTGATCACTCAGATTCCCCCTACACCTGCCTAAATAACCCAGAAAACTGCCAGAGGATTAGCAGAACGGAGTCTCCGGAGCCAAGCGCAGACTAGAGGCCCACGGAAGAGGGTAGGAAGGGCGGCGAGGCGGTGCGCGCTCCACGGACTGGCGGGAGGGAGCCAGGGTGGAGGGGCAGCCTGCCGGCCAGGCAGAGCCCCCGAGTCTGGCTGGCAAAAGCAGAGGGGGCAGACGGGTGTGTTCTGACAACAAGTGCGACTTAGCATCTGAGAGGTCATAAGTTAACAGCTCTGCTCGGAAAGCGGAAAGGCTGGAGGACAAAGGGAGGGAGAGCTGCTGAGCCCCCTGACGACAGAGCTCAGTATGGTGGGGAACAAAGGCGCTTGCCAGCACCATCTCCCCCGCCCATCCCCCAGCCAAAATCCCAAAGAGAACCAGTTCCTGCCAGGGAACTTGCTCGCTCCGCGCAAACACCCAACTCTGTGCTTCTGTGGAGCCAAACCTCCGACAGCGGATCTGACTCCCTCCCGCTGCCACATGGCCCCTCTTGAAGTGGATCACCTAAGGAGAAGCGATCTAAGCCTGCCCCTCCTGCCCCTGTGCACCTTGCCTACCCACCCCAGCTAATACGTCAGATCCCCAGCATCACAAGCCTGGCAGTGTGCAAGTAGCCCAGATAGGCCACGCTACCCCACAGTGAATCCCGCCCCTAGGAGAGGGGAAGAGAAGGCACACACCAGTCTGAGTGTGGCCCCAGCGGTGGGCTGGGGGCAGACATCAGGTCTGACTGTGGCTCCTCCCACCAACTCCAGTTATACACCACAGCACAGGGGAAGTGCCCTGCAGGTCCTCACCATGCCAGGGACTATCCAAAATGACCAAGCGGAAGAATTCCCCTCAGAAGAATCTCCAGGAAATAACGACAGCTAATGAACTGAACAAAAAGGATTTAAATAATATAACAGAAAGTGAATTTAGAATAATAGTCATAAAATTAATCGCTGGGCTTGAAAACAGTATAGAGGACAGCAGAGAATCTCTTGCTACAGAGATCAAGGGACTAAGGAACAGTCACGAGGAGCTGAAAAACGCTTTAAACGAAATGCATAACAAAATGGAAACCACCACGGCTCGGATTGAAGAGGCAGAGGAGAGAATAGGTGAACTAGAAGATAAAGTTATGGAAAAAGAGGAAGCTGAGAAAAAGAGAGATAAAAAAATCCAGGAGTATGAGGGGAAAATTAGAGAACTAAGTGATACACTAAAAAGAAATAATATACGCATAATAGGTATCCCAGAGGAGGAAGAAGGAGGGAAAGGTGCTGAAGGTATACTTGAAGAAATAGCAGCTGAGAACTTCCCTGAACTGGGGAAGGAAAAAGGCATTGAAATCCAAGAGGCACAGAGAACTCCCTTCAGACGTAACGTGAATCGATCTTCTGCACGACATATCATAGTGAAACTGGCAAAATACAAGGATAAAGAGAAAATTCTGAAAGCAGCAATGGGTAAACGTGCCCTAACTTATAAAGGGAGACCTATAAGACTTGTGACTGACCTCTCTTTTGAAACTTGGCAGGCCAGAAAGAATTGGCACGAGATTTTCAGGGTGCTAGACAGAAAAAATATGCAGCCGAGAATCCTTTATCCAGCAAGTCTGTCATTTAGAATAGAAGGAGAGTTAAAGGTCTTCCCAAACAAACAAAAACTGAAGGAATTTGTCACCACTAAACCAGCCCTACAAGAGATCCTAAGGGGGACCCTGTGAGACAAAGTCCCAGAGACATCACTCCAAGCATAAAACATACAGACATCACAATGACTCTAAACCCGTATCTTTCTATAATAACACTGAATGTAAATGGATTAAATGCGCCAACCAAAAGACATAGGGTATCAGAATGGATAAAAAAACAAGACCCATCTATTTGCTGTCTACAGGAGACTCATTTTAGACCTGAGGACACCTTTACATTGAGAGTGAGGGGATGGAGAACTATTTATCATGCGACTGGAAGCCAAAAGAAAGCTGGAGTAGCCATACTTATATCAGACAAACTAGACTTTAAAGTAAAGGCTGTAACAAGAGATGAAGGACATTATATAATAGTTATAGGGTCTATCCATCAGGAAGAGCTAACAATTATAAATGTCTATGCGCCGAATACCGGAGCCCCCAAATATATAAAACAATTACTCATAAACATAAGCAACCTTATTGATAAGAATGTGGTAATTGCAGGGGACTTTAACACCCCACTTACAGAAATGGATAGATCATCTAGACACACGGTCAATAAAGAAACAAGGGCCCTGAATGAGACATTGGATCAGATGGACTTGACAGATGTATTTAGAACTCTGCATCCCAAAGCAACAGAATGTACTTTCTTCTCGAGTGCACATGGAACATTCTCCAAGATAGATCATATACTGGGTCACAAAACAGCCCTTCATAAGTTTACAAGAATTGAAATTATACCATACATACTTTCAGACCACAATGCTATGAAGCTTGAAATCAACCACAGAAAAAAGTCTGGAAAACCTCCAAAAGCATGGAGGTTAAAGAACACCCTACTAAAGAATGAGTGGGTCAACCAGGCAATTAGAGAAGATATTAAGAAATATATGGAAACAAACAAAAATGAAAATACAACAATCCAAATGCTGTGGGACGCAGCGAAAGCAGTCCTGAGAGGAAAATACATTGCAGTCCAGGCCTAGCTCAAGAAACAAGAAAAATCCCAAATACAAAATCTAACAGCACACCTAAAGGAAATAGAAGCAAAACAGCAAAGGCAGCCTAAACCCAGCAGAAGAAGAGAAATAATAAAGATCAGAGCAGAAATAAACAATATAGAATCTAAAAAAACTGTAGAGCAGATCAACGAAACCAAGAGTTGGTTTTTTGAAAAAGTAAATAAAATTGACACACCTCTAGCCAGGCTTCTCAAAAAGAAAAGGGAGATGACCCAAATAGATAAAATCATGAATGAAATGGAATGATTACAACCAATCCCTCAGAGATACAAACAATTATCAGGGAATACTATGAAAAATTATATGCCAACAAATTGGACAATCTGGAAGAAATGGAAAAATTCCTGAACATCCACACTCTTCCAAAACTCAATCAGGAGGAAATAGAAACCTTGAACAGACCCATAACCAGTGAAGAAATTGAATCGGTTATCAAAAATCTCCCAACAAATAAGAGTCCAGGACCAGATGGCTTCCCAGGGGAGTTCTACCAGACGTTTAAAGCAGACATAATACCTATCCTTCTCAAACTATTCCAAGAAGGTGAAAGGGAAGGAAAACTTCCAGACTCATTCTATGAAGCCAGTATTACTTTGATTCCTAAACCAGACAGAGACCCAGTAAAAAAAGAGAACTACAGGCCAATATCCCTGATGAATATGGATGCAAAAATTCTCAATAAGATACTAGCAAATCAAATTCAACGGCATATAAAAAGAATTATTCACCATGACCAAGTGGGATTCATTCCTGGGATGCAGGGCTGGTTCAACATTCACAAATCAATCAACGTGATACATCACATTAACAAAAAAAAAAAGAGAAGAACCATATGATCCTGTTGATCGATGCAGAAAAGGCCTTTGACAAAATCCAGCACCCTTTAATAAAAACCCTTGAGAAAGTCGGGATAGAAGGAACATACTTAAAGATCATAAAAGTCATTTATGAAAAGCCCACAGCTAACATCATCCTCAACGGGGAAAAACTGAGAGCTTTTTCCCTGAGATCAGGACACTCTCACCGCTGTTGTTTAACATAGTGCTGGAAGTTCTAGCATCAGCAATCAGACAACAAAAGGAAATAAAAGGCATCAAAAAATTGGCTTTTTGCAGATGACATGATATTATACATGGAAAATCCGATAGACTCCACCAAAAGTCTGCTAGAACTGATACATGAATTCAGCAAAGTTGCAGGATACAAAGTCAATGTACAGAAATCAGTTGCATTCTTATACACTAACAATGAAGCAACAGAAAGACAAATAAAGAAACTGATCCCATTCACAATTGCACCAAGAAGCATAAAATACCTAGGAATAAATCTAACCAAAGATGTAAAGGATCTGTATGCTGAAAACTATAGAAAGCTTATGAAGGTAATTGAAGAAGATTTAAAGAAATGGAAAGACATTCCCTGCTCATGGATTGGAAGAATAAATATTGTCAAAATGTCAATACTACCCAAAGCTATCTACACATTCAATACAATCCCAATCAAAATTGCACCAGCATTCTTCTCGAAACTAGAACAAGCAATCCTAAAATTTATATGGAACCACAAAAGGCCCCAAATAGCCAAAGTAATTTTGAAGAAGACCAAAGCAGGAGGCATCACAATCCCAGACTTTAGCCTCTACTACAAAGCTGTCATCATCAAGACAGCATGGTATTGGCACAAAAACAGACACATAGACCAATGGAATAGAATAGAAACCCCAGAACTAGACCCACAAACGTATGGCCAACTCATCTTTGACAAAGCAGGAAAGAACATCCAATGGAAAAAAGACAGCCTCTTTAACAAATGGTGCTGGGAGAACTGGACAGCAACATGCAGAAGGTTGAAACTAGACCACTTTCTCACACCATTCACAAAAATAAACTCAAAATGGATAAAGGACCTGAATGTGAGACAGGAAACCATCAAAACCTTAGAGGAGAAAGCAGGAAAAGACCTCTCTGACCTCAGCCGTAGCAATCTCTTACTCGACACATCCCCAAAGGCAAGGGAATTAAAAGCAAAAGTGAATTAGTGGGACCTTATGAAGATAAAAAGCTTCTGCACAGCAAAGGAAACAACCAACAAAACTAAAACGCAACCAACGGAATGGGAAAAGATATTCGCAAATGACATATCGGACAAAGGGCTAGTATCCAAAATCTATAAAGAGCTCACCAAACTCCACACCCGAAAAACAAATAACCCAGTGAAGAAATGGGCAGAAAACATGGATAGACACTTCTCTCAAGAAAACATCCGGATGGCCAACAGGCACATGAAAAGATGTTCAGCGTTGCTCCTTATCAGGGAAATACAAATCAAAACCACACTCAGATATCACCTCACGCCAGTCAGAGTGGCCAAAATGAACAAATCAGGAGACTATAGATGCTGGAGAGGATGTGGAGAAACGGGAACCCTCTTGCACTGTTGGTGGGAATGCAAATTGGTGCAGCCGCTCTGGAAAGCAGTGTGGAGGTTCCTCAGAAAATTAAAAATAGACCTACCCTATGACCCAGCAATAGCACTGCTAGGAATTTATCCAAGGGATACAGGAGTACTGATGCATAGGGCCACTTGTACCCCAATGTTCATAGCAGCACTCTCAACAATAGCCAAATTATGGAAAGAGCCTAAATGTCTATCCACTGATGAATGGATAAAGAAATTGTGGTTTATATACACAATGGAATACTATGTGGCAATGAGAAAAAATGAAATATGGCCTTTTGTAGCAACGTGGATGGAACTGGAGAGTGTGATGCTAAGTGAAATAAGCCATACAGAGAAAGACAGATACCATATGGTTTCACTCTTATGTGGATCCTGAGAAACTTAACAGGAACCCATGGGGGAGGGGAAGGAAAAAAAAAAAGAGGTTAGAGTGGGAGAGAGCCAAAGCATAAGCGACTGTTAAAAACTGAGAACAAACTGAGGGTTGATGGGGGGTGGGAGGGAGGAGAGGGTGGGTGATGGGTACTGAGGAGGGCTCCTTTTGGGATGAGCACTGGGTGTTGTATGGAAACCAATTTGACAATAAATTTCATAAAAAAATAAATAAATAAAATAAAATACACCGAAAACAAACAAATAATGGATTATCATATAGCACATAATAAAAATACTACAACTAGTTTTCTGCTCTCGTGTGTCCCTTTCTTTATAATACATGTTTATTACTCCAACTCTGTATGAAGGAATGAAAAGTATAGAAATGAAATATTACTACTAAAACAATAATTGAAATACTACTGTAAATAAAGGGTATGGCCATCATGGTATCCAACTTAATAAGAAATTTGCTTAAGAAGGCATTTCCATCAGAATTGATATGAAAGTGTTAGTGTATTTCACTGTTTCACTTAAAGCTACTTTCATTGCTGATGATAATGGGAAAAGGGGAGATAAAATTAAATAAGGAAATTATTTTCACAAGTTTCAGGGAGATTTATATTATCAAGATCTTTCTTAAGTTTCATTTTACACTCTGGAGTTTTCAGAGCTTTTATTTTTAAATACATGACAGACAGGATTCAGCCTCAGAAGACTGTGCTTTGACACTATAAATCGGTCATATCACACACACTGAGATTTATCATCATTTACAGTCATTTTATACTCAAGTTAGAAGTTTAAAGCATGGTTGTTAACACTTGTATTATAGACTTTTTAGAAACCCCTAGGGTTTGTCAGTCAGCTATCCAAGTTGAAACAGTAAATAACTAACTCAATTGCTGGGACAGAAAAGACACGTTATTTTTGTAGAGTTTAACAACCAAGACAAAAAATTACTGGTCTCATGATAGAAGTTTAAGTCTTATAATTAAGCTTACTACCCTGTGACCTTGGATGTGAACTGTCCAAATGATGTTGAAAGCAGTTGCTGACTCATGTGTTCCAAGTGCCACAGAGAGAACATGACAGTGAAAACTAGTAAAAAACTCTGCCTGCCTGGAGGTATTATAAACAATGAATCATAGGAATCTAACCCCAAAACCAGGAGCACACTGTACACACTGTATGTTAGCCAATTTGACAATACATTATATTAAAAATAAATTAAAAAAATAAAAATAATAAAAATAAAATAAAAAGTACACATCAGGGACACCTGGGTGGCTCAGTCAGTTGAGCATCCAAATTCAGCTCAGATCATGATCTCGTGGTTTGTGAGTTTGGGCCCCACATCAGGCTCGCTGCTGTCAGTGCAGAGCCCGCTTCAGATCCTCTGTCCCCCTGTCTCTGTGCCCCTCCTCACTCCCTCCCTCCCTCCCTCTCTCTCTCTCTCCTCTCTCACTCTCTCTCAAAAGTGAATAAATTAAAAAAAAATAAAAGCCATACACCAACATAAATGAGTAATTCACAGTGATTCTAAATGGTTAAATGTGTGAAAAGAGAGAACTATAGTAAGGAAAGTAATTAAGATTCAACTATTAGCTGGGCCCATTTCTTAACCCAGAAAAAGCTGACGTAATATTGTTAAGTGAAAGTTTACAATCACTTTAGCAGCGATGGAGAATTAAACTCCATTAGTCTTATTTCAAACAAGGCTTTATATCATATTAAGGAGTGAATAAACATGCTTTAAAAGAGCTTGTTTCTGAGAAGTATAAGATCATTAAACAAACACTCAACAATCTGATTTGTAAATACTTTCTAGACAACACTTGGTCTCTCTGCAAGAACATGTTTACAGACCATTTTTTTTCTAGAAGCCTGGAGGCTATCACGTGTAGTAGAAAAAGACCAAGAAATGAATCTCTTGGAAAGTGGAATAGAGGATACATATCAACTGTTAGACACTGAATATGAATATCTATACATATATTATCAGATTTTACATATATCCCTTGATTACAAAAATAAGTAACTATTTTTTTAATGTTTATTTATTTTTGAGATAGAGAGAGAGAATGCATGATGGAGGTAGGGGCAGAGAGAGAGGGAGACAAAGGATCCGAAGAGCGCTCTGCACCGGTGGCAGAGAACCCTATACCGGGCTCAAACCCATGAACCATGAGGTCTTGACCTGAGCCCAAGTCAGTGGGTTAACCAACTAATCCACCCAGGCACCCCTCAAATAAGTAAGTTAACTGAATCCTTAATTGAGGAATCTTACAGTAACCAAAACAGCAATTCCACAGTATAACTCCTGAACTTCAGCCATCATCAGGTCTTAATCTGACAAATCACAATACACAACTTTGTTCCATACTCCAATTGTGATGTTGTTTGGAGTTAATACAGTTTAGTGCTTAATGCTGGCACAGCTCCTTCAAGAGACAGGTTATGAGGTCCCAACAGGTGAGAGGTCCCTAGCTCTCCTGTGCCTGAACCAACCAGCAGATACAACACTGCAAGCATTTTGCTACTCCCAGTGCTTCTTTCCACCTAGTTGTTAAGTAGCTAGTGATATAAGGGGATCATCACAGCAAATGTTTTTTTACTTTACATCCCCCTACTCCCCAAACCGACTATTGTTCATATGAGTCCTTTAGTCTGAAACATATCTTGCTTCCTATGGGTTCTAGATAATTGAAGATCAGATGCAAGAATATTGCCAAATATACCCTAAAGTTTTATGTTTTGTTTTTCAAATATAAGACTACTTACAGACTTGCAATGTAGAGACTACATGTCAAAAAATATATACATGTTATAAAGTAAACAATGGTATTAGTTGTTTTTGTCATAGTTATTGTTTTATTCCATTCTGGCTTAGCAATATTAGAGATTTAACATTTAGAAATCTTTGTATGTTTATGATTTTTTAAGAAAATTTTAAATATTTATATTTGAGAGAGAGAGAGAGAAACAGAGCATGAACAGGGGAGGGGCAAAGAGAGACAGAGACAGAATCTGAAGTAGGCTCCAGGCTCTGAGCTGTCAGCACAGAGCCTGACAAGGGCCTCGAACTCACTAGCTGTGAGATCATGATCTAAGTCGAAGTTGGATGCCTAACCGACTGAGCCACCCAGAAGCCCCTATTTAATGTTATTTTATTAAGTTGAATACTATTAGAAATTTTGATAATCATAAGTGTAATTATCACAGACATTTAATTTTATAAATAACTTTCCATTAAAATTTTTGTATTTAGCATTAGAGGAGTTCATTACATTAGAAAGCAGTTAAAATAATTGTATTTCTCATGATAAAAATTTTTAAATAACTTATAAAAATAATATATGTCCCAAATAAATGTTCATCTACTCTTTATTACATGGGTTCACTGGAGATTTTGATATTTTTGATTTTAATTTTTTTCTCCCCAAACATCCTCAAAACATACCTATTTTAAATCTTATTTAGTAAATTCTTTAATAATATCCTTAATTTAACGATTTCTTTAATTTAATAATTTGTTTAATTATTCAATGTTAGATCCTCATTCTAGTTTTTCTAATTTAAGTACCTCATGAAATCAATTAATTTGAAAACATATGTTGTTGAAGCCTAAGCTGCAAATAATTCAAGCAAATATAAATTTTCATAAGGAAATAGAACTGTATCAACAAATCAACAGTTACTTACAGGATGAGAAATTACCCAACAGAAAATGATGTGGAAATTAGATAAAATCTTTGGATGGCACACAAGCCACAAAAAAACCAGATTTTTATTTCACATGCAAAGTCCTATTTGGAATTATACTGCAGGGCTTACTTTCTTTCATTACATCACATTGCATAGAATATTTTTTTCACAATTTCCATTGCTTCTTTTGTTCTTTTCCATATTCTTTTCATACTCATCTGTGCACATACTGTCAAACAATCTGTTTAAACTCTAGTCTCATCTGAAATTCTAATGTTACTTGGAATAAAGTGGAAAAAATAGCATAGCAGAGCAACTCTGTTCACTGTTTAAGCTGTATTTTAAAGTCCACCTAAGAGCTAGTTGTTATATATTACAATAGACAGGTTTTGCTTCAGAGGCTGATGACTTTTATTGATTAACACTATAGTTGATTTACTGTCTTTCGTCTGTCTAGAGAATGCCTGATTCTTTTAGGAATAGGGTGAAGCTTGTTGAAAAACACTTGCCAAATAGTGTCCAATAGAGCATAACAGAGAGGAAGTTACTTCTCTTCTAGTTGAATAAGACTGAATGAGCAGCCCCGTGAACAAATACAAATTTCTGCTCTGGAAATACTGCATACAAGCAAAAGTTTAAGCACTGTGTAATTATAAAATGATAGATAGTGATGTTTATACAATCCCCGCAAAATTCAGTATTTAAGATAGTCTGGGAAAATAATTATGTAGATAAATTCCAGTTATTTTGTTGTTTTTAGGTTGACAGATGTGTAGTGTCTACTGTTATTTTTTACTTTCTTACATGTTTTCTTAGACTATATATAGAGAGAAATCACTATGCATAAAAATAATGGCATCTAACAAATTCTGATTTGTTCTAAAGCATGATTCAAATTTTCAAGTATGTAATTACTGTTAAAAAATCATACATATCTCTTTAAAATAACTTCAGAGGCGGTTATAAATTGAGTTTCAGAAATATTAATATGGACTAGACTATAAAGGCAGTAAGAACCATGGAAAACTCCTGATACTTATAAAGTGCTACTTCCATCTGAATGAGTTAACTTTACAAATAATGGCATATCAATATCAACACCCAACATTATCACTACATAGTGGATCAAAAGATATGCTATTATGTATATTTTTTTCTATTGTATAAAGTGGTGATTATTTATCTCACTGCATTCAGGACAGCTATATCCCTAAAAAATTGTAACACTACAAAAACAACACAATTAAATATCCAATACAAGTAAGAAAAATAAAATTTTTAATGTGCCTCAACAGAAAAAAGAAAATCACTTCGAAGGGACACATGCACCCCAATGTTTATAGCAGCACTATCAACAATAGCCAAAGTATGGAAAGAGCCCAAATGTCTATCAGCAGATGAATGGATAAAGAAGATTTGGTATATATATATACACTGGAGTATTATTCAGCAATCAAAAAGAATGAAATCTTGCCATTTGCAACTACGTGTATGGAACTGGAGAGTATTATGCTAAGTGAAATTAGAGAAAGACAAAAATCATGACTTCACTCATATGAGGACTTTAATAGACAAAACAGATGAACATAAGGGAAGGGAAATAAAAATAATATAAAAACAGGGAGGGGGACAAAACAGAAGAGACTCATAAATACGGAGAACAAACTGAAAGTTACTGGAGGGGTTGTGGGAGGGGGGATGGGCTAAATGGGTAAGGGGCTTTAAGGAATCTACTCCTGAAATCATTGTTGCACTATATGCTAACTAACTTGGATGTATTTTTTAAAAAATAAAAAATAAAATAAAAAAAAAAGAAAATCACTAACAAGGTTTACAAAGAAAGGAAATGGACAATGACAATGACGCAGAATGATCTGAAAGGTGATTCTCTTTAAAAAAAAAAGTGACATCTTAATAAAGAATTATCGACAAAGAATATAGAAAGAGGTAGAGATGAAGACCTCCCTTATCAACATTTAAATGAATAATTTTTAAAAGTTATATACAAATTATATTTTAAAAGTTATATACAAACTAATATACAAATTCACCAAATCAAGAAGAAAATCGTAAGTTACAATTTAATGCTATGATTCTTACAAACAAGGCAGTAAGAAAACTTTTACTTCTGGTTACAAAAGAGTACCTTGTAGGATGAATTCTTACTTAAATGGAATTAGGAGTTGATATCCCAATGGTAAGGAAGAAACAAAATGAGGCAGATTTTAATTTTTTTGCTAATTTCCCCCAAAGATACTTGCATATCAGGTAAAGATATGAAGAGCTGAGTAGGAAGTTGTAATTAAGAGAGTAAGAGCCTGCATTCAGAGTCTGAAGAGACACAAGTTGATGTTTATGACATTTATGAATTGAAGTTATAACATCTCAGAGAAAATAAAAAGTCGAAAGGAATCTTACGTTTTGTACCACTTTTCCCTTACAATGTGTTTTTATTTGAGTGTAGCAACTTAAAAAGGCTGAAAATTAGGTATAGTGTAGTAGGTAAGAATCTCAGAAGCCAAACAGGGCTTTTGGCAGATTCTTATGGAGACCACTGTGTATAAAAGGCATAGGATCCTTAGAAAAACAGTAAGGTTTCAGGACAGACCATGAAGGGAGACACATTAAAGGAAGAGCAATTTGGAAATCAACCAATGAAAAAATAAACAAAGAAACAAAAACAAAAACTCCTTAGAATCACCCAATCCAGGAATGATTCCGATCATCTTCCCCTTCTCAAAATGCCTCCAGAACCAAAATAAACACTTTTGTAAGGAAGATGACATTACTCAGAAACTCACATGCAATATCTACATTAATACAAAATTAGAATCATACCAGAAAATAAGACCAAGAGAAACACCAGAAAAAAGAGGAAGAAGAAAGAAGAATGAAAAAAAGAAAAGAAAAAGGCTCCTAGATGAACCAGATCATCATTATTTTCAAATATTGTCTTTAACCATAATAATAACATTAATTATAAGGTTAAATTATAAATATAAATAAAGTTAAAATATAAATAAGAAGCA